>NC_140075.1:119016174-120216174 GCF_964194135.1 Talpa europaea
GAGGACAGAGAAGGGACAGAGAGCACTGGTGGACACTGCCTCCCGGACCAGGGGTGAATGGAGGCGCCCTGCTCTCCCGGACCCAGTGGGACCCTCTCCAAAGCTTGACCACCTTGAATCTCTTAAAATTTGAGGGAGCAAGGACAGCTGTCTGAGTTGGACCTACAAATTCTCAAGACAGGAGGCACTTGATGGGCAAGCCTCCCTGGGGGGAAGGGCAAGGGGTCCTTCTGGGGGTGAGTTGCCCCCAAAGAGTCTGACATTGTGTTTTCTGTGGCCCAGATGTGGCACCAGACCAGTGAGCTGAAGACTTGAGAACGTGGCCAAGCCTGGGGGGTCTGGGACACCCCGGGGCAGGGTGGGGTTGTTGGACAGCAGTGGCCAAGGACACAGTGGAGCTGTTCTGTTCAGCCAGGAACCGTCCCCTTGCCCTGGCCCTGCAGGAGAGGGGAAGCAGCGGCCCACGGGCGAGCCCACCGAGGAAGCAGCTTGAACCTTCCCCGCGAGGGGGCGCCAGAGACATCACGGCAGCATGAGCGGTGTCTTCCTGGTGATGGATTCTTCTAGTCAAATTGCAAAGGACTTTGTCTGTATTATTTAAGTCCTGGCAATAATACCACAAAAAGGTCCTTTCATCCATATTCTTAGGAGCTGATGAGTCGTGCACAGGCTTCTGCGCCATCTCTGCCCGGGACCCTCCCACGGCACCATTCTGTTTTTTACCTGAGTTCTCTGTCCCCTGTTTTTTCCCTGCATTTGACCCTCCTGCATCTATTGCCCCTTTCTTCTGGGTTCTCCAAGGACACTCCTCTTGCCTGAGTCCTTTAAAGAGCTGCCTTTCAAAGCCCTCATGCAACCCTCAGAATGCAGTTTCCTCACCTGGCCAAGCACCCGCTGTCCTGGCTTCTCCACCACCCGCTCTCTGTGGACCAGCAGCCCAAGATGGAGTCCCCAGACCAGCAGCAGATGGAACCCCCTTCCTGAGGCTCAGACCCAAACCACCCTTCAGACCCCCTCAATAGCACCCCATGACAGGACCCCTTAGGACAGGGGTTTCTTATTAACTTGTGTCACAGCATCAGAGCAAGAGTGGACATCAACCAACAGTGAGGTGTGAATTCCTTCATGGCCTTTGTCCCACGAGTCCCAAGCCCTTCCTGACACCGGGTTTAGGGGCTGAGAGTCACAACCACAAATCCCAAAGGTCCATGTCCACCAGCTCTCTTGGGAAGTAGGGTTCCTTGTCCCCACTGTTCTCAGTTTTGGAGTTTAAGTTGAAATTTTCACAAAATAGGAAACACTCCTTTGCCATCCAGCTGAACAATTGTTAGTAAAATAGTAAATAAAATGTGGTGTATCATTACCATGGAATACTGGCAGTAAATCAAATGAAAGAAAAAGACCTATAGAGCAAGAAAAGGACATTTGTAGGATAACACGAGATAAATCAACAACTTGTGGATAAAAAAGCATATAGTGGACAACATGAAATGCTTCTAGCCAGACCTCCTGGGACTGAAATTCCACCAATCACTGCCTGAGGAAATTTCCACCATTTGCATAAAGGGGACCTGAGTGCGGCCCGTCCCACCTTTTGTGTCTGTCAAAGAGATTTGGATGAAACCCTGGCAACTTGAACACACAGCTCACTTGCTTCTTGCACCTGCGTCTTCCAGACTGCTGTTCTGAGGCTCAGAATAGATGCCACTGTCACGTGGGACCGTCGGGGGTTGTTGGCGCCCCGCCATCTTTTGCTCCTTGGCCGAAATTCCGTGTACAGGCAGAAACTGGCTGTGGGGATCTGCGGGGCTGCTGATCGAGATCCACTCAAGAAAGATCAGCAACAGAAACCATTTTGTGTCTGGTCGAACTTGTGAAAAGGGTGCTCAGATTTAGAACCACAGGGAAACTGCTAGTAACTTTCAAGTCCTGGACATAGCACCATCCTGCTCATGAGGTTTCTAGGCCAGGGGTCCAGGACTGGGCCAGGGAATTGTTAGCCCCGGGCGACTAGATTTTCGGCTGTTGGTGGGAGGCCTGGTAAGGGGCTCCAACTTTAGTGGTTAAGGAAATTTAGGAAGAGTTTTGGTTAGAGCTATCTGAACCTTTATAGGTTCTGCACATTTTATTCTGTGTCTTATTAGAAATAGCCCACAGATTTTCAGGGGCTTTGGTCAAATTAGGGATCTCTGCTGGAGTTCTTCCTCTTCCATCAAGGATAGGTTGAGTGTAAGAAACATAAGCGGTCAGGAAATTTCCCCTGAAGGCAAAAACTGTAGTAACCCTGTGAACTTGGAGAGAGCGCTCTACTGAAGGGGTTGGCGGGGGCTGCAGACACAGGAAACAGGCAGAAGGCACGTGCTTAGTACAGCTCCCACGGTCAAGTGTGCTGGCTGAGCTAGAACCTCCCTGTGGAATATATTAGATGTCCCCATGGAGACTTCTTTCTTCTACACACCATGTGTCCTATGAGGTTGGAATTTATAGTGGGTGTGGGGCCATCTACCCTAATTTGGCAAGGTTTTCCATCCATTTCCATTTCCATGTTCTCCTGCCTGTTCAAGGTGATTACTGGTAACTGTTCATCAGAGCCTCTTGGAGCCCCATGGGCTTGGGGAGGGAGCTCTATGGGGCCCTCCTCTGGGGCCCTGATGGGGCATCTGAGCGGGTGGCGAGGAGTTTGCACAGGACCTTTGAGGCCAGCCTGCCTTTCGGTGCTGCGCTTGAGGACATCGCCATCCATGTCCCTGTGCCACCTCTCCATGATGGAGCCCAGGGAGGAGGCCACATGGGAGGCCTGGCTGTGATTTTAGGTGCCTAGCCTCAGAGCTGGCATGGCTGTGAGCATCACCGCTCGGCGACTTTACGATCCTGTTCCAACGTACTTTCATAGGGTTCAGCTACGGTACCACGCCGGTCAAGCTGGTGGATTTCCATCCAATTTACCACCTTCTTATAAATCCACTAATGTTAGGATATAACCCATTTACAAATAGAGCAGCTAGAGCAGGTTGGGTGAACTGGCTTATTGTCTAGAGCCCAGAAAGCTGCAGCAGAGGGCTCCGGGTGAGCTGGCCTGTCAGCCACACGTCCAGCTCTCTTGTGAACTCTGAAGACACTTGGTCCAAGTGCCCGTGGGAAGAGGGCACACTGAAGCCGAAAGGGGACACGGGTCAGCGGGTGAGTGGCAGGTCTGGGAACAGTCCAGGCTTCTGCCCAGTGCTCCTTCCTCTGGAGTTCCTGTCCCAGCACCACTGCAAGGCGCCCCCACCTGGGGCACCCACAGACACAGCACAGACACTAGCGGAGGGTCACGGTGTCTCCTTTTATTCTCATGTAGTTTAACTTACAGAATGAATCAGTTCTTTAACTGAACAATGTTGACAAGCCCTGCAGCTGTCATCTAGGGACCACCGCCCCGGGATCCTGAGGGGATCCAGCTCCATCATGGTCATCTCCATCATCTTCTTCAGTCGTTGGCTCATGGGGTGGCTTTTTTGCACTCCACAGCCAGCCCCCAAGAGCTGACCCAACAGAGCCCAGGATGACATTGGATGACATGGACAGTCCAGCCGCCCCTGAGAGAGAGGACAGGGTGAGGCCAAGGAGAAAGGAAATCCTGGCACCTCCTATCACAGGTGCCCCTATCACTATGCCCTTCAGGCCCCCAAGGCCTAGACATGTGCCCACCCCCTTTCTCTCCTCTGTTCCCTGCACCCCAGGATCTACTGAGGGGACAGGCAGCTGTTCTGAGAGGAGGCATCCACCTGGCGGGGAATCCCCCTGGGACAGACACGCCTCTGGGGTATGGCAGGTGCCTCACCTGCCCTGGAGAGGCTGGGTTCGGAGCGGGCAGGAACTGACCGCGAGTTTTCAGGTTGACCAAGAATGCAGACTTAAGATGTACCCCAGCCCCACCGCTGCCACCCTAACCTGAAGAGGGGACAGTGAGGGAGAGACAGAGGACCAGGGACGCTGAGGTCCCAGAACTGGAGGGAGGACAGGTCATCCCTCAGGCAGAGCTTCTGGGTTGAATCCACCCATTCTGGCCTCTCCCCTCTCCTCTCCTGCCAGGACACTGACCTGCAGACTGCAGAGTGGCCACCAGGCTGCCGGCCGCCACGCCGCCCCCGTTCATGATGGCCGCCAATGACATCATCTTGGCTGCCGCAGAGCCGGCGGCGATTCCTGCCCCCGTGAAGCCCGCGGCGCCCAGCACCACGGGTGCCCCCACCACTGCCACAGCTGTCCAAGAGAGGAACTTTGGATTAGCTCCATGGGAGACACTCACCAATACCCCTTCTGAGGGAACAGGGTGGGGTTCTGCGGGCTCTGTGAGATCAAGGGGAGGGCAGAGCCCGGGCACAGGATGCCTGTGGACCTGGGAACCTCCACTAGGTGGGCACCACGAGAAGCTAGACCCCAATCCCTCTTCCCTGCCCCTATTTTCCTGGGACACCAGAGAGCTCCCCTCTCCTCCCTGGGCCTCAGGCCCTCCAGTGACAAATGAATGCAGTTGAGGAAGCAGAGGCCCCCAAGCGCCCTTTACATGGCAGAAGCATCCTGCCCCAAACACCGTGGGGACAGCAGAGAACACCAGAGCGCCTCCCTGTGCAGGTGGTGGGTGGAGCCACCCTCTGCCCCCAGGCCCTGCTGCAGCAGGTGGGGTCCCCAGGGCGCCCTCCCTCTCTGGAGCAGGGCAGTCTCGCTCCATGGCGCCATGGAAGGTTCTGTCCCTGCACGGTCCAGCGTGGCGGCCACGTGGGCTGTGAGCACTTGGCATGTGGCCAGGTGACAGCAGTGAGTTCTTTCCTGGAATTCTGGGCGCTGAATTGGGGACTCTAGTCTATACCCCAGTTGGGAACTCCGAGCTCAGTGGATGAGTTTCCAGGGTTTGCAAAGCAGTTCTGAGAACGGGCAGCTCATTCTCTCCAACCTCCAGAGGAAATCCTGGCCTCCCTCCCAGGGTTGGCTCCTGGCCTGAGAGAGCTCAATGTCCCGTCCAGGAGGGCAGGCTTTGCACCTGCACCTGACTGCCCTCGGCTGTGCTTTGGATCCTGTGTGCCAAGGCTCTGCTCACCCCAGGTCTTGCTCCTTTGTGCCCTGCCCAGCTGACCCAGCTGTGTCTTGGGGCTGGAGACTCTTGGTCAAGACCATTTTACCCAGAGACCCAGGGTCAAGGGCAGATGGAACCTGAGTTCCTTCTCAAGAGACTTACCTCCTCCAGCCACAGCTGCTATGGCCACGCCTGGAGACAAAAAACATACATGAGCACTCGAGTGGCTCCCCTTGGGCCCCTGCTCCCGCCACCGTGGATGGAATCAGAGGAGCGAAGGTGCCAGCCTGACCTCCTCCAATGCAGCCTAATATGTTAAGAATGCAGAGTGGGTGGCGAATGATCCAGAGCTGTGTGACTCCCACAAGGGCGCCAGCCCCGATGGGCTCCACACACTCATCCAGACAAATACATGTGGTTTCATTCTCTTCAGACACCAAAAACAAGCAGCAAGACAAGCATGCTGTTCTATTTGCAAGGCAGAAAATTAAACTTTTCTGTTCTCTCCCCCTTCCAGAACCAGTGGCCCCATCCCAGGACACAGATCCCAGTGAAAGGCCCGGCCGGTCCTTCTCAGCCTCCCCGCCCCCTCTCCAAGAAGAGGGGCCTCGGCCCTGTCAGGGGAGGACAAGGTGCAAGGTTAGCGCAGGCCCCTGCTCACTCCCCAGCATCCCATGCCCATGGCATCGTCTCCTCCCTCCGTCACCCCTCCTGACCCGTCCTGATGATTCCATTTCTGCAGAGAGGATACTGTCAACCAGCTGGTCTTGCCACCTCTTTCCAACACTCTTGGACTCTATTCCCTTCGTGGCCACACCTGAGGCTCCTGCTGTCCAGTAGGGCAACCACTAACCATGCGTGACGATTTAAATGTTAACTAATCAAAATGTTAAAAAAAAAAAAAACAAAAACTAGAGCTCCGTCCTTGGTCGGTCTGGACCCTGCTTCGTGTTCAATAGTCACATGTGGCTCCCACACTGGACAGCACAGAGAACAGGCTCATCATCCAGAAAGTTCTTTGGACAGAGCTGCCCTAGACCTTGTTGTTAACAAGACCTGCTCCCCTTATGATGACATCCAGGCCTCTAGAGCCCCCGCTGCCTCCCGTTGCAGATTCTGCCTCTAACTCAGCCTGACGCGCCCCATCCGCTGTGTCCTCCGTCTCCGTGTTAGTTCCCGGGGCTGCTGTCACCACCACCACGGCTGGGAGTCTGTTCCCCACAGTTCGGGGGGCTGGAAATACAAGTCAATTGCCCATGGACCAGGCTGCCCCAAAGTGTGCCCAAGTGGCATATTGATTTTTTTGAAGGAAGGAAACAACTGTTGAATGAAGGATGCTCCAAACCTTCCTTTCTCCAAAAGGCAAAGATTTCCTCTGAGCCTCCTGTTTCCTCTGAAATCAGGAAATAAATCTCTGTGACAAGCTCCCACCTCCTCTCCCAGGAGGGAAGGAAACGTCATGTAGCCACAAGACCTCTGGGGCTTGTTTCTCTCATTAAATAAGTTGCCAAAGTAAATAATTCAACAATTTCTTGGTCACATCTGTTCTTCCCAGAGGAACGGCTCCCCATCTAGAACTATATCAACCAGGTGTTGAGTCCCTTGTCCATAAGGGCCTCTTTTTCTTCTTGGGTCTTATGGCGATTTAATTATTTTCCATTGAGAAGGGCCTACCAGGGCACGAGAAGATTGGTTTTCTCCCAGCTGTTTTGGGGAAGCAGCCAGGAGGGTCCATCAAAGGTGGACGCTGCCTGTTCCCAGGATGGCCAAGAGGACAGGAGCCAGCCGCCCTGCTTTCTCTCCACAGAGTCACAAGGAAGCCAAGTGGTGAGAAGTCTTCTTTTTCTTCCGCTAAATTTGGGTCAGCAGCAGAAAACCTTCCCGGGAGCAGCTTCCCGGGTCAGTGACTAGTTATTGCTAGCCTTGGTCTTTTCTCTCCTAGACCCCCCACTTCGTGATGGCTGTGCCTGTGATCTCTTGGGGCACCTCTTACATCACGGCTAAACTGTAAAGAGGCTTATTGGTTGAGTTGTTGTTTGAACCGGAAACATTTCAAGATTGGACATTTTGGGGGAACTCTCAATAAAAAAGTTGACTTACTGGTACTTATCGAAAAATCAAAATAAAAAGCTGCTATAAAGGTATAAATGGTGTAATCTGCTCTACTCGACATCCAAGATTTGATAAAAGTATGTGATTTCACTCATTTGTAGAATATAAAGAAAACAAAACAAAAAACAGAAACAAAACAAACTCTTAGGCTCTGACAACAGAATGGCGGTGACCCCGGGGCAGGAGGGTGAGGAGTGGGTACAGGGGGTCATTGTTGGGTGCGGGGTGACCGCTTATCGGGGAGGTGTGGTGGGAAAATGCCATCTCGAATATAAAGTGCCAGAAACCAATGTTGTCTCAAAAAAAAAAAAAAAAAGAAAAATGCATGGATACCTCCAGGCACAACCATTAAGACACCCTATAAAAGAAACCAACAGAAGCAGCGTCGACGAGGACATGGGCAGTTAGGATCCTGTGCACTCTTGCTGGGAATATAAACCGAGGAGCTTCCCAGGGGCCACTCTGGGAAACACGATGGCGGCTCCTTAGGAAAATCAGAAGGGAAGGCCACGGACCCAGCAGCCCACTCCTAGGTAGAGACCCAAAGGGATTGAAAGCAGGGCCCTGAAGAGATTTTTCAGGCCCATGTCCATAGTAGCATGAGGCACAAGAGCCAGGAGGAGGAAGCAGCCCCCGAGGCCATCAATGCATGGATTTTAAGCAAAATGTGGTCTACATTGAAAAGAAATGAGCTCACCCTGCTGCCTGACCCCAGGCAGCCCCGCCTCAGAGCAAACACTGTGCAGCCTGAGTCCTGGGAGGAGGACCCTGGCCAGGAGGCTTCCGGATGCCAGGGGAGGGGCACAACCCAAGAATCGAAACTTACCTAGGCCTGAGTGCTGCAGCTCAGGGTGTGGGCACTGGACTTTCACTGGCAACCAGGCAGCCCAGCCTGTGCTACTACCTGACCGGGAGCTGAGCCTGCAGGGCTTAGGGAAGAGGCCAGGAGGGGTGAAGGGCCTGAGAACATACTCAGATGTGCCCTGGTCCTGGGCCGCCCGCTGCTGCCCTTAGAAACAAAGCAACCAAGACTCAGAAAGGGCAGCCCATCCGGGGCAGAGCTGGGACCTGCCCTGTCCTAGAGCACCGTTCATTCATCTTCTGGGTGCACCATACCCCTTTTCTGCAGGTGGGTGCCTAGAGATTCCATCAAGGATGAGTCCTCAATACCAACAACTCAGAGGGTTGAGAAGGCAGTAGGGGTGGGTGAGGCTTGTGGATTAGCACCCAGGAGCCAGTTACCTAGTCTATTTTTCTTTGGGTGGGTCTGTGGTGGCTCCCCAGAAGTAGGATCATCAGGGGGCTTGTCTGCGGAGGGTAACTGGAAAAGAAGCAGAGGGGGAGCACAAGGATAGTCAGCTGTGTGCCCAGAGAGCCCAGGGCCCTGAGGAGGACATGAGCCCCAGGGACCCCACAGTGTCCTTCATTTCCTAAAGCTGCAAGGACTCTGATGTGGGGAGAGGACCTCAGGGGTATCTGGGCTGAGAGATGGCAGGAGAGCATGGGGATGAGCCCAAGGAGAAGGCATAGTGAGACCCGCTCACCCGCTGAGAGCTGGCAGGGCCCTACCCTCCCAGAGGGGGAGAGGCTAAAGTCCAGGAGGGAAGAGACTTGCTGGACATTGCACCCTGGTGTCAACTCCAGGCCGGAACTCCTCTGTCCTGAGACAAGCACCCCAAATCCTGGGCCACCTTACCCTCTGTGGCTTCCCTGGGGACTGAAGGGGCTGAAACTCCTCCAGGTGGGCATCAGTGGCAACGCCTGCCCCATTTTTTATGGCTGGTATGACATCTTGGTGGCAGGGTAGGAACGTGGCTATAGAGCCCAGAACCACCTCTGTCTCCCCAGAAACAATGCATGGTAACCAGCAGTGCTCTGTGGGGCTGTGAGGGACAAGGGCAGGGACGGACACCTCTCCCCAGAGCCCTGCTTTCTGTTCTGTGCAGGCCATCATGCCCCCACATCTGCACAGACCACGGCTTAGGAAGCTGGTGACTCTCCTTGGCAACCTGATCCCGGGATTCTGTTTTTCTCAAATTTTCCTCTCTGTCCCCTCCAGACTGTCCCTCCCCAAAGCCTCAGTCTGAGGTCTTCAGAGTCATGGGGGTTGGGACAAGACCGGCTGTTCCCAAAGTCTTAGGTAAAGGCAGGCTCAGGCCTTCCCAGGACACTCACCTCGCATCACAGTGACAATGGCCCTGGATATAGGCACAGGGGCTGCTGTGAGCAGAGCACCCTTTGCTCCCCCCAAGTCCCCATCTCCCAGGCCCCTACATACCTGGGGAGAACACAGAGCGGTTAACATCCTATGTGTGATGAGGCTATGCCAAAGTCCAGATGGCTAAATAGTCAGTCTGGGTGACGTTCAACCCCCAACGTCACACAGAGCAGGTGAGTCACTCTGGATGCAGGTGTGCTGCCAGTGAGGCTTCACCTTTGCTGTGGGAGGGCGGAGGGGAGAGAGGAGGTGAGCTGGTGTTTCAGGAGATTCTAATCCCATCACATCCCAATACAAGAGCATTAACTCGCTCTCAAAATCCCCTTTGCGGATAAAGGAGAAAGCACAATCCTCCTTTTATATAACATTATATTTCTTATGAACTTTGTTTCATCAGAGATCCTCTCTCCTGGCCCCGCCTCACCAACAAATTAATACTGCATAAGAGTTTACATCCCTGACAAATGACCTAGAGCCCTAACCCACACCTGTAGTGACCTGGTGGGAAGCCTGGGCGGGTGGGCGGCACCGTGATCTCTGGCCAGCGGTCTTGGTGGGAACCTGCACGAGTTGTGACAGTGAGCAAGTTCACTGACGTGCCTTAGTTTGGTAACACATAGACGCTCAGAAAATATACACCAATTGTTTCATTCATTCCTTTCTGCCCTTTTTCCCCAAAGAAATGTCTCATAAAAGAGAGATTTGTCCATTTTTTCCCTCCTGTTCAAAACTCAGGGAATGTTTTTCAGCAAAAGAATAAAGAATAAAGGGAAAGTGAGGATCTGAAGGTGAAGTTAGGGGAGGCAGTGGGACCAGGAAGGAAAGAAGTGGTTGCTTCAGGAGCTGGTGAGACCTGGACTTGAGGTGTCCTTGAACACGTTGGGAAATGAGGCTTTGCCCAACCTCATGCCCAGTTTAACTTTGGAATCACACCCCAAACCGTTCAGTAAAAAATGGCTCCAATTCTCACTGGGATGCTATGAAACCATTTTTCTTGGACAGGCAGGGGAGGGATTTTCAGAACTAGGTTTCATGTCAGGTCTTTGATGTTGTTGAGGAGTCCAGGTTATCCATCTTGTAGAATATTCCAGAGTCTGCAGGTGCCTGATGGTTTCTCGCCAGCAGATTCAGGTTAAATATTTTTTGATAAGAACACAACAGGGGTGATGTCATTTTTCCCTTCAACATTTTGAAGTAATTATAGATTTATAGGAAATTGCAAAGAGGTTATATACACAGAGGTTCTGTGTGCCTTTCACCTACAGACTACCTCTTATGTAATGATAGAATTAAAAAAAAAAAAACACAAAGCAGGAAATTGACAGTAAGCAAAAAGTGTGTGTCTCTATTATCTTATTCCACATTAACCACTATTATAATCAAGATACAGAATTCTTCCATCACCACCAGGATCTCCTGATGCTACTCCTCTGTAGTCACTCCCACCCTCGAACCCAGCTCCCCACTCCTGCCTCCTGAGCCTGGAAACCACTAATCTCTTCTCTTTCTTTTGTCATTTTTAGAATGTTACTTGGCCTTGGAAGTAGGCTTTTTTCAACTCAAACAGTGCTCATTAGATCCATCCAAGTTGTGTATATCAACAGTTTGTTCCCTTCTATCGTTGAGTAGTATTCCACAGTATAGATGCACCCTATATCTCAATTATATACTGAGACATAATTAAAACAAAGAAGGTCCTCAAATAACATCATTTTGTTCACTTCCTTTTACTGTAACATTGATGATGAAAGCAAACTGACACCTGGCCAGGAACACTGTCTGTGCAATATGCCCGTTCTCCTCATGGCTGCTGCCTGGGTTTTCCCCAGGGACTCCAGTTTCCTCCCAGATTCCACAGATCTGCACAGGAGATTCACTGGCATGTCTCAGCGGTCCCAGTCAGAATGAGGGGGGGTGTGTGTGTGAGTGCAACTTGCAAGGGAAGAGCATCTAGTCCAGGGTGGTGTCCTGTCTTGGGCCCTGAGTTGCAGGCACAGACTCTGGCCACCTGCTGACCCAGAAATGGAATAAATGGGTTGGAAAAATGAATGAATGAATACAAATGATCACCGAATATTACAAGTGTTTTGGATCTTTATAAGTTTGGTGATGCTTTTGTGACCGGAAACATGCTATCGGAACTCATGTTGCTATCAAATAGTTCATGGTCAAATGTGTTTCATATGTCACCTCCCTTAAAGACAGTTTCTTCCAAGAACCTAAAGACAATGGTGAGAACTTACTGCGTAATGTGTAAGTTTACTATGATTTAATACACGAATATATTGTGAAGTGATGATCCGGGATTTGTAGCTCCCAGTGTCATGAGGGCCTGGGGGTGGCGTCCACAAAGCCTGTGAGGCGCGTGCTCAGGACATGCTCCCCACAACAGTCTGTGCCACCCACGCTGAGAAGGTGCTTTAACTACTGCGAAGCAGCTTTCTCTGCACTGAACACAGGAGGCAATTCAGCTGGTGAGTAAATCTCGGGCCTCGGGGTCGGCCGACCTGCTCTAACCATCAGTGTGTAGGGGCGTGTCACTGAAGGGCTGGGGGGGGGATCCCGGTACAGACCCCCTGGGGCTGAGTTGGCTGCGCAGAGGCGCGCAGTTCCGGGCCGGGTCGCTGCTGCTGCAGGGTGTGGCGGGAGCCAGAGTCTCCAGGGCGAAGGCACCTGGCGTCGGGCTCCCCGGCCCCGGGCCGCTCCCTGCGGCGCCTGCTGGGGCCCCCGGCCGTCCCGGCAGCACGAGGGGAGCCCCCCGGGGCGGGAGCGCGGCCTGCGGATCCCGCCAGAGAACGACTCTGCTCCTCGTCAAACCAGCCCCCCCAAAGCGGGCGTCCCCCCACCTGGACACCCCGGCCCGCCCCCCGCCCCGGGCCCGCGAGCTCGCGCGGGGACGCAGTGGCGCCCCTTTACACGTATCCTGTCGCCCCGTCTTTCTCTGCCCTCTTTCACTTGCCCTAACACCAAATCAGGGAATCCTGCTCCTGCGCTGGATCCCGCCGGAGGCCGCCGAGCCGACCGCTCGCGCCGCCCCCCCCGCGCCCCCCCCCCCGCGCCCCCCCCCCGCGCCCCAACCCCGCAGGGAGCGCGGCCGCGCGGAACCTGTGGCGCCACCCACGCGCGTCCTCCACAGCCGGCCGCCCTCACGCCCACGATCTCGCGGCAATCCGCGAGATCTCGCGGCAGCCAATCAGTTTGCGGCGTCCAGAAGGGGGCGGGACTTCCTGCCGCCCCGCGCACGCGTGCCGGCCCCACCCCGGAACTGCGGTGGGAGCCGCAGCTGGGGCCACGGGCTGCGGTTTCTCAGGCGGCTGAGGGGAGCGGCGGCGTCGCCCCATGGTGTGTACCCGCGCGGGACTGGGCCCCTCCGGGCCTGTGGGGTCTCGGGCTCAGGGAGGGCGACCGCCGGCCGGGGCCACCCACCAAGCCGCGCGCCCGACCCCGCGCCGGGCCCCTCCTGCGGGCTCCAGGCTCGGGCCTCGGGCTCCCACCACGGGCGGCTTGGAAGCTGCGGCGCGAGCGCTGGCGGGGCCGGGGGGCCGGGAGGCCGGACCCTCGCTCGCTCAGCCGGCGGCGCGCCGCGGCCGCGCGGGGCCACCCGCGCTCTCGGGTGAGTCGGGCCGGGGGGGCCCGGCGCCGCGGGCCGGTGGGAGAGCCGCGGCCGGGCGCTGACGTGCGTGTCGCGCGACGCCGGCCGGGCGGCTCGGAACCGCGTCACGGCGCGTCGGCGCCCCTGCGCCGCTGGGAGGCCTCGGGGCCGGCGCGTCCCCCCCAGGCTTACCTTGCGCAGCCCCCGCCGCGGCTCCCGGCCTCTCGAGGGGCGGCTGGGTGAGCGCGCGCCCGCGGGGGCCGGGTCCGCGAGCCCTGGGAGTAGAAGCCGGGGCGGGGGTGAGGCTGTGCGCGGAGCGCGGAGCCGCAGACCGACCGACGCGGTCCTCTCCAACGGGGCCCGCGCGGGGAGAAAGCGGCGCTTCCTGCCGGCTGGCCCGCCCGGGGCTCCCCGACCCCCGCGGGGGGAAAAAGCTGAGAGGCTGGCGGCGCGCGGAAAGCCAGTGAGGGGCGAGGCGAGGGGCGGGAGAGGAAAGGGAAGGAGGTTTATTTTGCGCGCTCGGGCGATGTTCAGGGACTCAGGGAGGGGAGGCCAAGAAGTCGCGCCCCAAAGTAGGGCGCGTGGGGTTTTATGCCTGTTCGCGGGAGTGGGAAGTTTTTTTTTAGGGGGGAGTCCCGCTGCAGGAGTTGTTTGCGCAGCCGTCGCTGAGTATCGGGGGCTTCCTGCCCCCTGTCCTTGTGTGGCTAGGTTTTCTGGTCCCCAGCTGTCGCTGGGGTTTTTCTGAGAAATGCCTCTGCCCTAGGCTTCGCTCTCCCCCCGGCGCCTCGGGCCTTACAGAAGCCTCGGCTTCTTACCTTACCTTCAGAATGACTTCGGTGTGGACGGTCTCACTCGTAGCAGGAATATAGAAAACCTAAGTAAGGGACCAGGAAAAAAGTAATTAACACAAAGTAAACATCAAAATCAACAAGCCGCTGTAAACCAGAGACACACTACAGCAGGGTGGGGGGCGGGGAGAGGAAGGATTAGGGTCAAAATAAGGAGGGTGCAGTTGTATGGGGACTATAACCAAAATGAAAAGGCATACATTGTGCAAAAATGAAAAATGATGTAAAAATTATATAAATACCAAAAAATTTTTTTAAATATCTCACAAAGTAAAAAAAAAAAAAAAAAAAAAAAGGACTTCGGTGTGGTGGCTCCATCCTCGGTGCTTTACATAAAACATTTTCAATTTAGATATTACCAGGCCCCTTCCACTTTTGAAAATGGTGAGAACACAGGGTCAGAGGATTAAACAGGACTGTCCGAGGACAGCCAGGCTGTCCGTGTTGGGTTTGGCATCCAAACCACATCTGGCTCATTTGACCTCCGGGGTCTCCTGTAGCCTGTCTGCTCTGGGCCAGACTGCCCGCTCTCCTCTCTGGGGCATCACTTTCCCTTGCTGCCTTCTGTAGCTGAGAGCGTCAGCGCTAAAGCCCTCTGCCTTCATCTGTGCAGGGCCTAACAGTGTATAGACAGCTTAGAACATGTTAGTTGCCTCAGACACGGTGTTTCTTGTTTGCTAGCCTAATGGAACATTTCTCTCTTCAGCCAGCAACCATGAAGCTAAAGGAGACAAACTCAAGGCCAAACCCACCAAACTTTGGCAAATTTAAGACAAAGGGAATCAAAGTTGTGGGAAAATGGAAGCAGGTGAAGATTGACCCAAATATGTTTGCAAACGGACAGATGGATGACCTGGTGTGTTTTGAGGAACTGACAGATTACCAGTTGGTCTCCTCTGCCAAGAATTCCTCCAGTCTCTTCTCTAAGGAGAAACCCAAGAAGAGAAAGGCACAGGCTGTTTCAGAAGGAGAGGAGGAAGGAGAGTCTGGCTCCTCAAAGAAAAAGATGAAGTTAAAGAAGAGTAAAGATGAGGAAACTGAAGGAAGCAGAGCCCTGAAGGAGGTTAAGACCAAAGATGCTGAGCCAGAGCCCCAGGGAGATGGCGCCGCTTGTCCTGGTCCCATGGTTGGGGAGATGGCGTCAGGGGCCGCTGTCCAGTCTCTTCCAAAAAAGAAGAAAAAGAAAGGGAAAAAAAAAATGGAACCTTCCCAGGGCACTCCTACAAAGGTGCCTAAAAAAGCAAAGACATGGATGCCTGAAATGTGTGACCAGAAGGCAGACGTATCAGCGTGGAAGGACCTGTTTGTCCCCAAGCCGGTTCTCCGAGCGCTCAGCTTTCTGGGCTTCTCTGCACCCACACCAGTCCAAGCTCTCACGTTGGCACCTGCCATCCGTGATAAATTGGACATCCTTGGGGCTGCCGAGACAGGTAATAGCATCCCTTGTCTGCCCAGAGTAGGTTGCTTCTGGATTCTTGGTATCATGTCTTTATTTTATTTTATTTATTTTTTTAAAGATTTATTTATTTATACAAGCACTGGGTACAGTCAGAAGCGCGGGAGGGTGAGAGAATACACCAGAGCCAGAGCGGGGAGCAGAGCAGGCAGAAGGACCGAAGTACACTGCTGAGGGGAGCAGCGGGCGGCAGGAGAGGTCTGCTCACCATGCGGGACCCTCCTCCGGTGGCCGGGGAGCAGCCAGGGATCGAACCGGCGCTGCAGAGGCTGCGGGCAGCTTCGCAACCCAGCGCTCCACCACTGCGCCACCGGGGAGGCCCTCATGTCTTTATTTTAAACTGAAAATGTTAGCGCTGGGCCTTTGATTCCTGTTGCGTTAGATTTTGCTTATGGTGAGAAATAGGATCAAACTTGTTCTTTCATTTTTGGCATATGGCTATCCCTGCACCGTTTGTTGAAAATGAATCATTTTGTTGAAAAACAATTCTTTCTCTGCTGAATTGTCTTTGTATTTCTTTTGAAAAATCAATAACCATGTGGTACTATCTGGAGTCTTGTCTTTCCATTGATCTGCTTCCGTCTGTCTTTACCCCAGTACTTAACCTTGGATATATATACAGTCGCTTTAGAGTAAGTCTTAAAATGAGGTAGTGTAAGTTCTCCAGCTTTGCTCTTTTTACGTTATTCTGACTACTATAGGCCCTTTGTATTCCCATACAAATTTTAAAATCAGTTTGTCAATTTCTGCAGAACAGCTGGTATTTGCATTGGGATTCTGTTGATTGTAGAACACTAAATTCCACTATAAATTTCCAATCCACAAATTTAATGTATTTACTCATTTTTGTTAGGCGTTTAATTTTTCATTTTTCTCAGCAATGTTTTGATGTTTTACGTAATGTGTTTTGTATTTCTGATTATTGCTGATGAATGGAAATAAGATTGATGTGTATGTTTATTGTATCCTGCAGTTTAGTGCCTACAAGTAGTTTCTTAAAGATTCCAGAGGATTTTCTACAAAGATGATTATATCATGCCCCCCCCCCCTTTCTTTTTTGGTCCTATTGCACTGGCTAAACCCTCCAGTACAATTTTTAATTGGAGTGGAACAGTGAGCACCCTTTGGGGCATCATTTGAGGGAAAACATTTAGCCTTGGATTGTTCAGTGTGACTTTAGCTGTAAGTTTTTTGTAGATGCCCTTGATAAAGTTGATAAAATTTCCTGTTTCTAGTTTGCTGGACATTTTTGTTAAGGATAGTTGTTGGGTATTTTTCAAATGCTTACTCTAAATTTATGTGATGTTTCCATTTTAGATTGTTTATAATAGGAATTAATTTATTTCATTATTAAAGTAAACTTTCATTCCAGGGATAAATCAGACTTGGTCACAATACATTATTCTGTTTATACATTACTGAATTTGATTTGCTCATATTTTGTGGAGAATTTTAAAATTTCTGTTCATAGGATTTTGATCTGGAGTTTTCTTGTAATGTCTTCAGTTTTTGGAATAAAAACAGTGCAGACCTCCCAATGGTTTGGAGTACTCTGTTCCGTTTTCTGAAAGAGTTTGTGTAGAGTTAGTATTTTTTTTTTTTTTTTAATCTTAAACATTTGATAGACATGTACTTGGACCTGTACTTTTCTTTGTGGGATGATTTTTAATGACAAATTTAATATAAGAAATATTTATCTTATATTTTTTCGAGTGATAGTTTTCACTTGCGGTTTAGTCCCCCCCCCCCCCCCGTATTTTGAAACGCTTGTTACTAAGTGCATAAATGTTTGGAGCTACTGTAACCTCTAAAGGAATTAGCTCCTTTCATTATCAAGTGGCCCTTGTTCCCTGTCAGTAGTCTTTGTTCTAAAATCTCCTTGTCTGTTGTTAATGTAGCTATTCCAGCTTTATTTTGATTAACATTAACAGTGTGTCTTTTTCCTTACTTTTACTTAGGACCTATTTGTGTCTTTATATTTGAACTTGGTTTCTTGCAGGCAACATGTGAGTAGGATTTGCTGTATAAGCTGACTTTTAATTAGGATGTCGAGGTCATTTACATTTAATGTGATGACTGATAATCACATTGTGTTTAAATCTGTTATTTCACTATTTGTTTTCTCTCCCAGTTAGTCCTTGTTCCCTTTTTCCTCTTCGTGTACCTTTTTTTAGGGTGAATTTTTTTTTGTGATAACATTTTCCTTATAGCTATTAGTTATAATTCTTTGTAATGTCCTTTTAGTGGTCGCTTGTGGGTTGACAATAAGAGCTTTACTATATCATGTTACCATCAAGTGATAATTTACTGCTACACATACAGTGCAAGAACCTTGTTAGGGTCTGTTTCTCCTTTTAGTTGTGCTTTTTGTTTTATACCTTTTATGTGTTAGAAATCCCATTGCTTAAGGAGTCAATTAGTTTTTTAAAGCTTAATTATGAAAAGAATTCTTTTACATTTGCTCATGTTATCTTTTCTGGTGCTCTCACTTCCTTCGTGTAAAGCCAGATTTTTTATCTGATCTTCTGCATGTAATTTTATCTGATCTTCTGCATGTAAGACTTTCTTTAATATTTCTTTTCTTGTGTTCCAGATTTGCTGCTGCTGAATTGTGTCAGTTTTTTTAATTCTTAAAGTCTTGAATCTGCATTTGTTTTGAAACATTTTTGCTGAGGGTAGTTCTAGATTGCTAGTTGTTTTCTTTTTTTTCCCCCAGGTCTTCAAATAAAGATGTTAGGCTGTCTATTAGCTTTCATTGTTTTTCATTGAAAAGTTTGTTTTGTCTGAAGTTTTACAGGTCTGTTTTGTGTTCTTTTTTGCTAATAGTTCTTGCTCATGATACCTTGTTTCCTTGTGTGGCTACTTTTTCTGGTTTTTTTTTTTTTTTTAATAAGAGCTGCTCAGTTTTCCTTTGATAATTTTGAGGGTTCTTTGAGGCTTATGATGGAGGTGTTTTCTTGAACAATTAAGAAAATTTTCATTCTCTTCTATTAGGCTTTTTCTTTAGCTCCTGGTGCTTTCTAGTTGCAATGCTGTGGGGGAACCTGTGCGGGGTAGATGAACTTTGGCTTGGTCACAGTGGCACTTAGAACCCAGGACAGAAGTATCTACATCTGTTGATTCACACTGCCTTGTCTTGTTTTTTGTTTACTTCTAAGGAAGCGGGAAAACGCTGGCTTTTGCCATTCCAATGATTCATGCAGTGCTGCAGTGGCAGGTGAAGAAGAAACCTACCCTACCTCCAAGTAACACTGAAGAATCACCTGAAGAAACCAAAATGGAGACAGGAACCAAGTCTGGACCGCCAGACAAAATTGAAACTGAGTCTGGAGCTTTGCCTGATGCCCCTGGGATGGCAAACGAAGCACTGCCTAGGGAGGCTGGAACAAAGGCAATCAAGACCAGAGCTCCGGTCTCTGACCAGATGCTGCCCTTCTGTGATGACGACGCTGGTGAAGGACCTTCTTCCCTAATCCAGGAGAGGCCGGCGCCCTGTCAGGATGAAGGCGGCGAGGAAGAGCTTGAAGAAGAGAGTAATGGAGAGTTAAGACAAGGGTTGGGTGGCAAAATTGCCTCCTGTAAAGCACATTCACAACATCCTCTGCTTGGCCTGGTTCTGACTCCCACTCGAGAGTTGGCTGTTCAGGTCAAACAACACATTGATGCTGTGGCAAAGTTTACAGGTGAGGTTCTTTGGTTAAAAAGAAGAGAATAAATGAAAATTTTCTTAATTTTTCAAGAATTCAATACTTCCTGAGAGGATCCTTGATGCTGAGTTGGTGAATGAGGGGTGTCTCCTCTCAGGGATGGGATACCTTTTGTCTCCCAGAGAATTAAGTCCTAAAGAAAATTGAGTGACACTTTCCAAATTTCCCAAAGATGATACATAGTTAATGCATTCTAGATGCACAGGAAATTAATGGCTACTGTGGATGCTTAGGGTGGGGGTTGGCAGCTGTTTTTAGGGGTTGGTTACCTATTTTTATAAATAAAGTTTTGCTGGAATGCACCATATTGTGTATGGTGTTTCCCTCTAGGGATTATGTATCTTCTGTGTTTTGCACTACTAAGGCTGAGTGAAGTTAAGTTAGTGTTTTTGACAGAGACCATTTAGCTAGCCCCCAAGGCCAAAAACGTTTACTTATATTTGCCTTAGGACATTAGAATGCAGTTCTCTCAGATAATTCCTTTTGGAATTTTATAATAAAACCAAGTTATTTACCACAATAGCTTTACTGTGTGTGAGGCACATGGCTCACTGCTTTCCCAGTGTGGTCCTGTGTGTTCCTTCCACCTGGCTACCTGAGGAACCCTCCATGAGAGAACAGAGCAAGCGGCTTTGGAGGTGATTCAATCGTAGTAATTTTGGGGACTGGGCGGAGCTTCCCAGGGAAGATGTGTTGGCCCTTCAGGTGTCACTGTCAGCAACACTGTGCTGTTCCACTGCTCAGTGTTTTTTTGAGCCTTGGATGTAAGCGTGTTTGACTCAAATCCAGCCCTCCTGTTGTTGATAAAGGAGAGGATATTGAAAGAAACGAGGTTGGGAAACTAGGAGGGGCCCAGATCCTAGAAGACATGACAGACCTTGTAGGAGTGGCATCAAAAGTTAGGCCAGCCAGTCTTTTAGCACCTCCCTGTAGAAAGGGAGGTGACTATCTCTGCTAATCCGTGGTGCCTTCGTCAGCCATGGAAGAAAATAGACAAACTGAGTAACAGTGTCCCTTATGTTTTGTGTACTATAGGAATTAAAACTGCTATTTTGGTTGGTGGAATGTCCGCACAGAAACAGCAAAGGATGCTGAACCGCCAGCCTGAGATTGTAGTTGCCACGCCAGGCCGACTATGGGAACTAGTTAAAGAAAAGCACCCTCATTTGAGCAACCTTCGGCAGCTCAGGTGAGACAGTACATCCCCCTTCCTCCTCACCTCCCATTCTGAGGTGACATGAGTGTGTGTGTCTTCTCATCAGAAGTGTTAACTGTTAGTACTGGCAGACATTGGCCTTTGAAAAGCCAAACACGGGGCCTCTCTGGTGGTGCAGGGGTTGAAGTCTCAATGCTATCAATATATCCACAGCTACTGCAGCATGAGTTTGATCCCGGCCAGGGACCTGACCCATGTGGAGCAGCAGACCTCTCCTGTCTTGCCCGCTGCTCCCCTCAGCAGTGTATTTCAGTCAATCCACCTGTTCTGCTCCCCACTCTGTCTCTGGTGAATCCTCTCACCCCCTGCCGCACCTCTGACCTATACCCCAGTTTTGTATGCATAAATAAATAAAAATCTTAAAAAAAAAAAAAAAAAAGCCAAACATGCACAAAGAACATTGAAGCCCTGGTAGAAGTAATTGGTCCTGGTGGTATGGGGGAAGGGGAGGGGTGGTAGAGTTGATAATGTGTGCTATACATGACTTCTCTTACCTGTCACTAACCAGGTTATATGGGTCTGCAGGTGCCTGGTGATTGATGAGGCTGATCGGATGGTTGAGAAAGGTCACTTTGCTGAGCTCTCACAGCTGCTAGAGATGCTCAGTGACTCCCAGTACAACCCAAAGAGACAGACTCTTGTTTTTTCTGCCACACTGACCCTGATACATCAAGCTCCTGCTCGAATCCTTCACAAGAAGCATACTAAGAAAATCGACAAAACTGCCAAACTTGACCTTCTCATGCAAAAGATTGGCATGAGAGGCAAGCCTAAGATCATTGACCTCACAAGGAATGAGGCCACTGTGGAGACACTAACAGAGACCAAAATCCATTGCGAGACTGATGAGAAAGACTTATACCTGTACTACTTCTTAATGCAGCACCCAGGCCGCACCTTAGTGTTTGCCAATAGTATCTCCTGCATCAAACGCCTCTCTGGGCTGCTCAAAGTTCTGGATATCATGCCACTGACCCTGCATGCCTGCATGCACCAGAAGCAAAGACTCAGAAACCTGGAGCAGTTTGCCCGTCTGGAAGAGTAAGTTAAGCGTATCCCAAGAGCCCAGCCTCTAGTCACTGGACCAAGATCGCCAGGATGGTGGGGAGATGATGGGAAACTTATCTTTTGTCATGGGGGCCTTATCAATAGAAGGTAGATTTTTATTTTGCACAGCAGGAGACAGACTCACCCACATTTAGTGCATTTGGTAATCGAGTGCATGTTGGTAATGTCCAGTATCATTCCATAATAATGAGTGATGGTAACAGTAGTACTTGTGTTATTGATACTTAATAGTAAATATTATGCTGGCATTTTAGCTGGATTGTCGCAGTCACTTCTAACATGGTTGAGATGAGGCAGAGTAGATCATGATTAAAATCATAGACTGGAGCCAGACTACCTGAGGTCAAATCCTGACTGTGGCACTCCCTGGCTGATCAGATACTACTACTCTGTGTTTCAGCTTTCTCTCGGTTAGCATGGTAACAGAAGCTATTGCGGTGTAGTTAAAAGAGGATTAAATAGACCTAGTTACATAACGTATTTGGAACAAACCTGGCAATACACTATGTGCCTGCTAAATGTTAGCTTTAATGCTTACTAATCACTTTTTATTTTCATTTTATATATGAAAAAAGTAGGATCTAAAAAAGTTGGTCAGCTTGCCCAAGCCTAAAAGTGACAAAACTGGGTCTCAGGCGAGCCTGTCAGACCTTAGAACCCTTGCTGTCCCGCTGCAGGTTTTAGTATGTGCTATCGTTAATTGGTTCATAGAGAGAGAAGAGAAGGGATTCAAATAATAGCAAACTGAAAATTACCCATCTGCTTGTTAAATACCCAGCCCAATAGCCTTGGCCCAGAGTGAGGTAACTGAGATATGAATCAAGCTTACCAAAAGTTTAAGGCATCTTCGGGTGAGGAGCCACGAGAAAAAGGGGGTTAGGCAGGTCCCAGGAAGTTGGGACAGGAGAGACCTTTGAAAATGCACCATCTAATCCACCACAAGAGCATGACAGCAACTACCGTGGTCTCTGCCAAGAACCAGGAGCACCCCCCCCCCCACCAAGAGTCTCACCCACATTGCTCTTCTCCAAGTGACTCCTCTCCCTCCTTGCTTCCACTTTGCTTCTTACCAGTCCCCCCCCTCCCCCCCCATTCAGGAGGTGCCGTTAGTGACCAGCTGGGAATTGTAGGCCCTGGCAGCTGCATGTAAGCGGGAGCAGGGCAAATGACATCTCTTCACTGTGGTATGCTTGTCCCCCTTTACTGAGGTGCATTCTGTAACAAGTGCATATTAAGAAACTTAACCCAACACAAATGACTGTGTTTTATGAACCAGACACCTTTTTAGAGTCTGGCAGTAGAACAGTGTGTAATGCAGAGTGTTTGCTCTCGTGCAGCTTGCTTTCCAGCGGTGGGAGGGAATATGTTCCAATGCGAGCATGCAGTGTGCATGGAGCAGGAGGGGAGGTGGGTGTGGTCAGGGAGGCTGCTCTGCTAGGGGAGATTTGAAGAGTGAATGATAAAAACAGCAAAATGTGAACATCTGAGAAAGACTTTTAGAGCCCTTGGTACAGCAAATACAAAGTCTTGGAGGCGAGAACATGTTTGGCATGTGTACGGGACAGCAAGGAGAGCAAGGCCATCTGTGCAGTTGGAGAGAAGTGACAGGGTGACAGGAATTAGAATGTGTGCCCTCAATTCACTCGAGGTGGTCCTTTGGTGTTGCAGGGTTTGGCTTGTTCATTGTGGTCAGTGAGACCTGGGTTTGGATCCTGGTTCCACAGCTAAAGAGCTGTGCATGTACCTGGGGGTAGTTACTCTTCCTGAACCTCGGTTTCGTCATCTGTGAAAGTAGATTACAGTATTAACCTCAAGGGTGTTTGTAAGAATTACAGTGTTTAAAGCACTTAGCAAGTGGTCAGAATTTGATTAATGATAGCAATTAGTTGTTATTAATGAACTTTTTCTCCACCACAGCTGTGTTCTCCTGGCAACAGATGTGGCAGCTCGGGGCCTGGATATTCCTAAGGTCCAGCATGTCATCCATTACCAGGTAGGGGCATCTGGGCATTTGTAAGCCTCTCCTTGCACTGAATGAGGGAATTTTTAAAGCACAGGTGTTGGCAGTGAGGGGGAGAAATTATTGGTCCCAAGGGCTCATGCCATAGAGAGTACTGCGGCATCTAGTAACTAGCTCCTGCTGCTTTGGAACACTGGTAAGATTGTCAGGGAAAACCTCTCAGCTTTGTCTGATGTCACATAACTTCTTTCTTTTTTGCTTGGGCAGTCTACTTGGTGTTGGCAAGTTAAGAGTATTAGTGTCTTCCATGAAGCAGACGTAATAATCTGGTAAAGTGTTACCCTGATGTAGAGACACAGAAGGGTATGGGAATCAGGACCTACTTAGACTTAAATCCCAACTATCACTGCACCTGCTTCTTAGGTTCTTGTTAGGTACAGTAAGTTAATGCATATGCACGGTAAGTACTTAATGTTGGCTGCTGTTGCTAGTAACATGAATTTTAGTGCATGTGCCTGACAAACACTACTATAGAGTGTGGGCTTCGGAGCCGAACTGCTGGCATGTGAATGCTGCTCTGCCGCTTCATGGTTGGTCAGCTTTGTGCCGTCGTCCGTGAAGCCGGGAGCGGGAATGCATTTATGAGAATGAAAGGTGCTCATGCTGATGAAGCAGCCAGCACGTGTAAGTGCTCGATAAATGGTAGTTACTATGACAAGATTGTTTCTCTTCTTGAATCTTTCCTCTTGCTTTTCAAAATCTTATAGGGTGCCAGTTCATTTTTAGCTAATTTTATTCATCTTTTTTGGGAAAGAGACTGGGTCAGTCTTTGTTGGCAATATCTGGATGAATGAAATAAAGCCCCGGCCCTTAAGTGTTAAGCCCAATAAAGGAGATGGCGATGACCACAACAATAACTTAAGGTGGACGGTATGAGGAAGTTGCAAAATAGGGACGAGATAGGTAGCTTCTAGTCTGAGAGGTTGGGGAGCGCTTTTCAAAAAATTTGCGAGGATTTGGGTGTGGAGCCAGGAAAGTAAGGCGAAAAGAGCGTGCGGGGGTGGGAAGCTGGCCGAGAGGGAAATGAGGGAAATGAGGGGAAAAGTCACTAAAGGCCTTGAGTGTCACATAGATCTCATTGCCGGTACCATTATGAACAGGTCAAGGCTTTGCTTAGAGCACTGCTTTGAAAAAGATACTGAGTGTGGTTGGGCTCAGTGGCTTAAAGGCTGTTAGGCTTGGTTATTGCTATGTGTGCCACGAGAGTTGGGGAAGGGGTGGCCTGTCACCACCATGCCACAACCCCTGTGGTTGATGTCAGGCAGCAGTAGAGGCAGCATAGCCCAGGGGCCTAGCATGGTGTTTGGAGCTGGACTGTTCCGATTTGAATTCTGGTTTCACCATTTAATAGGGTAACCTAGAAGGACCAGTTTAACATCTGCTTCAGAGTCCTGTTCTGTGTGGATGATCCCAAAAGCATCTGTTTCCTGTTATTATTAGAAGAAATAAAAGGGGTAATACCTGCAGAATGTTTAAAATTGCTTGGCACATTGTAGTCACTCAGTAAACATTGGTTGTGATTACCATCCTCAGTCATCCATTCAGAGTTTATGATGAATCAGCGTTTCTTTAGTTAAAAGGGCCTTATGGTCTGAGCTTTGACGCTGGCACTTTGGGCTGGTCTGGGGGATGGGGAGTACTAGAGACCACCTGAGAATTGACTGTCATTATCCAGTAGAGTGATGTGGGGGCTTGAATCAGGGTAGGGATTGTGGGATGGTAGAGCCTACCTGAGGAGCTGACTAACCCTGGGCATCATTTGAATGTGGGACTAATGGAGAAGGGCCAAATCTGTCCGTGATGCTGGTGAGGTTTCTAGCTGCTGGGCTGGGGTGGGGGGTGGGGGGGGGGCTAGTATTGGCTTTTTGGCCCCGAGGCAGAAGAGCAGTGTTTGGTGATAACCACATATTGACTACTTGTTCCTCCTTTGGCAGGTCCCTCGAACCTCAGAGATTTATGTCCACCGAAGTGGTAGAACTGCTCGTGCCACCAATGAAGGCCTCAGCCTGATGTTGATTGGACCTGAGGACATGATCAACTTTAAGAAGATTTATAAAACCCTCAAGAAAGATGAGGATATCCCATTGTTCCCCGTGCAGACAAAGTACATGGATGCAGTCAAGGTAAAAAGAGAAGCTGAAAGCCCAGTGCTTGTAGAGGGAGGGGACGGCCTACTCCCTTCCCTTGCTGTGAGACTGGGGCAGTGTAACCCTTGCAGACTGAGTGATGGTTCTGCCAACAGCTTACATGGAGATCCTAAAAAAGAAATAAAAAAAGAATTGGGTTCACTGTACCTGCAGAAGGGAGAGAGGGTGAATGACCAAAAAGTGCAAAGAGTGTTCACTATCTGCTCCTGAAATCTGAACTACTACCAGATGGACAAGGGCAGTGAGCATGCTGCCAGGACAGCCCTGCAGGTGATTGTAGGAAAGTGGGGTCAGCATGTTTTGTTAAAGCAGATACTAAAGGTTGGTCAACTTCCTGAAGCACATGCCAGTCACTGCCCAACACCAGTAATAAAATTGGGCTTTTAATTTAATCCAGTAGGCATTCACCGAGTGCTGCTTATTGTGGGCCCCACTGTATTTGGTACCAAAGCAGAGTGGATTCTCAAAGGTTCACAGCCTCACAAGGCAGGCCAAGCCCACACTGAAGTTAAGGTACAAATGGATCCCTATGGGATAAGTGGGCATATAGTTAATGTTGGTAGGAGATAAGGTTTCCTCTGAGCCTGTCGGGTAGAGATGTGAAGAGGAGATGGAATTCCAGGAATTGAGGGAACAAAAACAGAACAACTCAAAGATTATTGACTTCTGGGACTCAAAAGGACCATTAGCCTCGTGGGGAAATACGGTGGGAGATGAGGATGGAAATAGGGGGTTACAGAGAATTTTCCTTAGTAAGGAGGATTTGGAGCCACCCTAACTTCCTGTGGATCTTGTCCCCCACACATCAGAAGATCTCCCATTTTGTCAGTGTATCCTGTCACTGCATTCCCACCCCCACACCTATGATAAGAATAATTAAATTTTTTAGGCAAAGGCCTCTGAATTATTTTTTTCTGTGGTTGAGAGCTGGGCCCTAACTCAGGGCTGTTGAAGTGATTCAGTGTCTTGGTTGTGGAAGCCTTCTGGGGAATGGGGTTCCTTTTGGACAACTGTAGCTGGGTAGAGCCTGGTGGGCTTCCAAGGGGTGGGGCTGTTTGGCTTCATTGTTTGCAAAGCTGGTTCTTGTAATTGTGTACACACGAGCGATGACTGCTTTTTATTGGGAAGCAGAAATGCACTTCGATAGGAGCTGAGTTGCATCTCACTGAGCACTGATCTCAAGAGCCTTCTTAAAAACACAAAAAAAGACTTTTTCTCAGAGACTGAACCCTCTGTCAGATGAACACTTTCTCTTCCTTTCCCTAGGAGCGAATCCGTTTAGCGAGACAGATTGAGAAAGCCGAGTATCGGAACTTCCAGGCTTGTCTTCACAACTCTTGGATTGAGCAGGCAGCAGCCGCCCTGGAGATTGAGCTGGAGGAAGACATGTACAAGGGTGAGTGGACTGCCTGGGACTTGGGGAAGGATGCAGTCGCCTTTTCTTTGGGACTCTCTGTCACAGTGGGTTCTTTCAAAATCAACAAGAGCCTTTTCCTCCTTTGTAATAGGCCTTTATTCCAGCTGAGCCGAGGACCCTCCATCTTGGTTTCCTCTGTCTTTTCTGGAACCCTCAGCTGCCTCCCTCTTACAAAGAGGTAGCGAGGTATGATAATGTCAGAATGGTCGTGGCAGACAGACGGCCTGTGTTTAAGTGCTGGCCCAGTCCCTTAACTGGTTATGAGGATCAGGTCAAAGTTCTTAACCTTTGTACCTAGATTGTCCTCATTTGTAAAATGTAAGTCAAAGTACCTACTTTATGAGGTTCTTATGAAGACAGCTTGAGTTAAAGCATATAAAGTACTTGAAACAATGCCTGGTCAATAGAAAGCATTTGGTATCTTTGAAGTTACTATTTATTATTGTTACTACTCAATGTCTTCCAAGCTGGCAAAGCACTTCAGTCATCTCATTTGATCTTCCCTGTGGCCTTGTGACAGAGCAGGAATTACCCCCCCCCCTTTTTTTTTTTATAGAGGCATTTTTTTAATTTATTTGTTTTGTTTATACATGCACTGGGTACAGTCAGAAGCGCGGGAGGGTGAGAGAATTCACCAGAGCGGGGAGCAGAGCAGGCAGGAGGACCGAAGTACACTGCTGAGGGGAGCAGCGGGCGGCAGGAGAGGTCTGGGCGCCATGTGGGACCCTCCTCCGGGGGCGGGGAGCAGCCGGGGATCGAACCGGCGCCGCAGAGGCCGCGGGCAGCTTCGCAACCCAGCACTCAATCGCTGAGCCACCAGGGAGGCCCAGGAATTACCCCTTTTCACATGGGAACTGAAGACTCTGAGAAGTGATTTTGTTGGGAGACAGCTCTATCACTGGGGTTGCCTGAGCTCCTACTCTGAGGCTAAGGACTCAGGGGTGAACCTGCTGTAGGTAAGCGCCCACATCTCGGAAGTGGTAGAACTGCATCTAGAACTGACACACCAGAGTTAGGCCCTGTGCTCTTTCCATCCTACAAGTGGGCAGCTCAGTGGAGGTGTTGGCAACTTGGTGACAAGGCTACCAAATGCAGAGATTTATTACCATCTGCTCACAGAGAAGCCAGGAGCCAAACCTGTGGGCTTAATAATGGGGAGCTGGTCCTTCTGGGAGCCAGGCTTGTGCTGTATTCGAGAGGCCATGGCTTCCATTCCCTAGATCATGACGAGCATGGACCTTTTGGGTGTGCCCATCTCCCACCTCCGCGGGTGCAGTCTGAGTGCTGAGGTTGAGGTGCTGGAGTCCTGGGCTGCATAAATGGTACTTCTCCCAGGAGTCTGCAGCTGTTCAGTCTCTAAACCCCAGTCAGAAAGTGGGTACATTGGAGGAAGAAAACTGATCTTTAAATCAGAAGACTGGGTTTGACAGTTAGCTCTGTGAGCTCCTACCAGTGACCTCTCCACACCTAAGTTTCCTTGTCTGAAATGAAGATGATTCCCGTCCTCATGGGGTTTTGTGAATGAAGGACAGACAGAGTGGTCCAAAGACTCCTAAACAGTCCCTCTTAGACTGTTTAAGCCTGACACGCTGACTTCTGCAGAGAATTTTTGATTCCTGCCTCTCAGAGTTCCAAGACATTTTTATTCATAAATATCATCTGTCACAAGAAAGGTATGTCTTAGAAATCACATAGTAACCTGATCAATTGTGTATTGTGTTTCAAGGAGGAAAAGCTGACCAGCACGAAGAGCGACGGAGACAAAAGCAAATGAAGCTCCTTAAGAAGGAGCTGCGCCATTTACTCTCCCAACCACTGTTTAAAGATGACCTAAAAACCAAGTATCCAACTCAGTCTGGCAAACTGCCTGTGCTCATGTCTGCCCCAAGAAGTGAGTCTGCTTTGAGCTGCCTTTCCAAACAGAAGAAGAAGAAGAAAAAGAAGCCGAAACAGCAGCAGTCACAGTCAAGTACAAGTGCAGATTAACTGCCCCCAGGTCAGAGTCTGTTGGTGACCACACAGTGTCTGTTTCCTGGTTACGTGGAAAGCCTCCTTCCCTCCCTCCCCTCTTGTTCTCACTCCACTGTCAGCCCCAATCTCCTCTTCCACTACCCATAGGGGGAGATCTTGTGCAGTTCTGTGTTGTTTTGGAGTAAGAATTCTTTGAGGAGCTTAAGTATTTCTGTATTCCAGTGTTTATAGGCTTCCTGTACCTTCAACTTGGTTTCCTAAATTAAAACTAGTTGTCAGAACCAGCTGTCATCCTGCGTTTTTAGCCAGAATATGAGGGTGGTATAATTTATTTCAACATTAACTCACTGAGTGGTTTCCCTGGGCCAGCAGTGGGCCCTCTAGATAAGGCAGGACAGTATCATAGTCCTCTGGCTGCAGGATGCATGTGGGGGCATCTCCCCCTGCTGGACAGCATGGGTGGAGCAAAAAGCTGGGGAGGTTCACCAGTCATCATGTAACATTTTGGGTCCTCAGCATGAGTTCCTGCTTATTCCTACTGCAGAACCTGTTCATTGTCTAGTGCTCACAGCTGTTAGCTTGTCTGAGTCTCTTGGGAATTGGGCAGGGAAGCGATTGCTATCCTCAGGTTCTACGGGAATAGGCTTCCCTAACATGGTGGAGTTAGTTGGGGGAAGTCAGTAACACTATGCTGGCCTAGCACCGCGTGGGATCTGGCCTTAGCCGTCTGCCCTTGTTCTCTGACAGCAAATCTTTTGATAACTGGGGATAGGCTTTAAAAGATGAGGCCAGTCACACAGGCAGTTCTGCTCTGACTTGATGGGGCAAAGCCTTGGTGAAACTGGTGGTGCCTCTGGTGCCTCCAGCCCAAGGGCAGACTATCCTGTGTCTGGGTCTTCCACTAATCGGGGGACCATGCCTTATAAGAAGGCTCCTTCCCCACAACCCGGGGCGCTCAGTCACACACAAGCCTCAGGGGAGGGTGGTGGTAGCCTCACCGCCAGGTGCCAAAGCAGCAAGGACAGAAGTTGTCATGGAAACCAATTTAATGCTTAGGAAGCTTTTCCAGCAGCCCAGGGAAGCTGAAGGACCTGGCCCGTTTGCCACAGGGTCTCAGATCCCAAGGCAGCCGCTTACTGGGTCACAGCCCCCGCCCCCATTTCTGCTCTCTGTGGGAACGTGTGTGGTTCCTAGATCTGTCTGACGGTGCCCAGATTTCCTGATTGGGACACCACAGCACCGCCAAGATGGCGTGTTCCCTGCTTGCAGTGTCCTGCCCATTGGGAACATCCCACCTGTGGCACTCTTAGTTGTGTGTCGGGTCTTACGTTTCTTTTCACACAGTCTCATTCTGCTTTAGCCAGTAATACTGTCGTGTGTGGGTTCCGCTTTTATTTTACAAACACGGGACTTGGGTCCAGGTGAAATCACTTGCCCGAGGTGACGTGGCCAGTAAGTGACGAGGTTGAGGTTTCAACCTGGACAGTCTGGCTCGAGAGTCCTTTTCTGCTTAGAGTGGGAACCTGGTCAGAAGCAAGGACAGTTCGCGCTTTTTGTTGTTAAATATTCCCGTTGATTATAAAGTTTCCTTTAGAAAGAAAGTAATAAATACGTGGCAGTAAAAACCAAGAACCACTTTCCTTCTCACTGCTGGTCTGGAAAACATCAGATGGCTTCTTGGGGTGGGGGGCAGAATTATGCAGCAGGTGTGATCCCCAGCAAGGCTGGCTGCTGTGAGCTCGCGGGGTGACTTCATGGATGATGTAAAGCTTCACTAACTTCTGCCCTCCTTTCCCCCATGGTGCTTTCCCTCCCAGGCAAGATCTGAGGGCAGAGGTGAAGGGAAGAGGGCAGTAATTTGGATTTCGCCAGTAATTTTGTGAAAAGAGGAAAGCAAAGGGTAAGACCATGAAAATTACTTGGCTTACTTCTCTTGGGCCTGCTGATAACAAAAGGGTAGGGAAGGACCCTGCGAGCACTGGCATAGCATAGGCAAGTCTCCAGGGAGGGATTTCCCGCCAGCAGACCTGCCAGAAAGAAAACTCGTTTATGGGTGCCACACAAGCCACACCTGCAGAGAAGTGGCAGCAGTGCTGGGCTTGAGGCCTTCAGCTCTCAAGGGCCCAGGACCCACCTAACCCCTCAGAGTGCCAGGGGCTTTCAGCCTGGCGTAGTGCTCAGGCCTGGAGTTGGGAGAATGGTACTGATACTCTCAGGTCACATGTTCCTCCCGCTCTTCTGGTGTGCTTTTCACAGACCCCAGCACTCCTACCCAGAGCTGGGTGGGACACTGATCAGACACTGATTCGGAGATCAGCGTCAGGTTTACCTTCCTGTGGAAAAAATACCTAATTACTTGGCTTGAACCCTTGGGTCCGAATTCCAGCCAAGGGCAGAATGAGAAAGGGCCCCTGGCTGGAGGGCAAGCACGCTGACATCCGCCTTCGTGAGAGCGGACAGCGATGCAGAGTCAGCCACCCAGTCTTCCTGCGCGGTCTGGCTGTTGGCTCATAGCGCCTGCAGAATGAAGCCTGCAGAAGTACCTCAACGGACGAGTCCACTCTTGCTTTCTTCATTGCTTCCTGAAGAGGAAGAGAGCTTGCTCCAGCCGAGGCTCCGGGAGGGCCCGGGCAGCACGGAGGTTAATTCGTGAAGAGGTCCTTATCAAGAAGCACATCCAGGAGGAGGAATGAGGAGGCTGCTGGCTAGGACTTCTACAACAGAACTCTCCCCAGCTGCCAGTGTCCTTAGCTTGTCCCCGTCTTTCCCCACCTGACCGCTCATCAGCCCATCAGCTAGTTAGAAGGGGGAAGGAGCCAAAGACGGCCTTGCAGAGCCGCCGCTCTGCTCACGTGGTCTCCAGCTGTCTATGTTGGTTTCCTCCCCAGCCGAGGATCTGGACTCTCCTGCCAGGATTTGGTGGGGATGGTGGCACAGCTGCGGCTTCCTGGTCCCGGACACACACACACAGATTCGGGCCCAGAACCTAGTCTTTTTCAAGCCCTCTGTCCAGATGTGGCTCACAGCAGCACCTCAAAGGCAGGTAGGCCTGGCCCTGAGAGAGGTAGAGGGGGCCCCACAGCTTAAGCTTCATGCTGAAGACTGAAGGCCTTTTTGAGACTTTGTCGTAAAGATGTTTTTCCTCCTGAGTTTTAGGGGTAAGAAATCACTGCCGTTGTGAGTGTTTGGAACCACACTGAACCCTCATTTTCAAGTCTGCCTCAACTTACCAGCCATCCACCGAAGCCTGTCCAATAGCTCATTGGACTTGCTTTTTATACAGCTGGTAAGTCACTCAAGACAGTGACGTCCATCCTTTCCTCCCCTGCAGAGAGGCAGTGCCTCTGGTGAAAGGAACCCAGAAAACCCCATTTTTACATAGAATGTTAACACCGACAGGAACCTCCTCCAGACGAACAGGTCAGAGAGCAGAGGTGGCCTGCCCAAGGCCTCGGAGAACTGGGAGCAGAGCCAGAGGTCCTGGCCTCCTAGCCCAGAGCTAGAAATTACGATCCTCCATGAAAATAAATACTACACGTATCACCCAAGTTACCACAGTCCATAGTGGGCTGACCTCATTCCCAGTGACTTTGTCCAAGAAGCTGTACGTTTTCTAACTACAGTCTTAATCGCTTAAAAAATTGAAAAGTCAAAATGTTCCATTCAGAATGCAGTCCCATTAGGTGACAGGCTCCACTGCATGGCCTAAAATTAATCAACGTTTATCGGCTGCATAGAGGATGTTGTAGTGGGATGTTTTATAGAGCAGGTAAACGGAAGGGATGGCCGCCTCAGGGAACACGTGGTGGTTCAGGGCCGTGTCCATCTCGTCCACATACTCCACCTGCAGGGCGATGTTCAGCGCCTGAGACAGGGCCGTGATCTGGATGTGGTCACACTCCATGGCCATGGGCTCCACTTCCTGCAAAGACCAAAATGGGAAAACCCAGTTCAGGAGGGAGGCCTGGCTTTCATGGTCGTGGGCCAAAGCCTCTGCTGGGAAATAATCTTCACACAACCTGTCAGTGAGGACAACAACTAGAAATCACTAAAATTGCAAGGTCTGTTTTGACTGACCAGAGGAAGGTACCGTGAGGCGTCTGGACAGAGAGACAGGAAGTTTTCAGGTGGGGCACAGAATCACAATCTCAGCTGGTGAAGGGATTTCCAGTTAACAGGCCAGGCAGGGGAGTGAGTCAGGGTGCTGAAGAGGGCAGAGGCAGAGGTGGTGAAGCTGGCGGTGTGGCCCTCATTACTAGGGCAGCTGCCCCTTAGCTCCTGCTGATTGTGGCCATGCAAAAATAAGGCCTGGGGAGCTGGATCTTCTGATTCTTTCGAAAAATCAAGATACTCAGGAAAATTGCCCAGTGCTTACATGTTGGCAGCTCTCAGATAAAGGCCATACATCATAAATGAAACATGTCTTAGGGCAAATGTGGCTCCAGGACTGCGCCTCAGCAATTGTGTACACAGTCCGGTCAAATAAGACAAACCTTATTTCTCAGGTTGGAAATCTGAGGCCCAGAGAGGGAAGGTGACTTGCCCAAGCCACAGTTTAGGCAGCTCAAGTAGAAGCTGTTTCTAGCACCCTGAGTTACAAACGCAGAAGTGACACCCATGACCCTTTGCTAGAGATGCTGGTGCTGAAGTCCACAGGAGAGGGGCAGGAGGAGAGCCCAGGGCTGGTGCTGAGCCCCCAAGCTTGAGACACTGAAGACCTACGTGAGTGCAGAAGTCTTTGATGTCCATCTCTTCGTCGATGAAGTGTCGGAAGAAATCTGCGCGGTTCCTGATGAAGGCCGAGGTGAGCAGGCGCAAGAACTGCACGATCCGGTCCGAGCAGCTCTGGTCGTTGAACACCTTCAGCAGGCTGGACACCGAGCCGTCCTTCTCCACCAGCTCCACCACGCTGTAGAACTGCACCCCGTGGGCGTCACCAGGAGCCTCCCAGGCTTGGTCCGCCTTCCCTTCACGGACTCCCTCAAGCGTTTCAGTCTTAGATAACTGAAGTCACTCAGATACCACCAAAGCTAAGCAAGAGGCTACTTGGTAGCAGGTATCTTCACCTGAGTCATGTCTGGGGAACTCACTTGGGGCCTCCCGTGGTTGGGACTCATTCAGACCCAAAAGGGTCCAGCCCCACCTCCTCAGGAGCAATCCAGGAAGCGGGGATCGAGGGGTCTGGGGTAAAAGAGGCTTGGGGGAGTTTCTAGCCTGAGAGCTGCCCTCAAGGAGGTGCCTCCTCCCAGAGGAGGCAGGGCCCTGGGCTCCTGCTGTCCCTGCATCCTCACAAGCAGGAGCGCAGGAACAAGCCTCGTCCTTCCCCAACTGGAGGAGCAAGGGGCACAACCACAGGGCTGTGGACAGGGACTCCGGCAGCACCCAGGTTAACTCACAGCATTAAAGAAGTTTCGGAACTTGTGCTCCTCAAAGCCAGCAGCCAGAAGGTCGTTTGGGGTCTGCAGTACACGCTCTTTGAACCTAAAGGGAGTAGACTGGTGCTTGACTGTCAGCTCTGGACCCCACCCTCGCCCGCAGGCCCCCCCCCCCACGCACACCTGAAAGAGGGGGGTATGACTGGCAGGTGGAGGGCTTGTCTGCCTCGCAAAGCACTTCCACGTGGACCACACGCAGACTTCTGCTGCCCTCCCTGTCGTGTGCAGCCCCGGCAAGTGGTACGGCCAGTGCCAGATGCGGAAACAGGTCATCGCACCCCCTCCCAGGCCTGCTGATGCTCCTCTTCACGGATCTCAGCTCTCCCTCTTTCCTGCTCCTTGGTTCCAGGCCATGGCCCCTGCCTCCCTCTACAGGGACCTCCAGAGCCACCTGTGAGGCGACCTGCCCAGCCCTCTCCCTCAGGACACATGCAGCTCAGCAGGGAGCGCCCCGCCTACCTCACCAACCTCATCTCCAGCACAGCCCCACCGCCTCCGGCCCACCCAGGCCATTCCCGTGGGCCAGCCGTGGGCCAGCTCCTGCTCCCTCAGCCAAGTGCTGCTCAAGAACTCATTGTTAAATGCCCAAGAATTCTGCCAGCCAGGTGTTAAGCAGACATTAAAAATCAAGTTATATAAATTTACATTTAAATTAACTAAAAATGATAACATTCATCACTTCCTAATACCTATGCTCTTGGGGTTCTCACTGTCCGCTGCGGATGGTGGAAATACAGCTGGGCCTGGCGAGAGTTGCTGCGCGCCTCTCCCCAGCTCCCCACTCACTGGCCCCGTCTGGTCGCTTCACAGTGTTCCCCGCAGCCCTCGGCGAGCACCACGCCCCCACGCCGGGCCCTCTGCGCCACGGCCTTTCACCAGCACCGACGTCAGGACCTGGCCCAGTGGCCCTTGCTTTGTAATTGCTAAATTGTCCCTTTCTGCTCCCACTGCAGGCCGCTAGTGAGCCCCTCCCGGGACCTGTCCTGGTACCCTTGGGGGCACAAGGAGCCCCACCGGGCCCCTGGTCTCTGGCCCAGAGTCCAGTGGCACAAAGATCCAGACCAAGTGACTGGCCCACGGAGGAAAGGCTGCAGACAGCACCAGAAAGGCCAAGTGGAGGGGTTGGGGACCAGCTGGCATGTGCAGATACCAAGCCCTGAGAGGGAGACCAGGCTGCAGAGGGTACAGCAGGGCACTCGCAGGGGAGTAGAGCCACATGCGAAAGGCCTTGGGAGGCTGAGGCACCGAGCTGCTGGAGGGGGGTGGTGTGCATGAGCAGGACCTGAGCTCCTGCAACAGAAGGGGCTGCTGTTCCCTAAAGGGAAACTGCCCCCTCGCTGGGCCCCGCCATACCTAAGTCCAGAGCAGGTGCAGGAGGACTGGGAGTCACAGCTCCACAGTGAAGCGGCTCTCCGGCTCTGGGCCCCTTCAGCGCAGTGTGGGTGACGGCGGCCTGCCTCCACTGGGGGTGCCCCGAGGGCCGCTCTGGTCCCTGTGCCCCTGCTGTGCACTGCACTGCTCTGGGGCCCCTGGCCCCTCCTCATCCCTCAGCCCTGAACTCCGCCACATTCCCGCATTCACTCCTCACCAGGGCTGCTGACCCTGCTGTTGCAGGCACTGGGCACACAGATAAACTGTTGAGTGTGGGCCTGGCGAGCACCCAGGCCTCAGCTCATGCCTAAGGCACATGTAGGAGGTGACAGGAGGAAGGAGGCCGGCGTTGGGCCGAGAGTGCGGACTCAGCTCAAGCTTGCAGTGTTTCAGCTGCACATCAGCCTGCGTGTGACCTTGGGCAGGTCATTTAACCTCTCCAAGGTCATTTAACCTCTCTGAACGAGATGGAGCCACAGAGGCCTTGAGCAGAGCGGAGGGCCTGACCTGCTGTGTGGAGGGTAGACTGGGGGTGCAGCCAGGGCGCTGCAGAGGACATGGTCAGGGAGTGACCTGTGGAGAGGTGGTGATGCATTTTACATCTGTAAAATGGGGGTAGCACTAGCCTTATATGTCCACTGCCCATGCACGTCCCTGCTGGGGTGGCCAGTTGACTTAGCAAGGCCAAAACGGAGCTCTCCATCTGCCCATCCTCCCTTTGTAGCAAGTGGCGTCTCCATCCTGGTAACTCACACCAAGCACCTGGCAGGGCCCCTTGATTCTTCTCTCCGCCCACCACATACCACACCCTGTACCCTACACCCCAGCTGGAAGTGAGCCCTGTCACCATCTTCAAGGTGTCTGGAACCCGATTACCACCTCTCCACAGGTCACTCCCTGACCATGTCCTCTGCAGCGCCCTGGCTGCACCCCCAGTCTACCCTCCACACAGCAAGTCAGGCCCCACGCTCTGCTCAAGGCCTTCGTGGCTCCATCTCATTCAGGCTGAAATTCAGTGACTTTATAAAGGACCACGTCGTCCTATGTGACCTGCCCTCCCTGCCTCCTCCAACCCTATTAAAACTATGGCCCCTGCCCCCCAGGCAACCCTACCTCCCTCCTGGCCTGTTTTGTCCCCCACAACACTCATTACCATACGAATACTGTCCAACACTGTGTCACCAAGACCAGCGTGGTCATCTGCATTGGGCGCCCTGCTGTTGGTGACCTCAGGGAGGAAAGGTGCCCTGGCAGGCGGGGAGGTGTCCCCAGAGGGTGCAGGTCCGGCCCAGAGGCACATGGGGACAGGCTTTGCAAGCAACACTGCCGCACCCTCGGGACAGCCCCCTAAACCATACCATCCGCCCTCCGCAGACACAGTAACTGCAGCTCGGGTCACTTGCCAAGGCCACACGTCCAGTGAGAGACCTCAGCCAGCACCCACAGCACAGCTCGGGGAGCACAGGGTGCGGGAAGACCCCTGCACTGTACTGCTGCATGCCTGACAGACACACCTGAGGGGCTCGGCCAGGTTGTCTCAGGAGAGGATGTGACTGACCCACTCACAATAAGGAAAGGAGGGCGTGACTTCTGTACCCTTGCGTGAGTGTGTTTGGAGCCAGAGTTGATGGTTCTCCTGGTGGTTCTCACTAGGGTTGGCTGTTTTCCTCAAGGAGAGACTGGCACGCTTCAGAGAGACTGTAGGTTCGGTTCCAAACCGCCACAATGTTATCAATTTTATTTTATAAATAAATTTATTTACTCATAAATTTATTTATAAATAAAAAAGCCAGTATCAATAAAGTGAGTTGCACAAATTTTTTGGTTCAGAGTGTATATAAAAGTTAGGTTTACACCACAGTGTAGCCTGCTGAGTGTGCAACAACAGCAATGTCTAGCAAACTAGGTCCCGACCTTAATTTCACTTTTACTAAAAATGTGAGCCTAAAGGGAGTCCTCATCTCTTTGCTGGTAGAGGGTCTTGGCCCATGTCGTTGGCTGCTGAGTGACGAGGGAGGTGGCGGCTGAAGGGCGGGGTGGCCGTGCAGGGTCACGTATAAACTCAACTAATTCAGCAGAAGTTTGCGGCCTTGATTCACTCTTCTCTCATGAAAGTTTTCTCCGCTGCACGAGCTGCTTGGTAGCATTTCATTCCCAGAACTCCCTTCATAGTGAGTCAGCCTTCTCCAGCCCTGGGGCTGCGCCCCTGCTTTATCAACAGAGTCTACAGAACATTCCAAATCCTCCGTTGTCACTTCCACGGTGTTCACAGCCTCTTCGCCAGGACAACATCCGGCTCAGAAACCGCTGTCTTTGCTCATCCATAAGCAACAGCTGCTTCTCGCCCATTAAAGTTGTGTCAGGAGATTCAGTCACATCTTCCAGCTCCCCTTCTAGTGCCCGTTCTCTCGCTGATTCCACCTCATCCATGGTGACTTCCTCCACTGACGTCTTGAACCCCTCAACATCATCCAGGAGGGTGACTTCCAAATGCCTCGGTGCTATTTTTTGACCTGCTCCCGTGAATCATAAAGTCAAATGGGGGGATCCTTTCCAGGAAGTTTTCCATGGGCTGCCCTGATTCATCAGAGGAATCACGGTCTGTGGCAGGCAGCTGTGGTTTAGGGAGATGTCCTTCTTAAATAAGAAGACTTGGCCGGGCCCGCGGGCTGCAGACAGGCCTGTGTCGGCATCATGAAGATGCAGCCACTCCTCGCGCAGCAGAGCAGGGGGGCCGGGTGCTTGTCAGCGAGCCCTAATATCTTATAGGGAATCTTGTTTTTTGAGCAGTAGCTTTCAACAGTGTGCTTAAAATATTCCATAAACCGTGTAGCAAAACAGATGTCCCATGTACAGAGCACAAGCAGCCTAGATTTCTATTGAGCATAATTCTTCGGGCCCCAGAGTTTTTAGAATAGTAAAGGATTATGGGCTTCACCTTGAAGTCTCCATTAGCCTCTCCCAAAAGAACCAGCTTGTCCTCTGAAGCTTTGAAGCCAGGCACTGACTTCTCACTAGCTGTGAATGTTCTGGATAACAACATCTCCCAATAGAAGTCTCTTTCATGTACATTTAAAATCTGTGGTTTAGGGAGTCTGGCAAGATGGCAGCAGAGTGAGGATGCCGGACTTGCTTCTCCACAACTAAACTGCAGCAACAAAGCCAAATACCCTTGAAGGAAAAAGAGCACGCAGGGAGCAATGGACAAATAAAATGTCCATTTTATGGGCAGATCGATGGACAAATAAAATGTGGTATGAACACAATGGAATATTACTCAATCTTAAAAAAGAAAGGAATTCTTTACACAATGTACTTATAGTGACTCCTGAAGACAATGCTCTATGGAATAAATCAGCCACAAAAAGATAAGCCCTAGTGATTCCACTTATTAAAGGCAGGTCAGGGCCTCTCCTGGTGGCGCAGCAGTTGAGCAGTGGGCTGCAAGGCTGCTCCCAGCCTCTGCAGCACCGGTTCGTTCCCCAGCTGCCGGCGAGGGGCCCACAAAAAAAAAAAAAAGGCAGGTCAGAATAGATGCCAAGATGGCGCCTTTCATCAACCTCATCATCCAGCTCTGCTAGCTTCAGACGTCTCTCCTGCAAGTTCCTCACCTCTCTCAGCCTTCATAGAACTGAAGAGAGTTAGGGCCTTGGTCTGGATTAGGCTGTGGCTTAAGAGAAGGTTATGGCTGGTGGAGCCTCTGTCCAGACCACTAAAGCGCCATGTCAGCAAGAAAGTTGTTTTCAGTTGTTTCAAGAACTTTTCCTTTGCAGTCACAGGATGGCTAACTCTGGTAAAAGCGGCCTAACTTTCAGCCTCTCTCTGCTTCTGACATTCCTTCCTCACTAAGCTCAGCCATTTCTAACTTCTGATTGAAAGTGAGAAACTGGAACTTTCCTTTCATTTGAAACACTTAGAGGCCATGGTGGGGTTACGGACTGGCCTAATTTCAGTGTTGCTGTGTCTGAGGGAAGAGGGAGACCCAGGGAGAGGGAGAGAGACCAGGAATGGCTGCTTGGTCAGAGCAGACACCACCTTTACTGTTTCCGTTCGCTGTCCTATGTGGGTGCAGTTTGTGGTTCCCCGAAACAATTACGACAGCAACATCAAAGATCATCACAACTGATACAATAATTTTGACAAAGTGAAATAAGCGAGGATTACCAAACAGGACACGGCGGCGGGAAGTGAGCACACACTGTTGGGAAAATGGTGCAACAGATTTGCAGGACAAGGGTGGCCTCAAATCTTCCTTTTGTAAAACATGCAGTGTCTGTGAAGTGCAGTCATGCACTATGTCTGCACTCGGCAATGTCTGGAGACATTCTTGTAGCTCCCTGCTACTCAAGCCGTGGTCTTGAGGCCCAGCAGCAGAGCCTCTCCCGGGAAGTTGTGAGAAATACAGACTCTCAGGCCGCACCTGGATCTGCTGAAGGGAATGCGCCCCTTACCCAGCCCCCAGGTGCTCTGCACAGAAGAAGTCTGAGAAGTCCTGGTACTAAGCCCAAGCCCAAGGGCCTAACGGGATCACCATGGGGAGCAGCTGCTAGAGGCCCCTGACGGCTTCACCCGAGACTCAGGCCACCAGGTTGGGACCTGGGTTGCTCACGCTCAGAACCAAGGTCCTCTGAAATTATTCACGGCAATTGGGCAGAGCTGCTTTCTCGGTTTTCTTTTTGAGGTGAGCGTTCAAGAATGCACCCACTAAGGCCCACCTAGGCCAACTCAGACCAGAGGGCTGGAAAGTGTCTGGAAGGTCCCTGGCTCTATCCCCAGCCTCTTGGTTGTCCCCACCTCCACCACAGTGCCAGCTAGTATCTCCCAACATCAACACTGGGGCCTGGCAGCTCTCCAGCAGCACAGAGGGGGAACCCTCCAGAGAGCCAGGGCTACCTGTAGCGCAGAGAACAAAGCCTCAGCGTCTCCCCCTGCCCCTGGCCCCTCGCCCCTACTCACTTGAGGATCTCTCTGCTCTTCCCTAGCAGAGATTCCAGGTAGGAATAGCCCAAGGCCCGGTAGAAGCAGTTCCCATCCCCCTTGGTCTTGCGGATTGCGGTGAATCTTTTGCTGAGTTCCTGTGGGGAGAGAAGGAATTGTGGGATTCTGGACAGAAGGGCCCTCCGTGTGGTGTCCGGCCAGCACCCACCGACCCCCAATTCCTGAGAGCCCCCTCTCAGAGCCGCAGCCCCCTTCCAGCCCCTCAGTGATACAAATGTAAACGCAGTGTCCTTGGGTCAGGTGCTGAGATTAGAGGGGACTCAGGCCCCCACGGTCCCTGCCCTGAGCCACCCACAGTCTGAGGAAAGATGGGCCACTGGGTGATGGAACAGGGCGGCAGGGGACGCTGGGGGCCGGAGTCTGCACCCCCCTCAGAGTCACGCGGGGCTCCGGGCAGGGAGGGTGCTGAGCAGAAGCCAGTGCCTGGTGAGGGGCTGCCTGCTGGGCGGGAGGAGGCGCCGCCCTCAGACACACAGGCAATCTGGCCCCTTCTGCCAGTGTGTCAGCTCCCTCCGGCTCTGGCCCAGCTCCTGCTTCCCCTCAGGAATGGCCTGGGGTCCCCTTCGCTGCCCCCCCGGGGCCAGCCAGGACGTTGACAGCAGATGTGGTTTGTCAGGGCGCAGAGCGGATGGGGCTCCCTAGGCCAGCAGGGAAGGGTGTGCCCCTTGGGGGCCCTGTTCTCCCGAGAAGGCTCCGGGACAGAACTGCTGGGGTGTGGCCCGACCTTGCTCCTGCCCCCGGAGGTGCTCCCAGAGGCGTGCGGGTCATGGGATCCGCCAGCCTTAGCCCCCCGCGGATGCCAGGCCCACGGCGGTCACCGGGTAACCAACGGCCCAGCGACCGCTGCGCTGCGTGGGGAACAGCCGGACGGTCCTGCGGGCGGCCAGAGAAAGCCCCCCCTGCAGGGAGGGCAGCCGGCCCGGCAGGGACGCAGAGGCGCCACCCCGGGACCCCGGCCCGCCTGCCGCCCTGCCTGCAAGCTGCGCCCTCTGGCACAGCCGCCCTTCTTCAGAGCCCGGGGGCGCCTCTATGCCCCTCCCGCCCCCGCCCTGGTAGAGGGCGCCAGGGGCCACTCAGGAGCTCGGCTCCCGGCCCCCTCCCCGCACACACCAGCGCGAGGTGCGCCTGCCCCTCCTTTCACCGCCGTGCTCAGCCTCCCCGGCTGCGACATGGGGGTCTACTAAAGGCGCCCGCGCTGCGACCCTGCAGCGACCCCAGCAGACAGCGCGGTGCTTTGGGGAAAAAATTATTTTCGGAAAACAAAATCCAGTGCGGGGGTGTCCCCCCCCACCCCCCCGCTTGCCTCACCTGGATCTTCCTCTGGTAAATCCTGTTCTCAGGATGGTCCCGGAGAATGGACAGGATGTCACACTTTTCTGATATGAGGTTGAAGGATGTTTCCGTCTGAAAGACACGGAGAGCAGCGACACATCACGGCTCGCGCCGGGCACCGCGGGGACAGCACGGGGGTGCCCAGCCCAGGCAGAGCCCCACCCCTGGTGGGCCCGGACTTGCTCCCGGACCCGGGTCCCAGTCGGCCCGGGTGGGTGCTGCAGCGCGCGGCGTCCGGGCGGCCTGAGGACAGAGGACGTGAGCGCGGACCCTGCCCGGGCCGGACGCGTCCCCAGGTCGCCTCCCGGCCTCCTCGCTGCTGCTCCTGCCCGCCGGCCCCGGAGCCCAGCCTGCACCGAGCCCGGCCCCCGAGTCCAGCCCCCAGCCCAGCCCCCGAGCCCGGCCCCCAGCCCGGCCCCTGAGTCCAGCCCCCAGCCCGGCCCCTGAGCCCAGCCCCTGAGTCCAGCCCCCAGCCCAGCCCCCAGCCCGGCCCCTGAGTCCAGCCCCTGAGTCCAGCCCCCAGCCCGGCCCCCAGCCCGGCCCCCAGCCCGGCCCCTGAGTCCAGCCCCTGAGTCCAGCCCCTGAGTCCAGCCCCTGAGTCCAGCCCCCAGCCCAGCCCCCAGCCCGGCCCCTGAGTCCAGCCCCTGAGCCCAGCCCGAGTCCAGCCCCCAGCCCGGCCCCCAGCCCGGCCCCCAGCACGGCCCCTGAGTCCAGCCCCTGAGTCCAGCCCCTGAGTCCAGCCCCCAGCCCAGCCCCGAGCCCAGCCCGCACCGAGCCCGCTACGCGCTGCAGACAGGGGGGCGCGTCGGGCCCCCAGCAGGGCTCGCAGTCTAAGGGCCGCAGCGGGAAGAGGCCGCACCGCACGGGGGGAGCAAGTGGGGGGCCCTGGACGGCGGCCGGGCTGCAGCGGCGCCCCCCCTCCCGGCCGGGCCCCCACTGCAGCGCGCCCTGCGCCGAGGAGGCCGGTGCGGAGGCCCCGGGCACCCGTGTCTCGGGCTGGAAGAGGCGCTCGGGCAGCGCGGGGAGACGGCGGCACCCGCAGCTCCGGGCCGGGAACACGCTGTCCTGACAGCCGGCTCCCCACGGCCTCCCCTGCCCTTCCTGCCGGATTCAGGATTCAGAACAGGGGAGCTGCGCCCCAACCTTCAGCCCGCCCGGGATGGGGCTGAGAGAAACGGTGTCTTAAGACCCTTCGCAGTTTACAGCGAGCTCAGGGCCCCCGGAGCCGCCGGAGCCGCCGGAGCCCGCGCACAGCCCACGTGCACACTCAGGCAAACGCGCACAAGCGAGGTTCCCGTGAGTGCACGCCCTGGGGTCCCCGCCAGTCACGGCGTCACCCCGACAGTGCCGAGCCCCCGCGCGCCCCTCGCCTGGCCGTGGCCTCTCAGGGCCTCACCGACATCTGACAACCGGGCGCCTGCTCCCAGCATTGCTGATGCCCCAGGCCCTCGCCGCCGGGGACATGCCCGGGTCTCTGATATGATGGCTCCCAAGCGCAGCCCTGGAGGCAGAGCCAGGCCGCCCTACGGTGAGGTGTGGGTGACATCGAGGGTCCCCGTCTCCACATCACTCAGACTCTAACTTCTGTCTGCTGAGGAGCGCTCTGACCCGGCGCCCCTCTCCAGCATCCAGGGCAGATGAGCGGCACCGTGACCGCAAAGGGTCATTTCTGGGGGACCTGGATGCCCCACTCGTCAAAGTCTCCAAAGCCACATGGACCCTCCTTGGCCCTGGACGGCTTGTCAGCCCAACGGAAACATTCTGTTCTCCTGTCCAGTTCCCCAGGGCCCTTCACAGGGCAGGGCAGGGCTGGGGCTGAGATGTTTGTTGAACGAATAAATGAGTGACTCAAGCCATGTCCTCCAAGAAGCCTCCCTGGTTTCCCCACCCCACCGGAGTCAGCCTTGGGCGGTCCCTTCCTGTCACACCTTATTCCTTTTCTCCATCTCCAGTAGCCCCAAGCACGTCCTCCCTGCGTGTGAGGAACAGGGCACCTTCCACGAGGAAAGCCTGAGAGAACTGAGAAGGATAAAAAGAAGAGCAGGAGAAAGGGCACAGAGCATGCCCGCCGCACACACTCGGGGGCGGGGGAGGGCACCCTGGGTTCTGCTTCTGGTGACTTCCATTCTGCACTCACCCTTTTTTACAGGCAAGCCCCTTCCTCGCTTCTGCTCTGATTCCAGCGGCAGCTGGCGGAGCAGCAGGGAACCGCCAGGCAAAACCAGACCCCCGCTCCGCGGCGATGCTGCGAGCTGCTTCCCCACCAGCCACTTCCCGTCTCTCCCGCGCTGGAAGAGACCCTCTCCTGCTCCTGCACCCGGTGGGAGGCACCTGGCCAGGGGTGCCCTCCCTCCCCCCGGCAGGCAGGGCCAACCTGACCTGCTGGGGGCCCTGGGGAGGTGCTGGCTTGGGGTAAAACCTTCATCCTGCCTCCAATGCAGCAGCCTGAGCCCAAGACGAGTGAAACAAAGCAGCTGCTGTAACGTGCAGCTCCTGGTCAAGCTGGCACGGCCCCACTCCCTGGTTCAGCACCTGCTGCCAATGATCACACCTGTGCTACCGACGACACCAGGCCCGTGTGCCAGGAAGTGACCTGAGGCACATTTGACTCTGAGGTCCCTGGAAATTCTACCAAGTTACTGCGGGGCGGACAGAGCGCCGAGTCCAGGAGCTCTTGAGGGGCCCCAGCCTCTAGACCACAAAGGAACATTCTGTGAGGGGCACCTTCCCCTTGTGCCCGACCCCTCCCGCCCCCCCAGCCCCCACCTCCTGCAGGCGCTCCCTGTGGGGTGTCTTGCCCTGGTTTTTTTCCATTGGAATAAAATATTCATGACAAAATTTACTGCCTTTACCACTTGTAAGCCGAGAGGTGTGAAGCGAACCCATCCACACATCCATCCCCAGAACCTTTTCTTTGTCCCAAATGAAACTCCACCCATTAAAAGGTAGCTCCCCCGTCTCCCTCCTGCTGCGCCCCCCCCCCCCACCATTCTCTCTGCCCCCATGAACTGGCCCTTCCTGGCCATTGCATGCCCGTGGAACGTATCGGTCTTTTTAAATACAGAGTCATCTGAAGCACGCCTGTGTTTGAAGCATGTGTGCACGTTACTCTGTAGGTTCTGTGGCGCCTTCACCCGGTGCTGATCACCAGGTAAGATCACGGCTCCTGGCAACAGCCCCCAGGTCAGTTGCGCGCATCCCCAGGTGACGGGGCCTTGGGTTCGCGCCAGCGCCCCCTCGTGGTCCCTTGTGTGTTTACTGGGCGTCCCAGTGGGTTTGGGTCCCGGTGCCCTGAGGGCCTGCCTGGCACGCCTCCAGAGTGACCCTGCCCCACCAGCACAGCCCTGGTCACACCCCGGGGAAACACGAGTCTCAAGCGCCAAGGAAAACTCAGGCCCAGCCTCAATTTCCTGGCCACACTCGGGCGTAAGGCTCTGGGTTCGCACCCGCTGCCTCTAATTGGTGGTTTGTTGTTTAAATCTTGGCTGCCAACCTCCAGGATGTGATGGAGAAAGAACAGACCCACATCTGACAAAGTCCTGGCAAGCCTAGCCAAGCTGCCCGCGAGAAGCGCAGCCCCTAACTGCCAGCCTGCAGACGGACGCCTGCGCGGCGAGCCAGGTGGACGGCGCTCCTGCTGCAAACAGCTGTCAGCAGTCGAGTCAAGGAAGACATTGCAAAGTGAGCAAAGGACATTTCTTCCCGGGAACTCGCCCACTGGACTACAACATGCAGACCAAGCTGCGCCCTCGTCGGGACTCCAGCCTCCGTGGGCTCCATTCCGCCCGCAGTCTCGGAGCCAGGGCTGAGATCAAAGAGCCGGCAGCGACCACTAAGGCCCTGTGAGCCTGCCGGATCCCGTCCTCCCGCACACCCACCCCCAAGTGCAGAGAAGCCAAGAATCCCTCAACCTGTCTGACAGTGGCAAGTCAGGTCACCTGCCCTCCACACAGCCCATGCCGTGGACCCAGCCCCGTCGGCTCTGGTGCTGGAAAGCCTCCCGTAAGGATGCCCCAAGTGGAGCCAGGCAACACCCCATGCCCACCTGGGCCCCGGTGGCTGTGCTGGCCCTTGGCCAGCTGGACCTCCCTCAAGGCTGCTTTGGTACAGGGCAGACCCTGGCTCCAAGTCAGCCTCACCCGCAGGCCCAGCCGCCACCAGGCCTGAGCTCAAGCTGCCAAGTCCTTCAGATCCCAGCCCACCTCCCCTCCCAGAAGGTCCCCGACACCTGCGGGGCTCCATCCCTGCCTGGCCTCACCTGCCTGGGGCTGAGGCCTCCCCAGCCCGTCCCAGAGGGATGGAAAGGAATTGCCTTCTCGGAGTCTACTTCAGGGCAGCATGTGTAATACACAGGTACAGGGGCCAATAAAAACGGTTATTGCTGAGGCGAGTGAGCAAAATGGAGACCAAAGCGTGAGGGGAGACCGAGAGGCCTGAATTCGCTGCCTGCGGCTGCCACAACAGGCCAGCACAGCCCGTAGAACAACAGGCTGATTCGCCTGCATTTCGGGAGGTTCTAGAGGAAAACCCGCCGCCTCACCTGGATGGGTCTGCAGAGGCGTCTGCAATCCCCGCCAGCCAGCCCTTCCTTCCCGTCTCGCTCCTCGGCCGCCCCTCCTGCTTCCGCCCCGCCACGCGAGGGCCTCCACAGGGCCCACCTGGGTAACGCCGGTCATCACGCGTAACTTCGTCACACCTGCTCAGCCCTGGGGCCACGTGAGGCACCCCACAGACGGGTTCCGGGCATCAGGGCATGGACTTCTTCCAGGCTACGCTCAGCCTGGCACGTGCTGCTTCCTGCTGTCCCCCCTTTGGGTCCCAGTCACTGGCTCGCCTTGCAGAGACGGGTGCCTCAGGTGCTGGCCCCCTCATTAGATGCCCTCCGCAGCGACCCTCAGATCTCCACCCGCGACCTGGCCTGCCCTGGAGCTCAGCCCCACACAGCCGAGAACGTGAAACCTGGTGACCTTCACCCTGGGGTCGGATGTGTCCCTGCCCCGATGTCTGACCAGCATCTCCACGTCACTGCGCCTCTAACTGCTCTCTCGCTCCACCCTGCCTCCCCAGCTCTCCACCCAGCCAGAGTGACCCCAAAGACCCAGCGCTCCTCTCCCCCCGCTCTCCTCACTGTGGGCTCTGCTCCTGGGCCCTGTGTGAGGCGCCGCCATCCCCTCCCAGACTACAACAGTCCAACTGAGCTCCTGGCTTCCAGGGCTGCCCCCATCAGGAACCACCTCCGAGCAGCCAGTGCAAGCGGCTTAACAAGTAAACCAGACCAGACGTGGCTTCCTCATTCCCTCCAGGGGCTCCCCTCAGGTGACTCTTTGATGACACCCTCCCGTCCCAGCCCTGGCCTACCTCACTTGCTAAACTCGAGTCACAATAACCCTCTTTGTGTTCCCCCAGACATACCCATGTCCACCCCAGGGCCTTTGCACATGCTGTTCACGCTGCCTGGAATGTTCCCCTGCCTGTTTACCTGACTCAGGTGACATCACCTCCTCAGAGAAGCCTTCCCTGATTACTAGTCTGCAGCTGCCCCTCCCCTCCCCCCAGGGTCTTTACTTGTTTTATTTCTTCTGAGCATCATCGATGCAGGTTCTCTGGCTTCCTTGCCCACCGTCTCCCGCCACGAGTGCCAGCTCCACATCTGTCACTACCAGATCCAGCGCCTGGCATTCAGTAATGCGCAGCCGCGCAGACGGAGTGGGTGAGCGGGCTAACGGCGAGCCTGCCACTTCCAACCCTGTGCCCGCTCCACTGCCAAAGAGGCCGCGCAGGTCAAGCACAAATCGTCAAAAATATGTTCTTTTTCTCCTCTCCGCAGAACAGACCCAAGCCCCACAGCCCAGCAGGTGCAGCCCTTCACAGCACCCTCTGACCCCACCGCCCTTTCTACACTTAGCTCTTCTCCCTCCCTCTAACTGCCTGCACCCCACTGCACCCCCCAACCCCACCCCAGACTGCTCACCTTTGCCAGAATCCGCAGCCTTATGCACATTTCCAGGCCTTTCAGCACACTGTCCTCCCCTGCCTGGGGTGGACTATTCCCCAAATCTCTCCTGAACACTCCTGGCCACCTCAGCGCCCCGCTCACAGGACCTCCACAGAGCCTCCCCTGACACTCCTGCTCCCTAGCTGCACCCCAAGCCGTAGGTCAGGCCTCTGAGGCCATGACCCATAGCTCAGGAATGGCTTGTGTGAGCTCCGTCTAGACTGACGCACGCATGAGATCCCTCGAAAGGGCGGCTGTGCCCATCTCATCCAGCCCAAGCAGGGGCCACTGGGGTGTCTGACAAGCAACAGAACAAAGCACAGAAGGATCCTGCGGTTGTACTGCTCACTCTGGTGCTCACTTGGTCAGCTGCTGTCAAATGCAGGAGCCCCCTCCCCGGCTGCCTCAGGCCGCCTCATCCTGGCCGCCCCCCCAAGGGGTTACGTCGTCTACCCTGGAGCCTTCCTCAAGCCCAGCCCAGTGACTCGGAGACAAGAGAGGTATTTTCCAAGGCCAGTCTCCTCTGTCACCACCCTCACGTCACCACCTGCACCATGTAGGCGCATAAAAAGCATAAAAAGCACCAGGATCCGGGGCCCAGCGCGGTCCTGACACAGAAGGTGCTCGGTGAGCGCTGGGCAAAGGGAGAGCAGACCCTGCACAGACTCTCCTCCTCTTCCCCACAACCCCTGGCGGCCGCTGTCCTATTCACGGGTCGACCACGTCTCCCCACTCCAAGGCACCCAGACTCCCCTGAGGAGTGCGGGCCTGGGATTTTCAGCCCCTCTGCCCTCTAACTTCAGGTCTTGAGTTCAGGTCAGACGGGAGGGTGGAGTCAGAATCCTCACCCCTCACCCCCTCACTGTGCAGCCAAAGACAGAGGCTGAGGTACACCACATCCCCCCCAACCCCGCCACCCCTTCTGCATCCCCTCAGCCAGAAGGCATGCCAGCCTCCAGCTCCAGGGTAATTAAGTCCATTATTACCCCAGCTCCTGCCACTCCCTAGTGGGTGATGCAGAAATACCTGGGCCTTCTTCCAGAAACAGCAGAGCCAGGGGAACCCTTGGGCCCAGGAAGCTGAGGCTTCCGATGCCCCCAGAACCTCAGCCACACCCCAGCAGCAGGCTGGTTCTTCCAGAACAGCCTGGCTCAGCTGACTGGTTGCCCACGCCACCCTCGGTCTGTGCCAGGCCATGACCAGGATTTGACCTCTGCCCCAGGCCGGCAGCGTCCTGCCATGGTGACCCATTTATCCCTGCCAGACATGGGCGGCAGGAGGCTGAGGGGGAAGCAGCAGGCCCCTGCACACCCCCACCTCCCTGGCTGAGGGCGAGGAGCAGATGCTCCAAGGTCCCCACCCCACCCCGCACCACCCCCTAGAGATGTGCAGAAGAGGTCAGGGGAGGGGAACGGACCAAACCCTCTGGGCTCTCCAGGGGTGGAGGCAAGATTCGAACTCAGGGCGGGTGCGAGTCCTTATGTCCCCTTTACGGCCCACCAGAGAGGATGTTCACGGGCGCAGGGTTTCAGCCTCCCCCGCCCCCCAGATTGTGACACCCTCCCCCGCCCGGGAGGTTGATGCCCCGCACAGCCCCGGCCGGGGGCGCTGGGAGCCACGTCCCGGGACCATCACAGTTTCAGCCCCTCCCACGTCTGCCTCAGTTTCCCCACCAGCCCCAGCCCAGGCTTGGCCCGCCTGGGAGGGAGCGTCTCCGGGCCCGTCTCCTCGGGCAAGGCCGGGCCCCGAGCTGCTCCCGGCTTTGCTCCAGGGGCCCCCCAACTTGCGCGGCTCTCGGGGGGTGCTCACCCGAAGCCCTGCGCGGGCACCCCTGCGCGCCGCCACCCCCAACGGGCACCTCTAGTCCGCGGTGGGTTTGGGGGGCCCCGCTGGCTGACCCCGCGGAGGCCGGGGTCGCGGCTGCCCGCTGGAGGGGCGGGGGGCGGCTCGGCAAAGCGGGGGGACCCGCAGCCCCGGGGCCTGGCTCTGCGGGGCGGCGCCCTCGGGGCCCGCGGGGTGCACCGCAGGGCGGCCGGGCCCCTCGGGAGGGACCAGGGTCTCCCGCCCCCGCCCGGCTCAGCCCGGGGGGCGCACGGGCTGGGGGGGCCGCGGGGGCCCGCCCCGCCCCCCGCCCCGCCCCGCGCCCCGGGACCACTGACCATCGTGACCGGCGCTGGCGGGCAGCTCCGCCCGGCGAGGGCGATCGGCGCGGGCGCGGGACGGGCCGGCGGGCTGCGGGCGGGCGCGGGCGAGGCGGAGACCAGACCCGACCGCTCGCTCCCGGGCAGCCTCCGGTCCCGGCGAGACGCGCGCCCCGCGATTGACGTCCGCAGCGGGCAATCAGCAGCCGGCGCCCGGGACGTCACAGAAAGTGGGCGGGACTTCACGCGCCTTTCGCCTATGCGGTCGGGCCTCTTTGACAGGGCCACGCCCCCTTTTAAAGACACAGAAACCGCAGAACTCGCGAGGAGTTCGCCCAGCCCGGGGGCGGGTCCTGGCTCGTGACGGCCGAGGGCTTCGGACCCAAAGTGCAGGTGAAGCGTCTCCTGCGGGGTGACCCGGCCGTCACTCCCTCACACACAGAGTCACGTGAGGCTGGTCTGCTGCAGACCAGCGGACAGGCCCTGAGCACACACGTGTCCCCAGCGCTGAGCTCCCCACTCGCCTCTCCTGCACCCCCCAACCCCAGGGGGCTTCGCGGTCCCACCCCAGCTCCGGCACCCCGGGAGGTGCCAGGCGCCCCGTGAATGTTTGTGCAATGGAAGAAGCCGCCTGCCGGGTTGTTGACGCTGGGGCTCTGGCAGTGGATGGCTCCGTGGGTGACTCACCTGCGTACACGCTCGTTACCGCTGGACATCAAACAGGAGGGGTGCATCCTTTGAAGATTGGGGCGCAGGGCCCAGCGCTGAGCCCTCGAGGAGGTGCTGGGGCGGGTGGGTGAGTAGGGAGGAGAGCCCCAGGCCATGACCCCTTCCCGCCCCGCTGGCACTCTCCCACCCTGGCAGCAGGCGGACTTTGGGGCAGACAAATTGGGGGACGGGGGTGTCATTCGGGGTCAACAGAGGAGCAACACCAAATGCAGCTCGTTTTGATTACACGCTTGCTGTGTATCAGACACTATGATCTTCCTTCATTTTCTCCCCACCAGTTTATGGGAGTAGACCTGTTACCTGTATTTTACAGATCAGGAAAATGAGGCAGAGAGAATTAAGCTTAATTAAGTTTCTGCTCTTTGTTTTTTACAGTCGGATGCCGGGGAGGTGACAGGAGCCACCACCTAGTGCTGCTCCGGTAGGGGTGGCCTGTCTGGGCTGGACCCCTGGACCCCTGACTCTCCATTTATTGCTCGCTCTAGGCTGCATGAGGCTTTGCTCTGTGGACTGAGTTAGGTGTGCTCCATGCAGTGAGGACAGGAGGGAAGGGCCTAGGACTATGAGGGAGCTAAGGTTTCTAGAAGTCTCAGTGCAGGGTTGCACTAAACCTGGAATCCTTGGCCTGCTCCCCATCCCTCCCGGGGCACAGCAGCTCCAAACCCAGCCGGCAGAGGCATGTGGAAGAAGCTCTAACTGGAACTGGCAAGGAACCCTGGGGCCTGGGTTGAATCCGGACCCTGTCACTCTGTGCTCTGTGGCCTCAGTAACCTCCAGGCCCTCTCTGGGCTCTGACTTCTCATGATAAAATAAAGGGTTGATAGTGTGGGAATTTTTTGAAAAGGATATTTTAAAAATATTTTCAGTAGTGAAGCTTTTAAATAAAAACACAATCTTTTTTTTTTTTTTAAGATTTATTTATGTATACAGAACTGGGGCATAGGCCAAAGGTATGGGGGGTGAGAGGATTCACCAGAGACAGAGCGGGGAACAGAACAGGCAGACTGACTGAAATACACTGCTGAGGGGAGCAGCGGGGAGACAGGACAGGTCTGCTGCGCCATGTGGGTAGCTCCCTGGCCGGGGCTCCAACTCGTGCTGCAATGGCTGCGGACAGCTTCATAGGTTTCATCTTAACCCCTTGCACCGCCAGGGAGGCCCCCCAAAACACATTCTTATCCAGAATCTTAGTCTATGTGTACTGGAATCTTTCCTCCACTAGCATAAGCAGTGTAATCTCCTTTGTCTGTAACTAATCAGGCTTTCCGAGTTCTCTAAAGCCTGATCAGAAAAGAAAATGAAAAAAGTTTACAAGGACTCCAGCTGGTTTTCCAGCTGGTCCAAGTTTTAAAAGAATAAGCACAGTCCGTTCAGGGCAGCCCCAGGCCTGGTAAGCGTGCTCCCTCTGGAAGCAGTGCGTTCTCTTCCTGCAGCGTCTACCTGGTGTCCAGGCGTCTGAGGGAGGGACTGATGTGCCCTCACAGGATCAGAGAAGAGTGTCTTGTCTGCCAGCACAGGGCCTGGACACCTGGGTGTGGACACCCCCAGCCCTGGGCTCTGAGCTCTGTGACCCATGTGCTCATGGTCTGCCTTTCTCAGACTGGTCAGACCCTGGTTGACCCCACCCCACTCTCTACCATGTGACCCCACCCACCTTCCTCATTTTCATCCCATGTTCTTAACACATACAGAAGAGGATGACTTCAAGTGCCCAGAACCTTCTCCAGGCTTTCCCACCTCTAGCTCTTTGTTCCTCTTGGAATCCCCATTTCATAGACTCCACTTGTCAAATTCCACCTATCCTTCGACTTCTGACTCCTTCTCCAGGAAGCCTTCCCAGATCGCCAGGCTGGTCGTGAATGCCTGTGGAGGTCCACCACACTATACCTGTCCTTCCTGGGTGCTGGTCCCTTGCGACTGTGATGTGGGGGGTGGTCAGATGTGGTCATAACAAGTGTGGGCACTGGTGTGGAGCCTGTGTCATGATTCCCATGCAAGCTGTGCCTCTCCGTGTTTTATTTCCTCATCTGGAAAGGAAGCATCTTCATGACCGATCTCCAGGGCAGGATGGTGGTGAAGAGCACCGAGTGCACTTGCAGGCTATAAGTGTCGGAGATGTGTAGGCTCCACCTGGTGGTCGTTGGGGCCCATGCCTGGCTCATGCACGCGTGACTAAGCCTAAGGGGAACAGGCAGGGCTGTGCATATGGCAAGGAGGCTGGTGCGTGGATGCCTAAAGGGTGTGGTCCGCCCTCTCCCTTGATCACTGAACCTGCCGTGGCTGCGGGACCTCAGGCAGCCACACTCACGCTGGCAGGAGCCATTTCCAGGGGCCCTTTCCGCTGTGCTGCTTCCTACACTTAGCTTTCTCTGCCTGGCGGGCTGCAGGTGGGGTGCTCTGCGTCAGGACCAGGGCCCCGGTTGCAAAGAGGTCACCTCCATGCGGTTGTCAGCAGCCCCCTGACGGCTGCTCACCTCTGGCCATGTTGGGAGCCCAAGTTGAGAGCCCACAACTTGAGCCGCAGCCTTGTTGGGATACCAATCCCGTGTTGTTTCACGACTGGGAAGGTTCGGGAAAGACTAAGAGCTGCAGGCACACCTTGATCTTCCCCAGGAACCAGTCTATGGGCCTGGAGTCATTGGGATGCCCTGGCCCCCATCCCCGGGGCAGAGTTGAAGAGGCTTTATGTTTGAGAAAAGATCTTTCCTGAAAGAACAATGGGTGCTGGGAGTTGGAGATCAAGGTGGTGGGTCTGGCTAACCAGAGAGAACTTTCTAGGAAATCCGAGCAGGTGTCCCAGAACCGGCACTGCCCCCTGCCGGTCGCCGAGAGGAAAGGCCGTCGGCCCAAGGGCGCGCGGCACCCAGCCTGGTGGCCAGGTCCCTCAAGTCTGTCCCCTCCAGGTACTGTGTGCGCTTGGGCAACCAGGCCTGGGCCCGTCCACTCCACATTCCACGCAGGTCTCCGCCACATCTGTGTGTGAGGCACTCGCTCCACACATCTGGGCACGAAAGGACCCAACTTGCTGCTCTCTCTGCTCCCCCTGGGGAAGGAAACCCCTTCTCTGCACCAGTCTGTCCCCCCAGGCCACAGGGTCCCAACAGGGGTAAGGCCGGGGTGGGGGGGCTCTCCAAATGGGGACGGCTCTCCAAATGGGGACGAGCAGAGGCCGCAACCCTGGGGGGCTGGTGACCTCCCCTCTGTAATAAGCAGCCTCCAAGGACCACCCCCACCCCCGTGGCCACACACTTAGGGGGCCCCTTCCTAGGCTTGGTTTCTACCTAGTGACTTGCTTGTGGCTGAACAGCACGGGGACGACGGGGTGTCCTGTCTGAGCTTGGGTGAGGGGCAGGATCGATCTGGGGGACCCACAGACCAGGGCTCTGCCTTGCTCTCTCCTCTCTCACCTGGGCCACATTGTCATCCGCCCTGTGGAGAGGCCCATGGGTCAAGGTCAAGCCCCAAAGTCCAACAGGCTGTGACCAGCTTCATCTGCCAACAGCTGGGAGTGTGAAGCTCACCTGTGACTCTCCGCTGGGGGAGGCCTCAGCGGAAGCCCCAGCCCGCCTGGTGGCTGGACAGAAGCTTTGTGGAGAGACCCGGGGCCAGGGGCCCCGCTAAGCCGTGCCCAGGCTGCTGACCTGGGGCGAGGCTGGTCCTGGGAGCTCACTTTTTAGACAGCTGCATGGGGGAGGGGTAAGGGGGGTGGGGGGGGTGGGTAGAGCTGCATGGGGTGACTGGCACAGCCCGTCTGTCCCTCTGTGAAGCGGGGTGAATGACGCCCTCCGGGTAACTGTGTGGCTGAAGCCAGCCCTGGGGGTGACGTCCTCAAGCTCCCACTGGGACAGACGGGGTGTCCCGCAGAGTCCCCCGCTTCCATCGCACAGATCAACCAACTAGTCGCCAACTTGGGTAAGTGCAGGAGGCGTGGCCACGTCCCTCCCTGGCATTTGTCACGGTTCTGGCTGTGCCGAGTGTCTGCCCCGGGCGGGCGGCCCTGAGCTCGCTGGAGAGCCCTGCACTGAGGGGATGAGCAGGTGCAAACGCGGGGGGACAAACGGCAGAGAAGGGGGAGCGCAGGATCAATCTGGGGGAGTTGCTGGTGAGTTCCCAGAGCTGCGTGGGCCAGTCTGGCTGGAGCAATAAAGTTGGGGAGAGGCTGGAGAGGCACCCAGCGTGCGTGGGGTGCAGGTCCCGCAGGCCTGGAGCCCAGGACGGGGCTTGTCTTGGGGGCAGTGGGGAGCCCTGGGAGAAGCAGGAGGGAGGGTGGACGCGGCCAGACGTGCCTCTTCAGCGCTTGCTGCGGCGGCTGTGAGGAGCGTGGGCCTGGGAGGCGCCTGGGAGGAGCAGTCCAGAAGAGGGGCCTGAGTTGTGGGGCAGGGGCGGGAGACGGGACAAGTGGGCAGCACCCTGGGCCCAGGGTCCCGCGGACAGGACCCGGAGGGCGGGATGTGGGTATGGGAGGCGGAGGAGGTGGGGGCTGCGGGAGGGAGGGGCCCGCATGAACCCCCAGCGCCCTCTCCCGGGACTCGAGAAAAGGGATCGCCCAGGGCTCTGGGATTCCTGGCAACTCGGGGGCCCTGGAGGGGCTGCTAAAAGCTACTTGCAACTCGAGCCAGTGTTTGCAGATGAGGGAGGCTGAGTGGGGTGAGCGCCGGTCCCCCCCAGGCCCGGGACCACCCAGCTGAGCTGCCCCTGGATCCCCGGGCTCACTCAGAGAAGTGCACAGGGAGGAGACATGATTTCTTTGTGCAAGAACAAAGTGGTTTTGTGAAATGCACCGAGAATTCGCTTACATGAAACTTGCAGATGAAACGTCAGTGTGCAAAGACGTTCCGCTCCCCTCAGGCCTGAGGACCGGGGCCTGCGCTCACTGTCCCCTGACTTTGGAGGTGACCACGGAGGTGAGGGAGTAACCAAGGGGAGCCCCTCCCCCGCCCCATCCTAAGGGAGCTTGGAAGTAAAATTCAAGGTGTACAAAGGTCTTACATCACCTTTTTGAAATTTTTTAAAATGATGGGCTACCCTGCCCTCGCCACGAGAAGAAAACTTGAGCCCCCCGCCCCCCGCCTCCCCGTCAGCGAACCCCGTGGACACACATCCACATCCTGCCACCTCGCCACCCTCAGCCCCCCTCCCGGGGCCGCGGTCCTCTCCCCGCTTACCGTGACTAGACCACGACGCGCAGACCTCTGCGTGTGCACGAACGAGCCCGGCCGCGTGTCCCTTGCGTGTCTGCACACGCCGAAGCACACGCACATGCACATGCACACGCCGGCGCACGCGCCTCCCTTGGCCTCCTGCCCCCACGATGGTCCCCACCCCACTTTCTCAGAAATCCCCTCGGGGGCTTCATGCGCCAGCCACGCTGGAGTTCCTGGCCTGGGGTTTTCCTCGCGGTCCTCAGCCCTCCCCAGGCTCTCCCTCCGGAACCTGACCCAGGTCCCGAGCGCGTTCTCTGCTCTGCAGACCCGTCGCCCACAGCCTGCCTTGTCTCTGTAGCTCCCCTGATGAACCCCAGGCGGCCTGCTCCGCCCGGCCCTCCCAGCCTCCACAGACCAAGAACCCCCGAGCCCTCGCACCGCCGGGTGCCCAAAGGTCCGCATCTCTTCTGAGACTCCCTTTGTTGTTGTTTCTAAGATTTATTTATTTATATAAGAACTGGGGTACAGGCCAGAGGTGTGGGGGATGAGAGGATTCACCAGGGACAGAGTAGGGAGCAGAACAGGCAGGCGGACCCAAATACACTGCTGAGGGGAGCAGCGGGGAGACAGGAGAGGTCCGCCGCACCATGTTGGTGTCTCCACGGCCGGGGATTGAACTCCTGCCGTAGACGCTGCGGACATCTTCCCAGGTTGCACCTTAACCCCTTGCGCCACCAGGTGAGCCTCCCCTTGGAAGCGGATTTGCTGACTCACCTGCCAGCCACTCCTCCGTGGCTCTTAACGTTCTCCTTTTCCCCACGGCGGGAGCAGGCCACCCGGTGAGGGCTTTCCAGGGCCGCAGAGGCCGCTGGGATGATTGTCACTCCGCAGCACAATCCAACCCGGTCACGCTGGTCAGGCTTTCCCAGCGGTGATCTTGGAAAGGCAGCAGGAGAGGGGGTTCCTTGGACATCCCCTCGCCCAGCCGTACAAGCGGGAGAGCGGCCAGGAGGGGCTGTGCCCGCCAGGGCCCCGGAGGGCACTGTGCACTCCAGGCGGCTGGGCCTTCGGTGCGCAGGAGGCCGCTACTTGGTTGTCAGCTTCTGAGCTCCAGCAACGAACGTGAAGGGCCCCCACAGTCTGCTCTGCTCCCCACATACTCCTGCTCTGGGGGCTGCTTGTGAGAGGCCCTGCAACTAAGGTGCCCCGACACCCAGGCACCCTCCCGGCGGCCTGTCTCAGGCAAACCCAGCGAGAAGGGCAGCGCCAGCCCCCCGGGAGCCGGGCACCACCCTGGGCTTCCCTGCTGCCGTCACCCCCACTTCGGGAGCCCCCTCCCTCTCCCGCGCCCCAGGCAGTCTTCGCCAGCTCCCTGCCGCTCTCCCAACGTGGGGAGCAGCGCCTCCCCACCGGCTGGCCCCAGGGTGCTGCCCCCTGCCCCCGCCACTGCTCCCAGGCTGGCTCCCACCCATCGGGGGCTGGAGGTGAGGAAAGGAGGCAGTCGGGTGAGGAGAGGGTCGTGATGCTGGCAAGGCCGCGGGCGGGCTCAGCACAGGCGGGGGTGCCCTGAAGTCTGGGTGCTGGGAGGGGCGTTCTTAAGGGTGAAATCATGACTCATGATGAGAGCCCGGGGCCCCATCCGAGCCTCCGGTCCCCGAGGCCGCTCCTGGGCCAGCAGACTCTGGGTTCCTTGAGCCGTGAGATGAACCGCACCGTCTCCATTTTGTCCAGAATGAATTCCTGGGAGGGAAAACCAATCTCTCTCACCTGCTGCACCTGGGCCCCTGGGCGCCACTTCTCAGGGATCAAAGCACCATCAAGGTTCCTGTATTTCCTCTCCCTCCCATGAAGGTCCTGCACAGCATGTGGCATCACTGCCACTTGGCGAATGAGCAAACCAAGACTCAGAGAAGTTCAGCCGCTTGCCTGAAGCTGCACAGCCCGATGGTGCCAGATTCAGAGTCTGGGTCCTTGTGTGACCCCTGAATGGAGTTGCCTCCTCTTCTCACTGCCTCCTCCAAGCAGCCCGCTCTGCCTGGCCCCAGCCTCCCTCTGTGAGGGGCACACATTTCTTAAGGTCAAGGACAAGGCAACCCTGCACCGACCTCCGCCTCCTCCGGCTCCCACCCTTGTGCCTTGCTGAGAACCTGTGGGTGATGCCAGGTGGTGGTTGAGTGATTGTTGGGGGAGGCCCCTGGCCACACTGTGCATTTCTTCCATTTTCTTGGGAAGAAGAGGAAGTAAATACTCTGTGACTGGACCAATGTGCCCTTCCTCAATTGCATGTTTCATAGTGCCATGGGAAGAAGTTATGCCCCAGAGGATGCCAGTCGTCTGGCCTTCTACGTGAGTGTGCCCAGGAGCTGTGCCAGGAGCAGCCCGGATAGTGCCCGTGAAACTCTTGTGGCAAGTCCTTCTTGGCTAAGATGCTGGCTTCCTCCCAGGCACTGTTGCTCCCTGACAGCACTGGGAAGGGACCGGCCCTCATCGTTTGGGCATCTGCATGGAGCCAGCCTCAAGTGAGGAGAGTGAGTTAGGACTTAGGATGGCCAGGAGGAATTGGTGGAAAGGGCTCGGCCTTGATGGCGCAAGGGAGTCTGGGTCACCCCATGCCTGAAACCCACTCAGCCATCAAACATCTGCTCATAATGCAAGATGCACCTGATAGAAGAGTCAAACTTAGGTAGAAAGAATGGGGCCGGGTGACTCACCCTTGCCAAACTTCAAAGTTTCAGGAATAGGTGTGAGAATGGCCAGGCGCTACATGGATTAGAGCTAAGAGCCCAGAAATGCACCTTCACATTCACAGTTAGCCGATTTTGACAGGGATGAGAAACAATTCAATGGCGGGAAGGAAATGATATCAGGAAAACGAAATATCCTTGTGCAAAAGGATGAAATTGAACCACTATCTCATACTAGATGTAAGAGCTCACTAAAAATACATCATAAACTGAATATTAGAACAAACACTAGTTTTTACAGGAAAACTGAGGTGTAAATCTTCATGACTCTAGATGAGACAATACTGTCCTAAATGAGACCCCTAGCGCATAAGTAATCAAGAAAAAATAAAAATAATTGAAGAAAAAACAAATTAAATTTCATCAAAATTGAATGTATGTGCCTCAAGTGACACCCATAGAGTAGAAAGGCATCTCGTAGAATGGGAAAATGTTTTCAGGTCATGTATTTGATAAGAAACTTGTATACAAAATATATAAAGATGCTTACAACTCAAAAATAAAAAGATAAACAATCCAATTTAAAAATGAGCAAAGGGTTGAATAGACATTTCTCCAAAAAAGTCAATTTCTCCAAGAGTCAATGAACACATGAAAAGATGTTCAACCTTGTTAATCATCAGGGAAATGCAAACCAAAACCACATGCAATACCACTTCATACTCACTAGGATGGCTAAACTATGACAGACAATACCAAGTGTGGACAAGGAGCTGGAGAAATTTGACGCTCACACATGGTTTGTGGGATTAAGATTATGCAGCCACCAACAGGCATATGAAAAAATGTTCAGCATCACTTGTAATCAGGGAAATGCAAATCAAAACTATCATGAGATACCATCTCACACCAGTGAGAATGGCACATATTAAAAAAACTAGCAACAACAAATGTTGGCGAGTTTGTGGAGAAAAAGGAACTCTCCTGCACTGCTGGTGGGAGTGCAAACTGGTCCAACCACTATGGAGAGCTGTGTGGAGATTTCTGGACCTACTAAACATAGAGCTTCCATATGATCCAGCAATTCCACTCCTAGGTATTTACCCAAAGGACACAGAAACCTCAATTCCAAAGAGCACCTGCACCCCTATGTTTATAGCAGCACTGTTTACAATAGCTAAGCTTTGGAAACAGCCCAAATGCCCAAAAATAGATGACTGGATCAAGAAGATGTGGTCCATATACACCATGGACTATTACTCAGCATTCAAAAAAGATAAACACTTGCAATTTGCAGCAACATGGATGGCGCTGGAAGGGATCATGCTCAGCGAAATAAGCCAGAAAGAAAAGAAAAATACCGGATGGTCTCACTCATAGCAGGAATCTAGAAAACTTAAATAAGGGACCCGGAAAAAGACTAATTAATACAAAGTAAAAATCAAAATCAACAAGCAACTATAAACCAGAGACACTTTTTGAGGGGTGGGGGGCGGGAGGGGAGGGATTGGGGTCAAAATGGGGGGGTTGCAATTGTATGGGGAATATAAAAATAAAATTTATTATTAAAAAAGAATTGATTAGGTTGAAGTAAAAAAGCAAATTACAAAGTTGTAAGTATGGCAACTAGTTCTAAATTGCAATGTAAATCTATGTGCTATAATTATGAGAGAATTTATTTTTACTTGGTTTGATAATTTCTAAATTAGATTTTACGACTATTTCTCCTTTGTAGTGGGGAAAAATACAAATTAGCGTTAACCAAAACACACTTTAAAGTATATTTTTCTAACAACAGTAAGATTATAATTTACTGAAAATTTTTCATAATTTGTTTTTAACAAAATATAAATCTCTTTCAAGATTAAAAAAAAAATAAGGGGGGGGGTGCAATTGTCTGGGGAATATAACCAAAATGAAAATGCGTACATTGTGCAAAAATGAAAAAAGATGTAAGAATTATATAAAATAAAATATTTTTTAAAAAAGGATCATGCAGCCACTTTGGAAAACAGGCTGACAGTTCCTCAAAATGTCACACGGAAGAGTCACACCTGAATCAGGTCGAGCTTGGAGAAAAGGTCCACGCCCTGGGGCTCACGCTGGGCGGAGGAGCAGCAGAGCTGGGCCATGCTGTCAATGGTCATTTGCATGTAGTTGAGCAGCTGGTTCTGTGGGAGGAGGGGAGGAGACGCCGTCTCTGTCCCAGCACCCCTACCCCTCCCCAGGCCAGGAAAGGGATCCAAAGCCAGAGGCCACCTTCTCCTCCTGGTCAGTGCCCCACGCCCAGAGGGGCTGAGATGAGGCCCCTCCCGCCCTGGGACCTGAGCATCCCCACCCCCTGCAAAGAGGAACATGGGCTGACTCTCCCCAGTGGGTCTTCCTGGCTGGAGTCACACGGTCCACACCTGAGGCAGGGGCTGGGCAGGGGCGTGGAAGGACCCAGTGCTCCTCGAGCCAGACAGCTCCGGACTCTGGGACATCAGGTCTCTGCACCCATGGTCAGCTGTGGCAGATTTACTGCTCACCTTAGAGAGAAAGACCCAGAAGTGGCCAATCCATGCCACCTCCCTCCTGGGCCGGGGACTGGCCACATGGGAAGCCGAGTACCGTGTGTCCCAGAGCAGACTCCCATGGGGGCTGAGAACTCCCGCGTCCCTGACAGCATCCAGCCCAGACGGGTGTTGGGGGGGTGCCCCGGGCCTGGCCCACTGTGTCCCTAGACGGCCCCTGAGACCAGAGAGCACAGACATGGTGCGGACCCAGGGTTCCGAGGCCAGCAGGGAGCAGCTCAAGAGACTAAGCCCATAAATCCTGGTCCCTGGTCACGGACTTCGGCAACGGCGTCCTCTCCCGGCACCTCTTCTGCGAAAACTGTGTAAGAACCAAGGAGTATCCCGGAGCATCTGATGCGGGCCGGGCCCTGAGCTCAGCCTGGCGAAGCGGAGACACGAGCACTCCCGGGAGTGGGGAGGGGCTGCCCGCCTAGCACCGCTTTTCAGCCAGCAGCCTCAGCGCCGCGGAAAGACTGAGAAGCCAGTCTGCTGGCACGTAGAAGGGCGTGCCAGGCCCTGGCTGGGCAGGGCATCCTGGCTTCTTGGTGGAACTTGATCCTTAACTGTCTGTGGCTTCAGTTTCCCCATCCACCAAGACCCTCTGTCCCACCCTAGGGAAGCCCTTTGAAAGCTGACAGCCGCCAAGGAGAAGTAAGTGGGTAAGTGGGGTGGGGGGCTGTGACGGGTGGTGAGAGGTGGCCACTGAGTGACCCCTGAAGAGATAGCAGCCCCATCCCTGCCCCGACCCCAGGGCCAGCAGACTGGACTCACGTAGTAACAGCCCAGGTCTTTCTGACCAGTGACATCCTGCTCCCTGTGCCATGACGGGTCCTGCCAGCGGTGACACTTCTTCTGAAGCTGACACAGCTGGATCTTGAGGCCCTGCAGTGGGAGGGGCTGGGTCGCCTCAGGGTACCTCTCCCCACCCAGGGGTATCTCCCCTGGGCCTGGGCCTGGACCTGGGGAGCTCCCTGCCCAGGGTAGTCTGGGTGCTGATGGAGATGGGAGGCAGGGAAATTCCTGGGTGTCCAGGGGCATTGGAGCCACCAGGAGACGCAAGAAAGGGCTTGGCCAGGCCGAGTGGGGTTTGAATCCTGCCTCCAGCCCTGCAGCCCCGTCTTCCTCTCCATACACAGAATAAACCCTGTGTCCTTCCGCCCCTGAGGCTGCTGGGAGGAGCCCAGGGAGCAAAGCTGTGAATGCCGTCTGGGGTCCAAGCCTGCAAGATACAGGGTATGCGGCCACAACCCCCCAGCCGGAGCCCCTGGCTGGCAGCCATAGGAAGCATTCTGGCTTCTGCAAACCTCAGTTTCCTCGCTTCAAAAATGGGAAGAATAGCTTGGTTGGGACTCAGGTAAAAGATTAAGGAGGGTCCAAAAATTCAGTAATTAAGAAAACTCATGTTTTAATGCAATTTTAAAAAGTTCATGCAAAAAAAAAAACAACCCACAATAAACAAAATAGGAACATTTTAAAGAAAGTGAGGCTCTAAGCCTGCCCTTGCACATTCACCTCACTCCCATAGACCCAGACCTGGGGTGAAAGCCCTTAATTCGAGGGCTGGGTGAGATTTCAGGGAGATGAGGCCTGTAAACCCTTCTCACGGCTTTTCTTCAAGGGAAGCAAAGGTGCAGGATGCTGTAGGGCCTCAGCGCTCCCACTAGGGGGCAGAGACCTGCTGCGAGAGTCACCCCGGTCCTTTGCAGGAAGCACCCACCCCTCCATCAGCCTGCAGCCTGCTGCCAGCACCCTTTTCCGACCCTGCCTTTGCCTGGGGCAGTTTCTTCTGCCAGGAAAGTGCCGCCTTCTGAGGCTCAGCGAGGGGACACCACTGCCAGTCATGCTGTCCATCAGAGGCCGCCCTGGGATTTGAACCCTAGTTTGTCTGAATCAGAACTCAGGCCTTTCTATCAGGAGGAACATTTTTTAAGCATAAGCTGGGGGCTCAGGAGAAACCTGGACTCAGCCAGCAGAAGAGGCGAGAAAGCACTAGAGCAAGACTCGGGAGTGAACCACCCAGGCCCTCTCATTGGCCCACTGCCACTCCGGGTCTCCCTGGGGGTATAGAGGGAAGGGGGCTCTGCACCCCCAATTCTCTGGGGCAGGGAAATGGGCTGGACTTAAGTAGCTGTTACCGGGATAACGATCCAAAAGCCTTCCTCTAGATATTCCAGGATCTGGTGCACAGCATGGTTCATCCTGGAAAAGGCTTCCAGGTGTTTCTGGGCATCCTGGCTGGCTTTGAAGAGCTTCCCATAGTGCTCCACCATGGCCTCCACCAGGGCCCCCTCAGGAGCCGCCCCGTCCCTGTAGTCTAAGGAGACAGTGCCGTGGAGGTGTAGGTGGGCACAGGAAACCCAGCCTCACCTGCCCGCAGCCATGGGTGATGCTAATAGGGTTCACGGGGCTTCTGCTGTCACCAGGATCCCAGCCCCCACACTAGGAAGTCGCAGACAATCCACGCAGGGCTGGCCCATGCCGCCTGCCACTCCAGCAGCCCCTCACCACCTCCTGCCTCTTCACAAGAAGCCTCAACACTCCAAAGACCGCCAACAGCTGAGAGAACAGGTTCAGATGGAAGGTCCCCGGGAGGCAGGGACAGCACCCAGGAGCAACAGCTGATTGGGGGGAGGCTCTGAGGCCAGACAGAAAGCTGCAGAAGCAGCGCTGGGGCTGGGCCTGCTTCGAGTCCCAGAGCCTGAGCCTGTCCTTGGCCTGGTGCCCCCGGCCCCTTGGTGCTGCTCGCCCTCCAGCCACGTCTCTCAGCAGCGCCTGCCAGCTCCTGGCGCTCCAGTGCACTGGTCTCCTTATCCCCAGGCCCCCTCTGCAGGGCCCTCGCACCCATGAGAGGCCACCTCCTCCATGAAGCCTCCCCTGACCTCCAGGGTAGGGTCCTGAGGGCTCCCACAGCCCCCTCGCAGTCGGCACAGCAGCTGTGCCGTCAGACAGACCAGAGCTGGAGACGCAGCCCCACCCACTTCCCAGCTGCGCCCCCTCGAGCAAGTTCTTAACCTCCCTGCGCCGAGGTAGCCCAAGGAGAGACCAAAAAAGCTGATCCAAAGCAAACCAAAACGAACCCTTGCACTCTGACTGCAGAACTAAGGTTACCAGAGGGGCCGGGAGCTGAGGGCGGGTGGGCGCAGGTGGGGAGTCACCGTGGTGACAGACACTCAGGAGGTGTGAGCCTGGACCCCTAGAACAGCAGACTGTAGATTAAGTAGCAATGCTACTTAATAAAAAAGATTCGCTAAAGGGCTTGGCCCCTAGTCCCTGCGTGAGGAGCGCTCATGGTTACTCTGCTGCTGCTGCTGCTGCTGAGAGAATGAGGAGGAGGAGCAGGAGGCACGTTCGCCTCCCCTGCGTGGCAGCACTTAGGACAACGCACAAACCACCATCACCAAAACACAGACCACTGCGGACGCCTGTCACTGCCGTCGGAAACAGCAAAGCAAAAAGCAGAACCAAAGACCAACAACATAGTAAGAGACAACTTTCCCTGCAGGCTGACTAGCTGCCGGGCGCCGCGCTGCTGGCTTGGCAAGACGCCCCTGCCACCCGCCTCACCCCGGCTGCCCCTCCCGCTGGCAGAGGACGCACCCTCGCCCGAGAAGCTGCCCCAGGCGGGCTGCCTGCCGCTGCGCCCTGCAGATGAGTCCCCGTGAGTGAGGCCACAGCCCCGAAGCCAGGGGTGGCCCAGGGAGGACAAGCTTTCCGCAGAAGGACACACGTACCCCTGGGGATTTTCTCCAGGACTTTCATCAGATAGTCCTCAAAAAGCTGGTGTTTTTCCACCTCTCTCTTCAGCTGCTTCTGCCTGGAGAGACATGTCAGGGACGGTGAGGTCCAGACAGCAGGAACTGGTTTGGAGGCTCCCAGGTCACGCCCCTGCTCAGTCCTGATTGCCCCCCACCTGCACCCCTAACCCTTGGTGGATCCAGACCTTTGTGGCTCCGCCCCCAGGTCTCCGCCGAGCAAGCTGAGCTGGGTCAGGAGATGCCCGTGTCCGGCTGGGAGGACCCGGGGTGTGGGAAGGGAGGTGGGCCTCTCTGGTGCAGGGGTTCACAGCGCCTCGCTGGAGGCTGAGCCCCTACCAGTTGGTGGCCTGGCCCCCTCTGCGTCTCTCCCTCCCGGACTGGCGGGGACCAAGCCAGGGCACCCAGCACATCCTAAGCTCCGTAGTCTTGTGCGACTGTACCCAGAGGGGAGACAGCCGCAGGGGACCCTAAGCAAGATGAGCCCCCAGGGCCCTGGGCTCTGGGCAGAGTCAAGGTCAGCCCTCGGGGCAGAGGGCGGGGTGGGGTGACCGCTGGCTGGGCTGCCAGGGGCTGCGGTGAGTGGGTACCCCTGGGGGCCCAGGACAAGCCACTCTGACTCTTGGGCCCCACTTTCTTATTCACACTGTCCTGAAATGCAGGAAAAGGTTTTTTCCCACAAATTCCAAGTGGGGACCCAAAAGGTTTGGTGCTAACCCTTTTGGGGGTCAGGGAGCCCCTTGAGGGTATGATAGGGGTTAAGCCAACAGGGGCCTGGCACTGGCCCAGGGTCTGGGGTCAAAGTCAACCCCCCCCCCCACAGTCCCACCCAGTTTGCTTCCAGCCCCTCCCCTTCCACTCCCGGGCCCTGGCCACATGGACACTGGGGTGACCCTGGGGCTGGGTGGGGCACAGCGGGGTCTGGGACAACTCGTACTTGGCCTCGAGCCGCCGGAGTTCCTGCACCAGCACCTGCAGCTCCCCGTCCTGGGGGCCGCTGCTGCCCGGGTCGGCCCCTTCGCGGTGGGGGCCTGTGTCCATGGCCCCTCGGCACCCCAGGTGGCCCCGGAGCACGAGAACCACTAGAGCCCGGCTGGAGCGTGGGTGGCACTGGTGACTGTCCGGCGCAGCCTTCTCTTTTGATCCTCCCACAGTCTCCCGGGCCAGGGTTACACTCCCGCTTCAAAGAAAAAGAAACAGAGGCCCAGGGGGCGCCTGTGATTCACTCAAGGGCAAACAGCAGGAGGGGATTTGCACTTGGGGCTCATTCGTGCAAAGTCTGCGGCCTGTGAGCTGTGCCCCCGGGTCTGGGGATCAAAAGTGACTTTCTGTGCTGGCGTCACTGTCCTCCCCCCCATAACTGGTACAGCCCCTCTCAGTCAAGTCCCAGGGGTGCCAAGCAGCCTGGGACCCGCACCTGCTTCAGCAAAGCATCCTAAGCGGGTGGGAGGGGCTGGTCCAGAAAGCAGCCTGCAGGGGACCAGGCTCCTTCGCCCGCTCTCCCCACCCACCGCCACCCACGCATCTCTTAACCGACACCTCTGCTTCTGAGCACATGCGGAGTTTCCAGATGAGCAGAGAACAGAGGTGGGCTCAAGGGCAAGCTGGGACGTCGGGCTAGTTCACGGGGAGTTTCAACACGGCCGTGAAGAGCTCCCGGGTCACCTGCCCGGTCTGGATCCCCATTATGGTCAAGAGGAGAAGACAGTCTCTCTACGCCTGACATTCATCGGCCACCTCCTGGGCTCAGGGGAGGCCAGGGAGGGAGGGTGGGAGGCTCCAGGGTCAGCGCCTCAGGCCTGCAAGCTTCAGACGTGGCTACCTGAGCATGGGGAGGGGTCGGGGCCCAGGTCTTTCACTCACGGAGGGGACAGCTCCAGGAACAGGGGCCACTGCCAGGCTGTGACATCACAATGTTGGCATCTGTCCTCAGGAGGTGGCCACTGCAGGAGCCACCAACGGTGTGGCCACACTGTCCCCTTCCCTGGCCGTCCCCACGCCTGCCTCCTGGTCTAGTTCCCAAGGAGAGGAGATGACCAGGCATTGGCGACCCCAGGGGAGATTTGGGCTATTTTTGTCCTTTCTTTCAAGGCCCATCAACTCTCTTCAAGATGGGGGTGGTTCTTGATGCCCTCACCTTGTGAGCTGCCCAATATCCACGACCTGTGCTGAGACGCCCCCGTTTCCCTCCTTGGATGTGATTGTGGGGGGCTGCAGCGTGGCCACATCCACACCTGGGCAACCTGGAAGGCTCAGACTCCACGTTGTAGCCGCCAGCCTGGGGAGGGGAGGGTGGTGGGGAGGCTGCAAGCTGAGGGCCTCAGGACTGGACCCGGGACCTGCCCTGGCTGTGTGGTTGTGCGTTTGTGCTAAAGCTGACACTGTGCTCAGGGGCTTCTCCCGGGGGCTTACAGTTACCAAGGCAGGACGCATGCAGGCTCAGGCTTCAGCGACGGGGTTTATTTACAAAGGGGAGGCAGAGAGAAGTTGGGAGAGAGGCAGGGCCAGAGGTAGTGGCAGTGGTCAGGCAATGGTCTGAAGCAGAGGTCACAGAGGTCTTGAAGGTCAAAGGTCTCGAAGGTCTGTGAAAGTCTCTGCGGAGGTCTCTCCAGAGGAGGCATCACATCAGCCAGCAGCAGCGATCGGAAAGGCTGGGCTGGGCAGCACCAGACACCGGGCCAGTTAGCAGCAAAGGCAGCAGCCCCAGGGGCTGGTGCTGGACGTGTCAGAGGCAGAACCAGTGTCACAGTGCTTGGTGGTGATGGGCAGAGAGCCAACAGCAAACGGCTCTTTTAGAGACACCGGGGGCCAGTGGTGTCATTCAGCAGGGGATGTCCGGGGCAGTCAGATGTCAGGCCTGTGAAGGAACAGTGCCCCCTTCAGCCAGAGACAGAGCTCCCCTCAGAGGACCTTGTAAAACTTGAGGATGTGGGGCCCTTCATTAAAACATAGTTTCAAGACAGCAATGGCAGAACATGAAAACGATGCAGGCCTGGGCAGCCGCACGGGTCCCGAGCTGGGATTTGAACTCCCAATTAGGGATCCCAGAACCTGCTCTTCCTTTTCCCCTGACCCCATTCCCCAGCGAATTTCAGGCCCCACCTTCCCTGATTAGGGGAGAATCATGGGTTTACATTGGGATTAAAAGGAGCTGAGAGGACAGGACAAAGGCCAAGAGAGCGGGACCGGCCAAGGTTACCGGGCTGTTGAGGGGCCGGTCGTGGACCTCCCAGCCTCATCCCCGGGGTTTTGAGAGAGAGAAATCCAAGACGAGGCTGGGAGCCACGAGAGCTGAGAGCCAGTTTCAAGGGCAGAGCCACAATTAAATGGCGAAAGCAGCCCCCTTCGAAAGCCTTAACAAGGCCTCCGGGGGCTGGTATTTGACCCCAGGGCTTGAGTCTCACTGCGGAGTAGAAGTGAGAGCCAGATCAGGCCTCCAGCCCAGAATTCCAATCCCACCCACTCTACAGCCCCATGTGCCCCCACTAGGGACAAGACCGGCCCGTCCTCATCCCCGGGTGACGCGCCACATGCATGTGAGGCCGTGGAGCCAGGCAGGGCTACCAGCTGTGTGATGCCGGGAAAGACACCTGACCTCTCTGTGCCTCCGCTTCCCGAAATGCGGCCTGGAGATGAGAACTGCACCTGAGACCAAAAGGCCACATAGAACATGTAGCATTGTCTCATTTTTTGCTAAAATAACATGCACGGATGTGTGTGCGCAGGGCCAGGTAGTCTAGAAGGATACGAGTGTGCAGGTTAGGGGGTGAGGGGGGAGCACGGCCATCATGGCGCCTGAGATGCAGGTGTTTGTCTCAGGGACAATCCTTGGCCTAGCCCTGCCTCTTCTTCTCACCACCACCCTCCACCCCGTCACCATCACAATGGCGACGGAGCCCAGCAGAGCCCCTTCTCTGAGCCCTGTGGCTGGGGTTGGTGGGCGAAGGTGGCTTCGGGAGGGAGTGAAGCCTGGGAGGGCCTAGGGGAGAGTGAGTTCCAGGAAGAAAAGCAGGGACTATTGTCTGTTCCTCGATTGTGCAAAGACCTGGCGCTGCTCAGACCCACAGCACCCTCCCCCACGCTGAGGGAATGAAAGTGACCCAGCTCTGTCCCCTCCCTCCCACCCCAGGTGGTGGAGGAGGCCCGAACCAGAGCAGCCCCCCCGCCAGGGAAGCTGGCTGGCTCCTCTGAGGCCCCAGACTGGCTCCTACCGTCATCCTCTGCACCAGGGAAGGTTCCATATCCCAGAGCTGGAGACTCATTCAAGCAGGTCTGGGACCCTGGGAGGTCTCTGGGGCAGCCCTCCTGAGGCAGTGGGGGGCCTCCTGGGAGGCATGGGTCCCCGCCACCACTCACCCAAGGAGGGCTGGGCCTTCTGATGTCTATGCTGGTGACATCTCACTCGCCAGCCCAGCGACAGTGGTGTAGGAAGGGGCACTCTTACCCACAGGAGTCAGGGCTGAGGAGCAGCCCGGCACCTGCTGAACATTTTCCTCCAGGTCTCCAGGAAGAATCTTCATGGCAACGTGGGGAAACACTGAAGGAACAGAATGGATCTAGGGCCTGGCAGGTCTGGGGGTAGATGACACCTGCCAGGCTGCCATGCCTTGTGACCCTGGCTGTGTCACCTCCCTGCTCTGAGCTTCCATAGCGGGGTCATCTCAGCAAGCCCCGTTGGTTCCCCTCCCAAATCACTCAGATCCATCCACAGGCACAGCCCGGTCCAGCCCCCAAACAAATCAACGCACACCAATGTAACAGCCTTCCCCTCTGGGCATCAGCTGCGCTGTGCCCCGCGGGCCCTTCCCCACCCAGCAGCCAGAGAGCGCCCTCTCCTGAACCAGCAAGCTCAAACCAGCGAACTGGCTTCCTGCCGAGAACCAGTGCCGGGCAGGTAAATATCAGCCACCTGCTGCCCTGGGGGAAGCCATGGTTTGTGGTGCTTGCCAATTTCCTTGGTGTAAAATCTCCCCCCATAATTTCAAGGTGCTGATAGTTCACCAACCTGCTCCCAAAGGTCCTGAGGCTGTGGCAGTGCCTCGGGAGCGGTGAGCAGCATCCCACTCCGCTAAAGTACACATGACGCTCCCCCCTCGCTGACCAGCTCCTAATCGGTCAGCCATTCCCTGGCCGTTCCTCCCCTCTGCCCCACCCCAGGGCCTTCGCACCTGTGGTTCCCTCTCCCAGCGCTTCACAAAGCTTTCTCCTGCTCACCTCCGGGTCCTGGCACAGACGCTCCCATCCCAGAGTGCCCTCTCCTGATGCCCTCGGACCCAGTGCACTTTGGTTTCTCCTCACCCCAGGGAGTTCTATCTCAGCACTCATTCTGAACCGCCCCTCCTGACTGGAATGTGAGCTCCATGAGGGCAGGACTGGGACTAAATGGTCTCTGCGGGAGTCTCAGAGTCCAGAGCAACTCTACTGGGTACACAGCAGGTGCGCAATAGGTGCCTGGGCACAAGCAGAGCCTCAGAGGACACACAGCTCTGGGTGAGGGTCACAGCTCTCCCACTCACCACCTGCATAACCTGCAACGTGTCACATAATCTCGTTGAGCCTCAGTTTCCGCACCTGCAAATTGCGGACAGTGGTACCTACGTGATGGAGCTGTGAGGACCTAAAGGTCACCTACGTCAGGTGCTCAGGACAGTGTCTTTATTACCAGGGTCTTGGTATTAATCAAATGCAGTTGCAAATTAAACCTCAATCATCGATGTGTGCATGGGGAAAAACAGTGTATCTAGGGTTCGGTGCTATCTGTGGCTTCAGCCATACACCAGGGGGTCCTGGAATGTACCCCCCACAGAAGGGGGACTGGTGTACAATTAGCACCGAGAAGACTGTGATGCATATCAACTGCCCCCTGCTCTGATTCTCCTGAGATGGGCCTGGGCCAGGGAGAAGCAACAGGCACCAGGCAGCCTGGGTCAGAGGCCGGGCCACCTGGCCCCACAGTCTGGGCTTACCTTCAGGCCCCAACAGCCCCTCTCCGGGACGTGTGGCATGGCAGACACCTGATCCTGCTGGGCCAGGACGGCGGCTAAATATAGGCCCAGATGGCGCTGAGGGCATGACAACAACAGAGGGGCCAGCTGGCAGCCAGGAGGACCATGAAGGGGGCCCCATATCAACAAGAGAAGCCCGCCCTCCCCCAGGAGCCCAGGCTGCACAGCCTATGGCAGCTCCAAGACTCCTCCCCTGGCTGCTGGCAGGCGCGAGTGCGCCCAGGTCACACGCTTGCAGGGGGCCAGCCAGGAGCTATGACAGTGCAGTTTGGAGGGGGTGCTGCTGGCTGCAGGAAAGAACAACAGAAAGAATCCTCTGTAAAATCTGCACCCTGTATGAGCGAGTGAACTGGAAATACTCTTCAAGTCTCTCAGCCTCCGTCTTGTTGGTGGAGACATGGAAAGGACACTTCTGTCCTCAGGACGGTGAGAGACAATGGCCTCGCCTCCTCACTCCACTGTTCGCTCACACACGTCCCAGACTTCCCAAGAGTCAGCCTCACTGAGGTAGGTGGGCACGGACACTTTGGGTGGCTCATCCTGGCTTCAGGGGCACTCAGAATTTGGAGGCCTATATTCCTAGCAGCCCACAGTGCAGCCCCTTGCTCCATTTCAGAGGGCTCCAGAGAGGCAAAAGATTTGCATAGGGTCACACAGAACTTTCCAGAAGGGCCAAGACCAGCACCCCGGAGGCTGGGCCTGAGCTCTTAGCAACATGTCAGGTGCACCTCATGCCATCACACACACACACGTGCACCAAGAATGAGGTAGAAAGCTATATTTTTAGAAAATGAGACATCAACAGTTACTTAATATTTTTATAAGACTCATTCCCCCAGTTCATCCACCAGCTGGGCGAAGTTCACCTCTTCTTCACTTGAAGAACGTGAGTGGCATGTGGAGGAAGCCTCTGGACTAAGATTCTCTCTGCACACTTACCTGGGGGGTGGGGTTCTGAATGCACCAGCTGCTGGGGAGGAGGCCCCCCAGGGGGCCCCTCTTTCCTGCTTAGTGGGGAAAGGCCAGCCTCACCTGGCTGTCCAGGAGCTTCTGCCTGGCTCCGTCCGCGGCTGCAGTGCCCCCTGTTGGTGACCTCCAGGGCTGCTTCACGAGGAGGGGTCAAGGAGCCATCTCAGCGGGAGAGCAGGCCCAGGGTGCTCAAAACCCAAAGGCCTGGGCGTCCTGATGACAGCGCCTTCTGAAATCCAGAGCCCTCTCAGGGGTCCAAGGAGAGCCCCCCTTCGCTCAGGGGGTGCCCCATTCTACTCCACGGGCCCTCATCAGGCTTCCCCATAGTGGCATAGGTGACATTTGGTCCCTTCATTCAGCGTCTCTGCAGAACGTTCAGGAACCTCCTGACTGGACCAGCTGGTTGCCAGGAGCGCCTCCCAGAAGTGTCCCAGGAACCGCCAAACCTCATGCTTCCCCCACACCAAGCGGCGGCAGAGGGGGAGGTAGGGGGAGTGTTGTTGCCAGTTAAGAACCACCATATCCAACTCACCACCTTGCCTTTGGTCTCCCTCAGAAGTTGAAGCTAATGACAATCTTTAACAAAAGATTTTATTTTAAAGGATGTATATATATTTATGACATTTACTGATTCCGAGCTCCCTACGAGGCGCAGGTGCCATTACTTTCTTTCCATTTTATAGAGCAGGAGGAGCCAAGGCTCGGAGAGGCTGAGTAAGCTGTCCACGGTCGCACAGCAAGCGGTGGAGTCGCAGATGACTCCCAAGTCTGGGCTCTCGACACCCGGCCCCGCAGGGCGACACGGGGCGGTCACCTGACAGACACCTGACCGTGTTTCTGTGCTGGGAGTGGCCCCAGCCTGACCTCCTGGGCTGGGAACAATGAGACCCATGTCACTGACACCTACACGGCCCGAGCAGGGAGCCTCCCGCTGCGCCCTGGGCGCGTGGCGCATCGCAAACCACAACCTCCCTACCCCAGTGCTTCTGGGCATCTGGGCGGTGGCAGGCGTCCTAAACGTGCCTGAGAGGAAGCCCAGCCTCCCGCCAGCTCCCTCCCTGGGTAGATGAGGTTCCTGGCCATTTGCCCCAACAACTCGGGTGGTGAGTCTGTGGTGCCATGGAAGTATCAACCACTGAGGTCACCCTGTCAGCCTGGGAGGGAGCCTCCAAAAAGCACGCTGGGTTTCTGGAAGCTGAGGCTCCTACAAAGCGTTGCCAGGCTCCATTGGCTCTCCAGGCTCAGTTTCCCTTTCTTGGAAAAAGGGCACTGGGGCAGAGGCACCCTGGGGACCTTCCAGCTCTGACATTTTTTGCTCTTTAGCATTTTCATTTCCGTGCGTCAGCTGCGTGGGTTCAGGCGTCGGGCAGCCCCACACTGATAAAGAAACAGGAGTCGTGGAGCAGGGTGCAGAGCGCAGGATGCTGCTGAAGAGCAAGATCCTGCCTTTTTATTGCTAGAACAATCATACGGCATCAGCTCCGCGGGGTAGGAGGACAAGGAGAAAAGGATGGTGACACCAAGGCGTGTGTCCAGGGCCTGGGAGCACTGAGTCTGCTGACCAGATCATTCTTATCAGCTTGATGACCAAGTGTCGTAATAGAAACCAGATTGCAGCCCCCGGCCATGGTCCTAATCTTATCAAGAAGGCATTCCACTGGTCAGTTCTGGGGTCCCTTGCCAAACATCAGTCAGTAGCACCCCTGGCATTCCCGGTCCTGCCTTGTGGTGCACCTTCCCAGGTGGTCAAGCTTTCTGCTCTTGATTGATTTGAAAGGCACCTGGTCAGGTGACTGACGGTTCTGAAGGGCAGTTCTGACCTTGTATGCGAACGCAGAGCTGCAGGTAACAATAATGGCGGCCAAAGAGGCTGCTTACGTTTAGCAGACACACACCAGGAGGGCCTCGGGTCCCCCCTCAGGACGATAACGCCCCTCTCAGGACCGACGTGCCCTTGTCCTGACCCAGGAGGGCCCACGGCCTCTCCCAACCTGAGCAAGTCAGGGCCCCTGGGCTCCCACCTGCATACCCGCCTCCCACGCCCAGAGTCCAGGCCCCCTCATAAAGCGAGCCTGGGGTGGACGCCCAAGTGCCAGGGCTGGCTGACCCCAGCGCAATGTTGCTTTTGGATTCCGAGAGGTGGAAGCTGACACCTGTGAGCTGTCAGCCCCCCTCAGCTGGCTGCTCCCACAGAGGCGCCAAATGGGTAACAGCTGCAAATCTGGAGCAGCGACTTTGCTGCCTGTGAGCTCTGCCTCCAGGCGGCTGGGCCAAGGGCTGCCGTCTCTGCCAGGCCTCTGCGTTCCCATCACCACCCCAGCTCGGTCCAGATGGCGAAGCCCCCGGGAGCTGCACCCAGCAGGACACCACAGCCCACAGCCAGCCCCAAGGTTGTTGGGGGAGACCTTTCTCTCCAGCGCAAGCACAATCAAAAGTGCCCGGCTCTGCCCTGAACATATTTATGTTCATGAAAATCCTGTTACTGGCAGCTGAGTTGGGCCTGCAGGTGGCTCGGGGCTTTTGCTTGGTTCCTGAGTTCTCCGGGGTGACTCAGGTATGGTGCAGTCCAGTCCAGAGGGGCCGCCACCAGAGCCAGCAGTCTCCAGGCTCCCCAACTCATGAGCAATGCTCCCCACCTCACACCACCCCCCAGGTGACAGGTGGGGAAGAAAAAGGCTCACGGTGAGCGTGTCATGCATGCTGCGCCCTGAGTGGGCTATTTGAGTCCCGAGATCTCATTTGACTCCCCAAAATAACCAAGGAGACCAGAGCTGATACTGCCCTATTCTCAGAAGATGGAGCAGGCGCAGGAGCGCGGGGCCATAGCAGGGGGCCGTATCGGTGAGGGCTGGTCTAGGATGATCCAATACCACTGTCCCTGCTGGAATCAGGACAGGGTGTGGCTGACTGGATTGCACTGTCCATCAAGGAGGAAATCGTCTATATAGACAAGACACATATGCCCCCAGCTTGTCCCCACTGGGCCCAGGACCACACCCTGTTGGGACACCCTCCAAGAACAAGACACTCGTTGGAGAAAGTCAGCGTTCCCAGGCCGATGGCCCTGGGCTTGCAGGGCTTCTGCTGCAGGTGGCTCCTGCCCAAGGCCTGGAACCTGGAGCGGAGGAAATGCCCAGCAGCTCCCCAGGTCTCCAGGCAGGGGTGACTAGGCCTGCCTGTGAGGATGCAGGCAATTGTTCCAGGACCACTGGGGTGTAGAGAGGGAGCTGTGAGGCTGGCTGAGGCTGTGGCTCTGTGGGCCTGGGACCTGCTGCTCAGTCCTGGTCACCCTTGTCTGAAGGCCCAGAAGCCCCAGTCAGCTGCAAAGAGGCCCCTGTCCCCCACACAGTCCCCCCCACACAACTTCAGATCTGCTTATTTTATTGGAGTCCCTGATTCAAGCCCCTCTTCTTCCTCTTGCCTACAGGATGGGGGCTGGAGAGAATGGTGCCAGGCAGCCCCTTGCCAGCCTCCAGAGGCCCCGCTGGGTACAGCTTCATCCAGGTGGGTGTCACCCCCACATCTAGGTGTCGACAGGGCACAAGGCTGACCTGCCTTTCTTCCAACTGAGGGTGAGGGTTGTGCCCGCGCTCTGTTCTTGACAGGTGGGAGGACAGGCTTCTCTCCCTGGAGTTCGTCTTGGCCTCCCCAGCTGCACAGTGGAGGGGTGTGATTTCTCCAAAGGAAAATCCTGGGAGTCAGCCACACCCCAGGGTACCCACAGGGTGCAGTGGTCCTCCCCGGACCCCGGACTTCTCTCTGCCTTCGCCGTGACGCTCTCCTCCCCCTCCATAGATGCACCTTCCTCCTGCCCCTCCCAGGACTGGAAGCCTCTGTCTCCCCACCCCCTCTGTTTGCCCTCTGTCTGCCCCTCCCGCCCCCAGTGCTGCCCAGGGTAGGAATCAGACTCTTGTCTGTTCCTCTTCATCTCTTGAAACCAAAATAAACTGATATCCTGGCCAGGGCTGGGGGCCAGGACGCCAAGGCCACGGGGGTGCTTATTTTAGCTCATGATGTTCCAGTGTTGGGTCAGAACCGTCCCGGGACTTGGCAGTGGCCCACATCCCAGTCCCCTTCGGTGGCTCTTCCTTGCCCCCACCCCCTTCCTGGAAGTGGTATCACTGTCATAAGGAAAATGTGCTGGTCTTGGCTTTTTCTCTGGGCCCTACTGGGTGTGGGAGTCTATGAACTGGCCCTCCAGTGCACACACACGCGCGCACACACGCTAGGCCGTTCCTTTCCAGGCTCCCTTCCATGTTTATTTTAATCTGAATTCCCATGAATAAAGGAGGGGGGTATGTGCCCATGAGTTCGTGTGGCCGAGAACCAGGCTGTGGCTGGCAATCAGTGCCACAGCCCCCACCCCCCAATTCATACGCAGGAGCTGTGAGGCTTGAACATAAGCATATACATTCAACAGTTATTTAATGAGCACCTACTATGTGCCAATCACTGTTGGAGGCACTGACTCCCAGCAGTGAACAGAGTGGCAACGAGCCAGTGACAAATAAAAATGTATAATGGGTGAGGTGGGTGATGAAGAGAATAAGTGAAGAATAAATGATAGCAGCGGCAGGGCTCTTAGAGAGCAAGGTAGGTCTGTTCGTAATCAGAGTAGAACCTCCAGGGGCAATGTGGGGGCCCTGAGAGTTTCTCCCGGTGCTCATATCCTTCTCCACGTGCTGCTGTGGGTTGACCAGCCAGCTATCCTTCATTTACCCTTTCCTATCCCCCCATAAAAACTCTCCCTGGAGGGCTGTTCCCCAGAACCACCTCTGGGGCCTTGCCTTGTCCAAAAGCTCCAAAGATGACTGAAGTCAGGGCTGCTCAGATGCTCAACCTAAACCTAATCTGTCATCAAAGACATGCAAATTAAAACTGCCACCAGCTATCACTAATGCCCATCAGAATGGATAATGTGAAAAAAGATGGGAACTAGCCAGTGACGGTGAGGTTACGGAGCAACCGGAACTCTTAGACATGCTGATGGCACTACACACAGGTACAACAGCCTTGCAAAAGTGTTTGGTAGTTTCGTATGCCTATGACCCAGCAATCACCACCAGAGGGGTCCACTGGGCAGAGATGGGTGCGTACATCTAAAGACATGTACTAAACTGCTGCACTCCTCAACACTGCTCTGAACTTGGGACTACCCAAATGTCCACCAATAGTAGAATGAATAGTTCTACTCACTCCATGGAATATTACACAGCAATGAAAACAGACAATCTATAACTAACAAAAGGACATGGATGAATCTCACAATTTACCATCAAACAAAAGGAGACACAAGTGTGATTCACTCACAGAAATGTCACAAAAACGGTGCTGCCAGAGGTCAGGAGAACAGTCACGTTTTGCAAGAGGTGGTGGGTGGTGGTGTAGAGATGGGGTGCGGAGCAAAAGAGGGACTCTCTGGGGGCCTGTAAATTGTCTCTGACTTAGAGGTTGGGTGTGTCCTGGTGACTATCCATTGAGTCACACATTTACAATATAGGCACTCCTCTGTGGATATATTATACTTTTTTTTAAAAGATTTATTTGTGCATACAAGAACTGGGGTGTAGGCCAGAGGTGCGGGGGTGAGAGGAGTCACCAGAGACAGAGTGGGGAGCAGAACAGGCAGACTGACTGATGTACACTGCTGAGGGGAGCAGCGGGGAGACAGCAGAGGTCTGCTGCGCCATGTGGGTCAGCTCCCTGGCCGGGGATCGAACTTGTGCTGCGGTGGCTGCGGATAGCGTCATAATGCTGAGACTTAACCCCTTGTGCCACCAGGGAGGCCCCGGATATAGTATACTTTAATACAATCTTTTTAAAAATCAGGTGTCAACTCAGATGAGTTCACTCAGCATCATGGGGTGGCGGCAGACACAGGTGAGTTTAACAAGAATCTAATGTGCAGGGCTGGGGGCCACTAGTCGGCCCAAGCTGCTCATTTTGGAGGTGAGTGGCCTCGATGCCCACCGGCGGCCACCTGTCTTTGTCCCAGCCTCCGTGGGCCTTTACTGGCTCTAGCCACCCCCCAGCCGGGATGAGTGAAGAATCCGGGGAAAACAGATGTTCATCTATTTTGCTGTGCAGACTTGTGGGCTCCCCATTCTGCCCAGCATCTGAATTCCCCCTTCCGTGAGGGGAGCGGTGCTCCCTCGTCAGGCGGCGCTGGGTCAGACCGCTACGCCATCACTTAGAGATGGTGGCGTGAGGACCAGCGTAGCTTCTGCATCTTGGCCTCCTCCGCTGTGGTGGGTGATAACAGCCTCCTGGAGGCTGGGTTCCCGAAGAAGGACAGCACTGGCATGCATTCGGGTGTGCCCGGCCAGCCCCTGCCCGGTCACACTTTCTAGTCCCTGTGACTCTTCACCCACAGTTTGGGGTTTTGATTTTCAAATGCTGAGTGCATTAGAGTCTGGGACAATGGTGTTTGGAGAGAGTCTTCAGCTCTCTCAATGACTAAATGAGGTGTCTAGACTTGGGAGGGGGAGGCAGGCAGGGGGTCACCTGGAAAGGCACCCCGTATCGTCCCAAGGGCGAATCTTCAGAGGGGGACCCATGGCATAGAGTGGAGAGACCTGTTCCCGCCTCCTGCAGGCCCCCAGGGATGCACTCCAGGGAAACTGCTAGAACTTCTCACTGCAGGGAAAACTCCCACACAGTAGACAGCCCCTCTCCAACCTTCTCACACCCCTACCAAGTCGCAGAAATCTGGAGGGGCTGAGCATGAGCTACCCTTCGGGGTCACCTAACCATATCAGCCTGGGGGACCATCCCAGCTGCAGCCAGATTAGGTGGGAGAAACACAGAGGCTGATCCTGCCCTCCTGTCCTCAGCACCAGGTCAAACATCTGGGAACCTTGACCCGCCCCAGGGCACCTGCATTCACTAAGATGTATCTGCAGGTGGAAAATTCCAGGTGAACCTAAAAGTGTCCTGAAGTTCTCCCGAGTTTGAGTTGCCAAGAAGTCACCCCATGGGTGTCATAAATCCAACATCCTCCAAGCTGAAGTTATTTTCCCTTTAGGGCAACAGATCACGTGACAGTCCCAGCCCAGGACTCTGTGGCCTGAGGGCATCTTCCCAGGAAGCCGGTGGAGTGGGCTGGAATGAGGAGGCAGGGAGGACAGGTAAATGGTGTGCAAGGGCCTGGAGACGTGCCAGGTGCTGGCTGCGAATGCTCCCTTCACCCCCTGGCACTGGCATTTCATACCCTTCCAACCCTCCAGGAGCGGCGTTCCTCCCTGACCCCAGGGGACAGGCTCCCTTCCTCCCGGCTGCTCGGGTGAGGTGTCCGTTGGCTTGTTTGTTTCCCTCTGTTGCTCCAGCCTCCCCCTCAGCATCTGGCGGCTGCATCCCTGACGGCATCCCAAATGCCGCCGCCACACCTGCCACCTCTTGCAGGGTTTCGCCAAAGTCCTCTCTCAGCAAATCCTTCCTCCCAGCCCCTCCCTCACTCAGCCTGTCTCCCTTCCTGTCCTCTCACCTTCTTGCCGGCCCCCCTTTCTCTCCAGAGGGCACCCCATCTCCTTCCTTCTTGCTGTCTCCCGGGTCTCCCTCCCCACCCAATGGTCCTTTTCTCTTTCGCTCTGCCCTGCGCTGTCCCCCGTCCGCCTCCCTCATCTTCCTCCCTCTTTCTGTCCTGCCTCCTCTCCATCAGCTCTTCTGTTCCTTCTCCCTCTTCCCCATCTCCTGTCTCCCTCCTCCCTCCTCTCTCCCTCCCTCCCTGGCTCTTCTCTCCTGCCCCCTGCTCTGGCCCTCCGTCTCTTCCCCTGTCTCTCTGTCTCTCACCCTCTGCATCTCTCTCCTCTCTCGCTCCCTCCTGGGCAGCTCCAGAAACATACCCATATATGGCTTTCATGTCAAGCATCACAAGTGATGACGTCCCTGAGGGCCGAGGCTCAAGATGCTCTCTGGAGTGAGGCTGGTCGTCACTGCGCCCGGAGCAGCAGGCCTGCCGCTTCCCGGGCACGCTCACGCTCACACTCACGCTCACGCTCACGCAGGAAATCTGAGCTGCGGAACATCTTCTAGTCTGGCTGGCCGTCGCCGGTCATGCGGTGGGCCCGAAATAAACTCCCTGCTTCAAAGGAGCGTGTTTCAGAACTGCCTGGCAGAGCCACCAGAAGCTCAGGGCCAGGGCAGGAGGAAAACTCGGGGCGCATGTGCTGAATTAGGACAGGCTCGAGAAAACCTTATGTCCCTGAGCTGGACTCTGCAGCAGAGCCTAACAGGTAACGCATGCTTTCAGCTTCCTCGCGCAGCGCTTGGCCTGGCTGGCAGGACGCCCCCTGCAGGAACGTCTCCTCACCTCTCGCCACAGGACCTCCTCGCTCCCTCGCCCCGTCCTCTTGAGTTCTAGAGCATGCTGCTGCTGCTGCTGCTGACGCTCCGCTGGGATGGGGGACACAGACTCAGTGGTTGGCGTGTACTTCTCCATTCTTTGGGAGGACTCCCGCTCAGAGTATCACCCCGCTGTGCCCTTCTAAAAATGGAAATGCAAAAGGCGTTATCAATGATGCTATTGTTGGTTCCTAGGCCCCGGGCAATATCCGTGTCAGACAAAAGACTTTCACAAATGCTTTTAGGTTGGTGAATAGATAGATGTCGAGTGTGGGGCATCAATTTCATGGGACATTTATGGAGCCTGTGTGCACAGTAGGGTGTGTGTGGGGGGGCAATAGCAACCAGGGGCCACAGGCTGTACCTGCAACAGCTTGGGGTTTGGGAGAGGAAAGAGAGTTTGCAAATGAAAGCCACCGTGCAGCGTAAAGCGTGGGAAACGTGGGGATGCAGAGATGCAAACACAGCAAGCGCATGTGTGTGTGTGTGTGTGTGTTTGTGTGTGTGCATGTATGTGACTGCAGCGACACATTCCATGAGAAGATGGCCTTTGGACAGATAGCACATCTTCAGGCAGAGGGATGGGTGTTGGGGCAACTCTGGCAGAAGGTTCTGGGGTGTCAGTGAGAAGCGCTACATATTGTGCTACAGGATGGGGTGTGATGATGGACATGAGGGTGAAGCTGGGAGGGGAGGCCAGAGAGAGATGCAGCCCCCACTAGGCCATGCAAGAAGGCAAGAAATTTTCTAGTGGTTTCTCAGCAGTGGAAGGGGCACAGAATCTGACTTGGGGCATCTTCCCAGGAAGCCAGTAAAATGGACTGGAGTGAGGAGGCAGGCAGGACAGGTAGATGGTGGAGGCCTGAGACAGGCAGAGGCTTAGCCTCCTGCACAGAATAGAAGAGTTAGTCTTGCTGCAGGGGAAGCTCATTGTGTGGGCTAAGGCATGAGGGTGGCTTCAGGGCCCAGGCGGGCCAGCAGGGGCCAGTACCCCAGCCACAGGCCCTGACATCTGCCTTCTGAGGCCCAGGCGAGTAGGAGGCAGCCCATGGCAGACGCCCAGTCACTTCCATAACAATTGGATGGGTCCCGGCAGCTGGTGGCAGGTCTGTTTACATCTCAGCCTCCTCTGGGAGCTGGCAGCCGCCTCTGCCTGGCCCCATTCTAGTTTGCATCATCCATTCTTGCACAAACAGGCCCAGTCAGGAGTGCCTCATGGGGTGGGGGGCACCCTCTTCCTCCTCCCTGGGGTGGAGGCCCCCGCATAACTCAGTCATGGTGCTCTTAGATGAATAATAGGGCAGTCGATGCCCACGAGCATTCACTGAGCACTTACTATGAGCACGGCCCTGGGTCCAGGCTCGTGGAGATTTCTCTGTCTCTTCTCAAGAGCGTCACGAATTAGAGGTGAGTGTGATTCCCATTTTCCAGATGTGGAAGCTGAATTTCCACGAGGTTAAAGGCTTTGCAGACAGCCAGGCAGCTTGGTGGTGTGGGAACTGGGAATCAAATCCTGGTCTCTTGGCGGTTAGGCCTTTAGTGCCCACGTTCAAGGCTAGAGCCTCCAGTGGCTGTGCCGGGAACCAACGTTGCCGTAAACAGACCTGTTTTGGGCACAGTCGTGGATTATAAGTTGCCCGTGGACAGGCTAGATCCAAGTGTCTTCCCGAAGAAGATACAAAAATACCTCAGGACCTGCCCAGTGTCCTTCCATTTCTGGGTCACAGCTGGTGGGCTGCCTAGAGGAGGCGGCTGTCGCAGAGGGTTGCCTATCACCTCCTCAGCATCTTCTTTAGACTAGTCCTGTCTAGGAGCTAATTGATGTCTTTAAGAGCCTTTAGTTGAGGGGAAAGTTTTGGGGAGGTGGTAGGACTGCAAAAATAAATTGATTTCTAACCTACTTAATTTTGTAAAGAAGGGAGCGTAGAAGAGAGGCCTGGACAAAGAGGAGACGCCGGGAAAGCAAAGAAAGGAGGAGAAAAGAGTTAAATAAAGGAGGCAAAAACCAGAAAGGAAATAGCTCTTAGCTGGTTTTGGTGCCATCTAGGTAAAAAATGTTTCCAGGCAGTTCTGCAATTGGGGCTGGGTGAAGAGAGGGGGTTCTGGGTGGTACCCCTTGCTCGGCAAAGGCCTTCCCGCTCTGCAGACTGGAGGGAGCGCTCCCAAAACCCCCTGCCACCCAGGGCCCAGAGCAGAGCTGGCACAGCAGCAGTGGGAGGCCCGGGCCTGGCTGGACAGCCCTGCTCTCCTCTCCCACCCCAGGTCGCTGGCACAGATGGCAGAACCCGGGGCAGAAACTGGGTCAGGGGCCTGGAATCCAGCGTGCAGACCTGCATGCAGCTGAACCCCGCTGCCGAGTCTGGCTGCAGCAGGAGGACAGGGAGATGGGCCAGGCAGGGCGCGGGAGGGGCCTGTCCCCAGCCGACCAAGAGGCTAGACGAGTGCCCGCCGCTTGGGAGGCTGAGGTGAAGGTGACCCACAGTCTGGAGACTCACTAACTCGGGACCCAAAAGAAATAAAACAGAGACTTGGCATTTGGTGATGCTTTTCTTAGCTGGTGCTCACGGTACCGCCTCAGACTCTGGGCCTGCAGGACCGTGCGGAATTTATGTGTCTCAAAACAAATATTTTCCACTAGAAAACAGGAAAGAGATTTTTTTTTTCTCATTTTTCCTCCTACCCCCTCACCCCTTTTTTTTCTTTTTTGGGGGTGACTTCTTCAATGCATACCAATAAAATCAGTAAACTCTAAGACTTGTTGTCAGGGTCCCGGATCACTTGAGAGAGCTCCAGGTTCATCTCAGCACGACACTCACTTCCGCTTCGAATGGAGCCTGGTCTCCCTTGCAGATCGTTGACACAGGTGTCCAGGGGGTTTCCAGAAGGGAGCAGCACCTGCTTGGACAAGTTCAAACCCCTGGTTGTCAGCGCTTACCTGGGTGACCTGGGAATGGCCACACCCCCTCTTTGGGCCTCAAACAACAGGAGAGCTGAGTTGTGGGGTCAGCTGAGCTTTGCAGTCCGGAGCAGACCCCTAGCCCAACCTAAGGGCTATCCCCTGAGGGAGGCCAGGAGCTTGGAACCAGCGCACAGGGTTTTGGGATTAGTGGGGCTGGGAGGGGCTTTTTAGAATCTTTAAAATCTGAGCAAAGGGCTCAACTCACAGCAGCTGGGAGGTGCTGCTCACAGTAGCCAGAGGCCTGTCAGCACTGACCCCTTGCAAAGGCCCACCCTGGGCTCCTAGTCGGGGAGAAGGGGACATCAGCAAGGTGGCCTAGACTCTACACCCCTATTCCCCGAGGCTGGCTCACCCCTTTAGCCAGAGCAGAAACTTCCAGGGCAAGCAACCCCAGATGGCTGCCCTTTAAATAGTCATTGTCAGAGGGTCTGGTGCAAGGAGGGGGAGGACTGACCTCAGTATTTACTATCTGGCCTTAGTCCCCCCTCTGCCCAGTGGAAGATCCCAGCTCTCTCCGGGTCTTGGAAAGGTCAGAAGGTGCAGCACAGGGGAGCAGCCAGGGAGTCATGCAGGGACGCACAAGCACTGGCCACCTTCACGACTGGAAGATTTCAAAGTACTCAGGCTCAGAATGGGGAGGGGACCTCGGAGTGCTTTACGGCCACAAGCTCCCCAGTGGCAAGTGTTTCCCAGGCGGCCTAGCATGGCAGACAGGAGGGTAAGCTGTGGCGTGAACAATCAGGCATCTCAAGAATGGGGCTGAGGACCCTGGGGCCCAAGAGACAGGCCAGGTTAACTCCCCACTTCTTCTCATGGCTCCAGGTCAGCCTGGGCAGTGTTAAGGTCACCCCCTCTAAGGCTCATGGGACACTTGGGAGGCCCCAAAACTTTTGAAATAGATAGACAGTTAGACAGGCGGATACATAGGTGATATATAGCTGATAGCTAGCTAGCTAGACAGATAGATGTGGACAGATGGACGGACAGATGGATGGATGGATGGATGGATGGATGGATGGATGGATGGATGGATGGATAAATAGATACATGATAGATAAATAGGCGATAGATGGTTACAGATAACAAATGATAGATACCAGTACATTATCTATACATAAATAGTATACAGATATCATTATGAAACATACATGCACACATGTACATGTGCTCTGTGCATATGGATAGCCTTCAGCTTAACTCAGGTCTTGCTTAGAGCTTACAAAACGGCTGAGGCCGCCCAGTTACCCGGCGGGGGACTAAGCTGAGGTCAGAAGACGTCACCTCTACTCTCGTCCTTGTCAGTTTCTCCCTGGCGTGCCTGCCTCGGTGTCCTCTCCTGTCAAGTGGAAACACAGTGACCTCATCACAGATGGGTGGTGGGGGGGGGTGTTTGGTTGTGGCTCTCCAGGCTCCGGTAGCAGTGGCCTGGGGTGACAGTGGTCAGGGCGCTTGGCGTGAAAGCTGACTCTGCAGCCTCCACGCCACTCTCAAGCTGCAACGGACCACACTGAAATGCAGACTCAGCACTCACGAGGTGCCAGCCACAGGCAGCCGTCAGCTCGCGCAGAAGTGAAAGCCTGGGTAAAGAGGCGGGCAGGGAGACGGCCACGGGGCCTCCCCCACTGGTCAGCAGGTCGGGTGAGCAGGAAGGGAGGCGGGAGCCGTGAGAGCCCCAAGGAGTGGGAGCGGGGATGAGCAGGCCCAGTGCAGGCTGCGCCCGCTGGGTTCAGGGAGAGCGTGGGCCTCCCTCCTTCCTGAGCTCTGACCCCGATAGACACTGGGCCAGGGGCTGCAGGTGGGCCTGCGAGTCTCGGGACAGCCCAGGACAGCCAGGGGGGTGACAAGAGGCCACTCACTGGCTCTGGCGCTCCCCTTTTTAAGTGGAGGAGAGAGCAGGAGAACCAAGCCCCTCATCTGAGCCTCCTTGGAAACTGCCCTATGGAACGAGCTCCAGGTGACCTTGGCCTCAGGGGGCATGGGTCAGGGCAGAGACGCGGCGTCCTGGAGCCACGCAGTCACAGGCGCAGACGTTCCTGGGCCGCTGGCTCCGAGCCGAGGCCCATGGTCGACATCCACACGTGTTACCTGGTTTCCTCTGACAGCACCCCCAGAGAGGGCGGATGCTTTTGCCATCTCTGTTTTACAGGGACTTGGGTGAGGGTCTGCAGGCCGAGTAATGCGCTGCCCAGGGCTTGGCCAGTAGGTGGTAGAGCCAGGGCTGAACCCCAGCCTTGGGAGCCCTGGGCGGCTGCCATGTTCTGCGGGCTCTGTCTTCTCTGCGGGAGCTGTCCTGTGCCGGCTGCCCCGCTTCCCTCCCCTTCCCTTCCCCGCTCCACCCAGCGCTTACGAAACATCCCTGCACCTGGACTTGGGCGACGTCTGGGGGTTACAACACCAATGTGACGTAGTCTGACTTCAGAAGTTTCTGGACTCTGTAGGGAGACAGGCGCGCAGCAGGCAGTTAGAGCCACAGGACCGGGCTGGGAGGAGGCTCAGAACACCTCCGCCGTCAGATCAGGATGGTTTCCTGGTGGAGGAGGCACATGGATTGCCACTGGAAAGATGACCAGCCAGGTGAAGCGGCAGGGCAGGGCAGGGCGGGGCAGGGCAGGGCAGGGTAGGGCAGGCCTCATCTGCAAACAAAGCTTGAGGCTGGGCAGTGGCCTGTCCTGGCTCATGACCCAAGTGCCGGCTGAGTGGAGAGCAGCCGCCAGCCGTCCTTCTTGCCCCGCCCTCCCAGGGATGCCCCCACCCCCAGTTTCCTGATAGGATACCCAGGGAACAACTCCTTCCACTGCAGCCCCCCAAATAACCACCGTAGACCCCACCCCATCCACGGGGTCTGGTCCCACGGCCAGTTCCCAGGCAGACCCTGGCTGCTGGAGAGCCTGGGTTTGCAGGACAGGGAGGGAACTGGGGGAAAAGAACCACTTTCCAAGCACTGACCTAGTTCTCACGACAACCCAGGGCGCGTTTGCAGACGTAGAGACTGAGACCCAGCTGAGGAGTGACAGCCACGGTGGGTGAAGCGCTGTTCCGAGAGCTTTCCCGTGCTAGCTCAGAGGGCCCGGCCTGGCCTCGGCCATCCCGCTTTACTGGCAGAGGTGGGGGCTCCCTGGAAGCCAACATTTGGGGTGCTACACGGGGGGGCAAGAGAGGTGGCCCTGAAGGCCTAGGGGCGGCCTGAGATCCCCTATTCCGAGCTGGCCTTGGATCGGCCTCCCCTGAACGCTGCTCCCTCTGCCGGCCCCTGGCCTGATGGCCAAGCCCGCTCTCGTCCGCTTCCCTGGGAAAGGCTATTTTTCATCCTAATCAGCCTCTTGCAGGGCCCCTGGGGACTGCTGGCCAAGCTCCAGGACACAGGCCTAGAAGGTGGCCCAGCCTCCAGGCAGAGGCCTCAGAAGTCAAGCTGGGCAGCATGAGGATGGGGGAAACTGAGGTCCAGATGGGGCAGGGCACAACCGTCCCTCCACTGCCCGCCCCTCCGTAGCACACGGCTCTTATTATGTCCTTTTTGCAGGTGGAGACACTGAGACGCTGCACGTCTCACAGCCAGTGACGGGAAAGCTGTGATTTGATCCCAGCTAAGCTGACCCCACAGGCTGCTCCCTAAGCCCCCCATGCTGAGCCTGAGCCACCCCACCTGCCTAGGGAGATGACCCCAGTGTCCGTGGGCATTACTGTGCAGGCCCCGGGACGGATGCCCACCCCGACCCCAGAAGGAGCCGGGCACACGCAACTCCACGGGCCAGGCCCAGAGCTAAGCCCACATCGTGTTCGATGCCCAGGTCTGCCACCAACCCCGTGATAATGGGCCCACCAGCCAAAGACAGGTAACTTACCCGCGGACCCTCAAAGGCCGAGGGTCTCCATGGGAAATGCCAGGGATGACGAGACTGACAGCGGCAGGGAAAGGGTTCACCCTGTCAAAGGCAGACAACTTCTCCCTCCTGGTCCCTTCAAGGCCCCCTTGAAGTTCACCTCCCCGCTCTGTGTGTGGCTTCTCTGTGGTGCCCACTAACCAGAGGTGGGCCAGGGGGCCAGGCTGGGCGAGGGCAGCACCCTTGTCTTGCCTGCTGGCACCCCCCTTGTGCCGGTTACTTGGATGGCTCAGCTCAGAGCTGCTGGAATGTCCGGAAGGCGCACTGGATTTGAGGGAGGAGGGAGGGCTCCAGAGCCCAAGTGTGCAACACTGTCGTCACGCAAAGCTGCCCCTCCCCTCCATGCCTCTTAACTGCCTCCCCTGTAAAATGGGAGCAATCGCGTAGGGCACCCAGTCCTTTGGGAAGAAGTGGGGTGCAGAAGAGCTAATAAGTTAATTCAGGGGAAGGCGTCCTTCCTGCTAGGGCTGTTGTCGGACCAACGCGGCCCCCGGTGACTGACCTGGCTGCCTCTCGTCGGCCCACGCCAGCAGGCAGACATCAAGCCGCCTTGGGCGAGGGCATCGGCTGTGATGCCTCACGAGCCGCCCGCACGCACCGGCTGTGCTGCTCCGAGCAGATCACATACAACGTGATGCAGCAGCCGTCTCATTCCCACCTCCGCTGAGAAAGGAACTGAGGCCCAAAAAGAGGAAGCGATTGGCCAAAGAAGAACTATCATCCACGCTTGTCACACTGACTGCGTCAACTTTGTCCGCCTCGTGGTTGCAAAGTGGCTGCCAACACTCCCAGCAGACTGGTTGCAGGGTTGGTTGCTTCCTGGTATAGGAAAACCCATTTAGAATCAAGAAATACGAAATGACTAGCTCTCCAGATACCCTCCCTCATGTCACCTCAAAATGAGTGACCCCCAGAAGAAACTACCCTTCAGACCTCATGCACAGAGGGTTGGTCTTGTCTGTTCTTGAGTTTTATATACATGGAGCCATGTCTAGGTGTTCTTTCTTCTCTGACTTCTCTGCTCACTGTGGGGCGAGATTCAGGCTGTTGTGTGTAGCGGGGGTCTGTCTGTCTCACTGGTGTACATCCGTCACGTGACCACACCGCGAGGTATGGCCTTGGTAGACATTCGGGGACTTCTTCCCGGGTTACATGGATATCTTTGCTGTGATTATTCTGGAGCTGGAGCATGTCCTTGGATGAGCACAAGTACACAGTTCTCTCTGGTATTAGTTAGAAGTGGGACTTGTTGATGTCAGGACACGTTTGTTTGACTTCAGCAAATGCTGTTGATTTTCCAAAGTGGTTTTACCATTTTACACACCTGCCGATGGTGGTTAAGCATTCCAGTGACCCCACATCTTCCCCCATACCTGCTAGAGCCCAATATTTCCACATGAACTGTTCTGGGGGTGGGTGTACAATGGGGGGGCGTGCAATGGTATTCCTCTGGGGTCTTTGAAGTTCCCCCAAACACTCAAGACACCAAACACCCTTATGCTTGGTTATCGACCATTTGGACATCCTCTTTGACAAGTGTTTGGCTTATCGTCTTTGGGGATCAGTTACCAGAGCCACAAGAACACTGTATACCACCGCACCCCAAATCAGCATCTATGCTCCTGTTTGGGCTCTGCAGTTGGCTGTAGACAGCAGTACTAGGCCCACCCAGGCTGGGCTACTCAGCTTCAGCTCGCAGGCCCTGTAGGGCGGGGCTTCTGACTGCAGGGTGGGCTCAGGCTGCCCAGGTGGGTGCAGGTGGGCCCAGCTAAAGGGCAGTAGCTGGGGTGAGGGTAGTGGGGGGCTCCGCTCCTGGCGATGGCAGAATAGCAAGCCCCACTGCACAGACTCAGGACAAGCAGAAGCCCTAGCATGCCCACCAACATCCATTCATTCATCACTGAGAGCAAGTCATGGGGCCAAGCCCCTGAGTGGGGCAGGGAGGGGAAGGCCTGGCTCCAGGGGCGGGCGTGAATGCTGGCTGGACAAACCAAATCATACACCGGGATTTTGGACATTTCACAAAAGACCTCATGTGATGCTAATATTCATCCAGAGCTAAGCTGACCTGTTTGCATGGCATGTCTGTCAGTTAAAATGAGAATCAGATCTAGTTGATTTTACTACATTTCCTAAAAACAGTCGACTCAAACAAAGTCCATTCCCTTCTTTATTTTTTTTAGATTTTATTTATTTTTAAATAAAGAACTAGGGTGCAGGCCAGAGGTGCAGGGGGTGAGAGGATTCACCAGAGACAGAGTGGGGAGCAGAATAGCCGATTGACTGAAATCCACTGCTGAGGGTGAGACAGGAGAGGTCTGTTCAGACATGTGGGTCAGCTCCCTGGCCAGGGATTGAACTCGGGCTGTAGCAGTGACAGCGCTAAGACTTAACCCCTAGGCCACTAGGGAGGCCCCAAAGTCCACTTCTTCTTGAGACTTTCTTCTTTTTTTTTTTTTTAAAGAGAGTCCCTGGAATTAATGTGGCAAATGATTTTATTTATTTATTTATTTTTAAAGATTTATTTATACAAGCACTGGGTACAGTCAGAAGCGCGGGAGGGTGAGAGAATTCACCAGAGCCAGAGCGGGGAGCAGAGCAGGCAGAAGGACCGAAGTACACTGCTGAGGGGAGCAGCGGGCGGCAGGAGAGGTCTGCGCGCCATGCGGGACCCTCCTCCGGTGGCCGGGGAGCAGCCGGGGATCGAACCGGCGCTGCAGAGGCTTCAGGCAGCTTCCCAACCCAGCGCTCAACCGCTGCGCCACCGGGGAGGCCCTGGCAAATGATTTTAATGAGCTCATGTGATCTTCACTGGTGAGCCTGGGAATGCTAAGGACTCACCCTTAGTATCCTCAGCCCCAGCGCAGTGCAGAGAAGTGAGGTGCCCAGAGGGGACGTGGCTGGATAACTGGAGGGCAGGCTGTGTGAGCTGCAGGGATTTTGTCTATTGGTGTCATTGTGGCATCACTGTGCTTAGAAGAACACTTGGTATATAGTAGGTGCTCAATGATAACCTCCCTAGGACCTTGAGGGCTTGTTTGGAGGTTCTGGGGTGGAGTGAGGGGGAACATGGCTACTTATATGACTTTGACCAAAGAATGGTCTGTCTCTATTTGGGGAAGCCCTCCTCTGAGCATGCAGCCTCGGGAGGGACGCACATGAGAAGTGAGGGGGGAGGGGACAGCCGAACCAACCCTGGCGATCAAGGGGCATAGGTGTCGCAGGCAGATCGCCCTCGCACCCTCTCCCAGTGAGTGCACGCACGCACACATGCACAGGTGCGCTGCAGGGAACGGAAACCCGGTGGCGAGGCAGATGGATGCACAGTTGGATGCACGGGGCTGGATGAGAGCATGAATGGGTGGGTGGGCGCACAGACAGCGGAGCGATGGCTACCACGGGAATGAGTGGGTGGTTGATGGTGGGTGAGCATGGACAGGAGGATCTCTGGATCGGTGGCTATTGGATACAGGGGTGTGTACATGGATGGACAGGAGGTGGCTAAGTGAGAGGGTGGACATGTGAGAGGAAGAAACAATGAACAGACACGGGTGTGAGCGAGGTAGGTAGACTGGTGAGTAGCCGAGCGGACGGATGGGTGTGTCCAGATGCGGGGTTGGGAGGACCCTACGACCTGATGGATGAATGGAAGAGACTGTGTGATGGCCGAACAGGCACAGCCTTCCTGCGGGTAAACCTCGCCGTCCTGGCAAACTCCTAGTGACCAGGATGCTCTTGGTCTCCTCACAGGGTGTTCTGATTGGCTGCTTCCTCCTCCCCCGAGGGTCTCTCCGCGAGGCCGGGTGAGAGGGGCAGAGGATGGCCACGGAGATCAGCGCTCCGGGCGGGCAGCGTGCCATCGGGCATGAGGAGTACAGCCTCTACGGCAGCCTGAGCGAGGACGAGCTGATCCAGATGGCCATCGAGCAGAGCCTGGCCGACAAGACCCGGGGCCCCACCGCCCCAGAGGCCGCTGGGCCCACCCGTGCCAACCGCCAACCTGCCCATTTCTACCCGTGGACCAGGTGAGCGAGGGCGGCCAGCTGGGGCATGCACAGGGTACAGGCCGTGAACGCTGTAAACCACACCCAGTTATCCTGGACTCTGGGGCGCATTGGACGCCTTAGTGGTTTATTTACATTCACTCATTAAACCACTGAGTTCTGACAGCTCCGGGTACTGCCTGACGTGCTCTATACACTCTGAGTCATTTCATCCCCCGAGGGTCTCCCAGGCGGGCTGCACGCTGAATTCCAGGCTACCGGTGAGGAAACTGAAGCTCAGGACTGAGTAACTTGCCAAGGTCTCTGGGCTAAGAGGGGCATTTGCGGAGTTTGGAGCTGGCTGACTCCAAAGCCTGGCCCCGTGTCACTGGCTTTATGTGCTAAGGAGTGAAGTGACACCCCAAATATGGGAATGTGGGTTGCCTGTGAGGGTGATGTCCCCGCCCTAACTATGCAGTGTCCCCGAGAAAACGTGTCTGCAAGCAAAGGACCTCCCTCCGCCCTTGGTCTGGCTCCCCCGTCTCAGCAGCCCAGTCACCATCTAGGGCAGTGCCACCTGCCAGAAATGTGCTGCAGGCCAGAACCGCAATCCACACATGCAGTTCTGAATGTCCTAATAGCCGTATTTAAAAAGCAAAGCGAGACAGGTGAAATTCAGTCCTAATTATTATCATCTCCAATGTCATCAATGCAAGAGCTACATAAGATTTTACAACCTTTTTTTCATATCAAATTTACAACTCAGCATGTTTTTTGCATTCACAAAGTGTCTCCATTCAGACTGGCCACATCTCGAGGGCTCACTGGCCACCTGGGGCCAGGGGGCTACCATGCTGGGCAGCGTAGCTCTAAAGGACGCCTTTGTAGGAAGGTGAAGCCAAAGAGGTAATTCAGATCAGATCTCAATACGCTCTTAGAAAAAAAAATAGACAAACTCATAAAATGCTTTTGCTCACCTTTGAGTCAAAGTGAAGTGTATCAGGCAGAGGGAAGGGAGTGGCCATGACAACTGTCTTAGTGTTACTTTGGGGCCCGGGCCTCGAATGTCATTGTCTCTAGCAGCCACCTGTGTGACCTCAGGCAAGTCACTTAACCTCTCTGAATCTTATTAACAAGAGTTTTAAAGAATCCCACATGATAGAATGAAGGTGGGTGATGGTGCAGCCCCACTCCCTGGTGAAATCAATGAGGTTCTCCCCAGATAACTCTGGCCCTTGCCAAGGCTGGACCACCTCTGCAGGCAAGCTGGCCAGAGGTCCAGGATGCCCCGAGCAGCCACAGGGGCAGGCAGGCTGAGTTGCAGAGGAAACCCCATTCTGGGACCCAGTGCGAAAAGCAGAGACCCAGAGCCCAGGATTCATCATGGCCTTGATGTAGGGGCCCTGGTTCCTGTTCTGGCAGCTGAGCTCAAGCAGACCACAGGTTCCTCTTTCTCAGGAGGGGAAAGATGAGATAAGGGCATCCTGGCTCAGAAGTCAGGCCTGCAGCAAGAAGGCGGCACAACCCCAGCACCTGCAGGCTTCTCCCAGCCCGCACACACCCACTTAACATCACAAACGAGTAGCCCCTGAGGGCCAGACCCTGATCTCCTTCCCAGAGAGGGTGAGGAAGTAGAGACTCACAGTGGCCCACAAACACTTATCAGCCTCCTGGGAAAAAGCCCTCAGAGAGGAAGTGAAATGACTGACCCGAGGTCACGCAGCCCTCGCTGAAGATCCAGACACGGTCACGCAGGGGAGGAGGCTTCAACCTGGTCTCACACTCACTCTCCTTGTGCCTGGATGCCTCCTGGCTGGGCTTTCCCTTGTGTGTCTGGCAGGAGGTTCCCCTGCTGGGGAAGCAAATCCTCCCTTTAAGAACATGATTTTTAAGCCATTCTTGTCCCCTCCCTCTAAGGCGTGCGCTTCCCACGGGCTGGGCACTCTGCAATCCACATAATCCTTGTGAAGGCCGCGTAAGCTGGGCATTCGTGTGCCCAGCGGGGTCAGGATGGGAACTGGAGTCTGTCCTGCTCTGAAGTTCAAGTCCCTCACCACCTCTGCGGTTTCTGCAAGGGCCTCTCCCTGCTTCCGCTCCCTCCTCCACCTGGATGTGGGGTTTGGGTCTCATTATGTCTGTTTCCCACCCACAGAGATTTGGGTCCCCAAAGACAACAGACACTCAGGGTGTGCTGATGGGGTGCAGCAGTCCAGGAGCCCAGAGTCTGCTCCCATTGACCCCAAATTTCCATCCAAATCAACCTGCAAGGCTTAGGAACAGGACACCACACACGTGCCGGCTCCTGCTAGGCCTTCAGATCCCAGACCCAATGGCATCTCCCCTGCACATCCTGCCCGACCCCCTCCCGGGTCAGGGGTCCACCTCCCGTGCCTGCCCTCTTGGTGTTTCCTTCATGGCCCTGGCGATGACTTACAAGTCATGTATCTGTTTTCACCACTGGCTTGTAGGCTCTGTGAAGGTGAGCGCTCCATCCAGCTTCCTTCCCGGGAAGCTCCCAACCCTGCAGCGCCTGACCCCTGGGGAGCCCCTGAGCCCCAATGGCTCTCTGCAAGCCAATGAACAGGGGTGGGGGGTGAAAGGAATGAATACAGAGGTAGCAGAGGGGAAAGAGAAGCAGGTTTGGAGGCTCCAACACTTCCGCCGCCACTTCCCGGCTGTGTGACCTTAGGCAAATTACTTAAACTTTCTGAGCCCAATGTCCTTGCCTCTAAATGGCACAAAACCGCATCTTGCCCACCTACAGTGTTCTTAGGAAAAGCAGATAAAATGAGGGCGCGGAGGTGTGGAGCCTTCCCACATCCTGCAGCTCAGACAGACTGCCCCTCCTCCCGCGGTGCCCCACGTACCCACTCACGGGCGGCCTCTGCTTCATGAGCCAGGTTTCCACACGGGGACCAGTGTGGAAAGGCAGTGTCTTCGGGAAGGCAGTCTCTCACCTGAAAGTGTTTCCAACAACTCTGTCACCTCCTGGGGACAGGAAGCAGAAACCCTCACCTTTGCATCCCTAGGGATCATCGTGGGCACCCAATGAATGATTTCAGGCAAATAAACACTTTGAGAACAATTAAATTCTCCAGGAATGGAATTTGTTGTTATCATCTTATGGCCAAAATGGCAACCCTAAAGGGGCCATAAAAGTAAAAGCCAGACCAGCACCCCAGAGAAAACAGAAAGTTCCCTTTTAAAACTGTTTTCCAGTTTACTTCCCTCCCATCACATTGGAAGGGACAAAGTTTGAAACATGCGTGAGGCTCATGCGTGAGGCAGGCTGTGGCCCCCCCGAGGGCCCCCTGATAGGCAGACCTGGCTTCCCGTGCCCCGGAAAGGGAGCATCCGTGGCCTCATGAGACAGGGAGCCCGAGGTTGCCATGGATGGATCGAGGAAGCTGGTCTTTAAACGTCTGCGTTTTGTTTAAGGTTAGTTTCTAAGAAGATAAAGAGAGAAAATGCGAAGCAGGAACTTGCTTGAGCTGATGTATGCACAGCTGCAGACAATTCAAATCAAGTCACCCATACTTGCTGAGGGCTCTGGTGTGCCATGGTGTGCCAGGTTCCTTCTCTGCATCTGGATGTGAGTCAGGCCTGGGCCAGAGATGCATGATGGCCCAACAGGAAGGGCACAGCAGAAAGGCTTGCCCCAGTTTTGAAGGGACACAAAAGGGTTGATTCACTTAGTTGAGGAGGTGGGCATTGCAGGATGAATAGGAGTTTGTTAAACAGGTTAGAAGCAGCAAAAGGGAGCCAATGATGTCTCCCTCGTAGAGGGAGCTGGAGGGGTAGATGAGATGCCTGGTGCCATGTGCCTGTCACAAGTCCTGGCCAAGAGCAATCACTCAGTGAATCTACAGCTTGGAATTCAAGTTCTCTGAGTGTGACTCTCTCAGCTAGCTTGGAAAGGATGATTTGGCCAGAGGATGAGGGAGAAACAGAATTTTCATGGTTGGGGGGCTAATTCCAGAGACCTCAGGAATGGTGGGGAGGAGCTCTATGTTGTGAGTTCTTCCTTTCTCTACCTTTCTTCCTTTCTAGAGGGCAGCAGGCTGGTTCCCCTGGAACTGGAAATCTTGGCACACAACACCAGGGTTATCAGGCTTTTGTTTGTTTCATTTTATTCATGTAAAGTAGCAAGTGCCTACTGTACTCAGGCACCTGTGCTTGGGTGTCTGAGTGGGTGGTGTGAGGACAAATGTAGTTTCCTGGAAGAGGTGTGGGCAGGAGGGAGACTCACATTTGCCGCCCCCCCCCCCACCCCGCTAAGATGCCTGCTTGCCAGCTGCCGTCAGCCAATTTAACACCCTTCCTGGGCTGGCCTGGGCTTCTTATTAGCTCAGACAAGCTCACTAAGAAATTAAGGGGCTTTGTCATCACAACTCCACTCCCCACTCACTGAGGTGGACCCATGTCTGAAGTCGGTGATGCCGATGAGTGCATGACCCCAAGAAAAGGACAGGCCCCAAGTGCATGACCCCAAGAAAAGGACAGGCCCTGCCTGGCTTCCGCAGGGGCATGACCTCTAGCCACATCCCGCCAGGTTGCTCTCACCTCTGATGACTCAGCCCTCATGGTTTCTGCTCAGGGCCCGGGGGGATGTGGGGCTGCAGCCTAGACAGGAAAGCTCAGAACCCACTGGGGCCTGGTTCCCCAGCCAGCCATGACCCCTACAGCTCAGCAGCCCTGAGCACTTGCTTGGTGCCCCTAACACCACCTCAGCTACCCGACTTTAGGGCTCCAGGACACCTGGGTGCTCCAGCCCCAGCGCCTGTATGTGCTCGTGGGGCCATCCTGCCAGCGGTAGCTCCTGGTTTGAGGGTGGTTGTTAACGACCTTGCTGAAAACAATCAATGACAGGAGCCCATACCTGGATCGATGATAAGGGCGGCTGGACACCGGGGATCAAGTTCAGACGGAAGCCCAGGGCTGTGTCTAGACCGAGGGTGGGGGCTGCCAAGGTGCGGGGGCTGTCACCCTGCCCAGCATGCAGCCCCCCAGGCTGGCCTTGCCACCCCTCCCGGGGTGCAGTCTCCTACACCTGCCACGTTTCCCCCAGTGAGTTCATTTCAGCAAAGGCTCCACAAAAGCAGTGAGGAAACCCCCTTCTGGTCCTGCATCCTCGTTTTTTGCAAATGAGCAAAGTGAGGAGGAGGAAGGGCTGAGGCGCTCTGCACACAGGTGGGCGTCCCGGTCACCATGCGCACGTCACCAGGGCGGCCACCCACTCTGGGGACCTTGGCTCCCTCCTCTAGAACAAGGCAGGACCTTGGCACCCACCTCAAGAGGTCATGAGAGCTACTGAATGTACACACGGGGGCCAGGCGTGCGCTGCTCAGCCTCCCAGCCCAGAGGGTGCTCGGGAGACAAGGTGACAGAGGCAGTGAAAGAAGGGAGACAGTGACAGTGACATCAAGGAGGAGGCTGGTGGAGGAGGCTGCCCTGGACCCCTGCTGAGATGCCTGATGCCGAGGAGCGGGTGTCCTGTGCCTGCACAGCCCGTCCACCCACCCTGGGCTTGCTGAGGACACACAGCATCTGTGGTCTGACCTGTCCTGGAAAAGCGGGGTCCTTCCCAGGGTCACTGTCCCAGCACCTCCATGTCCCAGGGGGTGCCGGTCACCAATATCAAGACTCCCAATCCCCCAGGGTAGAGGGTGCAGAAGACCATGCTGGGCCTTGGGTATCTGTCCACGACCAGGGCCGATCTGTTAGGATTGGGGATAGTGTGAGCTTTGGCCCCATTCTCATTGCACCCCCAATCAATCCAGACCATGGGGTGGCCTCCCCCCTTGCTTGCATCCCTCCTGTCCTCATACCAGCCTGATGGAGCAGGGCAACCAAGGCTCAGGGAGGTGAAAGAGTGATGAAATCAGCGGTGGGCACAGGTGGAGCCCCCCGCGTCTCAACAATGAGCGTTGTCATTTCTGCTCATCATTCAGGCTTCACTCCTCCCAGACAGGACTGTTCTGGAGCAAAAGTCCAGAGAATTCCCCTCATCCAAGGTCAGACAGGCAGGCAGCGCCAGGGTCTGGATTCAAACTCACATCTGTCTGAGTCCACGGCCTGGCCCTGGGACCTTCTCGAATCCTCTTGCTGTAATCTCTGGACTGGCTGTTCCCGACCCCAGGGCAGCAGGACCCCCTCATGTAGAGCCAGCGAGGGGGTGGGGGCACAGGCCTGGCTCTGCCTCCCAACTTTGACCCCCACGAATCTCTTGCCCAGCCCCTGTGGGAACCCAGATTGGAGAGCGGAGACCCAGCCCCTTGCATCTGGGGACCTGCCACTGACCGCTGCTCACGTCCCCCTGGGGGAAGTATGTCACCTTGCTTCATATCTGCCTCCCGCGTGGTTGGCTGGGGAGGGGGTGAGGTTAACCTCATTGTTGTCTTATATGGTCATTTAAATCTCCCAGGGCTTCCTCCAAGGGCCAAAAATAATCCGGAGACACAGCAGCTGTGTCCAGCACACAGAGGACGCGGCCATCTGCTTTGGTTCAGCGCCCTGTGTCTGCCTCTTAGGCTCTCTCCCCCTCACGCTCCCTCCAGCCCAGTTCCAGCCTCCGGCCATGACCCGCTTCTCATATGCAGAGTATTTTTCCCTCTTTCACTCCCGCCCTGCACCCTCCAGGTCGACTGCGCCTCCCGAGAGCCCGGCAGCCTCAGGCCCCATGGGGCTGTTCCAAGGGGTCCTGCAGAAATACAAGAGCAGCAAGACCTCAGAGCTGGCGTAAGTGACCCGGGCCCGGCCCCCGAGACCAGCCAAGCTCACGTCCCACCCGCGGTGGCTGAGGGGTGAGGGATGGGAAGGAGGGCACTGTGGGGGGACCTCCCTGCACCCCCTGCCCCAGGTGTGACTCTGAAACCCAGCTGCTCCTCCTGAGCTGGCCTCAGAGGCCAGAGAGGCTCCGGTCCCCAAGGAGCTTCCAGCCAGGCTGTGGTTAACCCCGCAGCGGCCCCCCTGGGGCCCATGGGCTGGAGGAGCCCGTGGCACTCTGCATCTGGGGTCCCAGCGAGAGGGAGACTGGGGAGCCCCCAAGGTAGAGGAGCTCAGAGCTGAGGCTGAGGTGTCAGTCCCTGCTCCGTCTCGGTCTCCCCCAGGCCCCACTGCCATCCTGGCATGGCCGCGAGCTACACCCACGGGCTCGGTTCAGCTTTGTTGTCTTGGAGTTCAGCGCCAGGTGCTGGGGTCCAGAAACGTTCTGAGCTGCAGGAGGGAGTTTGTTTGCCTGGCGCCCGGGTGCTGGGTGAGGTGGTTCCCTAGAAAATAGCTCTGAGGTGTTCCTATCTTGGCTTCCCCGTAACGACCCTAGGAGCAGAGGGGGCCCCATCATGCGAATCCCTATTTCCTTGCTCGGTTATGCTGCACAGAAGGGAGGAGGTGATTGGCTGATGTTTTGTTTTTCCTTCCCAGTCCTTCCAAACTCTGCTGCATCCCACTTCCTTGGCGCTGGGGTGGGATTGAGTCTAGAAAGGGAGTTCCTGGTTCTGGTCTCGTCTGGGCCCGGCTGCCACTTCCCGGCAAGTGCCGACCAGTCGCTGTCCCTCCTGAGTCTCCCCTCTCTGGGAGAGAAGGTTGGAGAGGACAGAGTGACCCTCTAACTCCGTCGTCTCTGAGGGCCTGACCCCCCAGCTGCCCTCCCGCTGCTGGGGAGGGGATGTTGGCTGGGCTCACAGACGAAGAGCCAGCGGATGTGCCTGCGACTCCGGGGTCCTGGCATCACGCTGGACCAGACCCGAGCTGGCACCCTGTCCCGAGAGCACGTGACACCCCACGCCCCACGGCCACAGCAGCCAGCACCTCCCTCCCCCAGGAGACCTCCCAGGGGGTCGAGACGTTCACCCTACCCAGGCTTTTCCGAGGCTGCCGGGCTACTCCGGCCTCACGTGGGAAGGGCTCTTCGAGGTGGCCGTGATGGCGTTGATGGGGACTCAGGGCTTATCGGGGCGGCTACCCGTCATCCTCGCTGGGCCTGCCTCCGCGCCGATGCTATTAATAACCCAGAGGCTGAGAGGCAGGAGGAAGTGCTGCTCACGCAGGAGGAAGAGGCGGGGAGGGCAGAGGGGTGGCCCTGGGGACCCTGGGGACCCTCAGAGCCTGTGCTGGCCTCTGGCGTGTGTGGGCCCAGGAGCAAGGCCCACGGCCCGCCTCATCTTCTCCATCTGGGACATGGGCCTGGGGGAGCAGAACTGCCCAGTTCTGCAGCAGTCACCTGAGCGGTGGCGCCCACTGACTCTCCAGGGATGCGGGAAAGGAGCTCCGTGAATGAGTGAATGAGTGAATGAGTGAATGAGTGAATGAATGAATGAATGAATGAACAAAGTAGCTTTAGTGACCCAAGCAAAGAATCTATCATTCCCGTTAGCCCTGAAATCTTTTTAACACTCAGCAGTTCTACGCTGGGAATGCCGCAAGGGTGTTCATCCTTCAAGCATTTACGTCTTTCAGCAGCTCGTGCTCTAGGGTAATGATGAGGGTCGGGAGCAAGCAGGGGACCCCAGAAAGATGTCTCTGCACAGTCTCCCTCTGAGGGGTCTGTGCCCTCATCTCAGAGGCGCTCGAAGGCAAACAGACTCGAAGGTGGAGGCTCTCGGCGGAGGCTGGAGCTCCATGCTCAGGGAGCGCGCTCCGTGGCCCGCGAGGGCTTGGCCATCTGCCCCTCGGCGCCTGCACTGTGGCGGGAGGATCTGACTGTCACTAGAGCTGCAGCCCCTGAGAGCCTTAGGGATGGGGGGTCTTCCCCCTTTCTAGCACAGCTCCCCAACTTGGTGCTTGACTCGCAGATCAAGATGTGGAAGCACCCCCCGCCCAGGGATGCTCCCAGGAAGAGTGGACACGAGCAAGGCTGGACCCAGAGCCCCCCATGTTTATCTGACTGGGCCGCCACACTCTCCACATACTCTAAGGAGGTGCTGCAGAGAACGCTTTGCACAAAATAAGAAGATCCTAATGAAAAAGCAAAACTGTAACCAGAAAGAGGCTGTCTCTGGAAATAGAAGGGGGGAAACAATGGCTGGGATTACTGGATTGTGAGATCTGCCTCTCCCTCATGCCACAAATATTTATTAAGCACCCATTATAGACCAACCACTGAGCTGGGTCCTGGGGATAACGGCACGAGGGCTAAAAGAAATACACTGTCCCTGTCTTTCTGGAACTGGGAACAGTGGGGGAGACAGACAGCGGTCAAATAATCTCCCAAAGGTAAGTGAAGGCCAGTGGCTAGATGAGGACTCCCAGCAGGTGAGGCAAGGCTGACTGCGGCAGGCAGGCTGGGGTCAGTGTGGCTGAGGAAGCCATGACAGAGCAGAAGGTCAGGCCAAGGTCAGGGCGGAGTTCCCAGTCTCACTGTGTGGCTTAGGAACCGGCCGTCCTCATTAGGAACCACTGTCAGCAGCGAGGCTGTGGATCCCGCTGCCGGCAACGCCCCTGGGCACCGCAGGCCCTGCTTTTCCTCCGGGAGAGGGGCTGCCCAGCCTGGGCTCCGTGCAGAGGGGTGACTCCACTTGCTCTACAGGCCCCTGGACCCCGTGCTAAAGGCCATCAAGGAAGGCGATGAGGAGGCCCTGAAGGCCATGATCAAGGCGGGGAAGAACCTTGCGGAGCCCAACAAGGAGGGCTGGCTGCCGCTGCACGAGGCCGCCTACTACGGCCAGCTGGACTGCCTGAGGGCCCTGCAGCGAGGTGAGGGGCAGGCCTTGCTGCCCCGGGGCGGGGAGTGGACTCGGGGGCGAACACTCCCTCCTCCAGAGCCCCAAGTTCACCAAGTTCACCCTTGCCATCTCTCCAGACCTCCCAGGACGAGGAGAGCCTGATTACTAGGGGAGGAATGAGGAGGGGTCACATCTGGGAAAGCTACGCCAGCTTGTTCTAGAATGTTCCAGGGGCTGACTTGGTTGGGGAAAAGACTGCAGCTATGCCATGCCTGCCAAGGCCACCCCCCTCCCCCAGCTGTGGGATCCTACCCACATCACACGCCTCCTCTGTCAGCCTCAGTTTCCTCCCAAGGCAGAGGTAGATGGTCCCGCCTGCAGGCGCCAGTTACCTCTGCCCTCAGGACCCCAGACACCCACCGCACTCCAGGGCATAGACAGCTGCTGAAGCTGAGCTTCCTGCAGTGATTGGCGGGAGCATGAGGGTCACACGGCGCTCAGTGAAAGCCACTGAGGCCAGAGGTTGGGAAATTCAGGAGGACGCACTCTGCCTGACCTTAGAGCGGGGAGGGAATAGGCACCTCCATGTAGGCGGGAAGGCAGCTACCTCCCCCCTCAGGAACGTCCCTGTCTGTTCTCCGCAGCGTACCCCGCAACCCTGGACCAGCGCACCTTGCAGGAGGAAACGGCCCTTTACCTGGCCACGTGCAGGGGACACCTGGACTGTCTCCTCTCCCTGCTCCAGGCGGGGGCCGAGCCCGACATCTCCAACAAGAGCCGGGAGACGCCCCTCTACAAAGGTGAGCTGCCAGCTGGGATCCCCGAGGACGCACCCAGGAACCAGGGGCCTTCACAAGTTTTGCTCCAGCTATACATACCTGCCCCCAGGGGTTGCTTTGAAGGGGCGGCCTTGCTCCGATGCATAACTCTGGTGATGGAATCTTCTCAGCAGTATTCAGCCAATAGTCCCAAGAGCCGCTGAGGGGCACTGAGGACGCTGATGAACAGACACAAACCTTGTGTCCTCCCAGGGCCGGAGGACATGCACACAGAAAGTGACCAACAGCTCAGGGGAGCGTGGGGGAGGGGTCTGAGTGGGGGGGTGGGGAGGGGAGGAACCTATGAGGGCAAGGCAAAGGGCACCGCAGGAGGGAGTGCCTGCCTAGGCCCCTGAACCTGTGGAATTTACCAGCTGGAAAAGCAGAAGAAGCAGCGTGGGCAAAAGTGAAAAGGAATGAGAGAGCACGTGTACCTCTTGGATGTCCAGGGAAGACAAAAGCTCCTCATCACCCAAGGCCTCTCTCTGGCCGCCCTGGCAGGGCCCAGGGTCACAGCTGGCATTTATCGAGCACTTACCGTGTGTCAGGCGGGCAACCATCTTTTATCTGAACCTTATCTCCATCTACTGCAGGTAGGCCCTGCCAGCACCTAGTTTTACAGACGAGGACCCAAGACGTGGGGACATGAAATGAGGTGCCCAGGCTCACACAGACAGCAAGGGATAGCCTGGGGTTTAAGCTCAGGAGCTGCATGCCAGTGCCATCTTCTGAATTACTAGGCTATAGAACTTTGAAAAACAACAGTGACAGAAGTTCCATACTTCCCATGTGTCTGATATTCAGCTTCTAGAACATTCTTTGGACAGCAGGAACTGGGTGCGTTATAAACCTTTGGTGGAAGTGTCTTCCCCAGGCCCCATCTTTCCCCCACCCCACACCTACCCCCCCCCAGGACACCAGAGCCACACCAAGCACCTCAGCTCTCCCAGAGTACCCTTGGGGCTTGCCTGCACTCCTGAGGCAGGAGGCCCTGTTTGACACAAGACAGTGGCAGCCCCTCACCGTTCTCACCACCTCTTGCCTAGTGGTGGTTAATTTGGATAAGTGCCAGCTTCCCAGTGATAACACTGGGCCACAACCAAGGGCACAGTGGGGTCTAGAGAGAGATGAGGCTTAAAAGGGAGGCTGGAGCAGGTAAGAAAGACTTGGTGAGTTGTACTCAGGAGAGAAATTTTACCGCAAATTAAGTGGGTAGGCTTTAAGGAGGGCTTTCGTGAGGAATATGACCTGGTCTCCTCTTCATCTTCTGATCTTGGCAAAGTGGAGGATGAAGCAGGTAACACTGGAAAGGGAGAGGCGTTAGGGACATTCTGGAACATTCTAGAGAACCTGGAGGTCATGGAGATCCTGGTGCGGGGTGGCGCCAAGGTGGAGTCCAAGAAATTCTGGACCCCACTACCTGGCTTGGAATCCCACTTTTGCCACTGACTATTTGTGTGACCCTGGGGAAGTCACTCACCTTCTTTGTGCCTCATATTCGTCATCTGTAAAAGGGGGATACTAACACTACTTCCTTTGAGGGTGCTTGGGAGAATGAAATTACTTACCCCATATAAATTGCTTCAAGCAGAGGGTCTGGCACACTGTGCACACCAGCAGAGATTTTTGAACTCAGTACAGTCCCTTGGGTGTTTGCTGAATGAATGGTGAATGGACAAACGAATGAATGAGGTCTGTGCTGCCGGGGCTGCCAGGCGCCCTGCTGACGACGTGATTCTCCCTGGTCACAGCCTGTGAGCACAAGAACGTGGAGGCGGTGAGGATCCTGGTGCAGCACAACGCGGACACCAACCACCGCTGCAACCGTGGCTGGACCGCCTTGCACGAGTCTGTTTCTCGCAATGACCTGGAGGTCATGGAGATCCTGGTGCGGGGTGGCGCCAAGGTGGAGTCCAAGAACGCCTACGGCATCACCCCCTTGTTCGTGGCTGCCCAGAGCGGGCAGCTGGAGGCGCTGAGGTTCCTGGCCAAGCACGGTGAGTGCCAAGGGCCCCTGGACCTCGGTGTCCCTAAGGGGCACAGCTGGGATGGACCTCAGTGACCAGCTTAAAGGGAAGGGAAATTCGGGCGTCATCTTGTGGAACTTCTCTGAGTGAATGAGGTCTCTTCCTGGAGCGCCGTGTGGAGGATTCTGAGGTTGTGTCTCGGCTCAGCAGGAAACACGTTGAGATCCACTAAACAGCCTGCAACGAGGCACAAACTTAAGGCCGTGGCCCAGGTGCGGCTTCTGCCATCTCTAATCTAACCCAACATCCTCATTTTACAAATGAGGACTCCGCAGCCCAGAAAGAGGAAATAGCTTAGGTACAGTCACGTAACCAGTTCAAGGTAGATCCGGCCAGGCTCTCCGTCTCCTGAACCCTAACCACTTCTTTTCCCACCATATCACACTCAGGAGCTTCAGACAACATTGGAGTCACCTCCCCATTTTATTCGTCGTGAATCCTAGGACCAGGATGGGAAAGTGATTTGTTTAAGGTCACACAGCAAATTAGTGGCAGAGCTGGGATTTGAACCCAGCTCTCTTTGCCTGTGGAAAATCTTTAGCCACTTAAGGGGAGAAGATAAAATCACACTGCTGGCTTTGTGATGCCCTAGTAGCAGAAGACGGAAGCCAGATGTAAGTCTGGATAGTGGGTGGATGTTTCTGTAGGGGATGCAGGACAGCGGCAAACCCTCTCTGGGTTAAAGAGCATTATAATCTGATCTCCCCCCTACAGAACATCATTGATTTCTCTTCTCTCTGCATGGGAAGTTGCCCTCCCTCTCTAGTAACAGAGAGGCCGGGGCAAGCCAGATCCTGGGGCTGGGCTGCAATAATGTGTGAGGACCTACTATGTGCTAGACATTGTGCTAAGCAAGAACAAAGAACAGGCCAGAATATTGGGTTTTCTCCATAACTGCATGAGGTAGGTAGTGTCTTCACCCATTTTGTGGATGAGGAGATTGAGGGTCAGAGAGATGAAATGACTGGTCACAGTTGGAGGCTAGACTCTGACGTCATCCATCTCACTCCACACTTCACCCCACCCTACCCCCAACTCCTCGAGAATGGCGGTTGTGGGACTTTGCCTGGATAAGCATCCACTTACTCAGCACGTGCCTGAGCAGTTGGGAAAACAGACCTAAGGCTCCTCCTTGCAGCCAGGGACAAATCTGGCCTGACCAGCTGGAGAACAAAGGGGCACAGGCAGGGTCCTGGGAGCCCAGGCGAGGAGGCTGGGCCGAGGGCAGGGTGCTCAGCGGGCGAGGGAACTGGCTAACTCTAAACATCTGCCCGGCTCTCCTGCTGACACTCGAGTCCGGGTCTGTTCCCTCTGTGGGCCGCGTCCATTTACAAATCTAAATATTTTTCTTGTGTGAGTGGATGGCTTTGCTGGCGGGGCCAGGCTTCCAAGGAGCTCGCCTTTCTAGAGCCGGCGATGTTAGAACTCGGGCTGGAGAGCAGAACCAGCCTGTGCGCTGGGTGCCTCGGGGCTGGAGAAGGGCGTGGGCTGAGCCCCCTCGCTGTGCAGGCGCTGGGCCCACCAGAGACCGGGAGGTTTCCAACTACGGAGGTTCATGTCCCACCGCTCCAGAGCTGCAGACACTGGCAGGGTTGGGGTCTGGTGAAAGCCTGTTCCTGGTCCCTAGACAACCATCTTCACAGGGTGGAAGTACCAAGGGGTACTATCGGGACAATACCCCAAATCATGAGAACATCCCCCTAAGGCCCAAATCTCCTCTCAAAGGCCCTAACTCCTGACACCGTGACAGTGAGGTGAAGGTTCAACAGATAAATGGCAGGGTGGGGAGGTCACACAAAATTCAGTCCACAGCAGATATTTACCTCCCTATCTCCCCTGTGGTGAGCCCGGTTGGTAAGTATCTTTGTTCCTGCTCAGCAGATGAGGAAACAGGCCCGGGAGGCGCCCAAGGCCACAGAGCTGGCTCGTGAGCCCTAAAACAAACTCAGAGTCTTAACTGCACAAAGCCTTGCTGTTGCCACCGTCCAGAAATTAGTCATCAAAACTAGAACCCGTCGGAAAGCCTGAAATAAGCAGAAAGCCTGGAGAGAGCGGAGCTGTGGTTAAGAGATGCTTTTGATTTCAGCTTTTTCAGACATTTCACTGCTGTCTCAGTTTTATTTCCTTCTAAAATGAGGAGGCGCCAGTGTCCAGGCCCCGCTTCCTTTTGCAGAGAGTCCCATGAGTCCCCTCCACTGCCACCAGGGCGGAGAAGGTCAGGAGATCGGGCAGAGGGTAGACGGTCAGCAGGCGTGACTGTCCCTCCTCTGGCCACGACGGATGTGGTGATTTCCTTGGAGGAGACAGACAGCGAATCCCTCTCATTCCTTGAAATAGAAAGCAGAGAAGAGCAAACCCCAACAACTGAGTTTTTTATCGGGGCCTCTGTGTTCCCGAGACCTGCAGGGCCTTCCTCAGGGCAGGGCTGACTCTACTGTGAAGCGAGGGTTTGGGCCTGGTCTCCACATCAGGCCATTGGACGCAGCTTCTGCTGTCGGACCATCTAGGTTCAAGTTTGGCTCTTCACTATGAGCCGGGTGGCAAGTGGGGCAGGTCCTCTGTGCTCCAGGGTCCTGTCTGTGACATGGAGAGAAGGGTGGGCCCTGCGTTGAAGAGGTCACTTTGTGGACTCAGAGGCTTGCAGCATGTGCCCAGTGAAGTCAGAACCACTGGGGCTTTGTCGTCTCTCTAGATCCCACCGAGCCGGCAGCCCCAGGGCCTCCAGATTTCCAAAGTGGGCTGAGGGCCCTCCAGGGGTCACCTCCCTTCTAAGGTCACCAGTGAATGACGCAGTGGGTCACGTGCCTAGCACAGGCCGAGGCAGGTGTTACATCAAGGACAGTCACCTCCCCGACCCCTCACTGACCCACCTCTCCTTGACCAGAGGCTGACATCAACACGCAGGCCAGCGACGGCGCGTCCGCCCTCTACGAGGCCTGCAAGAACGAACACGAGGCCGTGGTGGACTTCCTGCTGTCACAGGGCGCTGACGCCAACAAGGCCAACAAGGACGGCCTGCTCCCCCTGCACGTCGCCTCCAAGAAGGGCAACTACAGGTCAGCCCAGCCCCGCCACCCCCAGCCGGTCGAGAGGAGTGGGGTGGGGGCTCCAAACAGCCTGCCTGGGGGACTAGGAAGGCCCAGAAGAGGTCAAAGTGGACAAGAGCTTGGGTGACTTGCCCAAGGGCACACAGGTTGCAGATGGCAGGGAGTCCCCAAATGTCACATCTACAGGAATTCCCCTCAGGGGGCCAGTTACAAGTCTGGACTAGTGGATAGTCCTGGTAGGGGTTCAAAGATAACCCCTTGGGCAATTAGCAAGCGTGCAGGGGGTACTGCTGGAACACAAATAGGACTGATGACAATAGCGAGCTTCTATTGAGCACTTACTGTGTGCTGGGTACTGCTATTGAGATGAGAGGAGATAGGGAACAATCGGGTGGGAGGGCCGTGGGTGCAGGCACACAGGCACGGGAAGCCGTGACCATCTGTGACGCGGGCTGGAAGCAGCGGTGTGCGTGAGAGAGCCGGCTGCCCCGCTCATCTGGGCCTATTGTTCACACTGGTGGCCTGAAGTTCAAATGGACGCTGATGCCGGCAATCTGGCCCCAGCGGGGGACGGGGGGAGGCTGAAGAAGCACTGAGCATTTCTCAGGGATGAGCAGGGAGCAAGGCTGGTCCGCTCTGGCACCACTCACATGAAGGATTTATGGTCCTCCAAAGCTTCCTGTCCTGGCTTCATGCTGATCCCGAAGCCATGTTCCTGGTTATTCTACCGCCAGGCCCCAGAGGGGCCAGGACAATTTCCCAGGGTGGTCTGGGTTCCCAGCAGCTTTTGCCACCTGGCAGGGCTCTGGCCAGCCAGCACTTCGCTCACCCCCTGGGCATGTGGCATTCATGAACCTCACGCGCAGGGATTTGATGTGACATTCCACAGGCATTCCACGCTAGGCACCTGCCCACGCACCCTGCCCTTCCCCGGCAGGGAAGGCCGCTCCAGCAGCTGTCTCGGGGTGGCCAGAGGGTGCATTCTCCTGGGCACATTTCACTGGAGGGTGTGGCATCCAAGAATGGCTGAGAAAGGAGTCCCTGAGACTCCCAAGCCTTCGTCACCCCCAGAGCACACTTACGCCTATTTTTCATCTCCACTTTAGCAAAGGCGTCTCAGGAAGTGAGAGAGTAACGCTTGAGACAGATTTATTAAGAAACTGTTAGACAAGAACAGATGCCCCGAGAGTCCCTCAAGCTGGCTTTAGGAAAACACTGAAGCCAGTGGTTCTCAACCTTGGCTGCCACTGGGAACCCTTGGGAGCTCCCAGAATCCCGAGGCTTGGGCTGCACCCTCAAAGATCCCCATGTCAGCTGTGGAGGCTTGGACGGGGGCTTCAGGGTTCCTAAAAGTCACCCAGATGGCTAGGGTCTGTTTTGTAGCTGACATAGCACACAGGCTCGCTTTGGAGACTTCATTTCTGAGCTCCTCATTTTAAAATCTTCTCTTTCACTTGTAATTAAATTATCTTTGCAAGCCGCTTTAACTTCTGGACACCCGCATTCTACCCTGGCGTGGCCATCCACCACCTGCCCAGCCTCACTGTCTTCCCTGCCATAGGCTGGAGCCTCAGTTTCACCCTCTGTAAAATGGGAGGGCTTATGTCCAGCCCTCTGATCTCCAGGCCCTGCACAGTGTTACACATTTACTCTCAGACTGGCAAAGTCTTAACGACAGTGTGATTAGCCTGCCTTGTTAAGACGATGCCGCTGGGAAACTAGGGAGCGGCCAGCCAGGTCCCCATATTTCAGCCACTTTCCCTGGGTTCGGCAGGGGAGTGCTGGAGACCAGCTGGGACCTACCAACCACACCAGCCCTGTCTGGTCAGCGGCCCCGGGCGGCGCCCTTGCTGTTCTTCCCAGCTTGGGCACGTCACGGCTGTGAGGGAGCATTTGTTGGGGATGGCCGAGGTCCAGGGTGAGGCCCCAGCCCTGCCTTCGACCAGCACCTCTCCAGAGCGAGGTCAGCCCGCCTGTGCCTGCACAAATAGAAATTAGGAGGCAATTAGCCCCCCGGGTGTGTGAATTTCCTTTTGAGGTTTTAGAGGCAGATTTTAGGCAAACACAGTGTCACTAACAATAACAATTCTTTCCAGTGAGATCCCAGCGGGGGTTGCTGGCATCAGATTGCCAGGAAGCCAGGAAGCCGGAGTGCCAGGAGGCAGAGAGGCGTGGGAAAGGGCCTGGTGGCACCTGCTTCAGCCCTTGAGACCCACACGGGGCATGAGGTCACCTGTCAGCAGGGATTGAAAGGATTATGTTCCCGAGATGGCAGGAGGCTCGGGGAGCAGAGCAAAGACACGGGGTCACGGATCCTGGAGTCAACCCCCCAGAATTGAGCCATGTCTGTTCCAGGAAGGCCACAGATGGTTGTGGGCACCCCACAGGGCAGCAGAGAAGGTAAAAAGGGGCAGGCAAATTAGCACATCTTGAGGAATGCAAACCCCATGACATTTCAGCTGTCACCGTCACTGCTGCACGGGGAGTGGCCAGAGTGTGGCCTTAACTCCAGGGGATGCCAGCTGCCTGGGCCCAAATCCCGGTTCCCTCATTCCCTGGCTGTGTTTCCTTGGGCGAGTCACACATCCTCTCTGGGCTCGTTTCCTCGCCCGTAGGAGAGGATAGTGCTGCACCCACCTCACCCGGATACTGGGCACCTGCACTAGAGGCATGTAGGTGAGGGGCCCAGAGCAGCACCTGACGGGCACGAGAGAGCAGCAAGGGCCGCGGGAACGTCCAGCCTCTGCAGGGGTGACCAACTCTCTCCAGCCCCAGGCAGGGCAGAGAGCCTGGGGGGGGCTACAGCAAGTCAGCCCTCAGGGGAACAGGCTTTAAGACGCCCAGGAGAGGGCAGCCAGCAACCCCCAAGGGCACCGCGGTCTGGGGCCTGGGGCAGGAGAGGCTGAGCCACGTGTATCTGTCCTGCTGGTCCCAGGACTGGGGGCCCCACCAGGGCCCCTGGGCAGCCAGACGGAGGTCGCCAGATGACTCAGCCCTGGGCAGAGGAGGTTTGTCTGGCCAGGCCCGTTAGCCCCTCTGCGCCTTCATTTTCTCCTCTGCAGCACGGGAATGGTGAGGCGTGCCCTGGGGTGGCTGCAAAGGCTAAACCAGCTGGTGCTGGGAAAGCTCCCAGTGCACAGCGGGGCCCAGCCGAGGCTGCCCAGCTTCCCCATCCCACTGCCCCAAGGGAGGGCTGGGCTCCCCCGAAATGCCACCACCAGGCTGTACTGCATGGCTGGGGTGGGGTGGGGGTGTGTGGAGGGGGTAGCCCCGGGGACACCCCTTGGGTTTGGGAGCCTTCCAGGCCATCCCTCCGGATCACACGGTGCGGAAAAAGTCAGCAGGTGACCCTTGAAACCATAGGCCCAGCGTGGCTGGGCTTCTTAGGAACTCAGGCTTTGGGGGTCAGGGAATCCGAGCTGGAAGCTCCAGCCCTCGCGGGCTGTGTGGCTTGGGGGCCTCTGGGCCTGTTTGCTGGTCCCCCTCCCGGCGGAGTGGGGCGCGCTGGCTGGTCCCGGGGCACCGGCTCGCCCGCCGCGCCCCTGGTGACCTCTGGGGGGGGGGCGGTGGGCCTCTGCGCCCCGTGACCCGCGCCCCGCCCCCCGCAGGGTCGTGCAGATGCTGCTGCCGGTGACGAGCCGCACGCGGGTGCGCCGGAGCGGCATCAGCCCGCTGCACCTGGCGGCCGAGCGCAACCACGACGCGGTGCTCGAGGCGCTGCTGGCCGCGCGCTTCGACGTGAACGCGCCGCTGGCGCCCGAGCGCGCGCGCCTCTACGAGGACCGGCGCAGCTCCGCGCTCTACTTCGCCGTGGCCAACAACAACGCGCGCGCCACGGAGCTGCTGCTGCGCGCCGGCGCCCACCCCGACCCCGACCGCGACGCCATCCGGCCGCTGCTCGTGGCCGTGCGCCACGGCTGCCCGCGCACGCTGCAGCTGCTGCTGGACCACGGCGCCGACATCGACGCGCGCGTGGCCGCGCACCCCACCGCCTTCCCCGCCACCATCATGTTCGCCATGAAGTGCCTGTCGCTGCTCAAGTTCCTCCTGGACCTCGGCTGCGACGGCGAGGCCTGCTTCTCCTGCCGCTACGGCAGCGGCGCGCACCCGCCCGCCCCCGCGCGCGCCGCCGGGCTCCGCGACGCGCCCGCCAGCCCCGCCGACGGCAAGGCGCCCTGCGCGGTCCAGGTGAGGGGGGGCCCCCGACGGCAAGGCGCCCTGCGCGGTCCAGGTGCGGGGGGGCCCGACGGCAAGGCGCCCTGCGCGGTCCAGGTGAGGGGGGGCCCGGACGGCAAGGCGCCCTGCGCGGTCCAGGTGAGGGGGGGCCCCGACGGCAAGGCGCCCTGCGCGGTCCAGGTGCGCGGGGGGGGGGGGGGTCCCGAAGGCAAGGCGCCCTGCGCGGTCCAGGTGAGGGGGGGCCCGGACGGCAAGGCGCCCTGCGCGGTCCAGGTGCGGGGGGGGGGCGACGGCAAGGCGCCCTGCGCGGTCCAGGTGCGGGGGGGGGGGGCCCGACGGCAAGGCGCCCTGCGCGGTCCAGGTGCGCGAGGGGGGGGGCGACGGCAAGGCTCCCTGCTCGGTCCAGGTGCGGGGGGGGGGCCGACGGCAAGGCGCCCTGCGCGGTCCAGGTGCGGGGGGGGGGGGCCGACGGCAAGGCGCCCTGCGCGGTCCAGGTGCGGGGGGGGGGGCCGACGGCAAGGCGCCCTGCGCGGTCCAGGTGAGGGGGTCCCGACGGCAAGGCGCCCTGCGCGGTCCAGGTGAGGGGGTCCCGACGGCAAGGCGCCCTGCGCGGTCCAGGTGAGGGGGTCCCGACGGCAAGGCGCCCTGCGTGGTCCAGGTGAGGGGGGGCCCGACGGCAAGGCGCCCTGCGCGGTCCAGGTTGGGGGGGGCCGGGGGCGGGGGGAGGAGCCGCCCCGCGAGGCTTCTAGCGGAGGCGGCGCGGGCTGGTGGCCGCACGCTCGGGCGCGCCCGTGGTGACCCACTTCGGAGACGGGTACCGGGCGGCTAACGAGCTCTAGCAGCAGCAGAACTCAGGGGCTCATGGGAACAATTGAATTGGGGGGCACTGCTGTCTTGGGGGACTGAAGGAGCAGGGAGGCAACGCGGCGCAATGAGGGTTCCTCACGCCCCCAAACCGCCACCTGGCATGCAGGGTTGAATGACCCGGAGCAGGTGGAGGCGAGAGCCGCTGGCGTTTGGTCAGGCGAGGTGCAGAGGCGGGGGAGCTGCCGGCGCTGCCCACGGGATGGCGTTCAAAGCCCAGCCGTGGAGGAAGGGAGGCACCCCCTTCTCCGGGGAGAATGCTCACGGCCAGCGGCCACCGCCTGCCGTGTGCAGAGGCACGGCGGGTCCCCTTGGTTCTGTTCCCGTGTTCTAGACAGGGAGGCTGAGGCTCAGGGAGGAGATGGTCTTGCCCACGGTGCCCGCCACCCCCTTGGCGGCGGAGGCTCCGCCGACGAGCGGGGGTGTGACGCTGGCACATGGTGCCTTGCCCTCGCCCGCCCAGATTCTCACCTGTCGGACGGGCAGCGCCCGGGGCCCGGGCACTCAGCACAGGTGTGTCTTTCAGTTCTGCGAGATCCTGTCCACCCCCGAGGTGAGCCGCTGGGCAGGGCCCATCATTGACGTCCTGCTGGACTACGTGGGCAACGTGCAGCTCTGCTCGCGGCTGAAGGAGCACATCGACAGCTTCGCGGACTGGGCGGTCATCAAGGAGAAGGCAGGTAGGGGCTGTCGCCGCTGCGGCGCCTGGTGGGCCACCGCCCGGCGGGCCTGGTGCTAACGCTCAGTGAGCTCTGCCCGTGCCAGGCTCTGAGCGGAGTCGCGTGCAGGTGTCTCGGTGACTCTGTCTTGTAAACAAGATGACCCTCAGAGAGACTATCACCTGGACCAGCCCCCCCGCACCTCCCCGGAGAGTTAGCGGCAGATTTGGGGATCAGACCGAGGTTTAACTGCCCCAGAGCCCTTCCCGGAAGTCTGTCCGGGATGCTGTAAACAGTTCCAGCTCCCTGAAGGAGGTGGGGACTTTGGAGCAAGTTGCCCATGTTTGTGCAGCAGTGTGCAGGGGGAGTGGAGGGCCGGGGGTCCCAAATGGTTGGGGGGCATACGAGGCACCTGAGCGTCTTGTTAAAAATACAGATTCTGGGCAGCGCATCTGGGGCAGGGCCGGGAACCTGCATTTCAGCAAACTCCCGGGTGGGCCACGGGCCACACCTGCAGCAGCACTGGCCCCGGGGGCCCCTAAGCTCTGGAGCCAGGGGTTCGCTGGGTGGCCAGTAGCAGGGCACCCCACTGGGCCTCATCACCCCCCTCTGAGGAGAGCAGGTTGGTGGTTTCTCATCCAGCCACTGCCAGCTCTGCCAGCCTAAGGGGTTTGCAGATGGGCGTGCCAGGCGCGGGAAGCAGGGTTTGTGCAGTGTAGTGGGGCAGCCTGGCTAGGTGAGGCCAAGTCCCTCTGGGGCTTCGTAGAGCGCACCTGGGCAGGTGAGGCGAGACGGTGGTCACACCGCACGCTGCAGCTGACACCAAACAACAGGCCCCTGCCCGGAAGAGGCACAGCTCTTCCCCGGGGCTTTCTCTGACTCTGGGGTGTCCCAGGTACAGTCCTCTCTGGCCAGTGTTTGTCAGTCGCGTTGCGCAGACTGACCTGCAGTGCCTTATCATCTCGCTGCTGCTGCTGCTGGCCCAGGTGGGACTGCTGGCCTGCGGCCTGTCGTGGCCCAGGAGCCCCGGGATCCAGTGCCCTGACTCCTTGTCACGTTCTGCCTCCGTCCTGTGCCCGTTTGAGCCCAGCTGAGTGTAGGATTTGTCGCTTCCCCTGTAGCCGGGGGGAGCACTTGAATTCAAGTCCTTGCTAAAGTCTCTTGGCGCGTGACAGGGAGGTGGCATCGAATTGCCACACACTCCGGGCACGGCTCTCGACACTCAGTAAACAGTCACTGAATTCATGAATAATTGGTGACTGCCACCCTGATTCTTGGCCACTAGAGGGTGGAGCGGCCATGCTTGGATGCTGGAGCCCCCCATCAAGGTCCCCTGCTCCCGCCCTCCTAGAGAAGGGTGGTCTGTAAGTCGTAGGCACTAGGCCGCGTCCCAGGGGACAGGTGCAGACTCCATCCGTGTGTGTAGACAGTGCTGCAGAGCCTGGCCTCCCTGCCCACCTCCACGGCCCCTCTGCACCCCCCCTTCCCTGGGCAGCCTCCTGGGGTTGGGCCTTCTGTCTCCCTTGCATGGAATGCACCTGTCTCTCTTCCTGCCCGCCTGCTGAGAAACTCCACTGCAGGAGGCATCCCAGGGCCCCTCCTGGGAGAGGTTTCTGGGACGTGCTGGGAGCTGCCCCATCCCCACCCACCGCCCCTCTGGCTATTCTCACCACCCCGCCCGCAGCCAGAGTCGAAGTCCCTGCTTGGGGGACACTTAGGAGGTCGGATTCTGACCCCCTGGCTCAGAGTGAGTTGGGGAAGGCGCATGAGGCCAGGGAGGTGCCAGCTCTCGTGCCAGGAGTGACTAAGTCCTCACCTGTGAAATAGGTCGGGACCTGCCCTGTCGACTTCTTTGGGTTGTGCAGGTCACGGAGGGGTGACATGTGGAAGGTGCTTTGCCCATCTTTCCGGTTGGCAGGGACCCGGGTTGCCCGGCTTGGGGAGTTCGTCACCCCCCCTTACCACCTTACCCAGCCACGTGGGCAGGGCACCTCCCACGGACCAAGGGCCGTGGAAGCAAACCCTTTACCAGTGGCAAGTGACCAATCAGCATTTCTCCTTTGCTCCCCTTTCCAGAACTTCCTAGGCCTCTGGCCCACCTCTGCCGGCTGCGGGTTCGGAAGGCTGTGGGGAAGCACCGCCTAAAGCTGCTGGACACGCTGCCGCTCCCGGGCAGGCTCCTCAGATACCTGAAATACGAGAGCATGCAGTAGCCGGCCGCGGCCGGGGTGACGCCTCGGACTCATCGTGCAGTCTCGGGACGGGGGTGTCCCGAATCTAAGGGGAGCTGGTGGCGGACAAGCCGGGGGGCTGGCTGCCTCTGAGCACGGCCCCGCCGCAGTCTCCAGGTCTCTGGCCAGAGCTTTGCCCCGAGGGAGCAGCATGTCTCAAGGAGGAGAAAAACCATGAGGATCCCCGAACTTCTCTGCCATCGGGACTGGGGCTGAGAAAGGGGGGCAGTGCAGAACTTGGGGTGGTCTGGCTGCAGCTGCAGGACTTTCAGCCACGAGTCTGCCTTTCTTGGACAGGCTGAGCTGTCCCCATGGCCCTCCCCCTTTGCTCTGAGACTCCCCTTGACAAGCCCCGAGGGGGGCGGGGAGCTGGGGCCCAGAGGGCTTCCTTAAGCACAATAAATGTACCCACGCCACCTGCCTCCCTCCCTCTCCCACCCTCCTCCACTGTCCTCTGCCCTGTCCCCCGGCCCCCACCCCGCCCCACCCTCCCCGGGGCCTCAGCCCTGCTCCTGGTGGCAGGAGGGTTGGCCTGGGCGCGGGGCAAATTGGTTCGGGTTTCTGAAAGCCTGAGAGGGTGTGTCCATTCCCTGGGGAGCCGTGGCCCAGGAGGGGCAGGTGTGTGGGCACATAGGGTTTTGTTTCCAGTTCAGTCACCTTGGGAACAGGACCTTCACCGCAAACAGGGGCTCTGGACCTGCGGAGCTCGGCACCCTGGCGCGCACACGCTGGGGAAGGCAGCCATGGAAGCGGAGGAAGTCCTCACACAACGCCAGCGGGTTCTGGCAGTGAAATACAAGGAGGTGACTGTGCTGAGGGCCGGCTCTCCTGGCTGCCGCACGGAAGGTGCTGGAGTGATGTCGGCCCACGCAGAGTTCCCCGACTGGCGCGTTCGTGAAGCCCTGACCCTCCCTTGCCGCCTCCTGTCCTCCTGTGGCTCCATTTTCAGAGAGCCGGGGAGAACACTGAGGTCCTGGCAGAGTCTAGCGCGGCTCACGGCTTCCATTTTCCATGGATTACAGTGACCGCGCAGCCTTGTGGTCACGCGTGATTAGAGCCGCTGGATCCAGGCCACTCTGTGGTGGCACCAGGCACACCGCCTCCCCGGGAGCCCACGCCGGCCCAGCCTCGGATCCTGGAGGCGTAGTGAGGTGACACCGGAAGGCGCCCCTGGGCAGGCGGGAGCAGCACTGGGTCAGGCCCTGCACTGCCATCAGCTGAGGTCCTGGGCCCGGGTTCCTCTTTGGCGCGGTGGGACATGGTGGTCTCTGGTGGCCCGGGCACATGGGCTTTTCACCAACCCAGGCAGCTGGTGTCTGCTTGAGGAGGAAAACTGCCAAGAGGCACTTCCCCACCAGGGCTCGGAGGGAACAGCCCCGTCTGGTGCCCAGACGGGAGAGCAGCCCCGGGAGGGGAGGGCTCTCCCTGGGTGCACACAGCATCTGCCCTGGGTTCTGGCTTCCCCACAGTCCCCAGCTGACTTGCGGGGTGACCCATGAGCCCAGTGCCCTGGGGTGTTCAGCCCGAGGGCCCAGGGGAAGCGGCCATGGAGGGTTCACTGGGAAACCTTGACTGAAAAACACCTTTGCTGGCCGACAGCTACGGAGAGGACCTCAAGTCTCCACGCGGAGCTGCGGTCCGTGAAGGGACAGGGCGGAAGGGATGGGTTGGGGTGGGGCTGGGCACCAGACCAACTCTTACACTAGGGCATTGACGTCCTGAGGCCTGGCAGGCAGGGGCCACAGGCCCAGGCAGGGTGGGGAGACTGGCCCAAGAGAGGTGCCCCACTGAGGAGAAGAGGCTGAGAGGTAGGTGGGAGGTGTGGGGAAGGAGGGCGCAGCCCGGCATTCCCAGGGGCACATTCGTCTGTAGGAGGTGGGGCCCTGGGCCTGAAGGGGTGGGCTCCTTTGGGTTCTTAGATTGCTGGTGCATGTCCACAGCCATTGCTCACAGCCCCTTACCTGGCCCCCAGGTGTCTCACCTGGCCTTGACCTTAGGTTCCTCACAACCAGCAGGTGAAGGGTTAATGCCCGCCTGGGGCCAGTGCCAGTGGGTGGTGCTCAAGCCACATCTGGTGGTTACATTTCTGGGCGTCACTGCTGCCGTCACCCTCTGAAGAAGCCTCCGCCCCCCACGCCACACTCACCCAGGGTGGGTTTCTGCCTGAGCTGCTCCCCCAGAATCACCAAACACCCCGGGAGCCTGCCGGGAGCACTCACGAGGGCCAGCACGGTTGACCTGCCGGTGGGGGCTGAGACTGGGCAGAGGGGAGCCCCCATCTCACGGACAACCAGCAGAGTTCACTGTTCTGCGTCCCACACACAGAGCGTCTGCTGCTGCTTGTGCGGCTTAAAAAGAAAAAAAAAAAAGGAATGGAGTCTCCTGTGTGTGTTTCCCCAACTTGCTTCCACGTGGGGACTCGTGGCACCGAGTTTCTGCTGTGCCTCATCTTGGCAAGGAGACTGAGGTGCCCAGCGTTTGGGTAGCCAAGTCCATAAACACTGACATGTCAGCGCAGCAGGCCCCATGGGGGCCAGCGGGTAACCGGGAAGGGGGCTTTGGTGGGGGCAACTGTCCCCGACTCGTGCGGTACTCAGAATGCCACCCCCACAACGACCCCAAAGCAGGCAGGCTCAGTTTTATGTTTTTCCCACGAAGGAACTGGCACAGAGAGGTTAAGGAAGCTGCCCAGCGTCACACAGCGGACAGGTAGGTAGCTGAGGTCAGATTAGAGCCTAAACACCCTGAGCTCCGATTAGAGCTTTAACACCCTGTAACACCCCACCAGAGAGATCCATGCCGAGGCCGGAGTGATGGAGTGCCCGGGAGAAGAGGCCACCCCCCACCTTCAGACCAGAGCAGCCTGCGATGGGGCTGCCGGCAGAGGACCCCCTGCCCCGTCCTCAGACGGCTCAGCTTGTCACGGGGCCTCCAAGCCCTTAGTGAGCTGCCCCTCCACGTGGATGCCCCACTCCAGGGCAATCCTGGGCTGAAAACAGGCAGGGCAGGAAGGGCCCTTTGCAAGCGCTAATCCCGGAGCCCTGTGTTCGAGGCTTCTGAGGCCATCCATGGCCGAGAGCCAAAGGAGGGGCCCAGGACCTCGAGATGATGTGGCCGATCCTTGCTCTCCTTATCAAGTCCACTGCTTGCAGAGGAGGAAACTGAGGCACAGAGGGAGATGAACCTGTTCAATGTTGCTGCTCATCAGGGTGCCCCGGTGCCCGGCCAGGACTGGCCGGGAACCAGACCCGTGGAGAGCTGTGCTTTGGGTCATCAGCGCCCGGCCCCCGCCGGCCCCCGCCGGCCCCCGCCGTCTTGCCGTGGAGCCACATCCACACTCTCCCTGCGCCCGCGGGCAGGGGGAGGCCCCTCCAGGGGCTTCGCTAGTTGGGCACCATGAGAGCAAATCCTGGGGCCACTCCCTGCCATCCGTGTCCCCCTGTTGTAGTGTCACGGCAGAGGCCGGCCTCCTGCATTTGTGGGGCGCCTGGTGTGCCAGGCTCCGGGAGAGCCCCTGCAGCAGGCGATCCAGGAACCGCGGCACCTGAATCAGCGAGAGCGCGTCTGTCCTTCCTCCTTTTCCTTGGCGATGGGCAGAGAACCCAAGACTGTGCTTCCTCTGGTCAAACGACTCATTATTTTGTCCAGAGGGGCCCAGCCCCCCTTTGACCTGATTTTCTCGCCGGCTGGGGTCGGGCATGACCTTGGCTTCTGCTCTGAGGCTTCAAGTGGCATGGAAGTGGCCTCGGCGGGATCGGGGGGGGGGGGCCATTCTCCACCCACCCCCGTCCTGCAGGTGGTGCAGGAGGCTCTGAGGGGGGGGAGTGGAGGGGCCAGCCCTGCGTCCGCAGCAGAACCAGGCCCCAGGTCCCGCCTCTCCACAGCAGCCCCCCGACTCTCCAGGGGCCTCTGCACCCCGGGATCCTGGCCTTGCCCAGCCCGGTCCTCTGTCCCAGGAGCCAGAGCGCCCTTCCTTGGGAGCTGGTCGCGCCTCCCCACTTTGAGCTGAGCTCACCCTGTGCCCACCCCGACCTCCCAGGGTCGCTCCTGGCCTCCACGGCGCCCTGGGCCGGCACAGCCAGAACCTCCCTAGGCTTCGCCCAGCAACTTCAGGACACCCGAGATGTGGAAACTGCAAAAGAAATGTCTTTATTCTTTTAACTTCTTAATATTTACAAAGAACAAAAAAGAACAGCAACTGAGGTCGGCGTACACGGTGGGCGGCAGGTGGACAGACGCGCGGCTCGGGGCGAGGCCCAGTCCCCTGAGGTCGGCGCGGGGACCACAGGGGGATCTGCTGGGTTGAGGAGGCTGGGAGGGGCCGTCGAGCCCTGCCCCACAGCGCCCCAGGCTGCAAGGCAGACTCGGGACTTCCTGAGAAGGCCCGGCCCGCTCCTGCCCTGCCCGCCCGTCCGCGCCAAGGAAGCTCTCTGAGGGGCCACACCGCTGCCTAGCCCGCTCCCCACAAGGGGAGCTTCGGGGCCCCAGCACCCTGTGGGCCAGAGGTGGGTGCCCAGGCCCCCCCAGCCCGGCTAGAGGTAGCCGAAGACGTTGAAGATGGGCGGGGGCACGGCCGGCTTGGTGGGGATGGGCTTCAGAACCACGGGTCTGTGCACTTTCTGCCCCAGGCCGTCCATGCCCTTGCAGAAGTGGGCCAGCTCCGCGGGGGGCACCGCGCTTTTCCTCCACAGGCCCAGGCTGGGGACCGGGCTCTGTGGCAGGGCCCCGGGAGGGCCCGGGTAGATGGGCTGTCCATGGTACTGGAAGGGGCAGCAGCTCCAGGCATTGACTCGGCCCACCAGGGAGACCCCAGGCATCTTGAGTGGCTCCTTGTCAGCCAGTGCCCTCGGGGACAGGGGCCCCGGGACTGTCTCAGACCCCAAGGGCTCCAAGCCCTGGCAACATTTCTTACCCTCATAGGGAGGTCCCTCCCTAGGGCCCAGTGCCCCCTCCAGCCCCACGGGGTAGCTGTGGGTGGGCCTCGGCTCCTCCCAGAAGGAAGCGGGCAGCTGTCTTTTCCTCATGGGCACCTGGCCAGGCCTGGCAGCTTCTGGATTCTGCCCCTGCAGGGTCTGCTCCTTAGAGAGACATTCCTCCCCGTAGGGGTTCCCCAGAGCCTTCTCCTGGCAGCACCCACCCCCACTGGGGCTGGAGTCGGGGCCAGAGTGGAGGGGCAGCCTCCCAGGCCGGTCCTCAGGGCCCCTTTTCAGGTGAGGCTCAGCGCCTCTGCCGGGGAGGCCCCGAGGGAGCCGGGAGTACTTCTGGGAGAAGCGTTTGAGCTGCTTCTGCAGGTACTTGCGGTGGTCCACGGAGCGGCGGCACGGCGCGGACTTGTCCAGGGCCGCCTTGATGTCACTGGACGCCAGGTTCACAAAGTTCAGCAGCATCTTCACGTCACTGTCGGATGCCATCACCAGGGGGCCGCTGCTCGGGGCTTTCCATGAAGAGGGCGGTTTGGCTGGTGGCAGGCGGCTCCAGAGAAGTGCACAGAGCTGACCTGGAGGCCACAGTGGGGCATTGGAGCCTCCCCGGGCAGCCACAGCCCAGCACCCCCAGGCCCCACCCCCCTCAGCCCTGCCAGAGACCTGGGTCATAGGACGCCCGCTCGAGCCAATGAGCGCATCCGGGGGGGACAGGTGCCCACGGCACCTCATTTCATCTCCGTGGGCCTGCTGTGCCCAGGAGCAGCTGAGGCTCAGAGAGGTCAGGCCACTTGTTCAAGGTGACTCAGCTACAAGTGGCATTGCTGATGCTGGGGCACAAGTCTCCCCCACACCATGCTGCCAGCGGGTGCAACTTGCCAGCTAGTTTCTCAGCTGCAGGGACAGCTCAGCTTTAAAGCCAGGCCAAGCCCCCTTCTCCCTGGTGGTGCCCTGCTCCTCCCACCCCAGCCCCAGCCCTACTGGCATCAACCCCCCCCTTCTTTGGGCCCCACGCTCCACCCCCAGGCAGGACAGGAGGACCCCTGTCTGGCACTCCAGCCCGGCCTGCCTGGCGGGCTGATGGCAGGCGGCGGGCCGTGGGGACTCCCCCCTAGAAGCATCTGCAGCAATTTCATGCCTGCTCGGCCACCACCCGCCGGACCTTGGCCCTCCCACAGGCCCCAGCCGGCCCCCACCCAGTCCAGCCATGGCTGCCCAGCTCCACACTGACCAAGGGTGCAGGCCCCGGGCCCCCGCCAACGTGGCCCGGCAGGTTCCCGCCGCAGACCTGGGCCGGGCCCAGCGCAGCCGGCGAGCTCCGTCCGTCAGGCTGGTGCAGCCCTCGAGTGGGCTGAATGGAGGACGAGTCCCCGGAGCTGGGGGGCCCCTCAGGCCAATCAGGAGCGCCTCTCCAGATACAAAGCATCCCAATCAGGCGGCAGCGCCCCGTTCCCACATTCTTTGCCGTCACAAATTGTCACCATGGGGACCATCACAAAAAAGACAGCTCCCAAATGCAATCATTTCCCGGTAAATTTCTACCCTTCAGCCCTGCTCTCCCCCCGGCCTCCAGGGCCCTCCTCCCCTTGACCTCGGTTCCCTGGTTTCTCGAGGGGTGTGTGTGCGTGCGTGTGTGCGTGTGTGTGTGTGTGTGTGTTTAAAAAGTCCAGGGTCGAGGAGGGGCTGGACCCAGAAGAGATGGGCTTGCAAACCTCCCCAAAGACGCCAGCTCCATGCTCCAGTGCAGACAGACAATCGGACAGGGTAAGCCGGGGCGGGCTGCTTTCCCGCTGCCCTTGAGTGTTGAGTGGCGTTCTCTCTCCTCTCTCACTTCTCTCCTCCCGCCCCCCGCCCAGTCTCTCTCTGTCTCAGCCTCTCTCTTTCTCTCTCTCTGAGCACTTGGAGGCCTCCGAGGGCGGCCGGCACACCGATGTTGCTGGAAAGGTGGCCGGGCGAGGACGCCTAACGAGGTGCCGGGATATCCATGGGAAGGTTGCCGGAGCTCTCAGGAATCTTGTCTTTATGTTTGCTTCCTCAATTGAGCTGCACAAAGCCTGAATTGCCCATTCAGCGCGGCCGGACAAAAGGTTGGCGTTGCACGGTCCCCTTGCATTTGTAGTCAAACAGTTAGGGACTTAAATCGAGTCGTCATGATGGAGAAAGAGGTGGACAAAGCCCATAGAATTGCCATCAGCAAACATTTTCCTGTGTCATATTAGCCAGTCTCCATGGCTCCCCCCGGCCTGGGGACAATGGCACAAGTTTGCACACTTGGCTACTGTCACCGTGCCAACGCCGGCGGGGCCGCAAGCAGGGCCGCTCTGAGCGAGCGAGGGAGCCGAGAGCCGGCCCTTGGCCCTGCCCACGGCTGGCCAGACGCAAGGTGAGGCCGCGGGCGGAAGGAGCAGCCTGGGAAATGCCTGGCATGGCAGCCGGTTGGGGGGTGGAGGGGGCCTCCCCCCTCGCTCCTCGTGCTCTCCCCTCTTTTCCTGCTCCTCGTCTTCCTCTTTCTCCGCTCCCCTCCTCTGTCACCTTGTCCTGCCTCCCGAGCTACACACCAACCCGCCCCTTGGCGACACCGACAACCCAAAATGCCAAGGACGCCTCTCTGAAGTCCACCCCCTCAGACTGGGAGCGCTGGGAGGACAGGGCCAGGGGCTCCCCCGGGAGCGGTGGCCCCACCCCCTCCTCGCTGGCCAATGGACAGCTACTGCTGGCACGAGGCGCCTGCCCACCGCGTCCTGGCCCCAAGCCACCTCCCCGCTGGCCCGAGGGCGCCTACAAGCAGAATGAAGGGCTCGGTAACTCAGTGGAGGCATTTAGAAGCGGTGCCTCCCAGGCCCTGCTGCGGGGTCAGAGAAGCAGGGCCTCGGATGGAGGTGTCCTCGGGCAGGGGTGGCCTGGATCACCGGCCATCTCGAGTCCCCGACAGTAGCTTTCATCCGCAGCGGCCTTCTCCCGGGTAAGAGCGAAACCATTTTCATCTGACGCTCCTGAGATTTGGGGGTTATTTGTTTCTGCAGCATAACCGAGCCCACCCTGACTGGTTCTAGAGGTTTCCTTTCTGCTCCAAACTGCTCTGCACAAGTGACTGGAGAAAACGCCCTGGTGTCCTACGGCCCCAGGTGAGACTCCAGCTGCCTGCTGCCTGGGGGCCTGGGCACACAGGGGGTCAAAACCACCCATCACCCAGCACCAGCCCACTGCACCACCTCCTTGGTCATTCTCTGCTGGGAGCCTGCCTCAAACCGTGCAGCCCCACCCGCCCTGACCTCCCACACTCTCCCGTCTGCTCCTGCCGGCCCCTCCCTGGAACACCTTCCTCCGAAGAGCGCGGAGACATTCTCCAGCTCCCCATCGGGATCGCTGCTCCCTCCCAGCTTCCACGCCTGACCCTGGAGTCACTCCGCCACCCCGGGCCTGCCTGTGCGGTGTCATCCCCTCGCTTCTTGGCCAGTAACGAAGCCCCACCAGGTCGGGAGCCTCCGGGAATCACAGCTTCCAAGTCTTTTGACAGCTGTTACCACGAGCGGTTTTTCTACCAAAGACCCTTGGAGGAAAGGGGGACGCAAGGGAGCAGCAGGAGGAAGACAGGGGAGAGGAAGTGGAATAAAGGAAACGGACACTATGTGCCAAGAGCCAGGGTCGATGATCACCCCGGAAAGACCCCACCTGCCCTCGGGCAGCTCTGTAAGGTACTGATGTCATTTACAAATGAGGAACCTGGGGCCTCCCCGGTGGCGTCTGCGGTTGAGCACCGCGCTGGGAAGCTGTCCGCAGCCTCTGCAGCGGGGTTTGATCCCGGCCGGCCGGCGAGCATCCCACATGGCGCGGCAGACCTCTCCTGTCTCGCCCGCTGCTCCCCTCAGCAGTGGATTTCGCGCCATCTGCCTGTTCTGTTCCCCGCTCTGTCTCTGGTGAATCCTCTCACCCCCCGCAACTCTGGCCTGTACCCCGATTCTTGTATAAATAAAGAAATCTTTTTAAAAATAAACAAAAACAAATGAGGAGGCTGAGCTCAGGTTACTCATCCAAGGCCTTACAGCTGCTAACTGGTGGAACTTGAACCTGCAGCCAACCTATCGGCAAGCCGAGCTCCCGCCCATCCCACGGTGGCACCTTGCCGCTTCCCCAAGCTCCTACCATGTGCCAGCCATTGCCTAAGTACTGTCAGGTTTGAAAGAATCACAGACCAGATTTTCTACACAAATCCTAGTTTCAGTTCTTCTATCCTTCTTTTAGAGTGTAACTCAACCTCCAACCCAGGAATGCAGGAACTGCAGCTCTGGGAGAATTGAGGGAAGAAGCCCTGTTCAAAACATCTCCTCCTCCAGCAAGCCTTCCACCAACTCCCAGCATTATTAATGACACCTTCCTCCATGGCTTTAAAAGGAAGTCTAACCTCCTTGGTTTAATACAGAAGACCTCTTATAATTTGACCCATATTGACAGCTGGCCCAGAGTACCTTCTCACCAAATGTTTCATGAATTAAATGCTGTGTCCATTCCACTGAACTGAATGTATTCAGTGGACTGGAAACAACGGTTCCTGTCATTTTGTAGTATATGCCCTATCTGCCCACCCACCTCCACCTACCTAGGTGAGCTTCACAAGAACAGGGAGCTTGCCTGCTGGTTCGCCTATACTCCAGTCTCTAGAAAGGCCTTGGCACAGAGTAGGCCTTAGCAAGGGACTCTTTTTTTTTTTTTTTTTAAAGATTTTATTTATTTATTTATACATACAAGCACTGGGTACAGTCAGAAGCGCGGGAGGGTGAGAGAATTCACCAGAGCCAGAGGGGGGAGCAGAGCAGGCAGAAGGACCGAAGTACACTGCTGAGGGGAGCAGCGGGCGGCAGGAGAGGTCTGCGCGCCATGTGGGACCCTCCTTCGGTGGCCGGGGAGCAGCCGGGGATTGAACCGGTGCCGCTGAGGCTGCGGGCAGCTTCGCAACCCAGCGCTCAACCGCTGCGCCACCGGGGAGGCCCCAGCAAGGGACTCTTGTGTTTGACAGACAGCCTGTGCGCCCATGGGACGGCAGGAGCCTGGAAAGCAGGAGGTACCGGTTCAAGTCCCATTGCCCTGCCAGGCAACTGAGTTGTGCTGACTTGAACTTGAGGTTCCTTCCTGACCACCTGCTGTTGCTGCTGTGTTCATCCCACCTCAGATTTATTCACACCAGTCAGCACTCTCGAGGTGCCAGGAGGCGTGGAGGAGGGCTTGCTGAGCTGGCTCCCCTGACCCTAAGGAGACTTTTGGAGGAGAGATGGACTTTGTCTTTTGACAGGATGCTTGCCACATGCCCTCTTCTGCCCACCCACGCCACAACCAGCGAGACAGAATGACACCCTAACTCTCCTGGTGCCCTGAAAAAACTGCAGCCACTCACCACAATCTCTCATGTCAATCCCCTTCTAGAATTTAGCCAAAGCAGACGCAAGAGGAATGAGTGGCAATGACAGGCTTGGCCAGGCCAGGGGGCCTGGGGCATCTGGGTGGCGACTGCTGTAAAGTGGATCCTCATTGGAGCAAGCGAGCGAGCAAGTGAGCGCACGCGCGCGTGTGTGTGTGTGTGTGTGTGTGTGTGAGAGAGAGAGAGAGAGAGAGAGAGAGAGAGAGAGAGAGAAGGGTTTTTAGACAATTCATCTTTTATTTTTTTTAAAGATTTATTTATTTATTTCTACAAGCACTGGGTACAGTCAGAAGCGCGGGAGGGTGAGAGAATTCACCAGAGCCAGAGCGGGGAGCAGAGCAGGCAGAGGGACCGAAGTACACTGCTGAGGGGAGCAGCGGGCGGCAGGAGAGGTCTGCGCGCCATGTGGGACCCTCCTCCGGTGGCCGGGGATCGAACCAGTGCTGCAGACGCTGCGGGCAGCTTCGCAGCCCAGCGCTCAACCACTGCGCCACCAGGGGAGGCCCATAGACCATTCATCTTTTAAATAGCTACACATGAGCTTAAAGGAAAATTTCACATTTTTGTCAGACGTTCAGTCCCCAGAGGCAGGCCACCTCCCCATTTTAGAGGTGAAGAAAGTAAGGCCCAGACAGCAGTGGCGAGTCACCCAAGGAGGCAGAGGGGGCAGCAGCAGGGCCAAGACGGCTGCCCAGGCCGACCTGACCACCGAGTGGAGTCCGGAGCTGGGAGCCAGCCAGCCGCCCACTGACCCATGTGGGTAAGAAGTCGGGACCCTGCAGGGAGCCACAGTTTCTCCCCAGCCTCTAATGTTACTTTTTGGATATGGAAACTGAGGCACAAATCAACTAGGAAGCTGCCGAGGTGCTCTGGTCAGCGGATGGCAGAGCAGGGGCTGGGACGTACCTGCCAGACCCAGGCCTGGGAGGAGCCCACTGTCAGGGTGGCTCCTGCTGACGACCGAGCCTGGCTGGCCAGACACCCCCCAGGGGCCCTGCTAGCCCAGTGGCCTCCCACCTGCCCCAGCCCTCCCTGCCTCTCCCAGCCTGAAAAGTTCAGTCTGACTGCAAACGACATACAAGGCCCTGTCGGTTCGGCAGCTCTGCCAGCGACATCACAAGATGGTTTATGTAACCCCCTTATGTAATGGGGTGTTTCCATCACAGGCCAACCCCAGGCATGCTGTCAGCCATCATCAGGATGGACCGGCTTCCTACCTCCTTGCAAAGGGAAGCATCAGGTTGAAATAAACCCCTCCGGTGCCGGGCTGACCGAGGGCTTCCTGGCCTGGCAGTCTCGCCTCACAGCCAATGCTGCTGCCTTGGAGCAGAGGAGACCCCAAGAAGTCATAACCCCACTCAGCGAGGCCCCGCACCTGACTGCAGGGACAGAAGCAACCAGCGGTGGGGTCTGGTCTCACTTTCACCTGCCAGCGCCGCCACCAAGCCTGGCTCGGCACACAGGTCATCCGCTTTGGGACTGGGGGTGAATTTGTTCCTTCAGTCAGAATCAATTCTCCATGTCACAGGCTACCCCATCTGTCTTCTACTGGGGGGCTGGGCAGTACCTGAGACATGGGGACACTTTAGGGACTTGTGAAGGGTGAAGCCCATCCCTCTAGGAGGCGGGGGAGTGGGGTAGGAGGCGCTCTGGTGTCAGAAATACCTGGGGCAGAAATGGCGCCCCAACTTTGGGACATGGGTGGGCCTCCCAATAACCCCAATTGTCAGTTCTCCCCTGGGTGATGTGGGGACAGGGAAGGCAGTGTGGGACTTCCAAGCGGGGCCTGTGCTTGATGGTTCCAAAGCATGGACTGAGCACCTACCATGTGCCAGGCGTCCTGCAGCTAAGGGAGCGAATGGGACACTGTGGGCCTAGCAAACGGGGAATCGACCTCCTCCTAGGTGCGAGAGCGCCTTGAAGCTCAGCTGTGTCAGCGTCTTCACGCAAGGCAGCACGGCCACGGTCCAGACGGGGACACCAAGGCACGGGCTATGTGGCTCGCCCAAGACCCTGCCGCTGGGTGAAGCCGGAGTCCAGTTTATATGATTGTGTGATTAATCTCATGCCAAAGCACCCCCCTGTCTGCGTCTGCAGTACTCCACCTGTTCTCAACCTGCTCACCTACGCAGATAGAGAAAACCACACCTCTCGCCACTGGCAGCACCCTGGACGGAACTGGAGAGGGCGATTGTAGGGTAAGGGAAAAGGTATCAGGCTTTGCCGTCCTCCCGCCATTAGGATGGATGACGGCACCCTGCGGTCCTGAACGCATGCCCGATGGCGGCACCTGGAGTGGGGTGTGGGCATAGGTAGACGGGATTCACCTGGGCTAAGACTGGGCTTTTAAGGGCAGCGTCATGGGGACGCCAGGAGAAGCTGAGAGAAAGAGAAGCCGAGAGAAGAAGAGAAGCAGAGAGAAGGCCGGAGAGCCCAGGTAGAGTGAGGATTTGCTGGGGGCTGGGAGGCCTGCCAGCCTCCCGGCCCCCCAGCCCCCAGCCTGCCATGTGCCTGGTAGATCTAAATAAAAGACCTGCAAATGCCACTGAGGACTCTGACTCCTGCTTTACCCGGTCTGCTGGGTCACAAAACCTGCCCTGTGTCATTCCTGCCCCTTCAGCGATGCCAAGGGACGTGAGTCGGAGGAAAATGGCAAATGCAGGTGTTTTCACTCGTATGTGAAATAAAAGCAAAAGAAAGGAGCTGACAAAACCAAACGCTAGAAATCTCGGGGTACAATGGAGGGTGGAGGGGCCCAGAGGACAGTGGTGGAGGATTATGGGGACTTTGGCGGTGGGTGTGGTGTGGCTACATCTGAGGTGCGAACCTGTCCCCCAAATCATGGTGTCAGGAACCATTGTTACCGCAACAGAAAATAAAACAATCAGAGACAAGTAAACAAGTGGAACTAACAGAAGCTCCCTGCGGGGTGGGGAACGAGGACGAATCCTCCGAGGGAAGGCCCCGCGGAGTCTGGCTCCCCCGCCAGTGCTGCTCCTCCACCTTCCGCCCACTCCAGGCCGCATCTAAAAGCTGCCCGTGAAGCCACAGGAATGGCATAGCAGCAGCGTCCCTGTGCCCGTTGGGTACCCAGGGGCCCCATCCCACCTCCCTGCCCTCTGCCCCGTGTCCTCACCTTCGCTGGATCCTCTGGCACCTTTCTGACGAGTGTCTTCACCCCACCCGGGGCTGGCCAGGAGGGAGAAGTCCGTTTAATCTCAACTGCCAACTCGGATTTGATTGGTGATGGCTGGCAGGTGCGCGTGGGAAGATTCCGAGGCCTGGAGGCAGGAGGCCTGCTCAGCTAGTGATGCCTTCCGAGGATGGCGGGAGCTGGGCTGGCTGTGCCGGGGCCCTGGATCCAGGTCCAGATCACAGGATGCAAAGTCAGGGGGTTTCTGGTGACTCGACCCCTGAGGTTTAACCAAGGAGGCAGACTCCCCGTGAAGGGCAGTGGCTCACCCTAGCCCAAGTACCCCCACTGTCCAGGCCAGAGCTCAGGCTTCAACAAGTGGGGGCGGGCAGGCATCAGGAGAATGGAGAGAGAGGGACGCTTGGTAGACTGGAGAGGAGGGGTCGCTGCGGGGAGTGGGGTCAGAGCAGTTTAGTAAGAGAGGTTGGGCCGTACGTGCATCTGCATGCAGAGCACACGAAATGTCTGCGGGTGGGTGGGTGTGAGGATGCATGGTGGATGGGTGGATGGATGGATGGGTGGGTGGGTGGGTGGTGGGTGGGTGGATGGGTGGGTGGGTGGATGGATGGGTGGGTGGTGGGTGGGTGGATGGGTGGGTGGATGGGTGGGTGGTTGGATGGATGGATGGGTGGGTGGGTGGGTGGGTGAGTGGATGGGTGGGTGGGTGGGTGGATGGATGGGTGGATGGGTGGGTGGGTGGGTGGATGGATGGGTGGATGGGTGGGTGGATGGATGGGTGGGTGGATAGATGGGTGGGTGGGTGGGTGGATGGATGGATGGGTGGGTGGATGGATGGATGGGTGGGTGGATGGGTGGGTGGGTGGATAGATGGGTGGGTGGGTGGGTGGATGGATGGATGGGTGGGTGGATAGATGGGTGGGTGGGTGGATGGGTGGGTGGGTGGATGGGTGGGTGGTGGGTGGGTGGATGGGTGGGTGGGTGGGTGGATGGATGGATGGGTGGGTGGGTGGGTGGGAGGGTGGATGGATGGGTGGATGGGTGGGTGGGTGGATGGGTGGGTGGTGGATTGGTGGGTGGGTAGGTGGGTGGGTGAGTGGGTGGGTGGGTGGATGGCTGGGTGGATGGGTGGGTGGATGGATGGGTGGGTGGGTGGATGGGTGGGTGGTGGGTGGATGGGTGGGTGGGTGGGTGAGAGGATGGGTGGGTGGGTGGGTGGATGGATGGGTGGGTGGGTGGATGGATGGATGGATGGGTGGATAGATGGGTGGATAGATGGGTGGGTGGTGGGTGGGTGGATGGGTGGGTGGATGGATGGGTGGGTGGGTGGGTGGATGGATGGGTGGGTGGGTGGATGGGTGGCTGGCTGGCTGGCCCAGATTGTGGAGCGAATGACTGGTTGGCTTCCATGCCTCCCAGGATCTCACGACCCAGCCTGTGGACAGCAGGTGCCTTCTCAGAACTCGGCCCTCCTGGCCACAGCGCCCCCTCGCGGCTCTGTGTAAACACCCCCTGAGCCCAGAGAGGAGCCCTTGCCTCCCCAAACCGGTTGGAAAGGGGCATCTGAGCCTCCTAAATACCACATGTGCAGAGAGTTTTACACCTGCCATTTCAATTAATCCTTAATAATAAACAAACAAGTGAATAAATAAAATTTCCTGAGGCGGGCACTGTCCTTCCCATGGGGCAGGTCACGACGCTGAGGCTCTGTCCCTTCTCACTGAGCTGGCGGCCGAGGAGCAGGGGTTTGGACTCAGTCTGTGTCTACAGCCTTAGTCCTGCCTCTGCCAATCTGGGTAGGGGATTCCACCGCTCCAGGCTTCAGTTTCCTCAGCTGTAAAATGGAGACAATTCTCTCCTGCTGCCTGCTGGGATCATAGAGAAAATGGGTGCCAAGGAGGCCTTGTGTCTACCCGGCTTATAAGACCGACCAAGAGCTTGAGCGCGACGAGTCCCAGTTTAGACATGTGTGGTCCCTGATTCTGCCCCTTGCTCACCCATCAGCCCACCCCCCACCCATAAGCCCACCCCCACCCCTCTCGCAGACCACACAGAATCTGTCCACAACCCACCAGCTCTTCGCGCCACCTGCACCAGCCTCCCTCCATTTCTCACCTCACCTGGATGGTCCAGGGGCTCCAAGCCGGGTCCACACAGCAGCCTGCGGTCCTTTTAAAGAGGATCTACTACCACCTGCCTGTGATTCAGCAGGAGCCCCTCCCGGAGCAGCCAGGTCCATGTGGCCTGTGTGAGGCCACTTTGGGGCTTTGGCACTTGCTGCTCCCTCTCGTTGGAATTCTCTCCCCTGTCATGTAAGTCAAGTCTCCGTGGGGACAGCCTCACCACCCCGCGCGGAGAGTGCAGAACCGCCACAGACGCAGGGGGCGCTCATGCCAGAGTATTGATATTTACCACCTGGTCCTTCACAGCATTTTGCCAGCCGCACCCCTCTGGGTCTCCATCGGGGCCTCCTTTGCCTTGGAACTGGGTCTCTGGAAATTCTCTTGCTAGGTCTCCCCCAAGGAGGCCGGTAAGAATGGACGCAGGCCCCAGAAACTCCCGGCCCAGGTTCAGGCAAGCCCTACCCCACTTCCATCCTATAGAAGTCTCATCATATGACAAAGACTGAGGAAGCTGCTCTAAAGTCGGGGTGCAGAACCGGCAGTAGTTCACATACCTGCAGAGAGGATGCGCTCTCCACGCGGAAAAGCACAGCTAGAGATGGTCCAGGTCACACGATTCTTCCAGGGTTTATTTTCAACATCAATCAGTTAAATTCAGTGAAGATAGTAATTTAAATGTATGAAAATATGAAGTTAGGGGCTACCCTGGTGGCGCAAGGGGTTAAGACGCAGCACTATGAAGTAATCTGCAGCCACTGGGGCAGAAACAGCCACTGCAGCATGAGTTTGATCCCCGGCAGGCCAGGGAGCTACCCTCATGGCGCAGCAGAGGCAGGAGAGCATTGAGTGGCACCCCCTCTACTGCTCTGCCAGCCGGCCCAGGGCTCTGGCGACCAACGTCCAGGAGCCAGTGCTGTCTGGGATCACCGTGCCGGGCCAGAGCTTCCCCTCTGCTGCAAGGAGACCCGGGGGCTCAGGCTCCCTCACCTGGGGGAGGGACCCTCTGAGGAGCCCTATTCTACAGAGGAGGACCGGGGCACAGAGTGACTTGCCCACATTCACACAATTAGAAATTGAGACCGGAGAGCCGAACGGGGCCCGCGTGGGTTGGGGGAGCTCTTTGCTGCTGTTTGCTGGGATCTGCCCAGGGACCAGCCCCATGGAGATGCCGCAGCCCAGGAAATAATGGAGAGCGTTGCTTACAAACTTCTTAGGCAAGGCCACGGGTCCCGGCCAGCCCACCCCAAATCTAAGTTTGCCAGGTAAACTGAGGCAGCACGGGGCTATGGGCGAGAGTGGCGTTCTGGGGTCAGTGTGCCCGGAGACCTACTCTCGGGGCTGAGGGAGCAGGTGCCTGCAAAGACGGCATTTCCCACACGAGGTCACTCCAGGCCCGAATGTCCCATCGACTGGCTGTAGCTGCTGTCATGGCTGCTCTGTGGGGGGCCGTTAGGGTCCTGTGTGCCTGGCTTCACCAGCAGGCACCTGGGACCACCCTCACTCGGCGATGGAAGGAACTTAGAGACCGTGAGAAGCACCGTGGAGAGGAGAGAGGCGCTTTGGAGTCACAGATCTGCTTCAAGCCTCAGTTCTGTCATTTGCCAGCTGGGTGGTCGAGGGCTGGTCACTTAACCTCTCTGAGCCTCAGTTTCCGCCTCTGTCGGGCACCGGGTGGTCCTGTTTCCACTGGTGAGGGCCATTCTTTTCAGCCAACCTCTGTAGTAATCAGAAAAGGAAACTGAGGCTGAGAGACAGAATGACTTGTCCAAAGCCCCCCGTGGCACAGTCAGGCCCAGAACCCTGGCCCCAGGCCCCACGCCCTCCTCTGAGCCGGAGCCGGGGAGGAAATGCAGATTCTCCTCGGCCTCAGCCTTGGCCTCAAACGGCCACAAGGGGGCACCCTTGGAACTGCGCAGGGTCTCCTGGGTGTCTGAAGATGGGGCCTGCCAGCCAGAAAGCTCGAGGCCCCCAGGCTGGCCACGCGTGCTCCTGCCCCTTCAGGATTCTGATGAAAAGCCCCTCCCCACCCGCACACCTCAAAGGGATTCCAGAACCCCTGCTCACTCTCCTTCCCTGCCTACCCACCCCACCCCACACCGGTTGTCCATTCTCCTCTTCCTGGGGAGACTTGGGGTCCTGTTTTTGCCAAGCAGGGGGTTCACATCTGGTTTCTGGGTTACAATAGTTGGCTTGTCTCTTAGCATCCACCCCCACTCCTGCCCAGCTGTCCACAGACACGCGCTGGCACCTGAGGGTGGGAGGGAGGCAGGAGGGCAGAGGTGGGTCCACCTACCCGATGCGGCCTGAGAGTGTGGTCAGTGGATAGTTGGCACAGCCGTGATGATGGCGAGGCAGGCTTTGAGCCATGGCGGTTGGGAAACAGAGGGCTAAAGGTAGAACCTTCTGGGGGCCGACACCCCTCACTTGAGCCCTATGGGATGCAGAGGAGCTGGCCAGGCAAAGGCCTACACTTCCCAAGAGGCCGTGGAGGGAGACCCCTTCTGGGAGGACCCCTGTCTGGACGTGGTCTCCCCATCTGTAAATGGCAGCAATAGTCTCTACCGTGCCCCGAGTAGAATGGAAGAACCCACACGCGAATAAAACAGGAAGCAGTTTGGAAATTCTTAAGCACCTGCCAACACGGAGGCGCTGAGTCTCAGCACGGCGCTCGGGTGTCTCCCGAGGCCCTGGGGCCCTTGGCCGTCTCCATGAGCTCCTGGATCCCTCTGGAGAGTCCCCAAGCGCCCGCTACCTCCACTTTGTGGCTGACCCTGACAGGCCCTCGCCTCCCTCCACCCCGGCCCCTACCGCGGCTTTCCCAGGAGTCATCCCCCGCCCTCACAAGGCCTATTTGAATGGACACGGCAAGGCAGGCAAGCCGGGGCCCCGGAGACCATCCAGCGCTCTTACGTTAAAGTTGGTGCAAATGGCGCCAGGAGGCCACAGTCACACCGCACCGGCGCGCACGTCTGGGGTGAATGGCAGTGTCCGAATGTCGCCCCTTCCCTATTTTTGTAGGCAACACAAATCACAAGCAATTTCCAAGTTTCATTCTTCATTCATGTCTCCATGAAGGCGGGGGTCAGCCCCCCCTCTAAATGGGCCACCCAGGTCATCACAGGTCATCACAGAAAGCGCAATGTTCCCCAGCCCGACCTTCTCGCAGGAGGAAGCGCTCACTGTCTTGCGCTCTCTGCTGGCCTTGGCTGTGAGTAACCAACTGCGTATGCCCTTCTCCCAGTGCACCCTCCCTGCAGGGAGCAGGACAGAGCTGCTGCCTTCCAAATTGCCTGGGATCGCACCCAGGTGGGCAGGGAGGAAAACGGTGCCAGAGGCTGACGACCTGGTGGGTCAGGGCATCCCCTCCCCAGCCTGGCCCCGGGGAGCAGGTACTGCTGAGAGGCCTGTGCTCTGGGTCCAGGATCCAGGACTCAGCAGTCTGGGGAGGGTCTTTCCTCCCCTGGCTGAGAAGGGTCAGGGACACTATTGCTGCTGGGGGCTGGAGGCACATGCCCCCTTTCCAAGCTCCTGCGCCTGGTGGCCGCCCTAAAGATCCAGTTTAACCAGAATGCAGCTGAGTTTGAAGGATGAGATGATCAGGCAGGTCAGAATTATTTTTAAGTCTAATAACACCCAGTGCTGACAAGGGTGTGGAGAAATAGATGCTCTTAAGCATTGCTGATGTGAGTGTAAATTGGTATTGACTTTCTGGAGGGGACTTTGGCAGTATCTATTAAAATATGAAGTGGGTCTACCCTTGGACTCAGCAATTCCTCTTCCAAGAGTCTGTTCTACAGAAATCTGTGCATGGACACAAAGGCCTGTGCATGAGGATGCCTGCAGAAACATTGTTTGCAACAGCAAAAGCAAAGACAAAAAAGCCCACTTGGATTGTGCGTGCTGGATCACACTGGTCTATGGAATGTTCTGCTGTCACTGAAAAGAATGACCTACCCAGGTGCTGACCTAAAGGACCTCACAATGAATCATCCATGAAAAACATACAGAACTATGTGTGAGTGTGCCCTGTTTGTGTTAAAAGGCAAAGAGTAAAGAAGAAAAGGTGAAATCAAGTAAAAGGTAGTGCCTGGCAAATGTCTGGGGGGAATATACTCCAAAGGGATCATTAATGGTAGTGATTAACGTAAAGATGCTCAGGCAGGTCTCCCCAAGATGCTCAGGCAGGTCTCCCCAAGATGCTCAGGCAGGTCTCCCCAAGATGCTCAGGCAAGCAAGCCATGTCACCTTGGCACAAGGGTTGTGTTGAGTTGAGGCCAGTGGAGGCCCTGCAGGCTCAGGAGAAACATTCACCACTTCCTGAACTATCTAGAAGAATGAAATGGGAGTGTTGCCCAGAATTAGGCAGAAATAACAGAGACGTTGTTTCTCCTGGAGAAACATGTCAATATGGCAGGACAAACTAATTACAGAGCAGCTGGTCTTCCCATGAGAGCCGCCCACTTCTCATCACATGAGCCCCCCATGCTCTCCTTGAAGCCCAGGCCCCTACCTCATTCCCTAGTTCAGGATACAGACCCTCGCTTTCCTCTCTGACCTCAGAATCCCATTCCCAAAAGAGGCCCTTCCAGAAACGATCTCGCAGCAGGGGTTCACGCAGAGACACGCCTTCTCTCACTCCTTCCTGCTCGCCTGCATTTGCTCACATAGTGAGAACACGCCTTCTGACCACCGGTCAGGGCTGGCTTTGTCTGCTTTATTTTAGTGATCACTTCGCATCCATACAGAGACCCCCCCATTTCTTTTATCAGATTCATCAAGACAGGCCCTTGACTGGTATCCCACTTCAACATCTCCCCACCCGCACCCCGAAACCAGAGCACCCACTCCAAGCCCTGGTCTTTAAATGACTGTGAAAGTCTATCTGTGGAAGGTATAAACCAGTTCATTGTAAAATTAATAAAGGTTTTGTGAATGATTTAATTCTTTTCTGAATGAATGACAGCAGATTTAAAGTTATTAGTCTAATTATACAAAAATAAGTTAGGAATCTTTTGGTTGCATGTAATTGAAACAATCCCAAACTGTTTCAAATAAAAGGAGGCACTCGGTGGTGCTTGTGTGTTGAGAAGCCCAAAGCAGCTCAGCTGCAGGGATGGTGGACCAGGACTCAGACTAGTCATTAGGACCAGTTTGCTCTCTGGCTCTCCCTGTACTCCCCTCTTACGGCCCGGGATGCACTTGTGGCAGACTAGACACCAGCTCTGTCCCTACCTCCCCTCGGCTTCCAGGTCTAGGAGGTTAGAGTGAGAATCTCTTTCCCAGAAGTCTGAGAGCCCCACTGTGTCTCTGCATTAGGCAAAGAGAAGCTGCAATGACAAACAGACCCATAATTCCGTTACAATGGCTCAAACTCTAAAGCTGTTGCTCACTCTCAGGTGAAATCCCTGGTGGCCAGTCTTGGTTTTTGCTCCAGGATCCTGATTCTTTCCATCATGCAGTTCTGCCATCCTCTAAGCCAGAAGGCTGCAAACTTTTTCTCTAAAGGGCCAGACGGTAAATAATTTAGGTGTTATGGGTCTTGGTCACATCTTCTTATTTTCCTACCAGCCTTTAAAAATGTACAAGCCTTTCTTAGCCGTGGTCAGGCAAAAACAGGCCCATAGGCCTGGGTTTGCTGCTTCCTGTCCCAGAGCCTTGTCATCTGCATCTGGACAGCGGAAGGGAAAAGAAAAACAAGTCAGTGACTGTTGTATGTGGGCTTAGCCAATCAGTAGCTAATGCATCAATAACCAATGCATCAATAGCCAATGTTGTGGCTGGATCAGTCCTCGTGGATCTTATCATGATCGTGAGATGACCTTCAGCAATAACCATCAGGAAACTGAAAAAATAAAGGACCTGGGAATGACACAGAACTCGTGGGCCGTACAGTGAGGTCACAGAGGGAGAGAGAGCATGCGTGGGGGGTTCTGAGTTTACTGGGGTGGGCAGTTGGGGTGTAGGGTTTCAAGGGCATCATCTTTACTGGTGACTCTAAAACATAAGATAAGGAATTTAAAATGAGGGAAGAGAAAAAGCACGTGGTTCAAATGAAGCTACTGAGTCATCCAAGATCTCTAGCACAAAGAAGCCTCCTACTCTAGCCGTGTGCAAGCTGCCTGTTCCAGAGAGCCCCCCGGGAAGTGGATGCCTCACATCAGAGTGCAAGTCGGCACTTGTGTTACCCATTAGGACCTGGCACTCATGCAGAACACAGCTCTCTGCCTGGGAAGAAGAGGCAGCAGCCTCCACAGGGCTCACTGGTTCTGACAAGATCACAGGGCATCCCTGAAATGATCCGTGAGTGTATCAGTCAGCTGTTGCTGCGTAACGAGCTGTCTTCATTTCCTGTAACAAAGCACGGCTAACTAGTTGGCTTAAGACAAAGAAATGTCTTCTTTCACGCTTCTGGAGGTTGGAAGTGTGAAGCCAAGATCTCAGCAGCGCCCTGCTCCTTTTGAAGGCTCTAGAGGAAAATCCCCCACTGCCGTCCCCTTGCTTCTGGTGCTCCCAGCCACCCTGGGCGAGCCGTGGCTGTGACAGCATCACCTCAGTCTCTGCTTCCATCTGCACGTGGCTTCTCCCCGGGTGTCCTTCTGTCTCTGTCCAAGTTTCCCTCTCCTTTCTCTCATAAAGACACCAGTCATTGGGTTTAGGGTCCCAACCTAGTCCAGTCTGACCTGCAAAGACCCTATTTCCAGTAAGGTCACACTCACAGTTACCAGAGCTTCCACACATCTCTTTGAGAGACCCACTTCCTCACACGAGGGAAGCTGCTCAGCTGTCTCCCTCCAGAACACCACCCTCCCCGCCACCCCATGTCACGTGCCAAGCTGGCACAACGCTTTGCTAGAGCTCCCTTATGCTGCCACAGGGATCGCTTAGGGGGGCCACTGGCTGTACCCGAAGGCAGGTGGTGAGCCCCCTGTCTCTGGAGGTGTGCAAGTCAAACTGGGTTGGAAAATGGCTCAACTGAAAGAGCTTAATTCACATTTATTTACACACACTCATTGAGCACTACTGGGCTAGATGCCAAGAACAGAGAGGCCGTCCCAGCCTGGAGGGGAGAGGAACCAAAAATACGTGGCTAGTAATGTGATAAGTGCAGGAGCGGAAGCGGACAGCACAGGAGCAGCGGGCTGAGCACTGGCGGGAGGGAGGTGGTGGGGGCTCTCTGGGCGGCTGGAGCGGGAGGTCAGGGAGTGCCAGGCGGGGAACACAGGCCGCAACACAGGCCTGGCGAAGGGTAGGGGCCAGGGAGAAGGAGCCAGAGAGAGGAAGGGGTGGAAGGAGGGGCTGCTGCTGGGGGAGAGAGCGAGAGAAGGGAGGGAGGCTCCTTAGCTGAAGACGGCTCCAGGGGACTGGAGTTCCAGAGAGCCTGAGGGAAGAAGGTGAGAAGGACAAAGCTGCCTTGGATAAAGGAAACAAAAGCAGGTGTGTGTTTTCCAAAAACACGCAAATGCACTAAAAAATAAACGTGACTGGAACGTGACCTGAAAGTAACCGCAGAGCCTTCGTGGGGAGAGGGGTGTCAGGGGGATTGAGGGGGTGGACCGGGGGATGCCAACTGTATCTGTTGCATTCTGAGTATTTTTTAGGAAAAGAAAGTGTTTCTAAACCATTTGATTTGCTTCTTTAATACCCACAGGGCCCGAAGACCGGGAACTAATGCGGGGAGCTATCAGCAGGGATGAACTCTGGGGTGGGGCAAGGTGGCGGTGGCTGCGGGGCCTTTACTCTGACAGTCGGCTTGCTTTTAATGAAGGTGATTTTTCTTAAAAAAAAAAAAAGTCTGGATGCTACCATGCCAGGTGCTAGAGTGGTGAATTCAGAGCCCCGGGGGCATGAAGTTGTCATTTTCCCTTTAGGATGTTTTCTCTATTTGTTCAATTTCCCCAAAACTAAAATAAGGCAAAGGAACAGGCCAGAGCCCAGGGGCAGCACACGGGGGGGGTTGCGGGGGGTGCGGTGCAGCAAAGCCCAGAGTCACGCTCAGCCTTTGCTTTCTGGGGTTGGCCAGGCTCCTGCTCTGCGGGGTTCTGGTAAAGTGGGGTGAATGGAAGGGACCCAGGAGGAGAGTCAGAGAGCAGAAAGCAAGAGGGAGCCAGCGTAAGGGATTCCCCCACCCCTCAGGCATGTGGGGGCCCCACATCCAGGACTAGGGGCCAACTACAGGGTGGGAGGCTGGGCTGGGGGCCCCCACGCAGCATCTTGTGGAAGATAAACCTCCCTTCTTCCCAGGTTACAACCCAGGGCAGCTTTTGCTACACGCGGCTTGTAGAAAGACGAAGCCCACCTTTGTCCTGTTTCCCCAGCTCCAGCAACTCTCCGGAAAGCAGACAGAACAGATGTGGTTGGCCTGCGGTGGAAAGCAGAAGAACAGCCCCGTCAGCTGGAAGGTGTCCGGGTGGCTGAGCAGCGAGCAGCCCTGGCGCAGGCGGGGCCTGTTACTAACGCGGACATAATGCCATTAGGCCCCTGATTAAGCAGCAGCCCCGGCCCTGCCCCCCTTATCCTGGACTTGCAGCCTCAGTTTTCAATGATGCTTTAATTTGAAACTCTTCAAACATCGCCTGGTGCGCACAGGCAGGCAGGAGAATCCGACGTCTTCTTCTTCCCCATGAAGAGAGCGAACATTTTCCAGAGCGAGTGTCTGGGACTGCTCCCCAAGTCCTGAATCTCAAGATGGAAAGGAATTATTCTAGCCCGAAGTCATGGCCGCCCCTAGTCATGACAGAAGATTCTAGAGCAAAGAGCCTCCTGAGAACTCACCTGGCCTCTTCACTGACAGCTGGAGAAAAGGACCCCTAACATCGTTGGAGCACAGATGCCCCGGGAATGTAGACTTCTAAACCTAAATCAAAAGGAGCAAACCTTCTGATGGGTTTCGGGGGGCCCTCTGATGGGGTCTGGGGGCTGGCGTAGCCTCTGGTCCCTTTCTGCAGTTCCCATAGTGGCCAGTAGGTGGCCCCAGGCATTGCCAGCCAAGTCTTCAGGGTACAAACAGCCAGGGCTTCATTCCCAGGGGCTCAGAGAACGTGGGGTGTCCCGTGTTGACAGCCCCTCGCTGCACATATACTGCACTGAATACTGAAAACCCACGTCTCAAAATGGACAGGGGCTGGAGATAGAGACCCGCGTGTGTCCTGACTCAGCGCCTCCTGTCTCGGAGCCTCACCCCACTCACGCACTCACCTGGACGAGACGATATGGGAAGTGAAACCCTCTGGAGGTGCGGCCCGGAAGCTCCCAAATGCCAGGCCCAGCCAGCTCCCTGGGAGCTTCTTCCCACCTGGGAAAGTCAGCTGCACAAGCGAGGTCCTCCCTCCCACAGGCTGTGTCCGCAGCTCAGCACAGGATACCCTCGAGGAGAGGAGGTGTCTGACCTGGGCCTCGCCCACCACACTCCCCAGGAGGACAGAAGGAAGGCCATGGCTACCCCTCCCACGGTCAGAAGGGAGGTGCACATGTGACTGTTACAACCCTGCAGGGTGACCCCGCTTCGGGGAGGCATGCCGGGGTGCTCTGAGGCTTGTGACAACACTTACCAACCTCTGCCCCAAACCTGGAGCCTGTGTCTGACTGACTGCAAGTGAAAGCACATTTCAAGCTATTCCTGTACAAACACCACTTTCACACGTGTGATAGGCTTTCTAGAATGTTCTAGGATAGAGTAAACGTGACCATGCAGAGAACTGGGTGCTGCTCATCCTGTTGAGACGGCCTTGGGACAGTGGGAATGACTTACTCCTGCACTTCCAGTTACAGTCCCACGGGGGTTACGGGGCGGCCGTGGGAGGAGGGGGCCTTTGAGCTGGGGCGTCAACGGCGGGAGGGCGAGCAGGATAGAGTGGCTGGACGATCCAGAAAGCTTGAGAGTGTGAAAAGGGACAGAGGCCTGTGGAAGCCCAGTGAGCACTACAAGGGTCAGGGTGAGGGAAGGCAGGGGAGGATGGGCAAGGGGTGGAACTCTGGGCCTGCATCTGGAAGGGGCTCTTACTCATGCTAAGCAGTTCAGATTTGACCCAGAAACCCCCAGGACCTCTGAAGTCTCTGCAACTCCTGGAGGGCAGAGATGAGGGGAGAGGAGGAAGTTGGCCCGAACGGCGTCCTGAGTTGTCTAACCAGGACATAAGCCCATTCCTTAAGGAAAACACCAAAACAGGAACAATGGGGGCACCTGCACTGCCCATGAGCCGCGCTTCTGGAGATGCCCTTGACACTGTCTATCAGGAGCAGATTCCGGCCAGGCCTGCTGTGCACAGTTGCACAGGCTGCGCACTGCACAACCCCAGGCCCTGCTGTCTCTCTTGACTGGAGTGTGATGAGTCATGCAAAGCAGCCATTCTGCTGAGAGCACCCTGGCCAGTCCAGAACATGCCGAATGTAGAGCAGCTCAAGTGCACGCTCCTGGAGCCTGGAAGCCATCCCGGAACCACGATGGGGGAGACAGGAAACCCAGGGCCTGAGTTCCAGGCTGACCTATGTGTCACGAGGCAGGCACTTCCTCCCTGGGCCTCTGTCCCTTTGTGAAGCGCAGGGACGAGTCAGCCCTTGCACTTCATCTCGGTGGAACTTGCAGAGGGCCCCACAGTCACAGGGCCACTGCCAGAGCTCCTGCAGCACGGAGGAGCTGCCTGGCCTCTCCTGGTGAGGTCTGCCTGGCCTGGGAACTTGGCTTTTTCTGTGGGCTGACAGGCTGCAGAACAGAACCTCCACTGGGCCTCTGCCAACCCAGTGCTTCTGGAGCCCCAAGGGATGCAATCCCTGCACCCCTGCTTCCTCCTGGCCGTGGCTGTGACCTCAGGCTTAATGGCCACCTTGGCCCCCAGGCCAGCTTCAAGGAGTGTCCAGGCTGAGTAGCCTCTCACAGCAGCCCCTGCCAGCTGGATGGTTCTTGCTCAAACTGTCATTATCTCATTCACTCCCATGAGTAAAATGTCTGGATTTGCTGCTGAAGAAGCAAACCAGACATTCATCTTGGGGGCTGCGTGGCCCCCCCCACAGGGGCCGTTGGAGGTTCCTGGCATTGTGGGAGCTCAGCTCCATGACCGAGCACTGAGCGTGCCGCACGCCCTGCATACTTTATAGTCTGCGAATCCCTTTCCACATTCATTAAGTCATTCAACAAACAGAGGTCTGCTTTGGGCTAGCTGGGGCGGAGGGGCAGAGGCGGGGCACGAGCCAGGTCCAGGTATTGCTTAAAATCGCGCGCAGTCCGCCTTCTGCCTGGATCCTAGATCATCCGAGTCTCACAACCACCCTGTGTAGTAGGTATTTTCCCGTCCCCGTTCTGCAGTGTAGGAAGCAGGACAGGAAGGAGAGATTTGTCCAAGATCTCACAGTGCAGGGCCAAGGTAAGCAATAGACTTTGGTTAACAAGCATGTGTGGGGGTTGGCTCACCAGCCTCAGAAATGCCCCACACCAAGGCAGGATGTTCAGACAGGGGCAGCTGCGTGTGAGGGGGCAGATGGGAAGTCTCTCGACTCTCTCCTCAAATTGCTTGCTTCTGGTTTGTGCCGGGGACTTGGGGGACATGGCAGGAGACACTTGAAGGAGATGGATGAGACACCACGGGGAGGCTGGCAATGGCAGCCTTTATCTTGACCTGGATTTTGATTTTGTTTTTTTTTTTTTTTGAAGGTTTATTTATTTATGCACACAAGATCTGGGGTACGGCCAGAGGTGTGGGGGTGAGAGGGTTCACCAGAGACAGAGCGGGGAGCAGAACAGGCAGACTGACTGAAATTCACTGCTGAGGGGAGCAGCGGGGAGACAGGAGAGGTCTGCTGCGCCATGTGGGTCGCTCCCTGGCTGGGGACAGAACTGGGGCTGCAGAGGCTGCGGACACCTTCATAGGTTGCGTCTTAACCCCTTGCACCACCAGGGAGGCCCTGGATTTCGATTTTGTTCTTTTCCTTCCAGACAGGTCTGGCCCCTTCTGCCCTCTCCCATGGGTCCCCACCAGGTGGTGCCTTCGTCTGGTGGCAGCTTTTGGGCCTCAGCTGCCCTGCTCTGGGCCAACCCTGTTTGGCTGGGCATTCACCCACGCGGGGCCGGGTGGCAGTGAGTGCTTGGCTTGAGAATTATTCTTTCCCTTCTCTTGCCCGTATTGCACACTCATGATATTAAATTTCCTTTCCATTAAAGGCCTTATGCACTAGAGTATGTTTTTTGTCTTGATGTGGCAGATGGCAGAACCTATGTAGAGCAGGCAGGTTTGGGAGCCCCAGGGCCCCCTCATTCTGCCCACTAACAAAACTACTCTGAAAAATAGTCTATGGAGAATAAAATGGAGGTGCGTTGACATCTGTGGGGTTTGAATGAGACAACATGCCACAAGCACTTGCTATGGGAGCTGACGCACAAAGGTGACCCGCCCGTGCTGCCCACAGCGGGTGCCAGCAGGGTCGCTGGATGGGGCTGAGCCCACAAGTTCCCCCAGGGGAAGGTCTTGAGTGAACGTTCTGAGGCTTGCAGGGGCTCCACAGGCAGGGTCTGAATTCCACAGAACACTCTGTTTTGTCAGCTAATAAGATATTCTAGCGTGCAGCTCACCGCTGATGGACTTCGGTAGAAACTGAACCTTCTGGGGTGAGGGGCACCCCAGGACCCCCCAACCTGGCCCCTCTAAATAGTTCTGCCATCTGCTACGTTAAGACAAAACGTACTCTAGTGTGTAAGACCTTTGATGGAAAGGAACTATAATGCCTTCAATGTGCAAGTAAGAGATAAGGAGGGAAAGACAAAGAATATAGTTTCCAAATCAAGCACCCCAAGTGACCGTCCCCGCGTGGGTGAATGCCCAGCCAAACAGGGTTGGCCCAAAGCAGGGGGGCAGCTGAGGCCCCAAAGCTGCCACCAGACTGAGGCACCTCCCGGTGGGGACCCACAGGAAAGGGGCAGAAGGAGCCAGACAAGTCTGGAAGGAAAAGAACAAAATCAAATCAAGATAAATTGCCTCCCCATGGGTCTCTCATTCATGTCTGTTTCAAGTGTCTCCTTCCACGCCCCCCCACGTCCCTGGGACAAGCCCAAGTCCAAGACCAAGAAGCCAACGCAGCATCTTCACGTGTCTCTCGTTCCATGCGCCTCCTCCAGGTCTCCTTCTTGCTCCCTTCCTTCTCCAGTCTCCTCCCCAGCTTCTCCTCCTTCCTGCTCAGCTCCTCCCTCCCTTGGGTGGGGCAGGGAGCCTGGAACGTCCCCTGTCCCTAGGGGCCTCCTCGTTACAAACTTTTTATGGAAAGAACAGATTTTTAAATATTAAGTGGAGAAAGCTGCTCTTCCAGGCATCTGGGCAGCGTTGCCCAGCTTAACATGGCTTAAGGAGGTAGGAACAGCTCTCTGCTCAGGTAACTGTAAAGATGGGGCTGCAGGTGTAGCCTGATCCAGCAGTCCAAGCAAGGTCATTATGACCATCTACTTCTCCTCATCTTGAGGCTGCCGTCCTCTGTTTTAGCTTTGCTATCAGGAAGGCTCTCTTCTGTGGATGCTCACAGGTCCCGGCTGACATGCAGCCACTCGGCAACCCCGTGTGAAGTGCAGATTTCTTACTCAGTGCTTCTAGCAAATGTTCAAAGGTGAAACCAGACCAGCCTGGGTCCTGTGTCTTTCCTGAGCCAATTGCTATGTTCAGGATGTGGCAGTGGCTGGTTGGTCAGGCCTGTGGATGGAATCCTTGCCTGGAAATAGATAAAGGTGGGTCCCCAGAGGAAAATCAAGTGCTTTGATGCCAAAAGGCAAGAGTATGGGCAGGCAGAAGCCAGATATCTCTGCAGGTATCTAAGAGATGGCACTGGGAGCCCAGGGATGAAGGAATCAGCCAGATTACCTCCCGCTCCATCTGTTTTATGTATCGGGTCTGCAGTTGGGATTTCTTTGAGGAATGATTACTGTTGCTAAGTGGGTGTGGACATTCTTGAGATGGACAAAGAGAAACAGGTCCAGGGACAAGACTGTGGGGTGAGGACCTGAATCTATTTCTGGCAGGTAGCAATGGAAATAAGACTGCAGACATGAATATTGCTGGTAGAGCATTTACTGAGCATCTACTGTGTGCTAGACCTGGGATCACAGCAGGAATTAGACAGAGACCCACCTCACCTCAGGAGACTAACATGTGTTAGATAACAACATGTCAATAAGCAAATATTTATATTTTGTATTATATTATAGACCAAAAAAAAAAAAAGTAAGATAAGGGGTGATGGGAGGTAAGGGATATTTTCCCTAAACGGACTGTAAAATGTTCTGGGGATCCTGCTCTGACCTCACAGACAGGAGAACAAAGCCTTTATAGAGACTTGACTTGACATTTGTAAAACAACTATTCAAGTTCTGTCACCTGCAGGTAAGGGGAGTTTTTAAACCCCCAGTGAGGGACTAGGAGCTTGACAAAGAGGACTGTCTACCCAACCTTTGAGGCTCCTACTTTCTTTAGACATCAAGGCAGTGACTAAGCTCCAGCACCTTCCTCCAGAATCAGCATATCGTTAGGTCAGAACAACATTGAACTAAAAGCCCCTCCTGCCAAGAATAATTATACTCCTCATGTCCAAGACTCACTGTTCCTATTGATATAAACTGAATTCAGGGCCTCCCTGGTGGCGCAAGGGGTTAAGATGCAACCTGTGAAGCTATCCACAGCCACTGCAGCACGAGTTCGATCCCCGGGCAGGGGGCTACCCACACAGTGCAGCAGACCTCTCCTGTCTCCCCGCTGCTCCCCTCAGCAGTGGATTTCAATAGATCTGCCTGTTCTGTCCCCACTCTGTCTCTGGTGAATCCTCTCACCCCCTCGCACCTCTGGCTTGTACCTCACTTCTTGTATGCATAAATAAAATAAATATTTTTAAAAATTAAAAAAATAAACTAAATTCAAACTTGCATTTCTTGGAACAGCTCTCACAGAGTAAAACCAGTCAGGCTTCTCCCCAGGTTCAAATCCTCACTTTGATGATCTAATAAACTCTGTGCAACTTCGGTTGGGAATTTATTTTCAGTTAACATGGCTGTCCCTAGGGAGGGCCTCTCTGAGGAAGTGACATTTGAACTGGGATCCCCAAGAAGGAAGCTGAAAAACAAGCATTTGGCAGAGGGAACAAGCTCTTGCAGAGGCCCTGATGGGCCTGTGCTTGGTGTATTTGAGGGACGGAGCAGGCAGCGCTGCCAGAGTGCAGAGAGGAGGAAACTTGCCCCCGGCCCCTTTAGCATCTTCTCGGGATGGCCTCATCTTCAAACTAACATCAGACAGATTAGTAGGAGAAAAAATAAATTTAATTATATACCCACAGGGAAGCTATATATAAATGAGTGTTCTGAAACCTGGGGGGATGCGGTTGCGCATCCTGAGCCAAGGAGTGGGAGAGGGCCTGGGACTTCAAGGAGAGAGAAGGGGGCTCACGTGGCAAGGAAGGGGGAGCTCACGTGACGCAGACCAGATGTTCTAGAACATCGTATATTTGCCCTGCTGCACAGAGCGATCTCCCAGAGAGAAAGGTGATTTCAGTCACAAGCCCAATTCTGGGAGATACCAGCAATTTCCATTCTAGGTAGTTAAGGAAGCGGTAAAAATCTCTCATGAGCCTGCAGGGCCCTGATGAGCCTCAGCTGGAAGTAATTCACAGGCCAAAGCGGCCTGTCTTGGGGACACCTTTTTGAACAGCTCAGAGGATTCTGATTCTTCAGAGCGTAATAAGTAAGGGGGAGAGCAGAAGAAGGGGGGTGGGGCCAGGACCAGGGGGTGGGTAGGTTACAGGCCTCCTCGAAAACCTCAGGGCCTTGGGGCAGTACCTGGAGGAAGGCCAGGGAAGAGGGGCGGGCTGGGTCTACCGGACCAAAGCAAGACGTGTCAATGATTTCCAGTCCAGCTGGAGAAAGAGGCCTTTTCTGTCTCGGTGGGCCCGTGACTGATGGGCAGCCTCTGGGTGATGAGCGCTCCGTCCCCAGAGGTGTGCAAGCAAAGTACCACGGGAGATGGAGCCCGAGCACCGGAAGTGGCGATTCTGTGAAATGTGCCGAGGAAAACAGAACCCAACTGGAGAACAATGCTTAACAAAGTTTCCAGTGGCAAAGGACCCACTTAAAGCATTTTAGCAGCAGCCTGCTGCGATCAGAGCAATCTCTGGAAATGATTTATTTACATATAAAAATGAGACATTTCCCAACAGCCTGGCGACAGCCCCTGGGGCGAGGCTCTCATTGGCCGGCGCCTCCCCCGTGGGGCTGCATCCTCGCGGGGGGCTGATTGCCTCTCCCAGGGGGAGGCGCCGCAGCCAGGCCGCCAGCATTCCCGAGAGTTGTTTCTCCAAAATAAACCTCACATAAGAATTTAAATGTGCGGCTGAGCATGAAGTACAGTCAACATTTTGATTCCAAGAATGCAAATGAACCCCTGAGGGGCCTGGAAGAGGCAAAAAAAAACGGTCGCAAAGCACTCCTTTTAAAAGCTTGAGTTTGACACAGCAAGTTCCACCCTTTGAGGTCAGATTTGGAGAAACTGAGGCTGGGGGGGGTGGGGGGTGCTGCTCAAGGTCGCAGTGAGGAGAGGACAGATTGGACGGGGTGGGAGGGGGTGTTGGGGGGGCTCCCCTGAGGGGCTCCAGGCCTGAGTGGGGGAGCCTCTGGGCTGGGTCCCTTCTGAGGCTCAGGAACCAGGACACTGAATCAGAAGAGGCCTGTCCCAAGGGCCTCCCCCACCCTGCTGTGGGGGTCCCTCCTCTGGTCTTGTGCCACAGTGGGGGAGGGTACTTTTCCCCCCAAAGGGCGGGCACACAGCAGATGCTGAAAATGGAATGCTGTGACCTGAGCTTTGTCATCGCCCTGCAGAAGGCCCTTCGCTACCCTCCACCCGCACCGGCTCCAGAGGCTCCTGCAGAAAAGAAAAGAAGCTGTTTGGGAGGAGCTGTCCAGGGTGCCGCTGCGGCGCTGGCCGGTGGGAACAGAAGATTCTAACCGTCTTGCAGAGTGTGGGGAGATGATCTCAGAGGGCCCCACCAGCGCTGACCCCCCATGGGTTCTCCCCAGCCTGGTAGACCTGCCAAGGGCATGGGAGAAAGCCTCCCGGGCTGCCCCTCCCCAGGAACAGCCTCTGCTGCCCCAACCCCAGGGCTTGCTCTCAGCATCCCAAGAGCAGAAGGGGCCCAGCACGTCTGTCCCCAAGCGCCACGCGGGCTTCTGGGGGGGCCTAAATAGGCATGAAGATGAGTGGGAAGCCCCAGGAGAGGCCAGTCCCCCTTGTCACAAGTGGAGGGGCGCCCCTCACCAGGGAATCCCCCTTCCCCGAGACACATCTCGAGTTCAGCTAGAACTTCACATTTTGCTTTTGCCGTTTCAAGGAAAGACTGTGCTTCCTGAGGAAGGAGCGCGCCCCCGACCTCCCTGGGGCTGGAAACTCCTTCGTCTCTTCCCATCATGCCCCCTGCCCTGCAGCCCTTCGGAACCACCCCTGTTCTTACTGTCAGCGAGGGAGGCTCCTTTCAGCACGGTCACCTTTTGTCCAAAAGATGTTGGACAAGAGATGGGCAGGAGGGGGTGTCCCACGAATCTTCCTTGCAGCACCCACAGGCGGCGTTCCCCACTGGGTCCTGGGCTAGGACCCCATCACCTTCCGACACCCAGAGGCCTGCCCGCCTCCCGCTACCCCATGTCCCCCCATGTTGGGGACACAGCTAGGGCACAGGAGGTAGGGTGCCCAGCCCACCTGTTCCCTGTTTCTCTGCTGGGCCGAAATGCCTGATCCCTCGTCCCCTGGAGAACCACAGCTCTCCCCAACGAGGAGGAGGAGGGTGAGTTCGCGGCCGCCTCCCCAAGCCTGGCAGCTTAGCACCATCTGAATTCCAGTGAGCATCTCCCACTTCCCCTCACACCCACCTCCCAACAGTTGCAAAATGTTTGCTCAAGGCCCAGGCACGCTGCTCTCTGCACGCGCGTTCACGGCCTGCACATCTGCCACCAGCTCCGCTGAGCCTGTTCAGGTAACACGAGCCCTGGCGGCTGGGCCAGGTGAGCTGCGCCTTCCCTCCCCACTCGCCCTGCAGTGGCTGCGAGGAGGGCACTGTCCCCGTGCAGAGGAGGAGCCCAGGCCCTTGGACTCCGGGACCAGTGCAAGCCCGGGGAGCCCTGGAGATGAGGTCTGACCCCAGCTCTGGACCCAAAGCCTGCCGGGGGTGGGGTACGCTGTCGCCCCAGCTACAAAAGAGGCTATTGCACGGGAGATGAATGAAAGGCTCTGTGAAAGGTGGCTCGTAAGTGCCACAAACTCAACAAACGTTGGTCCCCCCTTTACTTGACGCACTTGTGAAAAGGAGCCCAACTGCTCATGACCTCGCGCAGAGCTGGCCGAGAGATGGCCCAGGGGAGGCACAGGCATCGTGCCCTGGGAGTCGGAGGAAAGGTAGGAACTGCCAGAGAGGAGATCCGGGAAGGCTGCCTGGAAGAGGAGGTACTCAGAGACCTTGAGAGATGGGGAGAACTTCGTGGGAACATTTCCTGCCGAACCCCAACTCAAAGGAGGAACGGTGGGGCTGCCGTTCTCTCTTCCTGCCCCAGCCCTTCCTGTGGCAAAGCTGCTACCAAATGGGCAGTGGCCCAAGAGCAACTGCCCACTGTGTCCGCCTGTCGCCTGCAACTCTCAGACCTTGCTCTCCTTCTCTGGACAGCAGCAGCACCCTTCGGGCTTGGAGCTGGGGCCTGAGCACACCCAGGCCCCAAGTATCCTCTACCGTAGTCTTCTTTTCTCTGTCTCCTCCTTTGACTGAGGCAAGTTCAGACCTGGTTCAGGAGGCCCCAGTCCCTGCACTGGGCCCAGAGCAAGCACCCAGTCGGGGTCTGCACCCTTATTCCTCCTCCTTCTGGCTTTCCTCCCCGCCAAGACCCCTGGGACCACCATTACTCCCACAGCTGGGCAAGTCACGTGGCGGCTCTGAGCCTCAGTTTCCTCATCTGTACAACACAGATAAATGATCCCAGTCCCACCCTCCTTCCAGAGCTCCTGTGGGTACCAGGAGACCCGAGTCCAGGGGCCGCCCTCTCTGCACACTCACAGGAAGTGCTTTTGAAAATGATTTTTTAAGTATTAGGTCCTTTGTTTGCATTTTGCCTGTTGAAAGCCCCGCTGCGCCAAGTCCTGCGGAGCAAGCTCTCAAGTAACTTTAGAATGTGCATGAAATCTAAGTTTCTGGGGCCTCCCTGGTGGCGCAAGGGGTTAAGATGCAGAGCTGTGAAGCTCTCCCGCAGCCTCTGCAGCACAAGATCGATCCCTGGCCAGGGAGCAACCCACATGGCACAGCAGACCTCTCCTGTCTCCCCGCTGCTCCCCTCAGCAGTGGATTTCAGTAGGTCCACCTGTTCTGCTCCCCACTCTGTCTCTGGTGAATCCTCTCACCCCCCACACCTCTGGCCTGCACCCCAGTTCTTGTATGCATGCATAATAAATCTTAAAATAAAATAAAATAAAATAAAGTCTAAGTTACCAAGCTCTTCACATTGTTTTCTCCTCTGACACGCCCTCCCCACCACACAGGGCAGTGGTCCCCACTCTCAGATATGAGAAAAGAAAAGAGAGCAGGTCGAGGGACCTGCTCTGGGGCACGCAGCAGGAAGCCGGGGCCCAGGCTCCCATCCCGTGAGAACGAGCAGAGTCCCAGCTGCTGTCTCAGGGCACCCACAATTAAAACAGGCCCCTCCCCCGCTGTGGCCTGCGACCCAAGGAGGGCCCTACGCAGAGGGGGCGGGGGTCCCATGGGGTGGGACGGTCTTCTTTCCGCTTCAGTGTTCTGGTCCCCGGGCCTCAGAAGGGTTCCCTGGGGCCCGGTCCAGAATTAAACCCTCCATCTGCCCTCAGAGCCCTCAACAGCCCCGCCCCACTGTGCGGCAAGCGGGCACCCTGGCTCGCGGGCACCCTGGCTCCCGGGCGCTCGGCCACGCTCAGGGTCATCCTGCCACCTCCCTCTCCCGCCCTCCCCCAGCTCCCCAGAGAGTCCCCTCGGTGCTGCATCCCAGGCTGCCCGACACCCACCTGTGCATGCCGCGCCCTACATACTCACAGGTCCCACCGCGAACCCCACGGGCCTGCTGCACCCGACAGACAGCGCTCCTCCTCGTGACTCCACAGCGACCCCTCCATGTATCCCCCAGCGCCCCACGCGCGTCCTGTGCGTGTGCTTTGTGCAGACTCCAAGCCCCTCCCCCAACATCCGTGTCCCGCGTGCCCAGGGCCTCCCCGCCTGGGCCTTCGCCCACTGCCCTCCCGCCCTGCTGCCCAATGACCAGCGTGTTCCTCTCCCGACCTCCCGGGCCCCTCGGCTCCGACCGCTGGTCCCTCCACCTTCAGGACACAGACGCTGGCCCCGGCCCTGCCACCAGACCCGCCTGTCCCTGCCGCTCCTCCTCCGGCCCCCGGGGGCCAGGGCCATGGACTTGCCGCTAGGTTGCGGGAGGACAAGGGATGGAGATCCAGGCCCCTGGGGAAGCTGCCGCGCGAGGGCATGTCTGGAACCCGTGGACTGGCTGCAGCCCGGCACCGCTTCGCTGTCGTCGCCCTTTCTGAGGCCGCGGTTTGCTGGGCCAGGCACCGGGCACCCCGGCGAGGAAGGCAAACCCCACCCCGACAACGCCCAGGCGGCAGGACGCAGCACATGGCAGCCGTGAATATGGTCACCAGAGGCCCAGAAGGGCGCTGCCACACCACTGGGCCCCCGGGGGGCCTGAATGACTCATGTCAGCTGCCCGCAGGCGCAGGCCGCCCCCTCTCGTCACCGGAGCCTCAACTCCACCACATTTACGACATGGGAAGGGGTCGTCCGGGAAGGGCAGTGTGTGGTGTCAACGTCCCTGCTACCCACTCAGGCCCCTACCAGGACCGCGCAGGAGGCTCTCCCCCTCCTGGAACTGGGACGCCCTGCCCGGAACACCCCTGCCCTGAACACCTGCCGCGGCCGCGCAGGCTCCTCCTCTTTCCAAGTCTCCTCCTCGGGGAAACCTTCACTGGTCTCAAGTGAGCTGCCTCTCCTCTGGGGTCCCCAGAGTGCTCAGTCATGAATTCTGTGTGCTGGTGAACTGGTCAGCTCACACCCCGGACAAAGGCAGAAGAAAAGCCTGACCCACCTCTGTGTCTCCAGCATCAAACACAGAGCCTGAGCAGAGCAGGTGCTCAGTAAGTGTTTCATGAAAGGATGGATGATGGATGGCGGATGATGGATGGATGGATGGATGGATGGACAGATGGATGGATGGGTGGATGATGGATGATGGATGAATGATGATGGATGGATGGATGGATGGATGGATGGATGGATGGATGGATGATGGATGGACGGATGGATGGATGGGTAGATGGATGATGGATGGATGATGGATGGATGGATGGATGGATGGATGGATGATGGATGGAATGGATAGAGGACACCCAGAGGACTGGATCAAGAAGCTGTGGTTCCTTACTAGGGAATACTATACAGCCATGAAGAAAGAGGAAATGCTGTCACTGACAGCTAAATGGGTGGAGTCTGAAGGGATGGCATATAGTGAAGCAAGTTAGAAAGTCAAAGAACAATATTGGGGGTTTCCATAGCAGAAGATTTGAATAAGAAAACCACTTATAAAAAATGGTGGCCCCTATCAAAGAAAGTTTCTGGGTTGAGTGGGGGAGGGGCAGAGAGAGAAAGGGTTTAAAGGGGTGGGGGTGGTAGAAAAACCCTGAGGCACAGAGGATTTAGGTGATTTTCACAAGATCCAAGAGCTGCTGAGTAGCAGTGTAGGGTCTACACAGAGCAGTTTTTATCATTGTTATAAAACAAGAGTTTGTGATGCTTTTAAATTGTTCATAAATATTTTTAATTGTTCATAAATATTTTTTTTTCTCAATCTATGTTTAAGGAGTTAAAAAAAAAGATGCCAGGTAGGGGGTCTCATGCTGGGCCAGGCACCTGCCCATGCTTCCCCCCAACTCCAGGGACAGGCTATAATCAGGCCCGCCAGAGTGGCTGGCAGACTCTGAGCTCTGCCTCACGCTGGCAGTCACCGTGACAGGTGCACCGATGATGAGATAATGAATTTTCATCTCTTGGCTATTATGGTGACCCCAGCTCATGCTTCCCTCACCCCCACCTCCCAGAGTCCTCCAGCTGGGGCGACCTTGTCACTCACCCAGCCCAAGCAGCTTGCACACCCTAAAGCACTGATGCCTGCTGCTTACAAAGCCAGGAGCAGTGAGAATATGCGGCAGCGAGAATACTTCCAGGCACGTATGGGACTAGCCCTGGATGCCACACGGGCTCCAAGGCGGCCCATCAGCCCCCAAGCCGCTGGCCCCAGTCTCTTATCCCAGAAGAAGGCTCCGAGGAGATCAGTCTATTGGGCAAGTGTCCCAGTGAGGAACGCTCAGTGTTTACATTTCAGCAGCACCCTGAAGGCCTGGAAACCCAGAAGGGGTGGGGGTGGGAGACAACGCAACACAAAGCCCACAGGGGATCACAGAAGCTGAAACTCCCACAATTGCCTCTCACCTCCCTCCTGCCACCCCAGGGTACCTGTCACCTGCAAGACACCTCCAGGACCTGGGGCCCACCCCATGCTCCTCCATGCCTTTGAACTTGACGTCACAGTAGCCTTGTCTAGTCTATGCATAGAGGGTGGAACAGCGCCAAGAGGAAGATGCTATCCTTGTTGGAACAGTGCCAAGAGGCAGATGTTACCCTCAGGTTCTAGAGGGAAAAGTGAGTCCAGAGGGGCTGAACGCTGCACCTGTTACCCCACAGGGGTCCATGGGGAAGTTGGGGAGCACTCTACCATTAGCCTGGAATGGAGGCTTTCCTGTCAGTGGAAGCTTGGGTTTTAAATGCAGATTCCAGGGCCCTGGCCCCAGCAGGTCTGGCCCAGACTTGGGAACTGAAGAACCTGTTGCAAATCCATGGCCCACCTCTGGGGGAGGGATCTAGTAAGTGCTCCTGTCCACGAGGAGCAGACCACTTCTTCTCCTGTCCACCTCTCTCCCTACACACACACACACACACACACACACACACACACACAGAGCAGTTGCTCCCACCTGAGCCTCCTGTTGTTGAAAGTGGCTCAAATTCCAGCTCCTCCACTTACCAGCTCTGTGACCTCAGGTAAGACACTTAACCCTCGCTTTTCCTAATTTCCCCTTCTGTAACACGGGGGAAGTGCTAGGACCCTGCTCAGAGTTGTTATGAACATGAGATGAGTTTGTAGAAGATGCTGGAAAACACCTAGTGTGAAAGAGGCTCTCAGTCAATATCAGTTATCGTTACAGCTCTTTGTGGCACTATTTCAGGCGTACTTGTCTTGTCTACATGACAAGATTCTAAGCTCATGACGGGCACGTAGGTTAGCACAGGCTGGGGTATGCATCAGACAATAAATACTCATCGAGAGTAGAAATTAATGATTAAATACATAGGCAAGCACATCTCATAATTAATATGGGAAGGATCATGGCAAAATTTCCTTAAATAATAATATCATTGATTTCTTAAATATAAGCCAGGCTTTGGACCAAGAACTTTACACGAATGTGTCATGAACTGGCGCAGCCTCTCATGAGGAAGGAGCAACTCACGGCAAGAAAATTGAGGCATAAAGAAATGAAGCCATTCGTCCATGTCCTTGAGCTCCTAAGTAGTGGAACTGCTATTTTAATAATCTGAACTATCTTACCCCAGAATTTTCTAATGTAATTGTTCAGCCTCTTAACCACAATACTGTGTGTTCTTTTTTCTTGCTGGAATGGAAGCTTCTCCAGGGGAATAACTGCATCTTGTTCATCCTCATTTCCCGAGGCAACAGACTTCACATAAAGTAGGTGCTCAAGGAAATGGCCATTGGGTGTGTTTGGGTGGATGGATGGAGGATGATGTGCGTGGAGGGGTGGGTGAGCTGATGGACGAACGCGTGGATGGGTGGCTAACCAGGTAGGCTGACAGGTGGGTGCACGGACGAGGGGGTGGGTTGACGGACGGCTGGACAATTGGGTGGATGTGTCCTTAGCAGAGCAGGTGGCAAGTAAATGGGAGTTGACACGGAAGGGAGGTGAGTGCATGGGTGCGTTGGCAGGACAGAGAACAAGCCAGTGGGAGCATGGGGGAGTCGATGCATAAGTGAAGAATACCCTCCCCATGTTACTCTGCAGAGTCACACTCCAAGAGCCCCGAGACAGAGAAATATTCGGCACAGATGTGCATTTGAAGATGAAAGAAGCTGAAAAATAGCGTCGGCAGCGCTGTTCCCGGAGGGAGACAGAGGCGGGGAAGGCACATCTGGGTTACAGGAAGAGGCGCCCCCTCGTTCAGCATCTTTAGTCTGAAAGAGCCCCGGGCTCCACAGTGAAGGCACTAATTGGATTTCATTAAAGTGAAAGAGATTTCCTAGCACTGAAGAGCTAGTTCATTAATTTAATCCCCGCTCTAGTGGGGAGGGACAGCCAGCCCCGGCTCACCTGGGCTGGGATCGGAGCTGGGAATACTGCAGTGTGAAGCGACATTCTGGTTCTGAGCGCCAGCTCGACGCTGGTGCCTGGGCACGGCGCTGGGCACGCAGTGATGAATCAGTTGCAATCACTGCGAACACACCAGAGGGCAGGGAGTGCCTGGGGGCGGCACACTGCACAGGGGCGAGCCACAGAGAAAGTCTGGCCTGTGCTCCTGGTACCCCATGGGCTGGGGCGAAGTAAGGAGTGGAGGAGGTGAAGCTGGCACAGCAGGTGCAAGCTTCATGGGTTTGTGGGTCAGAGGACACAGGAGGAAGTTGTCCGCAAAGGTGATTACACAAAACCAAGGGAGGAGACAAGGGAGAGTGGGGAGCTTCGAAAACATTTACTGGGCACGTGTGTGTGCCGGGTGCGTCTTCAGTGCAGACATTCGGTAGCGAAGACGGCCGTGGCCCTGGGGAGTGGTCTGGGCTGGGATTTAAAACTGTCAAGTTTTGAACCTATAAAAGGTGACATGCCCAGGGCCAGAAAATGTCACCTGGGGCGAGACCAGGAAGAGCAGGTCCCCGTGGCGCATTCTTCCCACCGGCCCAAGAACTCCTTCCATGGCATCCCTGACAGGGGACCGCACCACCTCTGCTTGCCCGCCCCAGCGACAGGGAGCTCCCTGGCGGCCGAGGCAGCCCTGCCTACCTTTGGAAACGTCGGCTTGTTTGTTTGTTCTTCAGTATCCATCCTGATGCCACTCCTCTGTCCCGGTTCTATCTTCTGGAACCATCCAGACACAACCTCTCGAATGCCCTGGAGTGGCTCCTCACACATCCCTGCCCCCGTGCTGACAGCAGGACCCCAGGTTGGTTCCGGGGACACCAGGCCTTGCCCACGGCCATCTCCCATCTCGCCAAACACCCCCAGTCCCCGTGGCCACTCTTCGTCCCCCAGGATACCCTGTCGGGGCCTCCTCCCCGGAGATCACGCACATGAAGTCCGTGGCCATCTCGGGGACCAGAGGGCCAGCGCGCCGTCCGCCCCAGCTCTGCCTGGGTGTCCCCCATCTCACGCGACCTCCCGATGATGATGCTGACCTGGCTGAACGTCCCTCCCGGGAGAGATGCGCTTCCTTCTCCCGCTGCCAGTCATCCCTCCGGTGTCGTCTGGACGCTGGGTAAGTGACATTCCGCTGTCAGCCGGGAACCTGCGGGTGTCCTGCCGGCTGGATCAGTGTCTCTCCCGCCCCCCAACCTCGGCTGACTCGGCAGGGACAGAAGTCAGGCATCTGTGAGCTCTGCGTGCTGTGGCGCAGCGAAGGGCCAACGCGGCGGGCCTGGGCCGCCCGACCCTCTCGTTCCAGAGAGAACTGCAGCCCCTGACGGCGCCCCAGGGAACCTGAACTTGGAGCAGCTCCCCGAGCCAGGGGTCCCCTGCAACAGTGTGGTTCACAGCCAGGGCTCGGAGCACACGGCATCACCTGGGCTTTTACAGGGTCAGCTGCGTGGGGGTCACACCCCAGCGGCCGCCCGACACCCGGGCTCAGGAGAGCTCTCGGGGTTGTGACTGTGGCTGCGCCAGCTCGGCTGTCTCCGAAGGCTCACTGGGGAGGCTTACGGAGGCTTCTTCATGTGACTGTGTCCTTTCCTTGTTATGAACCATACCCAGAGTAAAACAGTTCTCGGGGTGAGGAGAGGCCTTCCAGCAAATCATCAAACCTGATGGTCTTGGGGGCCACCAGCACATCTGCCCTCACAGCATCCATCTGCTTTTTACCTATCTGTACCCCACCCTCTTAGCTCCAGACCATGAGCTGGGACCCCAGGGGTCCAGATCCTCATGCCAGTGCCCCATAGCCCACACTGCTCCCGGAACCTTATGCTGGATCAACAGCTAAGTCTCCAGCCTACCGTAGATCCCCCTAAACAGCCTTCTGCTTTTTGTTGGGCAAATTATCCAGCTGGTTTCTCAGGTCAAGGCTGTGCATGAGGGACAGGCACACATGAGGGACAGGCACACTCAGGCAGGATGGTCGCGTGTGGTGTCTACTCTGGGATGTCAGCACCTCCTTGAGCTTTTATGGGCCACCCCTTGGCCTTAGCCTCTGGATGGAAATGCACGGAGTCCACGGGGCCTGGAAGCCGCGCCGCATGCCCACGAATCACCGCCCTGCCCGCTCGCTGCCCTTTGAGTCACTCCCTCCCCCTGCGCCTCTGCCCCGGGGCTCTGGACGCCCTGGCCTCTCTTGAGTCCCAGGCCAAGCCGGTCGAGGTGGCCACGTCCATGTCCCCGTTCAACCCCTCACTCCCTGTGTCCCTAACCTCTCGGGAAGGAGAGGGGCCAAGAGGGCTGGCAGCCGTGGCTAGAGGAGGCCTGTTCAGCTCCATCTTTTAATTTAATTTTTCTGTTGAGCCCACTGGCTCCGTCTCCAGCAGCCCGGAACCCCAGTAACACACGCCTGGTGCTTCCCGGTTCATGAGACACTTCTCCAGTTTAACCCTTCCATCCCCAGGATGCCCTCAGCAGGGCAGGAACCGCCACCCTGTGCCCCAGCCCTTTTCCAGATAGGAAACAGGACCAGAGAGATGATGGGGCCGCGAGAACAGAGTCCCCCCCGGGGGCCGGCGAGCTCCAGGAGGAGCACAGCGGGGTACTGACCTGGGCCTGTGCAAGCCCGTGGTGGTGGCTCTGCTCTGGGCTCCCCGTGGGCGTGGCGCTGGGCCCCCATGGGCGTGGCTCTGGGCTCACCATGGGCGTGGCTCTGGGCCCATGGGCGTGGCTCTGGGCCCGTGGGCGTGGCTCTGGATCCCCAGGGGCGTGGCTCTGGGCTGTGTGGCAGTGCTGGACTGGGCCCTGCTAGTTTCCTCTCCTTTGCCACCACTCAGGCCCCTGCTCGTCCTGCAGAGCCACCCAAGTGTCAGCTTCTTGATAAGAATCCCAGGACACTTGTGGGCCAGCCACTGGGCTGTCACAGCCCCTGGAGTGACTTTGGGACTGGAGAGCCATTCTGGGTTGGCCACTGACCTTCCCCGTTGGAGCTCTCGCTCCTTGGAGACAGGGCTGCCTCGTCCATCTGTGTGGCTCCGGCCCCAGCACAGGGCCTGCCCCAGAGGACAGACTCTTTAATGTTTATTGACTGAGTGGAGGAACAAGTGAGCGAATCAATCAGTCAAACCAAGCTGTCGGCCCATGTATTTATTATCCACAAAGCAGATTTGCCCTTTTCTTTTCTTATGCATTAATATTTAATTACTGGAGAAACTCATGAATACATGTTTGCTGTAAGCAATGCAAGCACAACAGAGAAATCCCAAATCCCCTTCGTCACTGCCCCCACCCATCACCCTGTGTCCCTTCTTCATTCCAGTGTCAGTCTTAACATAAAGGACACCCCCTTGTACCTCTTATTCTGCAACGTGCTGTTGCCACCAAATGCTACATCTTGGACTTCTCCTTAGTCCCTGAGACCAGACCTTCCCAGGCCATTCTAGTAGCAGACCTATTATTTACTTCTCTAGACTCGTCCCAGTGGGCATCGAGGCTTGTCCCTTTTCCTCCATCAACAAATGACGGTGCGATGCCAAACCCCAGCCATCCAATTTCTTTTCCAGGTGAGCCACTTCCAGATCTACCTGGGGCCTCTGGTAAATACTAGTGTCTCCTGAGCTGGTGGAAAGATAAGGCCTGGGCTCTGGGGTGCATCCTTTACAAGGGGGTGTCCTTTATGTAAAGACTGACATAGGAATGAAGAAGGGACACAGGGTGATGGGTGGGGGCAGTGACGAAGGGGATTTGGGATTTCTCTGTTGTGCTTGAATTGCTTACAGCAAACATGTATTCATGAGTTTCTCAAGTAATCAAGATGGTCAGAATCTTCAAGGGCCTCAGACCACAGTCAATTAGCCCAAGCCTGGTCTGAGGCTTGCGGTTTTTTTTTTTAAAGATCTATTTATTTATGCATACAAGAACTGGAATGTAAGCCAGAGATGCAGGGGGTAAGAGGATCCACCAGAGACTGAGTGGGGAGCAGAACAGGCAGACTGACTGAAATCCACTGCTGAGGGGAGCAGCGGGCGAGGCAAGAGAGGTCTGCCGCACCATGTGGTCTGTGCACTCATGCTGCAGTGGCTGGCGATATCTTGATAGCGCTGACTTTAACCCTTGAGCAACCAGGGAGGCCCTGAGGCTTGTGGTTGTTCAAACAACACCCCAAGTCACGGTGTCTACCAGCCTGGTGAAGTACTAGGTACCACTGGAGGGTTTGTGTTCTGACTTTGGGGTTTGGGGACCTTGGGGCCTTGGGGGCCCAAGCTTCAGATTCTACTTCTGTAGATGGGAAATAGCAGCCCCTGCCTCTAGGTTGCTGTGAGGTCACATGGGATGACCATCCTCCAGGCCCAGGGCAGCGCCAGCCCCTCCTTACCTGCATCACTGGCTGGGATCCACATGGGCCTGGCGAAGCCAGGGCGCTGAGGCCGCCGCGCCTATCTGGCCTCCTGCCTTCCGGGCCTGTCCTGCTCCATCCACTTGTCCTCACTTCGCCCCTGCCAATGGCAGGTCACAGCTGAGCGATGTTTTCTGGCATGTTTGGAAATTCAAACTTCGCGTTTCCTTATGTAAGACAGGATTGGAAATTCACCTGCTGCCAAAGTCGCTGACGGTCAGTTTTCCGAGATCCAAGAAGACTTGTGTCGGGGCCAGCTCCTTCGTTCCAGCGCCTCCTGGCACAGCAGAGAGGAGGTCGGAGGCAAAGAAGACAGATCAGCACAGGTCCTGCCAGGGCCACGGTGCTGTCTCTGGCCACAGGGTCCAGCCCGGAGGCAGCGCGGGGTCAGGAAGCCCTGAGGGGCCTGCGGTCTGCTGAGGAGCCCCGCAGTCCACTGAGGAGCCATCCCACCAGAGTCCCAGGGAGGAGGACGGGGCCAGGAGGCGGGGGAGGGAAATGGAGCATCCACTGGAAACATCCCTCCCAGGAAGAGGTCACGGGTGCCCTGGGTGGTTAAAGTGACCTTGGTCTCCCTGACTCGCGCTTTCTAATTTACTCCGTGATAATGGGCAGGGCACCCGCCCTCTCTGGGCCTTGGTTTTCTCATCCATGGAATGGCCCTGGCCTCCCCCAGGGCTGCAGCAGGGCCCGCTGGTGACGCCCACAGTGACATCTCATGGGGGGAGGCCAGGCCCTCCTTTAGGACATGCTCCGTGGGCAGAAACAGGTGAACAACTCGCTCAAAAGCCAAGGTCAAGGATGTAGGTGGACTGCAGCCAGAAGACAAGGAGAGGAGCTACAGGGTAAATGGATTGGATAGAAGGGAAAAACGTGGCATGAAAACAAAATGGGGCTTCTGCCCCTTTGCTTTGCCTTCATATCCACCTCCCAGGTGACCTGGGCTGATCCCTGGCGGTGTCTGAGGAAGTCAGCGGGGCAAGCACTCTTCCCCAGGCCTGCAGGAGGGGCTGGCCCAGCATCCCTCTCACGGCAGCCGCCACCCTGGACTTGGAAGAACACTCAGTGCCTGCGGCCCCCACAGCCACTGGCTCCTGCCCCCTCGGGTGGAAAAACCCCCTCCACTCACACCCTGTTCTGACCCACATAGCTCATGCCCCTCCTCACCCCGCACCCTGGCTCCCGGAAATGTCAAGGAACCCCCACCCATGCTGGGTCTCGGGCCAGTGCTGTTCTTAAGTGTGGGGGACTCAATGGAGAGGGGAGAAGAGAGACATCACAGAGGGACAGAGAGCCAGGGCTCTCTGCGGGGGGAAGCTGGGCTCCCCAGACAGACAGCGCTGCAGGCCAGGGGCAAGCTAGCAAAAAAGAAAGAAAGAAAACTAAACAGTAACAACCGCGAAAAGAGCAGGATGAAAAGAGAAGAGGAAGAGAGAGGAAGACAGATGCAGAAAGAGAGGGGCAGAGCCACAGAGACAGAATCACAGGAGTGGAAGAGGCCCAAAGAGAGGCAGGGATTGGCAGCATCACTCTGGAGGTGAACCAGAACAGCCCTGGCTCGGTAGGAAACCTGGAGACCAGCAGCTCCCGCCCAGCCTCCTCGGCCCATCACCCCACCTCTCCAGCCAGACCGGAGCTCGCTGGAGCCGAGGACAGGCTCCCTGGGGACGACACTTCACCTTCAGCAAAACAAGTCCAGGAGCCCCTCTGAGGCCGGCCTGAGAAAGCCAGCAGGAAGGAGCAGCAGACCGAAGCCCAGAGCAGGAGCATGGGCCATTCTGGAAAATCAGACAGCATTATCTGCTGCCTCAGCCACGACCTGGCTTCCGCGGGGCTGCAGTGAAATTAAGCCCCGAGAATTAGCAGAACTGTTTTTAAAGGATTTGCCATTAATTTTATGGGTTTGCAAGAGCTCTTGGGATGAAAGATCAATCGTGCCAGCTGGCTCAACTGGACAGGCCCCCACCTTTTTAATCCCCTGGATTCTGCCTGTCCTGACGAACAGCGGCCCTGGGGGACATCGCTGCCAACACCAAGTCCCCGAGGGCCAGATCTGTTTGTGTCTTTGTCCCTTGCAGCTTCACCTGTCTCAGTCTGTGCTCCAGACAAGATGTACTGGAAGTTTCCGAGTCTTTCATCTGCTGCAAGGGGCAGGGGACAGGGTTTGTGGGGTTCACTTCTCTTCTAGCTCTTCCTAAGCTCAGAGATAAGCAGACTGCACCCCTCTCTCCAGTGCCTCCGTTTGCCACACTGTCCTGGTCATCCTTCACCCCAGGGAGGCCTGTAGGCAGAATTCTTCGCTGCCCTGACTGTTCCCTTGCCTGCTCTGATCCCAGTGGCACTCATATTCTCAAGGAAGTCTAGATCTTTCTCCTGCATGGGCTTCACATTTTGATTGAGTTGACCTATTTCTCTCTTGCCCCCCTTAAAGTCCTAAGTCCCAAGATCTCACAATGTGACCCTATTTGGAGACAGAGTCTTTACAAATAAAGTCAAGTTAAAGTGAGATCACTAGGGTGGACCCTCGTTCAGTCTGACTGGTGTCCTTATAAAAGGGGGACATTTAGGCACAGGGATACCCTCAGAGGTAAGACAGTGTGAAGAGACACAGGAGCACATGGACTTCTGCAGGCCCAGGAGGGACCTCCTCTGAAAGACGCCCAGGAGGGAGGCCTGGAATAGCCACATCTCTCAGAAGTTGATCTGCCACTGCCTTGATTTCTGGCTTCTGGCTTCCAGAACAATCAATCGTCCTCCAGTCCAAATATCTGTTTTTTTAATCCACCAGTCTCTGGTACATGGTTCTAACAATCCACATGGCTTAGCCACCTCTTTCTTGGAGGAGAGAAGATTCACACGCAGGGGCGACTCCTCTACCTGCATCCCCCAAGTCTGTCCAACCAGCCGCCACAGCTGCCGCAAGGACCTCATAACTCAGCAAGCTCAGAAGCAAACTCGTTAGCTCCCTTGCTCCCACCCCCATTCTGTCCCCATGTGCCCAGCCTGGATCATGGAATGAGCCTCCCAGTTTCCACTGAGAAGAGCCGGGGGTATTCCTGGCTCCCTTCCCCACAGGTCGTCAGGTCCAGTGTGCCCTGCTGAAGAAGTTTCTCGCATGCCGGTCTCTTCTTGGCACTCCCACCTAAGCTCAGGTCCCATCACCTCATGCTTGTCTCATTCCAGAAGCTCCTGACTGGTCTTCCTGTCTCTAGTCACTCCTTCTCCAACTCACATCCCTGCCCCTGGAGAGCTGATCTTGTCAGCGCCTTGTTCAAAAGCCTCAGTGGCTGATGAAACCTGTATCCCTGACCTTGACCCACACCACCGTCAGGCCCTCCAGCCTCTCTCCATCACCTCCCCACCCTGTGATCACACTGTTTCCTGGGCAGGCCAGGCCCTTTCTCAACATCAGGCCGCTGTACCTGACGTCTCCTCTGCCTGGGATGCCCTCCCACACCCAATTTTGCTTCTGGCTCACGACGTTCACACTTTCATGCTAGCACCAGCAATATTGTATTGCAGTTTATCTGGGTGTTCTCTTCCATCAGCTGGAAACCTCAGATATCAGCCCAGCCCAGAAGCCCAGCTCTATATCGCTGAATGAATGTGTGGCTAGATGGACGGTCAGACAGATGGATGGGCTGGTGGACAGACTGATGGATGGATGAACAGATGGATGGATAAGCATTATGTCCCAGGTCACATGGGGAGGCAAGCCAGATACTGCTGTACCCAATCATCCCTGCAGCAGCCAAGTGGGGAACGGAACTAGAGCTGGTCACACAAAGTCCAACTCTTGGCTCCAAGTCTGAGCTCAGCCTCTTCCAGGTACTAACTCACTAAAAAATAAGGCTTCTTAACCTGGGGTCTACAGACACCCAAGTAGTCTGCACACAGAATTCACGAATTTGGAAAAGTTACAGTAATACTAGTAGTGCTTTGAAACCTAGAAAAATCACAGCCATGTTTGTGTCATACTGTAGTTGTCAATGATATCTCAAAATAGCATCTATATATTCATCACTGCTTTGATGTTGTGATCATTATTAGTTAGATATAGATTACTCCTGCCTGGTTTTATTATTAATGCCCTGAGAAAGAAGCACATATATCACTATATCATAAAACTGGTGCAGTTTAATTAAGCTTTTGAATCTTGAGGCATCTATTACAAAAGCCATCCATCTTGAATAAACACATTGCCAGCTATAAAGCACAGCTTCTAGCAAAATTAGCAGACAAGGAATTAGGTCATTCCACCCATGAAGGTTCAGAAAACTCTGGGTAACATGCATAAGTGACTCAGCTCCTCCCTTTCTACACCCTAATTCTCATTCTATGTTTCAAATTAGCTAATAAAAAGTGAACATGTGAAACCCTAAATATCCCACCCTTGGGCCCTAATAATGACAGAGCCCCAGAACTGCTAGTAAGCAGATCTCCCCAGTCTTACCTCACTGTATAGCTCAGGTCTACCACGTACCTCCAGAACCTATCTTTGATGGGCAATGGTCTGGTGGGACTCCCCACAAATAAAGGGACCCAGGTAAGTTCCCCAGGAATTCTTAGCAGAACATCACCATCAATAGGCTGAGACCAACACAACAGGTTTTTACAATATTTTGATAAATCTATTTCAACATCATTGGGTTTTTTTTAAAAATATAGTTCGATGTATTTTATCATATATGAATAATGTGCTGAAAGAAAAAGAAATTAGAAATACAATCCACTCACAATCACATTGAAAAGAATTAAGTACCTAGTAACAAATTTATGAAAAGGGGTGAAAGACCTGTGCAACAATGTCTTACAAGACATTGTCAAAACAAAAAAAATGCAAGACGCAAAAAGATAGCTATTTGTGTTCATTGAAGGAGACAATTAATAGAGCCAAAATGGACATCCTACCTAAAGCAATATGCAGATTCAGTGCAATCCCTATTAAAAATCCAAGGATTTGTTTTAAGGAAATAGAACAAAAAATGTTAACATTCAAGTAGGCTCTAAAAAGGCCTTGAATGGGTAAAAAACAATCTTGAGAAAAAAGAAGAAAAATGAAAGCTTCACATTACCCTTCAAACTATATTACAAAGTGACAGTAATAAAATAATATATGGTATTAGAATAAAAATAGAAACACAGAATAGATTTGAGAACCCAGAAGTAAACCTAGTCATGTATAAACACTTCAGCTATGAAAAAGGTGCCATGGACATACAATGGAGAAAGGAAAATCTCTTCAACAAATGGTGCTGAGAACACTGGACAGTCACATGCAAAAGAATGAAAATGATCACTCTCTAGCTCCATGTAGAAAAATAAGTTCAAAATGGGTCAAAAACTCGGATGTAAGATCCTAACCCATAAGATACGTAGAAGGAAACAGGTGGTTCATTCCATGATATCAGCATTAGAGATGTCTTTGGGGACTCAACATCAATGGCAAGAGAAATGAAATAAAAGTAAAAATAAACAAATGGGATGATATCAAAAAAATTTTTTAAAGATTTATTTATTTATTTATACAAGCACTGGGTACAGTCAGAAGCGGGGAGGGTGAGAGAATTCACCAGAGCCAGAGCGGGGAGCAGAGCAGGCAGAAGGACCGAAGGACACTGCTGAGGGGAGCAGCGGGCGGCAGGCGAGGTCTGCGCGCCATGTGGGACCCTCCTCTGGTGGCCAGGGAGCAGCCGGGGATCGAACCGGCGCTGCAGAGGCTGCGGGCAGCTGCAGAGGCTGCGGGCAGCTGCAGAGGCTGCGGGCAGCTTCACAGCCCAGCGCTCAACTGCTGTGCCACCAGGGGAGGCCCGACATCAAATTTAAAAGCTACTATCCAGTGAAAGAAAATATCAACAGAATAAAAAGACAGAATGGGAGAGGATATTTGCACGTTGTATGTCCAGTAAAGGGCTAATACCCAAGGTATATGACGTGAAAGACAATTACTGGGAGATTTCACTTATTTGTGGAATATCAATAACCCCCCCCCCAAAAAAAAAAAACCTGATAAAACAACCAAAAATAACTCTCAGACTGAAAAATATGCCTGTTACTAAAGAGGAGAGAGAGAGAGGAGCGGGAGAAAGAATGGGGGATGGAGGGAGTAAAGAGGAGGGGGTTGCGGCACTGGAATTTTCGTGGTGACTGGATGAAGCATGTGTATGCATGTTAAGGAGTGAGGCTGTACCCCCAAAGGTATATAGATTTGTAAACAAATGACTAATCAATAAAATTTGATAAATAAAAGAAAAACCTCAAATCACAACTCAAAAAGAAAAAGGAAGAACTCATGGAACACAACAAAAAACAAATACTGCAGTCAAAAAACGGGCAGGAGATCTGAATAGACACTTCTCCAAAGAGAACACACAGATGGAAAACAGGGACATGGAAAATGCTCACCCTCACTTATTATTGGGGAAATGCAAATCAAAGCCACAATGAGATATCATCTCACACCTGGGAGAATGCCTTCCAGCAAAAAGACTAGTAACAACAAGTGTTGGCAAGGTGTGAGAGAAAAGACCCTCACAGACCGTTGATTAAGAGTATAAATTGTGGGCCTCCCCTGGTGGCGCAGTGGTTGAGCGCTGGGCTGTGAAGCTGGGCTGTGAAGCTGCCCGCAGCCTCTGCAGAGCCGGTTCGATCCCCGGCCACCGGCGAGGGTCCCACATGGCGCGCAGACCTCTCCTGCTGCCCGCTGCTCCCCTCAGCAGTGTCCTTCGGTCCTTCTGCCTGCTCTGCTCCCCGCTCTGGTTCTGGTGGATTCTCTCACCCTCCCGCGCTTCTGACTGTACCCAGTGCTTGTATAAATAAATGTGCATATAAATAAATAAATAAATAAATAAATAAATAAATAAATAAATCTTTAAAAAAAAAAGTATAAATTGGTGCAACCATTTTGGAAAACACAGTGAAGTGTCCTCAAAAAAACTAAAAACAGAACCACCATATGCTCCAGCATTCCCAGAGTATCTGTTCAAATCAAAATGCAAAAAGTTTGTGAGGTAATACATAGTTGCTTTAAGCTACCAAGTTTTGGGGTAATTTGTTTAAATATACAGGGGACCTGTCCCAAAACCCTCACCGGTTTCCTGAAACCACAGATATTACTGTGTTTTTTCCTATATAGGCCTAACTAAGATAAAGTTTGATTTATAAACTAGGCACAGTAAGAGATTAACAACAATAACTGGTAAAAAAAAAAAATAGAACAACCCTAACAACATGTTGTAATACAAGTTACATGTATGTGGTCTCTGGGCTCTCAAAATTTCTTATTGCATAAGATATTTTAGGCTGTTTACTGTGAATGGCAGTTTGAGAAACTAGGGATAAGGATGACAACATATATATATGTGTGAAGCTTCTTAGAAGGAATTATCTCACATAATTATGGGAGCAGGCATGTCCCGAGATCTGCGGGGTGAGTTGGCAAGCTGGAGACCTGGGAGAGCCACGTTGATGGTCTAGTTCCCATCCAAAGACCAGCAGGCTTGAGACTGAGGAAGCAATGAGATTCCCACTTAATTATAAAGGCACAAGAAAAGCCAATGTCCCAGCTGCAAGGCATTCGGGCAGGGGGAGCGCCTCTTTCTCAGCCTCTGTGTTCTATCAGGTCTTCGACTGAGTAGACAAGGCCCACCTTGGACAGGGCAGTCTGCTTTCCTCAGTCTACTGATACAAGTGCTGGTCTCCTCCAGAAACACCGTCACAGATGCACCCAAATAATGTTTGACCAAATGTCAGGGCACCTTGTGGTTCCATCAAGTTGACCCATCAAGTAGCCATCACCCGTGGGGGAGAAGACAGTGAAATGCGTTTCAAGATCTTGCTACTGGGAGTTTGGAAATGGTGAGAGGAGTCAGTGTTGTCTCTGTAACAAGTTTTTATGGGCTGCTAATAGATTCTAAGACACATTTATCACATGCTCATAACTCTGAAACTATGGTTTTTTAAACTATCAATGGCATCTTGCAATTGATAACATTATTTTCTTTCTTATTGGTATTTAAAATGGTAATACATCTTAGACGCAATGAGATACTGCCTCGACTCTTTATGTGCGAAGCCCAGTAACACTGAACATTGTCATTTAAAATTTTGTTTTCCATGTGATTGAAAAAGATTATGCCTTTTCTTTCGCATGTCTTTGATTTTAAGTGATACTGAATCTAACTCTTACGGTTTGGCCATCATGTTTATGACTTGTTTTGCAGTTTGTTGAAATACAAAATAAAATAATTAAAATGTCAGATTGTGTACTTTACCCATTCTTATTACAATATTTGTCTTTTTCTTATCAATTCACAACATAATTTTATGCATTAAGGATATTAATCCTTGTTCTACAATACCTGCTACAAACAATATTTTCTCATTGTGGGCTGACATTTAGTTTTATTTATAGTGTTTTTGATGTCAGGCTTTTCAATTTATATGTGGCCAAATCTATTAATCTTTTCTTTTATGCATTTGTCTTTGTTTTCATGCTTAGAAAGCTCTTCCCCAGGCCAAGTTTACATAAATTATTTATATTTTCTTTATAGTTTCAATACACTTAACAATGATTTTTTTTATATTTTAACCTTTATGTGGGGATATAGCATAGGTTAGAAATTACTGAATAATCATTTGTCCTCTCTAATCTGTAATGTGCCATCTCTGCCCCTTATTAAATTCATATACATGCATGTGTCTCTATTGACGTGATACAGAGAGACAGATCTGTGTCTATTTCTGGACTAAATTTTTCATTCCATGAGTAAGTCTGGTGGTTACATTTTAGCACATTCTCACAAAAAATGTAAACTCCATGAAAGTCACCTCAGTACCGCCAATGTGTAGAATGGCATAGGATAAAATATTCAAGAAATACCTGCTGAATGATAGAGTGGACTATTTCTGTGCCAGAGCCATATTTTGCTTTTATATTTTTTAAGTCAGGTTTATTGCAGTGTAATTTAACACAGTATAATTTAACACAGTAAATCTCCCCCTTTCTAATGGCCATTTGCATGAGTTTGACAAACACACAGTTTGGAAATCGCCATCATAATGAAGATAGAGGATAGTTACGCAACAAATACCTCGAAAATTTTAATTATTGTGGTGTCATGATGCATTTTTATAGTAAGACTGTAAAAATGGGAGGGGCACCCCAAAACCCCAAGACCTGGCCCTTCTGGTAAAGGTTCTGCAATCCACCGCTTCAAGACAAAACATTCTCCAGCACATAAGACCTTCAATGGACAGGAACTTTAATTCAATGAATGTGCAATGCAGAAAAGGGAAAGAATGGGGAAGAATCGAGTTTCCAAATCAAGCACCTGAAGTTGCCCGTCCCCTCGTGGGTAAGTGCCCAGCAAAACACGGTTGGCCCAAAGCAGGGCCTCTGAGGCCTGAAAACCTGCTCCAAGTCTAAGGCACTTCCCGGCATGGGGAGCCACAGAAGAGGGTCAGAAACAACCAGACAAGTTTGGGAGGAAAAGAGCAAAATCAAAATCCAGATCAACGCTGCCATTGTTACGTCCCACGGGTCTCCCACCCACGTCTGGTCCAACCAGTCCAGGACCAAGAAGCAAGTGCAGCTTCCTCACATGTCTCTGCTCCACGGGCCTCCCCTAGGTCTTCTTGCTCGACATGCTCCTTCCTGCCCCAGTCTCCTCTCCAACCTCTTCTCCTCCCTGCCCAGCTCCACCCTCTCTTGGGTGGTGCAGGGAACCTGGAACCTCCCCTCTTCCTGGGGACCCCCGTGTTACAAGGCCATCCAGAAAGCTGTCAAACACATACCAGTTGGAGCCAGAACTCAGAACAAGGCATCCCTGAAAATGGAGGTAAGATTTCCCTCTGGGAGTCAGAGCAGGTGGACCCACTTGTGATAAATGCAGATGTGAGGGGTCTCGGGGGGGGCTTGTGGGAAACAGCCAGCTCCTGCTGGTAAAACTGGGTAAAGTGGGTGCACAGTGGGTGGGCTGTGGGTGCACCGGCAATGCAGTAGGTGGGCTGGGTGGGAAGGGCGAGAGCTCTGGGGGTGGCACTTCCCTCTGGCATTGTCTCCCCACTGGAGCAACCTCCTGGCCCCTAGGGACCCTGCTCTCCCACCTGTGAGGTAGGGGAGATGGGAGCACATTGCTCACCCGAGCAGTGCAGCTGCTAAGCCAGGGTGAGTGCTGAGTAATTGTCACTTTTTATTAAATAGCAACTTGGGAAAGTGAAGCAGGATCTTGAAAAAGAAAATCACCTGTGGATCCTTTCAGCTGTGTTTTGTCTGAGGAAATAATGTCCATACAAAGAGGGAGATTAAGGTGGTTTTGAAACAGGGGTCACACATTCTTCAAGAGCTGGCCTGCCTCCTCTCCCCTGGAATCGGGGGGGACTTGCAACTGCTGCTACTGTAGAGTAGGGAGAAGGGATGTGACTTCTGAGGCTGACTGGGGCAGACCAAGTGGCTTCGACCTCGTTTGTTCCTGCTCTTGACATTGATCCCTGAGGCCCCTGCAATGACTATGCTGAGGGTGAAGCTTCAGTGGTGTGGACGTGCGGGGAGACCCAGAGACCACCTGGGGCCTGGAGAGTGAAACAAGCGCCTTGGCCCAGGGCCGGCGTGTGAGTAAAGAAGCTTCTGGATGATTGCAGTCCCCCAACATTTGAATCATCCCTGGCTTTTGAGCCTCCCTAGACTTCATGGAGATAAACCTGTTCAAATTTCTGACTCACAGAATTTGGACACACAACAAAATGGCAGGTGTTTTCTGCCTCTAAACCCAAAATGGTTGGGTTGTTTGTTACGAGGCTGGATACCAGGGTGGTGGGCAAGCTGGCAGAAGCTGCCACCCGCAGACCTTCCCACTAGAGGAGCCTCAAGCAGAGGTGGGGAGAAATTACCAGGCTTTGTTGTGGCCTCACTGAAATATCCCCCCAAGAACACACAACAATTTTTGTGGTCACCGAAAACCAGTATACAACTCATTCAGCAGTTATGACCAGGATTATCCCAGACCCTGGAGAAGTTATATCAATGGAATAAACCAATAACCCCCCTTTCTGATTTATACATCAGTCTCTCGTGACTTTGGCATGTGTGTGTCAGGTCCCAAGCTCCTGGCCCTCCTTAGCAGTAAAAATATCATGGGCTGAATCTCAGTTCTGGATCTATATCCCAGCTGTCCCTCCACGGGAGCTTTGCAAGGTGCTCAGCCTCTGTGAGTCTGTTTCTTAGTCTATAAAATTGAGTCGAGAATATCTCCTTCACGTGATCTGCGTGGGGTTAAATGCGATCTTATCTATAAAGGATTGACCTGGTTCAGTGTGGGGCCTCAATTCCAACAAATCCAATGCCAACTTTCTTCATTTTTCTCTCCACCTTTGGCAACGCTGGGGAGCAGACTATGGACAGAGTGATCCCTCAACTTCCCCCCACCCACTCCAGGCATCCACCCAGAGAAAGGCTGGTGCGGGGGGACCAGCACTGACCCCTCCGCCTCTGGCTACAGCAACACTCCCACAAATGGAAGCTGTTGGCACCAGGCCGGCTTCCTGTGCCGAGACCCCCATGACGGCTCCTGCCCCCAGGGGCTCTGACTGGACAGGCTCAGGAGTGAGCACAGCCACAGTGGCTATGTCGCCCGGATGACCAAGCACAATCCCTGAAGGTTGGCAGCCCAGCCCATCAATTTTCAGGACAGGCGAGAAGACAGGGGCTCAGGAATTATAGCCCCATCAGGTTGCCATCATCTCTCGCAGCTCATGAAAGTGATCCACAGCCCTTCAACTTGGATTTTAAAGATTAAATGCGAGGAAGGATGACTCCGCCGGATTCCAGCCGAGCGGCGGGTGCCCCTGAATGCCAGAGAGGGTGATGGATTGAGTGCTCAAGACGAGGACAGAGATCACGACTCTCCACACATCACCAGGGGCAGCCAGTCGGGCCCCCAGCCTTGGGACAGCGGCCTGCGTGCCACGGGGTCCGGGCCCAGGCTCCAAAACTTCAGTTTCAGGAGAGCAGGGGTCAAGTCCATTTTGTTCTGCACACAGTAGGCACTCAGTAAATCTTAGCTGGCCAAAGGAAGGAATCCTAGTCCTGTCTTTCAAGCTATGAGACTTCAGACAAATCCAAGGGCCTGGCTGGTCTCAGTTTCTTCATCTGTAAAATGGGACCAGGAATAAGTTATCTCCCTAGAGCCGTCGTGAAGATGAAATGACACAGTACAAGGAAGCACAGTAGCTGGCATGGAGGACAAGGTGCCAGGCAAGGGAGGCCAAGTCAGGAGCCGAAGTCCAGCAGAGTCGGGGGGGGGGCGGTGGCCCTAAGGACAGGGGGGCAAGGATTGGCTCTGTGCTGCTCAGTTGTGATGGCTCAGCACCCGCTCAGCGCCGCTGTCTTGTTCGCTCCTCTGTCCTGTCTGCCCAGAGGGATGGTGCAGGGGCTGTAACATGTGCGTGCGTAGCCAACCCGTCGCTCTCACTGTGCAGGAATGGTTGATCCCAAAAGATCAGGTGAGCGCTTGTGGGGGTGGCCCTGAACGCGTCCGCGTCCGGGGAGAGGCGCCCCCACAGGCGGGCAGGGCGGGGCTGGCCTGGCCTGGCCGGCCAGGACCTAGGCGTGGCCGTGGGCTATGTGCACACTCAAGCTCAAGGAGGCGCCGAAGGTCAAACTCACAACTTCACGCTGAGCCGGCAGGACAGCGGGGAGCCCTGGGAGGTTCTGGAGCCGGGCTTTCTTACTGAAAAATATCTTTAGCTTAGTAAAGCAATCGGTGTTTGACTTCTGCCAAAAAGGGGTCAGCAGCTCAACACTGGAGCCCAGGGCAGAAAGGGGAGAGGGAAGAGCAGGAGCATGTGGCAAGAGCGCAGGCCCAGCTCCCCTGTGGGAGGGCACCAGACCCGCCTGCGGTCACTCACTGCTCCAGCCTTGGCTCCTGGTCTGTTGACTGGGAGGGCTGGGAAGGGGCTGAGTGGCAGTGCCAGGAAGGCCCAGCACAGGCCCCCTTGGCAGCAGGGACAAGCAAGTCTCGGTTGGCTGGTATTAGTATTTGGGTTAAAGTCGAGAGTGAGACGTTATCATGAGCGTGGCAGAGAGGGGAGCAGGCCCTGGAGTCCAGGCTAGACAAAGCGGGCCTCACCCCTGTGCCTTGGGGGTGAGGCCTCCCAAAATAGCTGAGCTGGGTAGGAAATTAAGTTATTCTTTGCCCCCAGGATTCTTCTGCTCCTGCCATGTCTCCAAGGCCCCAAGGAGCCTTGGCTGAAGAGACTGGGTGAGGGAGTTTTCTTTCACCGTGCACAGGCGATGGTGGAAGGCTTGGGTTTCCTCCAGGCGAGGGCTGCTGGCTACAGAGGTCGTCTGTACCGGGAGTTTCTGGAGAAGCCCCCCTCTTGTGGCCAGCACAGCCTCATGCTGCGACCCCACAGAGGGAAAGACAGGCAGAGACGGGGTGCAGAGGAAGCCCCTGCCTGGTACCTGGACCTGGGGTCATTGTGGTGCCTGTTGGAACGGAATCCTCCCTGCAGCGGGCACGCTCTGCAGCCTGGCAACCACTGGCCTTGGCGGTTGTCCAAGGTTTCCAGAGCCCATGGCATTGGCTGCCTGGCTGCTTGAATAAGCTGGGGCTTTGCAGAGATGGGAGGGGGATCCCTGGGCCCACCTGGTCAAGCTCATCGCTGCAGGAGGAACCAGGTCAACAGGAGCAAGTTCGGGGTAAATAAACACAGCAAGGAAAACAATGGAACCACCATTCGAGGCCTCTCACTGGAATCCTGCAGCCAACCCCTTCACTGCTGCTTCCTTCACTGTGAGACTCACTCCCCCCGGGTAACCCTGAGGGGGCTTCCAGGCTTGTCTGTCCAGCTCACAAGTCTAGCCAAGCTAGTCCCCAGCTCAGAAAGTCTGCCGTGGCTAAAGAAGTACCTGTGCATGCTCCCCCTTTGCGTTCCAGGCCTCTCTTCCCCAACATCAATCTCAATCTGAAATGCCACCTCCTCGAGGAAGTCTCCCCTGATTTCTTAATTTTTCTGAACTGTTACCAACTGCTTCCTTCACAAGCCCTGTCCTTCACATAAGCTGGAGGCAGTCCCAGGGCCTGGGGTGTGAGGCACAGAGCCAAGGGAAAGAAGACTGGAGAAGGAGAAAAGGCAGGCCCTCCCAGGCCCAGCTGGTGGGGTCCCGTCCCGAGGAGCCCGTGCCCACCTGCCATCTGTCAGAAAGGGAACAGCCACACACAGCAACTCAGCAAACCGGAGAGGGCAGGCTGCCCCCTGTGGGTGTGCGGCGGGGGCTGGGGTTGTCTCAGGTTAGTAAATTGAAATCCAGATCACAGGAGTGTTTTGACTCAGTCAATCATTTGGTCATCATTTTTTTCAGTCCTACAACAACCTCACTAAGCTGCTGTCAGATTCTAGACCTCAGACTTTGAGCAAACACTGTTAAAGAAGAAATGGCTGAGAGAGTGTGAGCGTGAGAAGTGACAGCCAGACGTCAGCCTGAGCTGAGGGGGAGCAGAGGAGTGAGGGGAAGCCCTGCTTGGGGCCCGTGAGATGTGTGGACAGAGAAGAGATCCTGGAGGGCTTCCCAGAGGAGGTGTCTAGTTTGGGCGTGAGGAATGTGTAGGAGTTTCCTAGAGGGTCAAAGCAGAGTTGGCAGACAAACCCACATGCATGACTCCCTGAGCAGCGAGCCTCCCTGCCCAGCACGACAGTATTTACACGCTCAGTGCTGCCTGCGCTGATGGGAAGAATGGGCCTCATCGCCCTGGTATGGCCTAGAGTCCAACAAACATATGCCAAGGCCGTGAAAGCGCATGTGGCGCCTGTGCAGTGGGAAAGGCTTCGTGGCTCCCAGGAATCAGAGACCAAGGGCGACTGGAGCAGAACTGAGTCAAGTGATCAGCTCCACAAAGCAGTGCTCGACTCTGAGTGGAGAAGACTTTGGGGTGCACTGGGTCACTTTACAGACGAGGAAACTGAGGCCCAAGCAGGGAGAGCCTCCTGCTCCCTGCACGGAGGATGCAAAGTAGGCTTCTCAATGCCCAGGCCAAAGCTCTCCCCCAGGGGCCAAAGAGAGCAGATTTTATTCCCGACGGAAGCTGCGGGCATCGTAACTAATTGTTTAAGTCTTTGTAAAGCTCACAGAAAGAAACGAAAAAGCGTGCTAGCCTGTTCAGAAACAGAGGCAAGCGCTTAGCCGAGACAACTTGTCTTCCGCAGAGTGTTCGGTCTACAACCCTCCTCGAGATGTCTCTCTGACTCCCCTCTGGCTGGAGCGGGGGTCTCCACTGAGCAACCCTGGAACCATGTCCCCTTGTTGAGACTCACACTTAGCAGGACTTCTCCACGGCCCGTACGCTCCTGGAAGGCAGGAATGGTGTGTCCTCCGCTGCTGTGTTCCCAAGACCCGGCACGTGGCAGACGCTCACTAAACACGTATTTGCGACGGCACGCAGAGGGAGTGATGCTTCTTGTGGAAGACGAGGGCAAAGAAAAGGGAAGCCTGGCTTCTTCTGTGGACTGAATCTCCAGCCGCCCATCCATGCATCCACCCATCCTACATCCACCCACCATCACCCCTCTTCCCTCATGTTTCTAGCACGGCTCTCCCTCCAACCATCCATCACCCTGTCAGCCCCAAATCCATCCTCCCCCATCTTTCCTTCCATCCGTCATCTCTCCATCTCTCCACCACATCCTTTTATCCATCTGTCCATCCATTATCCCTCCACGTCTCCTTCCGTCCATCACCCCCCACCCTGCCATCCATCTGTGCATGCAATAGCACTTCTTTTTTTTTTTTTTTTAAGATTTATTTATTATTTATACAAGCACTGGGTATAGTCAGAAGCGTGGGAGGGTGAGAGAATTCACCAGCAGAGCGGGGAGCAGAGCAGCCAGGCTGACGAAGCACACTGCTGAGGGGAGCAGCGGGCGGCAGGAGAGGTCTGCGCACCATGTGGAACACTTGCCGGTGGCTGGGGATCGAACCGGCGCTGCAGAGGCTGCGGGCAGCTTCGCAGCCTGGCGCTCAACCACTGCGCCGCTGGGGAGGCCCTCAATAACACTTCTTGAACGCTCGACGGGCAGGAAACTGAGATAAACAAGGGGGAGTAGAGCCTGACCTCTGAAGCTCTCTGTTGGCAGGGCCTTCCCGGAAAGCCTGGCCCATGGTTTGGAAAACACAGCAGAGTAATTCAGAGACACGATTTCCTCGACATCCCCAGCCCCTGAGAACCATTTATGTCACGTGACCAACAGAACACTGAGGCCAGCGAGGCCCTGCCTCGCTGGAAGGAAGGGTGGAGGGATAATGGCTGGATGGACAGATGGATAAAAGGATGTGGTGGAGAGATGGAGAGATGACGGATGAAAGGAAAGATGAGGGAGGATGGATTTGGGGCTGACAGGATGATGGATGGTTGGAGGGAGAGGCGTGCTAGCAAGATGAGGGACGAGGGGTGATGGTGGGTGGATGTGGGATGCTGACAAGCCGGGAGGAGAACGCTTCACGTGACACATGATGGGAGACAAACCCAGCTGCGTGGGTGCGGGGAGCAGCCGGGGACAGGGCCAGGCCCCCAGGAACCCTCCTGTTGCCATCGCTGCGGCGGGCCCCTGGTGGCAGTGCTGTTGCACCAGCGAGGATAGTCTCGGATAATGGCATGACAAATCCTCCTGTGGGAAGGGTTGGTCCAGCTTCACTCTGGCCTGCCTACCTGCCACGTGGCCCTCTCTTCAAAACCCTGACCCAGGGCGCCGTCACCCCATCCTGAGCAGGGCATGCCTGCCCGCTCTTTCCCCTTTGAGCCCTTTGAAGCTCCTGCTCGGGAAGCATTATCGTTCTCTCCTTTCCTGACAGGAAGACAGAGGCCGGCGAGGCTGGGCCGACGTGATGAGGTGATGAAGTTTGCAACTGGCAGCAGGATGGCAAAGACAGTTCCCTGACTGACTGTCCCCTAACAAGCCCTCTGGGGGTGTGACTCAGGATCAGACAAAACCCTCCTGGCCTCTTCTGGGTTAGATCCAGAGTGGAACAGCCCAGCGCTGGCTGAGGCCTTCGGAACAGTAGTGGGACTTTGAACTGACCCCGGGCCCCCAGCAGGGAGTCTCCACACCCCAGCCAGGAAGGGGGTTGGTTGCTCCCTGAGCTGGAACCGCCTTTCAGGGGCTGACAGAGTCCTCCTTAGTCAGAGCTCTGTGTCATCCATTCCAAAGCAAAAAGGCATTCACAGCTGCCAGCTGTCATTTTCATAATGAAATTCGCTTTCAAAGCCCAAGGCCACCCTAATAACAAAACAGAGCCAGCTCAGAAGAAGTGGGCCCAGGCAAGGCGGGCAAGGGAAATGCCAGGAACCTCCCCCGGGGGCGGAGTGCCGGAGTCGTGACTGAGCAGCGCCACTGGTGCACACTCAAGCACACGCACGTGTCCTCACGCCCCCCCGGGGGCCTGGAAATGGCAGCTGAGGAAAGGCGTCTCCCCTGGGACAGAGAGTTGAGGGGCACTTGAGAGCTGTAAATACCTAAAGAGATTGTCATGTGGGCAAGAAATAAGAATTCATTTGAACAACATCATTGCTTGTGAGCACCTACTGTGTGCCAAGCCCTGTCCTGGGGGTTTTCATTTTCTGGAATAAGCCTCACAGAATATTCAGGAGGAGGGAGTCCTACTTTGTCCTGGTTTACAGACAAAGCGGAGGTAGGAAACTTGAGGCCCTGTGTGCCCAAAGTCAGTGCCGGGGGGTAGGGGCTGTGATTTGAAGGCACGCCCACCCTCACCTCTTCACTCCACCTCCCGCAGTTAAATCATAAAGAAATAAAAGAAAAGCCACTGCTCCCAGGGCAGAACCAAAACTCACGAGGGAGCGTCTGTCTCAGTCCACGCGAGAACTGAAAGCTGGAATGGCCGGACGTGGGAGGAGTAGTGAGGCTCCTATCCCACGACGTATGCAAGAGGCAGCAGACGAGGCTCCCTGGGGCTGACCCACAGGTCACTCGACGCCTGCGTCTGAATCCAAAATAGCTGTTTCAGGCACATGAAAAAAATGCTCATCATCACTTCTCATCAGGGAGGTACAAGTCCAAGCCACGATGGCATGCCACCTCCCACGCGTGAGCATGGCCCACGTCAGAGAGACCAGAAACGGGGCCTCCCCTGGTGGGGCAGGTGGTTGAGCGCAGCGCTGTGAAGCTGCCCGCAGCCTCTGCAGTGCAGGTTTGATCCCGGCCAGCCAGGGAGCTACCCACATGGCACAGCAGACCTCTCCTGCCTCGCCCGCTGCTCCCCTCAGCAGTGTGTTTCTGTCAGTCTGCCTGTTCTGCTCCCCGCTCTGTCTCTGGTGAATCCTCTACCCTCCTGCGCGCCTGACCTGTATCCTGGTTCTTGTATGTATGAATAAATAAATCTTAAAAAAAAAAGAAAGAAAGAAAGACCAGAAACGAGCGTCAGTGGGTGTGGAGAAAAGGCACCCACCTTTCCGCCCTGTGGAAAACACTATGGAGGTTTCTGAAAATAGCCCCACCCTGCCACCCAGACACTGCACTCCTAGGCCTCTACCCAGGGGACACAAAAACCCCAGCTCACGGGGCTGTGTGCACCCCGTGTTCACGGGCGCTGATCGCAGCAGCCGAGCCCTGGAAGCAGCTGAAGTGCCCAGGACAGTGGGCGAAGGCGCTGTGGCGCACGCACTCGCCGGCTGCTGCTTAGCTGTCATAATAATTTAAAAAGGAAATGCAGCCTTGCCCTTTGCCAGGTGTGGACGTGGAGGGGCTGACGCTAAGCTAGTAAGTCGGAAGGAGACAGAGCGGATGGGGTGACTCCCGGGTGGAATGTAAAGAAATAAAGGCACAGACAAGCCAGATGAACCTGGAAATCGGACTCTAAAACTGAGACCCTCAGAGGGAGACTGTGGGGGTGGGAATGAAGTGGGGAGGGGGCCCTGTCTAGGCTGGCGGAGTCTGGGGCTCGGGGGGGCTGGAGTGGTAACACACCTGCAGCGTGTGAACCTGTGCTCGTACCCGTCAAGTGCTGTGAACTCACATTACCTCAGTAAAAAAAGTAAAAAGAGACTCCACGGAGGGCTGCCCCCCACAACCGGCTGTCATGGCAATTGGGGGAGCCCTGGGCAGAGGTCTTGCCCAGGGGTGCTCCAGGAGCCGCGGCACGACAGCCCCACCCCCGGGGGCAGTCCCACGGGTCCTCAGCACCCTCCTGCCCCTGCTGGAATTCCCACGCAGGCCTCGGGAGGAAGCTGGGTCAGGACCCCCCTGGCTGTTCCCGGCCCCGGCAAGCCTGCCCTTGGCCCGTGCTGGGGAGATCGTCTTCCCCAGTGCCCGGGTGCCGCCCTGCACACACTGCCCTGTTTTCTGCCACAGCTACTGCAAGCCCCTTTGAGGACCCACTGTGTGCCCCGGCAGGGGTGGGGCATTCCCAAGGCATATTTCTGAACTGGCTTCCCAGGACCACCCCGAGCCTCAGTTTCCCTGTGATCTCAGTCATGACCCTGCTGCAGAAGGCCTGGAGGAACTAACAGACAGAAAGGGCATAGATGGTTCCGGGGGCTCACCAAGTCCCCCAAGAGCCCGGCGAGAAGAGCGGGTGGTCTTCTATAGCCAGTGAGGAAGCCGAGGCCCCCACACAACCCCGCCTCTGGGGCTCACAGAGCAGTGAGGACTGAAATCTGTGAGGTTCTGACTCCAAGTCCAGGCCCCTCATCCTCCACCCTGGGGTCCCCAAAACCTGACCATGCGTCAGCCTCGTCTAGAACACACTGCAACCCGAGCTGAAGGGCGTCACCCCAGGGACGGCCACTATGGTCATTTTCTCGCCCCGGCACAGGGTTTCCTGTCCGGTGGGAGGCAGGACGCTCAAAGCCAAGGCAGCCCCAGAGGGCAGATGCTGGGCGGGGGCCGCAGGAGAGAGGGTCCCCAGGCTGGGGCGATCAGGCCGTGGGAGATAGGGCAGGGGAGAGCTGGTGCAGAGAGAGCCTGGGCAGGCCCAGGTGGAGAGGACTTCAACTCTCAGCCCCAGGACCAGGGTTGAGGGTCTTCAGAATGGGCTAAGGGAAAGCCACAGCCCCCAGGGCAGGGGACAGCTGTGCACTAGATTCCTGTCTGGGCCAAGGTCACAGCGGAAAGAGGAAAATGGCACTGTCCGGGGGCCTGGAGGCGAGGGGGCGGCATGGGGGCGGGGGCGGGTTCTTGGGGGCGTTGGCTTGTAGGGCTGCAGATGACAGGCCTGAACGTGGTCAGGGCGCTCCTCTTAGAAATGGCACTGTGGTGGCCATCTGCTGTCCAGCTGCTTCTGCCTCGCATGCTGATTTTTTCAGAATGGAGCCCTGGAGGGGGTGTGGGGCTTCGGCACTCTTGGAAGATGGGGGGCAGACGTCAGAGCACATGACCAAGTTGCTTTCCAAACGCTTGTTCTGGCTGGGAGCGCCAGCAGCCCGAGAGAGCCGGTCTCTCCCCCCCCCCCCCCACGCCAGCTCCAGGAAGCCGCCATGCATTATTTTTGCAAATCCTTCCTGATTTGATGGCAAATTGTGCGGATGGTGTGTAGCTTTTCCCGTGTCTCTGATTCATGTTGGAGGGAAGCACTTTTTCATAAGCTTATTGGCTATTTGTCTTTTTCCCTTATTGTAGCTTGTCCTTTTGGGGCATATTTAAATAGTCTCCAAAGTAAATCTCAGTGAAATGATGGCCGCGCAGCCCATCAGGAGCCAAGCAGGAAGCGAGCTTGCCGAGGGATTTGCGGCTATTTATTTTCCTGACGGTTACCATGGTGTAAAGAACCCCCAAAACCAGTAAACTGAGTCAAGGTCTTACATGGCAGATTATAAAGCTTGTTTAAATCACAAGACTTCGTTTAAACTAAAGCCACTTCCTTCCTCTTTCTTACACACACACGCACGCATGCACACACGCGTGCACACCAACAGTGAGGACTTATTTACAGAGTTTCACCTCCACTGAGGTCTTTGTGATGACTTTTATTAATTATTGAATAATTCAATAAATAATTCATGATTTTCCTGCTGGCGACGGCACCATCAGAAGCTCGTGAGCACATGTGAAGCCAGCCCGTGCTCTTCCTGGCACGAATCAACACTAGTCCTAGGATTGTGAATGAGGATGTGTTTGAGCGTGCAAGAGTGTGCAAGAGTGTGCACCCCTGGGAAAGCCTGTGTGAGCTCGCGCCAGGGATTGTGCGTCTGAGTGTGTCCACAGGCTGCTTGCACATGTGAGCGCAGGTCTGGGTGGGAAGAAGCAGGAGGGTCACTTGCCCTCTGAGCTCCTGGTCTGCGTGTGGTCACCGTCTCCTGGGTGGACAGTGTGGGGGATCCAGTCTCAGCAAGTCCTTTCTTCATTATCTGTGTGGGTCACTCTTAACAAAAACATCCAGATTTCAGCTAGAGGAGATTTTTCAAAATGCATGGTTGCAGGCCGCAGAGCTGCAGGGCAGGGTGTGAACGGAAAAGGTAAGACCGTCCCTTCCACGGGGGAGCAGCCAGTACTCTCCCAACGGGCTTCCTGCTGCTTGGCACACACGTCACCCGGCCTGTGGCTCCGCCTGAGATGGGAGAGAGAAGGCAACATGGCCCTTGGAATACACCGCGCCCTGTGCTGTTACTTCATGTTTCTGGGTTTCTGCCTGTAAAATCTTAATAAGAAATCCCTGCCTGCGCCACTGGGGGGTTATTGTTAGAAACTTGAAGAGAAGTGAGTGCTAAGTGCCAAGTACTAGGTGTTAAGTGCTGGGCAGCAGAGGGCAGCTGTTTGCTGTTGTGAAGAAGAAGAAGCCGCTATGAACACCTGCATACAGGTATCTGCGTGGCTCTTTTTTGTTTGTTTGTTTTTTAAGATTTATTTATTTATGCATGTAAGAACTGGGGTACAGGCCAGAGGTTTGGGAGGTGAGAGGATTCACTTGAGACAGAGTGGGGAGCAGAACAGGCAGACTGACTGAAATACACTGCTGAGGGGAGCAGCGGGTGAGACAGGAGAGGTCTGCTGCGCCATGTGGGTAGCTCCCTGGCCGGCCAGGGATCGAACTCAGGCCACAGCGGCTGCCCATAGCTTGATGCTGCTGAGACTTAACCCCTGCACCACCAGGGAGGTCCACTGCATGGCTCCTTTTAATGCCTTTGAGTTAATCCTTACGTTTGAAAGACAAATTCTTTGTTGACGTTTCCTTTCTGTGCTGGAGAGATCTTGCTCCGCGTTCCTGCAGGCCTCCGCTGTGTCTGACGAACAGTCTGCCTTCGTGTGGTCATGCTCCTGTGGGTGATGTCATTTTTGTCTGACTGCTTTTGAGATTATCTCTGGTTCTCAGCAGCTTGCCTGCAAGCTTTCTGGGTGTGGTTTTCCCAAGTTTGCTGTGCTTCTTGGCCCCATCAGCTGATGTTCTTCATCACATTTGGGAATTTTCAACCATCACTTCTTCAAAATTGTCGGCCCCATTATCTCGCTCTGGGTCTTCTAGAATTCTAAATGCCTGCCTGTCACACTGTTCAATATTGGCTCAGAGGCCACTGATGGTGTAGTTCATTTTATAAACATTATTTTGTCTGCCTGTTCTTTAGACAGGATTTCCGTGGACTGTCTTCAGGGTCCCTGGCCCTCCAATCTGATGTGAAGCGGGCCAGTGAATTTTTTCATTTCATTTCATATTGTATTTTTCATTTCAAAAATGTTCAGATGGGGCCTCCCCAGTGGCGCAGCGGTTGAGCGCTGGGTTGCGAAGCTGCCCGCGGCCTCTGCGGCGCCGGTTCGATCCCCGGCTGCTCCCCGGCCACCGGAGGAGGGTCCCACGTGGCGCGCAGACCTCTCCTGCCGCCCGCTGCTCCCCTCAGCAGTGTACTTCGGTCCTTCTGCCTGCTCTGCTCCCCGCTCTGGCTCTGGTGAATTCTCTCACCCTCCCGCGCTTCTGACTGTACCCAGTGCTTGTATAAACAAACAAACAAACAAACAAATAAATAAATAAATAAAACATGCCTCTATAAAAAAAAAAATGTTCAGATGATTCTTCTGCTTCCATTTCCCTGATGAGATCGCTCATCTGTTTACTCAGTCAGATCATCTTTTCCTTTAAATCCTTGAAAATACGTAGAATAGTTTCTCGTCTGCTAATTTCCACACGGCTTATCTCTTGCTCTGTTGTGCTCATTATCCCTTTTTTTCTGAATTAAGGGACAAACACTGGGGTTCAAACACCATCTCTGCCACTTTTTAGATTCCCTCTCTAGATAACCGGGGTAATACAGTCACTTCGCAGGATTGTCCTAAAAATCAGACAAGTTACGGCTTAGAGGGCCTGTCTGTGTGTTGTGCCGAGGGAGGAGGGTTTTAGGCCTTGGAGACCAGGCGCTGGTGCATCTCTCCCACAAGACGCTCCTTCCGACTGTTTGGAGTCACTTGACTTTTCTCAGTGCCCCCCAACTTCTTGTACTCGACTCCCAACAGTACACTATCAGCGCCTGCTCGCCCCACCTCTGCTTCCTGCCACGCGTCGTCCGCAGCAGAGACAGGCTGTATTCAATGCTCGTGTCCCCGAGAGCAGGTCCCCAGCGGTCCAGCAGCTACCGCGGAGCACAATTTCTCAGTCTATAACATCCAGAAGAGAGTGGCAATAGTTTGGGGGCTCCCACAGGCCAGCAAACCTGGGGTCCCCTGTGCACCTAGTCCCATAAAACTGTAATTAAAGCTCATGCTGCATTAAGCATGGCTCATGTTAGGCCTGATGGACAGGCAGTGGCACTAATAAGCCGCTGACATTTCATTTTCATGACATCAGAGTCTCATTCCATCTTCTGACCACAGGTCCCGGGAACCTGCATCTGGCCTTTCTCCCTGCGAGGCACTGTCATGTCTGAGGTTGTTCCCAGCGCTCCTGCTCTCTAGCTCGGCTGCCTGAGCCTGCCACCCTCCGCCCCCGGCTCTTTCCACTGAGCACGGAAGCAGATGTGAAGGTGAGGATGGAGACAAGCCGGGGCTGCAGAGCTGAGGGATGGCTGTTGCAGACACTGGCACGCAGCCCACTTCATCTTTATCAAGCCTGAAAGGTGGGTGTGATTGTCCTCATTGAACAGGAGGGAGTGGAGGCTCAGGGAGGTGGCGCATTGGCCCAAGGGCAGATGAATGCCAAGGGAAAGCCAGGCTCTCTGACTCTCTGCCCAGTGTTCCTTTCAGTTCACTATTCATGGAGCTCAGCTCCTTCTGCCTCAATGGACAGGTCAGGAGTCACGCCAGGATGTTCACAGCTCGTGGGGATGGTGGGGTGCCCTGGGAGATCGGGCAGTTCATGCAACAATCACAAGGACAACAATCACTTGGTGAAGGCCACTTGGAATCAGAGAAATTGACATATATTAGCTCCCTTCAGTCCTCAGGATGATCCCGGGAGCCAACTCATCCCCATTTCACAGATGAAGATACTGGGGTTTGCACAAGTTCAGCACTTTACAGCTCTACAGTGGGGGCTGGCTCTGTCCCCAGGCTGGTGTCCATGCCCTGCCTCCTCCCTGTCTGATTCACTCCTGATGGCCATGTGGCTGAGTTCATAGGACTTAACCTCTACACAGCTTTGTGGGTCTAGAATCTCACCCTAGAAAAGCAGTCTGCATACAGCCAAGTGAGATGTGAGTTGCTCACCATTTGGATGGCGGGTCAGAGCAGAAAACCGACAAGGACAGTGCTTGTTCCATGGAGGAATGAAGAGCAAGGTTGCTGTGGGGCAGGGGTGCCCCCATCCTGGCAGGCCACAGGCCAGAAAGGTGGCATCTGAGCTGAGACACAAGTGTGACTCTTGCTGAGGCTGAGAAAGTCCCTGCTGAGACATGGTTATCTTTACACGTCTCAAGAGAAAGTCTATGCCCTTTACACTATGCTGAGGTTCCCACGTGACAGGGAGGGCGTTCCACTAACTATGGCTGTAACTAACCACGGCGCACGCAACAGCAGGTTTCACAGGTCAGGCCTCTGCGAATGGCTCAGTTGGACAGTTCTTGCTTGGAGTCCCCAAGAATGTTCAATCAGATGCCGATCAGGGGTGCACTCATCCGAAGGTTTGACCGGCGTTGAGGTTCCATTTCTGTGGCTTACTCACCTGAGTCACTTTGGTGTCTGTCCACATGGGTCTGTCCACGAAGCTGCTTGGGTGCCCTCATGGCAGGGCAGCTGGCTTCCTCCAGGGTGAAACATCCAAGAGACCAAGACGGAAGCTGCAACACATGTCAGGACTTAGCCGTGCCCATCATATTCTCGGCGGCACAGGCCAGCCCTGACTCAGTGAGGTAGGAGAGGACACCAGTGCCTGAATCCTGGAGGCAAGAATCACTGGGGCATCTTGGGAGAGGGCTCCCGTGGATGTCATTCTCAGGAGGAAGCAGGTCCCTAAGGTGGGAGTAGAACTGGGGTCAAAATTAGTCATCCCTTGGGCCTCCCTGGTGGCGCAAGGGGTTAAGACGCAGCCTAAGAAGCTGTCCGCAGCCTCTGCAGCACAAGTTCAATCCCCAGTCAGGGAGCTACCCACATGGCGTGGCAGACCTCTCCTGTCTCCCCGCTGCTCCCCTCAGCAGTGTATTTCAGTAGATCCACTTGTTCTACTCCCCACTCTGTCTCTGGTGAATCCTCTCACCCCCCCACACCTCTGGCCTGTACCCCACTTCTTATATGCATAATAAATGAATCTTTGAAAAAAAAAAAAAGGAGTCAGCCCATTCTTCCCTAGCTCTGGATTTGAAAGTGTTACGATGTCCAGCCAGGCTGGGCAGGAGTGACCCCCACATGAAATGAGGCTGAGGTCTGGTACCTGCTGCAGCCGTGGTGAACGCACACCATGGAGCCCCACTGTCCTCCTGGCCACGTTGGGCTTCCCTGCCGGGGCTCACTTACCTGCTGCCCACCCACCCCCACCCCCACCTGCCCCAACAGGCAAGTGCAGAGGCATTAGCGACCCCACCAGCAGGGAATTCAGCCTCACTTTTCTTCTCAGAAATAATCCTGAGGCTCTTCCTGTGTTCCCTGGGGCCACTGTGGAATTGAGCTCCGTCCCCCACATCAGCTCAGCTGCCTCTCTCCCTCCTGCCTGCTCCTCTCTCCCCGATGTCCCCACTTCAGATTAGACGCCCATCCCCCAACCACTTGCTCACACGTTGCTTCTAGGGAAACCCAAACTCCGACACCAGCTTCATGTTTTATTCCTTTAAGGGGTCCATTCTCTGCTGGCCCTTTTCTTCCACAGGCACCTTCTGAGCACTTGGTCTGTTCCAGGCGCCGGGACACAGAGATAAACCAGACATGAGCTCATGGTCAGGCACGGCCCTCAGAGCCGTCAGCCTCCAGGTCGGTGCCTGCTGACAAGGGCAAGTCCCCAGCCTCCCGATGTGACAGGTGCCAGACGAGGGGTCTCTAAGTCAGACAGAGATCTGAGACGTCTCCTCTGATCACTGACGCTGGAGCTGAGAGGGCCAAAGGCTGAAAGGTCAGTAATGAGACACAGCAAGAGGCGGGTGGTTTGGGCGAGCGACGTGCTTGGGAGAATAAAGTGGAACAACATGGTCGAGGATTTTGCTTGTGTTTTTGTTGCTTTTTAACTGTTTCTTGAGAGATCTTCCAAGTGGGTGACCCTCACAGGGATTATTTCCTGTAATCCTCATCACCACTTTGTGTGGTGCACGTAATTTTCCCCATTTTCGAGATGAGAAATTGAGGTGAGAGTTAAGCGACGTGCCGTAGTTAGCCAGCTAAGAAATTGCAGAACTGTAAGTCAAACACAGTCAACTGGATTCCAGATCCCAAGGTCTGACCCCAGGAATGCATTTGCTTCTACGGTCCACGTGGAGGGCGGTGGGGGCAGCACGGGAAGAGTTGGAGGCAGCTAGGTCACAGCAGCCCTCTGAGACTTTAAATGAGGGAGAGGAGCCTCCGTGGTGGCACAAGGGGTTAAGACGCAACCTATGAAGCTGTCCGCAGCCACTGCAGCACGAGTTCGATCCATGGTCAGGGAGCTACCCACATGGCGCAGCAGACCTCTCCTGACTCCCCCACTGCTCCCCTCTGCAGTGTTCTTGGGTCCATCTGCTTGTCCTGTTCCCCACTCTGTCTTTGGTGAATCCTATCACCTTCCCGCCCCCCGCACCTCTGGCTTGTACCCCAGTTCTTGTATGCATAAATAAATAAATCTTTAAAAAAATTAAATGAGGGAGTGGCAAAATGTTCCCCCAAATTTCCAAAGACAGTTCTGGGCATTATTAGGATGCTCCTTCCCATGTTCCAGAGTATAAGGGAAAGGCCCTGACCCAAGCTGGGCCCAGAGGGGCAGAGGGCCAGCAGCGCCCCATGAGGCTGGAGAGAGGTTGGTAGTGGTGATTAATTTTTTTTTAAGATTTATTTGTTTATGCAGACAAGAGCTGGGGCACATGCCAGAGGTGTGAGGGATAAGAGGATTCACCAGAGACAGAGTGGGGAGCAGAACAGGCAGATTGAAACACACTGCTGAGGGGAGCAGCAGGCGAGACAGGAGAGGTCTGCTGCGCCATGTGGGTAGCTCCCTGGTCAGCTGGGAACCGAAATCCTGCTGCAGAGGCTGTGGATTGCTTCACAGCACTGTCCTGTGCTGTGCTTAACCCCTTGCACCACCAGGGAGGCCCAGCAGTGATGATTTATTCGCATGGCTCCCTTCAGCAATGGGGTGATCTCCCAGAGAAACTCAAGCAGTCCCTGCAGGCTTAGAACCTACCCTCCCATGCTAACCTCTCTGGGTCTGGGATTTTACTAAAGCAAGTGTCATTTTTCTTTCAGGTTTTTCCCTCTTGGGAAGTGTAATCAGCACCAGTTAATGAAGAATGAGGGTCTCCAGAGCACAATGATATACACAGACTATTTTTGACTCACCCTGTTCTTTTCCAGAACAATCTTAATTAAGTAGAAGGTGCCAGTAGATCTGGAAGAATTTACCAACTGCCTTTCTAAGTAACTCTGATTAATGGCTGAAGCACAAAAGTGTCGCCATAACCAGGTCACATGACCTAATACAAATGACTGTGTTGCTATTTTTAAGTAATGTTTATTAGAATCCCTTGGCGCGTAATAAATTTAATTTACAGCCGCTCGCAGCCCAACTTACACATGGCCTCCTGTGGCTTGGCTCATTAACACACTCGGGGAAGAAATGAGTTTTCTCTTTAATTCTCCCATTGCATTTCTTCTTTCTAATGAGGCCACATTGAGAATCTCTTGAGGAGTGAATTTCTCCATCGTCTCCAGTAAAAATTGTCTTAAATGCACAAGTTTTTTAATTATCACGGAGACACACAGCACAGATTCATGTTAACTAGCTTGCTTGGGGAAGAATTGGGGGAAGAAACACTGACTCATCCATGCTGAGCTGGGTGAGTTTAAGCCCTCAGAAGGGAGACCTGGAGAGGCCTTTGGGTACCCAGAATATTCCAGCTGGAGCTTTAGAGGCCTATAAACAAATTCAGCTATCACTTATTGGTCTCACTATAGAACAGCAGAAGAGTTCAGAGCTAGGAGATGGGGACCTGCGCTCTCTTTCTGCTTTTGAGGTTGGGCTAGAAGACCCTCCTCCAAGGGCCTTCAAGCTCTTACCTATCTGATTCTTTCCCTTTCTTGAGCTGGGGTCCAAGTTAAAAAACCAACCATATCAATCAAACTAGCATATAAAGCAGGAGTATGCAAAACTTGCTCTGTGAAGATCCAGACAGTAAATATTTTAGGTTTTGCAGGCCTAGAGGCAACAGCAAGGGTAGTATATGTAGATAGTGACATAATAAAAGACTAAACCTCCACCAATGATTATTGGTGAAATTCAAAATGCAATATAAGAATTAAGTACAATATTTTGCAAAGTTACATCTGCAAATGAAAAGAATGGAATTCCTTTTTGGAAGATAACATATTGTTTAGTGAGGGTTCAAAGTTATTATTTCTTATTTTCAGACTGATTACAAACACTCCTATAGTCACCATTCTTAGCTCCTGGGCTGTACCAAAACAAGAGGTAGGCTGGATTTGACCTGGGAGCCATGGTTTACCAACTTCTGGCATAAAATAGTATCCAAGAGTGTGGGGTTCTGCCATCCATCAGGCTGGTTCACACCTGGGTGGACCAGTGATTCGCTGGGAACTGATGGACTCACGGACATCGGCTATCGCTGAAATTCTGCAAATCATCAGTGGTGTACAACAAGAAATATCTTCTTAGCTTGTGAATATATTGGACCCCTCCGATCTGGGTAGGTTCGCTCCTGCCCCTGTAATCAGTTGCAGGTTGGTGAAGAAGTTTCGCTGATCTGACCGGGCTCACCCGCAGCCTTGAGGTTGCGCTGGCTGCTGGCTGACCTAAGATGGCCTTAGCTGGGACAAATTGAGCAACTTGACTCTGCTCTGTGTGGCCTTCACCTTCAGGTAGGCTGATGAGCCTATGCTCCTTGTGGACATGGGCAGAGAAACGAAAGCAAGCAAGCCCTGTTACACCAAGCTTCCACTTGCATCACACCCTCCAACACCCTATGGGAGAAAAGCAAGGCTGAGGGCCACAGGCTCAGAGGGGGAGGGCGATACCAAGTCACATGGAAAATAAAGGCAGCAAAGGGGGCAAACCCCAGGGACCATTGATGCAGACTTATGGCTCCTAGCCTGTTTGCTTATCTAGAAAATAGTGATAATAATCTTAGTTTTCTTACAAGGTTGCCATAAGGATTTAAGGAGTTGACATTGTAATGTCTGTAGAGCAGAGTCTGGCACTTTGTAAAGAGCCAGGAGATGTCAGTCCCACTTAATATCTGATTTTCCTACTTTGGGCCCCAGCATCTCAGTTCTAACAGCCTGATGGGTTCCGTGCATCCCGAGTGGCTAAAGGTAAAATTAGCTGGAAAGAATTCCTGACTTCTTTTGGTAGCTTTCTTCATGCTCAGTGAGGTATGGACGGTGGAGTCAGAGACCCCACCTCTTTCCATGGTGCCTGGTCTCAGGCTTCTGCTCCACCCATTAAGGAAATGTACAGAGGCTGAGAGAAAGGTCTGGTCTCACAGGCTGTAGACTGGCTGCCCTTGTTTTGCATCCTCTTTCCCGCTCTCAGAGCTCAGAGTCTTCACTAGTTGGCTTGATGAAGGCTTGGCTTGCCAAGGCTCCACTGGCCGGCAGCTGCCATGGGGCACTCAGCCTAAGCTCTAGGAGGCTGTTCTCTGTCTCTGCACACCATGGCTGTGTCCACAGAGGGACTTTTCAAGCCTCCCCTTAGATGAATGACCTCTTAACTGTCATAATGAAGCATCTTTCCTGCAACACTGCCTCGGAGGCTGCCATTTCTTGTCCAATTCCTATGGGTTATACATACTCCACTGTAAGAAATTCAACCTATGAAACTTCTCAATGCAGATGTGAGAGAAATGGCTAGCCGTCTCGCAATATCAATGTCTTTTTGTCATTGGGCATAGAATCTCTGGGGCTAAGCTGGGCACGTGGCTAAGAAAAGTGCTTCGCAGCTTCCCTTGCAGCTAGGTGTGCTCACGTGACTATGCTCAGCCTGTAAGATCCAAGCGGATGTGTCCTTTGATACTTCCAGAAAGTGCGCTTAGTGGGAGGAATGTACCTGTCCTTTTCCTGCGGGGCAGAATATGGACCAAATGACTGGAATTCGAGTAAGCCATGTGGTCTTTGAGGTGAAAAGGAACCTAGACTGAAAACAGCAGATGGACCAGCCAGACACAGCTGGACTCTGCTCTGTGGACGATCAGGTGATGTGCTCTCTAGTCCCATCTTTTTACCAGAAACAAATTTCTTCCATGTTTAAGAGCCTTCCGATTATTGATCATAGATGGTATTTGCATGCTATTTTACACTTGACAAAACACATTCAATGGATGCTATCTTGTGATCTTTCCAGGAAAAGAAAGTAAAATTATCATTCCCATTTTACAGATGAGGCAACGGAAGCTGAGGGAGTTCAAATGAGGTCACACAGATAGGTAAAGTCCTCAGCTTACCTGCCTTTCATCAGCCCTCAACCATCTCTCCTCCCCATTGCTGCCAGTGTGGTCTTTACACATCACGAATGTATGATGCTCTTAGCCGGCTTAAAACCATTCAGTGTTTCCCCAGGGCCCCCAGAATAGATTCCAAATGTCTTAGCATGGCTCACAAGGCCCATCCAGCTGGGTCTACCCCTCCTCATGTCCTCTCCCACTCTCTCCTCCCACCTTTCCTGAGAAGTCTAGCCAAGAAACAGCAGTATGGAGATTCCAGTCCAGCTCTCTTTGATACCAGCATCAATATACCCCCCACCCCCGCTAGATCATGAGCCCTGCCAGGTACTCACACAAGAGGGTAGGAAGGACAGCTGTACGGCCCCTCCAATGCAGACTACAGACAGCCCAGAGGAGGAATGGATGAGCTGGGCCGATATGGGGATGGGGAGATGTTTCCCAGGCAAAGTGATGTGAGCAGGGATTTGAAGGACTTTTCCAGGAAGGCAGAGGGAAAGCACTCTAGGTAGAGGAAACTCATGTGCAAAGGCAGGATGGTGCAGCAAAGGCGCTCAGAAAGCCACAATTTGGTCAGTCTAAAACAGGAAGCACAGTTGTGTTGAAAGCATAAGCTCTTCCTACCCACGGTAGCCTGGACTCACCTCTGTCGGAGGCCCTGGTGTACCATATTTATTACCGCATTTCCCTCTTGTCTCCCCTACCAGCTTGGGAGGGCAGGGAGGGGGGGCAGGGACCTTGTCTCAGGGTCCCTATTATCCCTAATGTTCCTGGTCCCTAACACCCGCGCCTGGCATGTGATCTGGCACGCTTGTTGAGAGCCTAAGGAGGCATGGAATATCCTACCATACCGTAGGGCCCGTCACCGTGAATCCTTCCACAGTATCCTCTGAGACGCATGCTCTTTTCAGAGTGAGGACAGGAGCTGGGTGCTGGGCTGGTCAACACCGGTGTCAGCAGGAGCTCTTCAAGCTCCTGGATGCTTCTGACATTTCTAACTAAAGTAAATGGCAAACTCTTCATTCCCTGAAAAATCTACAAAGCTCAAAGACAGACTGGTTTCCAGGCGGAAGCCATTCTGTGAAAATCCCAGTGTAAACAAGAAGAAACAGAGTTCAGCGAGTTCTCCCTGTGATAAGAAGCCACCCAAACACTTCATCAGCAGGCAAGACAAAGAGCACAATGTTGTGAATCGTCTCTCTCCCTCTGCTCACCCACCAACGTGAACCAGGCCATCAGGGAGCACGGCCGCTGCAGACCCCGGGGGCAAGGTCGGGTTCTTCCAGAGCAGAGAAAGACACGAGGACTCATGCAGGTGATCTGTTGGGGACGTGAGCCCAGAAGGAGGAGGGGAGCTAGTTTAGGTTTTGTTTAGGAAATTATTACTACACAGGGTGGTCTGGCCTCAGTCACCTGGGGAGGCTCCAGGGCACTCGAGAACAAGGCTCAGAACTGTCCTCAGAGGAAGGGACGCGGGGCGTGTGTCCACAATCCCGCCCTGTTCGGGTCATTCTGGAGCCTCGTCCCCCCTTGCATTTCTGGGTTTTGCCTGCTGAGGGGGCTTCCTCTGCTGTCAAGCAGGAAGGCAGAGAGAGGCCGCCCTTGGTGAGGAGAGCCCGTGAGCAAGGGAGCTGTCCACCACGCCCGTGCTGAAGCCGAGAGGGGCTGAGGGAAGGCGGAGCAAGACGCGCAAATGTCTGCTCCAGACCATGAACAGAGGACCCCAAACCTCCTGCCCTTGTGGAGCTTATATTCCAGCAAGAGCAGACACATAGAGTCAACCCACCACATCCACCATTCTGCACCCACATACTCAACGAATCACTGATGAAAACCTGGAGTTAATTCTAGGATAGTTTTGTCTGCACTGAACATGTACAGATTTTTCTTGTTACTGTTTAATAGAGGATACAGCAGAGCAGTGGTTAAAGCTGCATTCACATTATATTAGGTGTTATAAATAATAGAGGTGTGGTTTAAAGTATACAGGAGGACGTGCCTAGGTTACGTGCCATTCTAAAGAAGGACCTTTAACGTGACTGGATTTGGGCACCTATGGGGCTCCTGGAGCCAGTCCCCGGAATGCAATAAACAAAGAAAGCAGGTAAAATTTTGCATGTATTAGAAAGCAATAAATCCCAGAGAGAAAATAGAATAAGTTTAGGAGAACGAGGAGAGACAGGGGTGTTGAAATAGGGTGTTTTCTGAAACAAAAAAGAATGTAAGAAAACACTTGAGGTACATGAAATAGTAACCACTGGATGCAACAGAGTGAACGAAAAGTTAAAACACACAGAAAGAATCAGTCGGACCGTGTGATGTTGAAAACCACCTTGAACCTGCGGAGGCGTGGGGACATCTGGGGTGGGTTTGCACACAGCCTAGCTGCTCTCTCTGCAATTAATCTAATTTAATCTAAGGCTACCAGCGAGCACCAGGTCCTCCCTTCCCATCCGTCACTAGAGTTACAAAGTACACTTGTCAGATAACGCTCCCGGTTTTGGTTTTAAACTTTGTTTTTGAGGTAACTCAGTATTTTTCTGGAAAAAAATCAGCTCTCATTTTTCATCTTTCTCCTTTGTTCTACCCAAGATGCTTTTGGTACTTGGGGATGGGAGATAATGTGTCTTCACGGTATTGGGGAGAGATTCTTAGATGCATTTATCAAGACCCCCTGCTTGCTCTGACCTCTGTCACGAACTGGGTGATCCCACTGTCCTTGAGCCTCGGGTGGCAGTGGTGAGGGGTGTGCTGACCTTGTGCCCAGCCTGGCCTTCCAAGGTGCATGCTGCCATCTGAAGCTGGAGTGTCATTGCAAAGCCCGGGCCCTCCATGACCTCTTTGCCTGCACCCCACACTCACTGATCACCAGAGGGCTTGGTTCCTCCATTTGCCCTCATCAGGACACACAAAATCTTCCGTGTCCCCTGCTGACCGCACAGCTGCTGTCAGGAATCAAGGCTGCCACCTCTGGCCATATAATTAGTTCCCTCCCTCTACCAAGTCGCACCGTCACTCTCCAGCCACCTTGACTTTGCAAGCTGTGTGGATGCTGCCTTCCTCCAGCCATGGCCCAGGAAGTGCTTTGCTTGCCCCCTGGACTCAGGCGTCCCTGTGCAATGGGAAGGTTCCCATTACGCACAGACTCTGGCGTTCCATCCTGGACATCTATTTCTGACTGTTTTTGCTTCTCCATTTTTCTCTTCTCCATATTCAACATAAACCCAGAAAGGTCAGGCTTTTTATGTAGCAGGGATTTATTGTATCTTGGATTCTCTCTTTCCCTTTGGTAAACAAACAAAAAAATTTTTTTAGGTAAGTCTGCTTTAAAAAGTTACGTGTGAGCAAAGATTTGAAAGGGGTTAAATAGGCCCTGCTGATAGCAGGGAAAAGGTGTTCCCGGCAGAGGGAACAGCCATTCTGAAGCCGTTCTGAAGTCTTCAGGCCTGGGCCTGAGGATCTGAAAAATCATCAGGAAGCTGGAGCAGGGAGAACAGGAGACGCGGACCAGATAAGGACTGAGAGCAGATGAGGACCAAGAGGTGAGAGCGACGCTCCCCCATAGGTGCGGGGGGCACTTGACTTGCGCCAACATCTCGAATATTTGCAGAGCCCTTACTTGGTATTGGGTGCTGCCAGGTGCCTGAACTGAAAGATGACTAGGCCAGACCCCTGCCCCAAGGCGTTAGTCAGGAGGGGAAGCAAACGGATGAAATGCATGAGATTTCCCCCAGGGCTACTCTGTGAAGGTGCAGACCCCAAACTCTCCAGGTAGTATTTCCCCTCTGCAGTCTGCCAAGGGGGATACCAGCATCCTCGTGTACACCCCGGGGGAACCTCGGAGACGCCCAGAGGTTAAGGCACATTCCGGATTCTAGCCAGATTCAAGGGATACCGAATCCGAACTCTTTCCACTAGGTCCGTGCCTTCCCGACGGCACCCAAGATGGGATCTGAGATGGAAGGTGAGTAAGGCGGGGAGAAAGGAGACGGGGGTGGCGGTGCAGGGGCTGGCTGACTGCCACAGGGAGACAGGATTCCTGGTGAAGGAAACCAGCACGAGCAAGGCAGGGGGATGGGCGATAACAGGGTGCCTGCCGGGGAATTGCTGGAGCCTCTAGTGCAAGGGGTGCGCAGGGGGAGAAGGAAGAGGGCAGAGGGCAGAGGTCGGTGTTACCCGGGTGCCGCGTTCAGAAGTCTGGGGAGGTGGAAGCAGGGGAGTTTCGACCCTGTTTTCAGGTTCGGGGCCATGGAGCTTTCTCTTCCCTCTGTTAAAATAAGAGACCTTGGAAAGTAGGACCCACACCCTTCACCCCGAAGGCTTCCGTCTCTTGCTGCGTGACTGACTCAACGACAGTGCGTGACCCTTCTGCAAAGCTGGCCGCCTTCCTTTCCCATCAGAGGGCTCTGGCTGTGCATAAAGGTGGACAATTCCCCTTCGCAGTAGCTGAGGATCTTTTGCTCCTATCCTCTGCTTTGTTGTTGTTTTTCTTTTTAACAGTCATGCAAACAGAACAATACCCTGGTCTTTGCTCCTTCCATCTCACTCCTGTTACGCCCTGGTCTGGAGCTGCAGACATGCATGCCTGTGGCTCAAGGCCCCCAGGCTGCCTCTCCAGCCTGCGGCCAGTCTGACAGTGATGTGCCTCTGTCCCTCGTGACCTCTCGGCCTGCCTGGCCTTAGCCCTTACAATGACTCCCTGGGACTAAGGAGTCCATTTCTCCGTCATTGAACCTGATCTTCAGGAAGGGTTGCCACCACTGAACTTCTCCAAGGTGCTGGTGCTCCCCCCGCCCAGCCAGGGTGATTCTTTCTGGCCCAATGAAGGGACTGTTCTCTGGGTCATCCCGGGAAGTGTGGTAGGTGGTGGGTCTCGGGTCTGACATCACACATCACGCATCATACATCTCTGAGTCTTCTGTTCCTTGTCTCAGTTTTGTGTCAAAGACCCTCTGACGTCCCTCCTCTGCTGTGGACTGTCCTCCTGAGGACAGGAACCCTCTTGCTGGGCACCTGCTGCAACAAGGCCAGAGCTCCGCCTCCCCGGCAGGAGGAGAAAGGAGACGCTTCCAGCAGCCACGAATGTAGGGGAGATGTGAGGGCGCATGATGGTCCGGCTGGGGCAGCTGAAAGTCACTCCAGGTCACGTAGTCCAAGTCTTTCCCTGCCAGGGCCCCGAGTTAGACAAGGACATCTGTGTGGCTGCACGTCTAGCCTGCTTCTCCACCACCCTTACCGTCAGCCCTCAGCCTAATTTTCAGAACAGTCTGGCTGTGGATGTCAGGAGATGAGCATGTCCTTGCAACCTTCACAAAGCCTCCACAAAGCTGCCTTAAACTGGCAAATAGCTTCCCTGAGCAAACAGGTGATCTGAGACCAATATCCAGTTGGGGGGAGGGGAAAGGCTAGGGGGCAGAGAGGTTTCTGGCACCAGCCGGCAATGCTCGGACACCAGCTGGGTGGGCTACTAGTTAATTCAATTCTGGCTCTACTTATCAGAGAGTGTCAGATTCCACACGTTGAGGAGTTAAAGGCTCAGTGCTGTGAGACGACCCCTCCCACCACTGCCATGTGAAGTGCAAGTCCTTGTCACCTGTGCTGCTGAGCTAAAGACCTCTGTTCCCACCGGCCCCGTCCTTAGGTTTGATTCACTGGCTAGAGTCGCTCACAGAACTCAGAGAAATAGTTTGCTAACGGACTATAGGTTTGTTATAAAAGGACATGACTCGGGAACAGCCAGACAGAAGAGATGCACAGGGTAAGGGTTGGGAAGGGCGTGGAGCTTCCATGGCAGCCCCAGCAGGGCCCTCGACTGTCCAGGCCTCCAAGGGAGCTCCAGCCGGAAGCTCTGTCAGCCCATTTGGCTTTGTCAGAGGGTCCATCACAGTGAGTAAGTCTTTGGCCATTGACAACTGATAAGGTCTCCAACCCATCCTGGTTCCCCAAAGGCCAGGGGTGGGACCAAAAGTTCCAACTTTCTAATCACATGGTTGGTTCCCTGGCAACCAGCAACCAGCCCCCAGCCTTCGGTGCATTCCCAGAGTCACCTCATTATCATAACAAAAGACATCTTTATTGCTCTAACAGGAAATCCCAAGGCTTTAGGAGCACTATGCCAAAACATGACCAAGACCAAACATGTATTTATTATAAATCCTATCACACTGAGCTGATGGTTTTCTTTTTGCAAAACCTCCTGTAGCATCCAGAGACGCTGTCTAACCCCACAATCCTGGCAATTCCCATCTCTCCATACTTGACCTCCCCAAACTTTGCTTTCAACCTGCATTTTGTCCCATGGGCCACAGGCAAAGCTTTGGAAACCCCACCTTGTGCTGAGCAGGACCCTGTTTTGCATCCATAGTGGAGCCATGATTGTGTCCAGGCTGGTGGGAAGTTCAGCACCAAACTCCCCACGCCCCAGAGACCTGAGCTCCCCACTGCCCCTGGAGGCCTGAAGAGGCCCAGCTCGAAGCCTTGTGGCTAAGGTGCCTCTGATTCCCAATCCCAGGGCAAAGAATAGAAGGGAAAGTAAAGTGAAGCAAAGGAGGGTCGCACGGACAGGTTGCCTGTTACCGAGCTGGCCACACCTTCGGAAGGCAGGGCCTGTCGCTCCACCACGCCAGCTGAACATTTGCTGCCAGGCCAAGTGGGGCCCCTATGATCCAGAAGCTGCCCACCCCCCATCTCCTCTTTCACTAGTCCTCTTTACCCCGTTTGGCTTTCCTGCCTCTTTGAGTGGCATCGTCTGCTGGGGAAGCAGATCCTAGCTACTATCAATTGCCATTTGAACCCAGAAAGGGTGGGAGGAGTCACAGTCCCTCTGGGTCCTGCTGTGGCATGAGGGCCCCCCACAGGGCCTGGCCATCACCCCAAGGGACACTGTCAGACTCCTCATTATCGGGAGGGCCAAGAGGTCATGGGGGCCAGGGGACACGCAACAGAGGCCAGGCTGGGTCCGGGACAGGAACAGTGGAGACCAGACGGATGATGCCAGGTTCCCAACATGCAAGGTGCTTTCCAAGCTTTGAACCTCCAGTTGGGGGTCGGTGCTTCTGACTCCCAGGTGAGAAGCTGTGCCACCCTACGTGATTCACTTCTTTGAATTTGTCCAATAGGGCAGTTATGTTCACCGCGCTGAGCTGTGACAACAGAATGGAAGGTGATCCAAGGCACGTTAAGTGGCATGTGCTATCGGGGACTTTTTAAAGAGTCGTGGGTAACGGTGGCCAGGACGGCTGTCACACCGGAATCATAAAGCACGGACTGAACAACACATGGGCTTAATGCATGAAAACACTCAGTGTTATTTTGACCTCAGCTGACTATTTTGACCTAATAGCATTTTAATTTTGTGATGCCCCTGCTTCAAGCTAGGAAGTCTCCTCCCCAATATTTTCCTCGCATCCCTTCTGCTCTAAGGTGGGCCCCTGAAGGGCCTTGGCATGATCTGGCTGCCCTCTGTTGTACACCTTGAGGATCAAATGCAGTCTGGCCCTTAGTCGGTGCTCACGGACATCCTATCTGGAAGGAATTGTTATAGGACAGGGAGAGGGGCAGCCCAAACCCCGCAAACCTGCCTATTCTAAATGGGTTCTGCCATCCGCCGCATCAACACAAAACATAGGAGACTTTAATGGGAAGGAACTTTAATAAAACTAGGAAACAATACAGGTAAGGCAAAGAGTCTAGTTTCTAAATGAAGCACCCAAAGTTACCCATCCCCTCGTGGGTAAAAGTCCATCCATATGGGATTGGCCCAGAGCAAGGCCCCAAAGCCTGCCACAAGTCTAGAGCATCTTCCAGTGGGGACCCACAGAAAAGGGCCAGAAACAACCGGACAAGCCCGGAAGGAAAAGAGCAAAATCAACATCAAGATAAAAGCTGCCATGGTCACCTCCCCACGGGTCTCTCACCCACATCTGTGTCACCCCGTCCACGACCAAAAGACAAGCGCAGCTTCTTCACGTGTCTCTAGGCTCCATGCGCCTCCTCCAGGTCTCCTGGCTCCATCCTGCTTCCTTCCTCAGTCTCTTCTTCAGCTTCTCCTCTTCCTGCTCAGCTCCACCCTCCCTTGGGTGGGGCAGGGAACCTCCCCCTTTCCTGGGGACCACCTGGTTACAGAATGAATGAGTAAAGGAATGAACAAACAAATATCTCCACTTCTTTGTGCGAGGAGTCCCCAACCTTACACTGCTCTCCACTCCAGGAGGACACCTGACCTGGGAGCCTTGGATGCCAGTGGACAGGGGGATGGCTGGTTTTATTATCTGTCTCCTGTGAGACCCCGAGTTCTTGGCAGGAAGGGACAGAGCCTCATTCACCTTTGCTCCCCAGCATCCTGCTGTTTCCCACGGGACTCCACAGGATTCATACGGTCAACCCTCCACAGGAAGGAGGTCGCTAGGAAACTGGTCGGAAGGCTGGTTTTGCAGAGCAGTTTATACCTGGAGAGAGTGTGGGGGTGTGTGTGTTGGGGAGGGAAACCAAGTAAATATTTCTTCAGTGAGTGCCACAGGCCAGACTCTCCACTCCACCTAGAGGCCCTCGGGTTCCATCTAAAACCAGGGCGGCTTTGCCCGGGGCGGGGGGCAGGCGGCGGGGTCTTCTAGAAGGCGGCTCCCTCCTGTCCAGCAGTTCCAGGCGCGCACGGGAGGAGCTGCAGCCATGACCGCAGCCCGAGGCCTGGGCGGTGTGTTGGGAAAACGCGAGGAGCCGACTTGTTGATGTTCTTGCTGCAGCCAGAAGAGTTTGAGATGACCCAGGAAAGCCCGGGGGGGGGGGGGGGGGGGGAAGGTCCTCCCAGGGCGGCGACCCTGGGAGGTCGGGGTGACTGCACTGCAGAAGCGAATATGGGGCGCTGGGCCCCGAAGGGCGGTCAGGACTGTCTGGACCTCCGAGCCCTGCGGCCGGGGAGGCACCCGCAGAGCCAGCCGGGCCTGCCCCCCAGAACTGGGCGGAGGACGGAGCGAGGCCGCCCGCGGCCAGCGCCGAGGGGTCCCCGCGAGTCTCTCCTCCCGCGCGCCGCAGCCTCCGAGGACCCTGGGCGGGCAGCGCGCGGCGAGGCCCGGGCGGGCGTCCGCTTCCCGCGGGGATGAATTATTCAGCTCCCGATGCACAATGGCCTCGCTAGATGGAGTCGAGGCCTCGCTGCAGCGCGCGGGCGGCGGGGGGAGCGCGCGGCGGGGCGCGGGGCGGGGGGCGCGGGGCGGGGGGCGCGCGCGGCGGGGCGCGGGGCGCGGGGTGCGGGGCGGCCCTGGGGGCGCACGTCTGTTTTCCTCTCCCGGGCATATTTATTTCGCCCCCGCCCGCGCCCGCCCCGCGCCCCGGCGCTGCCTCCGGCCCTCGGCGTGACGCGGGAGCCCCGGGCGGCCGGGCGGCGCCACCGCGAGGGCGGGGGCCGGGCGGGCAGCGCGGGCTCCGGGCGGCTCCGCGGCGATGCTCCCCGCCCCCCGCGTTCTCGGCGGCCCGCCCGGCCCGGCCCGGCCCGGCCCGGCCCGGGGCCGCCCCTCCCGCCCCGCGCCCCGGCGCAGCGGGGACCCCGCGCCCCGCGCGAGACGCGCGCCCGGCCCCGGCGTCGCCGCCCCGGAGGCCCCGGCCGCGCGCAAACTTTTGCCCCGGCGCCCGCGCTCCTCCCCGGGCGTGGAGCCCGGCGCCCGCGCAGCCGCCGGGGTGAGCGCCGAGGCCCCGCCTAGAGGGCGGGGGCCTGGGGAGCGGCCGGCTTTAAATGGGGGCGTCCCGCGGCTGGGGAGAGACCTGCAGCGGGGACCGCGGACGCCGCTCCCCGCCCGCGCCTCGCCGGGCCGCGCGGGACAAGGTGGCGCGGGGCTCCTCGGGCTGCGGGCGGGACGGGCGGGGGGCGCCGCGCCCGGGCGAGGAGCCGGGCCGGGGAGAGCCCGCGGGCAGGGCGCGGGGTGCGCGCCCAGGTGCGTGTGTGCGATGTGCGCAGCGGGGACCGGCGGGCCGGAGCGGGGCACGCGGCGCGCGAGCTCGGGGGTCCGTGCAGGCGGGTCCGCGAGTGTGCGGGCGCGAGGGGCGGGTGTGCACGCGGGTCCGCGAGTGTGCAGGCGCGAGGGGCGGGTGTGCACGCGGGTCCGCGAGTGTGCGGGCGCGAGGGGCGGGTGTGCACGCGGGTCCGCGAGTGTGCGGGCGCGAGGGGCGGGTGTGCACGCGGGTCCGCGAGTGTGCAGGCGCGAGGGGCGGGTGTGCACGCGGGTCCGCGAGTGTGCGGGCGCGAGGGGCGGGTGTGCACGCGGCGCGAGCGGCGCCCGCCGGGTTTGAAGTGTGTTCACTGCGGGAGTGAGTTGGGAACGGCTGTTTCTGGAGAAGCGCACGGGCTGGTCGGGGTGTCTGACCGAGGAGGGGTCCCTGAGGCCAGGTGTGCGCGGTGAAAGGAGTACGGGGGGTGCGTGGGCCCAGGGGTGCACGCAGGGTCTGGGGTGCGCACCAGGACAGGGTGCGCGTCCGGGAGCAGCTGCTCCGAGGGTGCGGGACGGGTCCGCACGTGCGCTGGCCGGAGGGAAGGGGCTGGGTTCGCGGGGGAGCCCCGGGTGCGGGGCGGCCCCACCCCAGGCCCACGGCTGCGCGTGCGGGGCGCCCGCGATGGTGCCGGCGCAGCGCCCGCCTGACCGAGTTTTGCTCCCCTGACAGTTCGCCCGAGAGCGGGCGCCACGGGCCGAAATGCTCCTCCGGGACCTGGTGCTGCGCGGCGGCTGCTCGCTGCTGCTGCACTGCGCGCTCCACCCGCTCTGGGGCTTCGTGCAGGTGAGCCTGGCGGGCCGGGAGCCGGGAGACGCGTCCAGAGCGGGGTGGGGTGCCACTTCTCTCCCCGACCTGGCTTCCAGCGCCGCCTCTGTGATGGGTCCTGGGGAGAGTTTAACAAAAAAGATGCAAGTCCCCCCCACCCCTCCGCGCCCCTCGCCCCCACCCTGGCCCCCCCCCCCAAAAAAATAAGAAACTCCGGAGAGAAGCTGCAGACGTGGTCTGCTGAGGCCTGCAGGCCAGGGCCTTGGAACATCAAGGGGTTCAGGGAGCGCCCTCTCATCACGTTCTGTCGCAGAAGCGTGGGTGGGGGACCCTCAGAGTTCTTGCAAACTTAGAAAGGAAAACTGATCTCCAGGATACAGGTTTATGGCCCACAGGAGTCTCTAGTAAGCGGCGACTTAGCCTTAAACTGAACTTCAGCACAGGAGGGACAGGCTGTGGGGACTCCGGGGGGCCTCAGAAGGAGCTGCGCTGGAAGGATTGGGGAGGATGAAATCCTTTCTCCCCTGGGGTGGTCTGGACCCCAGGGCAGGGGCCAGCTGGAGTGAACTGCTGTCAGGGTCAGGGAGGTTAAATGGAATGGCCTGGTACCTTCCGGAGTGTGTAAGGTTCATGGTCCGGTGGAGCAAGGAAGAGGTGGTCACTGGGGTCAGCTCTGAATTTTGACGCTCAGCTCTGCCCCCCCCCCCACCAGCTGGGGATCTCGCGCCAATGCACTTACCCTCTCTGGGCCTGGGTTTCTACTTCCTCGCTGTGCTGTGCTCAGCACTTGGTGAAATAAAGCAAAGGTTTTATATCTTTACTTTAAGGCAGTGCCTGGTCCACACCACACGACTGGGGGGTGTTGCTGCCCTGACTGATGTTAGTCGTGGCCAGGCCGCTCCCCTGTCTGGCTGGCCGGGAACTCTCATCACCAGGTTGTCTGCTGGACATTTTTGAATGGTCAGAAGTTTAGCAAGTGCTTCGGGCATTGAAATAGGCACTCTGGGGTCTTAGCTTTGTGCTCTCGTGGCACTTGGAGAGTCGGGGACTATTCAGATGGCTTCCCTAAGTGGGTGGTGGCAGCTAAAGAAGGGGCAGGGGTAGGGGGTTGCTTTGCTTGCTCCCCTGCTGGGGTCTGCAAGCTGTCCCAAGGGAGGGCTGGGATTAGCGCCTCATTCCTGCATGGAGGGTGGCCTGGTGGCCTCTGGAGAGAACTGGAGCCTCCAGTGCCTGCAGGACCTTGTAGGGGGGGCGGGGGGGGGGTGGGTGGGCAGGTCGCCCTGGCCCACCCCCCACTGCCCGCACCAGGCCCTTCTTCTCTTGCCTCTGCCTCACAATTGTTTTCTTTTCGGAACTGACAGCTTTGTTTAATGTGTGAAACAGCAGTTATTACACTCAGCTGTGCCTCCCCAGGATTCGGGATTTTGTCACTTTTAAACACTTGGGTGGCTTGGGACCAGCTTCCCGTGTTCAGCTTTGAGCTGAACCTCAGATGTTAAGTTCATTTCGTTTCATTTTCATTTCTTTACGGTTTTCTCTCGTCCGAGACTTTTTCAGCTGGCAGGGAGAGCAATCAGATGTTGTCAGCCGCCCAGGCTGGATGCTGCTGCCTGAACTAGGGGTAGAAAAGCAGACCCGCTCCCCACCCCACCCACATCCCGTCACCATCAAAACAAATGGTTTTGTGAAATCAGCTCAGTTTGCTCACAGTGACCTTCACTCAGGCAGCTCTTACACAGTGAGTGTGCGAGTGTGTGAGTGTGTGTGTGTGTGTGTGTGTGTGTGTGTGTTGCATTTCACTTGCTGGTGCTCAGTACAGATCAATTTTTGTGAAAATCAATTAGAAAGGAATCCTCCAGACAAGCAGAATGCTTAAAATCTTGGCGCAAGGCTCTGGAAAAATGAATCTACCAGTGCTAGGGAGGGGAAGCCAGGGCAGAGGGACCCGTGGGGTGGAGGGATCTGGTGTTTCATCCAGAGAGCCGGGTCCAGGGGAATGAGCAGAGAAGGGGAGGGAAGTGCGCCAGGCCATGTGTTTCCCTTTAGTGGAGAGATTGAAATCTGTCATGTCACAGGAGTTTCTGGGCTACAGACAGCGAACGCGGCTATCTGTGCTTCCATGAACCTCGCCAGAAGCCCCCCAAATAGAAACATTTGTAAGGGGGAGCGTGATAGTCCAAAGTCCTGTAATTTATGAGTTCACTGGTGAATCAAGAGACCACGGCCCCCACCTTGCCCCCCAGCACCAGGTTCCGCCTGAGATGTGAGCCCCAAGCCTCAGGCTGCAGCCTGGGTGATAAGAAACTTCATCATTAAAGTCAGATGACATTTAAATTGCCAGGAGGATGATGGAGACATTCTTTAGCCTCTTTTCTTTTTCTTCTTTTTTCTTTAATGTGTCTGGAATTGAGATTCTGAGCTCTTGTGATTTAGGGTTCTTCTGGGTTCACTTCCAGATAATTCCCTTTCTGTCTTTTTTCTTTTTTTTTGCGGGCGTAGGGGATGACAGGCTAGCAAATGTATTAGGTGTGACAGGAGTGTGTCTCATCAAGTTACTGTGGTGCTGGCCTGTCTCCACAGAATATGCCAGAAGCCGTCATCTTTGTGGGCATCCTCCTAAAGCCATCACCAGGGAGATGGGCTCTGATGCTGGCCTGTGGGCCTGCGAGCTGGCGAGGAGCCACCCCAGACCCAAGTGAGGCTGACCTTCTCCTGCTTATTTATTCAGCAACGCCATCGGGCACCTAATGTTTGCCCGGCCCCGTGTTAAGTGTTAAGGGACCAGTGCCTCATGGCATTGACAGGATGGCACTGGAGAGGTAATTAAATGAGTCATTACAAGCAAGAGTGTGCAGCCAGAGCACATGGCTTGGAGATGGGACCTGGTGAAGACTAGAAGATGTGGCGCTTCAGCTGACACATTTACAAGGAGAAATCAGCCTGCCGGGGGAGCATGTCCAGGCAGGGGCAACACCTGGGGTGGAAGAGAAAGTGGGGCATTGGGAGAACCCGGGGAGTCCCAGCTAAGACCATTGCTGTGAGCCACTAACATAATGTCTTGCAGTTTCCACTTGACCCCGGTGACCAACGGGGCCATCGAGTTTGAAGCCAGAGGTGCCTCAGTCTCAGATGGGCATTTCAAAATCTCAGTCCAACTCCAGCACAGTGGATGGGGGCAAAGCGGGAGGTAAAGTGAGGACAAGATGGTCAGATTTAACACGTCTAAATTTCAAATAAAAAGTGATTATTCTTTAGCATGAGTATATCCCACGCAACATTTGGGTTATACTTATACACGAAAAATGTTTTGTTGTTTTATCTAAAATGTATCAGGATGTTAAATATTTTATCTGGCCACGATACCCAGGGAGCAAGCGCTGCCTGGGCGAGATATGATAGTGGCCTGGTTCACAGCAGTGGCACTGGGGTTGGGGCGATGTGCACGGATTCCAGGACTATTTAAAAGGCAACATCCACCAGACCAGAAGCTGCCCTGATTGTGGGCACAGGTGATAGCCAAGGAGCAACATGTCCTCCATTCAGAGTGACAGCTACCAAATCCAGGTGAATGCAGCACCTACCTGTGCCCACCCTCTCTCCCTGGCTGCAGGAGAAAGCCGCAGAGCAGGGCCAGGGAGGTGGACAAGGACAAGCATGCAATAAAAAATTGCCTTTTGCTGTGTGGGCTCTTAAGAAGTCATTAACCTCTCTGATCCTCTGCTCCTTGTCAGTTTAGTCCAGCTAAGGACAGGGAACTTCAGACTCGGGTGTTTTCTCCTTCTCAGCGCCCTGGGACAGAAACCAAACGGGCCAGCTGCTGTGATAAGCACCTGGCACTGAGGTTTCCTCTCTGCTGTCCACCCCACCGCCAATCCTCAGAACCTGAGTGGACCAGAGTGGCGGGGGGTGGGGTGGGGACAGATCCTCCTGCACACGCCTTTTCATTCAGTCTGTCCCTGAGTAACTTTGCGACTTGACTTAGCTCCACGGTGCCCACTGGCACCGGCTCAGCCTGAGTGTGGATGATTTTTTTTTAAAGATTTATTTATTTATTCATACAAGAGCTGGGGTACAGGCCAGAGGTGCGGGGGTGAGAGGATTCACCAGAGACAGAGTGGGGAGCAGAACAGGAAGATCGAGTGAAAGACACTGCTGAGGGGAGCAGCGGGGAGACAGGAGAGGTCTGCTGCGCCATGAGGGTTGCTCCATGGCTGGCCTGAAATCGAACTCGTGCTGCAGAGGCTGCGGACAGCTTCATAGGTGCGTCTTAACCCTTGCGCCACCAGGGAGCTCCCCTGTGCGTGGATGATAAAAACCTCTCCCAGTCCTTGTGGTGCAGCGGCACCACGTTTCCCTGGGTGACACACAGCAGACCTCAGGAAGTCACACTTGGTCAGAATTAATAAAGCACAGATGAATAAAACTGCCTGCCCCAAGACTTAATGCGTAAGGACAGACCTTCCAAAACAGCAGAGAAAGTGCCAGAAAGTTGACAAGGCAAAGAAGCAGCTCTGGGCAGGGGAGGGGGTCGAATTCGGGGGGTCAGTGGGAAGATGGCTTGCCAAGAAGCACGCGTGAGAGCTGGCTTCGAAGGAGGAACACAGGTTGGCAACAGCGTAGACGGGGCACTTCTGCGATAACCGTGGCCAAAGTTGTGCCCGCTCGCATTTCAGCAAGGCCGTTACCCAAGAGACCACGGATGATTAAAATGCAGACGGTTCCTTCCTTTCCTCCCGCTTCAGCCTTGAAACTTGGCCCTGACATCCCCGCCCAAAATTTCATCACATTAAACACTCACACATCTGTGCCCTGCTACCGCTCGCAAAAATAGGTCATTGTGTTGGGCCAGGTGAAGCAGGCCTGCGCCTCTTGAGCTCACGCATAAACTGTGCCTTGGAGAGTGTGAAGGTGATTGCTTTGGCAATGGCATTGCTGGAAGGTTACCCATTTGGTGAGCTGTTTGGTGAGTTCAGTGGAGCGCGACCTCAGAGGCCAGCCGTCAGGAGAATGGAGCTTTTGAGCACCCCCCACCCCCCATGTTAGGGGCCCAGAGGCCAGAGCACCGGCTCGAGGATGGGCGAGCAGGCAGCGGCGCTGGTGGAGAAGCCAGCAGACTTGCCATGGCCGTGCAAGGAGTTAATCATCTCCTTGAAATAACTGAGAAAAGGCTCAAAGTCTGAGGATGTTTTCTTCCCACTGGGAGATTAGACAGCCTTGCAGAGTTTGAAATGCAGGCAATGGTTCTTTAAAAGCGCTAACAAAAAAAAAAAGTGTGTGCAGGAGGTTTTTGACCTCATGGTTATCGAGGCAAAGCTGTAATCAATCCACCTCCCGCTGCCGTCGGGCGCCATTACCCGGCCTGTTCACAGGTGGGGAGGGAGCTCCCGGGCCGGGGCCTCTCTGCTGGCCCAGGACACCTGCAGCAGGTGGGCCTGGCTTAGCCCCGTGGCCAGTGGCAGGAATTCGGGTTCAGGACTGCTACTCTCGAGATGACAGCAGAGAAATTAACTGAGGTCACCAGCTCTTGCCTTCGTGCCTTGACTCGGCTGCTCTGGGACGGGCACACGTGCCTGGTCTGTAGGCTGAACTCCGTGCGTGGGGCAGGATGCCGGCATCTGTCGAACTGTGGTTCTCACTTGTTAGACGCAGAAGTTTAGCTCAGGAAGGGTAAACAGGGCACCCATGCCCCCCTCCCCTTGCAGAATTTCTGATTCAGGCGCAAGAGTGAGGCGCAGGCATGTGTAGTTCTTAAAGCTCTGAGAGACTGACGTGTGGACGGGGTTGGGGCTCACCCCTGCTGCCCCCCGCCCTTACAGGGGAGGAAACAGACTCTGGAAACAGCCCCAAACCACACCCAGGAGGCCTGAACTCTGGTTCAGCTTTTCATATGCATTCATTTATTCGCCAGACACTGAATGCCAGGCATTTCTTCAGTGCCCCTGAAGAGCTTATGATCCAGGGGTGAAGAGGGTATGGCCAGGTAGTGACCCATATGCAGAGTTGAGTCCCACAGAATGGAACCTGGTGCTAGGAGAGCTTATGAAAAGAAGATCCGACCTGGTTCGGAAGGTCAGAGATGCTTCCCTTCTAGGCTTCATCGGGGCAAAGCAAGGGGAAGATGTGGGAGGACATTCTGTTCTGGGCCGGCAGAGCAGCGCGCTCCCGGGAGGAGCATGGCCAGGGTACAGGGGCTGGAAGAAGGGCCTTGAGGGCAGAGTGGAAAGTGAGCACACGCAGGAGGAGGTGGTGGGGCTGGAGACGTTATCGGGGTCTCCCTCGCAGGGTGTGGCCATGGGATCCCCCAAGCTTGCGGGCAGACACGGGGGATGTGTTTGTGTGCTTTCCTCAAGACCATCCTGGTGCCTCCTGGATGATGCTGGCTGTTGCTCTGCTCTCCTTGTCCTTGGGATGCCAGAGCAGAGTCTGACTGGGTGAGGTTCCACCCCCTGAGATGGGGAGACTTGGCCCGGGGTGGACACAGCAAGGCCATCAGGACTGGGGCCCAAGGAAAGGCAAGGCCTTGGCCTTGCAGCATAGCCAGGAAAGCTGGAGCCACCCCAGCCGGGAGGTTGCAGAGGAGGTAAAACCAGGTCCTGTCACCAGCGGTACCTGGGCCTCCGTCCCCTCCTTTGCACGGTGGGGAGGATGAAGTAGTTCACCTGCAAGCGCTCACCTGCCCGTGCGTTAACATCCAAGCCACCACCTTTGACGTACAGGGTCCCTGGCAGGGCCGGAAATCCAACCTCGGTCACCAGAACTGCCAGCCTCCCGCCTTGCCCACCTGACCTCTGCCTTCTCTTCCTGCGCTGGCCCAGGGCAGGACCCAGCCTGGAGAGCCGGGGGGGTGGCCCTTTCTGCTCCCAGTTGCCTGATGGTCTTCTCTTGGGCTCGCGTGCCCGTTTGTGCAGGTGACACACGGCGAGCCCCAGAAGTCCTGCTCCAAGGTGACCAACAGCTGCCAACACATCTGCCAGTGCCGGCCCCCTCCCCCGCTGCCACCGCCACCCCCACCCCCGCCCCCACCCCGACTCCTCTCCCCGCCAGGTAAGTAAAGATCGCTCTGCTCGTGTCCGGGTTTGCCTGTGTTTGGGGGGCCAGGAACAACCTAGGAGCGTAGCAGAGGGCAGGCTTGGTTCCCTTGTAATTTTCCACTGGCCGAGCAGGAGGGAAGCCAGGGCCCAACTTCCCTCCGCAGCCCGCAGCACGCCTTCCCACAGAGCGTGCCTGGGAGAGGGAGAAGGATGTTTCTCCACGGGTTAATCAGATAAAAGTCAGTCTCCATCTGATGAGCGGCTCGGCCTGGCGTGTGCCGAGGGCCAGACCTTTAAAGGGGGCCAGCTGCCGGGCACGGGTCTCAAATGCCCCACCCGCGTGCCCAGCTTCATTTTTCAACTTTAATTCACGCTGAAGGAGCCAATTCGTATTCCATCCACTTCCAGACTTCCAGAAGTGGAGGCTCTGGGCATTAAGTTAAGGGGTGTCTTGGGCCGCAAATTCTGCTAAACCCCCTCTTTGACTCGTTCGCCTTGGTTTCCTCTGTGAATGATTTGGCTGCTGGTCATTCAGACTGAGGGATGCTTTAGCCCGAGAAGGCTGCGGTTGGGGTAAGTCCCCTGCTCGCTAGCGGATAAGGCCTTTGAGCAGAGAGCTAGATTTTGGATTGATCGCTCGTTTCAGCTACACCTGACATCACGTGTGAGCCGACCTCGCGAACACGTCTCTAGGGAGCTATTTGGGATGTTTTAAATAACCTTGACAAGCTGTCTTCTGTGCTGGGCTGTCTCCGGGCTCTCGGGTGCAGGGGGTTACGTGGTGTTCTGGGGGATCCGGGGCTGTGTGTGCGCCTTTTTGCCTGTCTGCCAGGCCTCTGCCGTTCTCCCTCCTTGCCTGACACCTGTGGCCGAATTTCTCCAAGTGTGACCCTCAGCAGCACCTGAGGATTGATGTCACAGTGCGGCTTCACTGCCAACTTCATACCCACCTACCGCGTCTCTGGGGTGGGACTGAGGAATTGTCATTGTGTCAAATTCTGAGGTGATTTCTCCACGAGTTAAAGTCGAGAACCTCCACCTGTCCAGCCCCCTGCTTTGGGGCCACTGCAGGATCCTTCTCTCCCAGAATGTTCCCCTTCCTTCTCGCTCTTGAAAGCTGGATAGCGTGACCTGGTCTCAGGCACCCACTCCTTCCCTTAGAGTTCTTCCCCCATTGCTTGTGCTTCAGGTTAGTGCCTTCGTCAGGTGTGCTGGCCTCTGGTAGAGTCCCTTCAACTCATCCTGTGCTAACTGAGCTTGCTGTAGCACAGAGATGAAAGAACATTCTGGTCTTCTGGTCTCTCTCAGCCTCACAGGGGTGGCCTCCTTGTAAGCAGTGGCCTGAGAGAGCACAGAACTGTTCAGGTGCACGCAAAGCCCTCAGCAGGCGGCTGAACTACAGCCGCGACTTTGATCCGGGTCTTAAAATGGGATTGTTCAAGGTTGATCAGGAGGTTGTGGGGAAAGGCGTCCAGGCGGGAGGAAGCATGGGCAAAGGCGTGGAGGTGGGCTCGTCCGGGAGTCTCAAGCCCTCCAGTGAGAGAAGGCAATGGTCAAGGGGTGGACTGCGAAGGGCCTCGTGCGTCTGGCTGAGCATATCCCATGACTTGGATGTGAACCCCGTTTGCCAAATGTCCACCGTACCCAAATCCCCCGTTACTCTTTTCTTTGAATAGATTCACTTTTGTGTTTATATACAAATTAATTTCCAAAGGATACTTGGTATAACGACTTTAAAGAAAACTTGATATAGCTACTTGCCAAAATAGAGGAGGGCCATAAAAATAAATACAGTGAGAACAAATCTGCCTAGAAGTGCCAGCCCGCTGCAGGAGGTTGCGAGCTCAAGACTTTCTCTCGTTAAAAATGGAGAGAAGCACAGGCTGGGGAGGTACCAGGGCCGCCTCTAGAAAGCAATCGGAAGGTTTGTAAGTGAGTCAAAGGGGGTTAAGTTTCTTGCTCTGTTTCTTGTTCTGTTTCAATGTGTGTGTGTGCTGGCTCCGTGTGCCATCTAAAGCCAGCTCACTCAGCGGCAGGGACATGGGCCTATCCTTTGGGAAACTCGACTGTGGGCAGCCATGAGCCCACGCTGGCTTTAGGCAGGACAGAGATGCCATCCTGCCTCATCTGCTTCAAAAGATCAACTTTCCTGATGATGTGGAGGAGGGGTTGGGGGTGACCTGCCAGGCTGGCATCTATTTGGGGACTCTTGATAATTGAGGCCCCAGACCACCCACAAGGGCCTGAAGTCAGGCTGGGGGCTTTGAGGAGTGGAGGCCTGCGGGGGAGGCCGACGTGAGCGGACAGAGGCCCCGTGTTGAACTTGGACCTGGGCTCCCGAGAGACAAGGGAGCGGGTGTGGTGCTATTAAGGCAGCACTCAGTTCCGGGAGCAGAAACTCACCCTGGAGTGGCCTCGGGGATGTAAAGTGTAAGGGAGCGATGCTAGATTTTGGCTTGTGTATGAGGATATCCCCGTGGCAGGCCTTCTGTGATGACAGGATCGCATTCCCCTTTCTGCCTCTCTTCTGATTTCTTCTTGGTTGAATTTTCTTAGGCTGGCTCAGCCCGTGTGGCTCCAAGCTCCAGATCCCTTCAACCTCACTCTAGCAGTCGCCTACAAAGAGAGCTTTTCTTTCCCAACAGTTAAACCAAAATCCTGGGCTCACCTTCTGCGGACACCCTGGGTCACATGCCCATCCTCTGGCCAATCACAGAGGCCTATGATAGGATGACCTGAGCTGGTTGGCCAGGCCTCGGCCAAGGGCCCATGCTTGGGGGTGGGAGCTGTGAGGTTAAGGGAATGATGGCTTCCCAAAGGAAAATCCATGTGGGGGGAATAACCCTAGGTTGAGGATGTGGACATTGGGCAGCGAGGGCCAAGGACACACCACAGCCATGCCGTGCTATGCCCGGGCAAGCAGATGGTGGCAGAGAATGTAAACACATTCTCTTGCTCCTTGCTGAGCCCAGCCCAGAACCCCGCACGCAAGTCAGGGCCCATGAGCCGGCCCATGAGCAGCCGCAGCTGCTCTGCTCTGGAGGAGAGGCCTGAGGAATGAGCCTGCCCCCGGGCGGGGCTTCCCTGCCGTGAAGCCCCCGTCATCCTTCGGGCGTGCTGGGCTCACCGGGTGCTGGGCACTGTGCCGGGACCAGGAAGTCAGCGTGAGCAACAGACGGCCAGCTCCGCCCCGTGGAGCTCCAGGCCGGCGTCTGCAGCCGTCTGCAGGGGTGTCCGTGCTGGCCGTCCTTCTGACACGCAGGCCCAGGCTCGACTGCCCTGGCCTTTCGCTCACTGGACGTGCCTGCACACTCTCCTCACCCGGCAGCCGTCGGCAGAACGCTCCTGCCCTGTGTCCAGCCCCGTGGCACCGGAGGCACACAGGGCCGTCCTCACCACCAGGCCAAGTGCTGAAAGGACAGAGACCACCGCCAGGCTCGTGAGTCTAGCTCGAGCGCTGACCTGCTAGTTGCCCGGCGGGATTTCGAAAGGGCCAGTGGCCTAAAGCCTTGGTGGCTTCCGCTGTACAACAGGATTAAGGATCACACCCGCCCCGCAGGGCTGAGCCTGAAGATTCCCATGAGTGACACACGGGTTTGAAAACTGGACCAGTGCCTGTTGCTGCTCACCGTCCTGTGAAGATCATTCTGATGAAGAGGCGTCTGGAGCGCCAGACCTGGGGAAACAAGGGCGCTGTTGGAAGAGACTATTTAGTTCCCAAAAGGGCAGGGAGGGAGGATGCAGGAAGGTGTGAAAGGATCCCAGGTGGGCTGTGGAGAGGCAGGAGCAGAAGCGGGCAGGCTGCAGAGGAGAGGGGCCTGCTGGAGCCAACACCCCGAGGCAGGAGCCCAGGGATATGCAGGGGTTCACTGCTCAAGGAAGGCGGGTTTGCGGGAGCTTGGCCTTAGTGCCCCATCTGGGGAGCGGGAGGAGGAGGGGAGAGGGGCCTTCACACACATCCCCACAGACCTGGAAAATCGCCTGGAAGCAATTGCCAGAAATGTCTCCTGGAATCTTTGGGTGTCCTCGTGGTCAGGCAGCGCCCCCTCTGCATCCAAACAGTGCCCTGCCCCTCAGGGGGACCAGCATGTCCCAGTTTACCAGGGACCTCTTTGTTGTAGCCCTGAAGCCTTGACCCCCAGGAGCCCTCCGGGCTTGGGCAAAACGGCAGGTGTCACCCTCCTGCTGGGCCGCCCTCTGGCACGGGCGGGCGGGCAACGTGAGCTCCTCCCTCTTGGAGAGGAGCTCTGTCAGCCTTGCTCGCTCAGTGGGGGCTCAGCCCTGGGCCCTGGGCGGAGACAGCCCTGCCCCGGGCTTCCTGGGTTCCGGAGCTTGCTGTCCCTGGTTTCCCGAGCTCTGCCCACGGCCCCTCCCGCATCCCAGTCAAGGAGCTGATGCTTCCTGTTCCCTGTGCTCGGGACGCTCTTCCCCAGGGCTGCCCGGCCCACTCACAGCCAAAGCGTCACCTCCCGTTCCCTGACCGTGCAATCGAAGTGACCGGTGGGCAGCCCTGTCAGACCCTCTGATTCTGTTGCCCTCGTCGCACACGCTGACTTGAGTCCCCCGGTGCTGCGTCTGCTTCATCTTTTGCCCGAGCACCGTGCCTGCCCTGCCGTCACACAGCGCACGACCCGCTCCGTGGCTGCAGGGACCTGTCTGGTCGCCGTGCATCCCCCGTACAAGCGCGGCGCCTGGCACAGAGGGAGCCGTCAAGAGTCTTTGTAAAAAAAAGTGAATCAGCAGCGACAGAGGACCATGGTGTGCCTGGCACGTGCTATAGGCTAGGGCTGTACGTGGACTAAGAGAGCTCAGGACGGTCGTCTCTGTCTAGTACAGGGTCCGGGCACCAGGCAGGTAATGGGACATTTAAGGATGGGGTGATGGCGCCAAGAAAATGTAAGTGTGTGTGAGTGTTGATGGAGGGTGATGTGGTTTTAAAATGGACACAGAGTCTGTGAAGGGGTGCGGCCTGCTTCTCTGCTCCTCAAACAGGAGCAACCTTGGCTGCTGGATTCCAAGGAGCAGTCGTGCTGCCCCACCCCTCAGCCATCTAATCTCCACCAAAGGGCCGCCGCTTCCCCAGCCTGGCGGGAGCCGCCAGGCTGCGAGAGGCCCAGGCCCCGTGGGCACTGCGTGCAGGCTTCCAGGGACGGGTTCAGTGGGCACCCCGCCGGCCGCCGGCACCAGCCACCACACAGGCACAAGGAAGCCTTTGCAATGGCCGCAGCCCTGGCCAGGGGAGGCCAATAGCAAGGAAGACCGAGGGGCTCCCATCGACCCCACAACCGTGAGAGGAACGGAAAACACATTTGTGCTGTTCTAACTTTGGGTGACTTGTTCCACGGCTGGAGGCAACCTGGACAGGGCCTGGGGTGCTCTGGGGAAGTCGGGAAGGATTTCCCGCAGGAGGCTGGAGCTCGGGGCTGCAGGAGCTAAGATGAGCTCCTCTGAGGAGAAGGTGGGCCGATCTGAGGACTAGTATGTGCGAAGGCTCCGCACGGGAAGGAGCAAGGCCCCGTCAAAGAAAGGACAGGGTGGCCCGGAAGCCGACTCCAGGCCAGGGAGCAGGAGACTTAGGCAGAGGAAGCTGCAGGGAGCAAGCAGATGCCTCGACTTACCCTCCTTACTGGCCAGGCAGCCTGGGACGAGTAACTCACACTCTGGGGATGAAGTGAGATGAGGCGCGCGGAGCTCCCACCTCAGCCCTGGGAACTAAATGCCGCCGAGCGCTGTGGGTGAATATGAAAGGCATTCGAGAACTTCCACAGTCCCCTTTGAGTCTTTCTGTTAGGACTTGGTCCTTGGCACATAGGAGGGGGTCCAGGTGACCCCTTCATCTCTGGGGTATCACTGAACCTCTCTTCGGGTTTTTCTAAGAATAAAACAAATGCAAAAAAATATCGAATCTCCATCAGTGCTTTGAACTCCTTCAAGATAGACACTCTGGAAACACGCCTCTGTTCTGCCACAGCTATTTTTGGCCCAATCAGCCTGAGAAGCAGGTCTCACGGAGGGGGTGTACGTGCTTTCCTTGAGGGCTGGAACACGTCTCCTTCCGTGGCCTCCACCAGCTGAGTCACAGGCGGGCAGCGTGGGCCACCGCTGACATTTACAGTCGGCCCAGGTGCCGAGCTCTGGCTGCTGCGTGGCGCCCTGGCCAGGCCCTCCAGCCTCCTTGATTATGGCCTTGGCCAGCGTTCACTGCTGCCCACACCTCCTAGAACACCTTATCCCCGGGGATTCCAGTTGACTTAAAGATCACAAGCGTTGGGTGCCCCAGAACTCTCCAGAAACCCTTTCTTTTGGCTGAATCCTTCGGGGAGTCTAGGCATCCTTTTGAGCCCATTTCACCCCAAGTTTCTAGTCGGGGTCCTTTCTCAGCCAAGAGCTGCCAGAAACATGTTTAAGCAACTCCTGGCCTGAAGGCCAGTGGCTTGTTGTTGGGATGACCCCTCAGTGGCTCTGGGCTCTGCGCTGTACTGACTGTCCATGGAGTGCGTGGCAGGTAGTTTGTGGGGCCCCATCTGAGACGTGGCAACTGAGGCCCAAGCAGTCGTGGACACCTCGCCCAGATCACTTGGCAATGAGCAGGCGCTGGGCCTGGAGGGAGGAGAGTCAGGTGGGTCAAGCACCTGCTGGTCAAGCGTGTGGCACCACAGACCACCCCGCTTTCCAGATGAGGACGCTGAGGCTCCCGGGGACGTGACCTGCCATGGCCCCCGGAGCTGGAGTGGAGGGAGGGGGTGGGGCGCCAAAGCCCCCTGACGCCACCGGCGCTCTCTAGGGCTCTGGTTCTCAGAGTAAGTGCCCCGGTCAACGTCTCCTCAGTCAGTTCTGGGTCCAGCAACCTGAGATGACGCGGCCCTCCGGGGCGTCTGACAGCACACGCGTCTGAGAACTGCTGGTCTGGCGGCTCCCTAGAGGCCCACGGCGTGCAAGAGTGGAAAGCACGGCTGTGCTTGGGGGGCTCCACCTCAGCTTAAGTGCGGGGCTGGAGGAGGAAGTGGAGCCACTGGAGAAGGCTGGGCCTGAGCAGCTAGAGGAGGGTTAGGGTTTCATCCTAAGTGCAATTAGAAGCCTCTGGAGGTTTCTGAGCAGGGGAGTGGTGCGGCCTCATTTACACTTACAGCCATTTGCCGGCCTGTAGGTCCAGGCCGGGGCGGGTGGGGTGGGGGGCGGGGAGTGGGCTGTGTGGCTGGGTGGGGGTGAGCGGGGCTGCGTGGTGTCCAGCTCTGGTCTGGCCTGCACGGGAGGGCCTTGGAGGCCTGTGGGAGGGGAGAAGGGAAGGGGGTGCCCCTGGGTTCTGTGGAGTGACTGAGCGGAGGAAGCCCTGCCTCTCTCTCGAGGTCCTCTCAGGACCAGGGGGCGCTTGGAGCAGACTCGGGCAGTGCCAGGAAGGGACACCCGTGGGTTCGAGTCGCTGCCATGTTGAGGACACAGCTTCTGGGCTTGAGCCGGCATCCTGGGCTTCCCTGCGCTTCATTCTGGGAAATGAGGGGCGCGGTCACAGGCACTAGCAGGTTTTCAGGGTGGTCCTGAGAGCTGGGCAGGCAGAAGAGGAGGCCCTCGGAGGCCTGGATCTAAAGTGCAAGGTCGTCGCAAGAGTCATGGGCATCGAACACAGGGTGGGTCACTCTGAATGTTTCTCTCTTTCGCGGCTGTGTCTGTGCCTTGAGCTGGTCTTCACTGGAGTCACTGATTAGATCTTGGGGTGTCGGATGGTCATCACATGTGGGAGGAAGATTTCTGTCCCGTTGTCTTTGGGCTGCTGGCCTGGTCTGCAGTAGGAGGACCTGGAGGCCGGGCCTGGCTGCGGCTCTCACCAGCTTGTGCTGTGTGGCTGAGAGACCATGCTCAACCTCTCTGAGCATATTTTTTCGCATCTGCAAATGGGGAATGGTCCTGCCTGCCGAAGCTCATTGCGGGAGCACAAATAATATTTGTGAAGGCCTAGCCTGGTGCCTGATGCAGCCCACTCAGTAAGCGGGTTGTCGCGTCAGTATAGTCCTTGTTTGAACAAACCTCTCACCCACAGCCCCAGCTCTCCCACCCACCCACCCACCGTCCATCCAAAGGAGGACTCTGCCTCGCATCCCACTTCTGACTGCGCACAGCGCACGTGTGAACATGACTTTGGCCCCAACTTGAGCATCTGATCCATAAGAGCTTTCATAGTTGCTGGTTTTTCTAAAAAGCACTTAAAAAATTGCTGACTTTCGCTTTCCCGATTCAATAAATGGGATTATTTGTCTTCCACGTATTTGCATGTATCCAGCAAGTAAAAGATTGGTGGACTTTCATATCCTCAACAAACCTTTATTCACTGATTTAGTGAACAGACATTTGCCTGGGGGTCGGGCAGGGCCAGGCCACAGATGTGGGTCCCACACAGCCCTGCCCTCAGGGAGCTGCCCCATTGGAGGCCTTTGCCCTGGCAGCACATCGACACCCTCTGGGAGCTTTTAGAATGGACAATGCCCCGGCACCCCCTGCAGGGAGTGGGTTGTGGGAGTCAGGGTCTCAACCCTGGGCTTTAACCAGAGCCCTGCAGCAGCAGCCAGGGGTCTGCGCCGGAGCAGAGGGCCAGCGAGTCCCAGGGGACTTGGGGCCAAAAGGCCACAGGGCTTGCCTATGAGTGAGTGCCCTCTGCTGTCCCCCTGGGTACTGGGGTATTCCCAGGATTTGGGGCAGACTGGATCCTGCCCTCCAGGAGTTCAGAATCTTGTGAGGAGCCTGGACTCAATGCTGAGGTGGAAATAAGGAAATGCGTTTCGGCCACTCCAAGCCGAGGTGCTGGAAGGCCTGGGGTCTCTAGGGTCCTATAACACAGAATTCGGCAACTTTAAAGCATGTGACTCAGCTATTCTGGTGTGTGTGCGATGTTCGGCAACACTCACCACCATCAAAGTCCAGAGCGTTTTCATCACCTCTTAAAGAAACCCCAAACCCCGTGACACAGAGCCCTCCAGCTGCACCGGGCAGCCTCTATCCTGCTTCCTGGCTCAAAGGATTTGCTGCTCTGGACATTCCACAAAGGCCCGTCCGTCCGCAGTCAGAGCTCCCGGGGTGTCACCACCTTCCCGGGGCTGTTAAGCAGATGTGATAGCAGGTGCTCAGAGGTGTCTGCCATAATGGAAGGGGAGGTGATCCTGGCTAAGAGACCCTCCCTGTTGCATTGGGGCAGAGGACTGGCTCTGCCGCTCTGTAACTCTGGCCTCCCGGGGACCTCATTGTATGCACAGGGCTGTCGAGACGGTCTGGTGGGTCTGGACGTGACCACGCTTCAGACTGTGCTGGCAGGGCCACCAAGCTGTCAGTGTCAGCTACTTGATATTATTGCAAATCTCATCTAGGATGTCCTACTCGCGTCCCAGACAAGCAGCCAGTCTGATCTATTAAATTTCTCGTCCAATCCCTAAGGACAGAGACTGTAGATTCATCTTTGTCCCCGAAGACAGCTCAGAGCTTGACACGCGGCAAGAGGACAGTGGTGTTTGACTGTGGCCTTGAATAGGTGGGTGGATGTGGCTGGATGAGACAGAAGATAAACCCCCCAGGAGAAGGGGCGGGGAGGAGATGGACACTTTTTAGCAGCCTGGCGTTCTCCGGGGACCATCTGGGCCACGCAGGGCTCCTCCAGAAATAGACGCCGAGACAAGAACTCCAGGGCAGGTCATTCATTATCTGGAAGGTGAGCCTGGAGGACACCCCTCGAGGAGGGGCCAAGACCAGGAAAGGCTGGCAGCCAGCTGAGGGCGTGATGTCAAGTCAGTTAGCACTTGGGCAGCTGCAGGGAGCCCGATTCTGCAGGGAGCTCCCTGCAGCTGCCCAAGTTCTGCGGTGGAGGTTGTATGCCTGAGTGTCACCCCACTTGTGGACCAAGGGAGCTGGGGTGTTCATGCCCCAGCTGCCATCAGCCCCAGGTAAGAGCTGGTCCCGGGAGGCCTGCAAGGTGACATCCCCGCCAGAGAGGCAGCACCGGCAGCCGGAATCTCCCAGGGAGCCCTGGGAGGACATGCAGCATCTGCTTCGGACGGCCCTTGTTCTGCTGGGCTCACCACGGTGGCCCTGCCCAGAGGGGACCCGGCGGGTCTGTGCTGTCCAGGGCTCTAGCTCGGAACCCGTGCCTCTTCACTCAAGGAAGCACAGCCGCTTTTAAGCACTTCCCTACCCCTGAGTAGGGACCCCAATTTGATCTATTTAAAGAGCAGTAAATCACTCACAGACCCACAGATCACCCTCCACAAGTACATGCTGAGCTCTCCATTGTGGTCAGACTGAGGATGCCCCAGTATCTAGACAGGCAAAGCCTGGGAAGGCTGCTGGGTGAAGGTCAGGGTTCTGCTTTCCCTTATGTGAAATTTGGGGTGCCTGTGGATGGCTGGGGAGGCAGAACACACAGTGACTGCAGGCTACATGGAGTCCAAGGGCCCCTTGGGGGTTGGTCACGACCCAGAGCAGGTGTCCTGTAGGAGGCGCTGGCTGAGCTGAGGGAGGACTCTGCAGGGGAAGTTTGGGGCGCAGGTGGGGAAGAGGGGCATGTTCTTGGCTGGGGGCATGGCGGAGACGAAGGTCTGGAGGCCACAGAAAGCCTGTCCATCTTAGGGCTTAAGGGAGGCTGGGGGGGTGAGACATGAGCTAGAGGAGGGTGAGTGGACAGCGTGCTGGGAGTTGTGGGCAGTTCCCAGGCAGCATGGAGCCCTGAGGGTCTAGTGGAGAGTTCCCAGCCCAGTGGCCAGAGTCTGAAGGTCAAGGTCAGGGACCCAGCGGTGGCCAGGTGAGAGACAGTGTCCTGGCCAGCAGTGCAGGACCAGGTGGCCAACTGCTGTCAGGGTGAGGGATGAGGAAGACTCCCGGATGGTGGCCTTGGATCAGACGCCCCTTGCACAGACAGGACGGTGGGGGGGGGTGGGCTCAGGATTCCAGGCTTTGTCACGTGGAGTGGGGGTGCCGTGGGGATGTGGGGGTGAGGGGATGGGGGAGGTGGCCAGCTGGCAAGTCTGGAGTCGAGCTGGCCCTCGGGATGGGGGTGGGGTCGCAGCATCAAGCCACGGGAGATGCCAGGGGATCACCAAGGGCAGCTGGGGTGGGCAGAGCCTGGGTGCAGGAGGAAGCGGGGCTGAGAAAGGCAGCGCAGGGGAAGGAAAGAGCAGCAAGGTGACCCGGCAGGAGGGGGCCCTGGGCTGGGAAGAGCCCACAGGATCAGTCCCAAGCCCCGGTGTCCGGCCTGTGCACCGACTGGCCCGCTCCTGCCGGAGCAGAGAGCCCCGAGGAGGGCAGCAGTAAGCGCCGGAACAACGAGCTCGCCCACCTCCGGGCCACGCAGGGCCGTGGGACAATGGAGGGGCCCTTGGGGCGGAGGCAGAGCTCAGGCACCGCAGCCAGGGGGACAGGGCGATGCCGTGGACCTCAGGAAGGGGAGCGGCCTCTCAGGAGTGGGGAGGACACAAGCGTGTGCTTGGGAGCAACCAACGACCCCAGTGGACAGTCTGGCCGGTGGAGGTGGAGGGGAGTGAGCTGAGGGGGGCTCAGAGGCAGAGTCCCCGGCAGGCTGGGAGCCGAGGTTGATGGGGAGGCGGCGCAGACTTGAATTCATCCAAGCATTTGGAGCCTTTCTGCGCTCCCCGAGCCCAGACGCCATCACTGAACAAGCAGATGCGGAGCTGAGAGTCTGGCAGGGGAGACAGACCCGAGAGCAGTAGGCATGATAAACCGTGAGCCATAGAATGTGCTAGAAATGGCAGTGCTATGGGAGGAGGTGAACGAGGAAAAGAGGGGACGGGCCGGGGCCAGCTGAGGAGATGGCGTTGGAGCCACCCTTGGCGGGCGACAGCCAAGCACGCTGGCGCCGGGAGACATCCCCGGGGGACAGGCCCCGCTCCACTTGCAGGCGGAGCTCACCTGGGTGGCTCAGGAGCAGCAGGGCCGGCGAGGCTGGAATGATAGGAAGGGCGAGTGGGGAGGCGCAGGCAGGGGGGCAGACAGGGCTGTTGTGAGGGCGTCCGCGGCGCTTGTCCTGAAGCGGGGCGCCGTGCAGGGCCAGAGCCGAGGGGAAGGCCGGCCTGCTCCTCAGGGGCGTGCTCTGGCCGTGTTCAGACGAGACCTGACGGGGCTGGTGGGGTCGGGGCCGGTCAAGACAGAACTGGGGAGACGATGAGCGCAGCATCCAGGCAGGGGCGATGGCCTCTGGGTTTCGGGGGCACCAGCGGGAAGGTGCAATGGTCAGGTTGCGGGTGGGCGCTTCTGCACAGCCTGGGCGGTGTCCCAGGGAGCCAGGACAGGGAGCGGAAGACACCGCTGGCCCCCGCAGCAGCAAAGGGAGCGGCAACAGCAGGTGTCCCCCAGGGGTGGAGACAGCGCCATGGGGTCGCATGTCCCCAACAGCCCCTCGATGTCAGCTCGGCCTCCGACGAGCCTCCGAGGAAGGGCTTTGCGCCTGCGCTGGTGCTGGTATAATTAAAAGGGGGGAATGACTTGTGCATCTGCTGGGTAGCGGAGGCACATCCGTCACCCACAGCTTCCGGGTGGGCAGCCCAGGGCCCTCCGTTGCGTCATGGTGCTATGGCCGGGCGGTGCCGCCTGCCCCGGCCCCCGGCATCCTCCCAGGCTGGTCCTGACGCTGCTGCTCGGCTCCCGCGTGGGGCTGCCGAGGGCCCTTCCTGCGGGGTGACTGCTGTGGATGCGGGGAGAGCGGAAGCCTGCCGGGCCCGGGCCGTGGCTCCTGTGCGAATCAGTGCAGACAAACGCAAAGGGCAGTCAAGAGGCGAAGCAGGCCCCCGCGCAAGGAGCCGCTCTTGGTTCCTGCTAAAAAAAAAAAAATCTCACCAGCCCACCCTCTTCCACTTCAGTTTCACAAATGAAACTGGAATCGGGACCTGCACTGGGGGTTAAGATGGCTGCAGGGTAATGAGAGGTCTGTTCACCCACTCACCCACCGCCCCCGATCACCACCCACCTACCACCCACCCACTCACCCACCTACCCCGATCACCACCCACCCACTCACCCATCCACTCACTCATTCACCCACCCAGCCATTCACCCCCCCCACCGGTCTCTCAGCAGCCTTCTCCTGAGCACCCTCTCTGGTGCAGGTGCTGGGGAGGGGCTGGTATCTGGGGCAAAATGGTGAGCACAAGACAGAGGCTGCAAGAACAGATTTGCCTTTCCAGACACTCATCCACTGAGTGGAAAATGGGTCAGAGGGGCAGGAGGACAGTGGGGACCAGCGAGGAAGCGGCGGCAGAGGTCCAGGTGGGGGAGAGGAGGGTCTGGAGCATGGCTGGGGGGCGGAGACACACACAGATGCTGGATGCAGTTTATTTATTTTTTAAAAGATTTATTTATTCAGGCATACAAGAACCGGGGTACAAGCCAGACATGTGGGGGGTGAGAGGATTCACCAGAGACAGAGCGGGGAGCAGAACAGGCAGACTGACAGAAATACGCTGCTGAGGGGAGCAGTGGGGAGGCAGGAGAGGTCTGCTGCTCCATGGGGTTAGCTCCCTGGCCAGGGATGGAACTCGTGCTGCAGAGGCTGTGGACAGCTTCATAGGCTGTGTCTTAACCCCTTGCACCACCAGGGAGGTCCCTGGATGCAGTTTAGACAGAAAGCAAGGGAGAGAAGGAAGCAGCTGAACAGTGGAGACATGAAGGGCATCGATGCCCACCAGTGCCGTGGAGAGGCTGGTGGTCGTGAGACCATCTGCTGAGCGAGGACAGTGATTTTCTCAGTTAGTGTGCACCGAGCTATGTTCAGGAGGAGCTGGTTGTGCAACTGGAGATGACTAAGAAGTGCCCTCTGCCCTGGAGGGGCTCAAGGCTGGGGGGCAGGGAGGGCATGAGCAGCTGCCATCTGGCAAGTTGGATCGGTCCAATGTACTCCAGGAACAGAGCAGCCAACCCTGAGTCATCTGGGGTGACTGCTTGGAGGAGGTGGCATTGATTGCATCTCAGCAGTTAGGGCCTGAAGAACAGACGCGGAAGGGGTGCAAGGGTTGCTCCGGGTAGAAGTAATGGCATGAGCCAGGTTTGGGGTCAGGAGGGCCCAGAGTCTTTTGGGAATCTGTGATGCCACCTGTCAGAGTGTAGGACACTGAGCCGGGTGACAGGTGTGGCTGTCTGGGGTGGCTGCACCGAGGCGTAGGACAGGATTCTGGAAAACCTAAAAGTTTTTGAGCAACTGAGTTAAGCTTCTGGGTGGTGTTTGAAGACTATTAATCTCACAGATACGGGAAGGAGGCTGAGCCCCCTGCCATCTGTGTGCGCGTGCGTGTGTACGTGTGTGTGTGCATGTGTGTGCGTGTGTGTGCATGTGTGTGTGTGTTCCATTCCTGCCTATGGGAACCTTCTCTTCCCAAGATGATGCCAGGATGAGGTTAGTCTTGTTTTGCTCCCCCACAGCCCAGCTTATGGGGATCTGGCTTATGCTGCCCTTGGTCCCACTCCCCGCTCTCTGTAGGAGGCCAGGGTACAAACGGGGACCTGTGAGTCCTACGACTGTCTTCTAGGACTGGCTGTGACCCAGCAGTGGCACCTGTGCTGCCTTGGTCCTAGACCCAGGAAGGGGTCGCAGTGCTGGGACCAGCCTGTCCGGGAAGCTGCAGGCCGTGGGGCCTCGCCGACATGTAGAGCAGGGGGGTGACACCAGAGCCTCCTCGAGTGCTCCTCCTGCAGGACGGTGTCCCCTCCTGGAGGCCTGGGGGTGGGATTAGAGCGGGTGCCCAGCTGGCCTGGTGTCCCAGGGGCAGTCGGTTCTTTGCGTTTCGGAAAACTCAGTGACCTCGGAAGGCCCTTCGGAGGTTGTTTCAGTCTCGTCTGACAGCTTTGGGCTCCGCCATGTTCATTTGTCAGCCATTCCCCCGACAGCGGGCCCTCTGCAGAGACGCAGGCCGGGCGGGAGGGGTGCGGCCCTCAGAGAGCTTGCCTCGAGGATCCTCTGCTCCACCCCGGACGCGCTGTCCCCTGGGAGGCAGGGAACGGCCAGTCCCCCTGCGCGCCCCACAGAGCGTGCCGGCAGGACACTCGGTGACTGTGTGTTGAGCTGACCCTGACTCTAGCCCGGAGTGGGGGTGCTGCCCACAGAGGACGGGCAGTGTCCACCCCCGCGCTGGGCTGCTCCACACCTCCGCCTGTCGGCAGGAGAAGTAGAATCGGCCCTCACTGACTAGTGGGGTTTTGCTCTTCGTCAGTCGAGGCAGAGGGCTCAGGTGGGGGGCCCCGAAGGGCGCTGGAGCTGCAGGCGGGTGTGGTTCCCGCTGGCACCCGGCTTCCCCCAGAGGAGCTGTGGCGTGTGAGCAGCACAGGGAGGAGGCCTTGCGGCCGGGGCCGGTCTCTGAGTCTGCCCTAGAGGGCACGGGGAGCGTGGGGGGCGCCGGCAACAGCGACTCCAGGAGAAGCTCCATCAAGCTAGAGAGTCCTCCCTGCACCCTCCATTTCTCGGCCCAGACACGGCCGGCGGCGGCGCTGTGGAGACGGGCGCTGCCTCCCACGACGCCAGAGATTCTGCATCGTTGCGCTCAGGTCCTCCCCGTTTCGTTCCTTGCCTCTCCTGTCCCCCCATGTGCACTGACTTCTGCTCCCACCACGACAGCCCAGAGGCTGCCAGCTCCGAGGGCTCCATCTTCATGGCCACCTCCGCAGCCCGGGCCCCAGCCCCAGGGACGGCAAGGCCAGGCCCCACTTCTTGGGCCCCGTCCCACTGCACCCCTGCGTTCCTTCACCGTTGGAAAGAGGCTTCCTCTCCTCTCGGAGAATTTTCTGGGCCTTCTAACCAGCAAAGCAGCTCCTCTCCTAATCCAGCTCTGAGATGCTTTCTGCAGGCCGCAAGCGCTGTGGGATTAGCCGGCTCTGACATCTCCACCAAACACCCTCCCCCACTCTGCTGGCTCCCGGCACGCGGGGCTGGGAGTGCGGTGGCCGCTGACATTTATTAAGTGCTGCTGTCTCTGAGGCGCAGCCATTAAGTAATGCGACTAATTCCTCTCTGGCTCGCTTGCTTTGGGAAAAAAAAAAAAAAACTCTCACAATGTGTCCATCCTCCTCTTGGAAGTCATCCCGCTGGCCGGCTCTGGCCGTACCATCCCTGCCCAGAAACTTTCTAGATTCTTCCCTACAAGGATTTGAACCTGCTTGTCCAAAATAGGGAGTGATGTTTAGCAATGACTGTAGCAAAAGACTGAGTTTTATTCTACATTTGGTAAGAGGCCTTTGGAGCGTGTTGAGCAAGAGTGTGACGGGATCTGATCTTCTTCCTCTGCCAGCCCTGTGCAGGGGGCACCGGCAGGAAGCAGAGACCGGTTAGGGGCTGTTGTAAAGGGCACGGACGGCGGCAGAAGAGAAGGGACAGATTTGAAGGAAGACCTGAGACTTGCTGCTGGGGGTGCGGGGCGGAGTAGGGGCTGTGAGGAAAGATTGCCCCCGCCCAGGTTTCTGAATTGAGCTGCTGCGTGGATGGGTGATTGCGACAGGAGGAGGCTGAGGGGTGAAAGATGAGGAATTGGGTTTTGGACACACAAAATAGGAACTGACCTGGAGGCCATGCAAGTGGAGATACTGAGTCAGGAGCTGAGGGGGCGGGTGCATGGGTGCAACAAACCACGGCGTTGTTGGCTTCTGGCTGGTTTTGCAGGCCATGGCACGGATGGGTTTTGGGGAAAAGGGCCTGGGAGATACAGGCACAGGGCTCAGCAGCTCCACGACCCTTCCCACCCGCCAACCCCCAGTAAGAGGCCCCACACAGGTCAGGGACAGCAGGACCCAAGAACACCATCTTCACTTCTTTCTCACACGCAAGACGGCAGCTGCTGTTCCCGCCTTTATTTCCAAAGAGGAAAATGAAAACTGATCCACCACGGAGGACACCGCCCGTTCCCTGCCCCTCAGAGGGCCTGGACTGGCGGCCGTATGAGATGCCACTTGGGCGGTGGTCGCAAGGCCGCACCTGATGTTGAAAAGGAGAAAGTTCAAGACCGTATTTAACCATCAAAGATACTTCATGTTTTAAATACCTGATCTCTGTACTCTCTTAAAAACTAGCATTTCCTGTGCTAGTCAATGGGACGAGTCGGCTTATCCGAGTGGAGGCCCTCAAGGGCACAAGGGGACAGTGAGGCAGCGTGGGGCCGGGAGGGGAGGAAGAGAAAGTGGCCACAGGCGTCAGCAAGCACTCTGGGGGCCGATGGCCTGCAGGGGTTGGATTTCTGTTCTCCAGTGGGTTCTTCCTCCCTCACCTCACCAGTATTCGCGCCTTCGCTTTGCTGCCTATGAGCCGGCCCTCGGGGGTAGGAGGGAGGCCTCAGCGTGGATTCCTGACAAGCGCCAAGGCCCCAGGAGCCCGTCTAACAGAAGTGTAGGAAATCCTCCATGTCCCTCACGGTAAACCTGGAGCTGGGCGTGTTTCAGAACTCAGAAAAGCAATCGAGTGTCTGCCGTCGCGTAAGTGACACCACCAGGCAGTCCCACATCCGTGATCCTCTGCCGTGAAACGTGTGGGTATCCCACTAAACAGGCGAGTCGAGACCAGGACCACACTTCCCCTCGGCTCAGGTCTTGCTACCAAGTTAGTTTTAGCACCAAATTAGCATTTGGGTTTGAAAATGACAGATAAAGTGTGGAGGCCCTGCATAGAAAAACCGCTCCCCTCAGGGTTAAATAAACCGTGCTCCCCCCACCCCCATCCAGCTCTTTAAAAAAAGGTCGGTCTGTTCGCACTGATGTGAAAACAGTGTGAAACATAGTAAGCAGAACATCTTATTTCTCAGAAATGATGGCGTCCCGGTGTGCTGGGGGGGCGGGGTCAAAGCACAGGTAGGTTTGGGGTCTGGCTCCCCCCTTTTCTGATCCATAGAAGGCACCTTCTTGTCATGTCCTCAAGGGCGCAGAGGCAGAGCTCCCTGGAGCCTCCTCCAGAAGGGCACTAACCCCGCTCGTGAGGGCTCCATCCTCTGACCTCAGCACCTCCAAGGCGCCACTTCCTGACCCCAGCCCCTTGGGGGCGAAGTTCCAACATGGGAAGGGGGACATGGTGGACACACGTTCGCTCCATCAGAGGTGCTCTCCCTTGGAGCATATATAAATACGCCCAGACCGGCTGGCCCGGAGGACGCGTGAGGAATTGGGGACCGTAGTGTTGCCTCTGGGAAGGGGAACTGGGTATCTGGCCGGCCGTAGGCTCCACCTCCTCCTGCTTGCCAGCTTCTAGATCTCTTGAGGACCTTTGGAGTTATTGATCCTATTTTATGGCTCAGGAGCGTCCCCAGCATCGGGGACTGTTGGCATCAGAGTTTCTGGCGAGGGGCTCTGACGGGGCGGGCGCCTCCCTAGGCCTTGGCTATCACAGGGCAACTTCAGCTTCCTGAAGCAGGAACATGCAGCTGGTTCCTGGAGGGCCCCTGTGTGTGTGAGGCAGCCCTGGCCTCCGAAACCCCGTTAATGTCCCCGTCAAAGGAAGACGATGGAACAATTGACTTTGGTGACCTGCGTGGGCGGCCGTCACAGAAACGAAAGAGCAGGTGGTGGCGGTCGGGTGCGCGAGGTGCTCAGCGGCCATCGGATGTTGGCGTGAAGCCCGCAGGCCGCTCATGACTATGAGGGAGTAAAGGGGGAGCCTCCATCCTGAATGCGATGTAAACCGCTGCTCTCTCACTTCTCCCTTGCGGGGAATTTTACCTCCCTTTTCTGTTGCTCCTGGGTAAAGTGAGCACGAAGCAAACCTGGTCTCACCCCCTTCCCGCCAGCTCTCCAGTTGCTAAGTCCGTGACCCTTGAAGGCACGAGGACAGGGCTGGAGGGGCTGAGTGGCTGGCCAGGCACACTTTCGGGGCCACAGGGCAGGCCCAGGCATCCTGGCAGGGTTAAGATCTTCTTTCTGCTGGGCCAAGGCGCCCATCCCTCTGTAAACGGGGCAGAGGACCCATGTGTCCTGCTGGATTAGATGTCGAAATGCAGGCCCAGTGGGGCTGAGCATCTCGGTATGGGCCTCCGTATGTTTTTATCAAGCTCATTGAAACTTTTAATAGAAGGATATTCTTCCTAAAATCTTCTGGAAACTCAGGCACACACTTGGCTACCAAGTGTCTACCAAGATGACAAACAGCCTTCACAGCGCTAAGAAGGCTCAGAAACAGCCCGGCAGTCCTCCCCGAGGCCTGGCATTTTGCACAGACAGAGGCAGCCGTGGCGTGGATGAGCGTGTGGGGGTGGCGACCACCACGTCTTTTCATGGCGGTTATGGTCTTTTCCACGTTCCGTTATGGGATTAAGGCATCTGGGGTTTGGCATCCTACACGCTGACATCCAGCTGCTCTGGCCAGACATCTCAGTTTTGGGGGCGCCCCGTGCTGAAAGAGCTGGTTCTATCCCTGCATTTAGGCAAGGATCGGTCTCCAGGGGTGCTGGGAAGAGCCCCCAAGTTTGGGCCTTCGCCTGGGGAAGATGATGAAGTTCTGCCAGGCAGGTCAGGGAGGAGCACCCGTTGCTTCTGCCTCTTCCTTCCCCCCGGGGAAAAACAAGGCAGCAAGACAGTCCCTGTTCCCAAGCTTCCGTGTCGCCCTTGCCAGCAACCAGAGAAGGCCAAAGGCCACCGTTTCCTGGAATAGATGTTGGCCTGCCCCTGCCCTTTCGGCGAGTGAATGGGCTTCTTGTTCTCAGGCTTCCAGAGAACGGGACTGTGGGTGGCAGAGACACATTGTCTCCGCGCTGGCAGAGAAAATGATCACTGCCTCGGGGCTGTTCCTCTGTGCAGCCTCTGAGCAGCTGGGAGTCACCGTGGAGGCCATTGGCTCAGAATCTCAGGTTCAAGGCCATCGCCCATTGCGCAGTGCATGGCGGGAGGCAAGTCAACTTTGCACAACTGCTGTGCCTGGAATGAGGCTTCACCTCTGCACCAAGCACAGGAGCTGGAGACCTTCTAGCCCCCTGGTTTTCCACCTGGAGATTTTGCTCTCCAGGGAGCATTCGGTCTTCATGGTTGGGAGAGGGGTGCCACTGGCATCTAGTGGGTAGATGTTGTGGGGGCACAGGATGGCCCTGTACAAATGAAGACTCACCAGCCCCAAATATCAATAGTGCTCTCAGCCCAGGTCCCCACTCTCAAATCCAGCTTGGGGGAGTGACTTGCAGGAGTTCAGAGGTTTTCCCAGACAATCCCAGAGGCCAGATGTGTGGCCTTGATCTTTCATTGAGCTGCTTGTCCAGAAAGAGAAGGAAATGCCCAGGCAGGAGGCAGTGGCCAAGTCGAGACCTTCGAATCCCAGGTCACTGGACTTGCTTGTGGGCAGGGCAGCGGGGGCTGGCTCCCTCCAGCAGGACCCGTGCTCCCCAGGAGGCTGGAGCCTCCGTGGGCTTTGTCATCTCGAAGACGGTGGTCACAGGTGCTCCTCGCGCCAGAGGGCCCCGCGCGCGATCCTCTGCACAGTTACGGCTCCTTCAGGGGCTGAACGGCTGGGCGTCCCTCCCTTTCCCGGTGTCCTGCGGCCCAGCAGCCGCCGCTCTGGGCTCCGTGTGGCCACGTCGCTAGCAGCTCTGTGACTGTGCTCTTCGCCTCCGCACCGCCCTCAGTTTCCTCGCTTCCAGAGTGGTGCTCACCCTGCCCGCTCGCCCGTGTCTGGGCGAGGCTCTGAGGGGGCATGACTAGCACTGCAGAGGCGCGTGGAGCGCAGTGCTGTGGCGCTTGCGTGGGGCCGTCCGCTTTGCTTCCCGTGAGCACCGTGCATACCTTCGACGGCCTTTCCAGAGAGCGAGCAGGGCAGCTCACCTCGCCGCCCTGGACCGGCGCCTTCCAGTCAGCCCTGAATGTCCACGATCTAGCTCTGTGCTGTCCCTGTGGCCTGTTCACGACTTGTGGCCGCGGACCACTTAAAATGCGGCCAGGACAAGTGAGGAGCTGGATTTTAAATATGATTTTAAATATGATTTAAATATTTAAATATTTTAAATATGATTTTTTTTTTTTTTGGTAACTAAAGTGGTCACGTGTGGCCGTATCCGAGTATATGTGGGTTTTGTTTTTCTTCTTCATGTTATGACTGTGTCCCCGAATCAGACGCGTCAGGTTTCTTCCTTCATAAACCAAGACCAACTGAGATAGGATGTTCTCGCCCGCGTTGCTGCCCCTTGGTGACAAAATCACTCTGACGTTAACTTGACGGGGAACTTTAAGGTAGGACTTCAGCTCTGTTCAGAGAGCTGGCCGCTGGGGGTTCATGGAAGGAACCGTCTGAACAGAGAAAGCTCATGCAAATCTCGTGGGGAGGGAATGTCATCTCCAGGTGAGGCCTTAGAAGACAGGCCTGGGCCTTTCAGCAGCAAAGTGACCATGTCAGGGGTTCCCATGCGAGCTCTGTCCACCAGCTGGAGACCGGGATTTTTGAAGGGACAGTTTTCTCAGGGGAGGCTGGAAGGTCGTGGATGAGGTGGGACAGGGAGGGAGAGAAAACCAGGTGAGAACTGAGAGGCCTGCTTGATCCCACAGGGGACTGCTGAGAGTCATGCTTCGCTGCTCTCCCCAGCCAGTGGCAGGGGACTGGACACGGCACTTGGCTCCTGTCCATCATTGGTTAAGAGAGCTCGGCAGGTGGGGGCGGATTTCGAGGGGGGTCTTGGGGTGGCAGCAAATGTACTTAGCCTTCCAGCAGCCCCCGATTGGTCTTCCAAAGAAGGGCTGCAGCGCCCAGAAAGTCAGGGTGCAGCTGTAGGTGGAAAATGACCCCTTGAGTCACCACTTGGCAGTATGGCCAAGCAAATAAAACACCCCAAGATGTCCCCAGAACAGGCAGTGGGGACCAGTGGTTCTCTTGTGCTTCAAACTACCAGAGGAGAAATGGATCTGAACTGCTTGGGTCACTGCTCAGCTGGGGAGGAACTTTCTTCAAATCGGGAGTCAGAAAGCATCTTGGAGCCTGGCACCAGTGTGGCAACTCTCCTGCCTTGGGAGTCAGTCTGTTCCATTTCAGACCTAGACCTGCCTCTGGAAGAACCACCGATGTGTTATTGTGGAAACCCTGCCCTCTATCCATTTCCCAGAGCAGGCAGAACAACACTCGGTGCACCCCACCAACCTTCCAGGGCATGTCGCTACCCCGTCAACCAAGGTGGTGCTTGTGAGAGAGCAATTATGACATTATGAAGCTAATGTGTTCCAATAAAACTTTATTTACAATAACAAGGGGTGGGCCAGACTCAACCTGGAGGCCATAGTTTGTCAACCACTGGTCTAAGTTGATCCTGAGTCCCGCTTAGAAATGATCATAGCTGTTTAGACTGAACAGATTCTACCTGACTGGGCACTGACGGAGTCCCCGTCATGTGAAGCGCCCTCAGGAGAGGAGAAAGCTCTCCGCCACTGATCATCATGAGAGGCTGGGACTCTACTGGACATTGAACATGTCCCCTTAGGAGCACCTCCCCCTCCCAAGGTCACGAACTTCACAGACAAAGATGAGCTCATAACTGGCAGCCCCTCTACGCTGGCTCTGTTTTCAGGGCGCTGTTATGTTTTCTTGAGGCCCCTGCACAGCCAAGTGTCTGGGTAAGGCAAGGATCCCAGCATGCGCCACCTGGTGATTACCAAATTAGCATCATTAGCTACTGTCTGCTCCGCCGACCATCCGATGCCAGCACAGTGCCTGGCACACAGGAGGCGCTTAGCAGATGTGTATCAGGAGAGTGAATCAGCCTCGGAAGGCAATGAGGGTGGGCTCAGGTGGTCACCTAGAGCTTCCCCAGTGCGGCACTCTCTCGTCACTTCCCTGTGACCTCACTGTGCTGTTCTAAGGCCGATGAGTTCCGACCTTGTGGGCAACAATGCAGCCAAGGTGGGGGCAGAAGCCTTGGCCGTCCTGGGGAGGGCACCGGGGCAAGGAACAGAGGAGGGGTGACTGCGGGCACTGAAGAAGTCGTGCTGTTGAGAAACAAGTCCTCGCCTTAAGGAGCCGAACAGAGAAGGCTGTTTGGGAGGAGGCCTAGGGGAGACGTGTGCGGCAGTTGCCACCAGAAGCATAAGAAATGCCACGGGCAGCGGCCTGCTGTGCTCTGCTCCGCCCAGGCCTCCGCCCGGGCCTTCCCCTGGCATCAGGAATGGCTGTGGCTGTCCCTGCTACCGAGACTTAAACCCAGTTCATCATTTCCTTTCCTAATTAGGCATGGGAACGATGGAGACAATTATTAATAATATGCTGAGTCTTTTTTTAAAGTGCCCCCTCAGAGCCGAGCCTGAGAACAGTGTTGTTGATGACGAGCAGCCGCACGGCCACCACGCCGGGCTCCGTGCCCAGGACTCCAGGCAGAACTCAATAAGTCAGAGGAGTGGGTGTCCCCGGAGCTTGGGCAACAGACTAGGAGCCACAGATGCAGAGGCCTGGAACCCCTCTGCAGGGCTTCCGTGGGGAGGTTGCAGGGGCAGTGGGGAGACTGGGCGCAAGATGCCCGAACCCCCTGCTCCTCTCCTGGCTAGCCAGACAGGCCCTCGATGGGACCCTCCCCCCAGGCTGCCTTCTCTCTTCCGCCCTGTAGGTCACGGCTTCAATGTCACCTCCTCAGAGGCTTTCCTGATGCTCAGGGGGATGCTGCCTCCCCCGTCACACACTCTCTCCCGTGTCATCCTGCCTTGGTTTCCCCAAAGCGTTTCTCTCCGCAGTCTGCAGTGGCCCCTGGATCTGCTTGCTTGTTTTTCGCTGTGTAGCAGTGACAGGGGTTACCACGCAGGAGTTTGCTGCCGGCGTGTGTAGAAGTCAACACGACTGCACGCGGGGTTCGAGAAAAAGAAAAAGAGCTTCGTTGCAAGGTCAACCAGCAAGGAAATGGGAGGCTCAAATCCGTCTCCTCAGTGTGGCAGCTAAGACGGGTTGTAGAGGGTAGGGGGTGGCTGGAAGACACAGTCTTCGTTGTCGATGGACCTGAGCTTGCCCGGGGTGCCAGCTGTTAGCATATACCCGCCGCGTGTTCGGCGTGTTCGGCGTAGTTGCACCTGCGGCCCAGTTCCGGCTTAGCTACGCGTGCAGAACCAGCCCCAGGAGGGAATTAGAGAAGCTGAATGTCAACAGCTGCTGTGTCCTCTCACCGCTGGGGAGCAGGTTGGCGTTAGGTTCACAGGTTAGTCCCGGGGGCAGATGTCGGGGTTCAAGGTCAGCTCCGCCACCCACCCAGGAGAAGCCGGGCGTCTTCGTGTGCCTGCTTCCTGCGTTTCCCTTTCCTCCTGTGGCCCAGAGCGCTCTTCACTCACTGGTGCTCCCTCAACCGCCCCGCCTTCCCTCCCGCAGTGTGCACACCACCTGCCCCCCACGCCCCTGGCCACGGAAGTGGACTGAGGCAAAGTGGCGACCTTGATCTGGATTCGCTTTAGGTGCACGACCCCGAGCCTCCCTGTGCTGTCCTGCTCCTCCGCTCCCCAACGCCTCCGCTCGCCTGCCCCTGGGAACACCCGTCCACGCCAGCTTTGCGTCCCTGGAATGCTCAGCACCCCCATCCTCACTCCCAACTGCTGACCTCGCTGCCCTCGTCCCTGAGACAACGGACACAGCCACAAGGAAGCTTCTACCACAACCCCCTGTCCTCCACTCCCAGCCTCTGCGCCCTTCCGACACAGCGCCGCTCTCCCACCTGGGTATAGGGGCCACCCCCCACTCTTGGGGCATGGCTGCCAGTACACACACACACACACACACACACATGCACACGTTCATCTCCCATCTTAAAATCCCCTGGCTGTCATGTCTCCCCCCTTCCAGTTAGGGCTCAGTTTGATGCACCCCTTTGCAACAAACCCTCACTGCTGAGCTGTCCACGTTTGCTATTTCCATCTCCTTCCCTCAGACCCTTAAACTGCCCGATCAGGCTTCTTCTACCACGTCCTCAAACTACCTCTGATGGTCAGTGGTGACCGCCATGGTGCTCTGTCCAGTGGTTAGTCCTCAGTCTCCTCACATTTGCCCTCAGCTGACCTCCTGCTCCTCCTTGATGTCCTTGCTGCTGGCCCTTGACACCTCCCCTCCCACCCCCAGCCCTGCTGGTCTCTGCTCCCAACCTCCTCTGGGCCCCTTCACTGTGGAGCAGGCAGGGCCCAGGTCTCGACCCTCTTCTCTGCTCCACCTGCACCCGCACTTGATCTCACCAGGCCTGGGTGCTGACAATCCCAGTTTCATGCCTCTCGCCGAACCCTTGCTTCTGAACCCAGACTCTAGACTCAGCGATGTGCTCCCCATCTCTCTTGAGGGTGTGATGAGAACCTCAGACTCCACACCCCAAAACCTGCCCTGCCCTGGTCTTCCCCGTCACAAGATGGCCCCAAACTCTCAGAGTTACCCTTGACTCTTTCCTGTCTCATTCCCCACACCCAAACCTGCATGAGCTTTGCCCACTAAGCATCTCCAGAATCTACCTTTTCTCCACCCCCATCTGAACCACCCCCATCTCTCTCCTCGGCTGTATCCTCCCAAGTTCCCACCGCGACATACACACAGTCTTCTCTAAGCACAGCAACCGTGTCACCTCGACACCCCTCTCTCCAGACCCCTAAAGGAACCTCGTTTCTCACTGTGAAAGCCTGAGGCCTTCCTTGGCCTCCAGACCCTGAGCCGCGCCATCACCTTCTGTCCTCCCTTGTCCACTTTCTACTGGCCACACCAGCATCTGCGGCGCCTCAGACATGCCAGGCCCACGCAGCCCTCAGGCCTGCTGCTTTGGCTCATCCCTCGGTACCAGCATGATGAGCTCCCCCAAATCCAGTCTCTTAAATGCCACTCTTTGACCTTGACCCTGGCCACCCAACTTGACATTGCCGTGCACTCCCCCTGCACCCCAGCACCCTCAGCGCCTCTAAACTACTCTGTGTGGGGGTAAAGAAAAGGATGTAGCTGCGTCCACAAGGCACAGGGACCGGCCTATTTCCAGGCCTCTCCTTCAAGAGCCAGGAGACAATTCCAGAAGCCCCCAGCAGACCTGTCCTCTCCTGTCACCGGCCAGAGCTGCATGGGGTGCCCGCCCCTGGGCCAGCGGGGGGCAGGACTGAGGCAGCCAGGCTGGCCGAGGACACGCAACACCCCCCTGGGCCGGATCCACCCCCCAAAGCTGGGGGAGGGTGGGGCACACGGGGGAGAATCCTGGTTCTCCTGGGAGTAGGGCGAGGGGGTCTGCTGCGAGCCCTGCCTGCCCGGCTCTCTCATCTCCCCTTGCCCGGCCGGCGGAGGAGGTTCTGTGGCTGCCCCCCGGCTTCGATGGGGAGAAACACATTAAAATAAAAAGATCCAATGATCTCCCCCAGGGGCAGCATCTGGAATTCAGCTCCAGGGCCCTGATTCCAAGCCAGTGGGGGCGACTTCCCTGAGGAGCAGGAGAGCGCCCCGGGGGAGGCGCCCCAACGGGGGAGGCGCCCCAACCAGGCGGGAGCCAGCAGGCCTGGAGGAGGCAGGGCAGCGGGAAGGAGGCAGGGCAGGTGTCGGGGTGCAGGGACACAGCCAGGGCCGGGGTGGGCCCCGAGAGGCACGTGTGCGGCGGTTGCTGAGAAGAGGCGGCGGCGGGCGGAGAGGCTGCGGGGCGTCTGCACAGCCGGGAGGCGGCAGCGCCAAGCAGGGGACCTGGGGGTGTCCGGCCTCGTCTATCCTGAGGTCCCGGCCCGTCTGGAGCCGGAGGCCGCTGTGGTGGCGCGCGTAGCTCCGTCTCTGGCCCAACTTCCCCCAGACACTTCCCGGGCCTTCGTGTGGTGTCCGGCCTCGCGGAGGAGAGAGCCCGGGGCTGGGCGCGACACCACAGGCCGCGCACTGGGGCCGGAGGGGCTCCCGGGCTGGGGAGGCAGCGGGGGCCGCCGGCAGCACTGGGGGGTGGGAGCAAGAGACAGCTCCCCCAAAGCAGGCCACACCCGGCGCGGCCTCCAGGGACCCCACCCTGCAGCCCCATGCCAGAGGCCAGTGACCCCCGTTTCGGGTGCGGCGTCCACCACAGCTGTTCTGGCAGCATGGAGGGGGTACCCCTTGTTTCTGGCTGGCTGCTGGGGCGCCCGGAGCTCCCTCCCTTCGCCGTGAAGTGCAGGCAGAGAATCGCCGGCCGCGCGGGGTCTCTCTGCTGTGGGACTCTGGTCTGGGGGAGGATCCAGAAGATCGATGAAAAGGCGGGGTGTCTGTGCTGCACCCAACGCCTGAGTCAGCTTCCTACAGGCAGACGGGATGGAAGGGCCCCCCAAGCTCAGGGAGCCCTTATCCCCTAGAGCAGCTGCAAGGGCAACCTCCTTCTCTCTGCATTCTGGAAGCGGGGGCTTGTTTCAGAGGTTTGCCCTCAGAGCCAAGGTCTGATCTTGTGTTTCTGCTTTTAAAGTCCAGCCCCAAGCTGTGGCACCTGCAGGGCAGGACACGAAGAAGCGGCCCCACACCCACACCGCCCGTCGGGGGGGTGGACGCCCCTGGCACAGGCCTCCCCGCGGATGCCCCGTGCCCGTGAATGGGTCGCAGCGGCCTGAGTCAGCCCTTGTGTTCGGGAGACAATGGGCTGTGTGTGGGGTGGGCGGGGGGGCGGGGGGAGGCTCAGCTCTGGCCCCCACAGCCCTGCTTCTTTGGTCTGTGTCAAGGGGCCCAGCAGTGAAAGGCAAGCGGCCCCCTGAGAGCCAGTGCTGGGGTGTGCGGGCCGGTCATAAGGCTGAGGGGCCTGAGCACCGGGTCTGCTCCCCCCTGCTCTGAGGCTCCTCCGCCGTCTGCGGGGTCTGTGAAACTGGGGCCCCCCAGGGCCTCCGAGCCAGATAAAAGCAGCAGGTGATTCAAGAGCAGTGTGTGCTGTCCCGCGTGTGCACCGCTCCTCACTACGCAGGGTGGAAGACCTTTCGTGTGGGCAGCCTGGGGGTGCAGCAAGGGACCACACCCCCTGAGGGTCCCCTGCACAGGAGCTGGTCCCTTGGGGCAGGGCTGTGTGACCCCAGGGGCCTGTGCTCCCAATGCCAGGCCCAGCGCCTGAGGTGCCAACATGGCGAGTTCCTGGCAGTGTCCCAGGCCCAGGGAGCCTCTGAACTCGGTGCCCCACAGATGTCACTGTCCTCCATGGTGTGTGGACATAATGTCCACTGAAGGACATTAGCCCATTAGCCCACTGGTCTCTGGCTCAGGGGACCCTCAACAAGCCTGCACTCCGTGGTGGGATCTGCCCGAGGCACTAGGAGCCAGGCTCCCAGGAGCAGGAGGAGAGAGAGCCAGGAGGAGAGAGGGCCGCGGCAGGCCGCACCCCCAATTACGTTCACTGCTGGGTCAGCTTCTGCGGTCCAGACAGGAGGCCATGCAGGCAGCCTCGTCATGAGTCACCACAGCCTGGCAATTCTGCGAGTTAGGAAGAAATCTAATGGTGCCCCCAAGGCCCACCACACGCCTAGGGGGTCCCCGCATGCCTGGCACTCAGGGTGCACTCCATAAGCAGTGGGAACAGCGGCTGGCCTCTGGAGGTGGCCACACGCAGGTCGAGAGGTCAAGCCCTGGGTTACTCCTTATCCACCGCTAAGGATGGGTCGCGCGCAAACGAAGAACACACCATCCCTCCCTTCTGCCAAGAACCAGGCAAGACAGGGTACAGAAGCAGACTGGTCTGCCAGGCTCACTGTCCCCCGGCTCCACTCCCTCCTGTCAGGAAACATCCCGCGCAGGCGTGGTCCCGGAGCAGAGACAGGTGGCTGGTTCCCGGGATCTACACAGAGCTGTGAGAGCCACGGGCCGTGCCATAGGCACACAGGGGCTCAAGCCCTGATGGGCCTCTCTCTGCTGTTGGCCTCAGTGTCCCATCTGCAAAGGGTGTGTCCGTGGGCTCCGCCATCAGACCAGTGGGGCTGGTTTGGTGTCCAGCCATGACGGGAGCCGCCCTGGGTATGTCGGAACGTTGGCTCTGTCGACTGGGAATCAAACCCGGGAGGGCACATTCTCAGGAGGAGTGGACTGGCTTTGGTGCAAGCGCCCTGCACCCCTGTGCTGCAGGTCCTCCCCACGGCCGTGCCAGGTGGAGGACAGGGTCTCCCAAGGGCTCACCAGGCTGAATGCCAGCCCCCCCCCACAACGCCCAGTGTCTGATGGTTTGTCAAAGACAAAACACCCCAAATGCCAGCCACCCCCTGCAGGCGATGACTGTGGCCGCCCACTTCAGGCCAAACCCAGGAGGGATAGACCTCGCCTCTGGCAAGAAATGAGCACCGTGGAATATTACTCAGCCATCAAAAAAGAGAAACTCGTGCCATTCGCAGCAACATGGCTGGAGCTGGAAGGGATCATGCTCAGCGAAATAAGCCAGAAAGAAAAAGAAAAATACCGGGTGGTCTCACTCATAGCAGGAATGTAGAGGATCCAGATAAGGGATCAGAAAAAGAAAGGTATTAAAATGCAGTGAAAATGAAAAGCAACAGGCAACGGTCAGCCGGAGGCGTTCTGCAGGCGGCGCGGGGAGCAGGATCCACACGGGGACGGCGAGACGGCGCAGGGCGAGCGGGTGTGGGGGCGTCCCCGGGACCATCACCGAGATGAGGAGGAGGCACCATGTGCAACAATGAAGAACGATGTGAAAAATACATAAAATAAAATGAAGAAGAAGAATCTGATGTTGACAGGCCCCCCCACTCTCCCTCCCCCCCCCCCCAGCACCGGGGGCCTGCGCCTCACCCCACCTTCAGAGGAAGCGGATTTAATGCCTCAACTGCGGAGTGAGATGTTCTGTTATTTTTCATGGGAAATTAAACTTGACCTGCTGTCAGTTGGCTCATGCCAAGGCAGGATGGATGGCCGGGGGCTCAGCTTGACCTCTGCTGGGCGCACGCGGCCTGGCGGGGGGCCAGCCATGATGTCACCTGCTGCGGGGGGGGGGCAGGGAGGCCAGCGGGAGAGGCCAGAGCGGCGACCTTTCCTCCAGGCCCCGCAGCAAGGGGCGGTGAGGCCACCCTTGGTGTCGCCCGCACCGGCCCCTCGCCTGAGCCCACCGGGGAGTGGCTCGCCCGGGAGACTGAGGCCGCCCCTGTCTCTTGCAGCTCCCAACTCTACCTCGTGCCCCGCGGAGGAAGCCTGGCGGGCAGGGCTGGTGACCACCATCGCCGTGTGCTGTGCCTCCCTGGTCTTCCTCACCGTGCTTGTCATCATTTGCTACAAAGCCATAAAAAGGTAAGTGGGGCCCCTCGCTGGGGGGTTGCTCCTCCGTCCACCCCCATGATCATAGACACGGGGACGCACGGAAGGAGCAGAAAGACTAAGTGAACGTCCATCTGCCCTGCCCCAGGTCCCCAGGAGTCTGCTAGGAATTTGCTGCATTTATTTCCTTTTTCTTTTGCCTCTTTCTTTGCTGAAATAGTTGCAGTCTGGCCTCAGACATCACGCCCCTGTCATTTATTAGGGAGCTCAGCTCAGCAAGCATTTGAAGAGGCCCAATTGTATGTCGGACTCGGCGCAGCGAACCCTGCCTGTAAGTCCCAGGCTCCCCGCGGGTGCTCGCTCAAGGCCGAGGAGTTCAGAAACCCTCTTTGCAGGGTGGGTGATGGAGCCACCAAGGGGAGACCCGGGGCTGGACTCCATTCAGCTGTGTGGTCAGGAGGAGATCACATCACCTCTCTGGTCCTCAGTTTCCCTCGCTGTCAAGCGGGAAAGAATAAGAATAGCAGCCTTGTTCTGTTTTTGAACAGAACAAAAAGGGGGGGTGCTTCTGCAAGTATTATGCACCATATGTATACTCCGCGGAGCCCAGCACACAATAAGTGCTCCCCCAGCCCTGCTCCAGCTTCCCATGTTTCAATAGTCACAGCTAGAGGAAGGAGAGCAGCCGGGAAGGGCGACTCTTCCCTGGGGAAAGGAGAGGTTGAGCTGCCTCAGAGGTTTTCAGCACATGCGCCACCTGAGCTGGGTTTTGAAGGACAAATAGGAGCGTCCCAGCGGGGCCGTGAGTGAGCAAGCAGCAAGATATCAGTCATACTCGCTGACATGTCTGAACCATCATCTCACCTGGCCTTTCAAAAAAGGTCACCAGGCGCCACCCTTCTGTGGAGGTGGGGCTGGGCACGGGTGGTTATCTGTGGGCTGGGGAGGTCCGGGCTGCACGGAGCGCCCCGTCCAGCGGAGCAGGCCGCGGTGTGAGTGGCGCCCTCTGGAGGGCACAACGTGGCAGCTCTGGCCGCCTCCAAAAACTGGCCTCCGGGGCTCCCCTTGGGGGATGGAAGCATCAAAAGGCAAACAAAAATGTTGCCAACAGCCAAAGCCTCATGGGAGGCTGGATACATTTCTGACAACGTTTAAAAAAATTCCCTAAGGCCCGAATGAGAGGATCCACGTTAAGAACGACTGTCACTCTTCACTTTACCTCTTAATCCTTTCTTCTGTGTGATTTCGCTTTAATAATTCCAAAGCAGAAAGAGTAAAATATCAAGTTAAGTCTTAAAACAAACGCCCGGTCAGGCGCTGGGGCTGAAGGGCCATGTCACCAGCAGCCCCGGGGCGTCTTGTGACGTGGGCGGGGTTGGGGGGCGCTGGGCGGCGGCTGCCAGCCCTCAGCCCGGTTCCTTCGAGCCATCTCTCGAAGCAAGGGTAACAGCAGGAGCTGGAGCCCACCGCCCGCAGCCCCGCGGGGCTCCCTCCGCACCATCACGCGCTCCCCATGTCCACTCTCCCCACCAGCTCCGCTTTATGGATGAGGAGACTGAGGGTCACACGGGTTAAGGGAACAGCCCACGAGGGCTCAGCAGGTCAGAGCTTGAGCCCAAACCCAGCCCCGACCACAGCGGCAAATCACAGACCTCGCCGCCCTTCCTCAGGGGCGCCCAGGAAAGGCAATTCTTTTTGGTCGATTGTTCATTGGAAGCACCTGGGAAATTCAGTGATAAACCTGTTTGTTCTTTTTAAACTCTCAGCCTGGAGCCCTGGGGGAGGTCTGCGAGATCTTGGTGAGTGGCCCCTGCACAGCCTTGGGGGGCAAGAGTGCCAAGAGGGTAGTTCTAGCATCAGCTGGGGTAGAAAGGGGAGATGCCAGCTTGGCGTGGCATCTGGGGGTGGAAAGAGATGGAGGAGCAGATGCAGGAGCCCCTGGGGGCTTATGGACTTGGCGGGGGCATTACCCTGAAGCTGGGCATTGCTCACAATGGGACCAGCACCTGCCTCGGCCCTGAGTCCTGGTCAGCTACCCACACGCCAGAAGGTTCCCAGCCAGGGCACCCACACGGCCTGCATGTCAGTAGCTGTCCCTGAAGAGCGGCTTTACCCACAGGCACAGGTGCTCAGGCCCAGGGCCCGTGGGCATTCCGTACCCCTTCCCTCCGCACCCCACTCCCAGCAGCACAGGTCATGGGCGGCAGGATGATCTGAACCCGGGTCTGGGAGTCAAGTCCCCTGAGTTCCATGGCAAGCCCCAGTTGGCTCAGCAGGTCCCCTGGGCCTCATTTTCTCCATCTGTCAGACGAGGGTCCTCCAGGCCTCTGGCCGGCTCCCTCTTTGTCCTGAGTCACAGGAGGGTCACGCGTCAGGCAGACGCTGCCTGAGGTGCCTGCTGGGGATGCCAGGCCATGCATCACGGATCTCGGTGCTGGGGGCTCCACACCCGGTCCTGGGGCGCCCCAGGTGCACCTTGGAGGAGTGGTGGGTGAATCAGACTCCCCGGAAGAAGGAGCACCGTCGCAGCTGGAGTGGGGCGTGTGAAGGCAGCCCAGGCTCTGGCTGCCACGGCAGAGCATTGGTGCGGGGTGGGAGATCCCCAGCGATACTCAGCGGGAGGCTGGACACCTCTTCAGCAGGTGCAGGGAGCCGCCGCCCCCGGGGGGCCTGACCGGGAGAGGGAGCACATCGATCTGTGGACCCTCAAGGACGAGACGCCCCTCGGGTGGCCTTGGCGCCTCTCCCACAGCTGCGCTCTTCCAGCTCAGGGGAGCCTGGGGTGGGGGGTGGCCAATGACGGCCGCCCCCTCCCAGCCCCGCACACCCCGGGCTCAGGAAGGGCGCCGTGTCCCTTTGGGCCATCGATTTGCCGCGAAGCCACTTGACAGCGTCTCCTTCTGATTTACTGGGTATTGGCTGGAGGACCAGGGGAGGCTCCAGGCCGGGGGGCTGGCCCTGAGCCGGCTGGTCACAAGCTCCACCAGCCCTCGGCCCCGCACGTGGGCGACGTGCCCTCCGCGTCCCGCTGCGCCCCTCGAGACCCGGGAGCTCCCCCGCCAGCTGGCCCCCCCGCGCTCTCCGAGGAGCCTCGCCCGGGTCTGCTCCCGCCCAGGCCAGGGAAGGGGGAGGCAGTGCCCGCGGAGCCCACGATGCTGGCGTTGTGGCCTTGAGAGCTGAGGACCCGGAGTGGCCCAGGCCCCAGGCCCGCTGGGGGAGACGGCTCAGGGTCGGAAAATCCATCCTCCTCCGCCCACAGCGGGAACCCGGGGCCTGGCCCAGGACGCTCACCTCCCATCCTCTTGGTTTTAGGAGCCATGCCGTGTAGGGAGCCTCCGCGGCCTCCTCTGCCGGCTCCTGGGTGGAGAGGCCTCTCTCTGCTCTGTCGGCCCTGGCCGGCTCACACCTCTCGGGGCCAGGCTGGGTCGCAGCCTGCCTCTCTAGTGACCCCGGAGCGCCACGGGGTGCACGTTAGGTAGGAAGTCTGCAGAAGGGGGGCAGCTGCTCCCCGCTGACCCTGACCCCCAGCAGTTCCGAGAGCTAACACTTCCAGGCGCTCACTGTCCGCCAGGTGCTCTTCTAAGTGCTTGACGTGCCTTAACATATTTAATCCTCCCAAAAGCCTATGGAATGGGCACCGTTATTGTGCCCATTTTATAGACCAGGAAACTGAGGCCTTGACATCGTAAGTGGCTTGCCCAAGCTCACGCAGCTAGAAAGTGGTAAGGCTGGCAAGCTGGGATCCTTGGGCAAGTCGCTCTCTCCCTTAGCCTCAGTTTCCCCGTGAAATGAACCTCTTAACTTCATGCCCAGCTTCTTCGGGGGCCGCCGTGAGAGGGGCCTGTGACCACTGTGCTTTGCACGGAGATGATGCCCCGAGACAGGAAGTGCTGGTTTACATCTGGCATTTCTAGAAGGAGCCGTGGGGGCTGGGCCTGTCCACCCAGAGGGAGTGGCCTGGGACTTCGTCCTATGTTTGTGAGTTGCTTCTGCTGCAAAAGAAGGGGGAACAGTTCATAGATTCAATCTTGGGGTGTTGGCTCCAGCAGGCCCCACCGCACAGGCCCTCCCTCCCTAAACTAAGTCATGTGCACTGAACCCCGTAAGCGCCAGACCGGCCACCCAGGGCCAGTCCCTCCCGTGCGGGGCCTGGGGGCGCCCCGGGGACACCTGAGAAGGCGGAAGTTCTCTCCAGGCTCTCAGGGATGGCCACAAGCTTTCAATTTAGATGACACGACAAAAGTAATTGAGACTCAATTCCCTGTTACTGGGGACACGGAGGTCCCTGAGCTCCCTGAGCTGTGGCCACGCGGGCATCAGATCCAGCCAAGGCACAGCGGTCACGCGGCATAGGACGGAGCTGCACAAAGTGTGCGGCCTGAATCAGGAGGCTGTGGCCGCTCGGGCCCGAGCGAGGAGCAGGGATCCGATGCGGGCCGGGAAAACAGTAGCGGGAATTCAGCACCCCAGCTGGCGAGCAAGAGCCTTCTCCGCCTCCGCGCCAGCTCGCCTCATGGCCTGGGTGCGTCGGGGGGACGCGGCCTCCGGGTGAGCTCCGGGGGGCTGGACGTGCGTGTCGGCTGCCGCACTGCGCGCTGATTTAGTTGGGGTGTTCACCGCCCCCGGGCCCCCCACCACCCACACCACCGTCACCCTCCACCCAAGCGCCACCACCCCCTTCGTCAATCCGCCCTGGCCCCCAGCCTTGCCCTCGGAGTCACCATCGTCACCACCCTCCCCGCCCCCCTCCGCCCCGCCGTCACCACCGCCATGACGCGGACCCTCCGTTCCGGCATCACCATCGCTGCTGCCACCTCCAGGGGGGGCCAGCGCCCCATCGCTGGCCCCCCCACCGTCACCTTCCGCCCCCCCACCCCTGTCACCTTCACCGCCAGCCCTTCACCCCACTGCTCCTACCACAGGTACCTCCAAATACCTGCTCCGTGTCCGTTTGCTCGTCACCACAGAGACCGGCCCGGCTGACCCTACGTCCCCCTAGGCTGACCGCACCTTCCGGTTTGTCCACGACCGTCTCTGCGTACCTAGAGCTGCCGCTTCAGCCCCAGCGCCCCCCTCACGCTCAGCCTCGCCCTGTCTCATACGACGCAGGGGTCACCCCGGCCAAGCCCATCCGTGGCTTCGGTTTGACTCCACTAAGACTCCCGGCCCGAGGCTCCGGGCTCAGGAGAGCCTGCTGGGCTCGCAGGAAGGGCAGGTGCCCACCCCCAGCGCCCCCCCCCCCCCCGCACTGGTAACTAACGGGTGTTTGCCTTGCCCGGCCCTCCCCTCCCAGGAAACCGCTGAGGAAGGAGGAGAACGGCACCCGGGGCGCTGAGTACCCCATGACTTCCTCGCAGAGCAGCAAAGGGGTGGACGTGAACAACGCTGTGGTGTGAGCGCTCAGGCCCCGGGCCCGCCGACCCGAGGGGCACCTCGATGGCACAAGTGGACACGGAAAGCAGGAGGACACGAGTCGACACCAGGCTGGCCGGGACCTCATTGTCTTGCAGGCCCGGGGCCTCCCCAAGCAGAGACCACACTCCTTCCAGCCCTGCCCCAGCAGCCCGCCGGCAGAGGCCGCCCAGCCCCAGGCGGAGCCGGGCCCACCCCCTGCAGTACCCAGGGCAGCCCCGGCGCCCAGGCCCTCCGCAGCCGCCTCTGGACTCGTGTCTGACCTGCTGACCACCTTCCAGCTGCTGCCAAAGCACGGGCTTGGAGGAGGACAGGGCATCAGCCTGCGGGTGGGCGGCATCCCCCTTGAGCCATAGAGAGGTGACCCAGGGGCCTGCTCTCCTGGCAGAGAACCTCTCGTCCCCGGGAAATCCACCTGCTTCTCCACTGTCCCTGCTGCTCCCGACAAAAGCCATCAGCATAGCCATGAGACACCCCCTTTCAAAGGTGCTCCCCACACATCTGCCCATCAGCCGTCTGCGACTGCCTTCGGGCCCCAGGGCCTGCCTTCTCCCTCCCGCCCCCACCACACCCGGCCCCTGGCTCCTGACTCGCCCCCGCCAAGGGCCGCAAGCCGGCCTGCAAGTCCCGCCCTGGCCCAGCCGGCAGAGAGGCCCCTTTGTGTGGAATGACTCACGCGCCCGAGGCCAAGGCCCGGCGGACAGAGGCCACGCGCCTCTTCTCAGACTCATCCCGCAGCCGGTCCTCAGCGACCAGGAGCATCTGCGCGAGCCTGGCCCTGCCTGTGTCCAGCAGGGGCCACCCCTTGTGCCAAATCCATTGTGGGCACGCCAACCCGGGCCCCCGGCCTGGCGCTGGGTCCTCCCCACCCTGACGCTCCTCTGGGGCCCTGGCCGGGGAGCTGGGACCCTCTCCGGAGAGCCCCGAGCCTCCCTGCTCCCCGGCAGGGCGTGTGTCCTCCCCGCGGCGCTCTGCACGTGTCTCCCCAAGGCCTCACGCTCTGAAGCGCTGAGCCCTCCGGCGGGATGGGGCGGGTCAGGGGACAGGAGAGGGGCCGCCAGGCCACCTCTTGGCCTGTGGCCAGCAGTGGCCCGCGGAGGCCTGTGGTTTCTGGGCATCTTAGCCCCAAGTCTTGGCCCCACTTCTTTGCGGGACCGTCTTGGCCCGAGGTCCCCTCACCTCACACACACGCTCCCTCGCAGCGGACGGGCGCCCCCCGGCTCTGGGAGGGGGCCGCGGAGCCAGGCGTGCTCCCCGGAACGCGAGGGACCGTGGGGAGAGGCTCACTTCCCGGGGGCCTGACGGCCCGAGAGTCCGTCCCACTTTGGGCTGAACCCTGGAGCACCCCTTGCCAGGAGCCTGGCGTCCCCGTGTCCGTGGCGAGCAGGACGGAGAAGGCAGCGCCCCCAGCCCGGACCTGCCCCGGGCCCGCGGGTGGAGGCGAGGGGCGCCAGGGCACACCCTCCTGGAACCCGCCGTTTTCTTTAGGTTTCCTTCCGCGGGAGGACGAGGGTCGGGTTCAGATTTGCATTTTGCTTTCCCTGTGCCCCTCGGCCCGGCACAGTGCCACCAGTGGCCTTCCTTGTTGCCATTTTGCCCTCAACTCAATGAGCACTTTAAGGTGCTCTGGACTTGGGCCCCCCACTCCCCAGGGGCAGAGCTGGGGGACAGCAGGGGGGTGTAGGCCAGAGCTGGGCCTCCCTCAGCCTCCTGCTGAGCCCCTATCTGCACCGTGAGCAGCGCCAGGACAGGACCCCGGCCTCCGGCACATGCCACCCTGAGCTCAGAAGTGATCAAAGGGGGGGATCCTGGCTCCAAGGGTGTGGGGTGCTGCGGCAGCCAACCCGGGAGGGATCCCTTCCAGGGGGGCGGGCCACAGCCTACATTTGCACAAACCCCCATCCCTGACCTCGGCTTAAACTGGGAGACCTGTGTCTGCGGTTAGCCTGACCTTCCAGCCCCCCGGCATGCCCCGGCCGCCCCCAGCCCCTCCCTGGGGACTCAGGCAGGAAAAATCTCCCAAAATGTGGCTTGTGAAAATCCTTTATGCTCACGGACAACCCCGGGAAGAAACCAGCCCTTTAAAAGAAATCGTGTGGAAACAGCCCCTCTCCCCAAGCTGAGGGTGGAGCGCGAGAGGCGCGCCCCATGTTTCGCGTGAGGCAAGAAGCCTCGTCCGAGCACCTGGCCTGGCGCCTGCCGGCCACGTTTGCTTTGGGGACCGTTACCGGCCGCCCCGACACCAGTTCTCGGAGCAGCCCGAGCGCCGAGGTCGAGCGCGAAGTTCTCCTTCCTTCTCTGTGGATTTCAAATAGATCCTTCCACTGTCTCCACGTTGAGCCAACTTAGGGCGGCAGAGACGCGCTCCCCGAGTTTCAGGGGTTCCGGAGAAGCTTCTGAGGCCGGTTTTGGAGGAAAGCCCAGCAGCTGCAAGATGAGCGCCCTCTGTAGCTGCGTGTGTCTCACGAGCTCGCCGTGGACTCACAACCCTGTGCTCTCTGGATCTGCGCTGAGGTTCCGCAGCCCGGGGCGGGGGCAGCCGCGCGGGGAGGGGTGTCCCGAGCTCTGCCTTCCTGCCCAGCGCCGCGGCTCCTGGCCCGGGAGTTCTGACCCGGGGCACAGGGGGGCTCCCTCCTGTCCCCCACGGAGCCACTGGGTCGATCTCGCGCGGAGCCTTGGCTCCAGAAGCAGGGCCCGCGGCCCCGGGGGTGGCTGCTGCTGACGGGGGAGCAAGCGTCCCGCCTTTTTTATTTTCAATAAAAACAGCTTCTCGAGACGCTGCCTGTGGTCGTGTGCGGTGGGGCCGGGCCCGCAGGGCGTGGGGAGGGGAGCCCCTGCTCGGAGGACAGGGCTGGGCGAGGTGCCTCGCCTGCTTTGTGTATAATTACGCCCCAGGCCAGAGCATGGGGGTGCCCCTCCCACACCCCATCTGCATTTGTGGCTTCACTGGGGAGAGGGTGACCGAATCCCCCGCTCGCCTGGGGCAGGAGGTTTTGGCCAAATGTGGGCTACATGGAGGAGGCTGAGCGCACGGGACCTGGCAGGCCCCTCACCTCAGTGCCCACAGGAGTCCCAGGGAGCAGGAATCAGGGGCCGAGCCGAGCGGACAGCTTCCCCCGGGCCCGGGGCCACGTCCCGCCTCCACCTTGACTCCCTGGGGCTCGGAGCCACTTGTCCCGGCTCTGGCCGCCAGCGCAGCCCACAGCAGTGCCTGCGCCAGCTGCCTGCCCCGCGCGCCGCCGGCCTCCTGCCCTGGTCCCGTCACTGCCACCCAGGCCGGGCACCGTGGTGGGCAGGTGCCCCGGGGCGGCTGCGGGGAGCCTGGGATTAGCGCCTGGGGGGGCAAGCCAGCGGGCGGCTCTCAGTTCCCTCGTCCTCCCCTGAGACCCGGGACGCGGGGCCAGCAGTCGCCAGCCCTGGCCGTGGGCTTCGAGCCAGGACGTCTGTCCAGGGGCAGGATGGGGGGCAGCTTCTCCGGAGCAGGGCGGGGGCAGATTTCACCTCCAAGTTCACGCTGGGCTCTCCTCACCCCAGGGCCTGTGGGGCGCTGTCCCCCTGCCCTCACTGCCGCGGCTAGTCCTCCTGTCATCACCATGACACGGGGCCTGAGCTCGGGCCAGTGCTCCCGTCCCAGGCGCTGCCATCCGTGCGTTTCTTCCAGAGAGTTCCCTTGGAGATGGGGGGCGGGGTTCTTTCCTGTCCTCAGCGAGGACAGGCAGGGGCTACAGAGAGGTTCCTTGAATGGTGGGCACCCCGAAAGGATGGGGTCCGGTCTCCACCTTTCTCCTCCCAACAGCTCGCCGGGCCGAGGCGTCCTCCGCTCCTCGCCGCGGCAAACGCCAGCACCCTGCCTGCCCTGTGCCCTGGCAGCCGCGCTTCTGGCTCGGCCCACAGCTGAGCGAGGCCGCCAGGAAGTCCTCCCCGGGCAGAGATCATCTCTGGGGTGCCGCTCTCTCCGCCGCTAGACCCAGCAGCAACTGGGAACTCAGGGCCCTGCTTCTAAGTCTCCCCTCCGCACGCTGGTTTTGGAAACGATGCTCGTTTCCCCACTCGCTGGCACACAGGCTGAGGCTGGCTTGGAAGGGGACCCTGGGGGCACGAGGCCGAGCCGAGAAAGAGCAGCCGTGCTGCGGGCGGGCGGGGGACGGCATCCTGCCTGGGTAGATCCCTGCGCACAGCCCAGGATCCCCCACAAGGAGGGGCACAACGAGGCCCTCCGGGACCAAGGAGCAGGGCCGCGGTGGGGCGAGGGAGGCCGCCCCTGCCCAGCCCGTGTGGGAGCCGCTCCACCCCCGCCCCGTGTGCCCCGAGGGGAGCCCCACTCCTGGGACAGGCGCACCGGGACAGGGACCAGAGGGCCGAACGTGCTCTATGAAACTTAAATCTCGACTTCATTTTCATGTCAAACTTCAAAACACGGCGTGAGGAGTGCGCCGGGGGTGAGACTGCACCCGAGGTCCCGTGCCCTGTGCCCGGCGCCGGGGGCGCCATTTTCATCACTGCAGGCAAAGCCCATGGGTGGGCGTGTGCCCACAGCCTTTGCCCTCCCCCGAGACTCCAGGCGCGAGGGAACGGGCCTGCCCTGGGCTCCGGTCTAAGTCCCCGCTACACGCCAGGCCCCAAACATGCCCGTTACGGGAAATATTTGTAGACGTCGCTGTTACAAACTGAACACCAGGCCGCAGCATGAAGACTGTGACATTTTATTTCACGCGGCTCTGCCGCGGCCCCACTTCGCCCGGGGGCGCGAGGGGTGGTGGAGAAACCTGACCTGCCGTGGGGCCTCCAGGTGGCCCCGGCCATCGCTCAGGGTAGCCGGTGTCTCCGGCGCCGTCTTGGAGCCTCTTGCTGCAAGGGCAGGTGCTGGGGCCTCAGGCCACAAGGTGCCAGCCGGGTCCAGCAGGGGGGCGGCTCCCTGGCCAGGAGACTGTGCAGGCTGCTGCAGGGACGCCCTCTGAGGGTGACCAGATGGCCCCGCAGCTCCAGATGCAAATGTCCCTGACGCCGCGTCTCCCTCCTGCCCTGGGCCCGGCCCCTCCCCGCCTCCACAGCAGCCGCGGGCCCAGCCCTGGCTTCACGCAGGTCCTTTCACAGCCGCCGCCCCACGCTGCCCGGCGCTGAGACTCTTCCCCGGGCCACCTCCACGCCTCCATGTTCGGGGCCCCCGGGGCGTTGCCATCCGGGCATCCCTGCCACGACCTCGCTCCCACAGGGGATGGGCCCCCCATCTCTCCCCTGCGCCCCGCCTTTGCTCTGCCGCCCTTTGCCCTTCATCCACATGCCGCGGGCCGAAGAGCCGGGCTCTCTGCTCCCCACCGCAGGCCGGTCTGGGCCGCCTCCTGCCCGCGCCGTCCAAGCGAGACTCTGAGCCGTTTCCTGGAGAGGAACAAAGAACAGGCCCGTTGGCTACTTTCAAAGCACGAGCCCACCCTGGCCGCCCAGGACAGCCCCGCGTGCACCCCCTGACGACAGCACGGCCCGCGGCGGCGGCTTCCCGGGGCCTTGGGTCGCCCATGGAGCCGGGCACGGGAAGGCCACCCTCAGAGGGCCCTGGCCAGACCCCCCCAGCAAGCCGGCATCGCCTCTCAGCACACGGCCGGCGGTCGCGGCGCTCCGGCTGCGGGGGGAACGGCCGCTGGAAGGTCGGGGTGGAGCACCCCAGAAGTGCGTGCCCGGGAAAGGGCGTGGTGCCCCTGCCTGAGCCCTCTGTGCCGAGAACCTGGCAGACGTCACGTCCCTGGCTCTTGACAAAAACGCCGGGAGCGAGGGGCGCGCGTCCCCACTCTGCTGCGGGGGAGACCGAGGCTCTGCATGAGGGGGGGCCTGTCCTGGCCGCAGCGCAGGGCAGCGGGAGGCCCCGGTTGACCTGGGTACACAACCTGGGCGTGGGGTCCCACCACCTGCCTTCCCCAGCCCAGCTCAGGGATGAAGAAGGCTCTGGACACCCCGTTGTCTGGAACTGGCCAGATCCCCCTCTGTGGGGGCCCCCCCACGCCCCCCACACTCCCAGCGGGCGGCGTGATTGTCCTCACCTGGAGTGTTTTGTCCTTCACGCTTGATTGCTGGCTGGCTCTTTCCTTCTCCAAGTGGCCACTTGAAGGAGCGGAAATCAGGGCGTCTGCCAGGCGGCCCCGGGAGGTTCCCTTTGCCACCGGCCTGCGGTGGGGGCCTGTCTGGACTGCATAATTAAAAAGCCAGCTCTTTGTGCCACCAAATCCCAGCCTTCGCCGGTGCCCTGTGCACCCTGCTGGAGAGCTGGTGCCAGGGCTCAGCTCGCGCCACCCCCTGACCTCAGCTTCCCTGAACTGGAAGAAACCGGGTGAGCTGGGGAGACCACCTGAGCTGAAGTGAGGTGCCATAGGATGCTTGGGGGTGTGGAGGGCCAGGCCCTGGGGCCATGAGGGCAGGGATGGAGGACCGGTGGCAGGACCGGTGGCAGGTAGAAAAGGGCCACTGTGGGGCTGAGAGCAGGGCCCCACATCCTGCTTTGCACCGTCTGGCTGAGTGACTCTGGCACAAACCCATGCCCTCTGGGTCCCAAAATGAGAGGGGGAGTCTGAAGTAGGATGGCAAACTCACAGGCCGGCGAGGGGGGCAGGTGACTGAGTGAAGGTTGCCAGGCCTGTAAACCCACCCAGAGGCAACGGGATTTCTGCGGGAGGCTGTGGGGGCCTTCCTGCTCGAGAGGCAGAGGCCTGCAGTGAGAACGGTACAGGCTCTCTCCACCGAGCGTGTCCGAACCAAAAGCAGAAGTTAGAAGTTCAAGTTCATCAAACAAACTCTGCTGTGAGCCACGTTCAGCCAGCAGGCTGCCGGTGGCGGCTTCGGTCGACATAGCTCTAGCTTGTGTTGCCGGGCAGGTGAGCAGCAAAGGGCATTATCTATGACTGAACCACCAGAGCCTTGCAATAGAAAGAGCCAGGGCTTCGGAGGCAGACGCATGTGGATTCAAATTCTGCTCTGCCTTTAGTGACTCTTGCAAGTAATTGGTGCTCCGTTTCCTCATCTGCATTACGTGGTTGATTCCAGGTGCCAGCCCCGCATGGTGGTGTGAGGGTCAAGTGCCATCACCTGCCTGGGCCGGGACCCGCCTCCGTGGGAGCCCTGGTCACTAGTCAGGGCTGAAAGACTCGGCCTAGGGCCCATCTAACAGAGTTCATCATCACAACTTTAATTCATAAAATTTTATTCTTCTCCATACAACTATTATATTAATTGGGAAACTAAATGAAATTTAATTTGTGAGCTACTTTTCCCCCCCAATAAGTGAATTCCCAAAGCAAAAGGGAAAACGCCTTTGTCAGATGCATTGACACTGTCTGTTCCGGATGACCCACACCCGGGGACACCAACAGGACCGCGCTACCTTGATAAAAGCCCTCGGATTTCTCTATCCCTCTGCTCCTGGCACATGTTAGCCAAAAGAGCTCAGAAGCAAAAAAAAATAAAGGGAAGAGAAATGAATATTTACCAAGTGAAGCTCTGACTTGGAGTCAGATGCCTGTTGGGCCTCACGCTCTGCTCTGCCAGACCTCAGATGCGTCACTGGATGGCTGGGCCTGTTGCCTCACCTGGGCCTCTTACCTCATCTGGGTTACCTCACCTCACCGCCTCTTGTTAGGGAGGAGAGGGCCGAGAGGAGTGAGGATAACGCCTGGGAAGTGCTCAGGACCTAGCAGGCGCTCGGTAACCGTGTCTCGTGATTTCTCTCAATCCCCCTCAGGAGAGGCTCACAGCTCACTGCTCTTGTCAGCGAAGGGGCTGCCCAGCGCTTCCTCTTAACACTTAGCCACCTCCCAAAGGCTCCAACTTTCAGAGGGACATAGTTCGGTGCTTTTCCGCTGAGTTCACCCCCTCCCTTCCATCTCCTTAAAACTGTCATTGTCAAAACATCCAATTTGCCCGATACACATATTTACAAATTACTTCTAGTAACGAGGTATATGAAATGATCTGCATTGTCCAATTAATTCCAGAGGCCTTTCAATCCAGCTCCTGAAAGAGTCTTGGTGGACAAACCATCTCCAATCCAATCCAACCTTATCCGGCCTGGTGTAGCTTGAAAAGGAAGATGAAATTGCTGCCGCCACTTGACCGCACACGAGCCTCTTAGGGAAGAGATTTGCTGAGGACATCCCACCGTCAGGCAGGCTGACACCTTGCAGAGATGGCACACGATGAAGACTGGACAGCCTTGGTGAAAGACATTTCGGCTCCCAGGGTCTCGTAGGTCTCACTTCTGAAGAGCTGGCTGAAGGGAAAACCAGCGAGCCCACGCCTGTGAGCTGTCCCCTTGCGTGGTCTTCGTAAGGTGGCCCAGGCCTCCTGGAGGTCCGTAGGTTCCAGCACCGTCTCCCAGCACCAGCACAGTTCTCCACCTGTTTGTGCTTCCCGTCACCCCAGGGAGACCAATAGGCATCTCCACTTTACAGATTAGGAAAACAGGTCCAGAGAGGTTTGGTAACTTGCCCAAGGTCACCCTCAGCGTCAGAGGCACATCCGCTGTAAACAACCACGGAATCTACGTGTGTGTTTATTTGGGCCCATTCCACCCTTGGGGATCTCAGAATGTTCTGTTCACACTCTGAAGCCAGTCAGATTCCACGAGGGAAGGAAAACTGAGTGTATTCCTGGTCCCTTCTTCAAGGGAATGATTAGCGCTGGCAAACCTTGAAGTGGTAACATCTGTCAGGCTCTCTGCCCTGCGCCTCTGGGGCCACAGCCCGGGGCTGATGAGTGAGCTGCAGGAGCCAGACAACCTGGGGTCAGTTTTTGGCTCTGCCTCTTCATCTGTATGACCTTGGGCAAGTGGTTTACTTCTCTAGACTTTCACATGAGGAGGAAAATAAAACAAGATAGCCCTGGCTGAAGGTTCCCCAAGTACCAGGCATTCCTCTGAGCTCTTCCCCAAATTCTTTATCATCTCAACAGCCCTTTGAGGTAGAATGTGGTGTTGTCCCCATTTTTACTGATGAGGAAACACTAATGATAAAACTTCAAAACCCCTGAGGTGGTAGGGAAAATAGAGCCAGCCAGCGCTCAGCTCAGCACGCCTCAGTGGCCCTCACCTAGGCCAGGGGTCAGGCCTTTTTTTCTGGAAAAGAATGATGGCAAAATTCCAGGCTTGCAGGGCCATACTATCTCTGTCACAACTCTTGAACTCCGCCGGTGTAGCGTGAGAGCAGCCAGAGTTGGTATGCAAACAGCCGGCATGGCTGTGTCTTAGTAAAGCTTTACGGAAACAGGCCAGGGGTGGCGGTGACCTGGGGCTGTAGCTTGCTGACCCCTGACCTCGCTAGGACCAATCCAGCTAAACTTCCATCTGTCCCTCTTCCTTCCTCTTCTCCCCTAAATGCCTGAACCTGACTTGCTGAGAGGCTGGCGTAAGGATGCCACAGAAGACGAGGCTGGCAAGTGGGCCTGGGGAGGGCTGCTCCCGTCTGCAGAGACCCTTGCTGGTCTCTCTGGGCCAGAGCTGTGCAGGGTCCCAGCAGGGGTAATATTTAGGTCAGGTTGGTGGGAAAATGGGTTGCAGTTCTCAGGGCGAGAAGGGAGGCTTGCCTGGGTAAGAACAAGACCCTGGGTTGTGACTGGAGCAAAAGAAAGACAACCAGACAGCAGGAAGCATTCGATGGGGGCCGAGTCAAGAGGACTGAGTTAAGGACTCATTTCCTGCCCTTGCGGAATGCAAATGCAAAGAGAAATTGAGGCAGAAGTCCATTGAAAGACCTGGGCAAAGAAGATGGGTTGGAGAAGCAGCTGTGGGTGCCTGTGGGCCTTGTCTAGCAGGTAGGATAGAGCCACCAGGACCCTGGCTGCCAGTGGCGGGGTGGACCGAGACAAGCCAGGCCTGTGCCTGAGTGGGGAAGTCAGTTAAATCCCTCACCAGGGCAGCAGCCAGGGCCTCCTCCGCCCATTTCTGGAACCCTCCTAGGAGTCCCTGAAGAGAAAGAGAATGTCACAATCCAGCCCTCGCTGAGCCCATTGGGTCGCTCAAGAAAGACCTGTTGCTTAATTGAATCCGTTCCATTCAATAGACAGTGACAACCCTGAACTGCGTGCCTAACCCCTGGGTACAGAGAGAACATCTGCAAGGCGGTCGCGACTCACAAGTGAGGTGAACACGTGCGCTTTGCACGGTCACACAGGACAAAATGCTCAGGCGCACAGCCAAGCACAGCCGACAAGGCGGGGAGACCTGCTGGGAAAGGCCTTTCAGAGGCGCCCATTTCTGTCTGTTAACGTGGGGCCCTACTGGCTCCCTGGAAATTCTCAGAAGAACGAAGACCTGCCACCCTGTCTTTCTAAGCTCGTATAAACACTTGAACACCCGAGGACTGGTTTCCCCCGAGAAGCATCAAGGTAGCTGACCTCCGGGAAGAAAAGAGAAGTCTCTTCATCACATCAAAAAGAGAGAGTTGCCTCCTGCCTTCAAAGCCCTTCCCGGGGAACAACTTCGAGTGAACTGTGTCCTTCTCTCACCAAACGACCTGCAAGAGAGGCTTTCCCTCTGCCAACTTCTACTGGAGTTTCAAGGGAGGTTATACGTTTTAAAAGTCTAATAGAAATAGTTGTCAGGAACTAAACTCTAGCTCTACAGACTGATTTTAAAAAACCCCAGGCTCACAAAGATAATAAAAAATACATTTAATAGCATGTCAATATACAGCTTAAATGTATCTTAAGTCTTCGGTTGGTCAGTGCGTCACAGGGGGAGAGAAGAGAAGGGCCATGTGTGGATGCACAGTCGGATGCTAACAGAAGTGCTCATCGGTCTCGGTGCTCTTACGCTATTAAAATTCCTCTTATGAAACGTAACTCCGGGTACAGTGCTCTGTGCCAGCGTGGGGCATCGTCTGGTCCAGTATGCAAGCTACAGTTTTAAGTTGAATTGTATACAACTATTAACCAAACAACAAAGTCTGTCGTTCACAAAACTAAAGTGGTTATTATCATAAAGCTTACAAGAAAGGACAGCCCAGAACTAATGAGTTGAAAAACTAGTTTTAAAAACAATAAACCTTACTGGACAGTCTTGGAAAATGTTATAAAACAAAAGAAACGATTGGCACAGTTTAACCACCTAATTTCTAAGTGCACTTTGTAATGGTCCTTGCAAGCTGCCGCTTTCCCCAGGTAACGACAAAAAGCTTCAGTCAGGTGTCACTGGCTTCTGGTGACGGGTTGTGTTTTTTTATTATTGCATTGCCAAGAGTGGATTTTTAAGAAAAAACACTACAAAGGTTTCAAAAACCCTATTTATTCTCTATCATCAAAAATAGCAACAGGGGGACTTATACAACTTTTCTGTGAGTACCCACCAGTCTATTTTTTTTTCTTAAAAAAAATAGAAGTTAGTTAAAGAAAAATGATTTGGTTTTTAAAAAATAATGTAAGGAAACACTTAATCAGATAGCCCAAGGAGTCATCAGAAATGTGTAGCAAGAAAGCTTCGTGTTTGACCTCTCCGGCCTTTGCACGTCTTTTACTAAACTAGAAAGAGAATGTACAGTACCAATATGTTCCCCAACCTGCTCGGATCGAATTGTTTTGTTTTTAAACCCATTATTGCTAAACCAGAGTGTTGACACTGAGAGCCGAGGAGTCCGCTCATAGAGGATAAAATTGAGAGGCTGCTTCTGAGGACTGGATCTCCACCTGGGCCATTTTGAACTGGGCGCACTGCAGCCACTTGCGGAGGGCAGCCAGGCTGGCACTGCTCTGGGCCGAGCCCGGCAGCGTCCTTAGGCTGTGGTGGTTCACGTTGTTCTGAATGGCCTGGAGGCGAAGCTGGAGTCCGGCAGATAAGTGCTGTGAAGACAGGGCAAGAAGTTTAGTCGAGCTTCTTTCCTCCTTATGCTCCAGGTCAACCCCGGAGCACCCACCTGGGCTGTTGGTGCAGCCAGAACTTACAAGGCTGACCTAACAAGGCACCAGGGCCCCTCCGGCCTGCAGGAGGCCAGCTCTCAAAAGCGGCCGTGCAGGGGCGGGGGACATGTCTGGGAGCCACATTTCCCAGAGTCGAGCACCCCAAATTCATCTAAGTAAAGCCATTCCCGCTTTGATCCATTCCGGGCAGCAGGAACTTGGAGCCAATGGGCCATGGCACAGCTGCCGTGAACGGGCCCCCAGAGCTGCTCACGTGGGAGCCCAGCGCCGGTGCTCCCGGGCTCAAACCCCAGCTCCCCGGGGGACGACTTTGGGAACAACCCTTTTTGGTGTGTGTTTGGATTTTCTCATGGGCAAATTAGAGACGGCAGCCTCATCTCGTGGAGGTTTTGTAAGGATGAATGAGTCGATAGAGGGTTTGGAACAGAACCTGGCACATAGAGAGCGCTCATGGCATTTTAATCACGATTATAATCTCTGTGAATGCACAGAAAAGCTGGTTGGAAGCTCTTCTTTGTCCTCGCTTCTCCACAAGTTCTGCTGCCTCCTCTCAGCACCGTGAGCAGTGTCCAGTGGCCTCCCACCCCATTCACAGGGTGCAGGGCGGAAGCACAAGCACCCGCGTCCAAGCACGACCAGCTCAGGACGAGGCTCGCAGCGCGCTCATGACCCGCCCGCAACACAAACAGCACCGACCGTGGGCACTGCTGATGGCTGCACTTCTGTCCTGATGATGGGCATGGAGTCGCCCCCTTCCTCCCTAGCACCCCTTCCCAATTCTGAGAAGAAATCCAGCAAGAAGGCTTAGCCCCCTGCCACAGAGCTCCTGGTGCAGCAGAGCCCAGTGCTGCAGGGGCCTTGGCTCGCTTTCCCGTCTAATGTCAGGCCCCAATACCTATATTTACTGGGCCTGGACTAGGTTTGTCCCTATAGAGACAAGCATCACTCAAGGTAAGGGCTGGGAGTGGGAAATACATTCGCTCAGAACCTTCTCCCCTTTCTGGCTGTGGGGCCCTGTCCAAGTCATCTTCCCTCCGGGCCTACGAGCCTCACGTGTAGGCCCCTCTGGCTCAATTCTCTCACTCACCCAATCTATCCTTCCATGACAGAATTCTTCCCATCACAAAAAGTCAATTTTAGTGGCCAGAAAGGGGCACCGACACGTGTGGGGCCGGATCCCAGGCTCTCCTCTGGAGGTAGGGCAGCCTAGTGCTCTAGTCAGTGACTGAGCCTCGCCCGGACTCTGGGACCCCCCACCCTTCACCTTCATCCTCCTCCTCATCAACCGTGAGCAGGAGGCGTCGCCTGCATTCTTGGCCCCCAGAGCAGTGGGAATCATGAGTCTGTGAACGTTAGGACCGTCTCTAGAGGAAGCGAAGCTTCCAGCTTCCAGGAGCATCCGGGCGACTTACCTTGATATTTGACTGAATCATTGGCAACCACATAGGTATCAGCTGTGTGGAGAAACACAGAAGCCTCGTTATTGCTGCGCTTGGGTGGCGCCACAGCCCCCGCCACGGCGAGGGGAGCAGGACACACTGCATCCCTTTCACGTCGAGCAAGGACCTGGGCCCCCGCTGCGAGTTACCAGTTATCAGGAAAACGTCTTTCTGAGGCCAAACCCTGCTGAGCTGGTGGCATTTGGAGGTTAATAGGCGCCCCTTGAGTGCCTGCAATACACACTTTAGAGTAAATGACTGATTGTCTCTTGAAAGCTACCCAGCACGGGAAATTAAATGCGTATTTATTTCATTAAATCCTTACTTTCTTGAAATAGAATTCCCTCCGCAGGATCTTTAGAACTGAGTCTCCAAGTGAAAGGGCAGCTCTGTTGCCCACAGTTGTTAGGAAACTGTTGCTGGGAAGCAGACATGCTTCAGCGGTTGAAAAAGCCAAGCCCTGAGGTTGCCAGGCTGTGAGCCGAAGGTGAGCGAAGCCAGGGGCTGAGCCCGAGGTCCTCGCAGGCCTGGCGGCTCCCCGGCGCCCAGACAGAGAGGCTGTCAAGGAGTCGGACTGCTCGGGCCTGGGCCTCCACCCCAGCGCCAATCTCCTCTCCCTGCGCTGGCCTGTGGGCTGCACTTGGGCTACTTAGGATATAAATGGCCTCGTAAGTGCACAAGTCAGGGCCAAGGTGTCCCGATGTGTGTGCCTGAGAACGCTACTTCGGCAGGATTTTAGCCAGGGAGGTGGGCTCTGGCCTATTTAGTTTGGGAATCCTCGTTTGTTCTATCCAGTACCCCGGGGACCGTGGATGTGCTAAGGTGCACCCCCTCATTTCATCCCATGCGCCTTCCAGCCGGAGCAGGGCTGCTGTGCACTGACTCGCGTCCCCCTGGAGCAGCCGTTGTAGTCTTCACCCACACTGTCTTCAGAATGGGACCTTCTCTGGAAATGGGGTCACTGCAGATGTAACCAGTTAAGATAAGGTCATTCTGGAGACAGCGCCCCCTGATCCAACAGGGCCGGGGTTCTTATTAAAAGGGGCTATTTGGACAGAGATGCACACACAGCGACGATGTGAAGAGGAGGGCAGAGAGGTGCAAGCCAAAAGCCCTCCGGATGCCAGGGGAGGGAGCGGGCCTCACTAGGGGTGAGGGGACACACCGCCCCTCCCAGCTCTCAGAGGGAGACTCTGCAGACTTGGTGTAGGACTTCTGGCCTCCAGAGCTGTGAGAAAGTTGGTTTCTGGTGGGGAAGCCCCAGTCTGTGCACCTGTTACAGCAGCCCAGCACACCAGCACGAGGGCACGCCAGGACGCAGAGGCCAGGGGAGGGGGCGGGAGGGGAGCGGGTGATGCCGAGGGGCAAGGCTCTTAGGAGAAGGTCACGACAAACTCTTCTAGAAAAGCCTCCCATCGCCCACGCAGAGCTGACGGGGCGTGCCAGGTTAGGAGACCTGGATTCTACTCCAAATCCGACACAACTTCTGAAGGGGGTGCCCTAATCACAAGTCGAACCACACCCCCGAAAGACTGCTGCGGCAGCAGTCTGCAGACGCAGGTGAGGGGGGACATGGAGAAAGGAAGCAGGGCTCTGCAAAGGCCGCCTCGGTAATCCAGGGGAGACCAGACAGCTTCGGGCGCGAGGAGGCTGCCTGCGGGGACGGTGTGTGCGTCTGAGGACTAACTCGCTTAGCGAGCTTTTGGAGTGAGGAAAAGGTCAAAGACGATGCTAAGTCTCCAGCCTGAGCGAACTGGAGGACAGTGGAGCCATGAGCAAAGAGGGCCAGAGACCGGCCGGGATGCAGGGTAAACATCTCTGCTCACGAGTCACGGCCAAGGGCTGCCGGTCCCACTTAATTCATCAAAACATTAAAAATAAATAAATTTGCTGAAGTGGTAAATTACATTTCTCTGTTTTTGTTCTCAAGGCTAAATCTGCCTTTAACATTCTGTGATATATACCATTTGCCAATCTGATTTCCACTGATGTTTATTCCTAAACACAGTGTTTATACTGCAGCCAGCTATATTCTGTCCGTAACAAAAATACTGTGTTTAGAAAGAGACGATGGTTTGTATCAGAAAATGGAATTGTAAATGTAAATGTAATTCAGAAAATAACACCCTCTTCCGGCCTCTCCTGCTACCAACCCTCCCAACAAGACGGTGGATTGCAAAGCCTTCACAGAACGGGAAAGCGAACCAGGGAAACTGCCTCCTGCTCCTTGGTGTCTGTACAGCAAAGAGCAGGCCCTGAGGGTCCCAGTGTCCACAGACTTTTGTTGACTTTTGATGTATTAAATATGGTAGCAGGGCCATATGCTGCTTGCTCTTTGGGAAATACTCAAACTAACCTCCTGCTAAGATTTGCAAGGGACGAGGGAGGGTGGGGATCGGAAGATACTGGGACTGTGGGTACACACTTCCCAGCGCTGTTTCTGGGGCTAAGGCCTCCAGGAGGGAATCAAGAGGAACTGTAGGGTTAGAGTAAGAAGGGTTATTTCCTATGTATGTAATACAATATGCGACCATTGGATTCTTAAATATTCCTGCGAGGGACCTTCAGGTTTGTGGCTCACAAACGTATGACTGAAGGCTGCAGGGGAAATCTCATTATGATCGATAGCATTATATAACCCAGCCATCCTATTTCAGGACTGCTAAATTGACTTATTGTTAACATTCATTTCAGTTCCCTTCTGCTAGTGGCTCCTAGAAAAGCTGCCATTAAGAATTATATATAATTTACTTTGGGCTCTGTAATGTCATAATAAGGTTGGTTGGGTTTTTTTCCCTGCCAGAAACAATATCCAGAAAACCGAAGGACATTTCAAAAAACTGTTTTTCATCACAATAAATGTAATACTTTTTCTCTTATCTTGCTTTATACTACAGGATAAACTAAAGACTTCCTGTTTGTTGGACTGTATTCACTTCATTCCATGTTTTCCAGCTTTCCAAATGAAAATTGGTGATGAAACTTTCTTTCGGCAAAGATAGAGTAACAAAGACCAGATTTGAGCTCCTGCCTGGAACAAGTAAAATTTCAAATGAAGTTTATGAAACAATGGTTTTCAGAAATTGAGCACCAGCAAGAGCTGGACAGTGGTCACTAGGGAGACAAAACAAACAAGGTGAGCCCACAATTAGCATAGAGCGCACCTCAGAAGGAGGAAACCAGGTAGAGCCTGAGACAAGGAAATGGCGCCTGAGTCCAGAGAGGTTAAGATGGCTAGAGTTTATAAGTCAGAGAGAGAAAGAGAGAAAGGGCGCGAGGAAAACAGTGTGCTGGGGGGAGGCAGGGTGGCGGCACAGGGTGGGGGGGTCAGTGAGAGAGAGAGGATCTGTAAATTTGTAAATGGTACCCGAGTCACCAGCTGAGTACTGACCAATGCTCACATGTGAAAAAACGATCCAAGGTAATGGAAAAACAGCCCAAAAATATTAGAGGGGAAAACCCGTAGCGATGACACAGGGCCGGCACAATTAGTTTCCACTAGTGTAGGAAAATCAAGTCAAGGACTCAGAAGAACATTACCTTAGTAGTGAAAGAAATTACTCCTAGACAAAATGCTGCTCCAATTCCACTTAAAAAAGCTTAAAAGCACATTCAAAAGGATAAAACTGTTGCAAATCATTTAATTATGTCAGAGAATTCAAATCAAGAATACTTAGAGGAATAAAAAAAAATCCAGCACCCAAGAAAGTCAAAATCAAAATGTCAAGAATCCAATAAAAAACTATGAAGCATGCAAATAAGTAGAAAATGTGAGAAGAAAAAATCAAGCATTTGAAAAAGACCCAATATGACCCAAAAAGATCTAATGACACAGATAAAAGAATTAATAGATAAGGGCCATTAAAAGGTATTTGAACTACATTCAATATGATCAAGAAGGTAGAAGGGATATTGAGTGTGTTGAAAGAGGCATAAAAGAAACTATTTGAAGAAACAATAGCTGATACTTCTCCAAATAAAATGAGAATTGTAAATTCAAAGACCAAAGAAGCTCAATGAACTCAACACAAGCTACACCAAGGAAGAGCATCATCAAATTGCTTGACAACAATGGTAAAGTGAAAATCTTAAAAGCAGTCAGAGGAAAAAAGACATCATACAGAAAAAAAAAGTTAAGGACAACACAGATTTTTGTCAGAAGAAAGTGAAGGAGCAACATCTCTAAACTACTAAAAAGAAAAACTTTGAACCTAAAATTAAATAACTAGACCAAACCTTTCAAAATCAAAAGTAGAGTAAAACTTTCTCAGGTATACGAAAGCAGAAGGAATTTATCACCAGCAGATCTACCCAAGAATAGAAAAGGAAATCCTCTGGGCAGAAGGAAGAATGACGTTCATAGCTACAAAAACAAGCGTAAAATACAGAATAAGGCAAATATAAATTTGGAAACAAGAGCAAGTAGAAAAAATATTTAAAATTTAAAAAATTCATTTAAGAGGTAATTGACTAAAGCAAAAATAATAAAAATGTGTGGTTTGACGTATAACACATGTACAAGTAAAATGTATTGTCAATAATAACACAAAGTTAGGTGATGGGAAGTGAGAGAATACTAGCCTGCATTCTCTACTCCTACATGAAGTTGTGTAACATTACTCAAAAGGTAGACAATGATGAGTTAAAAATATATGGTACAAACTCTAAATCAACCACCAGAACAACTACTAAAGTATATATAACTAATAAGATAGCTGAAAAAACATACTTCTAAATAATCCATGGGTAAAAGAAAAAGTCAAAAGGGAAATTAGAAAGTATTTTCAACTGAACTGAAATGAGAAGATATCAAAAGTCACAGAAATTGTTAAAGCAGTACTTGGGAGGAAATTTAGAACATTAAACACTGTTGACTAAAAAGAAAGTTCTCAAATTAATGACGACAGCTTTCAGCTTAAGAAACCAGATAGAAGAGAAAATGGTATCAACAATTTAATGATTAAAAATGCAATTAATCCAAAGTAGGCAGGAAAGGAGGAAGTAAAGCACAAAGAAGAGATATGAAATACAGAAAACAAAGAGCAAAATGCTTGATTTAAACCAACACAACCACAAAACACATCAAACGAAAATGACTTTAAAACCAAAGAATCGTAACATTTGATTTTAAAAAATTAAAAAGCAACACCCAATTACATGCTGCCTAAAGAAATATACTTTATGAAAAAAGACACAAATAGGTTAAAATTAAGGGATGGAAAAAGATATGCCATTCTAACACTACTGAAAGGCAAGCTGGACTGCCTTTATTAATACCAAAGTAGCTTTTAGAGCAAAGAATACTACTGAGGATGAAGAGAGCCGTTTCATAATTTCAACTCATCTCAATTCTTTAAGCAGGTAAAATAACCCTAAACATTGGTGTACCGAATAACAAAGCTTCATCAGTACATTTAAACCAACTAAAAAGGAAACTATACCCATAGCAGAAGACACATTCTTTTCTAGAGCACACAGAGCATTTGCCAATATAGATAGAATTCTGGGCAAAAAAATAAAACAAAATCACCAAGCCTCAAAACATTTAAAATGAGTCAATTTATACAAAGTATATTCTCTGGCAACAATGGAATTAAATTAAAAACCCATAACAGAGTATCTCTAGAAAATCCCCAAATGCTTGGTAACTAAATAATGTTTCATTAAATAATCAAAATACTTTAAATAAAAAAAAAAAGAAAACATACTGGAAGTTCAAAAGTATTTTTAACTGAATTCAAATGACAACACAATTTACTAAAATGTGGGATGCAACTGAGCTAGAGCTTAAAAGAGAAATTTATAGCACTAGCCACTTGTAGTAGATAAGGAAAAAAGTCTCAAATCAGCGAATGCCACTCTTCTCCTAGAAAGAGAAGAGCAAATTAAATCTAAAATAATCATAAGAAAGAAAAAAATATAGAACAGAAATCAATACAACACAAAAACAATAGAAAAAAAGAATAAAAACCACCCAAAAGATGGTGGTGGTTGTTGTTAATCACAAGCTTACTTAAATTGATAAACCTCTATCCAGATTTATCAGAGATCCAGATTTATAGAGAAGTCACAGATTATCAATATCAGGAATTAAAAGGTGGCATAACTATTGATTCTACAGCTATTAAAAGTGTGATAAGAGAACAGTATGGGGCCTCCCTGGTGGCGCAGTGATTGAGTGCTGGGTTGCGAAGCTGCCCGCAGCCTCTGCAGCGCCAGTTCAGTCCCCGGCTGGTCCCCGGCCACCGGAGGAGGGTCCCGCATGGTGCGCAGACCTCTCCTGCCGCCCGCTGCTCCCCTCAGCAATGCACTTCGGTCCTTCTGCCTGCTCTGGCTCTGGTGAATTCTCTCACCCTCCCACGCTTCTGACTGTACCCAGTGCTTGTATAAATAAATAAATAAATCTTTAAAAAATAAAATAAAATAAAAAAATAAAATCACTATCTTTAAAAAAAAAAAACAGTATGAACAATTTCATGCAAAAAAAAAAGGTGACTATTTTGATGAAATGGATAAGCTCTTTGAAAGACACGTACTTACAGAGTACTTACATACTTACACTAAGAATAAACAGGTATCCTGAAAGCCCCTCTATCTATTAAAGAGAGTGAACCTGCAGTTTAAACCCCTCCTGAAAAGAAAATTCTAAGCGCAGGTGATTTCACTGGTTAGTTTCACCAAATATTTAAGAGAGAAATAACACCAAATCTACACAAACTTTTTCAGAAAACAGAAAAGGTTGGAATACTCTGTAACTCATTTTATGAGGCCACTGTTACCTTGATACCAAGACCAAAAACAGTTACTATGGTTCAGTGAACATGAATGCAAAAAATTGTTTGTTAGCAAACAGAATTTAGCAAGATATAAAAAGGATAATCATAATGACCAAATGTGGTTTGCCCTGGGAATACAAGATTGGTTTAACATTCAAAAATCAAATCATGAAATTCACATTGCTAAAAGTAAAAAAAAAAAAAAAAAAAAAGTCATATGACCACAACATTAAATGCAGAGAAAGTATTTGACAAATTCTATACCTATTCCTGACAAAAGTTCTTAACAGACCAGGAACAGAAGAGAACTTTATTTAATCTGACAAAGGGTATTCATGAAAAACTAACACCCAATATTTATATCTAATGATGAAAGGATGAATACTTTTTTCCAAAGACCAGGAATGAGACAAAGTTCCCCTCTATCACTTCTTCTGTCTAACTTGTACTGGATGATCTAGCTAGAGGATGAGACAAGAAAAAGAAGAGAGAAAGTTTGGAAAGGAAAAAATAAAAAAATACCTTTATTTGCACATGACAGAAATGCCTATAGAAACCCACAAAAAGCCTGAAGAAACCTGTTAAAAGCTACTACAACTATTAAATGAATTTAATCAGGCGCAGGGCAAAAAAAGGATCAAAGTGAAAATCAGTTATATTTCTAAATACTAGCAAAGAGTCATCAGAAATCGAAAAGCAATAAATAAATAAATAAATCACATAAAATTATTATATACTCAGAGATAAATGTGGTAAAAATATGCTATCTATGGAAAACTACAAAATAACTCTAGGAAAAGTTAAAGAAGAGATAAACAAATGGAGAATGTTTGTGGATTGGAAGATTCAATATTGTTAAGATCTCAAATCTCCCCTAAGTGACCCATAGATTCAATGCAATTACCATCTAATTCCCAGCAAATTTTTTTAAGAAATTGACAAGTTATTTTAAATACTTTCTAGAAATGCAAATGGACTTAGAATAGACAAAACAATTTTTAAAAAACAATGAGGAAATATAGAGGACACACACTAATTGATTTCAAGGAATATTATAAAGCTACAGAATCTAGAAAGATAGACAATGGGATCAATGGAATAAAATCAAGTATCCAGAAACAGAACCACACATACATGGTCAATTGATTTTGACAAAAGTACAAAAGAAATTTAAAAGAAATGATCCCACAATAGTTATCTTTATGCATAAGTACCTTAATCCATATACTCACACACATACAAAACTTAACTCAAAATGGATTGTGGATATAAAAAAGAAGAAAATATAAATAACACCCAGAAGGAAACTCTGGGTTAAGATTTTTAAAAATACATCAAAAGCATGATCCATAAAAGAAAAAATAAGGGGTACCCGTTCAAAATTAAGAACTGCTTTTCTTTATAAGATACCATTAATACAATTAAAAGGCAAACCACAGAGAAAATCTTTGCAAATCACAAATGTGATAACGGACTTACATCTCAGAATTCAATAAGAAGGGTGGAAAACTCATATTGAAAATAGGTGGAACATTTTAATAGATACTTCACCGAGCAGATGTTGAACAGCAAATAAGTGCATGAAAAGATCTTTAACATCATTCTTCAACAAGGAAATGCAATTAAAAACCATGATGAAAGAAAAAAAATATAAAGAACTTGATGAGATACCAGCATACAGCTCTCGGAAGGACTGAAATTAAAGACCGACTACTCGAACTGTTGACAAAGTCAGAGAAGAACTGACATGTTCATACACTGCTCGTGCGAATCCAACAAGGCGAACTTTGGAGAAACAGTGGTTTTGGGTTCCAGCCCAGCTGTTCCACTTCTAGGTGTTTATCCACTATACATGAAAACATGTGTCTACACAAAGACTTGTAGATGGATATTCACAGCAGCTTCATTTGTAATTGTCCCAAACTGGAAAAGTCCAGATGCCATCAACCAACGAATGGATAAATGAAATGTGTACATCCATACAACAGGCTGTGCTCAGAAATAAAAAGAAGGGATCTACTGATATAAGCAACCACATGGATTAGTCTCAGTGTAATTATTCTGAATGAAAAAAAGGCATTTTATACAAAATTTTAGAAAATGCAAACTAACATATAATGACAGAAAGCAGATTAGTAATTGCCTGGGGGAGGGGAGGCAGGATACAGGACGTGATGAAGAAACTATAAAGAACTCTAGGAAAACTTCAGGGGAATGAGGAACATGTTCATTATCTTGATTATCATGCTTTCACAGTGTGATATATTAAGACTTTTCAAATTGTACATTATAAATATGTAGAGTTTACTGTGCATAAATCACACTTCAATAAGGCTATAAAAAATAAAATCCAGTGTTATCACAAGCATCAGTCATATAGTTTCTCTCTGACTTTTGCTAATGACTATGGGGCCAGATAAGGTGTGTCTATCCCATGTGAACCAACTACCCTGCGGTCTTCTATCAGCATCTAATTTCCCTGCAAATGGGCTGCTCTTCTTCAGCATTGTGTTGAGTTAACGTGACAAGTGTCCTTTAGGGAAGAATAGAATCAAATGAAGAGTGAAACAGCAAGTTATAAGGTTCTAAGCTGATGCAGTCTGTGGTGGCAAAGAGGTTAATGGGGTGGAGAAAGAGGTGGCCAAGATGATGTAATACGAAAGTGAAAGATACAGAAGAAATTGGTACAAGAGAGGAAGACCAAAGAATTGGTGAGACAAAGAGGTGGGCTAAAGGGAAAGAAGGAAAAAGAGTGGAAATAAAATGACAATTGAGGGAAAACAAGTTCTCTTTACTCTTACTTTTGATGTCCCTGGACAGAAGACAGGTGCATTACTTACTTTCATACACTGTCCAGTGACTTAGAAGAGTTTTATTAGAAGCAGAATTAACTTAACTTAGAGAAAAGTACCAGCTACCAAGTCACACTGTTACAGGCCATTTTCCTTAGTTCTCTGTATATCTTTTGCAAGGTAAGGTACAACCAATTTATGTCTCCTCAAGGTCATTTTCAGATCAGTGTTCCCCCATAATATTTTAATTACATACGATAAACTAATCATGATCCAATGTATTTATTAACCCAGAAGGGTTGGTCCACGGAGCAGAGCAAGAGCAAAATGACATTTGGTGAAGTATTATTATAAGAACCCAAATCCTCAGCCCCGATTCTGAACATTAAAATTAAATCCATTTCATTTTCCTCTTCAGAAAGTACATTCAAATGAATCTACATTTTTTAAGAGCAAGAAAGTCTATAAAAATTATAAGATTTTCCTACCTTGACAAAAATTGTTGAGTTGCACTCTTGCAATGCCTCCATTAAGCTAATCACATGGAGACACACCATTTCTACCATCTGAAACAACAAACACGAAAATCAGTTCCACTCCCAATGATAAGGAATCACGAGCAACGCCCAGTGATTGCAAGTTGGTCTGCAGCCACAGGACCCCTGCCCCGCCCATGAGGTCTTTCTGCAGAATGACCACAGGGGACCACAAAGAGTGGCGCTCTTCACCTCTAAAACGTCAACCAGAAACAAAATTTAGACGCTCTCCTGTTTTGCAATTGGCAGCCTTCCTCACCTAACTCGGGACTGCCAATGGAATTAGGGTGTTTCCACTAATCGTCACTGTTCTTTGACTCACGCAGAGTGGTTTCTGCTTCCTTCATTTCCAGCTACAGAACTCCTGTGCTTAGGGCCTTTTCTCCACAGTGTCTTCATCTGGAGCACACAACTGGTGTGGAGGCCTTATTCTTAATGGAACCAGGAGACCATGCTCACACACACTTCAGACACTCTTAATGCTGGATTTTAAACACTCCAGGAGGATTTTTACCAGACTGGCTTATATATAGTTCAACAAAAATTTCAGCATAAAAGTAGTTTGAATTCATTTGCAAAAAAAATCATTTCTAACATTCAGTGTCAAGGAGAGGTACTGGTGGTATCACAAACCTAATGACAACAGAAGAAGACTTTGAGTCTCGAGTTTACGCTGAAGCTCCCAGCCTCAAGGCGCACAGTTAACAGGGTAGGATGCTTCATCTCCAAGTTCTTCAACCCCAGACTCTATGATCTGATACATGTAGTTATCACAACAGTCAGAACTTTATTGTGCAACCTGAAATGTTCACATAAATGTCCTTTAAACAGAACTAAAACATCTCTCTTTTACCACTCTCTCCAATGAGAGTTCACAGGATATATTTCTTCGACTAACATTCAATCCAAAAACTCATTTTTGGAATGCCCCTTGCTAACAATGTGGTGTTGAGTTTCTGTGCACACCAGAATCATCATTATGTTCTTCCAGGTCCCCTCAGGTTCCTTGTCCTCGCAGACAAGGTTTCAAATGATGAAGCTCCATAACTAAGATGCAGGCTGCTGCTCTGCCAGCTGAGACCCCTCCTCAAAGCAGCAGACTGAACCCAAGAACTTCACCCCTTCCACGCTGACTCCATGAGGACTCAGTGACTGATGCATGTGAACCACACCACAGATGTTTTCCTGTGAGGTTCAGAGCAGCCGCCCTCTTGGCGAGCCATCCATATTAAAATGGAACTGGATCTGAACATTAGGGAGCTCAGGCCTCAGGGGGCTCCTTTCAGGGCTGCGACCCCGAGGGGCATGGACACATGTGGCCGGGCTGCTCTTGGACATTACAACAAGGTGACCTACTTGGCTTGGGTTGTTCCAAACTGCCTTGAAATCCAAAACATATGAATCTCCTGCCTAACCTTCTGACCCTCTGGTACAAACCAACCCTTAAAGGTAGGTATTTCATATCAGTTTCCTTTGGCACCAGCCAGGGAAAACAAAACTTGTTTTTCCTAAATTTACTTGTTTTGTTTTCTACTGAAGTTCTTATGCAAGTAGAGCATCCCGTTCACAACATAAAAATTCACCCATCCGTTTATATAAAATCACAACTGAGATCTTTAAAAAAAAAAGGCCAGAGAGTGTGGAAGGACTGGGGATGTTTCATACATTTGGGGGCTGTGCCCCAGAGGGGAGCCTCAGGGGGCACTCACCACTTTGTTGTGGGCCATCAGCTGCAGGATGCTGGGCGTCACCCTGCTCCAGAACTCCAGCGCCGTCAGTATCGCCGTGAAGCTGAATTCGTTCTGACTCTGGACATTCGTGGTGACGGCGCTTTGTTCGCAGTACACCGTCCAGAGCTGAGCGAAGATAAAGGCGTGGAAGAGGGAGCACATGTGCAGCACGGAGGTCTGTGAGGGAAGAGAACAGGAGCCATTCGTGACCTTCTGGTGGAGAGGGTGCCCCGCACGGTTTCAGCCTTCCTGGCAGCCCCATCGCAGCACATCTGCCTTGCTGAGCCCAAGCTAAAGGAGTTCTCCCCAGCGCCGAGCCTGCCTTACAGCAACCTGCCAGGCTCGCTCAGGGCCCCGGGCTCAGAGAACAAAGCATTTCGCCAAGAGAAGGCACCTTAGTTTACAGAATGAATCTACCCAACTCCTTGCCTTTTGATGAAGATGACACTCCCCGCCCCAAGCTACATCAGGAAGAATAATCTACCACTTGGGGTGGTGGCTCATCTGCACCGCAGGGATGACAGAACCCTCCTCTGCTGGTTTGGGGTAACCGGGGACACAGACAAGCACTCTGCCCAGCTCTGTAAGCCCTAGTGACGGCGGCATGGCCGGGACTCCCAGCAGAAGCAGTAAGTGAGCCAGACAGTGCCAAAGACTTTCACTAGATCATCTACCCCGGAATTCTCAACCATTCCTATCACCTATTTACAGATGAAAAACTGGAGCTCAACTATTCACAATAGCTAAGCTAGGGAAACCACCCAAATGCCCCCACATAGATGACTGGATCAAGAAGATATGGTACATATACACAATGGAATACTATTCAGCAATCAAAACAGATAAACTCATGCCATTTGCAGCAATGTGGACAGAGCTTGAAGGGATCATGCTCAATGAAATAAACCAGAAGGAAAAAGAAAAATAACGAATGGTTCCACTTATAGGAGGAACACAGGGGAACCAAATAACAATCAGGGGAACCAAATAACGATCAGGGGAAAAAATAACAATAATAATAAATAACAAAACTAGCAGGCAGCCATAAATAAGAGACATTTTGCAAGGGAGAGGGAAGGAAAAGGGATCAAAATGGGAGAGAAGAGCACCAGGGACTACGGTGATGGTTCACGGGTGAACTGGTGGTGGGAATTTTACGGGGACTACATGATGATGCAAAAGATGTAAGTAAAAAAATAAATTATAAAACTAAAATAAAAATTTTAAAAAGAAAAAAAGAAAAAGAAAAACTGGAGTTCAGACAGGGGAAGTAACTTTTCAAAGTGACATCACGAAGTACCATGGTTAGGAATCAACCACAGGTCAAGTCTGAAATATTAAGAACGAGCTGCTAACTCCTCCGGCAAACACCATCCAAGCCACTGCTCCTTCATCGTGGAGTCAGCTTGCCCTGGCCTAAATCCCAGCTGTCCCCAAGCCCTCTGAGTCTGCCAGAATATGCATAAGCTCGGTGAGGGGTGCTTGGCTCCTCCAGCTGAGTGTGTCTAGTTTGCCTGCATAGACACGACGGACGCCTGCCTGGCGCTTATTCCTCAAGCACATCATCCGTCTCGGCAGCCTCAGTGCTGCTCCGTGCAGGTGAGTCCCACGTGAACTTTACTGCGTTCCCAGCCAGCCTTCTTATTTTCCCAGGCTTCTTATTTTGTAACTTCATCTACCTCCAGAGACTGGAGTTGAAAAGATGGTGCAGGAAGAACTAGAGTATACATTTTCCCCCACTTCGCATTTGGTTCTAAAAACTGATCACAGGATTTTTATTACATTTCTAGCCCTTTATTTCTCCTCATTATTTTGAGACAGAAATGCCAAAGAAGCGAAGTCTTGCTCGCCTCTGTAATTTATCTTCATAAAAGTAAACCAGAAACAATTTAGGGGGAAAAAGAGATAGGCTGGGAATTTAAACCACTCTAAGTAAGGCATTAGCACAGAGCTGCTTTCCCAACTTCCACAGGAGGGCAAGTGATAAGAGGCATTTTCTTCTCAGAAGAAACATAATTGGCTGATAAGGGTTCCATTAGCAATTTCAATGCACATGGTCCTAATCTTGCAGGAATCACTTACCTTTGATTGCTCTGGAAATCCAATCAGGATGACAATAAGATGGTCTGCAATATGGGAACCTGCATCCAGAGGTATGGGCAGGCACGGAGAGGAGGCGTTTGGACACACCGCGTTATGAGTGAGGGAGCCCAGAAGCAGCCAGGACAGCAGGCGGATATGGGAGACGCACTCAATGAATTCCTTCGGTCTACAAGAGGAGGAGGAAGGGTTAGAGATGATTTCATGCTGTCTAGTTGGGGGCTCAACAAACATCTACGGGTGGAGAGATTTAAAGTGTGGTTACATAAAATGAAAGACCAAGGTGACAGAGTACCTACAGAATGATGCATCTGCTTTCCTGGTTTCCTACACTAATCCTGGACCTTAGCTTCTTGAGCAAAAGAAGCAGCCTTTGGTGACACAGGATTAAATATCATTTTTTCACAAGCCTGGCTGCCTTTCTGACTGGCTTCTTTGTCAATGTTCCTCACTCTCATTAGAAGTTCTCTGACACCCTCACCTAGAGAGAAAAAGTTGAGGATTACCCATTTCCTCCTGCCTTCCACATCCCCCACTCCAAACCTTTGTTCTAGCCAACAAGGAGACTGTGCAAAATGGTAGACTCAAGGCTGCTCCAAGTTTCCAATTAAATCAGCCCCCACACCTCTCTTTTCTTAGCCTCTCTGAGAGGAGCAGAGGCTTGCTCCTAGCGCTCTATTTCATCTCTGCTAGAGAGTTTGTTCCAGCTGCAATCTAAGCTCCTTGAAGGCAGAAGCTAGGTGAGTGCTCCATAAATACCTATCGATTTACTTAACTAGTTCAAATTAAGAGTTAAAAGTGGCCGTTTCAAGCTCCATGCTTTCACCATCCACAGGGATGACTGAGATATTCCTAAAAGGGCAAGTTTCTTTGACAGACAGCGTGTCTGCCGGGTCGGCAAGTAAGTATGGGGATGGGTTTCACAAATGTTTAGGTAGTAACTGACCCCCACCCTTCTTCATACATCAAAGTCGTTTAAGTGGGGGCAACCAGATCAGCTCCCACCTCCCAACCAATCAGACTCACTGCCATAAATCTTCAATGCTTTCATTAGCTCTCCCTGAATCCTGGAAACCCAGGGTGTCTCCTGCCTAATTTCCCCTCGCTGCTGAGACAATAAGGGCCTTACCCCTGTTGCATTGCAGAAGGGGGGTGATAGAGCCAAGGCAGGTAGCGAATGACAGCTTTGTTATCTCTGTGGTTGCCCCGTGAGATTTCCATGGCTGCGATCTGTGCCAAGCCAACTTTGAGATGTCCACCAAAGGTGTCCTCGTGCAGAGGTTGGGAACAGGTCTTCATGTGGCTCTGCAAAACCAAACAGTGTTTTGTGACTTTGGCAGAGGACCCAAAGACATTCCAGTTCACTCTGTTAAAAGGTCATTTGAAATCTCCACCCTCTTGGCAAACAATTCACTTAAGCTTCTTCAATGGTTTCCCCTTGTTCTGAGGATTAGGGAAAAGCTCCTTAGCGAGGCATAAAGAGCCTGGAATGCTGTCACTACTGCAGACCCAGGCTGCTTAGCCCTCCCTGTGGTCTGTGGTCCAGCAACACCCATCTCCACGTTCCCTCCCATGCTGTCCTCTCTGAAACACTTCCTGCCTCTCGTCACCTAATTAACTACTGTTCATTCTTCACATTTCAGCTCAAGCGTCACTTTCTCCGGGAAGTCTTCCTATAAGAAGCTTCCATGCCCCTGCCAACCCCTTCCTCATAGCAGTTGTGAAAGTCAGAATTTAACTTTAGTTTGTATGAAATTTTCCTTAAAATTGGCTTCCACTGCCACACTGTAAATTAAATGGGGCCAACAATGTTTTTGTTCTGTTTTTGTTCATTGCTGTACCCCCAAATGCCTAGGACAGAGCTGGGCACATATACAGGTGCTCAATAATCTGTTGAGTTTAGGAAAACTTTGCTTGGTGTGGCTTTGTGGAAAGGGCAAGGAACTGGGAGCTGAGACCCCATTTCTAGACCCAGTTCTGATCTAGTATCAAAGCCTTAGAAAAGGCACCTTTCTGAGTTGTTTACTAACATGTAAAATCATCAGGGATCGTACTATTTTTCTCTGCACCATATTTTGAAAGAGGCTACAAAACATGCTAAAACATGACCCCCACCCTTCTTTATACATCAAAGTCGTTTAAGTGAGGGCAACCAGATCCAGCAATCAGTCACCAGAGTATGGCCAAGCACCCATAAGCTAGGGTCACGTACTTAGAAATGACGGGGCTTAGATACTGTGAGATGTCATCAGTTTAAACTTTGTGTCCACTCTCCACCTGGCACTTGCAAGTCAATCCCTATCCCAAGAAATATCTGGATCATCTGAGTGCAGTCTGGAAACTAAATTGGAGGACGAAGGGATCATATTTTTAGCTGAACTCCTGGGCTGATAAGTTCCTGTTTAGCCCTCCCTGTGGTCTGTGGTCCAGCAACACCCATCTCCACGTTCCCTCCCATGCTGTCCTCTCTGAAACACTTCCTGCCTCTCGTCACCTAATTAACTACTGTTCATTCTTCACATTTCAGCTCAAGCGTCACTTTCTCCGGGAAGTCTTCCTATAAGAAGCTTCCATGCTTCTTATAGTTCCTGTTTATCAAAAAGGAATCATTTAGTGCCAGACTGCAATCTGGCTGCTTCCTGAGCCATGTTTCTCTTCTGCCCTCTGTCCAGGACCTTCCTCAAATCCCCAAAACTATCGATCTTTTAGCTCCCTAGTCAACTTGTGGCAGGGAAGTTGACTTGCACCAGTGATTCATTTCATCCTGCAAAACAATCAATAAAATCAACAGCTTCATGAGGGCCTTGTCTACATGCAAATTAAATTTTGTTCTGTCCCATCTTTTAATCATCCTCTTAAAGAAGACAGCTTCCATGCAGATAAAAGCCATAAACAGCTCACATTTGCATAATGTGTTAGTTAACAAGAGCCTCTTTGTGTGCATTACCTCACATCAAACCCTGACACAGTCACAAACGTAGGTCTTACTCAACTTTTTTGCAAGTGAGGAAACCAAGGCTCAAGGCAGTGAAAGGATGCGATGTGACATCGTGGGAATGGAGCCACTACATTCTTGGGTCCACCCGGACCCCATCTCTGAGGAGCAGATGACCTTGGGCAGATGACTACACTGCTGCAGGCCCCAGTGTCACTTCTGTAAAATGGGTAACACTTAAATGGGGGAATTGTGAGACCTGAATGAAGGGAAAGATCTGTACCGAGCTGATGCCATGTAAATACCAGTGCCTGCCTCCTGCCCTCTCTGCAGATGCACAGCTCTGTTCTTCAGCCTCCCTCGACCTTGATCATTCTACAGTGCCACAGTGGGCCTCCCCAGGCAGCAGTACACCCCCAAAAGACCTGCTTATTCTCTCAAAATGTCTGTGTTCTGTTCACCTGGGAGATGGGCAGGGGCCTCTCACCTTCAGTTTGGTCAGCGTGTGCATGTCTGCCATGAAATCCAGCACCTCGTTGATGTACTGCCGCATGCACTCCATGGCCGCCGTCCCACACTGCAACACAAGGGCCGCAGAGTCAGGGTCCTTCCGCCCCCTGACGGCAGGGGCCATCTCGCTCCGACTCCATGCTGTTTACTAACGTCTTGTTTCATTTTCTGGATTTCTGACTCACACCATCCCTCTCAGCAAAGTCTGTGATTGTCTGCCCACGTTTTGAGGCAAAAAATTTTTCAAAGGTTTGTGGTGAAGAGCGAAAGAAACAAGGGCAGCCCAGGAGAGACAGTGTTTGAGTATTTTTTCCCCCCCTTGTAGAGTTCACAGACTTTGGTTTGCTTGTTTTTCAACTGGTTTGCATACAACAGGTCAGCCACTGCGCAGCCACGTGGACCAGTATCTCCATGATGGGAATTACCCTAAAACTACGGTAACTATCACAGCAGGGAGCCTTAGATTCACAGAAAATACATGCCCCCAGATTCTATCACCAGAATCTTGAACCCTTTTCTATCAAAAAAAAGTATATAAACAAAGATCATGTTTGTAAAAAGAGTCAAAAATTTTTACATTCAAGGCACATACAACTTCACTCCTCTTACACCTCTTACACATCAAGTGTGCTATTACACAGACAAACATGATGCATTCCCTCCGGGGACAAAGGAAGAAACAAGACAGTCCTCTTTCCTTCACATGAGCAGGGTGGTGGGAGGTGGCAAAGGCAAAGAAAGCAGGTTATTAAAAGGCATAAACCTGCTCTCTCGGGGCAGTGAAGTGAAGCTTGGGATTAGCAAAGAAAAGGCAGAGGGACAGGCAGGCTGCTCCAGGCACGCTGCAGGAGAGAACCCACACGTCAGGCTGGGTACAACGCGGATCAAAAGCAGGTTGTCTTTGAAGCTGCCTGAATACTATGCTGAGGCCTTTCTTGGCTTTCTTTAGGAAAATCTGGAACATTATATACTTAACTAGCTCACCCAGTGGCTCCCATTTTCCCATGTTCATGTAAATCTGCACAGCACTGAGCTGTATCACCTTCTATCTCTTCTAGACTGTTACGCCTGTCAGTTCCTCTGACAGGACAACAAACAGTAAAATAAGGTCATTGGCGGTTCTGTCAGAGTGTTTTCCAAGCATTTCCATATATTCTAAGGTTTTCTTCTTTTAATTTAAATCAAGTGAAGGAATTATAAAAGGTTATTGTGGCCCTGCTTTTGGAATATTAATCCTTTAGTGCAAGAAAGGATTTCCCCTTGATTTATTCCATTTTCTCTGACCTTTCACATGTCATGCAAATAGGAGCACATACTCTGTTCGTGAATTTCTTGAAAGGGATTTGCTTCTTTTGGGCAATATTTTGTACCATCTCAACTGGGCAAATGTCACAGAAAATAATTACTAGGAGCATTATTCAATATTTGTCTTAGAAGTTTGAATTTCAAAAAATGAGAGCCAAGAATTTACTACTACCTACTTTTGTTCTAGAGATAGCATCTACATCTAATAAAAGCCTTAAAATAGACTTTGTAGTCAGGATAATCTTAGTGAGTCATTTTTACTTACAGAACAAAGCATACAACTTCCAACGCCCCTTACTTTTTTTTTTCACTTTGCAAAATGTAAATATAAGCTCAGATGTGTTGTTTAAAAACAAAACAGAGTCACTCTCCACTTGTTTTGGAAGTCCTGTATTTATTCCAACAGAAAAACCAAAGTTGAAAACATATTCTAACCTCAAAAACATAAATTAAAGTCAATCATACCTGCCTTCCTCAAAACTTATATATTAAAGTTATTTTTCTTAGATATAAAAGGAATCATGTTTAATGCAGAAAAAATAGAAAATATAAATTAAAAATAAGTGAAAGAAAAATCACCACAATCCTAACTCCTGTTCTCTACCTGTAAGATAGTCACTATTAATATTTCCTTCCAAATCTGTTGACTGCATGTAATAAACACACATAAAATTAGACATATAATTTTTCATGAGCTAGAACTTTTTTTCTAATCTTTTAATTCAATTCATTATAAGCATTTTCCAGATAATTAAATATTCTTTGAAAACCGGGTTTGGTGACCAAATAGTATATCTTAAAGATGTACCTTACTTTATTTAGACAATACCTTAGGGGTGGACAATTACTCTGTTTCCATATTTTTGTTATTTTTTTTTAATTTTTTTTTTAAGATTTATTTATTTATATATTTATTCATACAAGCACTGGGTACAGTCAGAAGCGCGGGAGGGTGAGAGAATTCACCAGAGTCAGAGCAGGATGCAGAACAGGCAGAAGGACCAAAGTACACTGCTGAGGGGAGCAGCGGGCGGCAGGAGAGGTCTGCACGCCATGTGGGACCCTCCTCTGGTGGCCGGGGAGCAGCCGGGGATCGAACCGGCACTGCAGAGGCTGCGGGCAGCTTCGCAACCCAGCGCTCAACCGCTGCGCCACCGGGGAGGCCCATATTTTTGTTATTTTAATTACTGTTTTAATATAATTGTATATCATTCCTTATGTGCAGATTTAATTGTTTTCTCAAACATATTCCTAGAAATAGATGGTCAAGCTGCCTTCATTAAGGTAATGGTTTGTAAGAATGCCTGCTTCTCTTCATCATCAAGTCTAATCATTAAGAAAAACCTGCTGATCTGCTCACTGATTTTAATATGTATATTTTTTCATATTAATTCACTGTCCCCTGATTGTTAGTGAGAGCAAAAGGTCTATTTTGAATGGCTAAGAGGTGACTGTAAAGGGTCCTATGTATATATTCTGTAATTGTTGCTTTTCTGTTGTTGGAATGTTTATCTTTTATTTGTTGAAATTCAGCAAACCTTTTATATATTAGGGACAGCCTTTTTAATTTTCACATAGGTAGCAAATACTAAGTTTTGAAGAGTTAGAAAATAAGGAAGCCCATGGCAGGAATGGCTACTTGCCAACACATTTTTCTTCTTCCCTATCAGGCCGTGAGACCACAACCCCCGCTCTCCCTTGCACTTAGGTGCAGCCATGTGACTGAGGTCTAGCCGGCGAATATGAGTAGAAGAAATATGCGCCATTTTCACATCCAGCCCATGAGACCTGCCATGTACCTCATCCTCTTCCCTCTCCCAGGCCGCCTGCTGGCTGCCCAGGACTGCCTGCACAAGAAGGTAGGGACTGATGCCTAAGCATCACTATACAAGTTCTCAACCCTCTATTAATCAGACATGCATTTAAACTTCACATGAACAAATAAGCATTTTGTGTAAGTCACTAACAACATGGGTTTTCATCTCACCACACCTTGCATTAGTCTAGCTACTATCAAGAACTCTTCAAAAACAGTCATGCAATTCTACTTCCAGGATCTATTATAAAGAAATAGTCTAAGATGTGGACACAGATTTAAGCACAAAGATGTTTATCATACATTCATTACAATGACAGAATACTGAAAATAACTACAATATTCAAGGGTAGGTAATGTTTACTTATCACTGAGTAGATGCCTGGCACCATGTGTGTATGTCCTACATGCATTAGCCCTTCAATCCTCATTAGGCCCTGCCATATGCCATTTTACAGACAATTCAAATCAAAGAATCATCAGTTAAATAACTATCTGGATCATGGAGCTAGAAAATGGCAGCCCTCAAACTCTGAAACCCACTCTCTCTCACCACTTTTCTATGGTGCATTCACATGAGGTAATACTCTACAGCCATTAAACTTTGGGGGAAATGCTTGTGACATAGGAAACCAAAGCTGCATCTATATTATGACTTCGACTTTGAAAGTTAAAGTAAGAAAATACAAGAATATATTAGCAGCAAAATTATCTCTGGATTGAATGATTATTTTTTTTAATTTCCCCATATCAAAAAAATTAAATAAGCAGTATTTAAAAACATAATGTTTAGTATTATGGATAAAAATGATATAAACTAAAATAAATGAAACTCTTTTGGAAAACAAAATGGGAATATGTAACATTAATACAGTTCCACTTTCTGAGAAATTTAGCCCAAGGATAAAAATCAAAATAAATATGAAGATGATCTTTGTAGGAATATACGTGTGTATGTATGTATGTCTCTCTCACTATGTAAAATGGAAAATACATAAATTTCCAACATAAATAAATTACTAATAATATGTGAATAAATAAGCAAATTAGGATGCTGAATAAATCAAAACATGGTCATATTTTCTTAAACAATAATGTTCTTATTTCAGGACAGAGGGATTATAAATAATCCCTTTCCTTTAATCCTTTTTTCCTCCACCTAAAATATAATTTTTTACAGTTAATAGCTAAAATTATAGCTAAATAATAGCTAAAATTTCTGAGTTTTTTGCAATAACCTTGCTGTCAATGAGTATTATGAGGTCTCATCTTCCACCCCGTCAGTAGGAATCTCAACATATTTTGCCAAATCATTCACTAGTTTATGATAATGGAATTTTTTTTTAATCTTCAGAGGAAATATCACAAAGGAAAACAAGGTATTACAAAGCTTGTTTCTTTTCTGGCAGTAGTTATATCAAATTGGTTAAGGGGAGCCAATGTAAGAAAATTGATTCTGGAAAAAATTGAACTTTAATCAAATCTATTTGGTATGTCTGGTCATTTCTATCCTCTCCTTCCTTAACTCACTGCTTCAATTATTTATGCTTCCTGGAATTAAAAGTTTCCAATGGCCGGGATTAATTTAAATTTTCAGTGTTGCTCTTTTAAACAAGATGTTAATATGTTTTCAGTTTTACAATGTTTGTTATGTCCAAAGTGAACCAGGACTCGAGCCAGAAATACCTCTCCGCTAAACTAGAAAATGAGAAGAAATATAAAATGCGACAATTCATTCAGCCGGGACTTACTCCAGGTACAGAGGCGATCATCTGCTTGGTCAGGATTGTTGACTCAGCTAGTTTGGTTCCAGCATCTGCACAAATAAACTAATAAGAAATTGAAAGGATAATTACTTTTAAGAGCACTTGGACAGTAATAAGTAATTTATAATTTTATTAACTTGGCTTAAATTCATTAGTAATTCCTTTTGTGGCGATCTATCCTAGATCCAAAGGACATCATCACGACAGTTCATTCCTATCAGAAATTCAGAATCACAGTCCTGAGGTTAACACGCCGATTCTTCTTTAACCCAGACAGCGAGGTGGCACTGAAAAGGGGTTCCAATCAAGGAAGAAAGGAAACATGTTAACATTGTCACAATTATTCTCAAGGTAGTCCACTTATTATTTAGCACTTCATGACAGTGGCTGAATTTTCACAAACTTTCTGGGTGGTTCTCATTGTATCATACAATTAGAATGAACACAGAAAACAATCTCAGAGAGAGTGCTCTACCTGCTTCTCCCCTCCCGAGGCCCCTCAGCTTGACCTTCCTCCTCCTGCTTTACACGCTCCATTCACACTCCCCCTCGGTGCCAACAATGCCCCACCTCCTGCTCTACGCTTTCACTGCATATGAGTCTGTTTCCCATGCTGTTAGGAGCTTTCTGAGAGAACAGTCTCATCTCACTCCCAGCCACACTTGGTGCCTGACACTTTGGAGGGACTCAGCAAGCCTTTGTGAAATGAATCAATGAACCAGTTACAACTTGATATGATGATGAGGATAAGTTTGCCAGATTTTTATAGGTGTCATCCACTTAATGCAACATTCAACTACGTATGTGTGGTTTGGGAGAAAATGTTCAACATAAAGCCTATAGTTTGTTATATGCAATTGGCTCCTGGTTAATTTACCTTTTCTGGTCTCTGGCCAGTGGCCCCGCTTCCAGGACCAAAGCTGCAGCTGTAGAGTTCTGAGGCTCTGAGAGAAGTTGACACTGACATTTGACACTCTCACAATTCAAGGGCACAGAAAAGGCACGTAAATCACAGCCATGACCTCCACGAGGCAGGCTCAGCCCCGCTCGACTGGGGAGAGGTAATATGGAGTAGAGGAAAGTCTCAAGGAAGCCTGATGAGGAACTGGGGCCAGTCTCATGTCAGGCTATCAGGGCTGAGAATCTAAGCATTATTAATGGGTGGCAGGTCTGAAAGAACAAGGACGGGGCTCTAGAGCTCATGGCCACAAACTGGCCTTCCAGTGTGGGAGATGCAATTTTTCATGCATGAAAGGTATTTCAGCACAGGTAACTGGGCTGCGGCAAGGGGCGGCAAGAGGGCTGCCTCTGAAAGCCAAAGGGCCCGAGCAGACACGTGTCTTCATGCTCATATTCTGTCATTTCCATTTGCCTCAAAAGACAGTAACTAAAAACTGAAGAACCATTAACCATTAATTTTGAAGTTGGCAGAGAAACCACTAGCAAGTGACACCCACGAAATACCAAAAAGTTTCCATTATTTTATTCAGGAATGCTTATGTCTGCTTTATAACTTGGACTTAATCTAATATAAGTTAATAAAGTAAATCAGGTTAAAAAAAAAAAAAGTGAGGCCTATGGCTGTGGCGCAAACCTCTACATAGAATGATAGAAGCACACAGTGGGAAAAAGAACACACAGCCAGACACAGCACGTTTTCCCTTAAAACATTTTCAAAAGCTATCTGAGTCTGTAGTCGAAGACAAACTACATTTACCTTCCAAAAACTCTGTCAGGACACAATATTTTAATTAACTTCTTTACAATAGAACTGAGCACCAAGAGGTCAGAGGGGAGACAGCAAGCATCTAAGAAAGGGGAGGGGCCACAGGAGCTGAGGCTCCTGGGAGTCAGAGCTGCTGGTTTGGCTTAAAGCCCTGGACCCTGCAGCCTGCTTGCTTGGCCTGATGGTGCCCCAAGGAAAAGGTAAATTTTCTGAAGAAGCAAAACTTCAAGCCTTCTATCACCCTCGGCAGAGGCCTCTGTCCTCTGCCACATGCAGCAAAGCGGAACAAGGAGCACAGGGTAAGCATGTTGTGGCCACAAAAGTGCCAAGACAGAAGGCAAATTCAAAGTCTGATTTGTGCTATCAAAAGCTAACCTTAGAAGTCAGAATTAATCAAATATCAGAAGCCTGGAAGTTACAAAGGTACCTGGAAGAATCTGGTGCATTAAAAGCAATAAAGTGCAAAAACCTCTCAAATCATCTACTTGTTTGCTCAGTATAACTTCACATAATATTTATTACTAAGACCTGTCTTCATTTTACATGGCTGCCATCCATAAACTGAAAAACCCCAGTGTAACTTCGTAGACTGGCTCGAAATATAAACATATAACTGAAAGCAGAGGGGAAAAGGATGATGGCTGTAAAAGGAAGAATTCTACACTATCAGATGCAAGCGTACCACTAAAATATGCGCTCCTGCGTGAAGACAAAAGAACAGAAAAGAAATGCTGTATCCATTATATGTCATTACTAAATTCATTATTAAAATAATACTCAAAATAGTACCTCCACCTCTCATCACAGAGAGTGATCAGATTATTACTAATGCAACTAATATTCACAACCCCACGTCAATAGTGACTAAATTAAGAACAAAGCCATCTCTCTGCCTCTTTGTCCTTCAGCCCACAACCAACCTCTTTAAAAGAAAACCTTTCACCCACATGATTTCTTACAGCTTGAAAATGCAGTTATAGCCCACTCAGTGCAAGATTATATGCAAATTAGTAAACCATCTACTCTCAACACTTAACAAGAGCTGAGGAAGTTTTTTGACTGGCGCATCTTCCCCTGGCTTTTAAAGAGTTATCACTCTATTAGGAAAGCTTTCCTTTAATCCGTATCTCAAGAACAATTACAATAACCTAATACACATGAAATACCTACAGAAGACCAGCAGAAGAGCAAATGTTCTCAAGTGAAAGCAAAAATGTCAATAGCTCTGAATTAAAACGAGACAGCACATCTGTCCACAGTGAAGAACGACACCCTGATGGTCCACAACTTAGAAGCTGAAAAATACATGTTTATTCTATGTGGAAAATCATTTCTTGTCCCCATGCCTCTTTCCTGTTTAAGAAAAATCCACTAGAACATTTAAGGCCACCTTTATATGTAAGAACAAGGAGTCACGACTGGATACCCACAATGTAGCAGGCTGGGAAATTTCCTGTGATGTCAGGCCTCTAGCAAGAGTTTCTAGAATTAAAAAACAGATCAGTGCCGGTCACTACCCTGAAATGTTTAGAGCTTGGGTGACCTCGACTCCCTTGGGCAAATGTTCCATTGTTCTTGAGGAGCGCTTGGTAAACAATGAAGTTACAGTTTATGAACAGCATATAAATGACTCCATCTCTGTGCAGTCATCTGCCAAGTTATTAGAGAAATAGCAGAAAAAGTACCCCGGTGGCTAAGAACCACCTGGGGAGAAAAAACCCATCGTAAGGGACGGAGCAACTGACTCTTGTCATGAATGGGGCTGGTGTCATTCACGATGGCTCACTGGGGGAATTTTTCCTCCCAATTGTTGCTTTCTTTTCTGCTTCCAAATTGCCTTTTCAGTTAAACAAAGTCACTCCAGTGCCTTCAGATGATGGTCGCTGGTGTGTATGAAGGAAGTCACTGTCCACACGGAGCCTGGCCCTGCACGTGCCAGGAACTGACGCTGCCCATCCAGCCAGACTGCAGGCTACATTCTCAGGCCTAAGAGAAGCTACCAGATAGCAGGCTCTGCCTCTGCTGTCCTCCAGAGAACACCCAGCAGTGAAGGGCAAGAGAAACAGGAACATAAAAGCCTGCAGAAAAGGCACTACTCACAAAGAGATCACAGATGCTCCTCCTGGGAGGACCGCTCTGCCTGACTTAGGGATGAGCCCCAGGGAGGCGAGGGATCTACTTCTTTTTTTTAAAGCACGCCTCACTTTTAATTCCCTCAGTATTGAAAATGGTTTACTCTAAGAGTTTACAAAACGAAGATTTATTACTTCAAGCTGACACGATGTTTAACATTTTTTGGTGAAGAATGTTGAAACATTTTTAATGAAGTTATTCCTCAAGGGCAGGATCTCAAAATGTCGCCAACCTGAATAACTTTACACTTTATTTTTTTACTAAACCCAATGATTCAATGACAAACACATATTTGCTTTTAAAATAGAAGATGTTATCTATTTGAAAATGGCATGTGAGAATCAAAAAAAAACCCATCCAGAAGAATTTACTTTTTTGCCTTCTTTTGCCTATATCTAATTTGTTTTTGTTATTTATTCACCTAGCTGTGATGCAATAATCACTGTTTTCATGGTTAACTTACACACTGGGCAATTGAAACTGTCAGAGTTCCTTTGCTGTCTTGTGACAAGTACTTATTATGGTTGACTAATGTACTTCATAGAAACCAGCCCCCCAGCTGCAGTCACAGTGTGGGGTGCTAGACCCCAGGAAGATCAACCACTCAGATTTGCTCTGCTCAAGACTAAGGGCAACTAAGGGAATGCTCTCGGATGCCCACAGAAAAGCACCTTTAGGGCTGAAAACCAAGGCTGTTTTCAGGGGCCACATCCCCAACTGAAATGCTGTGAGAAGCAAGTGACTTCTAGACACTGCCAACCTACTACCCTGAAACCCCTTGTGGGCTGCTTCACTAAGCCAGGTTCATGCCCTCTTCTCTAAGCCACACTGACCCATGAATCTTTATGGTGAGTTTGTGTCTAAGTTGCTCCTACTCAAAGGTGTGTGTGCGGATGTATGGGTCAAGGGGTTGGCCGATGGCACGCTACAGGAAGGGGTTCAAAGCCTGCCTATCCTTAGCAACAGAGATTCCTGGCTGTGATTTTGTTCATCTGCCTCTTGGGCTGTACAATGGCACCATTTCCTTCTGACTGTCCTGGCCGACACCCACGGCTGTTATCCACTGGTCACCACTGCTCTCAGAGCGCCATGTGCCCAGGAAGGCTCTGCACAGACAACTCAAGGCCATTCTTATGGATGGTACACCGACCTTTTACTAAAGTGCAAGACTTCAAGAAAAATGCAATTCTGGTCCCAAGGATTAGTTGTCTGTGATAAGGGAGAATGGGCATCAGGGGCTAGATAGTGCCTGGGAAATGACAGGTGTTATTCCTCTTCTGCCTGGTGAACTCTGGAATTTCTGTGCAGCCTTCAAGGTAAGCGTGGCCCCTTTTCTACACCACTTCCTTACTTAGCACACGCCACTCTACCCAATACACCATGATGGAATTTTTCACTTGCGGTTCAGCTTCACCCACCAGACAGTAAACTCATGGAAGCAAGGGACCACAGCTTAGTCATCTGTGACCACAGCACCTGGGCCAGGTCGGGGCTCATAGCAGATTAAAGCGCCTTCCTCAAGCCCAGGGCGCATGAGTGACCCCCCTCTCTGCCGTGCTTTGTACAGACTTTCAGTGCAGGGATTAGCACATTATAGAGACAGGCCCTCTGCTGTCCACAGCTCTAGATCCCCAGAACCTGGCCACAGAAAGGTGGGCAGTAAATCTTCATAGTGAGAAATACTGCTGAAAAGTCAAATATAGCCAGAGGACAAGACCTCCATAGGTTAGACTTTACAAGGTGACCGTAGGTTTTCAAAGTGTGGAGAATGCTATCAAAAACAAAGATTTAGGGCTTCCCTGGAGGTGCAAGGGGTTAAGCACAGCACTGTGAAGCAATCCTCAGCCTCTGCAGCATGAGTTCAATCCCCAACCGGCCAGGGAGAACCCCACATGGTGAGGCAGACCTCTCCTTTCTCGCCCGCTGCTCCCCTCAGCAGTGTATTTCGTTAGTCTGCCTGTTCTGTTCCCCACTCTGTCTCTGGTGGATCCCCTCACCCCCCACATCTCTGGCCTGTGTCCCAGCTCTTGTATCCATAAATAAATACATCTTTAAAAAAACAAAAAAACAAAGATTTACCAAAATTCGTCAGCAGTCTGTGGGGTAAGCGAAATGGTCAGGCTTTTATGCCACTAGCCTCTGTAGCTATCACCTGCGGTCTTGACCCTGTTAATACAGAAGGCACTTGGGAGCTGGGCACAGTGCACGTGTGCCTGATTGTGGACACCTGGAGTATGGTGTGGGCATGAGTATAAGTGTGCACACCTGAGCCTGGAGGCTGAGGATACAAAGGCAGCATCACACAGAGATGGCCACGGCAGAACGCCTATGACAGGATGAGTGACTGGGAGAGGCAGGACCATGAGAGAAAGCCCAAAGAGTCAAGATTCCCCAGGGGCTGGGAGACTGGCAGTCTCCTGGCCCATCGGCCTCCCTGTCTTGCCAGCCTGCAGGCTTGCCCCACACCTATTGGTGTACAAAGAGCATTAAAGCCTGAAAAGCTACTGAGGGCTCTGGGACTCTCCTTTATCCGTCTGCCTGAATCTACACAGAACCCGCCCTGTGCTTGCTTGCACTACACAGTCCCAGACCAGAAGACAGGATTGGTGTGGAGAGAGATGATGGCAGTGCTAAGAGCTGTTAGAAGAATCCAGGCAAGTGATGGAAAGAGCCAGACCACGTTGTGCCCCACACTGAATAGATCTGTGGTCAGATGCAGACACTACTGCTTATACCAGTGTGATGTTGGACAGGTCACTGATCCCCTCTGAGTCTCACTCCTCATGGGCAACACAGCTCACCTGGCTGGAAGGATTAAGGGAGAGGAATAGGTAGAGCACCCAGCACACTACCTGGCACATAATAAGTGCTCAATTAATGTTCCCTTCTCCCTCATCTCTCCAGAATCGCACCCAAGGTACAGAAGATTCAGAGAAACCTGCCTAGTTACATGATATCAAGCTCCCATTCTCCAGTCATTGAACCTCAAGTTTGTAAGCCTAGAGTGGTCTTAACATATATCAGGAACAATCAAAACAACTGTGACCTAGTTACTGGGCCCTTTGCACAAAAACAGCCTGATTGATACCCAGAACCCAGCTACAGCACTCAGGCAAGTTTTCAAATCCAGCCTCAGCCTTGGGATATAAAGTCCCAGGTTAACTGATCCTCCACTGACACTTCCAGCATAGTCAGCCCGGTTTTCTCAACCTCTTCCTCGTGTTGTCATCCCTAATTTGACTCCACTTTGCTGCTGCAGCCTTCCCCAACTGCTTGAAACCAGTCAGCCTCCAGTGCCAAGCCCAAGCCCAGGCAAAGACACCTGCCTGCACCCACCGGTCCTCTGTGACTCAGTTTGAGTGCTACTTCCTCCATGAAGTTTTCCCGGATTTCATACCATGTGAGGTGGAATCCTTCCTGCTGTCAACTTGGCCCTAGGACTTGTTTCCCTCTCTTTCTCTAATGGCACTAGTCATCGTCTGTATTGTGATCAAGATACTACATGCCTAAGAGGATAAGAAAAGGACACCCAAAGGTGGTGGGCTTTAGCCCCTCATAAGCAGCCCTGCATAATCTGAGAACGTTTTACAGAGCCTGCCTTGTATGAGTGCAAGCCCTCCTGCCTCAACGCTCCTATGGGTGCTGATTCTTTCACACCTTCCCCCGTACAGGACTCAGCACACCCTAGATCTGCCCACACCCACCCTCACCTTCACTGCTGCTTCACAGAGATTTGGCAGTCCACCCACAATGCCAACTGCTGAGACCAGACCTCAGCCTCATCCCCTATTTTGGGGTTCCTTAGTCCTGTCTGGTAGCTTAATGAGCTGCCCCAATCTTACTGGCCACCAATTTCTCCATGAGAGAAATGATTGTTCCACTATTCTTTTTTTATTTTTAAAGATTTATATTTATTCATTTATACAAGAACTGGGGTATAGGCCAGATGCACAGGAGGGCGAGAGGATTCACCAGAGCCAGAGCGGGGAACAGAACAGGCAGACTGACGAAATACACTGCTGAGGGGAGCAGCGGGCATGACAGGAGAGGTCTGCGCGCCATGTGGGACCCTCGCCAGCTGGCCGGGATTGAACCGGTGCTGTAGAGGCTGAGGGCAGCTTCACAGCGCGGCACTCAACCACTGCGCCACCAGGGGAGGCCCTGTTTCACTATTCATTTTTGTCCTTCAGAATTAATTCCACAGTAGGAAGAAAAGAAATACTCCTTTTTTTGTCTTTTTTAACCAGAGGAAGGGCCAAGTATATAGTATTCGTTACATCATAGCTCATATAAAATGCATTATTTCTCACCTCTGGGTAGAGATATTTGATTTAGGTATATGTCCACACCTTTCTTTAATTTTACAAAGACCCGTGATCTCATGAAAAGTATTACAAACAAGACATAAACCTACCTGGACAAGCAGAAGAAGGTTTGTATCTGGTAAAGGAGACTTGAGCTTCAGGGCCTGCAGAAGTTCTAGAACAACACTACGAGACAAGTAGAATTTATCCCGCTCCTAAATAAAACAAAACAGAAAGGAAGCAATTTCTAAAAATTCAGTTAGAATAGATCTATGTCCAAAGAACTTCCAAAAGACTCACAGACCAGAGAGTTTTTAAAAAGATGGTATTTTAAAATGCACAAATGAACTGTGCTTAACAAATAAGCATACCTGAGGCAAATATTTTAATGCAATGTTATTTCAATGAAAAATAATAATGAATGCACAATGAAAACCCTGGGCAAAAAGAGACTATTCACTACATTTTATTTATTTATGTTTTGTTGAGGTGACATTGCCTTACAACACTGCATGTGATTTAGAGGTACAAGCTCACACCCACCACTCAGGCACTTAAAGCCCCCCAACAGCATCCATCATGCCCCCTCCCCATTTGGGCCTCTACCCTCCCCCTCAGATGCAGAGAAACAAAACAAAGGGGCAGAGATTCACTATATTTTTTAAAAATAAAAGAAAAACTTAAAAGAAAACAGAAAAAGGGCATTTTTATGTATATAATGAGTTTAGTGATGCGCTTAAGAACATATAATTTAATGGACAGGAAAAAGATAGGCTATCTCCTAAATACTGCAACCACGGGGTTTGGCTTTTATTCACAGTGCATAGTTCCAAGAACTACGGAAACTAAACAAATCTAAAAATATACTTCTCTGTAGAAAATGATGAGAGAGAAATATGTACAACCACTTTTTCCTTTTAAAAATTTATTTATTTATGCATACAAGAACTGGGGTACAGGCCAGAGTTGTGGGGAGGGGAGGATTCACCAGAGACAGAGTGGGGAACAGAACAGGCAGATACACTGAAATCCACTGCTGAGGGGAGCAGCGATTCAGGAGAGGTCTGCTGCACCATGTGGGTTGCTCCCTGGCTGGGGATAGAACTCGTGCTACAGTGGCTGCAGATAGCTTCAAAGGTTGCATCTTAACCCCTGTGCCACCAGGGAGGCCCAAACAACCACTTTTTTCTATCAGCATACAAATATGTTGTATATCCTTCATGTCGTTCTATTTATTCTTATTAATTTTTTAAATTTTTTTTTTAGAGATGGAACATTGCATTATAACATGATATGTTTCAAGTGAGCATACTGAAAAATCAGCATATGTGTGTGCTACATTACATCACTGCTAAAAGTCCTCTCTAAGGAACTTGTGAGATGAGTCACTTCCAGCAGAAAAACAGAGGTGGAATGGATTATGTACCCACCACTCATCTTTGTCAAATCATATCATTTTTGCTTTAATGTTTCTTTTTTTTCTTTTTTTTTAATTTAAATATTTTATTTTATATAATTCTTACATCTTTTTTCATCTTTACACACTGTATGTATTTTCATTTTGGTTATATTCCCCATACAACCGCACCTCCCCCCTTATTTTGACTCTAGGTCCTTCCTTTCCCTGCCCTTCCCTCCTACCCCCCCCACCCAGTAGTGTGTCTCTGGTTTATAGTTGCTTATTGATTTTGATTTTTACTTTGTATTGATTAGTCTTTTTTCCTGGTCTCTTATTTAGGTTTTCTAAATTCCTGCTATGAGTGAGATCATCCGGTATTTTTCCTTTTCTTTCTGACTTATTTCGCTGAGCATGAGCCCTTCTAGCTCCATTCATGTTGCTGCAAACTGCATGTGTTTATCTTTGAATGCTGAGTAATATTCCATGGTGTGTATGTACCACATCTTCTTGATCCAGTCATCTATTTTGGGGCATTTGGGTTGTTTCCATAGCTTAGCTATTATAAATAGTGCTGCTATAAACATAGGGGTGCAGGTGCCCTTTGGAATTACTGTTTCTGTGTCCTTTGGGTAAATACCTAGGAGTGGAATTGCTGGATCCTATGGAAGCTCTATGTTTAGTAGGTCCAGAAATCTCCACACAGCTCTCCATAGTGGTTGGACCAGTTTGCACTCCCACCAACAGTGCAGGAGAGTTCCTTTCTCTCCACACCCTCGCCAACATTTGTTGTTGCTAGTTTTTTTTAATATGTGCCATTCTCACTGGTGTGAGATGGTGTCTCATGGTAGTTTTGATTTGCATTTCCCTGATTACAAGTGATGTTGAACATTTTTTCATATGCCTGTTGGCCATTTGCATTTCTTCAGAGAAGTTTCTTTTTAGCTCTTCTGCCCATTTTTTGACAGGATTATTTTCTTTGTTGTTGTGGAGTCTCATCAGCTCTTTGTAGATTTTTGTGATCAGTCCTTTATCATTAGTGTTGGGTGCAAAAATGTTCTCCCAGTCCGTGGGGTTTCTCTTTGTTTTTGTTATTGTCTCTTTTGCTGTGCAGAAGCTCTTTAATTTGATGTAGTCCCAGCTGTTTATCTTTGCCTTCACTATCACTGCTTTGGGTGATGTGTCTGTAAAGATGTCTTTGATGTGCATATCACGTAGTGTTTCACCTATATTTCCTTCTATGTATTTTATGGTTTCAGGTCTTATGTCTAGTTCTTTAATCCATTTTGAGTTGGTTTTTGCGCATGGTGTGAGGTAGTGGTCAAGCTTCATTCTTTTGCATGTAGCGACCCAGTTTTCCCAGCACCATTTATTAAACAAACTTTCTTTGCTCCAGTGCATATTCTTTGCTCCTTTGTCAAATATTAGTTGACCATAAATCTGTGGGTTTATTTCTGGATTTTCTATTCAATTCCATTGGTCTGTGTGTCTGTTCTTGTTCCAATACCATGCAGTTTTGATGATTACGGCTTTGTAGTATAGTTTGTAGTCTGGGAGTGTGATGCCTCCATTCCCTTCTTTCTTTGTCAGAAGAGCTGTGGCTATTCGGGGTTTTTGGTGATTCCATATGAATTTCATCAATAATTGTTCTATTTCTTTGAAGAATGTCATTGAAATTTTTATTGGAATAGCATTGAATCTTTATATTGCTTTTGGTAGGATGGCCATTTTGATGATGTTAATTTCTTCCAATCCATGAGCAGGGGATGTCTTTCCATTTCTTTGTGTCTTCTTCTATTTCTTTTAATAGTGTTTTATAGTTTTCTTTGTATAGGACCTTTACCTCTTTTGTTAGATTTATTCCCACGTATTTGGTTTTTTTTTGTTTTGATAATAAAGCGGATTTTTTTTTATTTCTTCTTCTTCAGATTTATTGTTTGTGTATAGGAAGGCTACTGATTTTTTCATGTTGATTTTGTATCCTGCCACTTTACTAAACTGACTGATTAGTTGAATTAGTTTTTCTGTGGAGTTTTTGGGGTTCTCTATGTATATTATTATATCATCTACAAATAGTGATAGTTTAACTTCTTCTTTTCCTATTTGGATTCCTTGTATGTCTTTATAATAAACCAATCATCACAGAATTGATTAAAGTTACCTATTCAATGCTCTATTTTATTTCCCCCTTTCTTGAAGTAGCCACTATTGTGAATCTGGTGCTAATTATTTCTTGTGTGTTTTTACATTTTCACTACCTACATGTGCTCTCATTAGAATATATGATGTCGTTTCTTCATGCTGTCAAGCTTCCTATTGGCATCACGCCCTGCAAATCTTTCTGCAACCTACTCTTCATTACTATGTTATATTTTTAAATTAATTCCTACTGACCTGAATAGTTCTCATACATTCAAATAAACAGCTTAGTAACAGTTTATTGTAGCTTCCATTGTCTGGTTTTCTTTGAGTATGTGCTGGACACTTTATTAAAAAAAAAGTTTGTAGAAACTGTTTGAGGCATGAACTGTTAGCTTCTTCTATTTGTTTTTCTGCCAGGCACCTGGTGGCACGAGCCATCTAAGGTGACCTTACTACCACCTTCCTACAAGCCGAGTAATAGCTTATCTCAGCCACCAAAGGCTGCCATTGAACTGGGCCACGTGAGGGCAAGTTACTTCTAAGTTGTCTTTACTTTGTGACCCTAGTCAAAGTAGAGGTGTGGGGTACAGTATCACATGGACTCCCCACTCTTTGTAGGTCCTGGAGTCTGATGTTTGTTCTCCTAGATTCTTGGAGCCTCCAGAACTGCAGCTCAGCCTTTCATTACCATCTGTCAAATGACAGACACCCCCCAGGACAAAAACAGCCCTCAGCATTAGGCATTGTGAGGCTTGTAAGAAGTTGCTAAAGATATTCTGTTCACATTTAAAATAAAAACTTTTTAAAATAATTTATTTATATATGTGTTTTACATCATTGTTCATTTTTGTACAGTGTTTGTTTTCTCCTCTCACCAGTTCACCCCTGCACCATAGTCCCTTTTGTGCTCTTCCCTCCTTGTTTTGCCGCCTCTCCCTCTCTCTCCCTTTCAGAATGTCTCTGATTTATAGTTGCCTGTTAATTATTTTTTATTTATTGTTATTGTAAAACAAAAAAACTTTTTATTTTTTTTTTTTAATTTTCTAGAGGCATGTCTTATTTATTTATTTATTTATTATTTGTTTGTTTGGTTTATACATGCACTGGGTACAGTCAGAAGCGCGGGAGGGTGAGAGAATTCACCAGAGCCAGAGCGGGGAGCAGAGCAGGCAGAAGGACCGAAGTACACTGCTGAGGGGAGCATCAGGCGGCAGGAGAGGTCTGCTCGCCATGTGGGACCCTCCTCCGGTGGCCGGGGAGCAGCCGGGGATCGAACCGGCACTGCAGAGGCTGCGGGCAGCTTCGCAACCCAGTGCTCAACCGCTGCGCCACCTGGGAGGCCCAACAAAAAAACTTTTTAAATGGGAGCATGGGTTCAAATTATCTAGTTCACCACTATCACAAGAGAAGGTCTAGGGTTTTTACTGGAATCACACTAAATTTATAGGTTGCTTTGTGAGAACTGGCCATCTCTATTATATGAAGTCCTCGTCCATGAACATGAGCTCGATCTCCATATATTTAGTGTTGTTTAATAAAATTTTATGGTTATTTTCATAAAGTTATTGCACATTTTTGTTGGATTTATTTTTTGTTGCCACAGTGATATTTTGAAAGTACATTTTACAGCCCTTTGTAGATGAATATTAAAGGTAGATGATCCAGGGCAATCATTTGTATCCAGCAATCTTGCTGAACTTTCTTTGGAAAGTTTGATAACAAAGTGTCCATAGATTCTCTTCAGTTCATTTGTAATCATAGCACCTATGAAAAAAGAGTTTTATTTTTCTTTCAATCCTTTTGCCTTTGATTTTTTTCTTCCTATCTTACTGAACTGAGTAAGACCTCCAGAGCAAAATGAAAAAAAAGCAGTGATAGGTCATTCTGGTCTCATTTATGATTTTAAAGGAACTTCTTAGCAGTTCACCATTAAGGGTAATGCTTGTTAGAGGTTTGTTATAGAAAACTCTTTATCAAATTAAAAAATTCCCCTTCTATTCTTAGTGGATTAGAGTTTATCATAGGGCCTCCCCTGGTGGTGCAGTGGTTGAGCACTGGGCTGCGAAGCTGCCCGCAGCCTCTGCAGCACCGGTTCGATCCCCGGTCACCGGGGAGGGTCCCATGTGGCGTGCAGACCTCTCCTGCCGTGCCCGCTGCTCCCCTCAGCAGTGTATTTCGTTGGTTTGCCTATTCTGTTCCCCACTCTGGCTCTGGTAAATTCTCTCACCCTCCCGTGCTTCTGACTGTACCCAGTGCTTGTATAAATAAATAAATAAATCTAAAAAAAAAGAATTTATCATAAACGGATATTGAACTATTGAACTATATAGAATGCTTTTTTTTTTTTTTTTGGTGGGACCCTCGCCAGTGGCTGGGGAGAAAACTGGTGCTGCAGAGACTGCAGGCAGCCTCGCAACCCAGCGCTCAACCGCTGTGCCATCAGGGGAGGCCCATAGAATGCTTTTTAAAAAATATCTTCTGGGGCCTCCCTGGTGGCACAAGGGGTTAAGCACAGCACTGTGAAGCTATCCGCAGCCTCTGCAGCATGAGTTTGATCCCCTGCCAGCCAGGGAGCAACCCACATGGCGCAGCAGACCTCTCCCATCTCCCCACCGTTCCCCTCAGCAGTGTATTTCAGTCAGTCTGCCTGTTCTGTTCCCCAATCTGTCTCTGGTTAATCCTTTCATCTCCCACACCTCTGGTCTGTACCCCAGCTCTTGTATGCATAAATAAATAAATCTTTTAAAAAAATAAAAAATATCTTCTGAAGTAATAAAAAGTTTTTCTCTTTTAATCTGGTAACATGGTGATATTAGTAGATATTCTAATATTTAAATAAATCTTATATTCCAAGAAAGACCCCACTGGGGTATGAGATTATTCTTAATGAATTAATTTGCTATTATTCCTTCTGCATTTTTGTGTTTTTAAAGTATCACTGGCCTATAATTTTCCTATCCCCCATTGTCTGTTTAGTATCAAGATTCTAGTGGCCTCATAAAATATGTCGGGAAGTTTTCCTTTTTTCCTATTTTCTGTATTAGATTGTACACAGTAGGGATCAATTTGTTCCTTAAATGAATAATAGAAGTTGTCTTTAAATACGGAATGATTCTTGTGGGTAGGTTTTTAACTATTGATTCTTTTTTTTTTTCTTTTTTTTTTTGAGAACAGAAAAGGTGGGGTTATTGAAATACAAGGCTAAGAGAAGTTGCAGGCAGGACAGGAAAGTTCTGCCTGATTCCTGTTTTTTTTTAAAAAAGATTTATTTATTTATGCATACAAGAACTGGGGTACAGGCCAGAGGTGTATGTGTGGGGGAGTGAGAGGAGTCACCAGAGACAGAGTGAGGAATAGAACAGGCAAATCGATTCCATTTTTTAATCATTTAAGTGTAGTCATCTTTTTGTCAGATCGCTATATATTACTTTTTTCTGGGAAAATATCTCTAATGTCCAAGATTTCAAATTTATTTACATAGTTGTTAATTTTGAAATCTCTAACATATCTACAGTTATGTTCCCTTTTTCAGTCATGATAACTTTTATCTGTGCCTTTTTTTCTGCTTTTCTTGCCAAAGTTTGGTCTGTTGTGTTATTTAATCAAAGTTGGTTGTAGCCATCCTCTATGGTATCTATGTTTTATCTACATTAATTTATGCTCTTATCTTTACTATTTCCTTCTTTTAAATTTTCTTACGGTTACTCTGTTACTCTTAATTTAACTGGAATTGACTTGATGAGCTCATTTAATTTTTCTTCTCCAATAAAAGTATTTAAGGCTATAAATTTTGTTTTAGATCTCTCTATTAGCTATATAGCCCCAGATCTCTACACCTGCCTCAATACTCACATAAACTTAATATGTCTAAGATGTGAGTGGTAGCCTTTAAAGATGCAGAGTCCTTTTGTTGGCCACTTTTGGACACCTAAAAGCAGCTATAGTTTTGTTATTGATTTATTATTTCATTGCATTGCATGTAGTTTTGTTATTGACTCATAGTTTAATTGCATTGTGATTAGAAAACTTGGTTTCTTTGAAATTTATTCCGCAGCATATGCTGAGACACTGCTTATGGCCTATTATGTGTTCTATGTTTACAAATGTTTCATATATGTATTTCCTTAAATATATTCTCAAATTGGTGAGTTCAAGATTCTTTATATATACATTGTATTCAATTTGTTTATTATATTGCTCAATTCTACTAAAATCATTCATTTTTTTTATTGACTTGATTTCTCAATTACTGAATGAGATGTGTTAAAATCCCTAATTGTAAATTTGTCCATTTCTCTTTGTTATTATATTCATTTTTGTTTCACATATTTTGAGGCTATATTATTAGCTGATATGAGTTTAGATCTGTCGCATTTTCCTAGACTATTGTTCTTTTTATCAATATATGATGACCTTCTTAATAACACTACTTTTCAACTGAAATTCAACTTAATGAATTCAGCCTTCTTTTAATTAGTATTTTCCTGGCATATCCTTTTCACAATTTTTTGCAAACTTTCCCATTGTCTTTAGATGTCCTTTAGATGTATCTCCTATAAAAATTATGTGGCTGGATTTATAACAGTGAATCTGAAAATCCCTAGCAATTCTAGTATAATGGAATATTTGAAATTCACTTCTATCATCTTGCTTGTGCTTATTTCAGTTTGTTCTATAGTCTTTTTATCTTAATTAATTTTTTATTCCTGTTTTTTCTACCTATTTGGAATTTACACATTGCCTTTCTAGTGTCTAGAGTTTTTGCACTTAAAAGATTTCCATATATTCTTAACAGTTTAGAGGTTACTCATTCTCTCTGCCTTTCTTGTGAATACCACAAAGAGGGCTTTAACTCCAGTCCCCAACTGGGTTTTTTTATGTCAAAGATTATTTTATTTCTAAAATTTCTACTTTGTTCAAACCTGCTTTTTAAGTAACTAGTGCTCTTTTTGTGTTTTTTATTCATCCTTTGGATACTTTTTGTTTTAAAGATGTTTGTGTGTGTCTGTAGAAGAACTATGGTGTTGGCCAGAGATGCAGGTAGGTGAGAGGATTCATCAAAGATAAAGTGAGCAGCAGAACAGGCAGATTTACTGAAATACACTGCTGAGGGGAGCAGCGGGCAAGACAGGAGAGGTCTGCTGCGCCATGTGGGTCAGCTCCCTGGCTGGGGATTGAACTCAGGCAATAGAGGTAATAGCACTGAGACTTAACGTCTAGGCCACAGGGGTTTTAAACATCTCTATCATAGTTCTAATGTTGGAAGTTCTGAGAAAGTATAATCTTGCTGCTTGTTGACTTTGCCAATCCAGCTCATGGTGGATTATTTCTTCAAGTGTTTTGTAATTTTAGATTGTGAGCTGATGTTCATCAGGATTTTAACTACAGGGATCCTGTTAGGTTGAAGATATATCCCTCCGGAGAGGTTTGAGACTTGCTTGTGAATTTGCCTCTGCCATATACTCTAAGCGTGTAACTTGCTCAATACCCATGTTATTTGATTTTTCAGCTTGGGGATTCCCAGGGCACATGTTATTATAAATTCAGACTCTAAACCTGTTCAAAGACAGTCCTATTTTTACAAATTCTCCAGGAAAACTACATATCTTTCTCTAAGTTCCTAAATACTATTCTTTCCAAACTACCCGTTTACCTAATACATAACCTTTTAAGGGTTCTTACTTTTAGTTCCAAATTCCAGCTTGAAACAGTTCTAACACTTCATCTCTTTTTCTCTGTGTGTGTTTTAAAACTCAAACCAGTAAGTTACCAAGACAAGTAACTCCCCAAACCAAAACTGATACAATATCACCTTACATGATTACTATATGATTTACTAGTAAATGTGATTATTATGATTACATTATTACTCAATTCCCTTTTCATTTTTGCCCCTTTCACTCTGTAAAATTAGCTATGCATTTAAAATCATGTTTACTACATTTCACCTAGTACTTCCAGTGTTTTAAGTGAGACAGTTTTCAGGTTATCCAGACTACCCCACTGCCAGAATGGAAAGATTCCAACACCCTTAACCATTCCATGCCTTAAAAAAAAAAAATATTAAAAGAGTCTCAATTAGCTATTTCTTAGAGTGTTTTTTTAATTGTCTATGCAGATATGGAACACCCTAGATTGAAGCTTTCTATTCGAGAAAGGAGGAAAAGGAGATGACAACAGAAAGTGGGAGGCCACGACAGTTAAGATAGATTATAAGGAGGTATAAAACAAAAAGAATGGTAAAAGTCTTGAAAGTTTTAAATGCAAAATAGTGGCAGGTCCCATGTGATCAAAGGAAATACAAACTCACACAGCCTCTTCTGCTAAAAAAAAGCGTTAACTTAAACAAATCAAACATAAAGAAAATTAGGAAATAAAATGACTTGTAAAAATACAGCAGTTTTTCATTGTATTTGGCACTGTGTCTTATAGCTCTATTTTTAAGTGAAAAAAAGGAAGAAGCTATTCTTCATGAAGGATTGAGGGAAAATGTGATGATTTTGGTAATCATATTATTTTAGATAATACATTGCTCCAGGAAGGGCAATAAATAGTTATAACAGAAACTAAAGAGATTATCATGGAATACTTAGCATGGCAGAATGGACACAAGATGGTAAGAAAGGAAATGGTGTTTTAAATAGAATGAAAGCCGTGATTTTAAAAAAATAGATTCTTATGAGGAAAAGAAAGGGCTTATCATAGTGGGCAACATGAATACAGCAGTATTCTGAATGCTGAAGAGAGAACAACAGAAACAGATACCCCCATTAACAATAAACTTGGAAATTTTGGAAAACTAGAAGGGTGAGTTCTATTGTCCCTGTGCACAACTCCCAATTCGCCCTGCCTCTGCTTTTGCATTAGGACAGTATCCACTGGCTCCAACAAGGCAGCTCTCTGCAGTGCTGGGCAAGCAGTACTTTTCCACTTCCTCGGTGGTGGGGCAGGGGATACTGAAGATAATGCAATAGAGAAACCATTATTAAAGCAAGATGACAAAAGATGAGATTACAATCTCAGAGGCCAAGAACCCAGAACTGGGGAGGCAGACAAATGATGAGAATTAAGGAGCTCTCTACAGGCTTTTACAAATGACAAGCTGTTATTTTTCTACTTTGAGTATAAAAATGCTATGTAGTGACGGCTTATCCACTAATCGCAGGATGGTGAACTTGTAGAGGACTTTAGGAGGTTATTTAAACCATTATCTCATTTCATTCAAAGTACTTTTTCTCTGTTAAATCACATGATCCTCAGTTCTCCAAATTTGCATGTTTAGGATGTGTGTGTAAAGTGTTTCCTTTCAATAATACTTTATATAATACTTGAAACCTCATGGAATTAAACCTCTTTTTTTTTTTTTTTGCTATATTGAAGCAATTGACCTAACAGGGATTTCACACTGATTAAAAAGAATACGTTTCTGCCATTTTTCAGTTTCCCAGGGAAAAAAAACATCTGCAACCTTACCTTCGTGAAAGCTCGGTAACATAAGCCACACACCTCCACCAGGTAGGCCAAAGTGAAGACAGCATTCTGAATTACAAAGCTGAGCAGTTTTGAGAATGGTTCCAACAAACTCTGCAATGAAATGGAGGTCAAATAAAATCAACTGCTGATTATTTCATTTAAAATAGTGCTGAAGTCTTATGATACTTGAAGGGGACCATTCTTTTTCAATTTCAAATCCATTGCCAGGTGGCTGCTAGAGCAGGGCTGACTGTCGAGACCAGAACTGCACCATCAATCAGTGGCTCAATAAACACAATTTAATCATTTCATTGCTTAAAAAAATTTTTTTTCCAGGTGGCATCATTTATACACCCACCTGACTCCAACCCTAGCCTCATGCTGACCCCAAGCAATGACACTCTGAGTTTTACGTTAGGATCGTCCACTCATTTCTCAGGATTTTGAGGAATCTATGGACTCATCAGATGCAGTTCCTCCAGAAGTCAACCATCCTTTCATGTAAGCACCAAAGTACTATTAGCTTCAGTAAAACTCATCATGATCCTGCCTCCTGCTGCTGTTTATCGAGAAAAGACGGTCCATTTTGGTTTCCCCATGTGAATCCCATCTATAAAGGGTTAGTTTTAGATCCATATGCTTCTTTGAGTCATTCAGAAACAAGTATTGAGCACCTACTATGTGTCAGCTATAGTCAGACTGACTTTATATAATGCATCTCATTCAAATTTTTAAAAACTATCCTGGGAGATGGTACAATAGTTAATAATACAAGCTCTGGGATCTCACACAAGCTCTCTATGCCTTGAAGAATGATTTAATCTCTCTGGGCTTAGTTTTCTCCTCTGTACAATGAGGCTAGCAATGACCTCCACTTCATTAGAGCTGTGAGAATTATAGAAGATGTGTAAAAGCCCTTGAGACCAGGAAGCGCTCCATCCCTGGCAGTTTTAATCCACACACTAAGCTCTGAGGCTTGGGCATCCCTGTGATGAAGCAGGTAAGCAAGCAAGTGACCTTTCTAAGGCCACACAGCTACAGAATGCAGCTCAAACCCACACTGCAGGGCAACCTTCCAGAAGACTCCCATGCCATGATTCCCACTACAACTCAATCTCTATAGTCTTTACTGTCTAGATTACAAAATTAATGCATGCTCCATGTGCAAACACAGGTCTGCAAGAAAGTTCAGATGAGGAAACAAGTTATCCCAAACGCCACTACCTGGCAAAAACATTTTGATAGATTTTTTCCCCTCTTCATTGCACCCCAGTTTACTTAGTTGAACTCTTACATATATACAATCCCGCATTTTGTTTTTATTCATTTAACATAAAAATAATACAAGAAATACTGACACAAGTCACACTTTATTATAAATGATATCCCAATAGACATGGTTTTGCCAGAAATAGGCACTTTAATTTTCTTTTTAGAATAGATTTCCCAGAAAAAGGAGTGACTAAATCAAAGGACATGAGCGTTTTTGTCATCCTTTTTCCTCACTGATACAAAAGCACATTTGTCACATGTTAGTTGCTCTGATTTTCTACAGAAATTCATGCAGTGAGTTGCTACACAAGATAGGGGCATTTTTGAATGGAATCCTGAAGAATGAAAAGAAGCTTTGGATTCCCTATAGATACTCATGTAGTGCTTTCCATATAAGAAATCTTAAATAAACTCTGGGCTACGACTGTTGAATAAGTATCCTTTGCGTAAATCTATAAACTTATTCTTTGTATAAATGTTGTTACCTTGAAACACTGATGATGTATGAATGAGGAGAGGAATACGTCTCTAGCTGATATATTTCTACTGGTTAAAAAGGGAAACTTGAACCCAAACCTATACAGAACTTTCCTGATATCTAGTAGAGCAGCATGGTAACAGGGCAACATGGTACCATACTTGGAGTCAAAGGACTTGATTCAAGTCTCAATTTTTCCACTAACCAGCTGTATGTATTGGCCAAGACACTTCATCCTTCTGAGCCTATCTTCTTCTCTGTAATGAGCACATTAGACCAAATGGTCTCTTTACAACTTCCTACCATAAACCGTGAGTCTATGAAAACACAGTCAAGGTAAAAATTTACAGGGGTGTGCCTTCCTGGTATATTAACTAGTAGTTACAAGCCATTGTAATACAAACCATTGCACCAATGCATATAATGCAGCTCAGCAATGTGAATGAGCCACATTTGTGACGCTCAGCCTCCTGGGAGACTTCAGTACCCTGCAGGTACTAATATAAGAGCTCCATCAAGCACAGGATCTGACACAGGAGGAAGTTGCTACAGAAGATAGGGCATTTTTGAATGGACTCCTGAAGAATGAGAAGGAGCTCGCCACACTGACAAGGGTATAAAGCATTGCAGGCAATAAGCCAAGCAAGGAGGTATGAAATTAAGAGCAGAAATGTTCAGCACAATGCCTGCCATTATGTTAAGTCCTCAACAAACAAACGGTGGTTGTCATATTTGATAATGGTAATGCCAATGATTTGGAAAGGACACAGGAGGCATGGCGGATGGTACAAGCAACTGAAGACTAGGTAGAAAGGTTGCTGCAGTATTAGGAAGGACCTTCTTATATGCCACATTTAGGAATTTGGACGTTATCCTAAAAGATATGAGAAGTTGTCAAAGATTCTAAATCACAGAACCAACACAATAAGGGTTATGCTTAGAATGGTGGGTGGCCCAGGAACAAGAGGACCAGTTTTTTAAATGATGTTGGGGTATATCAGAGTTCTTCCTAATAGACAGTGCTCCAGCATGAGGCAAGGAGGCTGGCTGTGAGGTACTCAGCATGCAAGAACCATTTGTTCAGTATTGTTCTATGCCTGGCTTTTTAGCTTCAAAATAACTGAATAATCAATTGGATGTGTTTTTCTGAAACATACATACCCTGGTGGCACTGGTAGAGGGTATCTTCAAGAGGCAAATCATAATTCTTAAACTGGAATCTAAAGAACACTGTGAACAAATATGAAAAAGGTAAAAGTCAGTACCCTTCCTTGTAGATCTGTTGTTCCATATATTTTCTATAAGCATTTACTTTATAAAAAAAAAATCAGAAATATTACAGCTGCCTCTTTATAGTCTCCCATGTCATATATTCATATTAGAAAAAGGTCATTCTCAGATTTAATTTTTTAACTAAGCAATGTTAAACAATAATAAAACATAGCTCCTAAACTATTTCTCAGAGATATAGTCCTAAAATTAAATCAGATAGAGTTGAATAAAAAACTAGATGGATGCGTGGGCGGGTCGGTGGATGGATGGATAGACAGACTGACAGAGAGATAGGGAGATATTAAATGTGTCTGACTATAAAGAGGTACACTAGTCTGAAAGGCCACATTAGAACAGAAACTACTTAGATCTATTTTAAAATGATTAGGTGTAACAGTCCAGTAAGAGCCAGTTTCATCTGCCCTTTCCCTGCTACTAAAAGAAATGACAAGAACCTGGGGAAAAACAGTAAAATTTCCATAAGAGAAAATCATGTCTCATGAACCTTTTATTTTGGCAAGACTCCACATTGAAATATACTCTTAAAATTGAGTTTACTGGAGGGACAAGGATGCACACTGAAGTTTGAGATTCACTTCTCTTAACTGATAAGAACAAACAATGTCTTATTGTTTTTCCCAGAGACTAAAAAAAGGCAGAAAGTGATCAGAAGTAGTACCCAGATCAGATCTAGCAGAATTTTTACATAAATTCTACAAGTATTTCACAAGTACATTCAAAGGGACCCACTGGTCTACTTAACACGCTCAATGTGACAGTTACAGGACCTTAAACAAGGGGCTGAAAACAAGCTATTCATCTGGTCCCCAACGTGTTTTTAAACTCAGGAAATAGCTGGGGAAAAAATGGGAAGAGTAACATCACAAGTCCAGCATTTCTCTATGACAACTGGCTAGAGAGAGGCAGGAGAGGACCTCTTAAAAGAGAGTGATGCTTGTCAGTCCTCAAGATTCTCTCAATTATATCACCTTATCTCACTCCACCCCACCCATCAAATTTGCAGTCAAATCAGAAGCACATAAATCTTGTCAGCCACGTTCTTTCTCACTGCTAGAAGAGATCTGAATACCTTCAGTTCACCCCTGATTTAGAAGACCTCTAGGAGTCTGTCAGTGAAGGAAACACCTGACTGAGAGCCAAGAGATTTGGCTTCTAATCTAATCACCTCTTTGATTTCTCAGTCCCCAGTCTGGAAAATGGGGGCATTGGGAAGGATGCCTTTTGTAAGTCTCTTCCAGTTTTAACAGCTAGGATCATGATTATGAACTAACAGGCTCATGTCAAAACTGTTCCTTAGACTACAAAATTTCTAGCAGGTGTCCTGTGTGTGTGTTCTTGGAGGGTGGTATAGGAGGGGGAGAGGGATTAGTGGTGGGGGGAAAGAGGTCAAGCAGAAATAGCTTGGTCTTGCAGGTACTTTATTCACAAACAATCGCTTTCCTTAGATTATTCTCTAAAACTGAAGTGTTACATTATGGTGTGCTCTTCTTTTAGGAAAATGATTTATTTACTTATGTAATTTATTTACTATGCACTTGAGAAAATTTTCTAGACAGAATCTACTGACATCTTCTTGACTTTTTTTTAATAATAAGCAGATATGAAATGACAAAGTCAAAATGCCCACTGTTATTGCTGTTTGTTCTGTAACTTTTAGGGAGAATAACATAAATAATACTCTCTACTCTCCTGACAGATTCATTACAACTCTTTATGAAACAATACAGCACGCAAAACCCTGGTTCTCTAGTGTGCACACAGTAAAAAAAGTAATTTAAAATAAAATCCTAGACTTGGCTTACCTTCAGAGGCAAAACACAAGGCAGCTTGGCAAAAAATGTCTGAAACTGGTTGCTGATTGTGGTCCAGAGGCTACTGGGCGAATCCATGGGTAAAGCTTCCATAAAAGTAGCAATGTTTTCCAAACAGCGTATCATAGCACCCCCTGCTGGTAAATTCTTTTTGTTATTTAGACCCTAAAAACAAAAGTATAGACAATGAACTGCCGCAACAGCATGGGAGGCAAACAGCTACTTGATGAACGTCAGTTTCAAAACTCATATTCGCACTAGAATATGTGTGCCCACCAAATCATCTAATCGTTTGGTAGGCAAGAGGAATGACAGAAAAAAGTGAACTAATGTAGATAAACTTAAGGAGGGAAATTGGTGATCTTTGACTCGGTGAGAAATGTGAGAAATATCTTTTCTGGACCTGGCGTGAGCTGGTGAGGTACTAAGGAGACACAATGTGTCATGCCTGGTGGAAGCTTCTCTGCTGGAGACTGCAAGTGACAACAACAGGAACTTTTGCCCCTGGTTGAAACCCACGCATCTAGCAAAGTGTTTGGCACAAGGTGGGCTTGAAAGAGAGCACGCACATGAGGATGAACAGACGAAAGTGCGGCTAGAGAATGAACACGTGTCTGCGCAGCTACCCCACCCTTCAGTCTAACCAAGGGGACAAGTCAGCAGTGGACCAGGATGCACGTCCATCCAAGCTTCGCGATGAAACTAAAAAGCCATAAGTTAAATATTGACTTCAGTCTCGCGAAACAGCAAATCCACAGGTCTGGAATCCACCTTGCGATGCTATGACTGAGCCATGACACTGGGCCTTGAGGCTCCACCCTGCCCGAGGAGCCCCAGGTTCCACGGGGTGCAAGCTCACAAGCTGATGCCACCCCTTAGAGGAGGGTGTCCTGGAGCGTTAGATTACATAAGATGTCACTGGACGTTTTCAATTTCAATTTCCCAATGAAAAGTTTTGAATTTCTAATTAAATTTAATTTTGCAGTGGAACTACTTGGGATGCCTTCCTCAGCTGCAGTTTCAGAGGGAACTTGGTGTGTCCCTCCCGCAGACCTACCTCCAGGAGCTGACTGAGGGCAGCAATGGAGCTCAGTTCGTTGAAGTCCATCAAGGACGTGGCCAGCGTCCGTAAAAAAGTCCCATCTGGAAAGTCAACCGACAGATTTAGCAGGGGTCAGTGTTCAGGGGCTCTTCACGAGTGGCGGCAAGCTTCCCAGGGTGAATTACCTTTGATGGTGCTCTGGAACAGCTGTGGGAAGATGCCGTTGGGCGCCAGCTGATGGAAGATGCAGCGCAGGAACTGCTTGGCCACCCCCGCAGCATTGCCCGGAACCATCATGCTATGGGGGCAGGACAGGGAGAAAAAAGACGAGAAATTGTGGCACCCCCAGCATGAGTAGGGGCATGTGTTCACATTTAGTTCAGTGACTCGCTGGTCCCCTTACACAGTATTCCACTGTCATTTTCAGAGTCTAATCACCCTGAATCCCTGTAATCAGTAAGTTTTTAGAAAGAGAGACCAGAGGAGGCTCAGCCTGCCCCCAGCCACCCCGGGGCACAGGTGAGGGTTCTGGACACTGCCCAGGGAGAAAAAGTTCCGGGTCCAGAGATGAGGATTATCAGTAAGATGCTCACAGAAAGTCACTGGCTATTGCTCTGAGGAAAACTGCAAGGAGGTAAATGCTGATTTGCTGTCTGCTTCCTCTATAAAATCTAAGTTTCCTGAGAGCCAGGATTTGCTGTTTTGCTATCCTCAGTTCCTGGTAGTCCCTCCACAAATACTTGTGAAAGAAACCAGTGCTATCAATATCTTACTCTACTTTTTCTCCATGGTGCTTGGCCCTGTTTATAATGATAAATTTGTACAAATATTTATTCCTGTTTGCCTCCCCGACAGACCAAGCTTCATGAGGGTGGAATCATGTCACTTTTGCCCCCGGTTGAAACCCAAGTATCTAGCAAAGTGCTTGGCACAAAGTGGGCTTAAAAGTATTTGTTGGCTAAAATGAGTGCACGCACGCAAGGACGAATGAATGAAATCGTGGCTAGAAAATGAACACATGCTCTCTTGCAGCTATAGCTGAACCTAACAGCACTCCTCCCGTGTGCACATGCTGGTGTTTCAGAAGAGGATGAACTTGCACAGGCAACAGAAAAGAAAGTGAGATTTATGCTCACTGTAGGACCTTACCTTTCTGCTTGATTAGAAAAAGTAGTGCTGGATGCCAATCTAGGAGATAAACAGAGTCACAAGATTATCTTATGTTTTTCATGATGAAAAGCTTGAGAACTGGAGTAAGACCAGCTGTGGCTCCAGTTAAGATGGGGAGACATGCAAAACTGCTGACAATTTCCTTGACCAGAGATGAGGCATACTCAGGGGTCAGTCTCCAGGGTTCCAATGAACCGAGTCCCTGAGAGACCTGCTTTCTGCATCAAGCCAGAGATTTCCACAGAGAAGCATGCCTCTAAGGTGGTTTACTGTTGAACAGCCAATCTACAATCTGATATCTGCATCCAGGTTAGACAGCTATCAGAACAGCATTTGACCCAGTCCATACCCATATTAGTTAAACTCAAAAATCATTTCTTTGTATACAGTCTTTGAAGCCTAGCCACTAACAAACCACAAATTAAAAAATCTCGTAAGATAGTAAAATAGGTAATAGGGGTATTTGTCAGCTAATTGTTGGGTTGAAACGACAACATATTGAGTAGGTAACTGTATTAAGTAATATATAACATGTAATTTTTGAAAAGTATAATTATACAGTCCTGTATGATGGAAAATATTTGAAATGTTAGCATGTAGAGAGAGAATGTACTAAATTGGTAAGTTTAGAATAACATGTCTTGATCAAGATATTGAAGATACAAATAAGGAGAATGCATGAGATTTATTTACTCAAAAGTACAAGAGGAACCAAGCCAAGAACCTGTTTGGAAGGATTAGAGGTCCAGCAACTTGCAATACCAGATACCATTACCAGTCGTTTTAGTTATGGGCTCTCATGATAATAACATCAGTAAACAGATAAACATCAGCAAATGAAATAAACAATAATTTCAGGTATAGAAAATGTAAATGATATTGAAGGCTGTACCTGGGAAAATAGATAATATATTTTAAGAGGGATCCAAATACAAAAGCATATAGAAAAGTTTGGGTGACAAATGAAAGGGTTATGCTGAGCCAACGTAGTCTTAGGACACACTAGAAATAGTTTGTGGGAACTCTTCCCATAATCCACAGTGGCATATCTGGAATTGAGGCATGCAAGGAAACCCAGAAAAACGTGCATCTGTTTTCTTGGTAGGTCTGGTGATTAGGCTTAGGTTGCTAAGATTGCACCAGCTTGCTTTGAATGCTGTCCCTGTCTCTTGGAAGGAAGTAGAGATTTAAATATATGGATATGTAAGTATGTATCTGCTACTGTTTTCCCTTTTCTTCAAAACTCCAAAGCTAACAGTTGCAGTGTTTGAACATGGTTTATTCTCACTTAAGTTAAAAAGAAAACAAACGAAATCACTTTACATAATAACTCAGATTCGCTATTTCAAGGAGATGGTTAACAGACTAGAACAATAATCTGTTCTAAAACTGAAAAATATTGATAGAAATTATGACCATGACTTAATAAGAATTCTCAGTTCCACAGTGTTCCTGGTAGCTGATATATTTATTCCACAGTTATTATGATTAGGTTAAAGTCAAGGACTTAAATAGTTCACCTTATCTCCCATTCCCCGCGATCATCACCTTACTTTTGGTACACTGGCAGTTTCTAAGTAACAGAAGTAGAAAAATTATACCCTCTTTGGTTATATATGCCTAAGTATACTACAGAAATATCTGGGGAAGGGATTCACACATTTGGGGAGTTGTGGGTTTTTAATGCTTTCCTGTTTGTCTTTAACTTGAAATCTGCATTTCTTCATTAAACAAAAATTTACATTTTAGCTCCATTAAAATTCATTCTCTTTCCTTCCCTCAAATACCACGAATTTTCAGGATCCAATTTTTCCCTACTACCTCCAGATAGACCTTCCCTAAGAAATCTTTTCCATCCTGAAGAACTGTAGCACATAACACTCATTATAGCACTTAATCACTTCCTATCTTGCATGACTAGTTATTCCATACACCATTGTCCTCCTCAACAACTAAGCTACAAAGTCTTGAAAGCACTAGCTAGCTCTAATGCCTGTAGCCTAAAGCACCTGCAGGTACATACTGAGAAGTTCATTCATTCCTGTGGAATTTAATTCAACCTCTCCTATAAGCTGTGTATGTTAGCACTACAGCTTATCCCTGGATTTGAACTTAATGTATTGATATATTCAAGAAATATGCTGCTTTCTTTCTAATGTCCTGTCTACTAAATGGATCTTCTTAATTGGAAAATTCTCAAAGCAGCTAATCTTAATCTTCCTTTTGTCAGGCTGAGTCCCAATCCTCAAAATGTGTGTATCTCTCCTTTTTATGAGTCAGAAATATGAAACTGTACATTTTCACTTATCCTCTTACAGGAAAGTGCCCCAAGTTGCATGATTGAGCCACCCTGAGATTACAAAGTGCCTAGAGAACCTATTTTAAAACATTTAAAGAGAGATAATAATAATACCTAAAACACATGAAGTGCTTCCTAGGAACTAGCATGGTTCTGCGCACTGTTGCTACTTTAGCTCACGCAGTAACAGAGAACAAGAGTTTTCTTAGTGCAGTTTCCTTTAGCTTCACTCCAGCACTGTGACTGATGACAGTGTGTCTCAGCTGAGGAATGTGACCAAAAGGTGGGGCCATTCAGTTTTTAACATTCATCTAAGCTGATCCCACATATATCAAACATCTATAAGATAACTAAATGTTTCAACTTTCAACTGGTAGCTTTCAATTTCGAGGTAGGGACTGAATAAGGCTCCTCCCTACCAAATAAAACTGGTCAACATTCACCTTCCCACCGACTGCATGATATCCAGCAACAGTGGGGCTGCCAAGTCTGGACTTAAGTGAATGAATGTGGAGAGGACCACAATGGCCAGCCCAAGAGTTTCCTCATCATATTCTTCAAGAATGGCCCCACAGTCATGGCATCTGCAAAGAAAACAGAGGAATGCTTTCTATGAAAACAATGGTTTCGAGATATAACAGCACTATACATAGCAATTTCTGGTGAGTCTTATGAAAGTCCCCAAAAGAAGATCAGTGTTTCCATTCTAATAATAAACAGGAGACTCCAGTGCCACCAACACCATGGACATAAAAACAGACACAAGGTAGAACTCAGGATCACCCTTACTAGGAAACCTCCCGATCCAAACTTTAAATTCTACATTATTTTTCATCACATTCACTGAACAATCATTTATGTTCCACACAATGCATTGTGAGTTTAGAAGGTCCCAGACTCTAAGGAATGCACAGTTTGTTATAAGATATTTATGAACTAAGCAATCAAAATACAATGTGTAAGTGGTAGAATAGAGAGATATCATTGCGATGGAAGCAAAGAAAATGGCATGACTAATTCTGCCTTTTGGAATCAGGAAAACATTTCTTTAAGCTGGGTCTTGAAGCGTAAGTTCACCAGGAGAGAGAATGCACAGAGAGGGGTGGGGGACCCGTAAAATCACAGAGGAGAGAAGAACACCACGTCAGGCATAGTCTAGAGAAAGTGAAGGTCTGGCAAAGAGTTCCCGATGAGCAGTGGTAAGACCATAACTTTACAATCTAAAGAGCCTTTTATGATAAACTAAAGCATTCAGACTCTATCCTATAGGAAACCTGGAGTGAAGGCAGACAGTCCGGATGTGACAACTATTTTCAGATTAAGGAAATGGTTTTTGTTGGCAGGACAAGAATAGAATCAAGTATGAAACTTAGTCCCATCCTCACAATTTGAAGCTTCTGGTTTGGGGATTATTCATATGAAATGATGCTAGGAATAGCAAGAAGATGTTATTTGTACTCATCTGAATTAAAAAAAGAAAAATGCTTGGCATAAGCACAAGTTGCCTATATGATGTTGCATTTTTGAAACAAGAAATGCCTACCAACATTACGGCTACAGCCATTTGAAGAACAAACGAAGACTTACAACACTGCACGCCTCCTCTGACACCGTCTCAAAACTTGCAGTGAGCAAACTCTCAAATCCTGTAAACATGGTGAAGAAAATAACTGAGCTTACTTGTCCGTCATCACTGTTGGCTGCTCGTCTGTGAATTCTTCGGGGGCTGGCACAAACATACTCACTATGCTGGGTGCTGACAGCAGGCTGGATTTAGTGGCACCTGGGGAAGCAGCAAAGAGACAACTGGTAAACAAAATCAACTTTTGTGGGCCAAGGGAAGCCCTATTCTCCGCTAATAAGCCCACCAAACATCACATTTATAGGGATGCGACTTGAGCAGCCCAAATGCATTTTTGAAAAACCCTCAAGATAGAACTTGCAGCAAACTATAGCTCTGAGGCATACAGCAAGAGAGGGAGGGAGGGGGGTCAAAACGGGAGGGGAGAACACAAAGGACTATGGTGACGGTTCACAGGTGATGTGGTGGTGGGAGATTTATCAGGAAAACCTCTGAGGGGAGAAATCAAATACTGCACAAAAAATGAACAATGATGTAAGGAATAAAAAAGTTTAGTTGATTAAAAAAAAGAAACGAATTTGAGAAAAACTGTGATTTGTTTGTGTTTGCATTTCTTAAGAGCTGCATTCCTAACTCGCCCTTTGCTTCATGACTGAAAAAAAATCAGGAAGAGTTCATGTGTGCCCACAGGAAAATAGGACAAAGATGAAAAAATTGCTGTGGAGAGATTCTCGTCAAGGGTACCATTAAATGAGTTGCAGCCCTTACTTGGGAGGCATAAACGGAAACTGCCCAAACAGCACTACATTTCTGAAATAACAAATGCAAACCAACACTAGAATATTGCTAATTTGGGAAGAGAATAAGGTCCCAAAACTCTACAGCCAACACAGGGTGAGATATGTAAGCTAATAAGTATAGCTGCTGTTTTCTAGTTTAGAGATAAATATCATAAACCCCAAAACAAAGACTTAATTTTTAAACTAAAATGTTTATGAATGAAATATCAACTGTTTTTGAAATCATTGGTGGCTTTAGCTAATTGAGATCAGTGTTTAAAACTCTGGGTTTTGATGCCTTCTGAGAAATTGGAAGTGGAACTTTGGCAAAATGCTCCAGTGATGAGGAAATCTAGAGAGCTTGGAGACTGTTTCCATGAAAAAAAAGCCACCATTGCCGGAAAGATAGGAACTGTGGGTACAAGGCACCCCAAAAGAATCCCAAAGTGACAATCCAGAACAGTGCCAAGTTCTACAAAATAATAACTGAGGCTCTCAGTTCTTCAAACAGGAAGGCAGGCGCAAAGCCCATGGTCATTAAAGAACCTGTTTCTCATCAAGGACCTGGTAACTTGGTGCTGCAAAACAAAACAAAACTCTATGATCTTAAATAGAAGAAAGAAAATGATTCAGAGAATTGGTTCCTAAGGGAATTAATAAAAATTTTAGAAACCTAGCCAAGTAGACAGTGTGTTTCAGCCCAAGGAGAGAAAGTGGTTATCAAAAGCTTTGAAAAGCCAAGATGCTTCCATACTATATAGACTTCCTTGCCTGATCAAATGTGTTTATGAGAAGCAGACCTGCAGATTCACTGGAAAAAGGAAAGTCTCTGAACATATCTTCCTCTCACTCCAAAGATCCCAAATGGGAACACAAATGACACTGCTCTATTTGTCAGCTCTCTCTGAGATACATTCTTCCCTAAACATACCCAAGGGTATCATTAACAAAGATCTCTAATTGTTTTGTAAAGATGTTGTTTCAAGTGGAAGCAAAAGTATTTAAGACAAGCATAAGTATAAATTGATTAATAATAGAAAGGCAAGAAGTGGGCAAAGATAAAAGAAGACATGATTGATTAGTAAACAGTATAGTACATGCATGAAGTTGCTTTAAGAAACCAAAACACAGAAAGTTTAAATCCAAAACTCTAGTTCTTGAACATGTCTACCAGATGCCAAAATGCCTGTGCTAAAAGTTGAAAAATTCAGGGTGATATGTACCCAGTCTTCCTAGAAACATAAGAAATTGATTTTAAGAAGAAACTTCTGAGTCAAAACTTTCAGAAGATTGTTGCTAATTATTATTGTATAATAAATAAAGTCAAGAAAGGGGGGGAAATCAAAGACATCTGGGTGGTTTCAAACTAATACTACCCAATACAAATGCCAAGGAATAGACATTTTTGACAAGAGCATTAAACAGTTTTTCCATGTGGCAACACAGAATGCGTCATGCAGTATTTATGGCAGTCATCTATAAAAGCAGACAGGTTCAGTTATTGGGCATTAACCCTCCATGTGACTGAATCAAGGATTTCTGAATACTGCTAATGATGTGAAAGCAAAGTGTACTGTACAAGGGGAAGGTGGGAAAAGCCAAAAGGAAGCCATAAACCTCAACTACCTGTTGTTATAGATGAATCACAACTACATCTGCAACATCAAAAGCAGTTCCATCATCCCCCTGTTGTGGGCAACACTTCGGAGCTCACCACCATTGATTCTCCTACTGACACCTAAGACGTTAGTAATCTATGCAGAACTAGGAGCAGAAACAGGAGGCTGTCAAAAACCTGAGGCCCAACTTCAAAGCTAGAGATTTTAATAAAAAAAAAGGAGAAAAAGAAAAGGTGTTGGTGTGTTTCGAAGTCCCCAGCTGCATCCATGTACTTTACAGTGAAGAGTCAAAGAGAGTCACTTTTTTGTCTTTGTTCCCCTTACCTCATTCGATTTTTGCTGCCACTGACTACATCACTAGATCATGGACAAACCTCAGCGTTTGTTGCATCATCCTGGATTCTGCCCATAAATGAGAAGAGTCCCATCTCATTACTAACAAGGGCTAAAACCACTGCTATTCATTGCCAAATAAAGGTTAGCCAGAAACTGGAGATAAATGTGGCCTCATGTCTAAGGACCATTAGAGGAGTGCTATGTACAGAGTAACAGCTCTGCTTGATTTAAAGGACAAGCTTGGAGATATGGTCATAATGTATTTGGGGGTTTTTTGCTTGTTTTTTTATAAATGATAGGCTAACCTATTTTCTGAAATAAAAAAAAACAACAAAAGTAGTGATTAACTAGCCATGGGGTGAATTTGGAAAATAAATATTCAGATGGTCTTGGCATAGGTCTATTCCCTGCATGCTCCTCTGAGCTGCAAAAAGTGAAGTGTGCATTTAGTGTAGTTTCAGATAGCTGAAAAGAAGTTACTCATCCAGGATCTCAACATTCTAGCGAGAACACACATAAACTCAGAAAAGCATATACAGGATGAAATGGGAAACTGACAGGTATCAGGAGGAATACAAGTAACTCGAGCTGTGTGGTCTAGAAATGAGGGAATAAGTAATGGGTGGTGATTTCCAAAGGTCTAAAAAATTACGAGAGACTAGATTTGTTTTGCATGGTTCCAAGCATTAGCAAATCACTAGAAGGAAGAACTTTCTGTCGGCACTGCTCCAAGATGAGATGTCCTACGTTCTGGAGCTAGAGGTGTGAGAGCAAAGGTTGGATCCACTTCACGGAGCTGTTGAAGAAGTGTTCAGCAGTGGCTGGGCCACTCAGTGGCTGGCATACATGGCATACAGCATGGCACGGTCTCTCTCAACTCGTACCGCCTAAGACGCTGTGACTCAACTAACCTCTCATTCTCAGCGGCTGCCCCTCCAGGTCAGGGTTTAGGCACATTGGCACATTACACTGGCGTTTCCCAGGCTGTATCTGTTCTGTGGATAAATAGAGTTTCAGTCTTCAATGTAGTCAATTTAGCACAATTCAAAATACAAGAATGTTACCAAAAATCTCTTGGGGCCGTTTTTTGGCTGTTGTTGATTACTACCACTTACAGGAAACGTCCTAGATTTTAGGGCAGAGTTTTGGGGGTTTCACAACAAACCTGCCATTCAGGTATATGAAATGCAATTGAAAGCAGGGGCGTATCTATAACCATCCCTGAGAAGTTCAGATTCACTGCCCCCACCCCCCAGAAATGTTCAAATCCCTTATCTCCTGTTATGAAATGAAACAAAAATGAAAGGCTAATGTAGTGACCATGAAATAAGTGCTTTATGCAAATCAGTAAGTACATAAGTGATAATTTGGGGCAGTGGCCAGAAAGGTCGTACAGAAAACATGTGGAACTGGTAGCAAGGAAATGCCAGGCACTTGGCAGAGGGATGAGGCACAGGAATAGGGAGCAGGGCAGGAATGGTGGAGAGACACTTCAGGAACATTTGTTTCATATGAAAGATGAGGCAAAGAAGCAAGTGACCGCGTGTGCATAGATGGAGAAGAGGCAGTTGTTCTGTGAGCCGAGCAGGGGCACACTGAGGTGAAGCAATCGTGTTGTAGGAAACTGCCTTTCTCGGTGTGTCTGTGTGACCCGATGTGTGCGCTGGAAGACGAGAGAGTCACTGCATCAGCATGTGGTATAAAGGGACAGGCTTCCTAACCTTGGGCGACACGTTCATCAACTCTCCTCTGATCTCAGATTTGGGGAGAACTTTTTACAGCATTATTAAAGGAAGGAATATTGAGAGGAAGCTCTAGTAGACTCGATGGCTAGAGTACCACCTTGGAGAATAGACCACAAGCCCAGGAAAACTCAGGTGAAAGGAATTCAGACAGCATGTAAATGGGAAGTATTAAATGAGAAACCAGAATGACATGAACAAGGCTGAAATTTGATTGAAAAGTGAAAAATTCAGTTAAATGGGTTATTTGGCATCATGTGGCTTTTAGATTAAAATTTGGATTGGAAATTGAAATCAATTTGCCTTTTTATAACTTTACTGAGGAGGTCAAATTAGCTTGTAATTAGACAGAATCTAAAATAATTAGCTTAGGCTGAGCTATTTGCTACAGAAAACAGCAGCATGGTTAAAATATTCTCTGGGGCCCCCAGGTCAACCTAACTGAAGCTGGACATTTAATTATCAGAGAACTAACAAAACAAAAGCTTCTATTCTTAGCTCCTTACATAGCTTCATCTCAGTAAAGAGAGGAGGCCCCGCTTTAGTGTAGATAAAAGACCTCACCTCACCCCACTCTAGTCTCAAGCCTGGACATCCAGTCCCTTGTCTGTGGACTACCATTTACCACTGAAAGAAGATAAAACACTAAACCTTTACAATGTTAAGAATCCTCATAAAGGTCAAGAGATTTAAAACTATGTTAAATGTCAGATTGGGTATGGCGTGTGAGATTTAGCTATCCTGACTAGCTCTCTCTTTTCCTTTGTAAAGAACAATAGGGGAAAATAAGATGATAATGCATGCAAATAATAAAATTATTAAAAAAAACAACAGTATCTTCAGATTTTGGTTTGGTAGCATTACAATTCCTGGTCATATGGAAGGATTTTAAAATAATCTCATACAACTCTAGCCAGAAAGTACTAGCCAAGATAGCCTGGTCCCCAAAGCACATCACAGTAAGAAATGCTGACATTTCATAGTGCATGCATGTTGCTTTCACATGTATGATCTTGTAACTCAAATGACCCATTTAAATTACGAAAGAAAAAGAAAGGAAAGGCAGGCACTTAGAAGAGAAGGATTGGCAGTACTGCTGGCTTGAGAAAGGAGCACATGTGCAGAACGCGGCAACAAAGTTTAGAAAATGCAGTGATCATGTTCAAAATAGACATGTCATGGGAGTCAGTTCTTACTTTAAAATTGAGGTTAGATGCAGTCCCATCGTGTGAGCATGAGGGTGTGCGGCTGCAAGCTGGTGACCCTGCTGACTAAAACACAGAGCTCATATTCCCAAACCTACCGGCAGACCACGATGTCACTAAGCTGACAGTTATTATTTTTATTATTACTATTAATAGTCTCTTATTTGGGGTACTTTATAGTTTATGAAACAGAGACTGTTGGTAATCTGGGGTTTGGTTTGGTTTTTTTAATTTGCATTATGAAATCATAATAGTTCCGTCCCCTCCTTTACACATTCACATCATTTAACTCCAGATGGGTAACCTACTATCTGGGATCTGGGTCTCAGAGAAAAAAGTGCATTGAACCACAGCCTAGGTGGACAAACAGGTGGCTCTAGAACAACTGGAAAGTTTAAACAAACTTATTACCTTTGGTTTTTCAAAAACTTATTTGAACCACAGAGCATGAGAGAAAAACCTATTCCTTAACAAGGGAGCAGAGGGGACACAGAGAAAGTGGCATTAGCTAATAGGAGAGGTAAAACAGGAAGAAAAAGCTTGACCCACCAGTGTCCCAGTTGCTGATGTTATGGGGGGCGCTAGACTGATGTTCCAGCTGTCGCTTCATTAACTGGCTCATTGTCAGAGCTCCCAGGGATCCCCTTTTCATCTGCCTATACTGAGCTAAATGGAGGAAATTAGGAGATGATTACTAGGGGGAATCAATTTCCACAGCACACAAAGGCTCTACACATCCATACAGAATCTTTATTGAACCTTCATTGGCTATGTGTAATTGTTTGGTAAATTTTATGCATCTGTCCAAATGCACAACTAAGGCACTATGCTATTCCCATGCCTTTCTTCATTCAGTAAAGAAAGAAACAGTGCCTAGGAGTGCTTATCTGTAGCCTGGAAATATTTGCCCCAGTTACAAGAATACGATGATTTTCAGCTTTTTTATTTATATATGTTGCCTTGTTTTAAAAAAAGGATTTAAGGCAGATACAACTACTTTGAATTTATAGCTCAACTTTCTTTAACAGAGCTTGTGCATACATAGTTTCAATCTCCATTATATACCCATAAGCTCCCTCTGTTTGTGTGTGGGGGGTGTGTGTGTATGTATTTTGGAGTAAGATAACACATATCAACCCCAAGTTTTAGAGAAATTGAAGCAAATGAAATTATGTTACTTGGAACCAACCAGCAAATTTTATTTGGTCATAAAACCAAAACATATTGACTCCAAAGTCAAGGTTGTTTTCAATCACTATATGAGCCTCTGCCTACTGTTTGAAAAATATGATTCAAATAACAGTCCAAAAGTTTATTCTATCTAGAACATCTCTCTGTTTTAAAATAAAATGGTAAGACCCTGCGGTTAAGCATTGACAAATACCAATCAATGATATGTCACGTTACAAGCATTTCCAAACCAGAAAAACAATGACGAGCACTCGTGCCAGTGGGCTGCTGAGTGAGAAAGCAACCTCCTTGGGAACAGCCCCACCAGCCCAGCCACCAGCCCGGAAAGGCAGAACATCACTCATGTGCTTTTTCTACATGATCGCAAACATCTGGATATTGAGAACAGTGGTTATCCACTCTCTTAGAAGGACAGTTTCAGAAATTGAAGCGCTGAACTACATGCCCTAGAAGGAAATAGTAGAAACCAGGATGACTGTATGGACCCTGGGCAGCCTATTAAATGTCACACACAGGTTTTGCAATCATGGAACCAAGGCAGCAACTTGGTGAAATGTGAAGTCAATTAAAACATTATTCTTAATGAATTAGCATACTGTTTGATTAATGGTAGTCATGGCATGATTAGCTACAATAAACTGATCAAAAGAGAGGGGTGTGATGGGAATTCTTGGAGTCCATGTTAACTGAATTCACAAAAATGACTGTATCAACTAAAGGAAAAATTTCATTCTTATTGTTAATTGGTAACATTCACTATTTTATGACTCACTTGACAAGTCCAAAAATCAAAAGCACAAATATAAGCATTTACAAGTTTAAAAATTAGCATCTATTAGACTCAAAAGAGGATTTAAAATCTCTAGTAGGAATAATTTCTCCAATGGTCAGTTGTTTTTAAAGACAGTAGAATTCTGAGAGTAAAAACCTTTAACGTTTAGTAGAGTATGTAAGCACCTGGCAGTATGTCTCCAAGAACACACCACCCAGAGCTACCCAACACATGGTTTTCATGGCGAGGAGGAGGAAGGTGGTATCTAACGAAGAGGCATGCTAAATCCAGAAGGGCTGATTCAGTCATGCCTTTAGAATCATGATACATTTGATGCATTTACTTGATGATACATTTAACTAGCACTGAAATCAAACTGTCTTAGTCATCCTGACTATCTCAAATTATACCCAACTTAGAATTCACTTGTTTAAAGTAATTCATGCAAATTAGGAGAAAATATATTTTCATGATTGTAGTATGTGAACTTAAAAATGAGCATTTTTTTGATGTTATCAAATAGTTTTTTGTGATAAAAAATGATAATTAGATACAGAACTAAATGTTCTTTGTTGTTATCAAAAGGGCAAATAACTGCCACTAGGAAATTCTTTCCCAGAATTTCTATTATAGCTAAAGTTTGAATTATAGTAAGGCAGTGTGGTATACTAAAAAAGCATAGGCTCGAAACTCAAGCATATCTAGCATCAGTTCTATCTTTGTAGTTGCGTGACTTGACCAAGTCATTTAGCTTCTCTGAACCCCTGTTTCCTAATCTATAAGATGGGGTCAACATATCTGCCATGAGGCACTGATGTAAGGATTAAATAAGATAACAGGGTATGTAAACCACTTAGCACAGTGCCTGGCACATTACAAGTGTCAAATAAATGGGAGCTACTATTACAATTATGACTGTAAACTCCTTCAGAACAGGGGTGTCTTATTTATTCACCTTTGACCACCCAGGGCCAAGCACAATGCCTGGCACCCAGCAGACACTTAATAAGCAGATAATGAATGGATGCATGAATTAATGAGTGATGGAGATGATGATATTGTTCCCTACTACCAGTTCAGCATTTAAGTTAAATCTTTACCTGGTTTCCCAGGATCATCCTCATTTTAAAAGATGGTCAAATAAAAATCAGCTATCATATTAAGGTAGTGTCTACATGGGACACAAAATACACCAGCAAGTGTGACAAGGGCTTGCAGAAGTCACACCATTGAATATCTGATTCTGGCTGAGAATTGCCCATGCAAAAATCTCTTAATTGAGCCAGGTGGACACTCTTATCTTCACCTCAAGGGAACTTAAAACTCCTCATGGACAAGAGCTCAGATCCAGTAACAGAAGTCAGTTTCAAAAACTTCATGCCATTTTTATTTTCTGATCCAATAGGAATAATAACTTTGGAGTTATATCTGATAAATCTATTTTACAGTAACCTAGATTAAAATTTTGTCAGCGATGAAGGTGATTCAAATTAAATAAAGGTGCCCACATAACACTTTGCCATAAACAGTGTGTTTCACCTGTCCTCAAACCAGGTCTGTGTTTTATGTTTAGGCTACTAATACATAATTTTTACTGAATTATATAATTCAGTGATTATTCCTTAACAAATGAGGATTCTTGGCCCATCATTACCAAACTGATTTATCCAACACTTCAGATGTTGACAAAAGCGGGCCAAACTTCAGGGTCTCAGAGAGCTTACAGAATGTCCCCAAGAAAGCCAACACATTTTTAAAAACAACAACAAAAAAATACCACTAAGGATGCAAAAATTGAAAGCAATGCCGCTGATAATGTTACAAAATCAAGGTACAGATGAAATGATCACCAAAGGAAATCTTACTTGATATGGAGGAATGACTACTCGTTTCTGGCACACCTGCTTCTAATGTAGGAGCAGAAGAGGATTCTCGTGGCATCTCCAAAGTTGAAAGTCCTTTAGTAGCGGGATCTACAAACAGAAATATTATTTAAAACTCAGGACTCTGATTAAAAGCAAGTGCAAGATCCTTTTCCATATCTTTTCATCTCTTGCCTGAGATCTTTGTTCTAATCTTTATAGACTTTCTGCCCTTACTAATTTCTTTAATGGAATCACATACACACTGGCTTCAATGTGCCATGGAGAACCACTTCCACCCCACTCCGCATTTGCAGATATGCCTCTATGAGATTAATAGCTAAAGCTCTGCATGTTCCCAGTGCATATGAGTGAGCAGGTCTTTAACCCTTCTCTGTGATGTGTCTTCAGCTACCGTTGAAGATGTTTACAGTTCATTTCATCTGTATCATCCCCCCGCTCCACCTTCCTCTGACAATTTCCTATTCAGGCTTTACATCTCAATTTGGATATAAAATTACTCTTCCAGGAAGGCTTCTAGGGCCCCCTCCTCGCAAAAAAAAAAAGAAAAAAAAAAAGCGATCAGATGACCCTCTTATGTAATCCCATAGACCATGCCTTCAACCTCTACCACACTTAACACACTAGTGTCATTGTCTGTTCATTTATCTATAACCTTTGCTTAACTGTAAGTAATTTAAAAGCAGGGACTAGATCTAATTTGGAATAAATAGTAACGACTCAGATTTTTTATTGAGCAAGAAACAGACTTTCATTTGCATCTTCTCTTTGACAATATATCTAAGGCGAAATATTTTCCACATATAATACTGTCAACAATGAGAAACAAGCTGTTTCACATTATTTCTAGGTAACAATTATCTTTCAAACTTTTTGAAAAGTTTAGTGCTATGTCACAGCAGTCCCCTAAAATTCTTTACAAACCTCCTTGCCATCTTAGCAACACTGTCTACTGACATAGATGCCTGGAGTTAACACCACAGGCTTCCATGACTATTCCCTGCTGTAACTTAGGGAATGCCCACCTAAGTTACTTCCAACTCTTAAATTCGTAATGTCTGTTTCATCTCTTTCATATTCTCAGTTGTTTTTCCCTGCCCCAGAGCAAATCACCATTCATTTCTACAGACATACAATTTAAGTATATGGATGCTATTCTGTTAATGATCATCTAAATTTGCTAAACTGTCAGAAATAAAAGCAAAAGAGATCCTGGTGAGAGCCTGGGAGAAAGTTTTTAATGTCTTTTTTAATAGTTTTTAAGTATTGATTTTGGAGCATCTTTTATTTTATTCTCAGAAGTCTTTTTGAATCTATATGGTTGCCAGATTAATACTCTCTTGATAATGAAAAAAGTACAATCATCATAGTGTTTCCTAAGCTCTCTCAATTAAGCATGAAATAACTACCCACTTTAAATTACCTTAGTGATTAAGATGTTAAAGATTAGGGTATTCTTTTTTCCTAGGTGTTCTCCCCAAACCTCTAATTAAAAACATGCATAATTACTTCTTTTACCCTCTCTGCCTCTGATTTATATAGGCTTCTACTCTGGCATAATAATCCCACCAGTCATGTAGACTGAGAAAGCTTAATTTTCAAAAATTCTTTGAAAGATGATCACTGAGATATTTAGAGTATTAGTATATGTCCTAAATCATTTCATGTAACCTTCCATTTATTTACAGCTTAAGATAATGAATATTTTTAAGATAATAAATATTGAACAGAGCTACACATTTAGCTTAAAGTATTTCTATTCAGTTTTAATAATGGTGTGTATAAAATGTTATACTACTTATATACATCAGTTACTTGCCAACACATTACTTGGCATTTCAGATACAATCAGCAAACAAACCAGACAAAAATCCTAGACTTGAGGAGCTTTCATTTAAACATGAAGAGACAGACAAGAATATGTAAATAATTAAAAGTAAATGCATTATTGTATGTTAGAACAGCAATTCTTTGTACATGAGAAAGAGATTCCAAGATACAAGGTAGGAGAAGAAGGATGGAATACAGTCCAGGGCTCACTGGGAACCTGACGTTCAACCAAAGAATGAAAAGTGAGAAAGCAGGCAGGGCAGACGTGTGAGGGAGATGGTTTCAGGCTGAGGAAACAGCTGGTATAAAGGCCCTAAGGTAGGACTATGTAGGGAGTGTTCAAGAAATGCCAGGCACCATTGTGGTTGAGTAGAAGAAATACAGTATGATTTCCAGGTAACTTTAGGGACCCAGTTGATATTCACTGTCATGGATTTACAGGGAGACCTGTCCATACTGTTGTGTGTTAGTCCCCTGCCACACTCATGGACTAGTAGTTGGAAAAGTGGGTTTGGTGAGGGCTGTTTTTAGCCAAACGAGTCTGAAAAAGCAAAGGCCAGGCAGAGTGTAGACGAGGAAGGTTTATACTGACTGGATTAAACTGAAGTTTAGTGAAGTGAGGAGGAATGAAAGGCAATAGGATCATACAGTCCTACCCAGAGGGGGGGGGACGGTAATCAGAGAATCAAAGACACCAACTGACATCATGGGCAGTTTGCAGTTCCAGGTAATAGCAGGGTCTGGGATATGACCATGGGAATAAGTAGCTGAGCTGGGGTGGAGGGTCAAAAAAAGTTACTGGAGGTGCACAGACCTCTCCTGCCACCCGCTGCTCCCCTCAGCAGTGTGCTTCGGTCCTTCTGCCTGCTCTGCTCCCCGCTCTGGCTCTGGTGAATTCTCTCACCCTCCCGCGCTTCTGACTGTACCCAGTGCTTGTATGCATGTATGTATAAATCAATCAATCAATCAAAATAAATAAATAAATAAATTTTAAAAAAAGTTACTGGAAAAGATGAATTCCAGGAACTGAGACATCGGAGTGTCAAAAGTAATACATTACATAACACACTGATGTGGGAATCAACAAGAATTAAAACAGGAATCATTTAGGAAAGACCAAGAAGAGCAAGGAGTCAGAACTGCCAATAAATGAGCAAGTCAGGGGTTAGTAACAGAAGAGTCAGAGCTGAGCGGTTCAAGAGATGATGTGAGAATGACCTGAAGGGGACAAAGATGTACAAGGAAGGTGTCCACCCCCTCACCCAAGCCAAAGGGCAAAGGAAAGTCCTTTGGGGAGAGGTAAGACTAAGAAGGTGAAGAAAACAGTCAGGAAAGCGTGCATATAAGGAATTCTGCGCATATCTGTCTGCTCAAGAAGCTGAATCAGGAGCAGAGACAGAGTGGGAGACATGCCCAGGGCCTTATGGACATGAAAGTGAGGGCGATGAAGGCTGGCTGGAGACTGACAAGGACCAAGCGACAGTACACAAAGCAGTTAGGCTTGGTAGACTCAGGGCAGCTTGGAGTCCTTCGCTGGGGTAGGTGTCTGGTCCTCTGGTCCTCTAGTTGACAGAGGCAAGAAGGCTGAGGCTTACTCTGAGCAACTGGCCTCCTTCCAACACCCAACAAGGAAGGGTATGACATCACTGTGCCTGTGGGAGGTGGGACACTATACAGATAGAAAATAATGATGATACTTTATTATACATCATAAACATGTTAAAGACATATTATAGAACTGTCAGATACTTTCCTCTTGCTCTTGTAGCAAATGTTTAATACAAAACCAATCTCCTCCCTGTAGCCTGGGAAACAGCTGACATAAGGATAAAGCAGGCAACACACACACATGCACACTTCAACCTATAGGTCATGTATACCCATCCTACAAATTTTATACGGTCTCTTGTATACCTAACCTCTACACCTCTATAGACTGATTTTAAGCCAAGGCTTTCCTCATCTCTATGCAGAAATTTTCCTGGCTCCAAGCAATAAAAAGGTATCCCCAGTTTCCCTAGAAACCTTTTTCAGCTCCCCGTTAAGATCAGAATCTGGATGGAGCATGACCCTTTCCAAATACACTCATGTTCCTTCAACATATTTTTACAGAGTACCTTTGAGGTACACAGCTCTGTCCCAAGGCCTCTGAAGTAAAGAACAGCAAGAAACTCCAGGAAATGTCCTGGGAAAATGAAAGAGTTGAGTCTGTTCTCTCTGGAGGTGTCTTTGTGAGAAGTCACAGAAGCAACACTAGACCTTCAGACTAGCCCCAGCACGACTATCACCTGACTGTGTGACCTGGGGCAAGGTAATGACCTCAGAGTCTCAGCATCTTCTTACATGAAACGGAGGTTTAGGCTGGAGGTCTCCAAGATCTTTGCCAGTTCTCAATATTCTGTAGTTTGCGAATTTACTAAAATAACCATCCCTTGTCAATTTCTTTTTTTTCCGAAGAATCATTTTTTATTTTTTAGTCTGAAGGACTTCAGGAAGATTCCTATCATCATCCGTATAGTAACATGCTGCAGACGGCTGCTTTAGAATGAAGTGGGCTAGCAACTTGCCACTGCTGAAGTTATCTTTCTTAAAAACGGTGCCTCCAAGGAAATAATGAGAAATGGAAGCAGGAAATCCACATGCTGTGACAACTTCACCATCAAGTGGTGTCCATCTATTAGGGTCTATCTAGATTGTACTCAAATTTTTGTTTTGTTTTGTCTTGGTTTCTAAGGGCCAGAAATGCCCTCCAGATTGCTGATGTTTAGTTTGAGTATATAATGAGCTGTAGACCCTAAATGATTACACAGTCAATTCTTAATCATTCCAAGTACTCTTTGCTCTGTGTTAGCTCTTTATGTTTCTTCCTCCTTTGAATGGTATCATTGCTCACTAAAGTATATGGGTGGGGGAGGGGAAGAAAGCAGAAAAAGTTCAATTAATGTCTTGCTTTTTTAGGCTGGCTAATGTGATATGGGTAAACCACTGCCTCTTCTGGCCAAAGATGATCAAGGATTGACTGTAGGTTTAGAAACAACAAATACAGAAGCATTTATGGCACCACTAAGACCACATGTGAATCCAGCACACTCTAGTAAGCAAGAAGGATTCGGAGTGACAATGATGCAATTATAATGTCATCTCCTGACATTATAAGATTGAGAGTGATGCAAATTCACCGCCAAGATCCTAACAAGTAAGATGCACAAACTTGAGGGAACGCTGGGAGAAAGAAGAGAGACAAGCTTACCTGGATCTTTCTGCTCTCCCAGTTTGTCTAGAATGTTGAAGGAAATGTCCAGGTACTCTCTCTGGATGGCACTGACAGCGATCTTTCTCTGCTTCCTCTGCCTGGGAACAATCTGAATCTTAAATTCAGATTCCTCGGCTCCCTCCTCTTCTGCCTTCCTTTCGGAATTCTGCTCTGTGTCTGATTCAGCACTGGTGTCCGGCTTCTCACTTTCTGTTGGGTTCTCAGCATCTTCAGGAACTTTGAGGAGGACCGTTTTTGCGCCTGAACTTGTCACCAACCCACCTGGCTTCTCCTCCTCCATGCTGGACTCGGGGTTATCATCCAGTGACACCTCAGGGAGTGCAAATGACTTCTGAAGGAGGTCTCGTTTTTGTTTCAGAGTGAGGGGGCTGCCACAGGAGAACTCCTGCAGCTCCTCTGCCCTGGATAATTCTTCAGAGTCTGTGGGGTCCTCCAGAGCTAGGAGAGAGGAGTCCATGTTGCCTGCTGACTGAGTATTTCCTGAGTCCTTAGAAGAAAAGTCTTTGGAGCAGTCCTCCACACTGACTTGCACGAGAGGAGTCGTGCTGAGGCTGAGGACCAAGGGGGGACTGGGGATGGAGGGCAAGGAGGCAGCGTTTTTCCCAGAGGCAACTTCGTTTCCCTGGTCCATGGTCTCCTCCTCGTCGCTCTCCACGATTCGCAGAGGGGGAAGAGGCTCAAACACCAGGGAGTCGCTGTCGGATGTGGAGAGTACGGACCGTTTTTCGGGTCCAGAGGTTGAATCTGAGGACAGGTCTATCAGATCCAGGTCCTCCTTCGGGGCGGCCTTCGTCGGAGAATCAACTTTCACCTCGAACGTCTCCATGCAGTTGAGCCTGACTTCGGGGATGACGGGCCTGCGGGCCTCCTGGAGGCCTCCGGTCGCCGGGAGCTCAGGGATGTCCGCGCTGTCGGGCCTGGCGGCCGAGTTCTGCCTGGGGCGGCCCTGGTCGTGCTGGCGCTGCGGGGCGGGCGCAGCCGGGGCCGGGGGCTTATCTAGGTCGCACCGGTCTATGCAGGACTTCCTCCGGTGCTCGTCTAATGTGAACAAGAGCGAGTCTGCGTTCCCTATATCAAGAGATTTTTGTTTTAAAGAGCGCAGCTTTTTTTTCTGAATGCTTTCTTCTCTCACACAGTGTAGAATGCTGTCTTGTAATGCACTCGTTTCTCTATATTCAGCCAGTTCTATTTCACCTGATTAAAACAGAAAAAACTAGTACTATTTTACTTGGAGATTTCACCATTTTCCCCTCATATGTGGACATACAATTGGCATAAATCATAATCACAATCCCAGTTCCACCAGAAGGGAAAACTGACAGTCTGGCCAAGTTTTTGTAAGTTGTTTTTTTTTTGTTTTTTGTTTTTTTTTTTAAACCAGAAAACTTTGGAATGTAAGAGAACAAAACGGCAGTTTAAGATCTTATTTCCAAAATCAAGCTTCAGGATAATTCCTCAGCTCTATTCATTTGTGCACAGAAGAGAGGATCACTTTTGGCCGAGGCAGATCTAGGAAACTATTCAAATTGTGTGGAAGAGAAGCAAACATTTTGCAACAAATCAAATAAGCAATGGCCCTCTAAGACGGTCGTGACAGTAATGGTGTATCTGTCAATTCACGTATATATATAAATGTGTATATATATACTGTTTGTGCATACATATATATAAAAATCAACGGTATTAAAATGTGTCGTAACATAATAAAATTAAGATTTCACCCCAAACAAACGGTAGAGTACAACATTTCTGCATAAAATTACTAAGAGGAAAAAATTCATACTTCTCTGAACATTCATCTCAACCGGCTGATATTTCACCATTTTGCTGCCGCCTATCCTTTTCAATCTTGCAAAAAAAGTTTGAGACTCTTTATTGCAGGGTCCAGTAGGTGTATCATGAATATCAGATTCATCAAAAACACTATCTTCTTCTAATTGGGGAGAGAAAGTCAAAATTACACTTAAGAGGTTAATCTCTCTTAGGCTGTGTCTACACAAGCATTTCAATGGAAGCATCATGGAACAGTCTGGGGTGCTTTCTACACCAGCCCAAGTCTAGCCACGGCGTGGTATTTCATGCAGGTCTCAAATTATGCATATGCTGAACAGAGCAACCTTGCAAAGTATTTTCCACGTGACAACTGGCAGCATTTTCAAGAAGCGCATCTCAATATTCCAATAGGGCCTTCATGAGGAAACTCCCAGTGCACTTAAAACCAGGTCACACATTCATGCCGGGGACCTGTGACACTGATCGGGCGTGTTGTGGTTTGGGTGGGGGGAGAGAGGCTGATGAATTTTCAGGCTAATTTGGCCAAAGAAACTTGAACAAAATGAGTGCACCTTGCCCTTTCCAAAAAGATATGCCTTCCTGAGATTTGAGAACTGGCATAGACACAGCCTAACAGTACATGCACCTTATACTTTGTGAATGCAAAATACTGTACTCTACATTTGGTAATGAAACACACAACACACAGAAAAAGCTTAGAAAAGCCACTGGTCATCTCAAAAGCTCCACAAATGATTATGGACTGAAAGAGTAAACAAAAGAAAAAGAAAACAGAAAGTAACATTTCCTCCTGTTAAAGTAAGACTCTTCTCTGGAGTTTGCCGCATATACCTATTATGAATCCCAAAAAGAATCTGACTCAAGATCCCGAGGCTCCATAAATAGATTGGTCACTTAGAGTGTCTTTCGAGCTTGTTTCTACATCCTCTTCTATCCCCATTTGGTCTCTTTTAAATCAAAGATAAGCCCCAAAACACATTAGTGAGGAAAAGGTTGCTACAGTGCAACTCACAAAGTTCAGTCAGCAAATTTTCTTCTTCATGCTTTGGAATGGTCAAAGTTAGGGGTAAAGCAGGAGAGAAAAGACTACAAAAATGCATTTAATATCCCAATAAATGGAGTGAAGCCACTATTTGAGCTGAACAGCACTGGAATCATAATATTTCGCCTCTATTTACATCAACCCATGCAACAAAACACTGCATGGTTATGATTATTTAAGATTTCTTATAGGTAAGGGAATTACCAGCATATGGTTAAGTTTTAAGGACAGAACCTATCCTCAAACACAAGATTCTACAAGTAAACGAAATGTGAAGCAGTATACGTCACCTGAAGTAATTATACCAATCTTTTTAGCCCAATAAAAGTGTTACCCATCAAAATGAATACAAAACACCCAGTTAGCTTCTGCAGAGATAATCCCCATGTTTCTGGGAGATGCAACACAATGATCTCATTTTTTTCGGGGGGAGGTTGTTTGCTTTTAAAAATACTCTCTTTGAAAAATACAGTTTTTGAAGGAAGTAGTTATGTGACTTCCATTATATAAGTGTGAAATAACTGTCAGTCTCCTGAGTGGAATGACTTCAAGATGGCACCTTGCATCCAGAAAGGTTCATCTGGTACTGGCCCCACCACTGAGCCAACATTAGGATCATCCACGGTTTAACTGGATCTATCCAGTTTTCCAGAACTAGGACTAACAGCTGCACACAAGATGTTCTTCAGGAAGTATCTAAATGGTACAGAACTTAAAGAACTTACTCCCCAGAGTTCCAACCTAGACTCCTGGACTCTTGCAGCAATAAACCAACAGTGAAATCCTGGCTACAATTCAAGCTACTGAGAAGTTTCCAGAAAAGTCCTATTAAATCAGACACTTTTAAGACCAGAAAGGGCCATGGGGCACTTGGCTTTCTCCCAGGATTGGTAAGATGATGTCATCTTTTACAAGTTGGGCTTTGATGTATATTAAAAATATACACCTTAGTTCTTCAACTCTCCCTGAAAGTGTCCAAGTTCAAATTTTACTCTCAAGTTTCATTCCACTGCCTCCTTTGAAGAAAAGCTATCAATATAAAAATTGTTGATACTGCAAATAATTTAAACCTATGCAGCACAAATGTTTCCTGTCCATTGCTTTAAATTGATTCTTATTGACTAAGAAGGCTGGGAAAAAAAGCTCTTCAGCAAATTTAGACTCTATTCCAATCTGTAAGCACAAAGGTCAGGAGCATATAGAGACCTACAAGACGAATTCTCCAGGGGATGCTAAGCAACCTTGGGTCTCAACCTAAAATCAAGATATTCCCAACACATAGGAAAAGGCTCACAACATTTCCTTAATCAAACAGCAGACATTTTTCCCCTAAAACATTTATTTCTTCAGAATCCTATCAACTATTTTCCTCATTTTAAAAATTAAAGCAGCAATAGGCACAGGAAAGTTGGAAACTTGCTGAAGCATTAAATGACTTTTTGACTCCAGAATGATACCTGAGGGTGCTCCCTTATCCCCTAAGAAAATCACTATCCAGAAGTGCATCACGTATTCAAGCTAAGGTAGGGACAGAATCAAGATGTATGAAGTACCTTTTTCTTTCTCGCTGTATCTGCTTATGTTACTGTTGTCGCTGTACAAAGGTCCTGCCGTGGCATGGGGCTTGCAGCTGTGATACTGCGCGTTGAGAGTGTTGACTGTGATGTGGATCAGATGCAGCAGGACCTTGCTGATATCACAGTCTCGGTAGGGATACTGCTCAATGACATGGAGGGAGAAACACAAACGGTTATCTTAAAGGGGAAGTTTCCCACTTGATATGGCTATTGATTTTTCTCAGTACCCCTTGGGGACTGTAAAGAAATATACAGAAAAACAAAAACAAATTCTTATGGCTTTATTTTCACAAGGGACCATATTCTCTCCCCCCTTGAACAAGCAATACGTGTCAATTTATAGTTATTACAAGCTGACCACAGATCTGAGGCATACAGCTGGGGGAGTAGAGGATGGAGAGGGTCAAAACAGAGGAGGAAGGAACACAAGGGACTGTGGTGATGGATCACAGGGGCAGGTGGTGGGAGAACGCTGGCGACTACACCTGAGGGAAAAATCGATTACTGTACAAAACTGAACAATAATATAAGAAAACAAATAAATTAAAAATGTAAAAGACAAAATTAAAGTGATTTGAATTGTTTAAAAATATAAAATTAAATAAATTATTTGGTGTAAACATTGGGTGTGTAAATACAATTTTAAATATTTTCTTTGTTTTCTGACATAGTAAATATTTAAACAAAATATGAGAGTGTGGGCATAAAAAGACGTTCATCAATGCCATATAATTCATCATTTTTGTTTTAAATATATTTAAAAGTCTATACTGGCATGGTCTGCATTTCTGTTTTCACACTGATAGCACTTTGCTTCTCAACACAATTGTACATGATTCTTCAACTAAAAGCCAAATTATAATCCTACAAAATTCTTAGTGTATATTGTTTCCCCTCTGAGAGAATCATGCCACTCAAAGAACAGGTGACTACGGCAACTCACCTTGTAAAGAATGACCAGCAAGGCCTTCAACCACATCTGCCGTATATGAGGTTTTAAGGACCAGAGGGAACAACGAGGTGGCTGTTGAAAATAATGCCTTAGTTGAGGACAAGAGCAGTATTTGAGCACCTGAACCACCAGGGGGAGAAGGTGTTTTCCCAAGTTAATGTTATAGTCCATAACCTGGAAAAGGAAAAAAATTAACTGAAGGAAAACTATAAAGAAATTTGATAAACCAAAAGGAAACACTGAACCATCAAAACATGGGCAAAATATTAATAGGCATCTCACAAAATATTAATAATAATGATCAGTACATATAGTGAGGAAAAGTCCAGCCTCATAAGAAATTTTTCTAAACTTAGAAATTAAAAGTTTTAGTCCACTCAAATACCTAATTATAAAATTGTATCTATTAAAATGTCCTGTTTGACTGTTTGCTAGAATTAAACTAGAATCAATACATAAAAACTTAGTGTTGGTAATCATGTGGAGAAGAAAGCATTCTCAGACACTGCTGTTAAGAATATTAACTCAATGCAAACTTTCAGGAGAGCATTTAGCAGCATATATTGTGAAGTAAGATAAAACACATAGCTTCTAATACAGCGACTAAATACATCCAAAAAAATAATCTTACAAGTGTTACATGATGCATGCATAAATACAGCCAGCAAAATAGTCACCCCACATTGAAAACAACTTCCATATTCAATAATGAAGGGCCAGTCAAATAAGAATGTTTGACAACAGACTACTACACAGTCACTACATAGAATAAATACAAAATTATTTATGTCATATGGACTTCTTTTTTTTTAATTTTTTAAATTTTTTTTAAAAGAGGAATGTATTTTATTCATTTGTTTGTTTGTTTGTTTATACATGCACTGGTTACAGTCAGAAGCGCGGGAGGGTGAGAGAATTCACCAGAGCCAGAGCAGGTAGCAGAGCGGGCAGGAGCAAAGGACACTGCTGAGGGGAGCAGCGGGAGGCAGGAGAGGTCTGCGCGCCATGTGGGACCCTCCTCCGGTGGCCGGGGAGCAGCCAGGGATCAAACCAGCGCCGCAGAGGCCGCGGGCAGCTTCACAACCCAGTGCTCAACCGCTGCGCCACCAGGGAGGCCCTCATATGGACTTCTTAATACATTTTAGGTTTAAAAAGGGTTGCATAGGGCTTCCTATATGCAAACAATCAGCCTGAAAATGAAGAAATTAAGAAAACCAAACAACAACAACAACAACAACAAAAAACACCTGGGAATAAAACTAACAAAGGAGTTGAAAGACCTATACAAGGAAAATCATAAAACACTTTTAAAAGAAATAGAGGGAGACACAAATAAATGTAAAGGTATTCCCTGTGCATGGATCAGAAGAATCAACATTATCAAAATGGCCATCCTACTCAAAGCAATTTACAGACTCAATGCAATTCCAATAAAAATCCCAGTGACATTCTTCAAGGAAGTAGAACATGTATTGCTGAAAATCATATGGAATCACAAAAACCCTGAATAGACAAAGTTCTCCTCACTGAAGAGGAGAATGGGGCTAATATACTCCAAGACTATACTACAAAGGCATAATAATAAAAACAGCATGGTATTGTAACAAAAACAAACACAAAGACCAATAGAGCCAAACTAAAAGCCCAGAAATAAAACCAAACATATATGGTCAGCTAATCTATGACAAAGAAGCAAAGAATATACATTAGAACAAGGAAAGTGTCTCCTTAACAAATGGTGCTGGGAAAACTGGACTGCCACATGTGAAAGAATGAAGATAGACTACTATCCCACACCATACACAAAAGTAAACTCAAAAAGACTTGGATGTGGGCCTCGCCGGTGGCGCAGCGGTTGAGCGCTGGGTTGCGAAGCTGCCTGCGGCCTCTGCGGCGCCGGTTCAATCCCCGGCTGCTCCCCGGCCACCGGAGGAGGGTCCCACATGGTGCACAGACCTCTCCTGCCACCCGCTGCTCCCCTCAGCAGTGTACTTCAGTCCTTCTGCCTGCTCTGCTCCCCACTCTGGCTCTGGTGAATTCTCTCACCCTCCCGCGCTTCTGACTATACCCAGTGCATGTATAAACAAAACAAACAAACAAATATAATAAATAAATAAATAAAAACATGCCTCTATTAAAAAAAAAAAAAAGACTTGGATGTAAGACCTGAAATAATAAAATACATAGAAGAAAAGAGACAAAACACTCCATGACATAGGCTTCAGTGATGTCTTTGTGGATTAGTCTCCAACATCAAAAGAAACAAGAGAATATAAACAACTGGGACTACATCACACTAAAAAGCTTCTGCACAGTGAAAGAAACTATACTAAAATGAAAGATACCCTACTGAATAGGAGAAAATACTTGCACACCATACATTTGATAAGGGAATGATATCAAAGATTTACAAAGAGCTCACATAACTCAACAAAAATAAAGCAAATAACCCAATCAAATAATGGGCAGAAGAGCTAAATAGATACTTCTTGAAAGAAGTACAAACAACCAACAGGCATATTAAAAAAAAAATGCTCAACATCACTTATTACGAGGGAAATGCAAATCAAAACCACAATGGGATACCACCTCACACCTGTGAGAATGGCCCATATTAAAAAAAAAAGTAATGGTGAGGATGTGGTGAAAAAGAAATCCTCTTACACTTGGTGGGAATGTAAACTGGTTCAACCAATATGGAAAGCTGCGTGGAGATAATTTAAAACACTACAAATGGATCTATCATATGACTCAGCGATTCCACTCCTAGGAATCTACCCAAAGGACACAAAAACACTAATCTGAAAGGAAACCCAAACTCCTATGTTTATTGCAGCACTATTTACAATAGCCAAGAGATGGAAACAACCTAAATATTCTAAAACAGATAAATGGATCAAGAAGATGTGGTATATATACCCAGTGGAATACTACTCAATGATCAAAAAAGATAAACTCATGCCATTGGCAGCAACATGGATGGAGCTGGAAGGGATTGTGCTAAGCAAAATAAGTGAAAAGGAAAAAAGATAAATATTGGATGGTTTCACTTATATATGTGTATAGAGAAACCAAGCAAAGGGTTAGGAAAAAGACAAAACTTCCAAGCTGACTATAGATTTGAGGCATATAGCAGGGGAGAAGAAGGGAGAGGGACCGAAACAGGGGAGGGAAGAGCACAAGGGACTATGGTGATGGGTCACTGGGATATGGTGGCAGGAGAATTACGGGGACTACACCTGAGGAGAGAAATCAAATACTGTTGAAAAATTAACAATGATGTAAGAAAATAATAGTAATATTTTAAAAATAAAAAGATTACATATAATTCAATATATATATAACATGATCCCATTATTAAAATGTGCATGTAGGTACATGTACAAAGCTCTGTACATATACACACATATGTAAATATGTGGTATGTGCATGCATGTATATGCATAAGTATCTAAATTTGGAATCACTGGTATACACCAAAATGTTAGTAGGTTATTTTTATCATGGCTTTTCTGGGTATTCCTATTTTAACTTATATTTCTGAAATGAATCTATATTAACTTGGATTTGGAAAGGGAAGAAAGGAAGGGTTGGAAAGATTTGGTCTTTGAAATAATATATCCTCCATATCACAGATAGCTGAGTATTAGTCATCAGCATCAGCAAGAGACAAGTATACACACATTGCTCCTATTTGCTTCTCTGTGTTCATTATATTGCAATCTATTTGAGCTAATTGATAACAGCTGCCATCACATAGTTCCAACCATGAGACAGATACTGATTAAGGTGCTTTGAAATATGTTGTGTCTAATTAAAAAAAAACAAGTCTGTTACCCATGAGCAAACAAGTAGAGCAAGCATAAGACCTTAGTGGTTCATCACAGGCAGACCTGAAATTCATACCCATGTCTCTCCAGCTCCAAGTCCACCCTCTTTGCAGATTGTGCAGCCAATCTAGAGTTTGAGATTGTAGCTCTCATCAAAGTAGGTATCCATTAATTCTGCTTTATAATCCATATCCCGAAGGAATCCTCACATTGATGGATAAAGTGAATGCATCAGGATGCTCATTTCTCAGGTACTTGAGGTTGTGAGGGGTTGGGGATGGTGAGTGTCATCACCAAGGGAACGGATGCTTAAAGCACAGTGACATAAGCATAAGCATAAGCACAGTGACATAAGTTGCTTTTTCAAAGCAACTAGGAGAGGCAGACAAACATGGAAAAAGCAATGAAGATGTGATATGAAGTAAACTACATGATTAGCTCAACTCTCCACCGGAAGCCAAAAAAAGGCAGGGAGGGGAATTAAAAAAAAAAAAAAAGAAAGAAAGAAAGAAAAAAATCCACACTCTATTATTTTTATTTTAATGGGTAGATTTTAGTTTACGGTGATGAAAAAGTTCTGGAAAGGGTTAGTGGTGAATGGTACATAACAATGTGGATATGCTCAATGCCACTGAACTATACTCTTAAAAATGGTTAAGTGTTATATGTACTTTACAAAAAGAAGAGTTTTATGTTGTAGGTATTTTACACACACACACACACACACACACACAAATTTCACACTCCCTTTATGACAGCAGACTGCTGAGTCTTACTCATCTTTACATTACCCTCCACATCCCCTACCTGGTGAAATAACTTGCCCAAACCTTTACACTCAGCCAGTGCTGGCTCAGTGGTATTAGTTATTTGCTTCTACTAAAAGCTGTTCTCACACTTACTTGGGCAATTCCTGCAATAAACGCATTAAAGCAAGTTGACAGACGCATTTTTTGCGGTGCGATCATGAAGCAGCCTTCTTGTTGGTCATAGCCGAGTAAGACATACAGGTGTCGCTTGACCGTGTTGAAGGCCTTTGCACTGCTGATGTCTGACTCGGCGCTGCTCTCATCCTTGGCCATGAACTTCATGAGCACTGTGATCAGCTGGTGAACGGTTTGGTGGTCGATCCCAGCGTCTTCTGGGAGCAGGTCCTTGATGGTGTTGTCATTCTCGGGGGATTGTTGCCCTGTCAGTACAAGAAAGGTGATCAGTGGCTTGTCCCTAAGGCTCAGCTCCCCTACAAATATGTTTACACCAAAATCCTACTTAGATATTGATAAAGCACCATTCTGTCTGCTTCCACCAAACACTTAAATGTACTGTTCCAGACAACTTCAAAGGCACAAAAAGCATTCGTCCGGGGGTGGAAGTTAATGTGTTAATCAACCACCAAGTAATCAGGGCATAATAAGGGGATGGAAATAAAAATAGGACACCAGAAAGCAAATTATCTTTGTACAAAAAAAGCATACTTCAACAAACTTTGCACTTAGTAATTTTTTAAATATCTTGGCAAAGTTTTACCCTCAGTGATAAAGACATTTCCCTTTCAACTTTGTAAAATAAGCACAAAAGAGTAACTACAAAAATAACATTCTAAAATCCACTAAGCACAAAAATATCTATTGAGTTATTTCGTTTAAATTACTATCTCAATTCAGTTACATTCATAAATCAGCAAGTGCCAAAAAAGTTTTCTTTTTCAAATTCTGAGACATTAGCAGTGACATGCTCTTTGAATAATACAATTAAAATCATAAATAAAATTGTAAGTAGCAAATTATAAGCCCTATTTATGTAATGAGAAACATACATGGGTGAGGCACAGACAGAAAGAAAGAAGCATGAACTTTTAAAAACAGAGAAAAACGCCACATGAAGGTGAGCTGAAAGTCCACATGGAAGGAAAAACCACTTTGCCCTTGGCTTACCTTCACCCTTCACCTAACAATGACCACACCTGAGCAGCTCCCTAGCTCACCTAATTTGTGAGACTTACTCTTCAATATTTAGATTTTGGAGCTTATTCAAAACACCCTTGGCATTCTTTCCCTTGCTTTAACAACCAACATCAGAATTTCTAAATTGAAAACCAAGCTTTCAGTTTGCTCTTGGTCAGCACACTGCCATTCTCATCTGTGAAGGGAATGTTCTACTAAATGATGACAAGCTTTGATGACAAACTATTACAAGCCAAGCCTTGGTTATAGTCGTTATAATTATGAAACTACAGGGCACAACAGAGAGCTCAGTAGTACTTTATATTCATGAGCTCTCAGAAATGTGGCAAAATTTTAGTCTTCCAGGAAACAGTCATGAGAAGCAACCAGAAGAAATGTATCTGGGGGCGATGGAAATGAGCTGTCTCCAGCCCAGATACTTGTCTGGAGCAGTGGCATATATGAAAGGAATTTAGATTCAGAACTGCACACGTGATGTGCGTGATTGTCTAATTTTTCCCAGACGATCAGAAGAATGTTGGTCTGTTCAAAAGTGATATACTGAGAAATAGTTGAATAAAGAGGCAGCAGAATAAAGAGGCAGCAGAATCAACTAAGAGTTTCTAACATAGGGGAAGCCATCGGCCAAGCTTCAGGATGATCCTAGGGCAGTGACATTTTCTATCTCCTAGAGTCTGTTCATGAAGGAATGAACATGTGCAAAAGATCTTAGAAAAGTTTTTACCAAAACTAATTCAAATAAAACCTAAGTATTTGTTTATCATGGTGTTTCACATGCAGAGAGTGATCAATAATTTGTTAATATTATCATTATTGGCCTGTGTCAGCCACCAGAAAAAGAATTTACTTGACATACCCTATTTTACCAAGAGGCCCAGAATGTAAAACGTTGCCATATAGTCTAATTAAGTTAAATGTTGGAAATAAAAGATCAGACTAAAAGCAATAAATGCTATAGAAGTCCTCATAAAACAAAATAGAAAAATTTAGAGAACTATATTTTCAGCCTTGAAAAATATTTAATCTTGGTTTTTCTTTTTTCCTCCTGAGTACTGCTTTACAACTAGAAAGAAGTATTGCTTTGGGCAAGCTGGGGCCAAGACTGTGACAAGCATGGAAATCTAGGCTCCCTGCAGGTTTCAGTATTATTGTAGCAGCAGGTGATGGCTATTGCAACATCGCTTATTTCCTAACTCATTTTAGCTCTGGGGGGCCAGGTGTAAGAGAGCACGCCTCCCTTGGTCATGCTCAGCCACCTCCAAGTCCAGACTGGCTTCACTCCAAAGTCCCAAAATTAAAGACAGAACTTGGGAGCATTTGAGGACTTGCACCTTTGTTTTGTAGCCCTGAGAATCCGAGGAGCTCAATACAGAAGAAAGTGAACCCCAGACAAGACCCAACAAGGCACCAGCTCCACATTTCATTCCACAGCAGTTTAAGCTAGGAAATAAGCCACCAAGCGTCATCTTTAAATAGTTCAAACTTGCTCCCATTACAGGTAGATGTTCACGTTTCACATCAAATCCCATTGTCCTGATGACTAAGTGTCATTCCACACCTGCCCTTTTCTCATTTTTGATTCATCTGCTTTATCTTCATTGCTTTATCTTCAAGCTTGCTGTTCTTTCTTTCCCTGAAGAGTCATTAATGAGTTGCCTTTTATAAACCATTAAATGTACTGAAAAAGAATGGGACCTTCTGCATAAAGTGAGAAAAAAAAATATTTTTTCATTCCAATAATTTATTTCTTCACTTGTGGGCTTTGCAAATCTGTACTTTGTGTAACTGTCTTCTTCAAAATAGTGTAAGCTTGTGACCGGTACATGCTTCATAAAGAAAAGTTACCTTAGTCCAATCCCTAAGAAAATGAGCATAGAAAAGATGAAACTTTGATTGAGAAAGACCATATTACTGTATTATCTAAAAGGGAATGAAATTTTCATTTTAAGACTAAATTTCTACAATATTTTCTCTAAGGTGTGACAAAATATTTTCAGTCTAGTTTTGCGTTATAGTGTTTGAAATTCCTGTATCTGATTTAACCTATATCTGATATTAATCCTGTATCTGATTTAATAGAGATTAAACAAGTTAGAAGATTTGAATTTATCGTTTCTGTAAAGAAATACATGCATCTTTGGAACCAAAGCGGCAGAGCTGTTCCTACCGTAACTGGGCTGAGCCCCGGCACAGTCTGTCCAGAGGAACATGACTGATGGACACTCCACAGTATAATTCAAGTTTCTTTATTCAGATGATTTGAAATCAGGATCAAGATCTGCTTCTCCAGACTAATCTCCTATTACACTACCCCCAAATACTCAACATTCTTTCAAGCTGGGGTACTCATGGATCTCAGAATGTAGCCCAGAATTTCCCACCTTTGTATCTTTGTTCATACTGTTCTCTTCACCTTGCAAGGTGGGCCTCCACCACCCCAGGCCCCCAGTTTCAGCCTATGAATCTGGTCCCCAGAAGCCATTAATATTACATTCCTATCAGCAATTGTATATTACCCCTAAATTCTGTAAAACTCTGAAAACAAGAAATAAGGCGAGATGGGAGGGCAAAAAGAAAGAATGGAGGAAAATTTCCTTTAGCATTTCCTAGCTATCATGTGGTAAACAACTGTTATACCAAACAGAACTTTTTATTTATTCGTGTGCCTTTTCCCCACTATAGAACAAAGATTCCTTGAAAGTGCTGTGTTTTACCTATTTTTACATCTCGTGCAGAATATGGGGCTCTGAGACACATATAGTACATGCTTATTATTCATAAATGTTTACATGCATTGAAGTCAAATAAATATTTTGAATATTGCCTTTCCATATTGGAAAAAAACTGATGAAATATCCAAACAGCAAGGGAAATAATTAGAGAAACAGGGAACATTCCTCTGTATGAAACAACTCACTGACCCCTCTTCAAACCAACAAGTGACAATTAAGTAGAAGAAAGGACCCATCTATGAGCTCTTTCTATATTTGGTCCAGAAGTCAGTCATCAAGCACAACAAAGGGGGTCACGTTATATTAGTAGTTCTAATTACACCTCCTCACTGATCTCTCTAGCTCATTAACTCAGCTGAAAGTTTCATGCACGGAGGTTCTGCTGTTCCTTACATGCTCCCCATCCTGACTTTTCCTCTTCCTACCCTACACGCTACCACCACGCATTTACAGCTCACCCACTAGCCAAGGTCCTACTGCCTCCAGCTCTCCTCCAGGTGCATCTGACACGAACTGTCCTGTTGTGCTATAACCTTCACTGAATGAGTTTACTCACGTTCATAATTTACGACCCTTACTTGACTATAAGCAAATTGAGAGTATAAAAATTTTCATATATCTTTGCATTCCTTATATTTCCTAGTACAGCAGGTGCCCAGTAAATGTTTATTCAGCAGAAACCATCATTTCCCAAGACTATCATTTCAAACAAGAGCATTCCTATAAAAAACGAACTGTAGTCTTCAATTCATTGACTTTTAATAGTCATAGGTGTTGTGTAAGTGAGAGAAGGAGTGAATTATAAATCATTTCTAGAAAGAGTGAACCCAAAGAGAAGCAATTTGGAATTCTAGGCTGAGACACTAGGAGAGAGGAAGATCAATAAACAGAGTTTTATAAATTCTCTCCAGTATTGGGCACTTTGTCTTTGATAAAAATTCAAGCCAAGAAATCTCAAGATTTCTCTGTAGGCTATGAGAGTATCCAAATTTCTTGAGGAATCAGGATAACTCTAGAAATCTACAGGTCTTAACTGCAAAGGTCCTTTGGTCTGAACTGTACATAAGCCATAGTGGCAGGCCCAGTCAGCTCCATAACCAGATGGGGCCCTCTGACCCCACAGGGTAAGAATACTCCTGCAACAAAGAGCTCTAACAGCTCATCAGGAGGGAGTTGTAGTGGAAAAAAAGTAAATCAAGCTCTATGTCTATCACGTTAAATGTAACCATGAACAAATCATCTAAACAATTACTTAATCCCTCTGAACCTCAGTTTTTCTGTTTTCATATTAAGTGAAAAAAAAAATACTGCACATATATCCAGAGTTGTGATATCAAAATTAGATCATTTGCATAAAAACACTCTTTATAGGTAAAGATGTACTATACACATATATGCAGTATTGCTGGTGTTATTACTGTCATCATCATTATATACCTGCTAGTGTTTAATTATTAATTCCAGGGGCTGAGAACAAAGATATAATTCAGCTTCCTGTATTCCCATGGACTTGATAACATTTGTTCAATGCTTTGCTGTCGTAACATACTATAGCTGCTATTATAGTCAGCTAACAGTCAACAGGTATTCTGAATTACCAATGACAAAGAATTCCTGATTCTTACAGCATCAGTGAAAACATCTTATACCTAATTATTAATATACCAATTTCAGATTAGCAGTGAAAAGATTGTGTATTTCATCAACTAGGATTAAATGAAGGTGCTGAGCTCCTACCAGCACTTAAAACACATGCCTTGCAAGAGAGATCAAGACAATTAAGTTTCAGAACCAGATTTGTCAATAACAAACTTGCAAAACTCATTCCTCTCTGGAAAGCTCAGCTTCCTTTTCTATAAAATGAAAATGTTAACATATCTATAATGTTCTAGCTGTGATATTTTATGAATTTTATTTATATGCACAAATACCTTTGATTTAAATCATAAAAGTCAAAGAGAAAAGCAGCTCTTCATTAGCCTTGCAGAATATGCCTTCTATACAAGAGTGCAAAGTTTCCTGTGGGTTAACATGTAAAAGCTCAGATCAGAGAGCCATAAACTATAAATTCAATGTCTACAGTTCAGCCTAAGCAGCAAATTAAAAGTCAAGCCTTACTGCATAATTAAAGGCATCTGCTTAATTTCAGGCCTAATCAATAAGAGACCTTGCACAGAGGAGCTCATTATTGCAACAAGCCAAAGTATGTTGCTTAAATAGCAAGTCCTTTGGTTTCCATAGTTACTATCTTAAGCCACCCTGTACAACCTTATGATCATCCTAGTGTCTACTTCCACACTAAAACAGCAAGTGTCCAGCAAGTAATAATACAAATAATGAAAAGCTCTCCAGCATGAAATTGCTGTGTAAGTTGAACTTGCTGTTTCCAAATCAAAGCAAGTTTTACTTCTGATGGTATCGTGTAAATTGTCTTTCCAGAAGCCTGGCTTTATACTGAATTTAAACAACACAGATACCTGCCCCTTTTCCACCTGGGCACTTTTGGTAGGACAGGGACATGCCCGAAGGCTTTTTATTTAACTTCCGAAACGTGTACATGATATCCTAAAGAAAGGTGAGAAGACACCTTTGGTTGGACTGTTAAAGTGGGTAAGAATAAAGACTGCTTTACAATTAAATTCTAAGACAAAAAAAAAAAAAAGAAAGAAAGAAAGAAAGAAAGGGATGGGGTAAAGTAAAGATAAATCATGAAATTGCCTGAGACCAGTTTCAAAAAGTCCTAACTGAAGGGGAACCGGATGTATTTCACATTTGTGATGAAACTCAGAATCAGACGTTCTTATTTTTATTTAGTTTTTTAATCCCAACACAATCGCAGCATGAGTGATACACAAAGCAAGGTAGAGGGACTCTGCCATGTGCTCCTGTTCCTTGTTTCTCATCAATTTTCAAAGAGAAAATATACTCTGGCTGACACCTCCCATCTGCATTCATTGTCTTTGGGGCAATGGCTCATTTCCTCCTTTCCAGGCCTTAACTGCCTCTCTTTCTAGCACCCTGTTTATAACACATAAAATGCACCTTCTTGAAAGTCTCCTTCATTGAGACTTTCCTTCTAAGAATATTGGTGCCATTCTGAAAAGTTTATCTTAAAACTATTCTGAAATGAAAAACCAAGTATGACACATAGGTGGCAGTTACCAAGTTTGTTTTTGACAAATAAGCAGGTATTCCAAACTTTCACAGTCTTCCCAACAAGTCATGACACTGTGTGGGAGCCATTTGGTCTGCCGTGGCCTTGCCAGTGTCCCTTCGACCCTTAGGTGCACCACGACAAGCTGTAATCTACCATGAGACATCAAATGATAGTTACACTGCTCCACGCTGAATATGATCCTATGGTCCTGCAAACCATGGGAATCCTCATTTCTCTGAGAGACAGAAATGTATGTAGAGTTGCAAAGAATCAGGAATGGCTAGGGGATGAGTGAATGATGGTGATTCAAATGTATAGCCTTTTAAAATGTCAATGAAATGTATGTTTTTCCTAATGCAGATATAAATGAACATAATATTTCTATGTGTAAATACACATACAAATATAAGTGCTATGTATAATTCTAGTCATATTGGCTCTCTGGGGAGAAGTGCATAGTTGGGTGACATGATGCTTCTTACTGGACCAAAAGCCAACAGAATCAAAAGTTGTCTGCCAGTATCAAGATGGAAAGAATCACTGTCAGGGACTCAAATGCTTGAGCATCTGGGGTGAGACCCTCAAAGCTTGCGAATCCTAGCATATCCCTCTGGTCCAGTTAGAGACACCGCGTTCTTTACCTTGTCCACCTGTGATAGACACTTGCACACGGCCCTTCAACGTCAGAAGTACCCACCTGGCGTCTGTTCAGGTGTCCCACCGAGAGCTGGAGCAGACTGCTCATGCCTGGTCAACCTCACAGCTTAAAAATCAACAACAACTCTATTTAAATAAGCATTAAAAACAACCTGACCTTAGAAAATATACTCAGTGCTAACTGCATGGGAAGCTAGGGGCAAGTTAAGTTTTCCTATTTGTCATTAATGTCCCATAAAATGTTTACATCACAAAAGTTTTGTGGTTTTATCTGAATCTCAAGAACATCTTTCAATGTTGATTTTAAAATTCTTAATCTTTCTTAATTCTTTATTTTTAAAATTGTCATGTGATAGTTTCACTTATATGTGGAATCTAGAAAAACAAAACAAAGCGTCAAAAGCAAACCAATAATAAACCCTCAACATCTGACTGCAAAGCTGAGGCCCCCAGAAGGGGCGGGTAGCAGGGTAGAAGCCCAGGAGTGTGAGGGGCCCAGTAGAGCATGGTGGAGGCTTCCAGGGCATTGACAGTGGGCATGGTATGACACCTACATTTGTAGTGTAGGGGTTTAAATCTATACCCCCCCAAAGCATATACAACAATGTAAGTGCTATAAACCAACTTTACCTCAATAAACATAATTTGAAAAAAAAGGAGTATACATAAAAAATTATCAACTGAGTCAATTAATAAGAAATAACAAGAAACTAAACTTCATATTGCAAGGTGATTGGTTAGGTTACAAAATTTCATATAGAAATTTTATTGTATTTAATCTAAGTATTGATTTCTAGGATCTGATTTGTTTTTACCTGGAACCTTGTACTACTACAGACCATTGTTAAATGCCCATCTGTAATTATCTTTGCTGACTGAAAAACTGGGCTATTGATTGCTTAAAGGGCTTTGATTAAACTCTTCTAAAGTTCAAAATACCACATTTCCATTGCTTGTCATAAAATAGAAAAAAATGTAATAAATCAAATCAAATCATATTTATGATTAAAAATGGTTATGTTATATAAGGCTGTCTTCTAATAAATGCCAAAGAAAAAGCAAACTTTTCAGCTTCTGCAGGATAAGACATGTTTTATGTTGTTATTTTATTAACTTCACAGCAGTTATTTAAAAATTTTAATAAATTTCATAACTTAGTAATATATTTAAATATACACATTTATTATGGTGATTTAGTTACGAACATTTAATTATTTGTCATTCATGAGCCACTGATAATCATTAGAGTTCTTCTAGTCATTTGGTAAATTAAGAAGATTTTTGTTCTCTTTAAAAGTACAATATAAAGACCTTTAGAAAACAAGCCCGCAAAAAGAACTTCTTATTGGTTTGTCTGGGAACTTGTTTGGCTGCCTCCATGAAAAGAAAATGCCTTCCAAATCTCCACTCTAACCCTTAGCTGCCATGGGTCTGACTGTCAAAACCTTATTCAGGAAGCTCTTCGGTTACTAGGCCGCTGGGGGTAAACGTTCACATTCTAGGACTTAGGATAAGTGCTGCTTGTGCATCTCATGCCAAGTGCCAGTAGACTTCCTGCCTTCTACGTTCAAGATCATCTACTGCTGGAATAGGACTTCACTTCACCCCCAAACTGGAACATACCCAGCCAGGGCACCGACCCCCCCCAGGGGAGATTCTCTAGAGAAGCTGAGCGAGCTCCGTCTGCCAAGTACACTATGCTTTGTGAACACTCAACAAGACACGCCAGCCTCAGAGAGACACTAAACGGATTCAAAAGGAGGATGGAAGAAGGTACTCAACGGATTTTAGAGGTTAGGGTCTCAGGAAGGGAGAGCGCCCTCTTGGATTCTGCAGGTCCTTTCACGCTGTCTCTCAGGGAGCGCACACTCTTCTGGCGGTTCCTGGCAAACCGAGCCCTCTTGATCTTCCACAACGCTGCATCACTGAGGTTGGCGACATTGGTCCTCACAGCAGTGATAGCTTGCAAAAGGAATCAGAGGTCATCATTTTCCTTGGAGGGTTATGAAATACAACTAACGTGAAGCAATCCATTTCAATACTAAAATACACCTTTTATGGATATGTAAGTCATTCCTCTCCCTCTAGGATGAACCTTACATTTAAAGGATCATGACTATTGCCTATCAAGGCTACCATCTATCATTGTTCTATTTAGATTGTAAAATTAAATCATCTTATTTTGTTATCACTGGATAAGTAGAGGAATGATCAGTCTTTTCCCCATCTGTTTAGAGCTGCACCTGACTGATTAATAAGTGTGCAAGAATGACTTTACAAGGTGCAACTATATGTCACAAAATGGCTCATGAAGCTTATAAATATGATAATTGGACTTTAAGGAACACAAAATCACAAATGATTATCACAAACAAATGAGAAGAATTTCTATTCTGTGATGTCTGAAAATTGTTAACATGTGGATTATTATAGTAAATATCCAATGAACATCTGACAAGTTGCATACATGAAATCATGGCATCCTCCCTAGTGGGAAATTAAACTACAGGCAAAGTATCTTCTGCTTCCCTAGCCAGCGTAAGAATAGGAACAGTGACTCTGTTAAATCAAATTCTTCTTTTGCTTACTTGTAGGAAAAGGAAATTCTTTGTTACAATCCAAATGTAGCTGAGCCTCCAAAGAAAGCGTTTCAAATCTGTTGACAAAAAACTCCCAGCTCAAAGCAGGAATATCTTGCTTAAGAAAATGCAAGAGGAGAAGCTTGCTCAATATTGTGGGTCGATCTTTTACCACAGTATCAAACTGGAAGTCAAGACAAAGACACAGACCCTGGGGGGTGGGGGAGGAAAGTCACATATAAACATCTAAGTTACTTCAAAACTAATAAATTAAGCAAAACCAGTGAACAACCTCCTCAATCCATATTTCTAATGTAGAATGATCCAACTGAAATCCTCTCCATTCCAAGTTTTAGTAGAAAAAAATGCAGAATGGAGATGCTTCTAATTGTAGAGTATCTCTTGAATTTTGATTCAGCAATCTGGACTAAATGTATATTACTGATCTTCTGGTGCACTAAATAATAGTCATTTAACCCAAATACCCTCAAGCCCGTGTTTCTTTTTTTAATGTCTGTAGTTTCCATTAAGAGAAAAATACACAAGAAGATAGTCTTTACATTCCCTTTTGATGTTAAATTATGTGGTTCCAAGAAAAAATAAAGTCATCTTGGAATGTAAGTAAAACATGGAATCTTAAAAAGTCAAAATTGGAATAGGTTAAGCATTCATTTTTTTTTAAGTGAGGCTACCAATTTCCCATTTTTTTAACTGAATGAAATTTATTGTTTTTTTAATTTAAAAACCATCTTATCAAATCATGTGAATCTCATCTAATCAGTACTCCTATGTGCCAGGTCCTGAAAATGGGTAAGACATACTACTACCTGGTTTTATCAAGACCAACAAAGAACTATCCAAAAGATAATTGGGAATTTTACAGGGGTTGTGTGGGTCCACAGGTAGCATAATCCTACACTTTTTCAGATCCTGAACAATTTGTCTTTCTTCTTATTCCTTTTTACAAGAAGAACCCCAATCCTGATGGGGAGGCAGAGGGCACACACATAAACACAGATAAGTCATGGACTTTATTAAAGTTGCACCTGGGTTTGCTCTGCCACTAACTAGGTGTGTAACGGAAAATATTGCTTAATCTTCCTAATCCTCAGCTTCCCTGCCTGTAAATTGGGAACATATAAAAGAGCATTGTGAGGACTGAGATAATGTATGATGGGACAATTTTAATACACTGCCCTGAAAACATAGCACTTATGTGACAAACGTGAGCTCTTGCCATTATTAGTAGTTTAATAATAATAATAGTAAATCAGGTACCGATATGGAAAAATAGATCAAGACTTTGGAGGTTCTAGCCTTGGTTCTCACCTTAATTCATTCTGTATCCTTTAATCATTCACATTACCTCTCAGAGAGCTGGTTTCTTCAACTTTTTAAAATAAAGGTGCCCAGTGAGATAAATATACAGCTCTCTCCAGGTCTCTTATGTCGTGTCTCTTTAGCTTTAATTTGTGGTATTTCAAATTAGTAGCATATTTACCTTCTCATGTTTTGCTTTACTTTATGTCATCACTCACCTGATCTCCCTTAGCATCTAGCTGCTAATGACAAGGGCTTCCAGTCCAGGGAGTAAGGTAAACAATATGAGATAAACTAGCCTCATTTAAAAATCTGCCACAAAAAAAGCTATACAATAATTGTATCTCTCAGAAGTGATACCAGCATGGGGACAAAGACTGAAAAATAAAGTGTTGACCCATAAAACCAAGAGCTCTGTTCACAAAATGTGGCTCAAGGGTGATTTTTACCAATTTTAAAATGTCCACTATCAGCAGCAGCAACAGTATATGTGTTTATGTGACAAATTACTCAATGACTTAGTAGAGTGAAGAGGAATGCAGAGCAGACAGCACACAGCTGAGGGCGTCACCTGCAGTGCTGGCCTCTTGATGGTGTCGAGCAGGAGGCCGGCCCTGGTGGCCACTGCTGGGTTCACGTCTTCCACCGCCGTCAGAAAGCAGCAGAAGGCATGCGCCAGGGAATACTTCAGCAGGTGGTTTTTGGTCACTGAGTGAATATCCAGAAATCTACAAATTACAGCCACTTTTTCCACTGCAATGCAAAGGCAGAGGACAAAAAAAAAAAATTGACATTTATCTAGACAGTCTAGAGAACAGAACCCACAGAGAAAAAGTTTTCTCTGGACCCCTACATGCTGCTTTTTAAATACCAAATGAAAATTCTAATGCCACCTTCTCCCATGCTCCTTTTCATCTGCACAGTAGACTGCTCAGTGCTGCATTTTTCTGCCAGGCAGCCTTGATTAACTCGGGGTTATCTTTCTATTTCTTTGTCTTTTCCTTTGTTTAACTTCCAATTACACTTCAAACTATTCAACATGCCTCCATGCTCACTTCTTTGGCCACTCCACAGAGACTCTGCAGACCACAGAAGGAGGTGGGAGGAGTGAGGTACCAGGGCCTGGCTCTGGGTGTTCTGGACCCTCTACTCCACGTTTAACATGTCATGATATGACAGTCTTCCTGGGGCCATAGAAGCCTCAGATTTCTTTGAAAGAGATGCAGCCTTACTTGATAGATTTCCAATTATTCTACAAATCTATGTTACTTGATCCCAGTCACTCTTAAAGCATAGCTTCATAAAAAGTTACAGTAGTTAGTGGACAACATAGTGCCATACAAATAAAAACATTCAGACTTTGCTTAACGCTGTCCTGCAGCCTGGAATATCCCTTCTCTTCCTTTCTGGTTGCTGACATTCTACCATCTTCAAAGAATCTGCTGCTGAAATTCTATCTGTACTGTAAAGTCCACTCTGACCTCCTAGTGGCCTTCCATTCTAAGAACTCCTGCAAAAATACTATTTTGTGTATTTATGTACAATTAGTAATGTGACAGACAGATCTTTTGTGATCCAGAGTCATATTTATACCTTAGTTTATTAACCTCTTAACGTGTTTACATTTGGTCTCATTGATTAAATGAGGAGTGTCTTGAGAACAGGAATCTGCTTATACTTTGTCTCATTGCTCCCATAATGACTCGTCCATACAGTATGTAGTCAATAAATGTACCAATTCACTTATTTTTAAAATGCACAGGCTGAGGGCCCTCCCTGGTGGCACAAGGGGTTAAGCACAGCACTGTGAAGCTGTCCGCAGCCACTACAGAATGAGTTTTATCCCCAGCCAGCCAGGGAGCTACCCACATGGTGCAGCAGGCCTCTCCTGTCTTGCCCGCTGCTCCCCTCAGCAGTGTATTTCAGTCAATCCACCCGTTCTTTTCTCCACTCTGTCTCTGGTGAATCCTCATACCCCCACCTCTGGCCTGTACCCTAGTTCTTGTCTGCATAAATTTTTTAATAAATCTTTAAAAAAAATAAAATGCATAGGTTTAGTACACATATGTATATAACTAAGGGACTATACTAGGTACTTAGGGGAGAGAGAAGAGGAAAAATCAATTGTTATAGAATAAATGTTTGTGTCTCCCTTCCTCCCTCCTCCCCAAATTCACATATTAAAGCTCTAACTCCCCATGTAATGGTATTTGGAGGTACAGCCTTTGGGAGGTAATTAGGTTTAGATGAAGCCATGAAGGTGGGTTCCCCATGAGGGGGCTAATGTCCTTAGAATCTGAGGAAAGGAGACCACAGGGCTCTCGCTTTCTGCCATGAGGGGACACTGACAAGAGCCAGCTACAAGCTCTCACCAAGGGACCAAATCATGAAGTTCCTTGACCCTAGACTTCTCAGCCCCCAGAACTGTGAGAAAATAAATTTCTGTGGCTTAAGTCTATAGTATTCTGTTATGGTAGCCTGAGCAGACTAATAAATGAATGATTCACCAGACTTGACTTCAAAGTCAAGTCAGCTACAAGAGAAAAGACAAGCACAACTGTAACTGAAATGTAAAAATAAAAAAAGCTGTAAATGGTACTAATGAGGTTTAATTAAAGCTTTGCAAGATCTAGGGATAAAGAAATGACTTTCCACCAAGGAATCCAAAAAAGTGGTAATATCTGAAGGTGGTAACATCTGAATTCAGTGGTAACATCTGAGTGGAGAAAACAGCAGTGACATCTGGAACCTTGAAGGGAAGAAGTTTTCAGGTGGACAGTACAGAATGGCCATGGGCACTGAGGAAGGGAAGCAGCAGTGAGAAAGTGTAATTATATATTTAGAATATAAAGAACAGTTAGGCCTTGGGAGGTTTTGTATGTCAGCTTAAGGAATCTGAACTTAATTATCTAGGCATTTAAAACCCCTTAAAAATGTTTTGCACAAAGTGGTGTCAGAGCTGTGATTCAGCAGATTAATCTGGCAACAATCTAATCCCTAAATTGGAATGAAATAGCATAGTTAAATATGTTTTATTTGTATTTAAATTTCTATAAAATGTTGTCAACATCATGTAGCTCTTTGCTAGAAATTTTTACTCTAATCCAGTTCCCTATACCATCATGTGTTATATAAAGAACCCAGCTCCTGAGCTTTATGGGGTGTTAAAAAGCAAGACCTGTTTGTGACATTAGAGAACTATAATAGTCAACTCACATGATGAAACCGCTCTGGCAAATTTTTGAGACTCTAAGATACACAGAATCATTCTAGCCAGACCCATGATGGCACACCACCCCTGCCTGCTGCTCCGTGGGAATGTTCAGGGAATATACACAACGGAATCAGCAGGTGTGAGGCGAAGAAAACATATCCAGGCTGCTGCCCTCCCATGTTCCTCTGAGAATTTGCTGTCTGAGCACCAGGAAATTATACCCCTCACTGCACCAGATTGGTCCTTGATGCTTCGGTGGCAAAGATATGATAGAAGTTCTCAAACTTGAATTACCTGAAGGACTTGTTAAACATGTAGATTCCTAGCCTTACCCCCTGAGATTCTGATTCAGTAGGTCTAGGATGGGGCCTGTATTTTTAATGAACATTCACATTTATTCGGATGAAAGTAACCTACTAGGTTGATGTCATAATTTATCACTCAAGCCAGGTTCCATCTGAGAATAAACAAGGGTGCAAATCACAAATCTACCTGGACAATAGACACTGGGACTATGCTAAGCTAGCCTGCACGGGGCCAGCCTTCCTAAGGACTGCTCTGCAAAAGAGTATCACAGAGATAACTCAGCCAAGATGAAACAGCAAGGAACACTAGCAAGCAGGACAAGGTCCTTTAAAAAAGAGAGGAGGGAAAGAAAGGTCCCAAAACAGGTCCAGGACTGGCCATCCAGTGGCCTTGTGACCCAGGAGAACTTTTAAGCAAATACAGAGGTACCTGCTTCAAACCTCATCTTCCAGTCTTTGCTGTTGAAATTGCCATTTATGATTGTCCAGAAGATGTCAGCACCATGAGGAAGTGACAGAGCGTGGAGAAGGAGGGGAACTGCCAGTGAAGACAGTTGGGAGAACTCAGATTTGACGACTCTCCATAGGCTAGGGAATCAAGGAGAAGCAAAGAGATTACAGTTATGATAACTCGTCCAGGAAGAAAACCCTATTATCTTAATTCATGAGAAAAGTAGTTAACAGGAATCTGATAGAGACACTGTCGGTAAAATCAAACTCATCCACAAAACTACAATCCTCCAATGAACTTTCCTATGCTCTGTTCTGTTAATTTTTAAGAAATTACTTTTATGCAACATTACAGAAATATGCCATTTAGCATTACTTTCTTAACACAAAATTGTATAAAATCAGGTATGTAAATGAACAATGAATATAAATAACATACAATATTGATGTTAGTTGTGTTCAAATGATGGAGTGGGAAGTGAATTTAAAATCTTTCTTACACTGAACATCTGGGGAGTTGGGGGGCAGGGGGTGCCCAACCAGCAGCCTTTTTCTTTCATTCTAGCAGAACTCTGTTCCCATTAAGAACTCCTCTCCACCACTGACAGGACTGTCAGGCAAGGTCCCCCACTTTCCCTTTGAAGAGTGAACACAAAACCCAGGTTTTCTGAAGTCCTGTGAGGGGGTGGCTGGTCTGGACAGGCATAAGGCCCAAGCCTGGGAACCCCCAGAATCCTTTTTCCAGATATAAAAACTGGAAGCTAGAAGAGCTCTCCCCTCAGCTTGGGAAGAAAGGGCAGTGTCAGTTTAAAGCTTCTAGTGGCCCCTTTCCTGCCTTACAAAGACAGCCTGCAGGAGAAGCCGCCATTACTGACTGAACAAGGCTAAGTGATGGGAGGGAGGGGGAGAAAGGAGAGAGCTAGTCCTGGTGACATCCTGAGAGGACTAGCCAGCCTGAAGTTGGGTCACTGAGGATCAAAATGTCCTATGGCCAGTGTAGCGAGTCCCGATCCACTCCAGCCAAACCAACTCTGAATATACATCTTTAGTAATACTACATTATTGTTTGCAAAATTTTCACTCATTTATGTAAAAAAGTATGCCTTTTATTTTTGTTGTTTTGTTTTCATTCAGCTCCAAAGTAAATATCTGAATCAAAACTACTTGTGACAAAATCCCTAGTGCTCCCCTGAGAGACGAGAGGGGTGCCGGGCACAACCCCCGTTTTGCAGAGAACCTTCATGGCGCCAGTCCCTCGAGGCTTGTTCCCGAGGAGACACCGAGCAGTGTAACCAAGTGCAAATTCCCGAACGAACGCTGTCTCCTCCCAGTGTGGTGCGTTACATGAGATGATGTGCAGCGGCTGTCACACACAAGCCTTCAGAACCCCTGCGCTGCTGTCACTGTGGTGAGGCTGAGGGTGGTGGTGCTTCCCCAACACAACAGGCCCCCAAAGGCTGCAAAGGGAGGACCTGGCCTGTGTCCTTGGGGAAACTGCTGTTTCGTCAAAGGAGGCAAACTGCATGGAGCACTGTTAAAGACCATCTCTGTGACCCGAAACCCTCAGTTTGCACAGTCTCCTGCAGCTTTGCAAATTCCCGAAGGAAGCCCAGCTTGAAAAGAAACGTCCTTTCCCCAAACCCCTTCACGGTTTTGGCGTCACGCTGGTACACCGGGGAAACACCTGGGCTCTGAGCCCCAAAGGCGAGACAGAGAGCCAGGGCCTCCAACAGTCCCTCAGGCCCACGGACACATCTGTGACCACAAAACTCGGCCCACTTAGTATTTCCACTGTCCTGGGAAGCTCCCTATCAAAAGGCTGGATCATTATCTTAATGTCCATCCAAAGGCACGGACATCTGCTTCACAGTCCTCTCATCATCCAGAGATGACCTTCCCCAGGTCTGAACTACACACTCACACAGCCCGGAACTGTGAGCGATTCAAACATACAGAAGGTAACCAGGGATCTAAGTTCTTCCAAGATTTTAGACTACTATATACTTAGTGTCTTAAGATTATAATGAAAAGCTCCTCTTCGCTTTCAAAAAGCAGACGAATTTGAACAATCAATCACTCAATCGCCTCCCCTAAACACAGAACTCACTCCCTTCCCATTAGCTCAAAAATTCCCAAAATGCCTATAATAATAATAGACTTAGTAATATTTGTTAAAAGAATGAATAAATTAACAAAATGGGTAAAGGAGGAGGCTTAAATTTGTTTTGCCATTAAATTAATCTGGACCAAACTTTTCTTCTTTTAATCATCTCAATCTCTTACATGCAAATAAGGATAATATTTCTCTGACTTACTTTCAGGAAGATTATAACAGTTATTTCAAGGTTCTCGGGGGGTGGGGAGGGGAAGAGTTTGAAAATCAGGGCAGTATTTTACTTTTCTCAAAATGCTTCAGTGATCTCTAAAAAATATCCTCTCAGACAGTACATGGAGAGCTTTTACAGGTCCACTAGGAGTTCTATTTCAAATACAAAATTAAGTAAGTCAATTACAGCAGGGAAACATTAACATGTGGGTTGACATTTTTCTAAGGTATCCTATACTCTGAAGTCATCTAAGAACTGAAAGGCATAAAAAATCCTTATTTTGCTTTCTCTATTTTTACAGTATTTAGCAAAGAAATTCCTATTTCTCACATTGACATACTTAAAAATTGGACTAAATAAAAGAAATAACAGTAGCTCCCAAAGCAATTATGCTGCCCTCCTAAGAAAAAGAACCCAAATGAGTTGGTAAGTCCTATTCTAACTTTCTCACATCTAAAGCCTAAAATATAAACAAAAAATAAATAAACTGTTAGGAAGACATACCTTGCAATCAACATATGATCCTGAATGTAGGCTAAAAATTGAGGATGATCTTTTCGGGCAATATATAAGCACTCTCCATGCAGACAGAGAATCTTCAGGCAATTGAGCATATTAAAAAGAATGTCTGGCTCTTCAAACTTAGCCATTTCCTGGTCAAAGAACAACATGGTCACTGAGTCATCTAAGACAACAATGCTACCAAAGCAATTTTATTTCCAAAAAACACATACCTGGAAAATGGTGTAGATCAGCCTCAAAGTTACTGGCAGCTGTTGGTAGCAAAATTTTCTCTCAGTGTCATTCTTTATTGCTGTGAGAAAATAATTACACAAAGATGAGCATGACCAAATCATAAAACCAAGAGGAGTAGCAATAGATACACAATCTATTTAAGAGAATTCGTGCCATGTTTTCATTTGCTCTCCAAGTTAGCATATGTCCCTTCTACAACACAGGAGGGGGAAATCCCATAGACTTAGGATTATCTGCTTCCATTTTCTGCTGTGTACCCCAGCGTATTCAGACACCTTTGGCTCCCTAAGCAGTCCAGGTCCACCCTCTGCTCCTGCCCTTGCTACAGGGCATCTTTACAACTTCAAGTGTGTGCTGAAGGCCAGCAAGGAGGCCATCTTACGTGTTCTTCCATCCACAGTTCTCAATCCTATAAGCCCACATACTCCACTGACCAGTCCCACAGCCATGCAGAAGCAGCTAGTTCTGGCCAAGGCTTTGATGATAATGATGTAGTTGCACTGGCCTGGAAAACATGCCCCAGGAGCTGCAAGAGAGCTCACCAACAGTGACTTAGTAATGTTCGCTGCTCACTGAAGGAGCAATGGAAAGCCCATGCTCCCCAAGCCAGTCTAGGGCAGCTGGGCTCCCATGGGCCAGTTATTCTAGCAGTCGGGATAGTGAACACAGAAATTAAAAAGTCATCCACAATTGCTCCAGGTCTGATACAAATGCTCAAAGTGCCAGAGTGCAGATCTAGAACTCAGGCTTCTCCAAGCCTTGTGTGCTCACCTCCTAAATTCCTGAAACTCCTGTACAATGTGAGGAGCTGACGTGTGATTCCAGGCCTGTCTGGCACCTGGTGGCCCTGTCAGCCCACACAGAGCCTTTAAGCAAACGAGAAAGCTGACCTGGAGCACAAACTACAAAGCTGTCAGGGCGAGACTGTCCAGGATCCTGGCCTCGCCCTAGGCCACCTGAGCACCAGCTCCATGGCCTCAATCCAAAAACGTGCTTTAAGGCCTCCCCGGTGGCACAGCGGTTGAACGCTGGGTTGCGAAGCTGCCCACAGCTTCTGCAGCACTGGTTCGATCCCCAGCTGCTCCCTGGCCACCAGCGAGGGTCCCACATGGCATGTAGACCTCTCCTGCCGCCCGCTGCTCCCCTCAGCAGTGTACTTTGTCAGTCTACCTGTTCTGCTCCCTGCTCTGGCTCTAGTCAATTTTCTCACCCTCCCGTGCTTCAGACTGTACCCAGTGCTTGTATAAATAAATAAATAAATCTTTTAAAAAAAAAAAGTGCTTTAGCCAAATGCCCTGAGTGGCTGTCAAAAGTGTCCACACCCACCATGTCAGCAGTTCACTCTTGTTCACAGCTCTTCCTCCACACAGAATTTGCTACACTGTGCAGAGGGAGGTGATGTGTTCTGTATTAACACTGTGGGTTTGTGGATAACACAATCCTGCTGCCAGAGGATGTTCAGTGACCTGCGTTCTGCTGGAAGCCCGTCGTGCCTGTGTTCGCTTCACAGTCTGGGGGCAAGGGCTCACTTCACAAGTCTGTGCGAAGGAAGCCTCGTCTGAACTTGCCCGAGTCACAGTAAGAACCGGGCTCTGAACATGCAGCCTGTGCACACTGGGATGTGTACTGGCACCCCCGTCAGCCAGGGTTCACCTACCAGCATGTTCCATGGGCTCAGCGCGATTGCCTGGGTTCTCGCCATGCTTGGCTGCTGGATTCTCGTCCTCCTCACCTTCAGGGCCTATAATAAACTCCGGTCTGGAAGAAAGGAGGCTATCTTCAAGGCTGTCTGTGGGCTCCTGAAATAAATATGACATGCAGCCAGATGAGCAGCCCTTGGGGATGGAATGAACTGTTCCTTTCAGTTCAACACAGATGGGAAAATGCCTGCTGTGTGTCCCCAGCCCTGGGCGGATCCCTGGAGAGTAGAGACCTGCCTTGCAAAAGAGTAGAGCTTATTTCCACAATGTTTTAAAGGAAATTTGGATCAGAGTTACTGAGACATTCTCATTCCCTTGATATAAATATGGAAAACTCTTAAAAACAATGTTAAATCTTTCTAACCCAGCAGTCCCATCTCTGCTTTAATCCTTGATATCAAAGACCCACTCACCAAGTGATCCCAAATCCACATACACTTTGTTCTACAACAGTTCTATCAGCAGAGAAAAACAAGGGGTTCACAGAAAACCATTAAGACGCAAATACTGGTTGTCAAATAGACACAAAAAACTGCTCTCACATGTGAGAGAGCTCGGTAGGGCAACCCAGTGTCCAGCAGATGAGCAGGGAGACAAAATGTGGTGTTACAGATAGTGGAAGATTATTTGGCCTTAAAAAAGAAAACTACAACATGAATGAACCTTTAGGACATTATGCCAAGTGAAAAAAGCCAGTCAAAAAGGACAAATATTGTATGAGCCCACTGATGTGAGTACTACAGGAGTCAAACTCATAGGAAGAAGAAGTGAAATCGTGGTGTCAGGGGTGCCAAGTTACAGGAGTCACCCAGGTACAGTTTCGGTTTTGCAAAATGAAAAAGTCCTGGTGATTGGTTATATTACCATGTGAATATACTTAACACTGTGTATTTACATATATTTGCATATACATGTGAGACTTTTTAAAACTATCTCCTTCCTTGGTTTTGGGGTTATTGCTCTTCCTCGGTTTTCTCTTGTGTCTCTAGCTTCTTCTTAATTTATTTCTGATCTTCCGTTCTTCCCCATCTTTCCAAATTGAGATTACCTAGGAATTCTCAGTGATCACATCCAGCCTACTAACTCAATATTTGACACATATATTTTATAATAGTTACTGTTTTTTAAACTTAGTGATATAACTTTGCCATAAAACAATGTTTCAATACCAGTAATGCTTTTTACTTGTGAAAAGTGTATGAATGAATGTGCTATACTTAGTAGAATTCTGGATAATGTTACTCCACCTCACATTCCTTTTGAAGAGCTTATCTTGGTGGAAGAAATAGGGAAACTTTCTTTTAACACAGACACAGGTATAACCCAAATAAGATAAGATTGGAGGAAGTCCCATTACACAGACCACCATAGTCTTTCTTATGTTAGATGCGGTTCATCTCATTTTCAACTGCTTACCACCAGCCGGCTTTCTTCTTTGGGAGCCAGTCTCTCCAGGAGCTCACAAGCAAGCTGATAGCAGAGAATACTAGATTGACATAAGTTACACTCAATTGCTTTTTCCTCCTTCTGGCAGGTGTGGGAGCCTCCCCAGGGGGCTTGGAAGACATTGTTTATAATGGAAATAATGTCCTTTGATAAGCTGTGCTCTAAACCCATGGTGATCCCATCATCTTGTAACTCCATCTGAAAGACACCAAAAAAAAAAAAAAAAAAAAAAAGACCAGAAAAAAAAGGAGTTTGGTCCTTTTGTCCAATATTCCATTGGCTCACTAATTGTGGATAATTTTCACTAACTGACAATGATAACAAATTATTAAAAGCTTATGTAGATTCTAGACCAGTAGTATACATTACTTTCTACTGATTTTCTAAAAACAATATAAATATAAGGTGAGTAATAAATTTTTTTTTAATCATGTAGGACATTTAAAGGAGAGTTGTCTTTTAAGCTTATCACTTTGTGAGATTTCACACATTTAAAAAATGCTACTCCTCACCTAGAGTCCAGATCTTGGTTTCTAAATACCATTATCCACTAGAAAGAACCAGGGCTCCTTGGAGAAATGGCTGATTCCAGGGTTAGGGCTAGGAAAACATAAAATGAGCCTGGTAGATCTTGTCATGTCAGGAATTAAGGACGTGTTCAAAGAATGATGGAAACGTCAAAAAAACACATGAGCCAGTCTGAAGGGTCTCCCATTGTCCAAATGTGGGATAATATGAACATCAAAATAAATAATCACAGAACAGATTTTAATCACTGACTAAAATAAGAATCCATGAGTACATACAAGTATAAGTAGACAAATTTCATATTTATATATGTATGTATGTATGCATATACGTGTGGGTGTGTGTATATGTATGTATATATCAGCTAATAAATGAGGGCTCCAGAAAATTCTCATTTGGTAATGATGATGGTAATGACTGATTCAGGTATGAATCTTCCTTGGATGCTAAAGCTAATAGGCAAAAGTCTAATGAGAAACAGGAAATTCACAAAGTATCTCCCTACAAGTTACTTATTCATCACAAAGATGAAAATAGTGACTTTACAGCAAAGAAATTTGGGAGAAATTTACCACATTTTTCCTTTTCCAAGGAAAAACCACCTTTTCCATTATCATGTCATGTGCCTCCTGATCTGGTGCATTGAAAAAGACAAGACATCACATCTGTGGTATTCCTGCCAAAAATGCTTAACCCAAGTCACTTCATAAGGAAACATCAGACAAACTCAAATTGAGAGACATTCTACAAATAACTGGACCATAGTCTTCAAAAATGTCAAGAACATGAAAGCTAAAGAAAGACTGAAGGACTGTCCTGTATTAAGGGAAACCAATGAAGCAGGACAAATAAATGCAATGAGTGATGCTGGATGAAGTCCTCAAGTAAAAACATTTTTTTCTTTTATTATAAAAATGATGATTATTATGTTAGTTTTTTTTTTTTAATTTTTTTTAAAGATTTATTTATTTATTTATACAAGCAGTGGGTATAGTCAGAATTGCGGGAGGGTGAGAGAATTCACCAGAGCCAGAGTGGGGAAGAGAACAGGCAGACTGACGAAATACACTGCTGAGGAGAGCAGCGGGCGGCAGGAGAGGTCTGCGCGCCATGTGGGACCCTCTGGGGATCGAACCGGCGCTGCAGAGGCTGCAGGCAGCTTTGCAGCCCAGCGCTCAACCACTGCGCCACCCGGGGAGGCCCTATTATGTCAGTTTTTAAAATGAGTAATTTCAGTAAGTTAGATAATACATGATAGTATTGTAAAAATATTAAGTTCCTGATATTAATAACTGTACCATGATTATGTAAGAGAATGTCCTTATTCTTTAGAAAATTTATTCCGAAGTGTTTAGGGATAAAGGAACATGATGTTTGCAACTTATTCTCAAATGGTTCATTTTTTAAAGTCTATAATTCATACATAAACATATATACAGAGAGAAATTAATGTAAATATTAGCATCTAGAGAACTGAGAGGGGTATTGGAGAATTCTTTGTACTCTTGTTGCAACTTTCCCACAAGTCTGAAATTATCTGAATATAAAAAGTTAAGAAGAAAGGTTCTTCTGACCAAAACCTTTTAAGCTCTTTTTAAATTATCTTCAAAAGTCATTTAAAATATATTAAAATCAGCCCATCCTTTTAGAATTGTACTGTGCTCTTCCAATAAATACCATTACCCAATTTGTACCAATTTGTTTGACAGAATCAATTCTAATGATATTAGGGTGTTGCCAAAATTCATATCCATTATCATATGTAAACATCAGTGCAGATTTTCATATAAATATTTTTCAGGCTTTTAGGAAATTCCCAAAGGAGTTCACAAAATGTCTTGAGGCATGTTGTATCATTTCAATAGGTGTGAAGATGCCCAACACAGAGAAAGAATCACTATAGAGCGCTTCCCCTCCTTCTTCACCTCTGAACTAAAGGAAGCTCATGCTTCAGCTACCTGCTTCAGGAGAAGATCAAACATGAGGATGAAACAATTTAGATTCATTTCATCATCTTCACAATCAAAGTCAATAGTCCTTCCTCCTGGGTGTCCAAAATTCTTGAAAGGACTACGAAATGGACTACGCATAGGACTCCGAAATGGACTCTGGAAAGGACTATGAAACGGACTCAGCATATTGTGCTGAACTCGTCGACCAGGATCAGAGGCAACACTCACCTAAAAGAGATTATTAACACGCATAAGTGAATTTGCAGAAGCTCAAACATGCAAAAGCTTTTATTTCCAGTTGTCACACTAATTTCCTTCCTTAGCAATACTATGGATCGTCTCAGAATATAAAAATAAAAAATAAAATCATCCATACTTTCTGATTGTCAGGTGAATGAAAGAAACATTAGCACTCTGAAGAATGAAGCTATATTTACCATTATCTATTTCAGGCCATCAAACATTCCCAATTAAAACAAATTGTCTAAATCTCTTGAAAATCACAGCCTGAAAAATGAGAACTTATTACTGCAAGATCATTGTGAGAATAGCAAGCGCAGAATCTCATATTGATAAGACTGGTTAAAGGAGAATGTTCTCTCAAAATTACTAAGCTTCTGTGGGTAAACAATATGCATCAAACCTGTTATATTGGTTATTCTGTTTGCCATCCCAAGCCCCACTCCTGCCTTCATTGTCCTTCTTGTTACTGCTCTGTACCCAAGGACAGAGTCTTTCCTGGCTCCCTTGCTGGTTAGCTTTCGGCTGAGTTCACTCATGGGAGGTACTAGCAGAAGGCCTGAAGCCAGAAGAGAAAGAGGTAGAAGTATTTTTCCCACCTCCTGCCTGCTTTGATACTACATCTCTAGTAGCTTCTCCATCATGCTATAGCTCCTCAAGCAAGACCTTATAACTTAACTTCCCAGTGGGCTCCAGGAATTCTTTCCCTTGTTCTTTTCACCCTAGGGGTACAATGGCTTCCCATTGAACTATTGCTAGACTCTTGGTACCTTATCAGACACCAACCTTTACTACCCTTTTTCTCATAATATATATAGGTCTATAGAGCATCTCCATTAAAATCTATTTATTTGAACCATTTGGGGTAAATTCTGTAGCATGATCTTGAGTGACAGACCAGTATGTCAGTCTCAAATCATATTTTTTTCTCTTAATGATCTTTTTAGTATCCAGAAACAATTTGAATACCATATTTAAAGTAAGGAAGAAGAGTACTCCATTAAGAATTAGAATACCTCGACATCAGTTGTGTTATCTATGGAGAAGCACTTCATTGAGCCTCGGGTTCAGTAGTTGTAAAACGAGGGTAATGAGTTCTTCTCTGAGTGCCTCACACAATTTTGTAACATCGAGAATTGTGAACGCACTGCAGCACACTATAAAGTGCTGCACTAGATAATACAATATTAAAGGTTACAAAAGAAAGAAACAAAATGTAAGTGTTTGGCAGATAGCTCCTATGAGGGAGTTGAAAAAAGTGATGATTAAAAAAAAAAACAGACTACAAACTATGATTCCATGATTATATTTTTCTCATTTTCTACTCCCTAGATACTAAGTAGAATGATTAGGGGTCTGTATACAATGGGAGGATTTGTACGGAGAGGCTTGACAGGAGGGATTGACAGTCAGTTCTCCAAAAATGATCATGGTCTAAGAATCTCAGTTCATCAGCAGAAACTCTACCAGGTCCTCCCTAGAAAAACTGTCAAAATTTTCCAACAGTTTTCATACACTTGGGTCACACAACAGTGACTTTTCTCAACCACAGAGCCACAAAGGGGTCAATGAAATGGGCTCCGCTGACTCACAGTGACAGCACCACTCCCGGTCACTATCAAGTGAGCACATCTTCCCAAAACATAATAGAAAAAGGAAAAAAACAACACATCCAAACTCTTCAATCCCAAAGCCAGGTCTGCCTAGCAGAATTCTCCATGAGATCAAAAAATAAAAAGAGTACCCCCAAAACTAGTCTTTTTCCTTTCATTAAGGGTTAGACATAGCTACTAGGTCAGTGTAGAAGAAAAACTCAAAGGAAGATGAAAACTCAATAACTTAGTAATTACAATCTATAACAAACATATCTTTCAAAAATTATACACACAAACATAAATGCTGTCTGTCATTTAATGTGATTAAAAGATTAACAGTGAGATACAATAAAAGAGCATTTTTCAGAGAAATTTATTATGATGCTACTTTTAGGCCCAGGACAGCTGACAAGAGTTATTAATCTTAACAAGTAAGACAAAAACAGTTGTGGCAATAATTACCCTTCGAGCTGCAAGGTTCCCTGTCAGTTCACTGACTCTTGATTTTCTCTGATTTGCCAGTTCTTTGACAGAATTTACTCCATCAGAAAACATACTTATTAATAGTTGAAGTGGAACCATGATGTCTAACTCCGATAATACCTGGGGAAAAAAGGCATACATCCCCCCAAAATATAAACTTTAAAGCTCAAAAAAACTACATAATTTTTTTCCCAAAGTGAACTATTGAACATATGGAACATATTCTTATCAGCTCAATCATTCTCAATTTTTCACAGTAAAAAAATAAAAATCATCATTGCCTCTTCCTCATGCCCCCCACCCAATAAATTGCCATGTTCTTTCTATTAAAACCTCTAAGTGTCCTTTGACACTGTCCCCTCCTTTCCATCACTGCAAGAGCCTAACTTCATCATCTTTCTCTGGACCAGCACACTCCTTGAGGCTCTTACTCCAGTGCACCCCTCCTCGCTACATGCCCCATCTGATCTTGCTCTCTGGTGCAAACTAGGTATCCTTCTGACAAAATTAAATGACCTTATTTGTAATGAATTTTCTGGAAGTAAATGTCTCCTTCCTTCAGAAAGAATGATTCTATCCCTTTTCTCTACTTTCTTAGAGCTTTGTATATGCACTTACATAGACAATTAACACTTATTAAATTTGGTTATTTGATTCTATTTCTCCCACTATGAGCTCCTTGAAGAATGCGAAAATAACCATTTTTTATCCCATTTTTATCCCAGTGCCTATTATAGAGCCTGGCACATGGGCATTCTATAAATGTTTCCAAAGTTAATTAATAAATGGTCAACTTTAATCATTATATTATTCACTCCATTTCCCAAATGGTTAGTCTAGTGGTTTAAATCTACCAGACTAGTTGAACAAAGGATGTTCCTTCAACATCCTTTAGTATCCTGTCTTCAAACCAAAGCTGTGTCAAAGCCAGGTTCATAAAACTTGCAAAGTGTAATTGTTCTAGCTATGGCAGAGACAGGGGTAAACAGCTTGGTCTGCTCAATCCCACGTGCCATAAAGGCTATGTAAACTGAGTAACACAGATAACATGTAGCCATTGGTACAGGATGGTCTTTCCTAAAATGATTGAGATCTACATGGGATGAAAAGTTAAAATTCTGGATCTCAACAGTGATCTTTTTATTTTTTTAAATAAATATTTATTTATTTATGCATACAAGAGCTGGGGTACAAGCCAGAGGTGTGGGGGGTTGAGAGGATTAACCAGAGACAGAGTGGGAAACAAAACAGGCAGACTGACTGAAATACACTGCTGAGGGGAGCAGCGGGCGAGACAGAGAGGTCTCCTGAGCCATGTGGGTTGCTCCCTGGCCGGCATGGGACCAGCATCAAACTTGCGCTACAGAAGCTGCGATTGCTTCATAGTGCTTTGCTTAACCCCTTGCGCTACCAGGGAGGTCCAATGGTGATGATTTTTTTTAATGATCTCTTTACCTTTTGTAGGCTATGAAAAACATTGTTCCATAGTTTAGAATCCAGAAAGACATCTTCACAACATGAAATGCTTTTGGGATCACAACCTTCCATGATACACAGATATATCTTTACCCATCACTAATCTAAATATTGGTTCCTTCCTCCTTTTTTGAAACTGCCCAAACTTTGTATCAGGCATTCATCTCAATTTATTGAACATCCACTAAATACAAAGCATGTTCCAGATGATGAAAGGAAAGGATGAAGGGAGTTGCAAATTCAAAAATGATAAGATTTGGTTCCTCAAGTCATTTGTTAACAAGGGGGAAAAATGAACCATATCATTAGACAGAATTAGAATTCACAGAGAACCTGGGGAAGGAATCATGAATTCTGATGGGAAAATGGGGGTGTGAAGTAGTAGAAAACTTCATAGATAATTTGTGAGCTGGACTTTCAATGGTAAGGTGGACTTCGTGAGTGGGGACAGGAAAAAAAGTCACACCAGGCTGAGGGAACAGCATCAGTGGCTCCCTAACTCAGTAGCTCTCAACCTTTCCAGGTAAAGGATGTATGGAACATCAAAAAGTTATCAGAATCCCAAAAGACAACTACTATATTTTTCAATATTCATTGATAAACTTACATAAGAACCAATAATTACTGTGAATTCAGTATTACTACTGCAAAAATTTGTATTTTGCTAACCACAACTGTAGCTAAATATATCTGAAATATATTTACCTGTGCATATGAACTATTAGTCTACAGAGAGTCCTCAGCAAATATACAGGTACATGGAGTCTGCAAAAACTGTCCACCTCTCTACCTGAAGATTTAAAGTTCAGAGCTAGGAACTAAAGCCCATAGTGATCAAAAGTATCGTTCACTTACATGAAGCCATAGCAAAGCTTGCTCTTGCACAGAGGAAGGGTATCCTGTGAACCGACAACTAATAAAGCCAAACATCTCTTCCATGGAAAAAGGTAGAGGACAGAGCTCAATGTCAAACATTTTGCTGGAAAGCAGAGCCAAAAAAATAAAATGATCAACTGGCACATAGTGAGGTCTACTGTTGCATTTCCGAGTGCATCTTTCCAAACGCTAGAATAATCTGTATTCTCAATTGTTCTAAGCATGCTTCATTTTATTATAGTAGCTTATATCATTGAAATAGAGATAAATAATTAATATGGTTGTTAATAACATTGGTGCTCAGACTCACATCAGGATTAACAGAAGAAATTGCATTTCTAAAGAATTAGAGTTGCTTTCCCAGGATCTAAAAACATTTTCCCTTTACATGTTTTCCACCTTATCCAAATAATTATACTTGAAAAGAAGTAAGCGCTACGAGGTAACCATTTATTATTCCATAAGAACAACATGTTTTCTGAAAAATTCCAAATCACGTAACATGATTTATAGTGTCATTTCCTTGTGGCCCTTCAAATTCATCTAGAGTTGTTGGAGAGTAAACGAGATTCTATAAAACGCTTATTAGCATGGTGCCTGGCAGCAGTAAGTTTTATTCAACAGGTATCACTGTAATTATGGTGACTTCATCAAACTACTTACCCACCTTAATACTTCCCTGAATTCTTTTAACTGATTATCTGGGACTTCTGTTCTGATGGCTTCCAGCCACTCGGGCATGATACATTCCCACACAGACTGGTTGATCACATTGTAGGGGATCAGGCAGAGGATCCGGTTGAGGCCCTCCTTCAACTGAGTCACCGTGCTGCAGGACTTGTCCCAGTACCCGCCAACCTGATGGTGTTTCCACAGCCACAGAGGAAAGAGCAAACCACACTTGTTAAATCTGCACTCAAGGACTTCCTACAAGAAATGGTCCCAGGAAAGCCCAATCTATGACATCTGACCCTCTGCCAGATACCAGCAGACTTGTAAGAATCTATTAACCACCAGGACTATCACTTACGAAAAGGAAAGGAGAGTTACAAATAGGTCCGAATAATAACCATGCACTGAATTGGAATTATTCCATTGCAGATTTTCAAATCACCTATGAATTTAAGGTCCAAAGATTTACTCCAAACAGAATGAGCCTACTACTGGGTCTTACTCTTTTTTAAGTTTGACAAGTCATTATGAATATGTGCATTTATACCTGTGCTTCAGAGCAACACACATTCTACTATGGCACACTTTGTACTGAAGATGTTTCATTATAGAAAATAAAGTGCAGAAAGGTCTATGGGATATATTTTGTCACAATTTTTTTTTTCCCTAAGAATATTCTAAGCCTGGTTGAATGAATAAAAAGATTTTTTTGAGTCTTTTAAACTTTTTGCTTTTTAAGTAAAAAAACAGTATTTTTACTATTTCCTAATGCAGGAAAAAATAAAAACCACAAATTTCAGTTGTGTTTATAATTCCAATTTTAGATAAAAAGCCCATATTTTGTATTATAAACATCAAAGTACAAAGGGTCAAGTGGTCCTGAATCTTCATCACATATTACAAAATGTGTGGGAATCTACCTTATTTTAAACAAATCCAATTTAAAATATTTAATTATTACACCTAGATTTCCAGGTAGTCAAAACAATCAAATCAGTTCTACTTAAAGCTCAACTAAGTATTTGGTATCGTATCAGCCAATATCCCAGATGAAGTGGACACAGACTCTGAAGAGCTAATACTAATAATGTTGAGATCCTGGAATGTATCTTGGCTGAGTTAGTTTATAGTTAAGCCATTTAAGGTTTACTTGTTTTGTTTATTTTCATTATTTTTCACTGGTTTACAACATTATATATGATTTAGAGACTACAGGATCACACTTTTCAGGTGTATGTACCACATCACCGCCAAGGCACTGGAAGTCCTCCATCACAGTCTATTGTGCCTCCTCCTACTTTGCTTTCCCCACACTCCCCAGGCAGTGGACTCAAATCTACAGTCAGATTTCTAGCATTTATTATTGGTTTGGTTTCAAATTACCCTTGGTTTGATTTCTTTATTTTCCACAAATTAGTGACAACATATGGTATTTGTCTTCCTCCTCCTAAATTATTTCACTCCAGTCTAAACTCTCACAAAAAGAAAATGTTTATCTTTTTTATAGCTGAGTAGTATTCCACTGTGTATATATACCACATTTTCCTAATCTACTCATCTGTATTTGGGCATTTGGGTTGTTTCCATAGCTAGGCTATTATAAATACTGCTTCAGTGAACAGAACAGAACAGTTTAGGAAATGACAGAACAGTCCATATTTCCCTCTGAATTAGTGTTTTTGCATGCTTTAGGTAAATATCTAGGAGTAAAATTGCTGGATTATATGGTAGATCTATTTTTAATATTTTGTGATATCGCCACACTACTTTCCATAGGGGTTGGACTAGTCTCCATTCCCACCAACGGTGTACAGGGGTTCCTTTATATCCACTTCCATGCCATTTGTTGTTTGGGACTTTTTGATATGGACCATACTAATGAACGTGAGGTAGTATATCACTGTGATTTTGATTTGCATTTCCCTGACAATAAGTAATTATCAGCATTTTTTTTTAATTTTTTAAGAATTTATTCATTTATTCACACAAGCACTGGGCACAGTCAGAAGCGCAGGAGGGTGAGAGAATTCACCAGAGCCAGAGCGGGGAGCAGAACAGGCAGACTGATGAAATACACTGCTGAGGGGAGCAGCGGGTGCAGCAGGAGAAGTCTGTCGTGCCATCTGGGACCCTTGCTAGCGGCCAGGGATCGAACCGGCGCTGCAGAGACTGTAGGCAGCCTCGCAGCCCAGCGCCCAACTGCCGCACCACCAGGGGAGGCCCAATTATGAGCATTTTTTCATGACCATATGGCCCATCTGTAGGTCTTCTTTGGAGAAGTGTCTATTTAGCTCTTCTGCCCATTTTTTAATTGGGTTATTTGTTTTCTCTTTCTGTGTTGTATAAGTTCTTTGTAGATCTTACATATGAGCCCCTAGTCATATGTATGATGTACAAATATTTTCTCCCATCAGCTTTTTTAGTTTGAAATAGTTCCAACTGCTTGTATTCCCTTGTTTCTCTTGCTGTTTGGAGACCAGTCCACAAAGGTATAACCTAAACCCATGTCATGGAGTGTTCTGCATATATTTTCTTCTAAGTATTTTATGGTTTCAAGTCTTATATCCAAGTCTTTTATTCATTTTGAGTTCATTTTTATATATGATATGAAATAGTGATATAGTTTCTTTTCTTCCCTTTTTTTTTTTTTTTTTGCATGTGGCTGTCCAGTTTTCCAAACAGCATTTATTGAAAAGACTTTCCTTTCTCCAATGTATACTCTTGGCTCCTTTGTCATAAATTAACTGTCCACAGATGTGCAGTTTTATTTTTGGGCTTTCAATTCTATTCCATTGCTTTGTGTATCTGTTTTTGTTCTAGTACCATACTGTTTTGTTTGTTATAGCTTTATAGTTTAATTTAGAGCCTGGGCATATGATGCCACCATTCTTCCTCTTTTTTGTCAGAATTTTTTTGGCTATTTGGAGTTTTTTGTGGTTCTGTTATAGGACAGGGAGAGGGGTAGCGAACCTCCCCCTTTCCTGGGGACCACCCTGTTACAGTTCCATATGAATTTTAGTAATGTTTCTTGTAATACTTTGAAAAATCTCATTGAAACTTTGATAGGGATTACACTGAATTCATATATTGCTTTGAGTTAGGTGGTCATTTTAACAATGTTAACTCCTGCAATCCATGAGCAGGGACTATCTTAATATTCCTTTGTGTCTTCTATTTCTTTTAACAATGTCTTACAGTTTTCACTGTATAGGTTCCTCCCTCCTTTGTTAAGTTTACTCCTAGGTCTTACTGGTTTTGAATTACATTGTGGAGGTCCAAATTTTGTCAATGGTCTGATAACAAATCCTCTGATTTGGAAGTTTTCTATTGAAAGAGTTTTAAAGAGTTATAAGGGATGGCATTCCCCAAATGCTCAGAAGGCCAGTTATCACTGTAAACAAATGGTTTATTATCAATATGGGTGGAAAGAAGGTCACACACACCAAAAAAAAATGAGCATAGCTAGCCTAAAAGACTTCCTTAATAAAATTAAGGAATAGATACCAGATTTACAACAAGAACTAAAATCCACACTCACCATAAACTCCCTTCCCCGACTTTCTTGCTACAGATAATCCAGTTGGAGGTTGATATTCAGACACTGATGGCATTAATCCAGGGGACTTTTTTCCAAAGTTTAATTGAGCTAAATTAGAATGCTCTACCCAGAGGAAAGGCATATATCCTAAAGCCTTTTTTCAAACAATTTATGAAAAACATTCCAAAGGCGCACAGCTACACGGCTATAAATCTAGAAGTCTAAGAACACAGGACTCTTATTTTTCACCATAGTTGGGAATCTTCTCTCTGATATAAAGAAGTAAATTCAAAATATTGTAGTTGGATAGGAAGGCCAAACTTTAATGTTATTGGGGCCACTACCTAATTCTTGGAAGAATTAAAAATAATAGTCTTTGAACAGTGTTCACCAGAGGGGAAGGCAAGTGAGGGTAGGTAGTAAGTTAAAGGGGGTCGATTGTACAGGGGTAGATGGAAACTAGACTCTCAGTGGTGACCATAATGTAGTATTTACAGGTGTTGAAATAGCTGTATATATAAAAGTTATATAATAAGCCAATGCTACTTTAGTGAATTTTTTTTAATGCCCTTACCTTCCTGAGTCTTTACAAAAATATAATTGTCACTCTAGAAGTATCCCAAAGTCCACCCATCTTTCTGACCAATCCCAAAGCCTCTGCTATTCATTTCAAGATGCTCCCCAATACTATAAAAAGTCAGGACATTAGAAAAGAGACTGTCCTGCACTTAACAAGAAGAAGCAATTTCAAAAGTAATTGCCCTAAGTCTCAACATCCTCAGTAAGGTCCTCTGAGCCTTATCAACTAAGCCTCTACTCAGACCTATTAAAAACTTCAGACTCTCAACATAAAATAATTCTGTCCACCTCCCACATTATTCTTCCCTTAAAACACCCACTTATAAAAGTTCAGTGGTACAGGACAATGTATTGTGTGTCCCAACCAATATCTATTATTAGACAAATATGACCTTGAAAATCCTTAGACCAGTTACTTTAAAAGTTCTCTTCTCTCCCTCTTTGAGATGTAAATCTTTTATTGCCATCACCATCTGTCCCAAAGACCTGAGAACCACCTCATTGAAATGCAAAAATCCAGGGAAATCACCTCTGGCTCTCAATCCAAGGGGCACCTGGCTTTTACTTCATTGCCACCTGTCATAAAATAAGAAGAAATTTTTTTTTCTCCTGATAAGCACCAATTAATACGCCCCCTTAAAAATCCTTGAATACTTTTTTTCCTTTAGGCACCCAATCCTGTAAAAGCTAACTTCTTTTTTTTAATATTAATTTTTTTTTTATTTTTTTACATCAATGTTTATTTTTAAACAATATTTGCTCCCCACCACCCCCTCTGGTGTAGTCCCCATAGAGTTTCCTTCACCAATACACCCAGGTACCATCACCTCAGTCCCCTGTGCTCCATCCTCCCTCCCTCTGATTCCTCTTCCTCCTCCTCCCCTGCAGGATGTCTCTGATTTATAATTGTCTGTTTTTGAAAAGCTAACATCTTTTTTTTTTGTGGGTATAAAACAATTTATTCAACCAATCACGTGTTGAGGAATATTCATGTTGGTTTCCAATTTTTCCCCAAAGAACCAAAGATATAATAAACATCCTTGAACATATATTTTAATATAGAGATTTTTTTTAACATAACTTGTTTCTTAAAAATGTAAGGTTGCTAGGTAAAACATGTATGGTTTATTTTTAACCTATATTTGAATTTTTGCCAGTGTCATTTGTTGTCAAATTTCATATTTCCACCAGAGATAGAGGAAAGTATTTTGTCAGTTTGAAATATTTTCTTTTTTGAGTTCTTATCCCAATCACATGGATAAGAAGTGGCATCTCATTTTAGCTTACATTTGCCTCTCCAAAAATACCCTTCTGGTCATCTGGCCATTTGATGGGGGCCCCTCTCTTAACCTGTCCATTTTTCTATTGAGTAGTTTGCTGCTGCTTCTCAGCTTATGTGAGGTATTTTCGTATTAAGAATATTAATCTTTTTTTTCTTATATGATTTTTTAAATTTTATTTTTATATACACCATGGAATATTACTCAGCATTCAAAAAAGATAAACACATGCAATTTGCAGCAGCATGGATAGAGCTGGAAAGGATCATGCTTAGCAAAATAAGCCAGAAAAGAAAAAGAAAAATACCAGATGGTCTCACTCATAGGAGGAATCTAGAAAACTTAAATAAGGGACCAGGAAAAAGAATAACTATAAGAAAGAAATTATCAAAATCAACCAACAACTATGAACCAGAGACACTCTATGGGGGGTGGAGGGCAGGGAAAGGAGGGCTTTGGGCCAAAATAAGGGGGTTGTAATTGTAAGGGGAATATGAAAAGCTAACTTCTTAATCAACTGAACAAGTGCCCAAGGTGCGGCCTCCATGAGATAACCTATAAGGGCAAATAAAAGGATCTTAAAAGTCTCCCCCAATAATATTGATAAAAAGCTTTAGCCCTTATATTGAATAGGTAACTACTTGTTCCATCTGCCAGAAACCAATTTTAAGTAAAACTGAGGCAAATATGAAAAAGAAACTGTTATATAAACTAGTGAGTTATATATCACCATGAAGGACAGGCAGTCACAAGACGTCCAGAGCAGGCCTTCCAGAGACATGTCACATTGGCAGAGAATTACTTCAAGCTAAGGTCAATCAAGGCCCTACAGGTCCAGGAGAAATTTACCATTCCTTTAACTATTTAGAAAAATGAAAATTGGGGGTATTACCAGAATTAGGATTTTTTTTTTATCAGAAATAACCTTTCTATGGGAAAAATCTGTCAATATGGCAGAGAAAACTAATTATAGAGCATCTGGTCTTCTCCTATGAGTCACCTTCTCCTCATCATGAGGAGCCCCCTTCCTCACTCTGAATCCCCAGACCCATGTCCCACTCCTCAGCTCAGAATATACATCCTCATTTTTGACCCATTTGCAATATACATTTGTAATTAATACATGTGTGATTAAATTTGTTCTCTCCTCTTATTACTCTGCCTGATGTTAACTTGACTGCTTGACAAGACTGAGAAGAACTTAGAGGAGTAGGGGGAAATTTCCTCCTCTCTCTTTATATATATAGTTTTATATGTGGTATTGTCTTACCTCAAAAGAAATGGGACAGCGTTGCCAAATTAACTTATAATTTACAAAAATCCCTCCAAAGATCTCTAATTTAAATGAACTTTTTAAAAGATAAGAGATAATATGAATTAAATATTTCTAAAACTCTCAAAATATATAGGAAGTAACCAAAATGTTTTTCAAGATTAGTGATTTGGATAAATCTGGAAAATTAGACTAATTTAAGATTGTCGATTTAATAAAAGCATCTGTGTTTTCTGAGTTGTTAGCACTGAGTATGTTATGAACAATCATTTTTATTCTATGTGGGTTATTATTCAAGTAACTTAATATATTTAATGTTTAAGATTATAAAACATAGGGCCTCCCCAGTGGTGCAATGGTTGAGCGCTGGGCTGTGAAGCTGCCCACAGCCTCTGCAGCGCTGGTTTGATACCCAGCCTCCGGGGAGGGTCCCACATGGAGCGCAGACCTCTCCTGCCGCCCGCTCCTCCCCTCTTCAGCCATGTCCTCCATCTGTCTGCCTGTTCTGCTCCCCGCTCTGCCTCTTGTGAATTCTCTCACCCTCCCGTGCTACTGACTGTACCCAGTGCTTGTATAAATAAATAAATAAATCTTAAAAAAAAAGATTATAAAACATAGATTTCATCTTAAATAACTTTGTCCTAAAATAGTTGTTTAGAGGTTGGTTGGAAGCTTGCTAGAATATGAAAGAGGAAAGTGAAGGACAAAAATCTGAATGGAAATAGAAGTGGAAAAGAATCTGTGCTTTGGGGAGGGGAAGGAGGAGATTTCTTAGCTTGGCTTCCTACCTTCAATGGGCTTTAAAAAATCCAATCTGATACCTTATGAAAGTTTCAGCAAAGAAAACTTAAGAAGACTGAGGTAGTCAGTTATCATTTTTGCTGCACTTACATAAATTATCAGGCCAAATTTAATGAGCCCAAACTTACTTTTTGAACAAGAATAATCTTTTTTGAACAAAAATAATCTTTGATCAAAATCAAGGGTGCTTGAAGAGAGAAAGTTTATGTTTCAATGGAAAACTATAACCCATCCTAATGGGTTATCAGGCTCCAGTCTTACTCAATGTCTTCAAGCTATTTTTCACCTCTTTATAAACCGGATCCTGCTGTCTTGCACGTGTTGTCAGTAATTAACTATTTCCTACTTTTCTTATCCCACACTTGGCTTGGTGTCACTAAGAATTAAAAACCTAACTGCCCAGATCCTTACTGAGACACAGGCCGTCTTGTTCCAAAGCCCTGCAAGCTAAAGCGGGAAGACTTGATACAATGAAAAGGACATAGTGCTATAACAATTTAGGCCACTCAGGAAGTTCCCCCAAAGCCCTGTATCTTCCATGCTCTGCTCCAAGGAATGACCTTGACTGTGACACTGATCCCATCATCTAAAGGCACTTTGAGCCCAACATCCAGAAATCTTTGAGTGGCTGCCTTCTAAACTCAGAAACTAGGTTTGTAGTCTGCTCTAACCATTAATCTTCACTTTCATTTTATTTGTTTGAATCAATGTTCTTTTCCTCCTTTGCAGATCTCTTATGTTGTAGTTCCTCACCAGAATCTTTTCCCTTAAGCAATCAACCTACTTCCTTTTTTGTGTGAAACTTGTAAGGAAGTTTTGGATGGGAGAAATACGGGGACCCACTGAGCTCCCCCAGAGTTGGTATAAAGATCAATTTTATTTTTTTTTTATAGAGGAATGTTTTATTTATTTTTGTTTGTTTGTTTTGTTTATACAAGCACTGGGTACAGTCAGAAGCGCAGGAGGGTGAGAGAATTCACCAGAGCCAGAGCGGGGAGCAGAGCAGGCAGAAGGACCCAAGTACACTGCTGAGGGGAGCAGCGGGCGGCAGGAGAGGTCTGCGCGCCATGTGGGACCCTCCTCTGGTGGCCGGGGAGCAGCCGGGGATCGAACCGGCGCCACAGAAGCCGCGGGCAGCTTCGCAACCCAGCGCTCAACCGCTGCGCCACCAGGGAGGCCCTAAAGATCAATTTTAAATGAAAACCTGTCAGCTACATAAGATGTACAGAGAAGCTTTATCCAAGCTTGCTTTATCTGACTAAAGCAGATACTCCAGAAAGGACAGTTGCCATAAACTCCCTCCAGGTGGAGCTTCCAGTGAAGTCAGCTACTGGGAGAACAGACTGCCCAGTCCCATTAGCACTAATAAGCTCAAAAGAACTTTCCATACCTTCCCATTGAAGCCCTAACTACTCCCCTCAAGTTAAGTTTGGTATATAAACCTGTTATCTCAGACTTTTGTGGGAGCTATTCATCGCTGAGTGCTCCTGTGTGTAAGCATAAACAAGCTTTTTCTTTTCTTTTTGTCCATTGCCAGTTAAAATGACAGTCCTCAGCCAGAGGAAACAAGTCAGAAGAGGAAACGTTATCCTCCCAACACATTCATTTCTTATCTTCCAGAATCACATCAAACTGATTCTTTACTATTCTAAAAGAAATCATAATAGGAAACAGATCAACACACTCAAAGAATAACAGGAAATGGGGAAATTTCATTATGCAAAAATCCAATTTTATATGTGAGTCAGTAGGTGGCACCAAAGAAGAGAGAAGTCTATCTTGATAAATGCACAGAATGCTTGGAGTCCTGGAAATCTATTAACAGCTACTCTTGTTTTATCCTTAAATCTCTTATTTATGCTGAAAATTGCCTCAAGCTCTCACTGAAAGCGAACTGAAAAATCGCAAATAAAAAATAATTAGAAAATACCTTGGGAAAAAAATTCATATATTGCCTCCAAAAATTTGACTTCCACCTTGCTGAGTAAGACACAAGGTTCACAAATTATATTGTAGTCAAGGAATGTGGGGTCTTCCCAGCAGTACATCCAAAGCCTGTGAGCCACTGAGGCAGAAGCAAGAGGAAAAGCATAGAGAAATCTGTCCTCTGAGCTAGAGGAGAAGAGGTGTTTGGCAGGCCCTCAACCTTTTCAGCACTCCACATGGCAGGCATGATCTCCCCCACTTGTCTCCACTACATGTGAAACCACAGGCCATGCCCCCATTCACATATTAGCCTTTCCACAGACTGTAGACCAGAACAGGACTGGTTGCCAAAGCAACCACATAGAGAGCTTTCTTTTCCTGTTACTTAATTAAAATATTCTGCAATTCAGGAAAGAATATTCCCTTAAATTCTTAGAGACATTTTACAAACACATCATGTCATCTTCCCCATCTTGAAACAACATCCAAGTAGTTCATGACCCTCAAATACAGTTACTAAACCCAACTCACTTAGCTCATTAGTATTGACTGAAAAAAGGAGAGATACGTTCCTCTTCTGCAGACACCAGTAACGCTATGATGGCTAAGATAGAGCTTCTCCCAAGTCCTCTCCAGCGAGGTTCAGACTGTCGCTCTCCACTCACCCTGGCAAATTCCATTGGTTTGGGAAGAAGGCACATGACCATGACGTCGAAGCGAACATCACATACTGTCTTCAGCCACTTGGTGACAAACTGAGGCTTCAGTTTTTCCACTAAACTTCCGACTTCATCATCCATCATATATGCAGTGGAGTGAAACCACTGAAATACCATGGCCACCAGCCTGGCCAAACTTTCCGTAGGCGTGTTTTCACTGGGCGTGCAAAGGCTCACCTGGAAATAAGCAGATTGGACTATGCATCATACTCCATCCACTTTTACATACTTACAACATGCTCATTAAAAGCAAAAAAAAAAAAAAATTCCTACACAATCCATTTGAAATAGGCAGTTTCATAAACGATGGAGGGTTATTTATCCTTGAAACCATGTTCCTCTTCTACAGAGAGAGACTGCGCCAATAGTCTCTTCTCAAGATTGCACCTTTCAATAAGTTTTTTCTCCTATAACAAATCTATTACATAATCTCCATTAGATAAAAGCTTTTAAAACTTAAGCCGACAAAGTAAAATCTCATCAATACCTTCAGTGAAAAATAACCTATATACATTTCAATTCTAAAATGATCAGGTTTAGGTAAGAATATCTATAATCATTCTGAAAACTTAGAAGCCCCCTAATTCACCCGATTATAAATAAAACTTTTTAAAATGGCTTATCATTCATTTGTTCATTCATAAATTATTTTACTAAATATGTAGCACGGTCCAAGAATACAAAAAATAAATAAGCTATTATTCTTGCCTTTAAAGATTTCATACTAGTAGCCATAATGTCACTAAATAATAAGTTCTAGAAGCAAAACATATGAACTCAACAATTTAATCCCTTGAGGCCTCCCTGGTGGCAAAAGGGGTTAAAGTCTACGAAGCTATCTGCAGCCACTGCAGCACAAGTTCAATCCCCCACCAGGGAGGTGACAGGAGCAGACCTCTCCTGTCTTGCCCACTGCTCCCCTCAGCAGTGTATTTCAGTAGACCTGCCTGTTCTGCTCCCCACTCTGTCTCTGGTGAATCCTCTCACCCCCACACCTCTGGCCTGCACCCCAGCTCTTGTATGCATAAATAAATAAATCTTAAAAAAAATTTAATCCCTTATCCTTGAAACCTTTTACCCTGAAACTTAGTAACAAATCCTTTTCAGACAACCATATAAAAGCTTAAAAAAGACCATGTAGGGCCTCCCCGGTGGTGCAGCAAGTTGAGCACAGCGCTGTGAAGCTGTCCACAGCCTCTGCAGCGTGGGTTTGATCCCCAGCCAGCCAGGGAGCAACCCACATGGCATGGCAGACCTCTCCTGCCTTGCCCACTGCTCCCCTCAGCAGTGTCTTCGGTCTGTCTGCCTGTTCTGCTCCCCGCCCTGTCTGGTGAATTCTCTCACCCTCCCACGCCTCTGATCTGTACCTCAGTTCTTGTACAAATAAAAATAAATCTTAAAAAAATAAGATAAAATAAAATAAATTAAAAATACCATGTAAAAGCATAAAAAAGATGTATCACTACGGGGACTTAATCCATGTCACCAAAGGGGCAAAAACAAAAGCCTGCTTTTCTGCAAACTGGCAAATTCAGCATGCTGGGAATTTTGGATCCATGTATTTGCTCTCCACCGGAAAAAATGTTGAAATTGAATGACTGAATAGCCATCATTTGTGTTAGTTTGGCCGTAGTCTTTCAACTGTATGCAGATGATGAGATGAGAGTCATCTGTAAATTGTATTGAACCCAATATCTGACTATATACCTTAGCAATTTTCCCATTTACTTCCTGCCAAATGTGCATTTCGGTTTAGGGTCTGGCCAAGTAGGTTTCAGCGCATGGCTATTTGCTAGAATCAATCAGGGAGCTTTTTTCCCCAAGTCCCCAGATTTCTAGGGCAGGAACTGGACATTGTCAATTTTTGAAAGTCTCCAGAGCAGATCTAATGTGGTGATCATGGCTAAAAACCATTGCCCTCAACTAGAGCATCCTACTGCTTGGGTTAATCTTTTACTTCTTTAAATAGGAGAATTCATCGTGAGTGCAATGTTGGAATGCAAAATGAAGTGGAGAATTAAATTCTCTTTCTTACTAAAAACCATATTCCAAATTGACTGAGCAGCCGCTGGTCGTGTTTATCGTCATCCTTGTTGTCAAAGTCAGCGTTGTCCAGGGAGTGATGGGAGGAGGAGAGGCCCAGCTGCCGCCGCCGGTTCAGCTCATATTCCCGCTGCTCAGCATGAAACTCGGCTTCTTTCAACAAGCTGTCAAAGAGGAGAGATTTCAAGTCAGGCTACCGAGAATGGTTTTTTCCAGATTATGACCTATTCCAGTTACTTCATAGATACTCAAGCTCTCCTCTAGAGGAGTAAGAGTTATGGGGCCTCCCTGGTGGTGCAAGGGGTTAAGCACAGCAGTATGAAGCTATCCACAGCCTCTGCAGCACAAGTTCAATGCCCGGCCAGGGAAGATACCCACATGGCGCAGCAGACCTCTCCTGTCTCACCAGCTGCTCCCCTCAGCAGTGTGTTTCAGTAGATCTGCCTGTTCTGCTCCCCACTCTGTCTCTGGTGAATCCTCTTACCACCCCCACACCTCTGGCTTGTACCGCAGTTCTTGTATGATAAATAAATCTTTAAAAAAATAAAATAAGTTAGTAGGAGTTACTCCAAAAAGCCTAATTTCATTTCCTCAGTTTGTACTCCATCCCCGTTTTAAATGTGAACAAACTAAGGCACAAACAGGCTACTTTCTCCAATCAAACAGGACGGACAGCTCTGCCTTCTGGTTTGCCAATTACCCCACTAGAAGTCAATGTTCCTCCTCTATGTGTTGTGGACATCAAATGTGCTATAAAAGAAGAGACTGAGGAACTTGTAGCCCAATGAAAAAAAACTCAGAATCTAGTACTCAAAGCCCTGAACAACAAATACCCCTTTTCCAATTTGCTAAACAACGGACAATTTTTAAAATAATACCCAGTGTTGGCAAGGGTGTAGCAAAAATTAGCAATTTCATAGTGCACCATTACCTTGTAAATTCAAATACACACTCTGAAAAGCAATTTGGCATTGTATAGAAAGTCATTAAAATATTCATGCCCTTGGACCCAGCCAAGCACATGTGGTCACCGGCCCGAAGAAAATAAAAATACAGGAGAGACATGGTACATAAAAATATTTACCAAAGAATCATTTATAATAGTAAAAATTGGAAGCGATATAAATATTTAACGGTGAGGGAAAGATGACTGTTATGTACCCACTGAGAATAACAACTCTGGAAGCTACACTACCTGGAAAAGAGCTAACGGTGTAATGGCAAATCCAAAAAGAATTGTGGCTACTCTGTGATTCGGTCATAAACCATCATGTGACCAAACTGGAAAAAGAGGACCATGTTGGCTGCTCACCCTTCTATCTCCAAACTTTCTGAAATGTTTTATCTGACAAACATGTATTGCATTTCTACATGTGTCAGCCACTGGGATGAGAGAAACTGAGAAGATGTAAGCCTGCCCTTAAAATTTTACGTTTTAATATCAGTTTTTCAAAGCCTCGCCTCTGAGAGCAGAGAGCACAGGTCAGCGGCCGCCCCGCCGCGGGCTCTGTTTTCTCCTCTGGGACAGAGGGAAACGCGGCGCGGCCTGCCCGGGCCGCCGACCCGCCGTCGAGCCGGGGTCTCCGAGCCCCGCGGCACCCCGACACTGCCGCCCCCGCGCCTGTTCTCCAGGCCCTGCGCGTGGCCGTGAGGCCGGCGACTAACCGGCCCCCGCGGGCCTAACACCCGCTGGCATCAAATAAAAAATGGAGCTGCAGGAAGGAAACACGGCGGGCGGGAGGGCCTGGGGCCTCGGGGCGCGCGGGGCGCGCGGGGCGCGCGGGGGGCCCCGCCGAGCGTACCTGATGACGGCCTCCACGGCGCACACCAGCTCCTCGGCGCCGCACTCGCGCGTGTTGATGGGGGGCGGCGAGGTCTGGTAGAGGTGCGTCTCCGCCGCGGCGCCCACCTCGCTGCTGTGGTGGTTGGAGTGGCAGCGCTTGCAGTAGCGCACCGGCCGGTTGCCGTGCCGGCCGCAGCAGCCCGCCGAGAAGCAGGTCACCACGGCCCGGCGCACGTGCGAGCTGCAGTTCTGCAAGCGGAAAGCGACATGCTCGCTGAGGTTCCGTCAGGAACGGGAAGGAAGAGAAATTTCGGGGCGCGGGAAGGGGCGGCGCACGGAAGGGCCACGCTCCCCAAAATGCAGAGGGCGCCAGCCACGGTGAGGGGAGGCCGGGCGGCTGTGGGAAGGCCGGGAAAGCGGCCGCAGCCACGGGCTGGGGGATCTCTGGATCATCGCCGATCCGTGTCACCGGAGTTTACAGCAGAAATATGTGGGGGAGAGGGAAGCTGTGGTCCAAGAGAATGATTTCGACCTCAGAACAGAAATTCAGAAGTGCCCCCCAACGCCATCTGTCCTCGCTGCATTCACGGGGCCTGGGGTGGGGGTGGGGGCTGGGGTGGGGGTGACGGCTGAGCCGGCTGAGCTGCCTGCCCAGCCTTCCCCCAGCTTCCCCCAGCCTTCCCCGCCTTCCAAGCTCTTTCCATCAAGGCCTACAGAAGACCTCAACTGGCGCCATGGAAACATATCAAAACACAACAAGAACCATACAGACTGCTGTTGCCAACAACCACAGGCAAGGAGTCCCCAGATGAGGTGACAGAGAGGAGAGAGGCGCAGCACAGGAGAGAGGGTCACGTTCAAGGGGCTGTGACCCCCGCTGCCCTGACAGGAGGCAAGAAGCCAGGCAGCATCCACAGAAGCAACTGGAAGTGCTGTCAGGGTGCGGCCCTGGCCTCTGAAAAAGAAGTGTCCCCAGACTGTTAGAAATGCCTCCCCGCATCCTCCCTGTCTGTGGTGGAGAGAGCTTTTCAGTTTTTCTGTAGGGCTTATAAAGGTGTGAATACCTCTGGGGGATATGACACCCTAAGCCACCTGGGAACTCAGAGTTTGGGGAAGATTTGAGAACACCTGTGACAGGCGCCAGGGGCGAGAAGACGGCAAGACCAAAACCTGTGAGAAAACACGACCATGTCCTCAGCTGTCCACGGGAACAAGCATTTCAAAGTGAAGGCTCAGCCCCCCAAGGCTCTGGGTGCTAAAGCTGGGAAATCTCATTTTCTGAACAGGACTCACATCAACAAATCATAAAATCAAGTTTGAAAATTTTATATATTTTTCTTTAAGGGATTTTAAAATTACTTGTTAAAATAGTGTGTTTGCTCTGCACCCGCGTCTTCTTGGACTTCTTCAACCTTCAAGCCAGGCCTGACTTCCCCCAGTGGGCAGCTTTCCTGCTTTGTGCCCTTCCTTTCTCTTTCACACACGGTTTCATTGTGGAAGCACATGAGTCCTTACTGGCTTGGGGCCTCTGCTCACCCACCACACCACCCCCCACCACCAGCAGTGTGGCACACATCACAGTCCTGTAGTCTTAGTGTTTATTTCCGTTGTTCCTCTGGGAGTCCCACTGTAATTTAAATAATAAGGTATGGATATGGGTGTAGCTGGAGCTATTAGTTATAACAAAGTCCTGAAGTTTAGGACTTGTTTCCCACCCTGTTTTCTAGTCACAGATTATTTACATTCTTCCCATAAGCAAATTCCTGGCTACAGGTCCAAGGTCCTCTCACTAAATTAACGGAGAAGGGTCAAAACAGGGGAGGGAAGAGCACAAGGGACTATGGTGAAGGTGCAGGGGTGATGTGGTGGTGGGAGAACTATGGAGACGACACCTGAGGGGAGAAATAAAATATTGTTCAAAAAATGAATGACAATGAAAAAAAAAATTAAATTTAAAAAATAAATTAAGTCCAGTTGTGAATGAGGTCCTTCGGCTTTGGTTCCTCAGGTGCCCCCATTTGCTTTGAATCTAAGTGGGTTCATGGTTGCTTCAATTGAGACAGTATGGCCGAAGTACCACAGGATCCCTGAGCCAGGTTATGGAAAGACATGCACCTTCCACCTGGCTGTCTTGGAATATTCTCTCCTCAGAAACTTCCTCATAGGATACTCTTCTCAAAATATTTTGCCACAGTCAAGCCACATAAAGAGGTAAGTTTTTTATTAACAGTGCTGACCAAGCCCACTGACCAAGTCTTCAAATCACCACCTTCCAGGCCCCAAACATACAAGCTAGAAGCATCCAGATAATCCCAGCCCCCAGCGAGTCAAGTATTCCCAGATGAGGCCCCAAACATCATCAAACAGAGACAGGCATGGCCTGTGCCCCGTTCAAATCCCTGAGTGATTTCCTATGCAGTGTCTGGATGTAGCGCATATAATAGTATCTGGCATCCCAACTAAAAATCAACCTGCCATCAATTCTCAACATCACAAATAAAATACTTTTATTTTTTGTCCAAAAATAAACCTTTGTTTGGTCTAAACAATAGCTATGGTTCCTGCTAAGTTTTAATAATCTATTTCCAAGCCACAGCAGCAACTCAACCCATGTTGAGATACGTGCATTCATTTCAAAAGTGAATTAGAAAATTCTTCCTCAGATTCAGACTCAGTTGGGCATGGTTTTCAAATGTTCACTCCAGCTACTCCGTTTCACTGCTTTGATTTCTAAACATGAATAAACAACTCCAAGTGGCCTCACAGAATGTAGAATTGAAATAAATCAAGGTCTGTTTCTTTTTCTTTACAATCTTAATGCTGTCATTTACTGATTTCAAAACCTCTGTTCAAATGCAGGAATATGTAGTATTGAAAGAGGCCCAACACAGACTGAAGGAATTCTGAACTATTATGACCATAACATAAAATTAATTTAGAAGACAGTGTGTGTTAGAGAGTAGGTAACAAACATGCTAACTGATGCTTATTACTAAAAGATTTTTATCATAGGATGGAGGAGAATGTTAAATAATGATCCCCTCTGGGTATCAAGTATGTAAGGTATATCACCAGAACAAGGACATGCTGATTTAGAAAATAAATGTGTCTCTCATTCCAGTCTCTTGTAAAAGATTCTCAAACTAAGACATAGCCTCAGGATAAAAATCAAACCAAAAGTATCCTGAATGACTGCGAGATCCTTTAGTAAAACTCCAGAAAAAAAGTAAGGTACCTGGTTGAGCCTGTCAACTAGAACAGGAATTCTAATATTTTTAAAGGCAGAGAGGAATGTCAAAGTATAGAAAAGACTGTCTTTGAAAAGAAGTAAGGATGTGACTTTGGGGGCATGGAACCCCAATGAGCTTCATTGAAAATCTCAAAATTTTAAAGAAAATCATACTGGTGAAGCACCACCAGCTTACACTAGAGGGGACAGACACAGTTCAACATGAAGAGTCCATGGGACCCCCAACTTCTCTATGCAGGAAGAAAACTCAACCAAAACAAAAGCACTTTCCTATCAGAAAGGAAAGATGGATGCCCCAGAGAGTGAAGCGAAGAGCCCAGGAGGACAAACCATGTATTCGGGAACTCCAACCAGGAAGCAAAAGGCAGTGTGACTAAGGCACATTCACTGTGCAGGAGACAGAGGAACAGTTGACATGTTCTGGCTGGTACTTCTACAGACCAGAGACTGATGCCTGCCGTTTCTTCCTCTTTTTGAATAGAAGTCTCTTGCCGTTTTCCAGTCCCTAGCTCACCATTATGTCTGTTTGCAGGGGACAAATAACTTGCCTTTTTATTTATAGGTTTATGGATCAAGAGAACTTGTACTCAAGGAGTTTCATCAGTGACCAGACCTGATGCAGATCTCGGAATAACTGACTGTCAGCCTGGAACCATAAATAGATAAGACTTTTGGGAGGTCTTGTAAGATGGTGAGAGCACTCTGCATATGGTAATAATATAAATAACTACGTCCAGAGGTGGATTATGGTAGATTAAATATAACCACAACATTCCTGCTGTTCCTCCTGTTAAGAAGAGAGGTCTCCTTCCCCATCATTGAACTAGCTTTGACCAATGGCATGCAGCAGAAGTTATGCCAGACAACATCTGCTCTTCCGTCTCAAAAGGCCTTGCAGCTCCTCTCATTCTCTCAGAATAAATTCAACTAGCTTCCTGGAGGATGAGAAATCTAACAGAAAGAGAGAGGGTCAGACACCCCACTCACCCCACCATTCCAGCCATCGCAGCTGAGGCCCCAGACAAGGAAGTGAGGATATCTGGGACCAGCCAATCCTGAGTCTGATTACAAATTACCAACCGATTACAAATACCTGAGTGAGCTTGGAGGAGTTTATCAAAAGAACTGCCTAGCTGAGCAAAGGCCAAACTGCCAAGCCCCAGAATTGTGATCAAATAAATATTGGTTATAAGTCACTAGATTTATTAGTTTCTTATGTGGCAATAGGTAATTGAATCACTCTCCAAATAGACCCACTCATGGCCAATCTCCTAAAAGGTTTAAATGACTTGTATATGGTCTCATAGGTAAGTGGGAATAGAACTGATCAGAACCCCAGTATCTCAACCAATTAACCCACGGTTCTTTGTAAAATGGAAGTGGCTTGGAAAACTGTAGAGAAAAATGGTTAAAAGAAAGTTGAAGAAGGAATCTTTAACTAGAAATAACATTCAACTTACAAATAAATAGTTATTTATTTTCCATAAATAGTTAATCTGGGTATGTTTTTGACACCCATATATTGAACCATTTGTCTTCCACCTCAAACAATGAGGATTGTTAGCATGCCAGATACTGAAGTTGCACGTATATTACACTGTCATTCAAACCTTTTTGACTTTTAAGCTTCTATCCAACTGTTACATATATGCTTTTACTTTATTTCAGATTATTTGTCAAAAACACTGGGCATAAGATGTTTGAGCAAAAGCAGAAATGGAAACAGACCATTCAGGCACAGCAACCTTGCATGCTACATTATTTCTTTACCCCCTGCACAAATACAGTGACATGTGCACACTGGGACAACACATTGCAGAAATGAGGCAGCTGTCAATGAGCGAATTTACATACACACACAGCAAACCATGCCCCCCACACACAGATGGTTGCGCTTACCTTTTTCTGACATATAGCAGATATTTCAGCTGTAAGGGGAAGGCACACAGAATCAACAAAGAAAGAGCCCATTTTAAATAAGGGCAGCCATGAAGGGAAGTGAAAAACCAGCTTAGTAACACAGTCTTTACACTTGGTCAAAAGCTTCTCATTTGTCTCGTAAACCGTCATCTACTATTGGTCTCTGTTTTCCTCAGAGAGCATGAAATGTATCTCTCATCTGGCAGTGATTTAGGGGTTTGCTTTATAAGGTTAAAAATACCTGCAAGCAACATACTTTACAGATTTTTTCTAAGTAAGTCAACATTCTCAGACAAGACTTAGAATTCAGATCAATAAAATTTTAATCTCACCTCATTTTACAGAGAACAAAACTGGGAACTGCTCTAGTCACATGACTTTTTCGAGATCAATCACCCAGCTTATCCACGGAGAGGTAGATCCAGAGCTAGATCTCTGCTTTTACTGATCTTCCCCTCATACTCTAAGGCTGTGTTGGTGTGTATTTAAGGGAAAGCAACAGTCAAGCCCATGGAGTGACCAGTTGGAGTAAGTTGTTTCACAAAACGACTGTGCACTTTGGGATTGACTTTAACAAATGGGTAAGAAGTCTTTTTAGTGGGCATACCAATTATCTCCATGAAAAGTGGTGCTTATGAACACTTGAGATTTGTTTGTCCAAGAATATGTTAATTAACATACGAAAATGTTAGCTAACATTTCCCCAGAAATAATAAGTACTCAAAAAATGAACTAAAGCAGTATGAGCTGTTATAATTTGCTAGAAAGATCAAAGGTGTCTCCCAAGCCTTGTCTGGAAAGTAGGAATTAATGGAGGCCAACTCAATGAAATTTACCCCTCAGTTTTAAGAACTAGTTTTGTATAATTAATCATATTTAATAGCTTTATATCTTAGCGTTTATCTTAACACATCTCTAGATAAACAATGAGAAGTTATTATCAATTTTCTTCCAAAGCTAAGTATCATGTGGAGAGGATGACCAGAATATGACATCTTAAATGTTGTTTAGAACTTGACTGTGGATTTCCCTCAGAGTACTGGAAGATCACTAACAAAGTAGCCTAATTTAAAGGGGGAAAGTTACCATTACACATATACACCCAAGTTGTTTTACAAATATTCTCATATGAAATTTCAAACTGTCTTGTGGAAGGACACAGAGTCTGACATATTGCTCCATCTTATTGATAAATTAATTTCTTAATAATAAATAAATTCACCGAATAAATTAATTTCTTAAGATTGAGATGACCTAGTATTAAAAGTTAGACCACAAAACTAGTGTTATTATTATCAGGCAGATTGGGCCTCCCTGGTGGCACAAGGGGTTAAGCACCACACGATGAAGCAATCTGCAGCCTCTGCAGCACGAGTTTGATCCCCAGCCAGCCAGGGAGCAACCCACATGGCACAGCAGACCTCTCCTGACTCGCCCGCTGCTCCCCTCAGCAGTGTATTTCATCAGTCTGCCTGTTCTGCTCCCTGCTCTGTCTCTGGTGAATCTCTCACCCCCTTCATCTCTGGCCTATACCCCAGTTCTTGTATGCATAAATAAATAAATCTTTAAAAAAATTATCAGGCAGATTCCTTACATATTGTAAAGATTCACAAAATCTAGATAACCTAAGTTTGTACATTTCTTTTTGAATGAAGCCTTTCATACAATTTCTTTTAACTACCTCTTCAGTCATATACCCGGTTCCTCCTGGGCACTGATCCTGACTCAGTATGCACCCAGCTTTTTCCACCTTTCATCTTTCCTCTGCTTTTCTGAGGTCTTTCCTTCTCATTTTGGTCTCTAATTAGGTGGCTAGAATAAATACTTTCTTTCCCAAGTGTGCACTGCAATCTCATGGTTTCATTGAGATGGGCCAGATATTCTTTATCTTCATTTCACTAATGGGGAGACTGAGTCTCAGAATGATTAAATGATTGTCCCTAAAAACACAGAACTAGTAATCACAGGAAGAGGAAGAGAATTCTCTTCACACTGATATTCCTTATTCCTTATTCCCTTTCTAACCTGGCACAGCAACAGCACTCTGGTAATACCTGTTATAGATACAGAAACTCCCTTAACACTTAACTCAGCAGCACTTTCTTTCATCGTATGAATTCTAATTTCAACATCTGCCCTTAATTTTAGTAGAGATGATAACTCCTCCCTCATTATTAAAGGTGTGGGCACATTATAAGCAAGGCATTGATAAAATGCTTCATCTCAATGAATATTCATAGAATGTAATACTGTGCTTACTGTCTTTGTTAAATAAAAGATGCTAAGGAGACAATCAACCATGCCATTAGTCATGATTACTCATCATTCATCCTTTCTGAAGTCAACCATACCTTGTGGAAGAAGAACATCAATCAGCCACTCACTATGGTCCCTAAAAAGAAAAACAAATTCATTTTTTAGTTTCTTTGCAATGTTACCCTTCTGCATGAATGTTTATAAGCTGCACACTCTTGCTAAAAGGCTTTTAATAAAAAGGAAATGTAATTAAGAGCACTATGATAATAAACTTTTTAAATGTCTAATGCATTCCAGCTAAATTATAAATTATAGGCATTTCATCATATTCAGTTATCTTTAAATGATACTTTCCAGATGCTAATTAAGTCAACCAAAATACAGCATGATTTGTACAAAGCTGAGTGTCATTTTGTGAAACTAAAAAGCAAAGAGAACCCATATGAATTACATGGCATGTTTGAAAACCACAGTTATCTTTTCTTTTTCTCTGTGGTCTTTATAACCAGGTCACTTGAATATTGGAGCTGCTTTATCAAGTGGAAGAGCTTTCTCTTCTCACAAGGAGAAAAATGTAACATTTCAAAGCTCAAGTCACTCAAATACAAGTTAGTTCTGTGTTAAGTCATAGGACAAACCAACCTTTATAAAACAGAGAGGCTAATGGGAAGGATGGCCATTGTAACGGATTTAAGTCCAAATGCTAGCTCTTCTGTTCTCGATGTTGCCTTACTCCCTTTTCTTTGAGCACTAATACCTACCCAGCAATCCTCTGGCTGCATTCTTCACAGAGATACAATGGGGGTGGTTTATCACCCAAAGCTACTGACAGGGAAGGGTCTATACACATCTGAAACACATAAAAGACAGAATGAACTATCCTGTTCTGTTTATCACATTCTCTATAACGTGAGTACAAATGTTTCAATAATGGCAGATTTTCTACAGCAAAGTGGAATAAACTGGTTTTAATAAAACTATAGCTGCTTTCCTGTATTGACGGATGAGTCCACACTGGGGATTTAAATGTGGCAACTGTGGTTTTTCATTTCTCCTGATATCTGAAATTCAAGTTAAAAACAGTGTCAAGAAATTCATCCTCATTTCGCAGAGATAAAAACAGCATCCTGGTCAGCGGATGCTCAGATTGCCTCTAAATCACTTGTATAATAATTTCTTCTCTAAAGTGGTAAACACAGTAATCTCTCTTTAGGAAAAGGGAAAAAAATTTATAACGGTTACCAAAATGCTGGCAGGACAAAATTTTGCTTCTCAAGAGAGAGCTCCTTCAGAAAAATTTAGCATTAAATCTAACATTGAGTGGTTCACTTCCCTTACTCTGGAATCTAAGTTCTATTATCAATCATCCAACACTTCAGTTTTCTGAATTCTTTCCTTCCTTGTGTGACTTGCAATTTGTTTAACCTGCTGTGCATTATTTCGTTTTGGATTGTTTATGGCTGGTTTTTAGTGTCCTCAGTACAGAGATGAAAAGTGTTAATTTTACAGTTAATCATCAGGATATTTCAAGTACCCAGATGTTTTAAGAAAAGTGAACAAACACATTCAGTGAATAGCTAAATTTTGGATTTTTCCTCAATTTAAATTTCTGTGATTTGCCAAAGCCATTTTGAATTCTGTTTCAGCCCTGCAAGAAATAATCAATCAATGCTATAGCTGATTATGCGGTGAATATGTGTAGTAACAAATTCTCCTGGAATGTCATTCTGTCTTCCCCTTAGCTATTTTTCACTGTTCTGAATGGGAAGGGGGGTAGTGAACTGAACTTACAACCTAAACAACCTGTCATTTTTAATTAAAACCCTGAGGAGTTCAATGATTGTAGGGGGAAAGAATAGGCATTTCCGTATTTAAATACTTCTACCATCAAAATCTGCAACTTATATATATATTCCCAATGTTAAAGGCCCAGTGCAAAATTTTTCTTAATTAAATTTAAAGCTGCTTTCAATGCAGTGAATAACTACTTTTTTTTTGGGGGGGGGGGACCCTCGCCGGAGGCCGGGGAATGAACCAGCGCTGCAAAGGCTGCGGGCAACCTCACAGCCAGCGCTCAACCGCTGCGCCACCAGGGGCGGCCCGAATAACTACTTTTTGATGGGTTAAATCAGAGATTAGCAACCTTTTTGTAAATGACCAGAGTAAATATTTTAGGCATTGTAGGTCGTGCATTCTCTGACACTCTACTCCTTCTCAACTAACTCAATGGTAGCATAACAGCAGCTACAGAAAATGACAGGCAAAGAGCACAGCTGTGTTCCAAGATTTGACTGTGGACCACATTTGGCTGACTCCCGTGTTGGATAATTATCTGGTCTCCAAAGTACTTCATAAAGTAATTTTCAAGTAGACCCAATAAAATCAAAAGCAGAGGGTGGAATGATGAACTATAAGTTGCACACATTTTCACTCTTAATCCTCTCAACAATTGGCTTTTCCTGAAAAGTATTTTTTTTTTTTTGCAGCTTATTGCAACAAAAATGGCTAATATTTTTCTATCTGGCAATCATTAGTGCCTAATGGCATAGCTCACTACTGCAGATATATCGCACATTTTGTGACGATGAATCCATTTTCCCTGAATCTTTCAATGAACACATGCAGACTTCTCTTCACTGTAGTTACTTTGTCCTCACCTCCAATGAGTCATTGATAGCTCTGTCAACTAAAGACGTTTTTTACTCCACTCAAAAGGATAAATTCCTAGGATGTTAGAGATAGCAAAATGACCTCTGACCTTGTAAGTTGAGTTAATTAACATGACCATCACATTTGTGACTGGTAGTGTCAGGTCTGTTCTACTCTGAAGAAGTCAGTTACAGCCATAGCAGTATGTTCAAATCTGGCTGTTGTACTGAAAAAATAGTTATTATCTGTTCATAAACAGGACAAATGCCCAATATAAAGGGTTAAGGAAACAGATAAAAGGAAAGAATAAAATGTAAGTAATCCAGTGACTGCCACCTTGATGCAATTCCGAGTGACATCTGGGGACCATGACAGGTGGTGGTTGTTTCCCAGGAAAGTGAATATAAAGATATATTAACGCATTTTTTTTTTTAAGTAAATGGGCATCATACCATACAATTTCATAATTTCCTTTTCATTTAATGTTATTTTATAAGCATGTAGATGATGGACACTCGTGCCCTGCAGAGAGTCTTGCGGTCGCAGGGAGGAGGCTGGATGCCCCCACTGCACGGAACGGCCCTGAGCCAGGCCTGGTGCCACAGGATGACCCTCACCAAGGAGCTGTAACAAGAGCCCTGTCTCTCTGAGTAGGGTGAAATGAAAACAGAAAAGGAAGCTCCTTAGGAAAACTGCGGTGTTGAAAATAAAATTTGAGGGTGGAAATGTTTTGGAACTAGACAGAAGTAGTGGTTGCATGAATTCATGATTGTGCTGTCACTAAATTGCTTGCTTTAATATGGTTTGTTTTTATGTTATGTGAATTTTATCTCAATTTTAAAAAAATGACATAAAGCAACATAGGTTGGCCTATGCTGGGGACTGGCTATAGGAAACAGCCTGTGGGAAAGTGAGGCCAGCCCAGAGAAGTGGACTGAGCTATTTGCCTAGAAGAGAGGGAGAAAATCGAATTCAAAATGATTCCTGTGAGTAGGTCAGAAAGTATCACTAGTCAGAAAGTCAGAGGACTCCTGAGAATGAGGTCTGACATGAAAGCAAGGAAAAAAAATAACTGGAAAGCTGGACTAAAGTTCCTCTTTTCTGTTGCTGTCTGAGTGGTCCAAAAGAGAGCTGTAAGTTGAGCAGGAAGAAGGAAGGCTGGCTATAGAAACTAAAGACAGACAGAACCATGAGGAATCAGAGTGAATTCAGGAATAATATATGAATTCACATGTGTTTAACTCAAAACGTCATTATACCAAAGAAAAGTACCTTTGAACCCCAAATGTCTATGGAATTTCAGAAGAGAGGTGTGCACAGTTGGACCTAAAAGGTTTTGCTTACATCAGTGGGTAACACTCGCTTGCTCTTTTCCAATAGAAATTTACTCCATTTGCCTTCATCGAAAGCAGAGATCAAGCATAATATGAAAGGATATTCTTTGTTAGATAAGTCTACATGATGTTATTGGCACTCTTCTGGCACTTTCACTCCAATCATATTTCTCTTTTGGTTCCATTTATATTTCTTTTTATCAAAGCAACTCTGCAGGACAGCATTATCTAAGTTCCCATTGTGCATCATTAACAGCCAACGTGTGTATACACTGCCTCAAGTTCACTGATGAAGGTCGAATTCTGTCTTTCACTATTCAGTCATCCCCTTTTTCATGATTTACCCACCTCTTCCCCCCTCTTTCCTCCTGGTAACCACTAGTTGGTCTTATACTCCAAATGTTTTACACTTTTGTTTCTTATACTTTATTTTATCTCTTCTACTGTTTCTCTAAATGATAGTGTTAATTTTCTGTTATTTGATAACTTTCACAATCTACCTATCTGTAAGAGAAACAAACTTCCAAGAGACAAGTTCTAAAAAGGAGCTGTGAACTCTTAATCACTTGACATAACTCTTATTCTCCATAACATAAAAATTAACCCTCACAAATCCAGCCACAGGTCTAATCAGCCAAGTGTTTTATATACAGCAGATATAAGAAATTTGGTTAAAAACTGCAATAATTTTTTAACATTCAACTTCAAATATTCAGGGTTAAAACAGGACAGAATCAAATTGATATGATTTAAAAAAGAATGAAACTGAGGGTCAAGGCACCTGGTTCAGGCTGTATGACCCCAGAAGAGTGAAATGACCTCCCTCAGACACTGCTCCACAGCTCTAATGTGACTCCATGTGTTTTCTGTCCCGTCACCCCTCGGTCATTTCAAATAAGTCACATCTATGTACTAATACTTAGCAATTGTACTTGTATTTGGCTGTGACTCTTGAATTAACATAGTCACATACTAGACACTCATAAATTGTAGTATTCATAGGAAAACAGGGGCAAAGTCCATTTCCTGAGTTTATTAGCTTAGGCAGAAGTGAGTTAAGGACAATGTAAGTTTTTCACCATGGTTATTCTGACAACCAGCTCACTGCTAGAGAGAATTTAGCTATGAACTCAGAGCCAAACCTGCAGACATCACTATTCATTGTTCTGTCTTGACCCAATCTGTCAAAGTACAGATTGAACACAGAGGTGCCTGAAACTACCACAGAGCACTGTGTACAGAGTACACTTTACAGTATAGGGTGTAATCTACTTCATTTCATTCAGCCATTTGTTCTTGATAATTTGACTGCTAACAATACACTATGACACCAGGTTTAATGACACAGTACCTTCACTGCTGGCTTGTTAATTGCATTGTGGCATTCAATGTGCTGGCAGTGGATGGGATTCCAAGCTGTAAAGCAAAGCATAGTAGATGAATACTTCTCACTGAAATTACTACTGCTTAAAAAAAAAAATACAGCAATATTTCACTATTTCCCTTTGCCCTAAATAAAACCATCATCAGAAGGCTTCCTGAAAGTTATTTTTTTAATCTAAGCTGAAAAAATTAAATAAGCAAAGATATTATAAACAACTCCATCCATTTTCCTCAGGGAGAGACAAGCTAATAAAAGGTGGTATATGCATAATACTACCTCACCATGATATACCATTAGTAAGTTCTCAAAAGTTTTTACATCAATGGTTTCACTTGATCTTCCCAACAACTCAGTGGAACAGGAGCATCAGATTATTAACTTCATTTCATATGTGAGTAAGTTAAGTAACTTACTAAGAGTCACAGTTAGCAGTAAATGACAATTTAGAGCTAGAATTTATATCTTTTGATTCTAAACATTCTGCTCTTTTCACTATATTAAATAACAAACGATTCTTTGATACCAAGAAGTACTTCAAAAACAGTAACTTAAATCAATGATAATGCAACCTCCAACATTTCATTTTCCACTCCATCCCTGTCAAATGTGGAGACAGGAAATACCAAATTCTTGCCCAAATGAAATGCATGTCTCTCCCATATGTGACCCACAGGCTAAACCTCTGCTAGTTTTATAATGCCCAATTCTTTTATTCTGTACACACAGAATGAGGGTAGGGCTCAATAACCTGGGATAGGAAAAAAAAAAAAAAACAGGAACCACAGTTAATAGTTATCATCACCCAGATAATTCTGTAGCACAAATCATTTATTTAACAACATTCCATTAAAGAACTCATAAAGAATAGGATGATATTTTTGAAAGTAGGACTTCCTAAATTGTCATATTCTAATCTTAAAGGGCTATGATTGGTCTAACATAGAAGAATCTGAAGATAAGAGAATAGTCTTATATCAAATTATAATTCAAAACTATTATTAATGATGTACGCCAAACTTATATTCCAAATATTTTATAAAATTATCTTTCAAGGAATATCCCAACTTCAAGTCATCTTGAAGTTAAACATTAAAAAATTATATGTGTCAGATTTGGGATTTGGAAAAATATAATCAACAGAAGAGCTGACTTTATAAAATATGCAATGGATCTATTTACTTAAAAAGAAGACAAGAAGTTCAGAACAGAGACTACTTCTCTAATGACACAGTATCACTATCACATTACTTATAATTTTAGAGAAAGAGGAAATGAATAGAGACAGATAAATGAAGAAATAATTTTAGGGCCTCCCTGGTGGCACAAGGAGTTAAGTCTCAGCACTATGAAGATATCAGCAGCCACTGCAGCATGAGTTTGATCCCCCACCAGGGAGCTAACACACAGGGTGCAGTAGACTTCGGCTGTCTCACCCGCTGCTTTCTCAGCAGTGTGTTTCAGTCAGTCTGCCTGTTCTGTTCCCCACTCTATCACTGGTGAATCTTCTCACACCCCTATACCTCTGGCCTAAACCCCAGTTCTTGTATGCATACATAAATAAAATAAATCTTTTAAAAAAGGAAAAATTTTAATATAGACATTCTATAAGATTTGTTTCATATATGTGGAAGAGTCAAGATGAATAAACAGAGTAGTAACAAGATTTCTTGTGCAACTAAAAGAATCTAGAAGATAAGACTACCATTAATCAACATAGGAACTGCAAATACATGGGACATGTGTCCTATTTCTCCAATGTCAAGCCCAACACAGACATCACTAATCCATAACAGTATTTCTTCTTGCTGAGACCAGAAATATTTTAAAATACTTTTCAACACTACAGGTATTCCCCACTAATCTAAACACTTATCTTGGCACAAAAGATAAAATCTATAGGCCATTTTTTAAACTATGTGTTATGAGAATATCTACAGATCATTTGTAAATAATAAGTTCTTGATAGTTAAAAACTTAAATAATTTTCAAAATAAATAACAACTGTTAAAGCAAAGCACAAAAAAATCAGAAATGTACACCAGCCACAGCACTTGATCAGGACTCTAAAGATCCCTGCTCTGCCAGAAATTAATGTATTTTAATGTGGATAGTGTAAGTATTCAGGAAGTCCTACTCCTTTAATTTCTTGTTCAATTTTAAAAAATAGATTGTAAAATGCCTGTTTAAGTTCATCAAGGTCACACTATCTTAAGCTTGCTAGAATAGTGATTTTTAGTTTTTGGTTTTTTTAAAAAGATTTATTTATTTACAAGTGCTGGGGTACAGGCCAGGGATGCTGGGGGTGAGAGGATTCACCAGAGACAAAGTGGGGAACAGAACGGGCAGACTGACTGAACTACACTGCTGAGGGGAGCAGCAGGCGAGACAGGAGAGGTCTGCTTCACCATGTGGGTTTCTCTCGGGCTGGCCGGGGATTGAACTTGTGCTACAGAGACTGTGGATTGCTTCATAGTGTGGTGCTTAACCTCCTGTGCCACCAGGGAGGCCCTGATTCTTAGTTTTGGAAGCGTATCAAAAACCACATGTCAAGTTACTAGAAGTATGATGCTTGGAACCCATGTTAGAGTTACTGAATCAAAATCTCTGAGGATATAGCACATGTATTTATAGTTAGGAAAAGCACTACAACTGATTCTGATGTAAGGACAATCTACACACCTCTTATCTTTATGGCAAATATACTAATAATATATTACCCTTCACTTATAAATAAAACTTAAATATAGCAAAAAGGCACGTCAAACAAGAATTCTGCTTGCAATCATGACAAAGTAACTGGTGTTAAATTTGCCCTCCCACCATACATCACTAGAAAACTGGAACTTTTCACAAATTTATCTGCAAGTAGTGTAGGACAATGATCCTTGAAAGAAGAGAAAAATCATTCTGATTTTCCTCCTGGAAGCAATTTCTAGAGTTTGATCCTATAAAGGGGAAGACAAGCACAGTGTGATGGTTTTGCTGAGTTGAGAACATAAGAACTGGAGGGTACAGAAGCAAAGTAACTATCTGAATTTTGCTGAATTTTTGGAGCACCATATAACAAAGACCTATGCAAAGAAAAAGCCCTATAAGTCTGAGTAAGAGTCCTTTTGTGTCTTTGGCTTTATTCTCATCTGCACATGTATAAGGTAACTCCATTGGGCCTCATAGACGACAATGATGGGTGGGGGAGGGTTTACATACTCTTAAAAAATCCTATATCTGTTATAAAAATGGGAGATATTCATGTTCTAACCAGTCAGAGTAGATATCTGGAAAATGCATTAGAGACACTAGTACATCACACCTTAGTAATAGGGCTGACTAATATCATGGAAAAACCAACTCTAAGTTAACCATATCAAAGAACAAGCCATAAAAGGATCAGGCTCATCCACCAATATCTTGATGGGCAAAACAAATTTCAACACACTATAATAGAAGAAAACAAAATCCAGACAGTCAATATAATATTCATGAGTTCAGCATTTACTCCAAAAATTACTTAATATTTAAAAAGAGGAGAAAATGTTACCCATAATTGGGGGAGGGGGAGTGACTAAGAGAAACAAACAAATTATAGAGATAAGGAAGTTAACAAGCAAGGATTTTAAAACAGCTATTAAAAGCATATTCAAAGGAAAACATGAACATAATGATTATAAAGATAAAAGATATACTAAGACCAAATGGAGTTTCTAAAAAATTATACATACAATATCTGATAGGAAAAATTCACTGAATGGGCTTAATAACAGATTAGATGATGCAGGAGAAAACATCAATGAGTTAGAAGAGACATAACAACAGAAACTACCCAAACTGAAGTATTAGAAGAAAAAAGAACAAAGTTTCAGTGAACTGTGGGAATCTGGCCATATAAAGTATATGTGACTAAAAACCCTAAAAGGAGCAAAAGGTAGCATTTAAAGAGACAATGGTCAAATTTTTTCTAGTTTGATGAAAGCAATAAACCCATAGATCCAAGAAGCTCAATGAATCCTAGATAAAATAAAAGGAAAGAAAATAATAGCAAAACTCATTATAAAATTAATGAAAACAAATGATACAGAGAAAATTTAAAAGCAACCAGAGGGTAAAAAGATACATTACTTACAGGGAAACAAAGATATGAATGATAGCTGATTTCTCGTCACAAACAATGCAAGCCAGAAGACAATGACAACTTTAACAGGCTGAAAGAAAAAAAACTGTCAACCTAGAAATCTATATCCATTGAAAATTTCCTTCAAAAAATGAATATGAAATAAAGACGATCCAAGACAAATACAAGATAAGAGGGTTCACTGTTAGCTAAGCTTCACAATAAAAAATATTAAAGGATGGTCTTCAAGTTAAAGGAAAATGATATCAGATGAGACCTCAGACCTACATAAAGGTATATGGATATGGAAAATATGTTGATAATTACAAAAAAACTTCCTACTCATATTAGCATGTTATCAAATGGTGGTTTACTAAATACAACAAAAATATTAGCTATACTTTGTGCTAATAACACACAGAAGTATACATTAGAAGGTTAATAACATACAGAAATAAAATGTTTGATAACAAAAACAAAAAGTATGGAAGGCAGAAATGAGAGTGCATAGCATTCTTACATTATATGTAAACTGGGGCATATTACTTAAAGGTAGGCTGTGAAATGAAAGATGCATATCCTAAACCTTATTGCAATTCTTTTTAAAAAGAGGTATAGCTTTAACAATTCAAAAGAAAGATAAAATGGAATACTAAAATAATTAACTCAAAGGAAGATAAGATATTAAAAAACTAAAGGAACAAAGGACAATGGAACAAACAGAAACTAGTAAAGATGACAAACTTAACCCCAACTGTATCTATAATTACATCAACATAGTAAATGGTCTGAACAACACATTAGATGTAAATAGTCCAAAAGACAGAGATTATCAATAGGATTTAATTTTTTCAAAAACCAACACCCAAATATATGCTGCCTATTGGAAACATACTTAAAATATAAAGATAGGGCCTCCCTGGTGGTGCAGCGGGTTGAGCACAGTGCTGTGAAGCTGTCTGCAGCCTTTGCAGTGCCCGTTCGATCCCCAACCACAGGTGAGGGTCCCACATGGTGCGCAGACCTCGCCTGCCGCCCGCTGCTCCCCTCAGCAGTGTACTTCATCAGTCTGCCTGTTCTGTTCCCAACTCTGTCTCTGGTAAATCTTCTCACCCTCCCACGCATCTAGCCTATAACCCGGTTCTTGTATAAATAAAATAAATCTTTAAAAAATAATAATAAAGTAAAATATAAAGATAGATAAGCCAAAAGTAAACAGACAAAATCATACCATGCAAATACTAACTATAAGAAAGCTGGAATATCTATGTTAATATCAGACAAATAGGCTTTAAGACAAAGATTATCAGTAATAAAGGATGTTTCACAATGAGGAAAGAGACATTTTATCAACAAGACATAACAATGTAAATGTGTGTGCTTCTAATGATAGTTTCAATTTACATGAAGCAAAACTGACAGAACAGAAAGGAGAATTAAGTCCACAATTAATGTATCATTTTCAACAAACCTCTCTTACTACTAAAATAAGCAGAGAGAAAATTAGTGAAAATAGAGACCTGAACATTATTCCCAACCACATGACTGAGTGATAATGATAGAAATTTCCACTCACCCACTGTGAAACAGATTTTTTTTTGAAAAGGCACATGTGACATTTATTAAAATAGATAATATTTTGGTCCATAAAATAAACTTTAAAATTTAAATGGAGTGTTTATCATAGAGTATACTTTCTGATCATGATGGAATTAAACTAGAAATCAGTAACAAAAAGATGCCTGTGAAAGCAACCAAATATGTGAACATAAAAAAAAAAATTCTAAATAATAAAAACATCAAAGAAGAAATCACAAGGAATATTAGAAATATGATAAAATTTAGAAATTTAGAAATATGATGAAGACACACCATATCAAATTTGTGGGATAAAACTAAAGCAACGTTTAAAGGGCAATTTATAGCTTAAAATTCTTTTTTTATTTTAATATAATATATAAGATTATATTCATTTCAAGTATTTTAAACTCTTATATCAAACAATATAAAAGGTCAAAATTATTGATTTAGGCTTATATCTTAGTAAGATATAAAATTCAATGATGGTAAAAGACAGAACATAAAGATAAAGGCAGAAATTAATGAAATTAAAAATAGAAAACCAATAGAAAAAAACATAAAACCAAATACCAGTTCTTAGAAACTACAATAAAGTGACAAACCCCCAGCTAGCCTGATGGTGAGACAAATAAATTATATCAGACATTCCAATAAATTTGACAAGTTGGATGAAATGCCCACATTCCTCAAAAGCAGATTACAAAATTATGAAATCTTACTTAATAAAAAGTAGAAAAATATTTAAATAGATTAAATTGATTTCATAATGTTAAATCCTCCCACCAAAAAAACCCTAAAACCAAATGGATTCACCAGTAAATTATATTAACCAAATTCTCCCTAAACTCTTTGGAAAATAAAAGAGGAAGAAACACTTCTCAACTCATTTTATGAAGTCACCATTACTCTGCAAACAAACCAGATGAGGATATTACCATAAAAGAAAACTAGACCAATATCCTTTCCTAAGTGTAAGAGCAAGAACACTTAAGAAAAAATTAGCAAATTGAATCAAGCAATGTAATACAGAAGACAATGTGGAGTTTATCCTAGGAATGCAAGGTGCCTTTAATATTGCCAAGTAAATTAATGTAAGTTACCATCTTAACAGAATTGTCATATGATCTCCTCAATAAGAGAAAATACATTTAACCAAAATTAACATTCACTAACAAAAAAATGTTCAGCATACTAAGAATAGATTGGGGGAGGAACCTCCCTTGTGGCACAGGGGTTAAAGACAGCGCTATCAAGCTATCCCCAGCCACTGCAGCACAAGTGGCCAAGGAGCAACCCACATGGCGTGGCAGACCTCTCCTGTCACCCGCTGCTCCCCTCAGCAGTGTATTTCATCAGTCTGCCTGTTCTGTTCCCCACTCTGTCTCTGGTGAATCCTCTCACCCCACACCTCTAGCCTGTACCCAGCTCTTGTATGCAAAAATAAATAAATCTTAAAAAAAAAAAAAGAATAGATTGAGGAACTTCCTCAATTTGATTTAAAAAAAAAAAAAGCATCTGTGAAAAACCTACATCTAAAATATTTGCTGGTGAAATCCTGAAAGCTTTCTCCCCACGGGCTGGGGGAAAAACAGCGATATCCATGTTCAGCTCTACTGTTCGGCATTGAATAGGATATGACCCAGTGCAGTAAGGAAAGGGAAGACAGAACGAGGAGGGAGAGGAAAAGGAGAAGAAGGGAGGAGGAAGGGAAGAAATACTAATGAGAAGTGAAGAAGAAAAATTTTAATTATCTTTATGTACAAGAAAGCATAATCACATTCCTTACAGAATGCCATAGGTAAGTTCTGGAGATCACAACATTAAGAGAAAAGACACACAAGGAAAGCAGGCCCTTGAATAATGTCATCTGTTCAATGTCTGCCACCACACATTTGGGTTTTTCCTCATCAGTAATATTGAATGAAATTCAAGACATTATACAAGAACCTGATGTACATAAAAAAACTAAAGAAACTTATAAATAAGCTAAAAAAGCTAAGCGAAATAAGTAAGGTTGCATAATATAAAGTCAATAAACAGGGCCTCCCCGGTGGTGCAGCAGTTGAGCGCTGGGTTGCGAAGCTGCCCGCAGCCTCTGCAGCACCTGTTCGATACCCGGCTGCTCCCTGGCCACCAGGCGAGGGTCCCACATGGCGCGCAGACCTCTCCTGCTGCCCGCTGCTCCCCTCAGCAGTGTACTTCGTCAGTCTGCCTGCTCTGCTCCCCACTCTGGCTCTGGTGAAACCTCTCACCCTCCCGCGCTTCTGACTGTACCCAGTGCTTCTATAAATAAATAAATAAATCTTTAAAATAAATAAATAAAGTCAATAAACAAAAATCAATTATATTCTGTATAGAGGTAATTAGTAGAACATTAAAATATATTAGATAAGATAATAAATAGAATATTAAATTTCTTAACACTATTTACAATAGCATACAAAATCATAAAAATATCTATAAAACTGCAAACAATGCTGAGAAAAATTAAAGAAGCACTAAATAAATGGCTAGATACACTTATGTGCAAGGGTCAAAAGACTCAGTATTGAGTCTTTTCTCAAGAAGTCAATTCTTTCCCAAATTAAACTATATATTTGATACAATTTCAGTCAAAATACAAGCAGATATTTTGCCATCAGACAAGCTGATGGTAAAATTTATATGAAAATACAGAGGTCCTAAAATAGTCAAAATAACTTTGAAGAAGATCAGTTCTGAAGGATTTAAAGCTAGAGTAATCAAGGATACACCGTAAAATAAAATATAGAGTCTAAAAATATACCCACACATGTGTGATCAATTGGTTTTCAACAAAACAGTCAAGGTGATTCAATGTAGACAGGATAATTTTTTTCAAAAATTGACATATAAGGCAAAATTTCAACCTTACTTTCTACTACATATAGAAATTCCAAAAGCATCATATACTTAAATGTGTAAGTTTAAACTATAGAACATTTTGAAGAAAACATAACAGATTTTGTTTACATTAGCTAAGAGAACCATAAGAGAAAAAAAATTGGTAATTCAAAATTTATCAAAATTTGAAACTCCTGCTCTTTGAAATATATAAAAATAGGTACCTGACTGAAAGAACATATCCACAGTACATTAACCTGAAAAAAAGTCCTATTTTGAACAAAATATTTCACTGAGAACTTCATAAAATGATACACAAATGGCTAATAAACACCCATGAAAATATTCATTATCATTACTTGTCAGAAAATCACAAATTAAGTAACAGTGTGATACCAGTACATGACCATTAGACTATCTAACATTCAAAAGACTAACAATCCCAACTGGTGTTAATAATGTGGAAAAATGGACTCTCGCTCACACATGGCTAGAGGAAATATAAAATGGTACAAATACTTCTGAAAAACTGTATGAATATTTTTTATAGAATCATATATACACTGTTAGGAATTTACTGAGAAATAAATTACATTTTCATAAAAACTTTTTAGGGCCTCCCTGGTGGTGCAAAGGGTTAAGCACCACACTGTGAAGCAATCCATAGCCTCTGCAGCACAAATTCAATCCCTGGCCAGGGAGCTACCCATATGGTGCGGCAGACCTCTCCTGTCTCGCCCGCTGCTCCCCTCAGCAGTGTACTTTGGTCAGTCTGCCTGTTCTGTTCCCCACTCTGGTAAATTCTCTCACCCCCAGCATCTCTGACCTGTACCCCAGCTCTTGTATGCATAAATAAATAAATATATTTTTAAAAAAAACCCTTTATATGAATATTTATAGCTGAACTCATAATAGTTAAAATATTCATCAAGAAGTGAATGAGGGCCACCCCTGGTGGCGCAGCGGTTGAGTGTTGGGCTGCAAAGCTGCCCACAGCCTCTTCTGCAGCACTGGTTTGATCCCCGGCCGCCGGCAAGGGTCCCACATGGCGCAACAGACCTCTCCTGCCACACCCGCTGCTCCCCTCAGCAGTGTATTTCATCAGTCTGCCTGTTCTGTTCCCCGCTCTGGCTCCGGTGAATTCTCTCACCCTCCCACACTTCTGACTGTACCCAGTGCTTGTATAAATAAATAAATAAATCTTTAAAAAAAAAAGTGAATGAATAAACTGATATATCCAAGCAATGGGATACTATTCAATTTTATACAGGAATGAACCATTGAAACACCAACATGATAAATCTCAAAAACATTATGTTGAGTGGAAGAAGACACAAAAATGATACATATCATATTATTTCATCTATATAAAATGCTAAGACAGGCAAAACTAATCTATAGTAACAAAACACAGACTAGTGGTTGCCTATGATAGGGATGACTAAAAAGAGAAGCAAGAGATCAGTGTTGGGTGATGGAACTATTCTACATTTTGATTACAGCATTGGTTAAATTAGTATGTGCATATGTCAAAAGTTATCAAGTTACATGGCTATAATGGGTTATTGTATAAAAATTATAATTCAATAAAATTGATTTTAAAAAGAAAAAAATGAAGAATCAACTAAATATACTTTAGCAGAAAGGAAACAATACTGAAATCTTACACAAGACATATTTCTGAAAATGATCTATTAATCAGAAGATTCTGGGAAAGTGTGTGACAACTGCAAAATGATGCAAAACACGGAGCCTCTTCAAAACAGTGGAAAGTCACATAAACTCAGGGTGAGATGATCGCTAACTGAGTGGTAACAAATGGATTTGGATAAAAGATACAAGTGTAAATAAACTAAAAATGAAATGATGAAATAAGAAACCCTCATCCAAAGCAATAAATAAAGCTGATTTGGGGAGAAAATCAAGTTAGTTGTAGAGTTTACCAACCTGAGAAGCCAAGAATATAATGGAAAAGATAAAAGAAAAATAGTGGTGATAATGGTGACACAGCACAGAAAATAAACATTTGACATATGGATTGCAGCAAAACAATTGAATTATAGCAAAACAATTTGAATATGCCAAAACAATTAGAAGAAAAACAATAACTTTAAATTATTGATATTTATTAAAATTTATTGAGAAACTTCCTGAGAAAGATTAGGAAAAGACCGAAATTTGCAGATTGAAAGTACTCTTCCCATTAAAGGCAAAAATCAAGTAAAAGATTTCATATACAGAAGTATTTGCAAAATATTTTAATTAATTAATAAGTCAGTATCCAAGAACTAAGAAAAACAAAAGCTATTCATATAATAGACAAAATTGCACAGATTTAAGATTTCTCTTCTGCAACTCTAAATGCCAAAAACAATGAAGAAATATTTACGTATTTTTCACAGCGTAACTGAGTTTTCCTTCATGTGTGAAGAAACAAAGACATTCTTAAGTAAGACTGAGCTCTAAAAAAAATATGACCTACATTCCACTGTTAAAAATATTATAGAAAAAAGTCTGGGTTCCATTTCCAAAAATGGCAGACAAATTAAATCAAGCCAATTCTCCTAGTGAAAACAATTAGAAAACTAGACAAGATTAAAAGCAAAAACAGTGAACTTTCTGGAAGAATTATAGAGCCCTGATCTGAAAGAAGGAAGCCAAGATCTGGAATCTACAGCCAGCCCCACCTTTGCCAGGCTCAACTATCTGCCAATTCCAAAGATGAAGAGATTTTAAGAGACACTTCCACACAAAGGAACAAAAACTGGAATTGGGGGGCCACCAAGGAAGCAGAGACCTGAAAGTCTCCCACACTGTGGGGTACAGGTCACAAAAGGCCATGCCCTGAGAATAAGGCTGACCAGTTCTCACAGGACCGAAGACCAAGAATGGATCATAGATGTTTTGTTTTCTTTTGTTTTTATTTTATTTTATTTTATATATTTTTATATCATTTTTCATTTTTTGCACAATATATGCATTTTCATCTTTGTTATATTCCCCATACAATTCCCACCCCCCTTACTGGATTGCTAGTGTTTGTGACCTCCTGCCAGAAGCAAAAGCAATCCTCTCTGAAAGACTATAATTTAACCCTAAATTTCAAATTAGCGCTACAGTTTTTATACCTAACGTATACACCACTCTTTCAAGAAACCATACATACAAGACTAGAAAACAAAAGAAACAACACACAATAGATTAGAATCTCCAGATGCAGAACACCGAATTATCAGAAATAGACTTTAAAAATCTACGCTTATTATGTTTTATAAAATAAGACAAGTTAGAGAATATCATCAGAGAATTGGGCTATTTTTCAAAGGATGAAATAGAAATTCCACAACTTAAAAATATAAAAAGGAAATTAAGAATACAATTGGGAGACTAAAGATTCAGCAAACAAAAAGACAAGTCGGAAAAAAAAAAAGATTCAGCACGAAGCACAGAACGATGAAATGGAGAAAGGGATTCAAAGATAATCTTAGGATACGGGAAAGTTCTCACATACGTGTTAATGGAATTTCAGCAAGAGAATAAGAACACAGGACAAGCCCTTTTTGAAGAAATAAGGAAATTTCCAGTTATAACCAATGAGAGTTTAAGGATTTACAGGATTTACTTGCTGAACAAAATGTACGAAGCAACTGGCTTCCCCACATTGGGCATAGATTCTTGAAAGGCTGTAATCCTTAAAAAAAGTAAGTGAAACATACACTTACTGAGTTCTACAGTCACCCTGGCTTTCTGTCTGGGAACATTTCCAAACTGTAGCAAGGAAAGCAGAGCCCAGTAAGAAGTTAGCATTTCCAGGGGACAGTGGAGACATATGTCAGAGTGAAGAACTGGAAGGCAGCTAGAATTTGTGAGTAAAGACACACATGAAAAGGAATTTCAGAAAAGAGACCCCACAAAACCAAATAAGGGTGCTCCTCTGGTCCTAGTAATCCTAAACTACAAGTGCCCAAACAACTCTGCAAGAACTAGCAGGAATCACTTAATAGTACAAAGCTGAAGGGGGATTTCAACAGAGCTAGGGGTACAATTACTGGTGAACCTCCAGGAATTCAGGAGACACCTTAAGACTGAAGATCATGAGCCAGGTCTCACAGAATGAGTTAGGATGGTTTCTTCTGCTTCTGTTTTCTGAAACAAATGGTGAAGAATTCAGTATAATTTCTTCCTTAAATGTTTGGTGAATTCGCCAGTGAATCATCTGCGCCTTTTCTATTTTGGAAGCTTATTAATTGTTGATTCAATTTCCTGAATAGATACAGGCCTATTCAGATTACCTGTTTTTCCTGTGTGAGTTTTGATGATTTGCATCTTTCAAGGAACTGGTCTATTTTATCTGTTATCATATTTGTGGGCATATAGTTGTTCATAATAATCTTTATTATCCTTTTAATGTCCATGGCAGCTGTAATGATGGCCTCTACTTCATTTCTGATATTAGAAATTTGTGTTTTCTCTCTTTCTCATGGTTAGCCTGGCTAAGAGATTATCAGTTTTATTGATTTAAAAAAAAAAAGTGTGGGGTTTGTTGAGTTTCTCTATTATTTATTGCTTTAAATGTCACTGAATTCTGCTCTAACTTGCTTTAGGCTTAAGTTGCTCTTCTTTCTCTATTTTCCTAAGGCAGAACCTTAGCTTATTGATTTTCAGATTTTCCTCATTTCTACTTTATGTCTTTAATGCTATAAATTTTCCTCTAAGCACTGCTTTAAAACATGCAATAAATTATAAAGCTCATGCTCAAGGAATAACAGTTATACATTAGGACTAACAGCAAAACCACAAACCTAAGCCTTGAAAGGAGGTAACCCAGTAGTAACTTCACTCTGGTAAGTAAAAAATTCAGTACTTTTCAGAGAAGATAAGGTGACCCAGAAGACCAGACTCATTTGGAATCAGGAGTATGGATTTTAAGATAAATATTTAAAGTATGTTAAACAGTTTTGATAAATAGAGGCAGATAGGTATTCTAATAGAGAAATGAAAACTCAAAGAACCAAAATAAAACTGAAAAAAATACATGTATGAAATTAATAGCACATTGGATGACGGGCTTTTATAAAAATAATGGCCACAACAGAAAAAAAGGATTAATCAACTTGAAAAACAGTTAATATAAATCCAAGCTAAAGCGCAGATAAACCACACATTTATAAAAAAAGAAATGAAATATCTAGATGTTTAAGACAATAACAAGTATTTTTTAAGTCCCAAGATGAAAAGAGAAAAGGAAAGGGACAAAATATCTGGAAAAGACAGTATCTAAAATTTTTCTAAAACTGATGAATAACATGACACCAAAATTCCACTAAGCAAATCTTCAGTAAAATAAATACGAAGATCACCACATTGTGTACATCATCACAGAACTATGAAATATCAAAAAAAATAGGGAGAAAATCTTACAAAGAGGCAGAGAAAAAAATATATGACATTTAGGTGCACAATCATAAAAAAGACGTCTAAAAAGTTAGACATCCTTAGACAATTTCTAAGACAATGGAATAATATCTTTAGTGTCAAATCAGAAAAACCATACTCATTGATTACAATGGAATTACAGTAGAAGATTACTAGAACCCAAACATTTATAAATTAAACAACACTGCTGAATAATGCACAGCAAAAGAAGACATGAAATGAAAAATTTCAAATACTTTCAAATGAATATTAATAAAAACACAACATGTCAAAAATTGTGAGATAAGTAGACAATTGGAAAAGTTTTCTTTGTTGAAAATCAATCTATGCTTTTTCTCCAAAAAGTTAGGAAAAAAAGAAAATTAAACTCAAGAAAGGAAAAGGGAAAAAAAACAGTAAAAGAGCAGAAAGCAATGACATACATAAAGAACAACATAATTTGTATCATTTCTTAGTGTTTAGTTTCTCTAAGCATTTGATGATTCAGGATGAAAGTTTTCTATCAACTACAAGCAAAATGAAATTTCCTCAAACTAGCACAAAGGATATCTCCAAAACCCCACAGTTAGCACTACTCAGATGAAATGTCCCCTAAAGTTAGGAACAAAACAAAGGTGCCCATTCTTATCACTTCTATTCAATTTTATTCTGAAAGTTGTAGGCAATAAAACAACATTTAAAAAAAAAAAACAGCTACAAAAAGTATAAAACAGCATTCCCAGGCTGGTAGGAAATTTTTGCAAATGTACATCTGGGGCCTCCCTGGTGGCGCAGCAGTTGAGCGCTGGGTTGCGAAGCTGCCCGCAGCCTCTGCAGTGCCGGTTCGATCCCCGGCTGCTCCCCGGCCAACAGAGGAGGGTCCCACATGGCGCGCAGACCTCTCCTGCTGCCCGTTGCTCCCCTCAGCAGTGTACTTTGGTCCTTCTGCCTGCTCTGCTCCTGGCTCTGGCTCTGGTGAATTCTCTCACCCTCCTGTGCTTCTGACTATGCCCAGTGCGTGTATAAATAAATAAATAAATATTAAAAAATAAAATAAAATAAAATGAGTGGATCCTGGGATCAGCCCCACTCTGAAAAAAAAAAAAGTTAAAAAAAATGTACATCTGACAATGATTCATATTAAACTACATGAAAACCAAATACTTATCAATAACAAAATAAACAATCCAATTAAGTAATGACTATGCAAAAGACTTTATTGAATACTCCATAAAATATCCAGTGACTTAAGCATATGAACAGATGAACAGTATTCAATGTCAGTCATCGAGGCGAAGCAAATTAAAAACACAATGAGGTACACACTCACCACAGTAGCTATAAACCAGTGTTAGCGAGGGTATGGCACAACTGAAACTCACATACATTAGAATTCTGACACTTTAAATGGCATACCCACCATTTTCTTATAAACAATATGAGCCAGCAATTCCAATTCCAGGTTAAACTCAAAAGAAACAAATGCATATGTCCAAAAAATACTTGTAAATGATGTTGACAGGGGCCTCCCTGGTGGCACAGGAGTTAAAGTCTCAGCGCTATCAATCTATTGCTAGCCACTGCACAGCCTGAGTTGACCCCAGCCAGGAAGCTAACCCACACAGCTCTGCAGACCTCTCCTGTCTCACCCGCTGTTATCTTGATCAAACAGGAATCTCCTCAGCAGTGTATCTCAGTAGACGCGACTGTCATGCTCCCCACTCTGTCTCTGGTGAATCCTCTCACACATATACTCGCACCTCTGGCCTACACCCCAGTTATTGTATGCAGAAATAAATAAAAAAATAAATCTTAAAAAAAAAAATGTTTGCAACAGTATCATGTATGGGAACCAAAAACTTGAAACAACCAAAATGTATATCACTAGCAGAGTTAATAAACTGTGGTATGTTCATGCAATGGAATGTTTATTAACAACACTAAAGAACTACTAATATCCTCAACAACATAGTCCCAGAATGTGTTAAGTGAATAAAGTCGGACAAAAAATAGTACAAACTGATCCCTCTTTATATGAATCCTTGAATTTTATGACTATATGAATTAAATAGAAACAGAAGTAGTGATTGCTATCAGATTGAAAAGGGGTGTATGCTGTTACTCTCTGGGTGATGGAAACATTATTTGGGTGACAATTTTACATTTTTCAAAATTGATCCATCTACCCACTTTAACACTTATATATCTTTCTATGTATATGATATAAATATTAAAGAGAGATAATGACTGATAATTTCCCAGAACTGATAAGACAGCAAACCAAAAAGTCCTACAAACGCTCCAAAAAGACAATTATAAATAATGTAATGAAATACATCACAATAAAACCGCTGAAAATCAAAAAATAAAGAAAAAAATTCAAAAAGAAGACAAAAGGCAATTTATCTTCAAAAAAGCAACACAATTAATGTTGGCTTCTCAATAGAAGCAATAAAAATGAAAACATCATGAAATACCTTGTAACTATGGGAAGAAAATGACTACCAATCTAGAATTCTATACACTGATATACATCTTTGACAAACAAAGGCAAAATAAAGACATTTTCAGACAACATTGGCTGAGATAATTATCCTCAGTAGAATGGCACTGAAGGAATTATAAAAGGATATTATTATGGAAAGAAATTTAAGGCCCAAATGAAACTCAGTAGCACAAAAAAGGAAAAAGAGCAAGAAAACGAAGTCTAATGAATACTGACTGCATAAACAATAATTATGTTTTGTGGAATTAGCACAAAAGTCAGCAAGAATTGAAAAGAGTTACAATCTTGTCATTTTACAGGCAAAGGTGAAAGCACTATTTTACACTGGACACTGATAAATCAAGACTACAGGACAGACGCTCTAGGGTAGTGATTTTAAAAATAATATAAGGCTGAATAACTCACTAAAACAAAGGTAGTATATTTACATATATATACTCGACTAGTGCAAAAGAAGGGGAAAAAACTCAGAAAAGGCAGAAGAAATAGAATTCATGTAAGAAAATAGTGAATTTAAAGCCTCATATACTAGTAATTATATTACATATATATGACTAAACGCAACAATGAAAAAGTAAACTTCAAGAAAATTGAGTTTAAAAGTATTATATGCTATTTACAAGACACTAAAAATATAACTATATAAAAAAAAGTTAAAAATAAAAGAATGAAAAAAGCTATACCATACAAACATTCATAAACTGTAGCTATATTGGTATACAACAAAGTATTTTCACACAAAAAGCACTACCAGAGAAAGGGGCATGCATTTCATTATGGTAAAAGTTTCAATTCACCAAATTTGTATGTACCTAATAACACAGCTCAAAATATATACAACAGATATTGACAGAACTACAAAAGGAATAGATATGACACAATCATAGCAGATTTTAACATTCTGCTCTCAGTTAACCGGTAGACTAGACAAACATGCAAAAAGGATATCTAGGGTTTGAACTATACAATTAACAAATTTTATTTAATTGGCATATATAGAACACCACATCAAACAACTGCCAAATACGAGGTTTTTTTTAAGCACTCAGAAACATTTTAAAAACTGACCATAAAAAAAATAAAAATTGATCATAACCTTGACCCTAAAGAAAATTAGAATGACAGGGTATGTTATCTTGCTCAAACAGGAATCCAACTATAATCAATGATCTATAATCAACAATCAAAAAAAAACTTTAATAGGAATATCCCATATGTTTAGAAATTAATCATCATCCTACTTAAGGATCCATGAGTTAAAGAAGAAACCAAAAGGAACTTAGAACTCAGCACAGCACAGGAGGTTTTAGCCAGTGCAATAAGACGAGGAGGCATAAAAGGCGGAAGGATTGGGAAAGAGACATTAAGTTGTTATTATTCAACAATAATATACTTGTACATATATGAACAATATTAACAAAACTACAAATAAATTATTAGAATTCTAAAGTGTTTTAGCAAGATTGCTGGACACAAGATTAATAGGCTAGAATCAGTTGCATAGCTACATACCAGCAACAAAGAGTTTGAAAATATACTTTGTAAAAAACATGTCATTGACAATAACATCGAACAATAAATACCCAAGGACATACTAATTGAGAGCTAGGCAGACATCTGCACAGAAAACCATAAAATAGCATTGAGGGTAGCAAAAGAGAAAGTCTTAAGTATCTAAGTAAATAAGTGAAGAGATATGCCACGTTGATGGATTGGAATATTCAATGTTATAAAGATGTCAGGTATAGATTCAAGGTAATCTTACTGAAAATCCTCAAGGGATATGTTTGTGTGTTTGGCAAACTCCTTAATGTGGCAAATAATGTGAAATAAACTTGAAGGAGAAGGAATGAAAGAGGAGAAAGACAAAGACTAGAAAGACAAGAAATCAGGAGTGGCCAGGAAGACGGCAACAACAACAAAGTGGGAAAACGTTCACTGAAGGATAGAAAATTTTATTATTCAGTTACATTAAACAATATGATATTGGGAAACAGAGAAATGTGCCAGCTGAAAAAAATAAGGAATCCAGAGACAAAACCATCCTTAAGTAGACATTTGATTTATGGCAAAAAATAGTGCTACAAGCATAAAAGAATGGAAAACATTTTTAGTAAGTGATATTGACCTAATTGGTTATCCATAAGAGAAAAAAAAGTTGATCTTTGCCTCACATTACAAAAAAAAAAAATAGATGCATTTACAAGTAACAAATATTCTAGAAGATACTAAAGAATACTGTCATGATTTTGAAATAAGGAAAATTTTTCTCAAACCAGATATGAAAAGCACTTCATATAAAGAAAAAGATTAGTAATTTGATTATATTAAAAATAGAATTCAGTTACTCAAGTCATCATTAACAAAGTGAAAAAATAAGAAAAGATATTTGCAACATATATAAATGACAAAGAGTATATAAAAAGGATGGTCCAAGGGGTCAAGAAATATTAATATATTTTCAAACTGATCAACTTTATTATTAATCAGGGAACTGCAAACTATATCCATAATGGGATACTTCTACAGATGGCTAAAATTTTGAAACAAAAATTATTGCCCAGAATATGGACTCTCAGATCAAAAAAATTCTCATATACTGTTAACGGGAGTACAAATTAGCATAATCTTTCCAGAATACTGCCAGCCATTCTCCATTAAAATTTTTTTTAAGTTTTTTTTTCTTTTTAAAAGATTTATTTATTTATTTATTTATACAAGCACTGGGTACAGTCAGAAGCTCAGGAGGGTGAGAGAACCCAATAGAGCCAGAGCGGGGAGCAGAGCAGGCAGAAGGACCGAAGTACACTGCTGAGGGGAGCAGCGGGCGGCAGGAGAGGTCTGCGCGCCATGTGGGACCCTCCTCCGGTGGCCGGGGAGCAGTCGGGGATGGAACCGGCGCCACAGAGGCTGCGGGCAGCTTCGCAACCCAGCGCTCAACCGCTGCACCACCGGGGAGGCCTGCTCCATTAAAATTTGATACACGCACACCCACTGATCAAGCAACTCCACCCTAGGCATATATCTAATGTAAACGTGTGCACATGTGCACCAAAAGATAGATACAAGGATGTTCACAGCAGCTTTATTTGTAATTGTCACGTATCCATTAATATTAGAATGAATACATAAACTAGGGGACATTCATTTGGTAGAATATAAGTATCAGTAAAAATGAATGAAGCAGTTATGTTGAAGCCATGGACTCATCTCTTTCTCTCTCTCTCTCTCTCTCTCTCTCTCTCTCTCTCTCTCTGTCTCTCTCACACACACACACACACACAAACATACTATATTATTCCCCTTATGTAAAATTCAGAAACAAGCAGAACGAATCTCTGATGCTGGGAGTCAGGGTAGCAGTTACCCTTTGGGAATGGAAGGAGAATGGGATCATCGAGAGGGTGCATGGCGTGAGGCACCCCATATACACTCAAGATTTGTATGTTATTTTCTACAAGTGTATAATGCACTAATGAAAGGTTTAAAGCGTATTCTTAAGACTATGTGGAGATAAAATTAAGATCTTGAAATGATAGCTAAGAACTCAATAATGGAACAGCTATAACATGAAAGGACTAGTGGACCTTCCTGCCCATGTACAAAACCCAAGGAGCCACTGGCACTAACAGGGTCAGATGTGTAGTAGCCTAAAGTTGAACCCTGTAGTGTTATCCACAGCTCTCTCTCTACTGAGCAACAGTCTGTCTTGGAAATGGGTCATGTCACATCTTTCATCTCATAGTTCAGGTAGAAAATAAAAAATAGCTGGTGCTGGTCTTTGCTAACAATGGCTAAATTATTTACTAGTTGGGTTACTGTAACAAGAAAATTGCTAAATAATGTGTTTGTCCTCCACAGAAGCAGAGCTTCACAGAACAACATAATGGCTGTTTTCACTGCCCAAAAAAAGTTATTATAGGGCCTCTCTGGTGGCTCAAGGGGTTAAGTCTCAGCACTGTGAAGCTATGGAGCTGACCCATGTGGCACAGCAGACCTCTCCTGTCTGGCCGGCTGCTCCCCTCAGCGGTGTATTTCAGTAGACCTGCCTGTTCTGCTCCCCACTCTGTCTCTGGTGAATCCTCTCACCACACCCCCACCCCCGCACCTCTGGCCTACACCCCACCTCTTGTTTGCATAAATAAACAAAATAAATCTTTAAAAAAAAAAAAAGAACCGAATTGACAGATGTCATGTCACAAGAAAATGTGAATTTTTTTAATCATTGATCTAGGTTCAAATTCCAGCTATGTTCCCTTAATATTTGTGTGAATCTAGGGATGTTACTTAAACCCTGTGTCCCATGCCTCACTGTAACACTGAAAGAAGAAAAGCTACCTCTTAAGATTTCTGTGAGGATAAGAAAACATCTGTAAAAACCCTTTACGGTGTCTGGTCCATAAACTGTGTTCCGCTAGGAGAAGGCTAACGTGCCATGACACAACATGCAGCCTGGCAAGGACAGGCACGCGGTGCTAGATGACAATCCTCTGTGGACCAGCATGACACGTTTGCCCCCGACCTCTTGTTCCTGCAGAGAAATGTGGTCACTAGAATGGGTGCTCCAGGAGAACTGCTCCCCCAGGGCCTGGACAGTGCCTGGCGGGCCGTGATGACTCTGGGGAAGCATGGAGCGTGGAGGTGTGACCACAAGGATGGCTGAAGAATGAATGCCCAGTCAGAGTCATATTGTTCGCAGGGGTGAGAGAAAAGGACAGTTGATCTAATCTTAGTAGGCACAGACCTGCTGTTCTGGGGAGACAGATTTGACTGGCCCTTTCGGAGAGGGCCTGGTCACAGGCTTAAATGGAAGCAGCTGTCAGACTCATCGGAATTCTGAAATGCCCTAAACAGGCAAATCTCTGTGGCTTCTCTGTTTGAGACCTGTCCATGACTTCCCTTTGCTGTTAGGATGGGATCCAAACACCTTCACAGGCCCTGTCCAGCTCCCTTCTCGTTTCTCGCTGCTCTCTTCCTCTTACACAGTGGTCCGGCGTAAGAGTCATATTGACTTTTTCCAGTTCCTATATACCATCACGCCATCCCTTCCTCCAATTCTGAACCCATGCAGCTCCTTCTAGCTCAGAGTCACACACTAGCCCCTCATGATTCATTTCCCTTAGAAACCGTGTGCATATATTTGAGGGATCAGCTCACAAGTCACTCACTGGACAATCTTCCTTGACAGCACAGTGCTCCCCAAACTTGCCCACCACAAGGTGAGGTCCGAGGACCCTGCTGTGAGTTCCCACATCTCTCATGCTTGCTCTCTCTGAGCATTTACTACACTGTAGGGCAGCTTCCTGGTCTTGCCCCCACAACTGGAATGTAAGTGCCAACATCAGTGATTTTAATCTGCTTTTTTTTTTCACCACTTTACTGCCAGTGCCTAGAATAATGTCCTGCTAATAGTAGACACCCCTGAAATATATTTGTTGAATAAGTGAATGAATTTCCGTATCTATATTGCATTAAGCTCCGTGAGATCTGGTTTTGTGTCAGTTCTGCACCATCAACGAAAGTACAGTGCCTGGCACATAATAGTTTCTCTTTAAATATTTATCAAACAAATTTCATTTGATACTTATTATCCATTCAAACATCATGTAAATGCTGTTTTTCAAGGATTTGTCAACAAGGGGTGGTCGGAGTCAAATTTTTCAGTCATGTCACCTTTTTTTAATTAATGTTTCCAATCTTTTCTACTGTTCCTACATTTAAATAATCTACTTGGCAATACTTAGTCTCTCCTATTGATGCTCTAAAACGCCACTGACACCAACTTCCATATTTAAAGGTTCACTTCCTATTTACCCGCAGAGTTTCCATTCATATTGTTGTTACCACCAATGCCAATTATTTGTTGTGATCTCAAAATAAGCCCACCAAGATTTATCGAAGCTCAAACACAGGTATTAATATTTCTAACACTTTGCTTCTAACGGGAATATAAATCAGGCACTTGATTAAGTTAAATCCCCTTTGAAACACCAAATCATCTTTATAAACCTTTGTAAACACCAAGAAAGTAGAGTCTCAGAATTGTCAGTACACAATACCGCAATTATTTGAATAAAAGCTAAACCTGCAAAAAAAATCTACCTCTCCCATTTTCAGAGACATTATGTATAAAAGTCAGTGCAGGAGAGTGGTCAGGGGCATCGAAATGGACCTTGATTTCACAGAAACACCACAACAACCCAGGACCTGGAGCTTGTTTGTTTTTTATTAAATATGTATCTTCACAGTTAAACACAGTTTAACTTCTCAGTTACTGATTATACAGTATTCAACAACTGTTGATTCCTCCTGTCCATTGAGGCTATCAAGGTCATTTAATTTTTATATAGGGTATGAATGGGTAATGGTCAATGTGCTCTAAGTCTTACCAGAGCAGAATTAGCCACTTGGGGTTTTTGCTGAATGGTGAGCAAATCTGCAGCCTTACTCACTGCTCACAGCTCAGTAGAGATGAACATTAGTGAGAGTTACGACCACAGGCCAGTGTATAATAAATGGGATTGGGACTTGAGTCCTTTGCTATGGTGTCATACATGCTTTTGAAGGTAGTTTTAATTAATTGATATTTATACCACCTAGTTTCAGATAGGACTTCTGATAATGTCTAAAGGCATAGTAAATATAATTCAGCAAGATAAAAAATATGGAAGTGAGGCAAATTTGGCATAGGAGAAATAAAGAGGGGGCATCACAGGGCTATTATTCTCTTCTTACCTGTGTACTGCAAGCCCCTGTATTCACTTATTGCCCCAGGAGGTTTTAAATTGGGCCAGTAATGGAACAGCATTTGCACAGCTGGAGGTTTCACTTGTGAAGGCCCATAGGCAATCACATACAAAAGATCCTAAAGGAAACAGGAGCATATCTTAACTTAGCATCATCAAATGAAAAATAAAGGTAACGCATTCAATATTACCAAAACAACAAAATATCCAACAGACAGGTCGAGATGGTTGATTTGCCTGGATGTCATCATCCAGGTGTGCTTCTCAGATCACATCATATTATAACATTATTATTTATTTATTGATCCTATAAACAAGTCTCCCAGATAGAATTCAAAAGTACACTATCTTTTATCAAATTCTTCTCTATTCAGAAAATGTGAAAGACTAACATTTTCCTAAAACACATTTCTTAATAATCCACATCTCCTATTGAATGAAGAGAGGTTCTCAAACAACCTTTCAAATTAAATAAAACTGTCACATGATTAGAATTTGCTAAATTCCAAGAATAAGATCTATCCAAGTATATTTTCTGTTAAGCCACTGCTTTCTTCAAGTATCATTTCTGCTCTAAATGATAAATAATTAACCAGTAAGGAAAGAACGATAGGTTCTGTCACACCAAAATAATAAAACATCAATAAATTTTACCTAGATGATAGTTTTAACATACAAACAATTTTATTATATTATATGGATTAAGTTTGTGGCTATGAGTTAAATATGGTCCAAAACTTACTTTCCATACTTCTTGTTTATATTTCATGAGACATTCCAATAATTGACAATGATACACTGTGAGGGAGAAAATACAATTTGAACATGAAATGTAAGAAACAAAACATCTTTCTGAAATATAATAAACTATATTAGTATGATTTTTCACTTTTAATTATTCATTTCAACTTTATTTATTTTCACATATCCACGTTTTTCAAAAATCATGTAAGTCCTTGGGCCTCCCCTGGTGGCACAGCGGTTGAGCGCTTGGCTGCAAGGCTGCCCGCAGCCTCTGCAGTGCCAGTTCGTTCCCCGGCCGCCGGCGAGGGTCCCACAAAAAAAAAAAAAAAAAAATCATGTAAGTCCTTGACTTCATCAAACTTTATTCCAAGACCCAACAGTGTTTCTGTTCATCTTATTCACAAAGGAAACAGAAAGAAAAAAACCTTTGTAATCAGACTTCTGGGATATAAACTGATGCCAGTGCAATCAAGAACTACATAGGAAAAGAAGTGACCTGTTGGGTCACTGTAACAGTGGGCATTTATTGAGCATTCATTATGTGCCAGGTGTTGTGCTAAAAGCTTTACCCACATCATCTCCTGACCTCCCTGCTGCAGTTAGGAAACTGAAGCTGAGCGTCCTGCCTTGCCCAAGGTTGGACAGCCACGAAGTGACAGGCTGATGGATTAAAATGGGTGTCTTTTTTCATTTGACCACCAATTCCATCTTATTGAAGAATGTGTCAGCTATACAACAGCAAACTACTTTGCTTTACTTCTGTTTACTTGGGAAAGTTGTGCTTTCCCCCAAGATGATGTTTTATACCTTCCCCGATCTGTCTTCCTCTAGTCTATCCTGGCCCCGAAGCAATCAATAGTTACCAATGACCGTCCCCACCCCCATCCAGGACTCCAGTCAGTGGACATTTTCAGTCTGCCTCTTACTTGACCTCCAGCAGCATTTAGTACCACTCACCCCCGTGTCCCTTTTAAAATACTCTCTTCCCCTGACTTCATCACTAACCCTCTCAGGGTGACTGTGGCAGAAACTGCTGTTGCTACTGAACTTCAATCAACAACCCTTTCCTACTTGTCCAATTTCTAACACAGAGACTACAGACCCCTTTGCATCTAGAGATGGCCATCTGACTCTGTCTTGACCAGTGAGATCTAAGAGAGAATCAGCTGGGGAGCTTCTGAGACTTATTTTTTTTCTCTCTCTGATGAAAGCAGAGGCATGCGAGGAGACCGTTCTGTAATTTCCCTGGCTGAATGTGATTGTGTAAGAATTTAACAGCCTCCACTGTGCCATCCTTCTTACAAAGAAGAGGAGAAATCCAGAAAAACACACAGATGTCATCTCTGACCCCTAATAACGTGGAACTAGCTCCAAGAATTCCTATTGTGTAAACAGATATTGTTGTACTTTAAAGCCTCTGTTAGTCAAAGACAGCTTGATGTTGAGAGACACAATCTCTCTGTCCCCTTGGCAAGCTCATCCTCTCTCCCCGGCCACCATCCACTGGCATTCCCGATACTCCACTTTTCACCCCACCGTCTCTCCATATACGGTTCAATGAATGTCACTGTGGGACACTTAGATGCAGGCTCAAGTTCATTACATCTAGTCCAGAGCTCTGTTCTGAGTTCCAGACTCATAATACAACCTCCTTGTACCATCACTTCTTTCTTTTTATTTTTTAAAGAAAGCTGATTGACTTGCATTTTTGTGTTTTGGATATGTACATACTTATTACTGCGGTTGCGTGTATGTCTCCAGTTTTATTAAGATATAATTTATATATAACATTATATTAGTCCAAGGTGTACCATCGCCTCCTCATTGTCTCAAAGACACCTTGAACACAACATATCCAAAACAGATCTATGATCTTCCCTCAGGAGCCTGCTGTTCTTCCAGTGTCTCCTTTCTTTCTCCGCGAATAGAACCATCATGTGACCAGTTAAAAAGCCAGAATCCACTACACTCACCTTGTCACCAAGTTCCCATCACTTTTCTCACTCTCACCCCCCTTGCTTCTGTACGCCTAGACGAATGCAATGACCTCTGTCGGTCAATCAAAAGCCTCTCTGGCTCCTTTTTAATCTACTGTCAATGCAGTCAGGGTGACAGATTCAAAGTCCTTTGGTGGATTCCCACTAAACGTTGTATGAACACAGGACTCCCAAATAGAACCCACAACATCCCACAGAAGTCCGGGTCTCATTTCATACCAGGCAGCCCTCACACTGAGCTCCAGCTGCACTGCTCTTCAGTCCCTCCTGCTTGCCAGCTTCTCTTCTGAAACCTGGGGTTCCTTCACCTGGAAATCTCCACTCCCTTGTAGGCCTTGTTAATGCTACTCATCCTTTAGTGCTCAGACCAAAGCTTACTTCCACATGATTTAAGAATTCTCCCTTTAGAGGGTCTTCTTGTGGCCTAACATACATTGTTTGACCCACTGTCACTGTTGGCACTTTAGGGTTTTTTTGTTTGCTTGTTTGTTTGTTTAGATTTATTTATACGAGCACTGGGTACAGTCAGAAGCGCGGGAGGGTGAGCGAATTCACTAGAGCCAGAGCGGGGAGCAGAGCAGGCAGAAGGACCGAAGTCCACTGCTGAGGGGAGCAGCGGGCGGCAGGAGAGGTCTGAGCGCCATGTGGGACCCTCCTCCCGGTGGCCGGGGAGCAGCCGGGGGTCGAACCGGCACTGAGGAGGCTGCGGGCAGCTTCGCAACCCAGCGCTCAACTGCTGCACCACTGGGGAGGCCCACTTTAGGTTTGTTTTTATGATGATTTGATGAATGTCTTCTCCCTTCACCATAGAGTGAGCTTCCTGAGGCGAGGGCAGAGGTCAACTCCGTTTTGCTGACCATGATGTCCCCAGAGCACGGCACAAGAAGATACTACAGAGTGTGTGAGTGGCTGCCAGAGCTATAATGCTGCTAAGTCATCCCAGTGTCCCCGCTTGCAGATAACCCAGGCCACGTTCCCTTACCACTGTCTGCTATTCCCTGTGTGCAGCTACACAAACTGTTCAGGGCAGTCTTCTGACAGCCCCATAAACGACTTGGAGAGGCTCTTTGTCTAAAACTGCTCCCCACACCAGAATGCCCCACTTACCCTATCAGTCAAAATTCTATCCATATTTTAAGGCCCTGAAGATCTTCCCAGTCATTTGCACCCATGGAGCTCTCTCCTATGGTGAATTTACGCCATCTATGGTATGTATGTGGTAGTTTTACATGCTACTTTACATTGTAAATTAATCATTTATGTGAATATGCCTAATCCTGCCAATGAGACATAAGCCCAAAGCAAGCATCCTGTCTTTCACTCCCAGGTGGTTTCCACAATGCCTATCACAGAGCCGTGTGCCTTGGAGTCACCCCGCAAATGCCCGATCCTTGAACAATGTCCATGCTGTCCTTAGCATGCCATCGGCTACCCTCTGCTGTCTCTCCCAGTAAAGATTCAAACAATAGCGTGTGATTTGCCACTTGGTCCCTGAGAGCCCTGGCACATATGTTCTTAATGGTTTTCTATGTCACAAGACTAGTTTGGGGCCTCCCTGGTGGCGCAAGGGGTTAAGCACCACACTGTGAAGCTGTCCGCAGCCTCCGCAGCAGGACTTCGATCCCTGGTCAGTCAGGGAGCTACCCACCTGGAGCAGCAGACCTCTCCTGTCTTGCCCGCTGCTCCCCTCAGCAGTATATTTCAGTCAGTCTGCCTGTTCTGCTCCCCACTCTGTCTCTAGGGAATCCTCTTGTAACAGGGTGGTCCCCAGGAAAGGGGGAGGTTCCAGGTTCCCTGCCCCACCCAAATGGAGGGTGGAGCTGAGCAGGGAGAGAAGAGGCTGCAGAGGAGACGGAGGAAGGAAGGAAGCAGGATGGAGCCAGAAGGAGACCTGGAGGAGGCGCATGGAGCCTAGAGACACGTGAAGAAACTGCGCTTGTCTTTTGGTCGTGGACTGGGTGACACAGATGTGGGTGAGACCCGTGGGGAGGTGACCATGGCAGCTTTTATCTTTATTTTGATTTTGCTCTTTTCCTTCCGGGCTTGTCTGGTTGTTTCTGACCCTTTTCTGTGGGTCCCCACTGGAAGGTGCTCTAGACTTGTGGCAGGCTTTGGGGCCTTGCTCTGGGCCAATCCCATTTGGATGGAGTTTCACCCATGAGGGGACGGGTAACTTTGCGTGCTTGATTTAGAAACTAGATTCTTTGCCTTTCCTGTATTGTTTCCTAATTGTATTAAAGTTCCTTCCCATTAAAGTCTCATGTTTTGTGTTAATGCGGCGGATGGCAGAACCCATTTAGAGCAGGCAGGTTTTGGGAGGGTCTGGGGTGCACCTCTCCCTGCCCTGTAACACTCTCACCGCCCCCATACCTCTGGCCTGTACCCCAGTTCTTGTGTGTATAATAAATAAATCTTAAAAAAATAGTAAGAAAAAAACAAGACTAGTTTGGAGTCCTTATGTAATCCATAGCACAGAATAAGCCGACTACATACACTCCCCCGTGAACAGACGAAGATACAGATTTCGAAATAATAGAAGTAGCTCTCTGGGCACAGGGGTTTCCCAGAAAAACTTTCACGGCAGAGGGAAACTGGCAGGTCGCCATCACCCACATTGTCAGTAATTGAGCATTTACAACGTGGCCCTTACCAAGCCAGCACTTTACATACACTTAACTCACTGGACCCTCACAACAACACATTAATGTACTTCAGGAAGCATTTGATAGAGGAGGAAACTTGAGCTTGAGGAATTTCAGAACTTGTTCAAGACTGTGCTAATAGAAGTTTGCAGGTGAGCTCAGGTGTGCCTCAAAACACATGATTTTACACAGAAAACAGGACCAAAGCCTCATTTAACTAGATTCCAAATAAAGGGTTTTTCTTCTCAGGACATAATACATAATATAAATTCCATTTTGAGGAGTCAGAGCAGGATATGAGCTATAGTTTTCAAAAATGTATATACATTTGAATCAAGCTCATATAGTAATCACAAGGGATTTCATATCTAAAGGATGACACTGCAGATTAAGAAGTAATCAGGGAAATGCAAATCAAAACTACAATGAGATACCATCTTAACCAGTGAGAATGGCACATATTTAAAAAACTAGCTACAACAAATGTTGGTGAGGATGTGGAGAGAAAGGAACTCTTCTGCACTGCTGGTGGGAGTGCAAACTGATCCAACCACTATAGAGAGCTGTGTGGAGATTCCTCAACCTGCTAAAGATGGAGCTTCCATATGATCTAGGAATTCCACTCCTAGGTATTTACCCAAAGGACAGAGAATCATTAATTCAAAAGGGCACCTGCACCCCTATGTTTATAGCAGCACTGTTTACAATAGCTAAGCTATGGAAACAACCCAAATGTCCAAAATCAGATGACTGGATCAAGATGTGGTACATAGACACAATGGAATATTACTCAGCAATCAAAAAAGATAAACTCATGCAATTTGCAGCAACATGGATGGAACTGGAAGGGTTCATGCTCAGGGAAGTAAGCCAGGAAGAAAAAGAAAAATACCAGATGGTCTCACTCATAGCAGGGATTTAGAAAACCTAAATAAGGGACCAGGAAAAAGACTAATTATAGGAAAGTAAAAATCAAAATTAATAAGCAACTATAAACCAGAGACACACTACAGAGGGAGGGGCGGGGAGGAGGGATTAGTGTCAAAATAAGGGGGGTGGGAATTGTATGGGGAATATAACCAAGATGAAAATGCATACATTGTGCAAAAATGAAAAATGATGTAAAAATATATAAATTTTAAAAATTAAATTTTAAAGAAAGATTTTAAAGTGAAAACCTTTTTCACTCAGAAATTCATTTATGTATTATTTCAATAAGTAGAAAGTTCAAAAACAGTGCCATCAAATGTGTTCACTTTCCAGATAAACATTAAGTGAAAATAAAGACTGAATTCCTATCTTAGCATGTGACCCCAACAGCCAGCCCCTTTGTAGGTCAGTTCCCCCAAGTTTATCTGTAACTAGACTGATACAAGGAAGTCAAAGAGAGTAAATCATATAAAATTCAACATCACTCATATTCAAAAATACAAATACAAATCAAAACAAAGAGGTCTTATTTTCCATCCATCCAAATTTATATGAATTTTATGATGATACTCAGTAACAGATCACTTTCATATTACAGTTAGTGGGAAAATTGAAGTTTTTTCAAGGCCTTTAACCCAGTAATTTCTCTTTCATGAATTGATTGTAAGGAAATAGAAAGGCAATAAGATTTATTCTGTTCAAGGATACCTAAGTGGCATTAGAGTAGCAAATTCACAAAATATTAAATCAGTCTCTTCAGTTGTTACAATTATAGGTGATTTTATTATTTCTGATTTTACTATTTCCATATACTTATAGTCAACCAATTTCCAGTCAATGTTTGAACACTGTCCCCACACATTTTAAAAATATCACGAGCCAGCAAGAATACTGCTAAAAGCAACAGGGAAGGGAAATTTCTTTCAACTCGAAAGTCTGCTTTCTAACACCTGTCCAGTTGTCTATTCCACCAAGAGTTCTTCTGGTGTGAGAATTTCTAGGCTGTTGGTTTGATGTCCTATTTTACTGCTGGTATCAGAATTAGTCAAGACACCCAAACTTCCACTTACCTGGGTTGGATGTGTACTGCATTGCAATCATTAGCATGGATGATGCAGAGAGATTAACATGGGCAGGAACACCTTCTCTCCTTGAGGAACCCACTGAAACCAAAACATTTTTTATTAGACACAATCTAATCTGCCTCTCTCTGTCTCTCTCTACATATAACATAGATAGATGTAATAGATTTCTAATGGCTACAGGTATCTCATATATGTGTATATACACATTTCTTTGCATTAGGCATGAGAATTGAGAAAAAACTTTTATAAAAAGTCCCAACCAAATCAATGGAAATCCTACCCTACAAATGTTATGTTTGCCATTATCAATGGCCAAAATTTCATGAGAATCTATAATGAGCAGAACAATGCCAGAATGTGATGTAATAGCTTTATCAGAGTTATACTTAGATCTGATCTCTGTTCCCAAAATGTTTATATCTAGGTGGAAAAGAAAGAAAAAGCAGAATCCTCTATGTACTCAAATATATAACGTGTATACCAATAAGAAAGTAAAAATAAAAGATTTCTGAGCCCAACCTGAATACATTAACTTTCAGAAATGCAAATGAAATAATGGTTTACTTATCACAGGTAACTTAATTTATCACACATATCATGTATGATTAATTAAAATCATGTATTATAAAATTAATATATTCAAAATTATTTTCAATTCCCATATCATTAAACAATTTTATTCAAACCTCAACACTAACTTCAATATGAACTTTATCACCATGAGAACCACTTTTTTTCAGTTTTCCAGAGCTTACCATCTTCACATTCATTTGAGGTGTTTGAAAGAAAGCATTTTTTGAATCTGTGCATAATGCTGTCCCTGGACATTTTCTCCTAGGCCACAAGTATTCAATCATAGAGCAAGCTGGTTTCTTCACAATTCATCTCATAGCTGTCCAGTCGTGATCTCCATGCAATAACCAATTAGATACTGCTTTTGAGACATTGTTCAGTGGCTTGTTTACAATGATATCCAACACTATACTAAATCTCCTCCTCTCTCCTTTTTAATAGCATGTATCAGGTGCACTGTCCACATTCAAAACTAGCTCAAATGGAGGTCGCTGTGGGGAAAGTGTGGTCTCCAGAGAATGCTTTATTATTCTAAACACAGTAGTTGAGAGGGACCCAAGAGGAGAAACTTTGTAAGTGGGCAAATAAAAACTGAATTCCTCTTTTCTCAGGGATCCTTGCAGAAATCTCCCCAAATAGTGGGACGTGTGTGAAATACTGCCCACAAAGGAAGAACAAAACAGTGCATAATGAATACAGCGCCCTCCAAACTCCTCTCACTTCTTACATGTTAGGGAAGACAGGAAAAAAAGCAGACAGCCTGTTTTATTGTTTTATGTAAGATTAAAATTGAATATATGGGGACTGCATCTCACCTACATCCAAAAAGAATAAGGCAGCCGTAATAAAACATGTTTATAAAACAATCATTAAGACATTAACAAAAGATGAGTGCTGTAATAGAGAAAACCAAACTTAACATGTTTTGGACCGGGATCTTTACATTAGCTTCACAGACATTTTTAAAAATTTGAACACATCGATAATAAAGTTCCATTTACCTGAGATTGTTTCATTACCCACTTGCAACCCCACCAAGCAGATGACATTCGGGTGGATAAGTTAGTTTGGCCATACAGTATAATTATATACGAGTAATTACACAGATTTGGAGATCAGTTCATCGCCCTTAGAAAAGCTGATTAATAAAACTTCAAGAGAACTTTGAGCCAAATCTTAAAGAACAAGAAGCAATTGCTCCCAACATCTATCCAGGCAGCTTGTTCAAATTCGGCTTCTGCGACCCATCCTAGAAGGTCTAATTTAGGCAGCTTGGAAGCAGGAAAGCTATGTGTGAGTGAGCATGTGTGAGCAGCACAGTGTCACTGTGGCACTGGTGGCCACAGACCCCATTTGAGAATCCCACTGGAAGGATGAGAAATAAGGAAGCTAGCCAGACACCGGAGGAATAACAGCAGGCCCCTGGTGTCCTTGTTTAAAAAAAAGAAAACTTAATTTCTGCCATAGTCAAGAAAAATAATTCTATATATCCATCCCTACTGAGGACAAGAGTTTTCACCTTTGTTTAAATTCATCCTAAACTTTTTAATAATAAGCATTCCTAAAAAATGAAAACTACTATTACGGGAGCTGAGAGTCACTGTGCTTGGAGGCCTCTGGAAAAGGAAGAGAGGGCCCAACGTTCCAGATGATTCAGGGAAAATGTATTTGGACAACAGCCCCAATGGCTTGGTGACCTCTGGGTGTCCCTCCTGCCCCTACAAGTCCATGCTCTCCCGCAAGCACGGCCAGCCACAAAGCCAAAAGTATTCCCTTGGCCCAAACCCTAGGAAATTGGCTCCAATATTTATATAAACAGACGCCGCCTGCAATTTCTTAGCCTTCTAACAGACCGAATAAAATCACTGCAATTCTAATTTAATAAACATGCACAGCACACGTCATTTACTGAATCTTGTTAAAAAGTTAGGACGTAAACAGATGTGCAGCTTGTCCCCATGAGGACGGATAAAGCCAAAACCGTATACAATGGAAGAAAGAGAATTTATCAAAAAAGAGAGAGAATTTTACATTTAATATTATGCTCAGGAAACAGAATTAAGAGTTCCAAGTCCTGATCCCTGATCCTCCCAGTACCAACAGAATAACCATCACCACCACCCGCTCCCACAATGAACAATAACAATTTCTTAATCTGTTCCTGTATTCTGTAGCTCCTAATACAGTCTCATGTACATTTTACATGATTCTCAAAAAAATAAATAAATAAATAGGAAAAGCCATTTTACATAAGAGAAAGTGAATTACTTGCATGAGAGCACCAACTTAGAGAATCCCGACTATAACAAGTCACTTGATTTCTCAACTAATGTTCCAGCCATTTACTCACTCAGTGAGTATTTTTGTAGTAACTGCTATGCACCAAGCATTGTCCTAGGCCAGGAAAACACAGTCGCAAAAAGACAGGCAAGTCTTTGTCCTTATAGAGCTGAAATGCTAGAGCTCTGCCGCCCAATATGGTGATCACTGGCCATATGTGGCTGTTTAACATCTAAATTAATTCAATTAAGAATTGGAATCTAGTCTCACTAGATAAATTTCAAGGGCTCAGGAGTTGCACAGGGCTAGTGGCCACAGTAGTGGCACAGAACTTTATAGAACATTCCTAGCATCAAAGAAAGTTTTGTGGTCAGTGCTGTTTTAGAGAAATAGGCAAGTGCCTGTGAAAAAAAATGTAAAGCAGGACAAGGGAAAAGAAAGAGCTAGAGAGGAGGAGAGAGGAGGGCATCTCAAAAGATGTGATATTTGAGCCAAGACCTAAACATGGTGAGGAAGCAAATGAGGTAACCATTTGAGAGGGGGACTTTTTGAAGGAGGGAAAAGTCAGGAGGAAAGCAAAGGGTTGAAGATTATGAGATCTGAAGCTTTATAAAAGTGCAGAAAGGTCAGTGTGGGCAGAGCAGAGTGAACACAAGGGACAGGTGGTGATGGAGCAGCATGTGGGCGGGGGCCAGACCTCAGGGGCCTGGTGGGCTGCAGGACGCTGAGTCTGACCCGTGGGAGTGATGGGAAGCTCCCTGAGGGTTGTGACAGGGGAGGTGACATGATCTGATGTGCATGTTTGGGGGCTAGCTCTGGGTTTTGGTGGAGGATGGGCAGGAGGAGTGCCAAGAGGAGAGGCAGAGAGACTGGTCAGAAGCAACTGGCTGGTTCAGATGAGAGGTGGTGGTAAGGCATGGTCTGTATTGAAACAGATTTTTTTTTTCTAATTGAAACAGACGTCAATAAACCCCACTAGGCTTATACTTTTTTTTAGGTAAGGGAGTCATCAGGGAAGAAGACAGACATTCTGGAGCCAGTTGCACCATACAACAGAACCACGTCCAGTGCTCGGCCAGACTGCACTGCGGCAGCAAAAAGTGGTCTCTCTGTAAAAGGAGGTAACTGTGCTCCACGAAACAGGCTTTGAGCATGAGATACCTGTACCTTCAGGAGGGAAGAATCTAAAGGGAAATATGAAGGGAAGACTAACACCCCAAAGCCTCTGCAGCATTAAAATATTTGCAGATTAGGGCCCCCCTTGTAGTGCAGGGGTTAAAGTCTCAGCACTATCAAACTATCAGCAGCCACTGCCACAAAAGTGCGATCCCCGACTAGGGAGTTGACACACATAGTGCAGCAGAACTCTCCTGTCTGGCCCACTGCTCCCCTCAACAGTGTATTTGAGGGGATCCGCCTGTTCTGCTCCCCACTCTGTCTCTGGTGAGTCCTCTCACCCCCTGCACCTCTGGCCTACACCCCAGTTCTTGTATGCATAAATAAATAAAAAATAAATCTTTTTAAAAAAATTTGCAGATTGGCAGATTAATGAAAATCATGGAAGACAAGATTAACCAATAACACTTCAAACTGTTCTGTCAGGTTCTGTGGGATCAAAACCTGCTAAAGTGATTAATGATATTATAATAACAAAGCCTAGGGAGAAAAATCCCAAGCCCCAGTGGATGGCCATTTTTTCAAGCAGTATTTAAGATGACAAGATTTTTCAGGACAATATGTGAATTTGAGCAAAATATCGGAATTAGTTGTGATGGGATTTGACCTGTCTGTCAGGTGACCCTGTGCTTGATCTTTTATACACAGGTAGAAACATTCCACAACACTCAGAGGCCATTCCTACATGTTACAGCATGGTCTCCATAACAAATATGGGCAGAAGACAGGGGAGGTTATGATTATTCACAATTTTATAGCTGAGAGAGCTAAAATTTGATGAGGTTGCAAGATTTATCAACAAAGGACTATTGTTCAGCTCTTCTGGATTCTTGCTCCAAAACAATCCCCACAATTCAACAGTAAAGCTCTCAAGTTTAGTAAAGAGTAAGATGCCTTGTAAAAATAATCATTAGCTAATAAAACAGATTTTACATATAAAACATGATTTAAATAGCACCAATCTCTTATACCGGGTTTTGATTGTGTTTCTTTTGTATGTATTTATTCATCTTTGGAAGTTCGTGACAACATAACACACATCTTCTATAACAGTAGTAGAACAAAAAATCCAGGCACAGAGGTCTGGAAGTAGATATTCAATTAAACTGAACAAGTGTTCTTAAGTCAATGCAGAATCAGAATGAAGTTTTAGGCTTCCTGAAGGGAAGTTACTTTTGAAAAAGTCCAAATTGAAAAGAAGCTAAAGGGGCTCAACCCTGTGGCGCAGAGGTTGAGCGCTGGGCTGCGAAGCTGCCCGCAGCCTCTGCAGCGCCGGTTCGATCCCTGGCCAAGGGCGAGGGTCCCACATGGGGCAATGGACCTCTCCTGCCGCGCCCGCTGCTCCCCTCAGCAGTGTATTTCGTCAATCTGCCTGTTTTTCTCCCCACTCTGGCTCTGGTGAATTCTCTCACCCTCCCGCGCTTCTGACTGTACCCAGTGCTTGTATAAATAAATAAATAAATCTTAAAAAAAAAAAAAAGACTGCATAGTCCAGGCTGCAAAATATGCTAGAAGGGCCTTCAACTGATATGTTCAACCTCATTAATATTTAAAATAATGTAGGCTACATTAATGTTCATTTGGGTCAGCTTATTTTCTTCTTTGCGAAACTATCATCTTCCAACACCCAGATTTCAAGTCAATCCACAAATCACAGCGCCTTTATTAGAAAAAGAGAGGTTTCCATGGTGAAATGCAGATGAATTTTTCAATTCTTAGTAACTCCTTTAATATATATCTTATAAACAGAGCATACTGCACACACTTGGAATAAAAAGAAATAAATCTTATTTATGGAAGGAGTTAAAAAGAAATGGTTATATCAAAGGAAATTTGTATAATAAATTGAAGTTTGTGCTTCTGCAATAGCTCAAAAGGAATACTTAATAAAAGCACAGTACTTCAGTTTATTGACAAAAATAATATGAAGGATATTAGACTTTGATGGTGAACTTAATGTAGTATATTCAGATATTGAATGTTGATTTATAATCCAATATACCAGAAACCTATATGTTATTAACTAATGTTATTTCAATAAAAAAAATTATTTAATGACGTGAGGGACATAACTGATATGCACGAAGGCTCTTAGCCTGAAGGAGCTGCAATACCACCTCAGATCCACTTCAGAGCGCAAAGCTTCGGCTTCTAGACCCTTAATGATACCATCACTTAACACCTCAAAAACTGCCCATGTTTTTACATTTGACCTTGCAAACTCCACACCAAGAAGATAAAGTCTTTTTTGTCTTAAAGACATTATCAAGTACTCGGAAAATGCAACACCTTTCATCCTAACATCACAGTCCTGAAATAAAAATATTCTGGAAGAAGTTAAAACAGTCCTCTCTTCAAAGGAGAGGTCTTAAAAGAGGGAACGTGGGTCAGGAATTCTATACACAATTTGCACAAAAGAAAGCAACATGGATGCAAAGAGCAGCAGCCACTGGTCCTCGTATCCATCCACCCTGACAAGATAATTCCAAAACCACATTCCTCTGTGGGCGGGTCTGTGTCTTTTGTATCTACTGTGTGAAGGAGCAAGCAGAAAAGAAGCACCTGGTCATCTCATAAGATTGGGCGTAAAAGTAATAGTACTTATTTTCCAAAGATATAAAGATGACAAACATAGGCTGCTCTTGAACCACAGAAACAGCGACTAGAAAGGAAAATCAGAACTAACAGACTAGAACCAGGAGAACAAAATAAATTAACCAGACCAATGACTGGGTTAGAGGGAAGGAATGTGCCTCCTACATCAAGTACAGGGGATGCTCTTTAGGCCAGAATTATTTTGTCAGAGGAGACCGTAGAGGCAAAACACATTTTCCAAACCCCTCCGTTACAGTTGAAATAATGGAATTCCAGAATTCATACCTTGAAATGAACACCAAGTTCCTCCAACCAGTGAGCACTAAAATTCACACAAATTTTGTAAACTCAACTTACTGTTTTGTTCTCCTCAGTTGCCAACGCTCACACATCTAAATAAGTAACAATTCTAATGTGACTACAAGATGTTGGGGGGGGGGGGCTGTGTTTCTAATTAAGTAGAAATTAAAACTCAAGCATGCAGAAACATTGCCAGCTGTCACAATGCTAAATCAGTCTTCAGTATAACTTCAGAGGTTTGGGAGACTCAATGTCTCTCCCCAAATTATTACCTTATTCAAAAAGACACAGTGATTATTAGAAAGATGCAGTCCTCACCTATTATTAAGAGAATATTCCTGTGCCTAATTTTACCTTTTAAAAAATGGCTACATAATTCTATGACTGTATCCACAAAAGTAATGTCACATGGGACAGAAAAAGAAAATGACTGGCTATTCTATTCCTTGAATGGTATTCTTGGTCTGCTAATTTTCTTGAATTGCTATATAATTTAGGCAAAAGTCAGATTCTACTAAAAAACATGAAAATTACAATTCCGTAGCTAAAATCAAATTTATGTAAAATAAGTAAATGTGGCTCAAAAGGTGCATGAGTTTACCCGTTGTTATTAAACAGCCACAATTTTAATAAAACCATAAGTACATTAGAAAAAAGCTGGAAAATGATCACTAGGAATTAAATGTGAACTCTACAGGTATTTCTGTAGAACAAGAACTGAGAAAAGTAAACTAACCCACATTGAACATTAGGCTTTGTGTTAGTACCTTAGCAAAGTTCCAGGGTGATCATCTCAATTATCACAACTCCTAAAGGCAACTATGATTATGAATCTCACTTTTCAGGTAAGAAACAGAAGGATTAGGCAACTTGCCTAAGGTCACACAGCTAGCTGACAAGAGAGATGTGACTTAAATCTAGATCTATTTGATTCTTAAACCCATAATCTTCACAGATTATCCACTGAAAATAGATTAATTCATAAACCATTTCTTTTTTAAAATATTTTAGAAGGACTTTGATCATAAAAACCAAGACCCAATTCTCTTTGCTCTTATGTCTGGAAAGCCTGAATAATTAAGGCTATAACTGTAAATGAAGTCAATTCTGCGTTTATAACAGTACCTTCCACATGAGTTGCAGGCCTTAGCATTGTTCAAAGTGTTGTCATAAATTTGACTCACTTCATCATCACAGCACCCCTGTGAGGGAAAGCTGTTGCTATCATCACCTGTAAATGAGGTTCCAACTACGTCAGTCACCCAATATCACATAGTAGATTGTGGGCAGAGCTGGGACTAGAACCCACGAATCCTGACACTACTGCTCTTCGCATCACACCCCTCAGCCTTCAGATGAGGACGATATGAGTCTCTACAACTGAGGCAACATTCTCTCCACCTCTTTTTCTAGAGTGGCTACAGATGCCATAGTTTATACATAGTAAATACAGCGGTGCCTTCACATGTCCTTTCTTTCTATTCTATAAGCTCAAACTATCTGAATAAAACAATTCTGAGGTATAATCATTTTTCATTCCTTTGTTTTCACCACAATATTCAAGCTGAAATGACTGAGTTTAAATCACTAGTACATGTTTATAGCAACTGATTCCATTATACCTTGAAAATCTACAGCCTATAACAGGAAAAGCAATTTCCATTCGTATAATACAAAAAATAATCTAGCATTAGGTAAGACTGGACTTACATATAGCCATTGGTAGAAAAGATGTGCTAAGATATTCAATAATATCCTTGTGCAGAAATGGAGGAAAGGTAGCTAATGTTGAGATCATCGTGTAGGGCAAAGTACTCAGAATATCATCGTTGAGAAAGGGTAGCAAACATGTAGTTGTATAAAATATCGACTGTCCAAGATCTACAAAACAAAATTGACAATCAGTCACTGAATATATTGCCATTTAACAGCATGTTAATTTCACACTGTAAGTTTTTTATGAATTGGTTTAATTTATAAGCAATTGTTTTTCCCTTCTTATTAAGATCTCCAAAACATAGTGTTTACTGTAAGCTCTGTGTATACAGTAGCTACTCAATAAAAGACTCATGAATAGCTGCACTAAGAAATATAGATACTATTTTACATGAACTCTTCCTCAACGCTTTATCAATTTTCAGTAAAACTCAATGTTCATATTTCGAGTTACTTCTTGATTTCATAAATTAAAAGCACTTTCCATGTGATCATGTATCCCTGAAATTCCTCCAGCATTCTTACCTTCATTACATTTTATACCAGAAAACTGTGGCACAAAGACATTAAATTGTTTTCCCACTGGAAGCTTTTTAAAAGTCAAGGGCAGGACTGGAAATAAAACCAGGCCATTTCTGCTCCATCAACCAAACCACAAGCTTCCTACATCTGGCGTCTTGTGCAATGAGGTCATTGGTGTCTTCCAGCACAATGACAGGTTCAGCACACACCGAGGAAGCAGCGAACTGAGACTGCGTGACCCTGCGCATCCAGTCATCAAGGAAGGAGGTGGCATCTATCAGCATTTTCATCAACATTTTTAAATGGGGAAATGAACAGTACCTACCACACTTCTTTAGAAGGGTTGTCAGGAGGATTAAATGAGATATATGCAAAGTACTTAACACAGCACATAATACGTGCTCCACAGATATTAGCCATTATTATAAATACTAGTACTGTTACTATTACCTGTACAAGGAGTAAAATAGAGGACATTCAAAAAAACACATTGTTCAGCTTTGGAATGCATGTAGAACAAACCTCATTATGCTGAATATATGTTCTGATATTTCTGGACCTCTCAAAATATAGATCACTAGATGAGATTTGGATAATTCTTATTTATCAAAAAAGAAAATTACTAAACCTGTTTGTTTTGCAGCAGATTTACCTTCTAAGGGCTGTTTGGATGGCTAATGTCATTTCTGATTATTGTTGGAATTAATGTGGCAAAGAAAGCGCAGCAGGTGTGACCACACTGCCCAAATGGAGCCATGGTTGGTAGGCCTTGGCCTCAGACTGATGAAACTGGGGTCAAGTTCACAGACGTTTTCCTAACAATTAACTGCAGTTGTGCAGAAAAGACACTTCAGCTGCATTTTAAACCAGTTGCAGACTATTAGCCCTGAAAAGGGCCTCACAGTCACCTGGAGTATTTTTCATGCCAGGAGCTGAGACCTGGAGAGGGGAATGACCACCTGGGAGTTCGTGGTTGCCCTGTGAGAAATGCACCTCCTGATCTTCCAGGTACACCCCACAGCCCCAGGAGAGGACCCCGCCTTGTGCAGTGGGGCTCAGGCAGGTAGGCGAAAGAGTCACCCAGAGAGCTTGTTAAATCAGGATAAAAAGGACCCACCCTTCAACAATTCTTATTCAGAAGTCCTGGGCTGGGACCCAGAATTCCATGTTCCATGCTCCCAGGGTGGCTCTACTGACCCTCAAATCACACTAGAGATACAATGTTGCACGGTTTTTTAACCTCTACGGGATGGTAGACTGAGTGTTTCCCTATTTTCTAAGCTCTGTTGTTCAGAACAAGAACACAGTATAGGGATAACAGTGAAGAGGAAAGTCACAAAAACAGCTGTTACATAAAAGCAAAAAATACAAATTATTCCCCCTGAAAATTGTCATAATTTACATATTAATTGCAAGTAAATGTTAGGCAGGCAGTTACCAAATCAAGTGCTTTTATCTCCACCAGGGGGCTTTGAAGACCAGGAAGTGCTGCCCTAACACAGTGGCCCACCCCAGAGTCAGGCGGCCCCGCAATGGCCTGGGAACTGGCAGTCCCAGAGGCTCTGGCAGGCTCACCACCATGGTGAGCTCTGGCAGCCTGGCATTCAGAATCATCTCCTTTGAGTTCTGAGCTGGGACAGGATCTCATGAAAGTGACTAGCCTTAGACAGTTACAAAATTACATATACCATAAGCAAATTCACAAATTTCAACATTTTTTTAATACTCATTAAAATACAAAAATATAGCGATAGCGAAAAATTGAATAATCATGTAATCACTGTTGTGAAAACAGATTTTTTACATTTATTTTTAATTAGGAACACATCTTACTAAATAAACCATTAAACATTCTCTTAAGAAAGTTAGCCATAACTAAAAGGCAAAATAACCCAACCACCCATCCATTTCCCAAAATTCCAATTTTTCTGTATAATGAAATTTCATTATCATACTCCCAGAAGCCAAATTACCAGTGTTTCACAGTTCAGACAACTAATATTCTAAAAGTGCATTTTCTACAAAATTCCCCTTTCTGATGGTATGGTTTTTCTATCTGATTCTTCCAAATACAGTATTGATCAGTTAAACAGTAGATATTATTGTACTCCTTTTTATAGGTTAGACAAATTTGATAAGCAAGCAAGATAATGAAGCTGACTAGACACAATAGAAAGGGGAGAAAGTTAAAAAAAGGAATGCTCTTAGGCTCCTGTTCTAAAGCGCCCCTCACACTGCACACTAGCTACCAGTCACAGCACCACCCTGTGTTGTACCACTTTGTCAACATTCTGCAAAAACTACTGATTCTCAGTTAAATTTGGAGGAGTTCTCAGAGACTTCTTATCTCACTTCCTGGATTTAGAGACACCATAATTAAGGCTCATTGCAAGAAAAGTTCTAGCCACACAAAAGACCTTTCAAACAATTTATTACAATAACAACAGTCTCCAACATCCATAATCATCCATGTACATTTTCAAAGATCTCAATTAAATGCTCACCGTGTTGGCCATGCTGTAGTAAAGGAACTAGATCCAGGAGAGTCACCAAAGTCACGTAGAGGCCTTGATAGTCCAAAGAAGGGTAGTCTGACAAGTGAGCATCACGACTTTGCAGGCCGCGTTCAGAGGGGGCATCTCGCAGGACGCTGTAAAGGAGGGAGCGAGTAACAGTAGGGTTGATGGAACTGACCTGCGGTCTTAGAGATGGGGTGAGTGGGAATGGCACAGGAAAAAGACACATGGTCATGGGCACTGTCAAATTGGAGGCATCTTGGTTTTCCTTCTTCCCTGTGCGGGACAAAATGCTGTTGGGGGGACAAAGAAAAAAAAGAGACAACAAAGACACAAAGAACAGCACATTACATTGAAATGACACTCTAAAACAAATAATAAAACACCAGATACATCCCACATAAGATGCAATTGCCACACCAGCAGTGTCTAAGAATCGAATACAGGTCCATAGCTTCACGCTCCGATACCAATAACGCAAGGTTTATTTTGTGGAAGTTGCATTGCATCTCATGTGTTATCTGGTTAGTAAGGAGCAAAAATATAAAAATGCATGTTTCAGTGCCAAACCCATGTTTTACAGTTTATCCATTTGTTGAAGGAGAAGTTTCCTGGAAGGAAAAACAATCGCTTTATCTAATGAGTAAGGGCAGTTATTCCTAATTAAAAAGAGCTTTCAAAGTGAAGAAATTTTCAACAAGACTATCTTAATTAGGTAAATAAAAACTTGCAAAATATAGGTATGGCACTTGTAGAAACATGTTTTAGCAAAGAATAAACATGTGTGTTTATTAAGAAAGTCTTAAAAATCACATGTTTATTGCATCAAAATAATGTCTATATGTATATTATGATACTGTTTCATGACATTCTGTCAGTATCATTTGAGATAATGAGGTTTAAACAGGCATATGAATTTAGAAATAATACATATTTCTAAAATGTTAGCTAAACTACATTGGAAAAGCTATAAAATAATATATAGTAGATGGTCCGTAGCATATGTTTGTGAACTAATGGTAATGGTTATTTATGTGTGTTTTTTTAATTTTGCATGTTGGGGAGGAAACATTTTATTTTATGAACAAACAGTGGTTTATTAAATAGTTACCTTAAAACTCTAGAGACTAAGCAAGCAGTATCTGTCATATAGCTGCACACCATACAATAAATCTTATATACTACTGCTGCTACTTACGTTATTATTCAACAAAACTCACTAAAAACTAAAGGAAAGATAATTTAGAAAGTTAAAAAAAAGTTTAAAGGGAATAAAAAGAAATTCTAAAAATAAATTGGCTTTCTTTTAGCCTTCATTTTTATATAAAAACCTCTTAGTAAAAGTGATAAAGCAGAAAAGTTACTAATTTAAAAATAGAAGAAATGATGGCTTAGTCAAATGTTTAGGTTTTTAAAATTAGGTTAGATTATTTATCATTAAAGACAATAGCTATACAATATAATGATAATATCTACTGCACTTACAAAGTGCTTTTATAGCATACATTTACATGCTAATCAAAATAGGTAACAATTTATAAATGTTTCATTACATAAAAGAAAGCTTGTTTTACACTCATCCTATGTGCATCAAACATTACTAACTTCTTAGTTAATAATATTACATTTTCAATTTTACAGTGGTGTGAAGTATTGGTTAGTGTCAAGCATGCTTGCTATGTCATATTACATTTATTTTATTTACTCTTAGTGCAAAATATGTTACAATGTAAGAAAAATGACTACATGCTTTTTTATTTCCCATGTGCCTAATTTACCTCGATTTCCTTTGTCTTCTGTTACCCAATGTCCAGGGAAAAACAATTAATAATAATAAAAATGATTTCAGAATATTTATGTGATATCCTCAGTAGTACTTAAGATTTGGTGTAAATTTTTTGTTTATTTTTAAAGGGTTTTAATATACCTTTTTTGTGTGTGATGTATTTAACTTTGCAAGCTTATACTTTACAATGGGATAATATCAACATTCCAGTTACCCCCTGCCTGCCTATCTCTCTTATAAATACCATCAGATTTTTCATCAGACTGTAAACTTTCCTCATATGACTCGATTGTTTTTAAAAGCACCACCTTTAAATGTTATATTCTTGATAAGCCCAGTCACCAAAAATCTGTTTTAATCCTGTAGGATTCTATCCCACTGAAAATTCCTTTAGAGTCACAATGTCAGATATATTATTTCCCAAGCTTCAGCACTAAATTAGTCTACTAGCAGCATCTTGTTAAAATTACAAGATGTGACTCTTACAGAATTGTTATCAGAAGAACAACATTTTGCCTCAGAAAATAAAATGAGCTGTATAACATATTAACTCTATGCTTTAAATTAAGTACAATGCTCTGATCAAACATTTCCTTGGTGGGGGAAATATAGCACATTGTTTTTTTTCAAATATACATTAGTATTTTTCCAATGCTTGATATAATTGAATAAACACTAGTTGAATCAACTTTGGAAGCTCTGTTTTGATATTCTTCCCTTCCTGTGTATTTGGGACTCCCATATGATATTAGCAACAACTTCATACATGCAGGAAGGGAAAAATGTCAGCATTGAAACAGTAAGACTCCTCTCTCACTGCCTTTAGATTTAATAATTAGATGGAGTTGAAAAAAATGGCTGAAGATGAATCATCCATGAAACCAGTTTTAAATTACAATTCATGTTTCAATGTAAGGAAATGTTTTCATTTGTGGAAAAACTTAAGAAGGGCTCATGAATAAATGTACAATGCATTGTGATTTTATGATGTTTTGTGAAGTTTATTCAGAAAAAAAAACTTATTTCCCCAACCAAACTGTCTAACTTGGGAATGATAAAACAACCATCTTCCCCATCTGAAATTCTTTCCCAGAGATATGTACACCCAACCATAAAGAATATTAAGAATGCCCTGCTCAGAAGAGTTTGACCCAACAACCAACTTTTCACCTTTCTTTTCCCTCTGAGATCCTCTTTATCAAGCATGTACTTCCCACATCAAAGGAAGCCAAGAGAAGACCTCTGTGGGTGTGGGGAAAGATGAGAAGTTGCCCTGAGGTATGTATAGCACAGAAAATCAATGCAGCAAATAAACTTTCTATAAGATTATAAATGTCGACATTTGAGTTGAATCTAAGCTATGCTCTAAATTTACTCGATTAAGCCATGCTCTAAAGCTACTCTGGATTTCAAATCCACAATTTAAAATTATAATGACATTAAGATTATTGGGCAGATACTAGAATCCCTTTTATAAACATTTTCTAAAGAGGTAACAGCAAGTAGCTTTCCCCATACACAATGATTTCTTTTTTAATGTTTTATATGCTAGCAGTTGAATTAATAACAGAAGGGAGATCTGTGGGATGAACTTCCAAAGGAATGTGTGATGTAGGAAAGACTGGGAATCGTTAAAAGTTCCATCAGGTAAAAAGCAAGATCCCTAAGGAAGACCTTCCATGTTTAAATGTACATGGTCACAGAATGCTTCTAATATAAAATGGGCAGAGTCCACAGTGGTGATTAAGGGAAATTAAATTAGATGATCTTCTTAGGTGCTTCTAATGCTAAAAGCAAACAAACAAAACTGAACTCTGAGGTTGAGTTCAGTAAACTATGTATCCGTTGCCACACTTAAGGCCCTACTAAATTAAAATGAGTAAAACACAGCACTCAGATGAAATTTTATCCAGACCCCAGACCACTGCTAGATTAAGTAAATGTTCTCGAGTAGCTCCTGTATTGGACAAAGTTAATTCAATTCCGCAAGCATTTAAGGATCCCTTTTTCAAGGCCAAGCACTGCTCTAGGTTCAAGGTCTAGCCAGCCAGATAACACACAGGACTTGCCTTCCACTAACCAAGAGTTTAAGGAATCTCTATGATTATAACTATGAACTAAGTGGACATAGGTGTACTAGTCACTGCTGATATACTCAATTATGGTAATACAAAACCTCTCCCCTCCCGCAGATTAAATTCTTTGACGTTAAACTACTATGCTGATCTCTGCCTTTGGAAACAAGTACAAAATTCTACTGAAATAGCAAAAGCCATGGACATGTATGAATTGAGGACTATTATTCTAAAAACACAATGATGACTCAAATGAAACTCCTGGAATTTCACATTGATTATTTTAACCAAAATAATAATAATTTTAACTTCTTTGAGAATATCCAAAGAGACAAAGGGTTACTCTGTGAGGCTATATCTCTAATTCTTCTTTCTTTCAAAGAACCTAAATTCTGAAAGCAAGGAGTGCTTCTAGTGTAAAAATTATATGAAATGCAAAGGGAGCCATCTTGTTTATAAGTAGAAAATCTTACTGTCAATTATCTTGGACACCAAATTCCAACTATATTGAATTATCTAGTAGCATGAATTAAATGAAGAAATAGAAATATGATTGTTAGGATTGTAGATACTAAGTGAAACATTTTATATGCTAGCAGTTGAATGATCATAACTTGCTAGCAGTGATCATAACTTGGTCCAATATATAGGAAGACAGTTGTAAGATTTCTATTTCCAGGGCCTCCCTGGTGGTGCAGGTGGTTGAGCGCAGTGCTGTGAAGCTGTCTGCAGCCTCTGCAGTGCCGGTTCCATCCCCACCAGCCGTGGAGTAACCCACATGGCGAGCATAAATCTCCTATCTCGCCCGCTGCTCCCCTCAGCAGTGTATTTCGTCAGTCTGCCTGTTCTGTTCCCTGCTCTGTCTCTGGTGAATCCTCTCACCCTCCCGTGCAACTGGCCTGTACCCCGGGTCTTATATCAATAAAATAAATCTTTAAAAAAAAAAAGATTTACCTTTCCAGGGAATGAAAGATTTTAAAAAAATAAGAAACTAAGGTAGACACAAAAAGACAGAAAGAAAATGCACTGGGTTCAACCCCAGAATTGAATCTGTCAGTAGCAAAGTCTGCCTCATGACATATTAGGTTCTTCGGTGTTTTCCTTCTTCCTCCCTGTATATGTGTGCTTGTGTCTGTCTGTCTATGAGTCCTATAGGACATCAACTCTGTTCTGACTTACTATCCACATGAATTACTAAGTGGAAGATAGAGTTAAAAACATCTGGGAATATAACACTATTCATGTCACCTCAGATACAGTTCAATTTAACTTCCCAAAAGATGACACATCTTTGCACCAAGCACTTCCTTTCTTCCTTAGTTACAAGGAGAACCAAAAGTACTCTATGGACTCATAATGGATGCCATCAATCCCAAAGCCAGACCAAGATTTATGAAAAGAAGCGTATGCTGTGGATTAGGACCATCTGGGTCAAATACTGGTCACAACATTTACCAGAGAAGAAACTTTGAGCCTTTTCTTAACCATTCTATGCTTTATTTCATCATCCTTAAAATGAGCATAACAGTACACTTATTTCATGGAATTATTATAAAGAATTAGATGAGATAACACACTTAGAACACTGCTTGACACATAGAATCATTATTATTATTTACATTATTGCTATGGTAATAGTAGTTATTGCTAGTGTTATTACCATAGTAGTAGTAGAGGCTGATGTTATCTCCCTTCAAAAATGGACTGAACTCAATTGCATGGAGTTTTCTCCAACTGTTACTTGAACAAACTACTTTAACAACATTTCACCATTAAACTATCACATATGATCATATTGTAACGATCCAGTGCTCAAGAAAATGAAATCTTCATGTCTGTCAAATATGACATAAATTTCTTAACTTTTTAGTACAATGATTAAGACCTAAGCAGCAAACTTTAAAGTGCCAACTAAGATGTCACAGTTGTCTTGTAAACAGAATTCAGCTTTGCCCCCTGCTAAAAAGTCTCACTTAGAGAACACCCCAAATTTGTGATAAAGGAAATGTTTCCTGTTGGCGTATCCTGACCTCAAGGACAAAAGAGAATTAGGTGACTTGGTGCATAAGCTTATCTGACAGTTACTATGAATCCTGAAACAGTTACTATGAAATCAATTATTCAACTGCAGCTTGAAAAAAAGGGAAATATCCTGTAACAAGGCCCTAAACAAACTATGCAAGTATGAAATCTATGAATCTGATAAACAGAATCTCTTTGATACAGAAAAGGGGCAGTAAGGTCCTCAAGAAGAAAAGATATTCCAAAGAACAAGAAGAACACAGAGGGATAATGGGACTGCAGAAGACTAGTGGCTGACTTGACCACATGAAGCTTCTCTCCACAAAGCCTTCAGTCTTCCCAGGTCAAAACTAGGCTGCTGGGAACTCCAGGGCCACCACCCCCATGCCAAACCGCTGTGCTTTTCCTAATACCTAGCTCATGAAACTTTTGCTGCTATCTAGCGAAAAGAAACAGTAGCAAGTCAACTCAGATCTAGAGTGAGAAGAGCATGGTCATGGAAGAAATCAGGCCTTAGAGTTTAACGGGAAGTGGTGTTCCTCTAATTTCCTTAAGTTATTTCCCAGACAACTGAATCAGTCTTTACTTTAAAGACTCACTTTTGTCTGTTTTTCCTAAAGCGAACCTTGAAGGAGAGAGCTCCCTTCTGTTTCTACCTTAAGTAAAAGTAGACCACATTTGGTTTTGCTTCCTTGTCCCCCACAAAATTTCCATGTCAACTGCAAAATATATCGAACATTTGAAGTGTTATGTGGATTAAAAATAATTATCACCATATATATTATTATATTAACTTTGGGAAACAGGATATACTAGCGATGACCTGAAAATATTACATAATTCTGATTTTCCTTAAGCCATTTCCTAGCCTTAATTTTAAGCAATGTAGGGTCTCCTTTCAATCTCACTCTGTGTTAGTGCCAAACATAAATTTTTATCACTGTATAAATCTCTTGGGAAGATAGTTGACTGAGGAAAGCTGGCAGTGGCCACTGGCCCGTGTTCTCAGGGAGCCTGCGTTCTGATCTGCTATATACACCCAGAGAACTTGAGTCCACACTCTTCTGGCAGAGCACTAGCAAACCTAGTCCCTTCAAAAGCTTCAGTTCAATAAAAATTTAGATCCCAATAAATTCAGCAGTGCTACCTAATAATTCTTTCAAAGTAGAGGATATTTTAAAGCTTACCTTAATAAGGTCTGAGAAAAATATTTCAGGGTGTTTGCAATATCTGTTCCTGAAGGTACAGGATAAATGTTGTGAAGAACCCGGTTATGATATTCCTGCAAGTACCGGATCTTGGAAGCAACTAGATAAAAGCAAAACAAAACCAAAAAGAAGAAGAAGAAGAAAAAGAAGAATCATCTTGCAATATGTATTAAGCATACACATATTTATTTTTTAATAATCAGATATAGGAACCTAATCAATATTTTAAGGAAAATACGTGAAATTTTATGGGAATTCCATGATTAAAACAATTACAAAAGACCTTTACTTTCTTATAATTATATTCAGCATGTAAAATTATCTAGCTTAATAGCTTATTCACATATTATCCTTTACTTTTTTTTAATCACGAAGAAAGTCTCCAAATCAATTTTATAATCACCCCCAAGTTAATAATAGGCATAAATGCGTGCCACCAGAGAGCTGCATGTAACATTGCTTAGGTAAAACTCAAAGAGAAAGTTCCAAGGCCTGTCAACAACACTTTGAAGACCCTGTCCTTTGCACAGTGGCGTCAATCAGACCAAATCGTTAACTCAATAAACGATCATAAAATCGTGTTTAGAGAATGCTTAGACTCTGAAAATATGTTAACAGCAGATTAACTTGGTGACTATTCAGAAAGAGTGCAATGACTGGGTGGTAATAAAAACATGAATAATAAATGCTACATCTTTTTTTTTTTTAAGGAATTTCACAAATTTGGAGTTTTCCTAGTAGCTTTCTGAGCCCAGCTGCCCAGATCTTCTCAAGATGCAGGAGGGAATCGATAAGTTCATTGAACCCTCCTGGACCTACCTGGAGTCACCAGCATTGTCCACACTCCTGACCTGACCTTTGACCTGGCTGCTGTGACTGGCCCAGTTCTAGTCACTTCTCTTTGCCAATCCCAAGGAGCCATGATGGTCAGCGTCTGTCAGGCCTCCTCTTCCACAGAGCTCTCAACACTGTCCATTTGTGCTTTCAATCTTTAAGGCTACCAAGGGAGCCTTTTAGGTGGTATGGCTCACTGTCAGCAGTTAACAGAAGACATATGAAGTCCTGGAGATGCTGTTCCCAACAGCCCACGGAAATAAACTGGATGCATTCTAACTGAAGTGCTGGTTTAAGCAACTTAAACAAAGTCAAAATGCTTTTCAGAGGTTGGGATGTAGAATCACAGGAAGATGAAATAACAGAACTGGAAAATCCTTAGAGACCTTTTGCCAGAACCATTTCACTTTAAAGATGGGAAATGAGGCCGGTAGGTCATCTGTGGCAGAGCTGAACTAGAGACTATAAATCCTGACCACCCCCCTCCTGTGCTCTTTCCACTGGGACACGCTCTAGAATCTGATTCTGAAATGAAGTCCATATGCAGATCGTGGGTGCTCATGCATGACATCAAAGCAATTTGGCGGTTATTAGGTTAGGCACTAATTCAAAACCCTGTATATGCCATTTCTCAGATTTGTCTTAACTTTCTCTTACTACCCGCACTCTTTTCAGAATAAGCTCATCATTTTTCCACAAAAATATGTCTATATTGCAGATAATAATACCTTGCATTTGTCTAGCACATCACCTCTGAAGAAAGCAAGAAAGGTATATCCATTGCCTCAATTAGCCATGTAAAGTGTGTGACTGTAAATAACTTTTTTTCCTGAGGTAAGATGAAAACAGGTAATACTTAAAAATTTTTCAGCGACACATCTATAAAAATGCATTTTCTTCTCAGTTTTTTTAATGTTTTTTTAACCCCCACCTTAATGCATAGTTCCACGTTCCAAATAGCTGAGACATGTGCTAAGCCAGCAACTGCTTTCTGCTTATCCACTATCTGCTTTTTGCCACTGCAACTTTTCTCAAGCTTTAATGTTCAGCAGGTTTCTGTAGAGTATTTCAGGAATATCATTAATCATTTCACCACCCTTAAAAAAGGTGTTGATAGTGCAGGTTGTAGACAATAAGCTCAAAGGAGGAGAAAAATCATAGATCCTCCAACTCGATGCTTACTCATAATTCAACTGACAGACCTTCGCTACAGTGAGAGGAAGCATTCAAAATAAGTGTGTGAGATGAATGAATTTTTTGTATAGTTCCTTTTGGTAAAATGCAGCAAGGATTCCTTTCAGCTGGCATCCAAACATGCAAGGGACATCAGAGACCAGGGCCAAGCCCTTCTTTCTTACAATATTTTATAAAAACATCACATTGTATGGTCTTTGTTTACTTACCTGTTTATTGTTCTATACCAAGTTGTAAATTGTCTTGAAGGCAGAAAGTGTATCTTACTCATGTCTATCCCAAGCCTAATACACTCCCCTGGCACTTGTGGGCATTCCATATATTTGCAGGACAAATGAACAAATGAATCATTACTTTAGTAACAGCACTTATCATTTGGATCATTTTGCATCTATACATATCTGTCTCCCACACTAACTGTTGACTCTCATTACCCCTAGTGACAGACATAAAGTAGGTATCAATAAATAATGGATGAGTGAAAACAGAAAAAAAGGAAGAGAGAAGGGGCAAGGGGAGAAAAAAGGACAAAGATAGTGATGAACAATCATGAAATAGAATTTACAGAACCAGTTAGAAGCAGCGCGGAAGCTAACTTGCGCATTGGTGAATGCAACAAAATCTCAGCAGTCCTAGGTTTGTTTAGCTGTCATGTTTTCAACTATTTGAGAACAGCCAGAAAGGTCCCTGACATACAGCAATTTGTATTTGTGCTGAGGGTGCAAATAAAATTTCTTTAGTTTTCAACTTCACACATAGGAGATGGTTAATAAGCCTGTACACACAGCACCCAGCAGCCCATTATAGCCCAGCCCTCTTGTTCATTACCTCGCGGTGTGCCCCAGTATTGCTGCAGAAACGCAGGCAATCCAGCTGCCTGGATCTGGTCAGTCACTCATAGATTGACCCTCAGGCTACATTTCTCTAGTAAACTCCCATTTCTACCCCCTCTACCCTCTTCAATCGCTGTTTCCCCACTCTGCTCTTCAACCCACCCCCTTTTCTTATACCTTAAGGCAACAAAGCCATCTGTTACGACTGAGTTGTGTCTCTCACACACACACACACAGAGTCATATCTGGAAGCCCTCATATCAAATCAGGCCTGTATTTGGAGATAAGACCCCTAGAGAGGAGACAGAGATTGATTTAAAATAACACCCTTATGGTAGCTCTCTTCTAATCTGACTGGTGTGCTTATAAGGTGATCAGGACGCAGGAGAGACATCAGGGATGTGTGCACAGAGGACAGGTCGTGTGAGGACACAGTGAGAAAGTGGCCTGCAAGCCCAGGAGACACCCTCAGCAGAAACCAAACCTGCCAACACTATGATCTCAAGTTTCTAGCCATTGAGACAGCAAATCATGAATGGATGTTGTGTAGACCACTCAGTCTATGGCACTTTGTTGCACACAGCCCTAGCAAACTGACCGCTACACCACCATGAAGGAAATGCTGTAAGATTACACGTAAGAGCTAAGAGACTAAGCTGTGAAATCAAACCCTTCTAGGTGAAGACTCAGACTCTATACCAAACTCCACTTTCCTCGCCTGTAAAATGGGAATAATCATACCAACTTCATGGGGTTACTGTGAATAAAAAAATCACCAACTGTGCTGATCACTTAGGACATCCTCAGTGTGTGGTAGATCTCAAAAGCCCGACCACATTGCCTTCTTTCCTTTCCCTGCCAGACAGCAATCCCAGACAAGTGCCTACCGACCATCACTGACTCTCACGCACCTTCAATTTGTCTCTGCCCACTTAATCATTTCATGGCTTCAAATCAACTCTAGGAAGTCCCCTCGGGGGAAAGAAAATATCTCCCCCTTGACTTGACACTCCCCTTCAACTACTGGCCTCTCTTCAGAGCCAACACTGTAAAGAATTGTACCCATTTCTCCATCACTTTCCATTTTTTTTCCTACTCCTTCCAGTCAGTCATCCACCTCCACCAATGCACTGAGTCTGCTGTTTCACCATCCTCTAGAGGTCCCATGTTGCCAAACCCAATGGGTGCTTTCCAGTCCTCGTTTTACTGGACCTTTCAGTTTAGTCCAAACAGCCAAACCCTCCCTCCTCAGAATGTTCCCATTGATTCTCTGACACCTCATTTCCCCCAGGTTTCCTGCTATCCCTAAAGTGTCCCGCTGGACATGCTTTGCCACCTTCCCTACTGTTGGATCGGGAACAAGCCAGTATGTTCCTGAGGGATGAGTCATGGAGCAGGTGTGCAAGGCAAAACTCTGCTGCTCAGTGAGCAGCCCCCTTGCTATTTATCAGCAGTAACGAAGAAGCATGATTGATTATGTGACAATGGCAGGAGGAGCAGGATCCAGGGGAGACAAAGGGTAATCAACTTTATGGGGAACAGGAAGGGATATGTCAGCCACTACATGGGGAGGACTTCCTGTGCAGGTACTTGATGTAATTTCTGAGCTACTCCCAGACCACCTCAGACCATGGCCACACAATCAGTCAACAGCTACCTAGGCATCCCCGAGTGCCTCATGATGTGGGCCATTGTCTTAAGGCAGTCATGCAGGAGTGCCTTATCCAAATCTTTCACACACACACACACACATGCACAGAGAGGCCATATACACACAGGTGCAGAGACCCCAAGTAGTAGAGAGGCTACACTCTACTACCCGATGTTTGAATGTTGGGACCCCTCTGGGCTCGGCACTATACCTTCCTCTCACTGTTCTCTCCACAAGTAGTTCCACCCACCCACAGGGCACTCAGTTGTCTAGAATGGACATCTCCATCCCAGAGGGGTAGTTCTGAGAGACAGACCTCATTTATTCAGTTCTCCACCTGTGAATATTATAAAACATTACAGATAGAGATATTATAGATATCCTATCCAATACTGAGTGCTTATCCCTTTCCTCACCCCAAAGAGAAACCTACTCTGTCATCTCCATAATCCACCAAGTCATTCACACAAAGTATTCTGGAAATCACCATAGCAGCTTGCGTGCCCTCTTCCTCCTCCCTAATGTAATCTGCCACTAAGCACTGTCAATGCTACCACCAAAATAACTTATCTTTCCTATCATTACTTGGCACCACCATCTCCGGATCATTCTAAAAAGTTTCCTCATGCATCTCCCCGGTTCCCGCTTGCCTCACTCCAGTACTTTCTTCTCAGGACAGTCAAAGAGAGCTTTTAAAAATATAAACTGTTTCATGCAAATCCTTTAGTAGCATCCCATTGCACTCAGGAAAAAGTCCAAAATCCTTCACACAACACACAACCCAGTCTCTGACTACCTTCCAACCTCAGGTCCTACCACAAGAACCAGACACAGTAGCTCTTGTCCCCATTTCTTTGAACACACAAAACTACTTTTTGCCTGAAAACCTTTAGATGTGCTGTCCTTCTTCCTAGAAATTTTACCTCCATGTTTTGTCTAGTCAACTCCTACTCATACTTTAATGTCACTTGCCCATGGAGGTCTTTGCTGACAGCTCTCTCTAAACTGATTCTTCACCACCCATTTTTCTGTCATAATACCCAATCTTTTTCATAGTGGTGCAATTTTTTTAGGTAATATTGGTTTATCACACTGTACATGATTCAAGGGTACAGAATCACACTTCTTCAAATGTCTGTTACCACACCACACCAGAGCACTCAGAGTTCTCCACCAGAGTCCACTGGGCGCCTGCCAGTTTGCTCTCCACCTTCTCCCTCTCCTCTGGTAACCTCAACTTTACACCCTCAGATTTCTAAGGTTTGTTTTTAAGTTTGGTTTTGTTTGACCATTTGTTTTGTCTAAATTCCACATTTAAGTGGTACCATCCAGTATTTGTCTTTCTCCTCTGACTTACTTCACTTACATAATCCCCTTCAGTTCCAATCACATTGTTGCAAATGGCAAGAGTTCATCCTTTTTTAGCTGTGTAGTATTCCATTGTGTATACACAATGATTAATTAAGTACTTTTTTGGGTGATTACTTACTATCTCTCCCAAGTGCACAGGAGCATTTACCATGGTATATCTGCATTGACTGGTGGGTGTGAATTTGTGGGATCCTGGTAAAGGAAAAGAGGTAGGGAAAGAAGCTTCTTGCAGTGGTCAAGTTTTGTTTTTTATGAAAATAGTCAAGAAAGCCAACTGTTAAAGCTGTGATGAAAATAAAGTAGATACAAAAGGAAGTTTAAGAAAGTGAAGATTTTCATCCAGGTAGACACAAGTCTAATTGCTATTCTCTGCAACTTCATTCCTCATCCTATTCCCACTATTTCTTAGAAGCTTTGTTACATTTTGAGAGAATGGCCCATTAAAGTTCAGCCATCCATTTCAGGCAAGATATAAAAAATACTTTTAACAAAATTGGGATTATATAGCATGCTTTAAATCTTTTTCTTTAAATTTTAAACATTTTCCTATATCACTAAATATTTTTAATAGTCACTCATCCCTATTTTTAAAGATTTAATTATTTATGCTCATTACCATAAAAGTTAAAAATTCAGGTGAACACAGTAAATAATTGCATAATCTGCTTTCCTTAGTTTCTATATCAGAAACACATTTCTACATCACTTTAACAACTTGATAATTTTCCTTTATGGAAGCAAATCATAATTTATTTCAACAATTTATTTGAGGATATTTTTCACTATTCTGTTCAATGTTGCAAAGAATAGCCATATAAATATATGTGTGTCTTTAGTTATTTGCTCAGATTATTTTATTTTTTTGTTGTCACGGAGTTGCTGAGTCAAACAGAAAATACTCATTTTAAATCTTTTGTTAAGAATTGACACACTTCCCTTAAGAAAAACAGTATCTATTTACCACAAGTGTATCCATGAGTAATGATGTTTATTAAATGCCACTATTTATCAATGCTCTATATACACCTGAGGATTATTTTAATCCTCACATTAACTTTCCAAAGTAGTTATTATCATTTCCATTGAAAGTTGAATAAACCAAAGCTCAGAAACAGTGATTTGGCACCCAAATGCACACAGCTATTAAATGGTAAAATCTGATACTGTAACTGCAAAGCAGGCTTCCCTCCAGTCCACATTGTTCTTTAATTATTTCTACTAGTTTAGTAATATTTAATTGTATGAAATATTAATACTTCCCCTATTTTATTGTTTGACATTGAGATTGTTCCCAAAATTTCACTAAGTAACATTGTAATAAAGAGATGAAATGGTAGACAACATCTAATTTTTTTTTAAGAAAACACAAAATGAAACATTTATGCCACTAAATCGCATGCTTCTTGGGAATCCCTTTAATTCTTCATGGCCCATCCCAGGAGACACCATTTGTGACATCTTCTGACTCCAGACATTATTAGTATCTCCCCATTTCTGACCACTGGGAGCATTCATTATCTGCCTCAGAAATTTTGTTACTCCATTATGTAAATTTGGCACTGATTAAATATTGTTCTGGATGATTCTAAATTAGGTTCATGTCTGCAAATCTAGTATCCCTACAACACTTCAAGATCTTTGAAGACAGAATCTCTTCTATACCATGTGTGACTATATTTGAACTTGTTACAATGCTGGGTACATAGCAGATGGTCAACCTTAACACAGTGTTTGCAATAAAGTGAAAGTTGAAATGTCAACTATCTTATATCCTACTGGTGCTCTCCAAATAAATGCTTTAAAATTCTAAAATGATCCATATAAATAAGTTACTTTCAGATGAAATATGTCTATATAAGATATAAATAATGTAGAATTTTTCATGATTTATTTTCTCATTCAATGAAACTACCAATAATCCCTTCACTTTAGAAATTTCAAATATTTTTATAGGACCTTCATCATCAATTGCAGTATTTATGCAATTTTTCCTTCAAATAGGCCACTCATTTTACTTTTCATTACTTGGACTTTAAACATGCCTAGAAAAATGCCATGGAGTTACCCCAATGTCCTTCAGAGAGCTCTGGGGTGCAGTGTGAGGTCCCACCTCAAGCTATGTGTGACCTCAAGATACTCATTTAATAACTATGAGCCTCAGGGGGTCTTGTTTGTTTGTTTGGTTTGGTTCTCTTTTTTTCCACATGAGAAATTAAAATAATATCTCTCCCACATTCTTTGCAAAGGTTGATTATTAATATTACTGATTTGGAAGCATTTATCCAAATTCAACCTTATTTTTTATTGGTTTCCTCTTCCCCTACATAAAGTCCAAGACTTTGTGGATTTGTGGTCATTGCCAAATTGCCATCCTCCCCTCTCCCCACCAAAACTATTCAAATATCTTCTTTTCAGTATAACCTTTCATTGAAAAATGATAGACATAGGGCCTCCCTGGTGGCGCAGTGGTTGAGCGCTGGGTTGCGAAGCTGCCCGCAGCCTCCGCAGCGCCAGTTCGATCCCCGGCTGCTCCCCGGCCACCGGAGGAGGGTCCCACATAGTGCGCAGACCTCTCCTGCCGCCCGCTGCTCCCCTCAGCAGTGTACTTCGGTCCTTCTGCCTGCTCTGCTCCCTGCTCTGGCTCTGGCGAATTCTCTCACCCTCCCTTGCTTCTGGCTGTACCCAGTGCTTGTATAAACAAAACAAACAAACAAATAAATAAATAAATAAATAACATGCCTCTATTAAAAAAAAAAAGAAAAGAAAAATGATAGACATAAATAAAGAATATCTGGACATACTTCACAACTTTGTTTGCTATAAATATTTACCACAATAATATGAGTAAAAAGTGTGCCAGCTACCTTTTGCATTTCTTCTCTTGATTAAAGGAACAGTAAGGAATTAGACTTCCTTCTTAATCATTCTGCATATCTATCTTAATTCACTATTTTTGTGTCTCATAGCCAATAATTTTAATTGTTGGTTGGCTCTATCTAGAAATTATCTCTAGAATCTACTCTCTTCTCTGTCCACCATGACATCACCTTGATTCAAGCTGTACTCCTCTGCTGTGATGTCCACACCAATTCCTTTCTGATCCTTTTTTCACATTATTCAGATCCTATTCTGATCCTTTTTTCACATTATTCACATTATTCTATCAATAGAATGCAAATCTTGTTTATTTCCTCTGGTTGAAATCCAGATAATTAACTTAGTATATACAGTCCAGAATGAATAGATGCCTGCTCATCTGTGAAGCTTCATCTTCTGTTGTTTCCATATGTACCACACATTAGCCATACAGACTCGCAAAAAACAATTCACGTTGCTCTTACCTTACAGTGGTTTAGCACATACTGATCTCTCTATGGAAATGCAATCCATACTTTTCTACTTGGCAAATGCATAAGAATTCTACAATTCCACTGTAAGAACTAATCCCCCCTACCACACACTGCATCTGATGCATCTCCTCAGCACTTTCATAGCACACAGGGATTCCCCCCTCATAGCACTTATCAGTCTGTGCTTTAATTATTAAGTCACTTTCTCCTCCACTAGGCTCTCAGATCCTTATAATTAGAAACTGTCTCTTTTCTTTTGGTATATCCAGCATTAAATAAGTCTCTGCTCCTAAATAAACACTTGGTGATTTAATTAATTAACCAACAGATCACAAGATACTTAGTACAACAAAGCACTTTAGAATTTATATTCCTTTCACGGAGGAGTTCGGGTTCTTAGATAGTATTTTAAAGTTCATCTCCCTCTTCATCCTACTACCTATAGTAAGAACAATTTGTCTTACTGGAAACACTTGTATCACTTTCTTCCAAAGTCCCCCGTTCCACCACTAGGCATTTTGGGGTATGGAGATGGTCTGGCTAAAAACTGACCGAAGGGTGAAGATGGGCCTATATCTACAAGAATGGGAAGAGAGAGGGCCTATATCTACAAGAGTCAGAGGAGCAGAGAACTGTGCTTTAAGGAACTGTCTGCATGAGAAACCACACAAGGCCTGGCATCACAGGCTATATGTGGCAACTCTCACCTGAGCAGTCCAGGGGAGCACAGAATATAAGCAGACTTCATCCTCTGAGTCAGTCCCACCTGAGGACTGGATGGATGCACCACTAGATGCGAGAAAGTAAAAACACTTCACAGAAGCACACCCCTCAAAAGAACATTCTGGACAAAACGATTTTAGGGGGAGAAGTAGAAAATACACAGCGTTCAAAGTTGGCCCCATTCTTTTCAAAATGAGTTAAGTTCCCATTTGCTGTTGGATAAGGACCACAGAGAAGAACTCTTGCAGGCAGAGGTGCTAAGCTACCCGACTTGAGGACACAACTTGAACCCCTAATATGGTTCACAACTTGAACCAAAGCCAAGGGAGCTTTGGTTGGGAGATAATGTTATAGAAACAGACCAGATTTTGAAGTCCTATCAAAATCTGTTGAACCTAAGGTTCAAGTTATCCTATCCTCTTAACCCATTGCTCTTAAAAGTACTCATTATTGTAACTGTCATCTTTTTGTTTATCCTTTATTTTCACATAGGGCTTCAGAAAGGAGGGTGATTGTTTACTATTTATTATGAAATTTTAAACACAGACAAGTTAAGAGCAAAGCAAAGTGAAGCCTGTGTACCCAACATCTTAATTAACTAGTCGCCATTTATTCCCTTCCACTTCTGCATAAGTAGATAAAGCAAGTCCCATTCATCAGATTATTTCATTTATATGCACTTTATTAAAGTCTCTGGCAAATAAAAACATTCCTACCATATTCACAACACCACTATCACACATACACACAAAGTAAATAAACCTTTCAAGATTAGAAGCCAAATAAGAGTTGTAAGAGGCAATTTACAGATTCCACATGCACCCCCCTTCCTCATTCCCTTTCAGAGTCACAACTATAACCTGCACCCACCAGATTCCTAAGGAAGACCATGAGAACACAGACAATATGGACCTGTGGCCTGTTTATCCATTTCTGCCCCATGTTCCAGCTTCTCCTAGCTTTTCATCATTTATTTTATTATACAGATGTGTAACCATTACAATATTATGCAGCTACTACAAAAATATCCTCAATTTTCTTATTTCAACCCCAACAATTGAGTTTTTCACATGCGAAAATTTCCATTTACAGAGAGAAAAGTGGGGACACCAATAGTTCAAAGCCTATAGAAAATTAGAGTCAACTGAAACTAAAACCCGGTGTCATTTGAATTAGGGCTCTTCTACTTACTGATTATGAGAACTTGAATAAAGTAATGAACTTCTCTGAGCCTCAATTTTCTAACCTATAAAATGGAGATGTCTATCTCACAGGGTTAACACGGGTTTCATAAATGACTTTTCACAATGACTGGCACATAGCAGAAAATAAATTGCTACTCTCATTGGCAGTCCATGTGAGGGTCTTCTCCCTTTCCCATTCCAATAATCTGTCACTTAAGGTGAAATAACCTGTGGAGTAAGGAAAACACAGCAGTGATCTTTCATCAACACAATCAAGCATAACACCTACATACACAATCTATTACTGAATTTAGTGCCGAAATCCAGATCTAGATTCAAAGATACATATTCCTTAAAGAATTATATATATAGATAGATATTCAGAAATGAGATGTGAGAAGAACAATGCAATAATGCATTGCTTCAGAGTTCTAGCGAAGACCCAGAATTCTCTGCCAGTCACTGATCAAAGAATGATCCTCCTTTGTGAAGATCATCCTCTTTAACTGAAAACAAAACCTCATGAAAGACACAAATGAAGGGTGATGGATAAGGAGTACGCATATTTAGAGAGTCCAAGAGTTAAATTTCCCCTCAAAAGCAAAAGAATGTCAAATGTCACAAACTTCATTGTTAATTCTTCCAAATATTCATATACTTACATATATATTCTTCAGCCAATTTTAGTCCAGGTGACAATTTTACCTGGCACTTTCAGCAGACAGGAGAGGCCAATGAAGAACACTCCCATTCTTTGGCAAGTGACTTCAACATCATCATCGTCATCCATTACATTTGTCTAGCCATTTACATTTTTCAAAGCTCTTCCATATATAGGATTCAGGTATATTTTTGAGCAGTTAACTTGTGAAAAGTAATATTCTCAGGAATTTTGTATATTAAGCAAAAGTTAATAAGCAAAAGGGAAAGGGAAAGATATCAGCATACTTATTGGTTGATCAGATATTGACTGAACAGACACTATGTGCTAGGCACTTTTGAGATAAAACAAATCAACAATCAAAGACATAATTCTCATTCTCTAGGTCACAATAATCACAACAATAATTCTAAATTCTGAGTGTTTATTTTGTGCCAATAAATGTAAAATTATAATGACATTATTAATATTTCCATATTATGTGAAAACCAAGGTTTAGAGAGGGTAAGTAACTTGCCCAAGGTCACAAAAGAGATAAATAATAGCACCACTTTCTGACATGTCACCTATAAAGAGAAACAAACTAGTTGAGGCACACTGCACATTTTGGAACATTATAAAATTAAATATCTACATAAAATCACTGAATTAGCTTTCACACATGAATTAGTGACACCTAGTCACTTGCTCACTGAAAAAGTCTTATGGAAATACTTCATTTACCAGAGATGGGGCACTTTCAATAAAGTGAAGAAAAACAACTTATTCAATTCAAAAGAAAAGACTGCTCTTCCAGTTTCTATTGCATTTCTGGTCAGGAGAACTTGTAAATGAACTGTTAAAATCAGATGTGTTTCATGGTGTGGTGGAGAAAATGGTGAAGGTGCTGGGTGTTTGTTGAATCACAGTAATGATTTAAATGTAATAGAGTTCTACTTTATTTTAATGCAGTGAGGTTAAATTAACAGAAGCACATTTTAAAAGTTCACTGGGCAGAGCCTCCCTGGTGGCGCAAGGGGTTAAGACGCAACCATGAAGCTATCTGCAGCCACTGCAGCACAAGTTTGGTCCCCACCAGGGAGCTACCCACATGGCGCAGCAGACCTCTCCTGGCTCACCCGCTGCTCCCCTAAGCAGTGTATTTCAGTCAATCTGCCTGTTCTGTTCCCCACTCTGTCTCCAGTGATTCCCCACCCCCACACCTCTGGCCTGTACCCCAGTTCTTGTATGCATAAATAAATATATCTTTTATAAATAAATAAATAAAAGTTTACTGGGCAGCTTCCTCAGATCAAGATTTTGAAAATGAAGAATCTAAGTGGTTAAAAGTATAGTACCTCCACCCCACGCATACAGTGACTCACACAGATCAGGCTGTCTTCTGATGTAGCAAAACATTTAAATACTGTACTTGAAACTGCCAGGGAGGAGGGGACAAGAGCATACTGATTTGTTCAAGGAAGTATAAATTCAGACACAGGAGTTTAGCAGATGAAAACTAGAGAATGCTTTAATCTCTCATTGCTAAAATGTACTAAGCTCTCTGTAATCATAGATTTTTTTAAGAACTGAAGAGCTACTTAGTGAAAATTAAGTAATTTCAGAGATATACAGAGGTTGATGACTATTACTCACTCTTTAAGATTCTACATCTAAGTGCAATTCTCAAAACATATCTGAATTATCAACCATCTATCCAGTCAATGTGTTTCCATTTCCAAGGAAAATGTGCTAAAAACAAATCATACTCCCTCAGAAGTCACAGATATCCCAGAATTAGCTAAATAAGACAAATTATAGCCAGTACTGTCCTGAAATTTAAATGTATGGCTGCAAGGATGAACTCTGGAAAATATTTGGGATCCTGCTTTCCTGTGGAAACACATTTTCTTCCACAAGAGTACAAGCTGAGATTCACTATCAACCAAGAACTGAAATTGATATGTGCTACGGCTCCAAGCTTACTGCATGCACCACACTGAGAATAAAGCAGCCCATCACAACAACATTCTCTTTAACGTGATCAAAACTGAACAATGAAATATAAAATTACTACTCTTTGGAGCCTTTTTAAGACTCTTAAAAATATACACATTTCTTAGTATTTACTATGTACCAGGCACTGTTCTAAGCTCTTTCCCTTTTTCACTCTTGCAAGCGTCACAACAATCCTAATAGGTAGCTGCTATTTTATAGCCCTGTCTTTCTTCTTCTCCACAAGAAAAAACTGAAAAAATTGTTATCAGTTTTAAAGACTCATGGAGTCTTCTTATAATTTTCCTTTTTACTTGCGCAGCAAATATTGTGTGAGAGTCAGTTACATGCTAAATACTGAGGATGTGACAATGCATGGAACAGCTACAGCCCACGATCTCACGATATTCATTGTAAAATGTGAAAGATGAAAAAAAAAGGACTAAAAATGTTTTAAAGGTCTATAAAGAAAGATTCAAGGAGCTAATTTAGAGAATACAATGGGGACAGGGAACGCCTTCTTTACATAGGGTGGTTGGAACAACCTCTCAGAAGAAATGACATTTAAAAGTTAAGCGATAGGGGTTTCCCCAGTGGTGCAAGGAGTTGAGCACCGCACTGGGAAGCTAGCCACAGCCACTGCAGCACAAATATGATCCCCAGCCGGCTAGGGAGCTACTACCCACATGGTGCTGCAGACCTCTCCTGACTCGCCCGGCTGCTCCCCTCAGCAGTGTATTTCAGTCAATCCGCCTGTTCAGATCCCCACTCTGCCTCTGGTGAATCCTCTCACCCCTCCACACCTCTGGCCTGTCCCCCAGTTCTTGTATGCATACATAAATAAATCTTTAAAAAATAAATAAATAAAAGTTAAGAGATAGATGAGAAGATGCCAGAAATGGGTTCTGGGTTAAGACTATAAAGTGAACACATTCATCTAAAGCATACACACCTAAAATGCCACCAAACTACAGTAAAAAGATTTTGTAAAGACAAGGAGAAAGGGAGAATAGCAAGGAGACACACAGAAAAATAAAGTTGGAAGTCAAAAGTGGCCGAATTCCAGGCCAGCAGCACAGGAAGCTGAGAGCCAATGATGTGCATCTCAGAATACGGAAAGGCATGGAATTGGCAGCCCCAGATAGCGCTGGAAATAGAGGTAAGGGCAGGAACACGAAGAGGAGGAGGAGGAACAGAAGAAAGAGGAGAAGGTTTTGAAAGCTGTTTAAGAAGCAATTGGATCCCAAAATTCTCTCCTACCTCACATCCCCTTCATAGCCCCAGTCGGTGGATATGAAGCTTATTACATAAAGAGACACACACACATCAGATCTCCAAAGTGAAAGAAAGCAAGAGAATGCGGTGGCTGTATGAAATGTGAATATGGAATACAGGGCAAAGCCAACCCCTATTTCCTTAACACCTAGCAGCCAGACCCGAACCCTTCAGAGTAGAGGTTGGAAGCCCTTTTTTTGCTCCTTCTTTCTGAGAATCTGACCAAAGAGGAAAGACCTAAAGACAGAATGTGACATTTGGAGAGCCCCAATATATGACCCCCCCCTTGTACTAATGTCAGCAACTTAGTCTCAACCCTTAAACATGAGTAGGTAGCAAAGGATGGCCAGTTATCAAGAGAAATACTGTAACACAGAAGATGAACAAGAAGGAATAGAAAATCAACTTAGAAGTAAATAATCTACGTGGAAGAAACTCGTTTTAAAAAGTTAATGTCAGAAAAATGAGAATGAACGCTGAGGTGCTATAAATATATAAATACACACAGAGAGAGAGAGACAGAAAAAAAAAACAACACACAAAAAAGTCCTTACAAATCAAAAACATAACCTAGAAATAAACAATAATTAAGAGAAGTGCTAGAAGATGCAGTTAAGGAAATTTCCCCAAAGTACAGCAAAAAGACAATGAGGCAGAATGAGAGAAATCATCTGCCCTGAAGAACGTCAGAATAAAAGGCGTTGCAGGAAAAGGCAAGAGCAAAACCACAAGGGTTAAAATCATGAACAAAATCAGTAAAGAAATTTCTTAAAAACTTGAGAATTTTTTTAAAACTTGGTAACTCTTAGGAAAGATCGAGACTCAGAATGGCTTTGTATTTCTCAAAAGCAACAATGGCAGCAAAACATCATTAAGTAATGCTTTTGAAGCCCCCAAAATAATTATTCTCAAAGCAAATTCTTTATTCTGGCAAACTATAAACCAAGAATAAAGACATGTTTAGATGTTCATGGTTTCAAAAAATGCATTTCCCATTCAGTCTTTCTCCTGGGAGAGACCCAATTGTGCTTCAGGCACAGAGGGCAGTCAGACAAGACGAAAGTTCTGTGGTTCAAGAAACACAGTTATCACAAAGAGCCCCACATCCAATATACTAGATTTTTAACCCAAAGCAGAATGCCTGGCTGAGTGATCCAGATTCTTATTTCTTCTAGAGCCAATGAAATTCCTACTCTCTTCCACAATCTCCGGGAACAGCTAAGGACACTTATTTTAATCCCAAAGAAGTGTTCTTTTCACCTCTTTCTAAGATCTAAAAGCAGGTGGTGTTGAGCTAAGCAGCAAATACAGAGTAATTCATTCCCCAACACATTTCTGCCAGAAGTCCACTACCAAGCTCACACTTATGCACTTGCCCAAATCCCCAATTGTGGTGAGCCCCGCTTTCCTGGGACTCACTCCTATCTTGGCAGTGACACCCTTTGAAAGGGCTCTCAAGAATTCTGAATTCAGACTATGTCCAAGCTATTCTGTTTAGCTTGTCTCTGTGACATGAAGGAGAGCATAAAATAATATAGAAAGTTTCAAAAACAGTAATAAATGTACACTCATATACCCACCACTAAGAGTCAAAGATAAAATAATTACTGTATCTTTTCTGTATCTACTTCTGATTTCATCCCCCTCATTCACCACAGATATTTTTCTAACTTTTCTATTAATCATGCCTTTGCTCTTTCATGTAATTTCACTCCTAAACATGTGTAAAGTATAAACACATTATTTAATTTCAAAAAAAAGAACTGAAGAGCAGGCACAAATCCAGGGATGTAAGGAAAGCGCAACACTGCAATTGAATTGAATGCTCCGATATTGGCCAAGTTTTGTTCATGGAACAAAAGACAGGGTTGCTGTGACTTCATTCTGACACAGACACAAGAGTGGATGAATAGTCACAAGTCTGGTTCTAAAGACAACAGTCATTTATTCAAAAAATGAATCATAAATACCAGAGAATATGGTTTTAAAAAGAATCAGGTTAAATATGATAAACAATGAGGATTCCAGGAAGACAGCATTGGAAACAGTAGCATTTTTTAACCAACCCAAGGTCCTCCATTAACAGCAGGCTGGTCAATGAAGGTGACAAACCCAAAGACTGGCTGACAATATCCACAACAAAACTAAGTGTTGGTAGCCCCCAGAGCCATTTATGAAAGGATGGAGACCAACTTCAATATATCAGTAGTATCAGCAGCATTGCAGGAAGACAAAACGAAAGCAGTCAGGCCTCTAATGGTGTTCCACATTGGAGAGCCCCTCAAATCCAAGGGGTACTGACTGGAAACTGTAGTGACCCAAGCTGAAAACAGAAGTCAAAGCAAGGAGGGGACTCTCCAGGCAATAAGATCTGAGAATCGTGGAGCAGGTTCAAAACGCTAAAGGTTAACAACAAACCAATGTCTACCTTCAAGATAAACCTTGCACTCAGGAAACTCTGCTGGGGATAGACTCCAAATTGAACAGTGTAAAAATAACAGACGAAAAGAAGAAGAAACCCCATATAAAAGTGGGTAAGGGAGCAAAAGAATGTAGGTCTCAGTAAGTATAAGAGCATATTTTTTAATCACTTTATTAAAAAAATAGAAGTTACCCTGTCATATTCCTCCCTTCTATAATTTTAGGAAAACTTTTTTCACTTGAAAAACAAGCAACAGAAAACCCTATAAAATTTATCATGAGACAAAAGAATAAGTAGAGACACATATACCAGCCAAATAAAAACTGTTATCAGTATTTCAAAGCAAGCTAAAAGAATGATTGAAGTTGCATCATTAATCACATTGAAATTAGGTGACTACAGAAAAGAAAGGTTTTGGAAAGAAGATGAAATAACTCTGGAGAGAAAGAAGTAAAAGAAAAAATATTTTTAAATGAAGACTAAACTAGAAGAATACAAGAATAAATAAGCACCACGAAAAATGCTTAAGAGAAATGAAACATGTAAAGGAGGAATTCTTAACATTTTATTTTATTATTATTTTTATTTTTTATACTTTTTTTTATTTTTTACATCATTGTTCATTTTTAAACAATATTTGCTTCCCCCACTCCACTCAGGTGGAGTCCCCATAGAGATTCCTTCCCCAACGCACCCGTGCACCATCACCTCGTCCCCAGTGCTCCTCCCTTCCTCCCTCTGATCCTTCTCTGCCTCCTCCTCTGTAGGATGTCTCTGATTTATAATTGTCTGTTTTTGCTTTGTTGTGTATCGTGTACCTTTTTTTTACACTGTGTCTTATTTGGTTCCCCTATATTCCTGCTATAAGTGAAACCATCCGATATTTTTCTTTTACCTTCTGGCTTATTTCACTGAGCATCATTCCTTCTAGTTCCATCCCCATTGCTGCGAATGGCAGCAATTGCCAAATAATATTCCATTGTGTACATATGTCACATCTTCTTGACCCAGTCATCTATTTTTAGGCATTTGGGTTGTTTCCAGGTTTTACCTATTGTTAATAGTGCTGCAATAAACATAGGTGTACAGGTGTTCTTTTGAATCAATGTTTTTGTGTCCTTTGGGTAGATTCCTAGGAGTGGAATTCTTAAAATTTTGAAAGAAAAGGCTTCTGGGGCCTCCCTGGTGGCACAAGGGGTTAGGACAGGATCTATGAAGCTATCCATAGCCACTGGCGCTGCCCACATGGTGCAGCAGCCCTCTCCTGACTTGCCCGCTGCTCCCTTCAGCAGTGTGTTTTGGTCAGTCCACCTGTTCTGTTCCCCGCTCTGTCTCTGGTGAATCCTGTCACCTCCCCCATACCTCTGGCCTGTACCCCAGTTCTTGTATGCATACATAAATAAATCTTTTTAAAAAAAGAAAGAAAAAAGAAAAGGCTTTTTTTTTGTTATGATAAAATAAACCTTTACCAACAACTCTTCTTCCTTTCTCAGAAAACACTGCAAAGTTTGGACAGAATGAGCAGGCAACTGCCTGAAGGTACAAGAGAAAGGACATAAGTAAACAGACTGACAGAAAATTCCAGCTGCCAAGGAAAGACAGGGAGCTCAATCAGTAAGTTCCCACCTCCACGGCGTTTAGCCTGGGGCTAAGTGCAGTCCTAGCAGCAAACTCAGTGAGGGCAGTCTGGAAACCAACACCTCTCTGCCAGAAAAGGACAGCTGGGAAACCATGAATGTTGAAACAAACTGGGGAATCTCACATGGGAAAGAGCCAGAAAGGAAACTGTCAAACCCTGAATAGCCACCTTCCTGAATGATCCCTGGACCACTGAAGCACAAAGCACACTGAACGCAGCCCAGCTAAAGGTGAAAGATCTAAACAGAGAGAGAAGCTGCATAAGCACCAGTGTTTCTAGTTCAGCCCAAGAAGAAAATAACCTATTCAAATAAAGGAAATAATATTAATCAGTGGGAAATAATAGAATCCAAAGTCTCCATAACTTAACATTTACAGTGTCTAGGACACAATCCAAAATTATCCAACATATGAAGAACCATGGAAATGAAACACATTCTTGGGGAAAAAAAGATGATCAGTATAGTTTGACCGTGAAATGAAACAGATGTTTGAACAGGCAAGGTATATGCTGCTAAAACTATCCGCAATGAAGTAAAACAAAGTATGTCGTCAATGAATGAATCTCTCATGAGAAAAAATGAAGTCCCAGTAGAAAAATAAAAATAATAAAAGAGGAACAAGATGGAAGTTCTCAAACTGAAATATATAATTTCTGAAATAAGAAATCCACTGGATGGACTTAACCAAACGAACATGATGGAGAAGAGTATGTGAATTTGAAATTAGGTTAGTAGAAAGAGCACAATTTTGAAGAACAGAAGGGAAATGTGGGAAGAAAAAAAGAACAGAGCCTCAGAGATCTGTTAAATAATATCAAACAGTAAACCGATGGATGTGTAATTGGAAAACCAGGAGAAAAGGACAGAAAGAACAAGGTAGAAAAGGTATATGAAGAAATATTGGCCAAAGATTTCCCAAATTCGAAAAAAGACAGAATTTTTAGATAAAAGATGATAAACACAGAAAATTAAAAACAATTAGAAGCCTGAGCTAACAGAAGCCCAGGTCAAAGAGAAACAATATATTTTGAAAGCAGCAGGGAAAACAATACGCTACATACATATTTTGCATAATTGATGGCTGAATTCCCCTCTGAAACCATGAAGACCAGATGGAATATCTTTAAAGTACTAAAAGAAGAAAGATTGTCAAAGCAGAGTTCTACATTCAGCAAAAATACTATTCAAGAATAAAGGCAAAATAAAGGCATTTCACACAAAAGAAATCAAAGAAATTTAGTCACAAGCAGAGCTACCCTACAAAAAAGGCTGAAGAGAAATGATATCAGTTAGAGATGTGAATGCTCGGAAAGAATAAGAGCATCAGAAATGGCAAATATCTTGGCAAATACAAAAAGCTACCTTTTCTTTTTCCCTCTTTCTTATCAACCATATAATTAAAATTAAAATCATAACACAGTCTTAGGGGACTTGATAGCTTATACAAGTACATTACACATGACAACTATAAACTACAGAGGTATTTTGGCCTATAAGGTAGCAAGATTTCTATATTTGAACTAAAATATTGCAACTTTGTGGGTCTGCTACTCCTAAGTGGTCTGTTCGGCCACCATTTTGTCACCTATAATTCTAAATCCTAAGCAAGGTGAAAATGACCTGGTCAGTTAGGTACAGGAGCCCAAGCCTGCAAGGTGGCCTTCAAATCAAACAAGAGCACAAAGCTGGATCACGCTGGGAAGGCTATGCATCCACCAGGTATGACCAGGAATGCCCAGGGGCGCTGAGGATGGATGCATAACACGTACCGACTTACACATCATGAGGTATGAGCGGGAACACCCGGGTGGCCAAGGACAGATGTACAACAAGGGACCCCAGAAGCTGAGCAGTGGAACACTTTGTTGATAAGATTAAGACCATGGCTGGGGGATTAGGGCGTGATCTCAATGACAACACCAAGTCATCAAGTAGATGAGAAGTGCCTGGAGGGCAGACTCACAATCCCTGATCGTCTACATTCTTCCCCTTTCTTTAATCTCCTTCCCCTTTCCTTTTGCTCCTCCCCCTTACAACGGATGTGTGTATCAATAAAAAGGCCAGGATCTTGCTCTTTGGCAGCATCCTGCATTATGTAGCCTGCTCCACGACTCCCATTTCTTTATCAGTGTGTTGTTGCCCAATGCAACACAACTTAACTGAAAACTTAAGGATATACATTATAATTGCTAGGGCAACATTAACTTTAAAATGAGAAAAAGAATACCTAAGAAGCCAAAGAAAATATTAAAAGGTTGAAAGGAAATGGATGGAAAATATATGCCACATGAACAATAAGCAATTAATAGTCTGGAATGGTATTATTAATATCACATATTTATATATTATAAACATATTAACAAGGGTAAAGTAAACACTTCATAATGATAAAGTGGAAGATTCAAAAGGAAAACGTAATAATCATAAATGATTATGAATCCAATAATAGAACTTTAAAACACAGCAAATATTGACAGATTTAAACAAGAAATAGACAATTCCATAATCATCAAAAATTGCAATATACTTTTATCACAAGTGATAGAAAAATTAGACCAAAAAAAATCAGTAAAAATATAGAAGATTTAACACTTCAGCCAACAATTGCAGAATACACATTCTTTTCAAGTGCAGCCAGAATGTTTACCAGTATAGATCATACTTTGGACAATAAAGTCCCAATGTGAAAGGACTGAAAGCATACAGAACATGTTCTCTGACAAAAATGGAATTAAATTAGAAATTGAAGACAATAACTAAGATAACCAGGGACATTCCAAGTGTTCAAAAATTAAGCATTTTTGAACTACATTTCTCAAAAATAAATTTGAGTCAAAGAATAAATTACAAGATAAATTAGAGAACATTTTGAATTGAACCATAATGAAATACAGCCTATCAAAATTTGTAGAAGGCAGCTAAAATAAAGTTTACAAGGAAAATCATAGTTTTAAATGCCTACATTAGAAAAGATGTTCTCAAATCAAGAATATAAACTTTCATCCTAAAAAATAAAAAAGATCAAATAAAACTCTGTAAACCAAGGGAAGATTTTAAAATAATATAAAGTACAGAAACTAATAAAAATTGAAAACAGAAAAACAAAAATAAAAACAGTTAAAGCCAAATGCTCATTCTTTGAGATATCAATAAAACTGATAAACCTCTAACCAGACAGAGAAAGAGAGAGAGAGAGACAGAGACAGAGACAGAGAGAGAGAGAGAGAGAGAGAGAGAGAGAGTGAGACATAAACTGCCAATTTAGGAATAAAAGGGCATAATCTACAGCTGTAAAAGGGATGATAGGGGATTTTAACAAACAACTTTACATCAACAAATGGAAAACTGGATAAATTAGTCAAAGGGACAAGATGAAAAAATTCCTTGAAAGACACAAAAAACAAAACTGACCAAGAAAAAATTAAAACAACAACAATAAACTCAAATCTGTATCAATTAAAGAAATTGAATTTAAAACTTAAAACCATCCCGCAATAACAAAAAATATTCAGTCCCCAATGGCGTCAATGATGAATTTTATTAAAATTTTAAGGAAAAATGAATATAATTCTACACAAATTCCTTCAGAAATTAGAGAGAACATTTCCAAATCCATCTTACAAAATCAATTTTACTTTGATTCTAAAACCAGAAAAATATATCACAAGAAAACTACGGTCAAATATCTCTCATGAATGTAAGTACAAAAATTCTTAACACAGTATCAGGAATGCAAGGTTAGTTTAATACTGTGAAAGGCTCAAAGTTTTCTACCTAACACCAAGAAGAAGGCAAGGGTGCCTCTAGCACCACTTGTATTTAAATTGTTCTGGAGAGCCCAACTAGTGCAATAAGGGGAAAAAATAAATAGATGTAAAACTACATTATTCACAGGTGACAAGATGATTTGTGTTGAAAACTGTAAGTAATCCCCCAAACAGCTATTAGACTAGTACATAAACATTGCACAGATGCAAGATACGAGACAAACATACAAAAAAAAAAAAAAAACCCAACTGTATTTCTCTACACTAACAACAAATAACTAGAAAATTAAAAAAAAAATTCCATTCACAAAAATACATAGAATAAATTTAATAATGTGACAACTACAAGTCATTACAAAGGAGAAATAAACAAGACTTACCTAAATAAGTATATATATATATATATATATATATTCAATTCTTGATTCAAGAATTGAAATATTCAAAGTTGTCAACACAGTAATCCTCCCAAAACTGATCTGCAGACCAAATCCAAACAAGTTGTTTTTTTTGGAAAAAATTACAAGTAGATTTTTAAAGTATAAAAATTAGAGGAGTTAAATTTTGAAAAATAACAAGGCTGGAGGAATTTTACTACCTGATTTCCTCATTTACTATAAACTTATAGCAATACAGTATATCAGTGGCATAAGGATAGACCTATAAATGAATAAACATAATAGAGTCCAGAGAAAGACCCCAAACATTTGGTCAATTCACTTGCAATTAAGGCACCAAGATAATTCAATGAAGACAAGATACTTTTTACAACAAATGGAGCTAGGGCAACTGGATATTACAAATGGTATAATGAACCTCAAACCTTATCTTCTACCATATATAAAAATTGACTCAAAAATGTTGATAGATTTAAATGTTAAAGAAAAATATATTATAATTTCTAGGAGAAAATCTTTAAGCCATTAAGCTAGACAAAAATTTCTTAAACAAAATACCAAAAGCACAAGTAATAAAAGAAAAAAAACTGATCAAATGGATTTTATCATTTAAATTTTTCACTTCTCAAAAGTCGTATTTAAGAAAACACAAAGGTACATCACAGACTGGAAGCAAAACTTTTCTAAACAAAGAGCATCTATTGCAGAATATAGAAAGAACTCTTACAACTCAATAAAAAGAAAAATTAATAATAATAATAACAAATGGACAAAAAAATTGGAAAAGACATTTCCCAAAAGAAGATATACCAATGGTAAATATGCACTTGAAAAGATGTTCAACAACATCTCTAGCCCTCGGAAAAATACTAATTAAAACCACAATGAGATACCACTATGTAGTCACTAGAGTGACTCAAGTTTGTCAATACCAAAAGACAAAAGATTGTCAATACCAAAAAAGATTGTCAATACCAAACGTTGGTGAGGCTGTTGACAGTGTGGGGCAACTAAAATTCTCTCCTGCATTGCTGGTGGGAATGCAAAACGTTACAGGCACTTTGCTAAACAATACCCGATAACATCAAATATTCATTTTACTATGTATTGTCAAGCATTTCCATTCCTAGGTATTGACCTTAGAGAAATAAAAACCTATGTCTCCATGAGATATGTATGTAAATATTTGTAGCAACATTATTCATAATGACTCAAAACTGAAACAACCTAAAATATATAGACATACCATGGAATACTACAGGTCAATAAAAAGGAACAAAATATTAATACACAGAGCAACATGAATGATTCTCAAAAGCATGCTAAATAAAAGAAGTCTGACAGAAAGACATATGCACTAAATTATTTAATTTATATAAAATTCTAGAAATGGCAACACTAACACTGTATTGACAGGAAGCCGATCAATGTCTACTTGGGGCTAAGGGTCGAAAAAGTGGACCACAAACAAAGGAGCACAAGGAATCTTTTTAGGGTATTTATATGTATATGTATATATATATATGTATAAAACAAAATTAATTAAACTATGTTTTGAAATTGGGAGATTATATAAATATATAAAATGAATGATATATATATACACACTTGGGTTTATCTACAATAGAATATATAATGACAGAGTCAGATATTTGCATACTTGTAGAATGAATAAGTTTGGTCTTATGAGAAATAAGATAATGCTCAACTAAATAGTTTCAATGTTTTATTTATATTTGACATTCATATTATGAACTAAGTAAATATATTCACTTATATGTATATGGAATCACTACAAAATATATAGGTTAATAAAGGTATATTGCAGGGTGACTCCAAACTTAAAAGAAATGAAAATACAGACTATTAAAATATTCCATAAGAGTGATACATTCTATTTTCAAGAAGAAAAGCAAAAAAAAAATCCAACATATATATGACAGAGATCATGAAGAACAATGCCTAGCAATACAACAAAATAAACATTAAAACTATAATTCCAGGACACTTTCTTAAAATTTTAAATAATTCTTATTAGACTGAAAGACTATATCACAATCATGTCAGCAAGGCCATAGTAAATTCAAAACCATATTATAATTAAAACTGCTTTAAATGGAAATAAAAAATTAATTTGGGCAACCAGGGGAAAATGCTAAGTCACTAATATCAGAAAGAGAATAAGACTTTGATCAGACTTTCAATTCTTAATGTAACAAATTTAAGATACCCAAGGACGGATAATATGAGCCAAGGACTTAATATCTACCCAAACTGACTATCAAGTACAAAGCTGCAAACCAACTATCATAAACTTGCCAAGACTAGGGAATATTGAACCTGTGAGCCCTTCCTAAAGATTCAATTAGAAAAGTACATTCAGGGCCTCCCTGGTGGTACAAGGGGTTAAGACGCAACCTATGAAGCTGTCCGCAGCCACTGCAGCAAGAGTTCAATCCCCGGCCAGGGAGCTAGCTACCCACATGGCGCAGCAGACCTCTCCTGTCTCCCCGCTGCTCCCCTCAGCTGTGTATTTTAGTCAATCTACTTGTTCTGTTCCCCACTCTGTCTCTGTAGAATCCTCTCACCCCCCACACTTCTGGCTTATACCCCAGTTCTGGTATGCATAAATAACTAAATCTTTAAAAAAAAAAAAAAAAGAAAGAAAGAAAAGTACATTCAGACAACAAAAAAGACTGAGAGACAGTAATACAAGAATCACTGATGAGCTCTAAATGTAAATAAACCTGGAGAACAAAGCTAAACCACAGTGAGAAAGGAGAGAATATAGTAGATATAGCATAATTATCAAAATTGGAGGTAGGAGGAATAAGGAGAGCATATGGTTATGATCATCTAATAGACATTAGTTGGAAACAAATGATGTTTATTTCCAACTAATATATATTTACTCTAGATCAGATACTAAGAGGGAGTGAGACAAAAGGGAAGGTAACAACCTAAGTTTCAATATTGTTCAACATAGGGAAACAATAATAAAAAAAAAAATGGACTAATGGCAATACATAGAGGTATTAGTATAAAGTTAACCAACAGAACAAACAGGAGATAATACCCACTGCATAATGAAAAAGCATAGATACAAAAGACAAAAAAAGGCAGTATGATAGGACTGATGCCAAACATATTAATTATATCAATAGATGTAAATGGGCTTAACTCACCTATTGAAAGAAAAGGATTTTCAGATTGGCTAATAAAGCAAAATCCAACACTATGCAGAATACAAGAGACACACCTAAAACAAAGAGATTCAAAAGAGTTAAAAAATAAAAGGATGGAAAAATATATATCAGGTAAACGCAAATAAAACAAAAACAAGGGTCATAATCTTGATATCTAACAAGGTATTAAAAAGAAAACAAAAAGCATTAAAATATACAAAGAAAATCACTTTATAATGCTTAAAGCTACAATTCACAATAAAGATAATAGTTATTAATATCTACGTACTCAATAACACAACAATAACTTTTATTAAGCAGAAAGGTACAAGACATATACAAAGAGAAATAGAAACACACTAATAATAGGAGACTTTAACATACCTCTCACAATCCAAGACCAAGCAGACAAAAATTTAATAAAGGCATAGAACACCTAAACAACATAAACAAGGTAGATCTTACAGATCTATATTAAACTCTGAACTCCAACAACAGAGTTTACAACTTCCTTTCAAGTACACACGGAACAGTCACAAAAAATGACCAAATCTTAGGCCACGGAGAAAACTTCAATAAGGTCCAAAGAATAGAAATATGCAAATATCATCCTCACACAATAATGCAATAAAACTAGATATAAGTAACAAAAAAAAAATTGCCTTTCCACATGGACATTTACAACCACACTTTCAAACCATGGTTGGATCAAGACACAATACAAAATTAAATTGAAAAACTTCCTGAAAATAAGAATAAAAGGCTGACAGTACCAGAATTATAAGTTAGAGCTAAAGGAAAAGTCAAGGAAAAATATATTGTATGAGATGATTATATCAAGAATAGTAAAGTAAATACTCAACTCAAAAAGCCAATAAAAGGAACACCAAAGTAAACCAAGAAATCTGGAAAGGAGGAAATGAATAATAAAAGTAGAAATTAATTTAAAAACAAAACCAACAGAACTAATGAATAAATCCAAAATTGGTTCTTCAGCAAAGAAATCAAGATACACAAACCACTGACTCAATGAAGGAAAGGGGGGGAGGGGAGAAAATACAAATACACAATATTAAAAACACAGCATCACAATGGCAAGGAGAAAATAAACATCAAAATTAAGGAAATTTTTTTATGCCTAAGAGACTCCTGCATAATTCTATGCAAACAAAATTGAAGGCTTAGATGTAAATGAGTAATTTTTTAAAGAAATAAAACTTACCAAAACTGACCTCAGTAGAAACAGAAAATCTAAATAGGACATGAGTCATAAAGGAAAATGGAGAAAGAAGTTAAAGTTCCATTATAAAGAAGCACCAGGCCAGATGCTTTCACAAAGGGAACACTAACACACTTGAAAAAACAAGATAACCTCAATGTTACTTTAATTATTCCAGAGCATGAAAAAAAAGGAAATTTTATTTCATGTAGCAAGTAAAACATTGTTTCCAGATCCTAACTAGATTAACTCCCCCCACACACCCCCCAAAAATTGTTAGAACAATCTATTTTATGAATAGCAATGCAAAAACTTGTAAATAAAATATGATGAACCAGTCCAGAATATTAATAAAGAGAAATCATATAGTCTTCATAGAAAAAAAGAATGACAAATTCAACGCCATTCAGATTTTTTTTAACTCAATAAAATAAAAATTGATGAATATTTTCTTAGTGTATTACCTCAGCCCAAAGGAATTCTTACTTAATAAATGAGAGACTTTCCTACTGAAATTACAAGCAAAACAAGCATACACACTCTCTATACTATATTTAACTTGGTGCTGGAGATATTCACCAATGCAATTAGGAAAGAGAAAGCATTAGAGATACAAGAATTGGATCAAAAGGAAAGGATAAAACTATTTTCTATTTGTAGATTATATAATTATAGATCTTGAAAAAACCCCAAGTAATATATGGAAAAACAACTACAAAAAGAAAATAATTTAATAAAGTAAAACTATAAAATTAGCATACAAAAATCAATAGCCTTCAAGAAGACAGACTCCAATTATGATAGAAGAAAAAAGAGAAAATAGTAAGTATAAGTTTAACAAAAATGTCCAAAAATACGCCTGAAAAGGTACAAAAAGACGTATTCAAGACATACCACATTCTTCAATAGTAAGATTCAGTCTCCTAAAGATGTTAGCTCTTCCTAAGTAAGTTATTTTATAAATTTAATGAGATGCTCATGAAAATAGCATTAGTTTTGCAACTTGATGGAAAAATTAGCATGGAGTGGAGGAATGAAAAAAAATTGCCAGAAAATAAGAATAATATTGAGTGGAAGAGAGAGAGTCTATAAAATTCTCTTTGAACCTCCAATTTAATAAAAGAGCAGTAACACCACAAGGAGTACATATTGACTCTCTCTGAAGAAGTCATGACAGGCTGACTTCAATTTATTATTTTTTAGGAATCTACATGGAATGTCAAAAAATACTGAAAGTAGAATATATACATCTCAGCAAAGTACAAACCCTTGAGTCCTCAGCAACAAGCTCCTCTAGGGCTTAATGCAAAGTCTGACACATTATAGAATCCCAAAAAATAATCCTGGAATAAGTGAAGGGTAAATTGATAAAATACAGATTGGGCCGTACCACAACAGGATGGACTCGTAGTTCATGAAACTATCAGGGCCTCCCTGGGGGTGCAAGGGGTTAAGTCTCAGCACTATGAAGCTATCTGCAGCCACTACAGCATGAGTTCGATCCCCTGCCAGGGAGCTACCCGCATGGCACAGCAGACCTCTCCTGTCTGGCCTGCTGCTGCTCCCTCAGCAGAGTATTTCAGTCAGTCTGCCTGTTCCGTTCCCCACTCTGTCTCGGGTGAATCCTCTCACCCCCCACACCTCTGACTTGTATCCCAGTTCTTGTATGCATAAATAAATAAAGCTATGGAAAAATGTACTGTTATATCAAAACGCTAATATTACTTGAAACAAGCTATCTGACAGCATGTCATGGGGTTTTTTGTACTTTTTTATCAACTTTTTTATTTTGGGTATTTCACATAGAAATGCATATTATTTTGATAGTTCATGAAAAACTAATGGAGGAATGGTTAACATGTCAAATGATAAAATCAGGCATAATAGTGAAATGATACTATAAAATAAAATATAACAGTTTGTAGTGAGTTGAATTGTGACTCCCAGAAAGAGATGTTCAAGTCCTAACCCTCAGTACCTATGAATGTGAATTTATTTAGAATAGGGACACAGACAGATAAATGAAAAAGCTGTTATGATACAGGTGACAAAGTCCATAATGACAATGGCAGTGGTAAGACTAAAAAAGAAATGAAATAGGTGAAGAATATTTACACCATAAAACCAGAATACAAATACAGAAACATATGACTCTCAAAACTATTATAAGGACAAATCAATATATGTCAAAGTGCTTAATACTAATAGGCACAAACAATAGATATCTAAACTTGCTTACCTGGAGATCTTAACATTCAAATACATCTTACTCAGATCTGCTAAACTGATTATATAATTTTGAATGATCTATTTCCATTTCTAAGGGAAACCTGTTTCTTCTTTAAAAAATAATACATCACTATAATTGTATGGGTATATATACACACATGCACATATATACATATAGATATATGTGCATACACACATATACTTCCAGTTTTGAGTGTCAAGCCCAGTTTCTGAGACAAATGAAATTGAAAAATATCCAGTTTTAATCCCACATCAAATATTAAATGAGAAACACATGATAAACTATAATATGTTTACAGCATTTCTCCTAAAAGGTCCAAAAGTAGAGAAAAATGAGACAGAAATAGAATATATGGATTGAAAAAACTCTAAAAATTTTAAATTAGCTAGTTGAACTTACTGAAGAGAATACATTTTTGTTCAATGCATTTTTTGATGCAATAAATATTTTATTTCTAAGTAATATATGAGTTCATTTATACATATCTTCATGTAAAATAAATTGTGTGTGAACTTCCAGCATAAACATACTGCAGAACTAAAATCACAACTTATAGCATATTTACTGGTTGAGTAATCAGTACATAAAACTTGAACAGATGTAATATCAAAGGATTCACATCAAATTACAGCCTGAAGAGTCCCTGACTTCAAATGCATTATCACTTTAGCTTAAGAAAAAGAGTCGGATGTGTGCTAAGACTGTCTACCAAATAGGAATGATATCAGTTATGCTGAACAGAGCGAGAGAAATTTTTGACTAATGAGAAAGAACCAAAATCACAATGAATATTCAGAAAAAGTGTAACTTGAAATATAATTACTATAAAATTTGATTTAGCAGATGTTTACAGCACTTTTGACAATTGAATTTTTACCTGTTCATCTAAAAAACATGCATTCCATATAATGTTTATATCGTAGAACTTCACGTTAACAAGGAATGTGAAATCTTCAAATTAATGCAATCCAAAAATGTGATTATGTAATCAATCCTTCTTTATATAAGACATTTTATTCACCCTCAATCACTTTTCCTATTCAAGAAACAGTCTTTGTACAAACACTGTGCACAAAATAAATGATTTGCATGCTGGAGACACAGAGATGAGCATAATACAATCTGCACACAAATGAGGGCAACTAGTAAGAAAATGAATATTGGGAGACGTGAGCACACAGTGAGCCATGTAGGGGAAGAGCGGCAATCAGGCAGGGCTTGCAAGCTAAATATTGAAAACTAAGGAGGCAATAGAAAGGCAAAGAAAAAGCCATGGAGGAAAGAAAGTGCTTCAGGCAAAACATGGTGCAATGGAATAACTGAAATATATAGGTGACTGTAACTGGACCCAAAAGTTAGGGCAGGGATTGAGCTAGATGGACTAGAATCAACGGCTGAATTCTAATGGTAGAGAATAGAAATTTAGGAAGACTCCCAATTTTTTGACTTGGGTGAATGGGTAGACGGTGGTGCCAGTAAATGAAATGAGTGATACATCAAGACGTACAAGTTGAAACAGATTTGGGTTTGAGATGCCTGTAAGGAACCCTGCATAATGGCAGGCCTATAGTTTGAAAAACATGTCTAGGCTAGAAAATTATATTTGAGTACCATCCACATAGAGGTAATAAGATCAAGAGTCTGGGGAATTTGTAAGAGAGAACCAATGACAAAACCCAAAACCCTGTTTGTTTGCTTTTGGTGGGTTTTTTTTTTGTTGTTGTTGTTGTTGTTTTTGGTGGGACCATCGCCCGATGGCCAGGGATCCAACTGGTGCCCGATGGCCAGGGATTGAACTGGTGCTGCAGAGGCTGCAGGCAGCCTCGCAACCCAACAACACTCAACCGCTGTGCCACCAGGGGAGGCCTTCCCAAAACCCTGTTTTTAAAGGCAGGGAAAGAACAAAATCTGAGTAGGAACAGCCAGGAAACAAAGAAAAGGAGATTTGGGCCTCCCTGGTGGTGCAAAGGGTTAAGTCTCAGCACTATAAAGCTACTGGCAGCCACTGCAGCCTGAGTTCCATCCCGGGCCAGGGAGCTGACCCACATGGCACAGAGGACCTCTCCTGTCTCACCTGCTGCTCCCCTCAGCAGTGTATTTCAGTAGATCTGCCTGTTCTGCTCCCCACTCTGTCTCTGGTGACTCCTCTTAAGCCCCATCTCCCACACCCCTGGCCTAAGCTCTTGTACGCATAAATAAACAAAATAAATCTTTAAAAAAAAAAAAAAGAGGGGGGATTTAAGTAAGGAATGGAACTCGTGTCAAATATTGCAGAGAAACCACATAAGACAAAAGATAGAAAACATCTGCTCCTTTAGTTACCTCAAATATGGTAGATAGCCACACTCTGACGTTTGCAAATATAAATAAACTAGAGTTTCCTCTCTAAGAAGTTATCAGCGTTGTTGTTTCTAAACAGACAGATTTCTAAACGACTGCAGGTCGCAGTGCTAGTCAGAGCAGAAGTACTTTCCACTTTATTATCACCATCATACAATGTGCGTAAAGGAAATAAGACTCTTGATTCCTCTCAAGATGAGCCTTAAATATGCATGGGAGGGGCAAGTTAATTTTAAATGATAATAAATACTCATTAGCAATACCCTTCAATGTTTTTGGTTTTGATGTAATCAAAAAGATTTTTGGTTCCCGAGATTAAAATGTTGAATAGGGTAAATCTATATAAAAATAGCATACATTCACATTTTTATAGTTAGTTATTTTGAGCTTATTCCCAAATTATTAGCAAGTTAATTTCCAAATTTGACAAACATGCTGATGGATATTTATATAAATTATTTATGTTTACCAGCTGCTACACTGTAATCATACAATAAAAGAAGAAGGATAGGTAGTTCATGCCTTAGAAATGACTGTTTAGGGCCTCCCTGGTGGCGCAAGGGGTTAAGATGCAACCTATGAAGCTCGCCGCAGCCACTGCAGCATGAGTTCAATCCCCGGCCAGGGAGGTGACCCACATGGCACAGCAGAACTCTCCTGCCTTGCTTGCTGCCTCCCTTAGCAGTGTATTTGCCTGTCGATCTGCCTGTTCTGTTCCCCACTGTGTCTCTGGTGAATCCTCTCACCCCCCCCACACACAACTCTGGCCTGTACCCCAGTTCTTGTATGTTTAAATAAATAAATCTTTAAAAGAAAAAGAAATGTCTGTTTAGGTGATTACTAAATGTCTTGCTAGATATATCAAGTCAAGAAATTGCCATGCAGGGTCCCCTCTCCCACAAAATGTATTAGGCTGATTGCTGTCGCGGAGACCTGGAGACAAGGAAAGGAAAATTAAAAGTAATCTAATGGTCTACAACCAATTAAACAATATCATGGTTACTTTTTTATCTCTTGGGGGCTAAATCCAAACTTTATAATTATCCTCACCTCAGTTCCAAGCAGAAGATTTTATACTTGATGATGACAATAACAATAGCTCACATTCATTACTTCCTCATTATGTGCCAGGATTCTTTGCTAAGCATTTTTCACGGTTCACTTCATCTAATCTTCACCCCTATGACTATCCCCATTTTATAGATAACGCAGTTGAGGCTTAGAGAGGTTGAGTTAATTTGTCCAAGGTCACAGAGATCACAGAAGCAAAGTCAGGATTCAGACTGAGGCAGCAGGTCCGATTCTAGAACCCCAAATTTTAACTTTGCTGTTACCAAACGCGAGCTTCTTTTGAAAGAACACACCCAAACTCCATGTTGGTCAATTTTAACTCTGAGAAAGCTGGGGGAGGAGGCTACAGGGCATTTAACTCCTCTTTCTCCCCTTTACAATCCCAAGTGTAGATTTTTATGTTATCATTCCAGGTTGTGTATCAGCTATATAAGCATTTTCACTACAGCGACCTTTGCAAGAAAAAAGCAGCGTTTGGAGAAAAAAAATTAACTCTTGTGCAGTTGCCTCAGATATTGCTAGGAGGCTTTCACCTTCTGTTATGATATTCTGCACACAGCACATGAAACAGATTGAATGTATAAAAACAGGCTCACAAACATATCTTGGCTAAAACCAGCCTCTCATCACTATTACTTATTTCAGGAAAGAAACTGCCACTATATAAAAATGAAATCATTTTTCACATATTTGTGATACATGACATTTCAAAGGTAAGTCACGTAATCTATTTGGGTTGAAATGCAAGTACTTCCTCTTGCTGGTTCAACCAAACTATGTCCACTTCCTGTACCAGTGAAAGCTTTGCTACTTCCAGAGGTCTCAGGAAGAAGAATAGAAATTATATTTTAGTATTACATTAAACCTAATTCTCTCCTTTGGGCCTTTGGAAAGTAGGACTGTGCACACACACACCTGAATGCAGAGGAGAAAGGAACTCTCATCCTCTCCCGCTCAGGTAGTCTTCACAGACAGTAAAGGAGAAAAATCTCATGGCCTTCTCTTTCCTTTCTCCTTCACCCTAGTTAGACTCCCACTGAGTCCAGGATAAAATACCACAAATCTGCAACTACTCTTTATTAAAAAGTATTCAGCCCTCATGAACATCAACTACGTGTTTGCTCTATTTTCAGGTCTATAATGTGCATTAGGGTCGACCATTCATGTTAGTGCATGTAAGAAAGAAAGAAAAAAGACTCGTAACTTCCCTTTAAGTAAAGATCCCTAAAAACACCCAAAACATCCTTCCCCTTTTCGCAATCTACTCCAATTTACCTCTTTTGCCCTCTAAAGCACTTAGGTACAGATAGCTAGTATGACTATTCCTTACTTTATAGGTGGAAACTCTGAGACACAAAACTATTATTTGTCCAATATCGCCCACTTAATCAGACGGGCATGCAAAATTCAAACCCACATTTTCTGGCTGCAAAAATACTGTCTTTTCTATCTACATATAAAGAAATATGTTTTACAAGCAATTCTAAAATATCAAGTTAGCTACACACTACACAACTAAGTGCACATGTAGACTTTATATATCCTGTATTTAAGTGTATCTAAGACATAGCATCCAGTCAGTGCATCACAAAGCATAGCAAGGAAGAGAAAACACAGGGAAAGGACGTAATAGTCACTGGTTTTAACCTGAAATTACTTATGTAATATGTAACTATAAAAATCTAACGACAGGTGGTGGTTTTTTAACAACCATACTGTAATGACACCTTCTAGGATATGATATCAAGTAGGAAGGTCTACACTGATTTCAACTGTGTTACCATTACTCAAAACATAATGCATCCAAATTTTTGAAAGCGTCTATAGAAGCAGAATCTGTTTTTGAGAATAGACTTAACTTTTGGAATCAGGCCAAAAAAATCACAAAAAGAACTTCTTAACAATTGGGAAGAGATGGACTATGAAGAGGGAATTGTCAGTATCATAAACATCAGGTATTATTTCTTATGCACTACTCTTACGCTCATTACTCAACCTTTCATGTGCATTCTCTCATTTGTGATCACAACAGCCCCATCAGCATTTACTACCTTAAATTTATAGATGAGGAAATAAAGTTCAGAGAGGTCAATTATCTTGCCCAAGGTCAAACAGACAATGGGAGAACCAGGACTCAAATGTAAGTGTTCCAGTTTCAAAAAAAAAAAAAAAAAAGTGCAAAGCTGTTAAGCATTGGACGGGAGGTGGGCACAGACAATCTCTAGGGAATCATCAGTCTGGGAATTCTATGGGTCTTCAGTGCACCTAATCTCTCTGGCGAATAATGACATGCTGCATTTTATCACATACAAGATACTGTCCAAAATGATCTAAGTAATTCTTTCATGTCTCACAAAATGACTTTAAGAATCATTCCAAGGAAGATTTACAAAGACTTCAGTAGTTACAGTATTAGCAACAAAAGTGTGTAAAGCTTAGAAGAAACAAGAGTCAATTCGATGAAAAAGATCTGGTATTTGTGTTAAAAATTCAAGCTCACCACTCCATAAAAATATTTTATTTACAGTCAGAAGTTTAAGTTCCTGAATCCTTCAAGTGCACTCAAGCAAAGGTTGCACACTAATCAACCTACCAAGTACATACCAAAGGCCTACTAATGCGCACTGCAATAAGCTAAGCTACAGGGAGCATATCAGAAACTTCCTCTGTCCACGAGGACTTATCAGGTTGTTTCCCACCGACCAGTCAATCATTCCTGGGGAAACTGAAACCCTCCTGCCTTTTGTTATAGTTTATGTGAGCAGCCCTACAAAGGACACCTCTCTGGAAAAATAATTAGATCAAATGCGCTCATTTTCCCAGAGTTCCTTTCACTGTCTTGCAAGCACCGACTCTCGCCTTAGCCAGCGGCCGAGGGCAGCTGCAGCACTAGCGTTGACATCCCTGGGTGAATTTTCCTCCCGCTGGATGCAGAATTCTGCCTGGCTACCGGCGCCCTCCCCCCTCTGCCTCTCCAACCCGAAGTGGAAACTGCAGACTCCAACTCCCCGATGGCTCCAGCGGCGAGGACTGGGCATGCTCAGAAGGCCGGGCAGCTCCGGTGGCAACTGACAGTTCTCCGCCCCTGATCTGCCTCTGCCCCCTTCCCCCACTCCAACGAGAGATGCCGAAATGTTTATCTGAAAGATACGCGGCCTCCTCTCCCGCGAACGACCCCGCTCTCATCTCCCTGCGCGGGGTCCTCCGGGCTCGCGCGCCCGCCGGCCGGGCCCGCAGCGCTCAGCACCGGGGACAGCGCCGCGCGCCCGCCGCCCCCCCGGCCCCCCGGCCCCGGCCCCCACCCGCGCCAGCGCGCCCGGGTCTCCCGGCCGCCCGACGCCGCGACTCCACCGCTCCCGCCGGGGCCGGGCCGGAACGCCGGGCCGGCTGCTACTTACACTGCTCCGCTTTGGTGGACATGGTGCTGTCCAGACGGAAAGGCTTTGCCCCAAAATCTGTGTCGTGTGAGCTCCCTCGCTCCGCCAGCGATGTTGCGAGGAAAAGAGCGCATACCCCCCACCCCCCACCCCCTCGCGCTCCCCCTCCCTAGGCCCGTGTCGCTACCATTCGGACAAAACGCACATCAAATTGCAGAATTCGGTCCCGGAAGGTTAGGAAATCGCCCCCGGAGAAATGGGTGGGATTTAATAGGCGGCCAGAGGCTTCCTGTCCGTCCCCTCCTGGAGCTGCCCGCGCGGCTGTGGGCGGGGAGACCGAAAGGAGACAGCGGGCTGCGGCTCCTGGTGAAATGGGAAAATGGGCTCGACCGGGGGAGGAGTATTTCCATTCATAAGGCGCTCGGAGGGGCCGGGTGTTTCCCAGAGAAAAGCCTCTTAAAGAGCCGGAGTCCCCGGCCGCTTGCATCTCCCATTGGCGTTCTCGGGGCCTGCAAATCCCGCTGCAGGAGCAGCCCCCGGGCCTCAGCGGGGTGACCCGAGAGGGACACAGGTGCGTCCCGCGCTTCGACTCGGCCGCCTCCAGGAGGAAGGAGGGGGGCAGGATCCGGGGCGTGCTGGAGAGAGCCGGGGCCGCAGGGCGGCGGGGAAGCTCCCGGGGGCCGCGAGGAAGGACGCGCAGCAGCAGCAGCAGCAGCAGCAGCAGCAGCAGCAGCAGCAGCAGCAGCAGCAGCAGCAGCGCTCAGCATGGCCTCCCGGCGCGCCGCGGCCCGCGCCTCGCCTCCCCTCGCGATGGGCTCTCCTGCGATGACTGGCAGGGAAGGCCCACTGCTAGGGGGCTGCGGAAAGACTTTGGAAGTCGGGGCTAGGGAAGGAGGAGATGTCCATGGACGGGGACGCGGGCAGGACCACAGAAAAAGATGATGGAAGGTTGGTGACAGGAGGAGCCCAGGTGTGCGCCCGCGTAGCCACCCAGGTTGGCCATGGGCGCATTAGGAAGCCCCTCCGCCGGGAAACCGCTCGAAGCCAATAGAAAAGGACTGCGATATTAATAGGAAGGTACTTAAAGAATCAGCTACAGAATGGACATTCTGAGCCTGGACTTGGAGTCAGCAAGACCAAGATTCAAGACTCAGTTAAATCACTTACTACTTATTCAGGACCAATCTTTAAATTTCCCTAAGCCTCAGGTTCTTCCTCTGTAAAGGGGTAACAACAAAACCTGTCCTGTCACCTAAATGGATGGATGGATGGATGGATGCATGGATGGATGGATGGATGGATGGATGGATGGATGGATGGATGAAATGGTACAATGGATGTGACAGTCCTTTTAAAATTAACATTTTTTTTTTACAATTACCCATCATTTTGACCACTACTAATACAAATAATGTAAACAGTTTGTGGAAGCTGAAAATCAGTGATCAAAGCAGGTTGTTTCTGCAAAAGCTAAGGAGTCGGATTTAACTGTAAGAGCTGACCAATCACTTTTTTTTTTAAGATTTTTTTTTATAGAGGCATGTTTTTTTTATTTATTTATTTGTTTGTTTGTTTTGTTTATACATGCACTGGGTACAGTCAAAAACGCAGGAGGGTGAGAGGATTCACCAGAGCCAGAGCGGGGAGCAGAGCAGGCAGAAGGACCGAAGGACACTGCTGAGGGGAGCAACGGGCGGCAGGAGAGTCTGCGCGCCATGCGGGACCCTCCTCCGGTGGCCGGGGAGCAGCCGGGGATTGAACCGGGAGCAGCCGGGGATTGAACCGGCACTGCAGAGGCTGCGGGCAGCTTCACAACCCAGCGCTCAACCACTGCGCCACCGAGGAGGCCCTGACCAATCACTTTTAATGCTGATAATTGCTGTAGTTACAGGTTCTTCTATCTCAGAATAGAAGAATAATCATTGTAAAGAATGTTAAATTGTATATATGTACAAAATATTCAAAATTCAATCTTACCATTAAGGAAAAATATGTGTACAATTATCAATAAACGATGTTTCTGAGTAGTCCCAAAAAGGTCTACCGACAGTAAGGTGGCTACCCATTACCATGCACACAATGGTCTCATTTCACAGTACTGGGGAAAATGTTGATAAAATGTTAGTGATTTGACTCTTTAGGATGTATACATGACTGTGTCACCTCATTGATTAGCAGGTTGGTCTAGCTACACAACTCTTCATCATCCTACACAACTCTTCATTCCCAAAGCCACATCCCAAAGTTCATTCTTTGGTCAAAAATAAGCAATGGTGGAAAGAATTATGCTGAGGAGTTAACTTTGGGGTAAAAATAAGTTGGAATCATTCTGAAAGAAACTATGAAAATATTATAAGTTACTGAGAAAATACTTGGAACATTTTGTGTGATTAAAAGAAAACTCTTGAGTTCTTATTCGGGAATTTATGGAAGCCTCAAGACTTTAAAAAATAAAGGAAATAATATTTGAAAATCTCAAAAAATGATTATTTTGGATAACAACATGTATTAGAAAACTACTCTCCCTTGACCTGCTTACTAATCTTGTTGTTCATCATTAATTAAACTTCTTACTACCCTCATTGAGGGAGTATAACGTGTTTAAGGGATACAGACTCAGGAGTCAGACAACCTGGGTTTGAATTCCAGTTCTACTTTGGTGTGATCTTGGGCAAGTTATTTCTCTATGTTTCAATCTCTTCATCCAGAAAATGTTCATAATATCAAAGTTACATCAAGGGTTTTTTTTTTAGGATTAAATGAGAATATATAAAGAATCTAGAACAATTCCTGGCACATTTTAAGAAACATAAGAATCTAGAATAATCACTGGCACATATGTTTACCTTTGTTAGCATTACTGCTCAAGCCACTCAAATGCACCCATTCCATTAAGGTTAGTTGTTATAATTTCAAATCCTTCCAAGTCATCCATGTAATTAATATCCTAATCAACATAGCTCTTACAGTTTCAAATCTCCAGCACGTTCATTGGACTAGTTCACTAACCTGGACCACATCCTCCAGTTTCTCCATTCCAACAGATGGCCAGACCTGCTACTTCAAAGAAATAAATGACCTCCCTCACCTTTCCTCCTCTCTGTCTCCACCTACCTTTGTCAACTTTTTTCCTTTCTCCTATTGCCAAAGTAGTGTCTATCCTCATTGCCAGATGAAGTGACCTTTTCTTCTTAAGCTATGCCTCCAATTACAAATGTTCCCTATTGTCCTCGTTCTTCCCGGATATTTTAAATATCTACCTTTTCAATGGATTATTCTGTTCTACTCACAAACATGCATGAAAATTTCCATCCTAGAAAAGCTGTACCTGTCATCATACTGAATAGGCAATCTCCATTTCCCCACCTACTGCCTCCATTTCCTTACCATCCCACCTATTATCAACTCCTTGCTGAAACAGGTTCTTTCATAGTCACCAATAATTTCCTAATAATCAATTATAATTATCTTATCTCTTAGTAACTAATTCCAGCACTTCAAATATCTCCCTATTCGTTTTGGAAACTGCCTCTTCAGTTAAGCTTTTAAGATATAGGTTCTGAAAAATCTCCAAATTTTTTGCTGCTTCTTTTGTTTAACGAAGTACTTCTAACAGAGAAATATTAAAAAAAAAATTATTTGAATATGAGAGTCCCAAGAGGAGAAAAGAGGAAGGTACAGAAATATTTGAAGAAATAATGGCTGAAAACTTCCCAAATAGTATAAAAAAAATTAATCTACATATCCAGGAAATGCTACCCCTAGGGGGATAAATTCAAAGTGATCCATACTGACATAAATCACATCACAATCAAAGAACCTTGAAAGCTGCAAGAGAGACGCAATTCATCGATTATATGTGAACCTCAATTACATTAACAACAAAGTTTTCATTGGAAACCATGGAAACCAGAAGTAATGCGATGGCATATTCAAGGGCTAAAAGAAAAAAAACCTATCAACTAAAAATTCTACATCTGAAAAAGCAATCTTCAAAATCAAAACTATACAAAAACAAAGAGAAATTCATCACCAGATCATCTATAAAAGAATCAATATTATGTGTCCTTGATAATGAAATGAAAGTACGCAAACCCACAAGAAGAAATAGAGAGCTGAAAAGATAATTAACATAAAAGGTAGCAAAATGCATTTTTGTTTGTCACTTCTTTTTCTCCTATATGATTTACAATACAACTACACAAAGCAATAATTGTGTTATGTGAAGGTAAAACAATTAGTCAACTAAAGCGCTTAGAAAATTGCCTGGCCCCTAGTAAGCACTTACTGGTGTGAAATATCTTTTTATTATTATTCTAACACATGTGAAACATCAATGGCGATAACCACTTAGCTGGATAAGACAAATGAAACCTGATGATCAATGAACAATAGGTTTCTCAGCCAAACAGCTTTCATTTCCTCCTTAGAGTATAAGACTATTGGCAGAAGGTATGGGTTTGAGAAAAGTTAAATTTTTTTAAAGATTTATTTATTTATTTATTTATTTGTACAAAAACTGGGGTGTAGGCAAGAAGTGAAGGGGAATAAGAGGATTCGCCAGGGAAGAGCAGGAAGCAGAGCAGGCAGATTTACTGAAATACACTGCTCAGGGCAGCTGGAGGGAAGGCAGAAGTCTGCTGCCCCACGTCTGCAGCTCCCTGGCCAGGGATTAAACTCAAGCCACAGTAGTGACAGCGCGGAGTTTTAACCCGTAGGCCACCAGGGAGGCCCCAGAAAAGTGAGAATTTTAGAGCTTCTAAATTGTAAATTGAAAGAGACTAGTAGTCAATTTTAAAAACATTCAGCTTGAGGTAAAGGTGGAACATCCAAATGTCCTAAAGGAACCTAACAAAATTGGGCTGGAGTTTAAACAGGAGTTGAAGCCTGAAAATTTGTTTCACAAAGTGATGATTAAAGTAAAGCGACAATAGTAGCTCCCTAAATGAAAGAGAATGCATATAGAGTGACAGAGAACGAAGGATTGAGACTTTTTTTTTTTCATTTTTTCAGCTTTACTGAAGTATAACTGACAAATACTATTACAAAATCTTTCACATGTATATCATGATCATTTATATATACATACATTTTTAACAGGATTGAGACTTAAAAGAAAACTGAAGAATGGGGGAATGCCAGCCAAAGTGTAAATATTTTCTAGAGGGAAAACAAGCCAGTCACACAACCACAAGGAAAAAAATGGCTTTAAGTTAGCTCAATTTATTCCCAGAAGAATATTCTAAGGAAAATATTAAGTTAAAAGATTCTATCCAGTCTACCCAGAAGAATTTACATATACAGCCTTTATATTGCTGTGGTTCTGAAATGAAATTTCACCTAGAAAAATAGCAAGTTATGCTTTAATGTCTTCATAGCCAAATTACGGTTAACAGCTAAAACTGCTGGAAATAAGCCCATGTCATTTGGCTCACTTTAGTAAAGAAAGGAATCCTATTTCTTATGTTAATTATGGAGAAGTACAACCTTTATTCTCAATAAAATATTAATGGAAATCATCAAATACAAGGACCAGTTTCTGGAAAGAAACACATTTAATGACTGAATCCTAGATTAATTCAAGAAACATTTACTGGAGACAGTTCAAGATTCTGGACTCACCTCCTCCCACGGACACACCAAATATACAGCTAGATATGGGATAATTTTCTCTGAAAAAAAAAAAAAAATGTAGGAACGAGCTGAACAACTCCTCCACAACAAGGGAAGAAAGGACCACACCAAAACTGATAGAAAGCAGACCTGGTCTCGCCTAGAAACCCCAGCTCCAAGGCAGAGACTCACAAGGAGGGGAATCTCATTAAAAAATGAACTCCCTGACGAATCAGAGGTTCATGTTCTAGTGACCTACACTGTAGAAAGGTTCCCCAAAATGTCTAGTTTTGAAAACCAAAGGGATTTGCAACCAGCATACCCAGGAGGCAGTAGGGAATGGCGTGAGCATTCTTAAAGGACAAGGACATAACCGCATTCAGTCCGGACTCAGCAGTAGCAAATCGAAAAACACCAAAATCATACATGAAGGAGACTAATTAGCTAATATTAAAGCATCTGCCACGGGGACAAAGGTCTCTGGAACTCTCTCCAAGGACAGAGGCAAAGGTGGGCTCTATTTTTGCATGTGCACTATACCTCAACTACAGCTGGAGCTGCGTGCCATTTCTTTTTTATTTTTTTAAGATTTATTAATTTATGCACACAAGAGCTGGGGTACAGGCCAGAGGTGTGGGGGGTGAGAAGATTCACCAGAGACAGAGTGGGGAGAACAGGCAGACTGACTGAAATCCACTGCTGAGGGGAGCGGCAGGGATAGGAGAGGTCTGCTGCTCCATGTGGGCAGCTCCCTGCCCAGGGATTGAACTCATGCTGCAGTGGCTGCAGATAGCTTCGTAGGTTGTGTCTTAACCCCTTGAGCCACCAGGGAGCACCCTGGGGTGCCATTTTGACCCTACTCCTATATTAGAGCTGGCCGAAATGGCATGATTCCCATCCCCACCCCACACTGCCCTGCCACAGCCTCACTAAAGTCAGAGAAGTTCCCAGGGAATGTAGACAGGGAAGCTATCTTTGCAGTACTCTTGGCCTTGGCTACAGCTCACTGGTAGCTCCAAGAAAAGCAATTAAACACTCATTTAGAATCCTGATTCTTTCCGCGATCCCCACAGGACACCTCCATGTCATCAGGTCTAGAGGCCAGCAGTGCTGATGACCATGCCCTATAGGACCGCACAGCTACTTTCCACACTTTAAAAGCTGATGCTGGAGGCACTGAGCGGATACCTGGCTTACTGAAACTAAATGCTAAAAGAAATTACTCCTGTTAGAACACTACAATAATGGGGCCTCCTTGGTGGCACAAGGGGTTAAGACACAACCTATGAAGCTATCTGCAGCCACTGCAGCACGAGTGCGATCCCCAGCCAGGGAGCTACCCACATGGTGCAGCAGACCTCTCCTGACTCACCCGCTACTCCCCTGAGCAGTGGATTTCAGTCCGTCTGCCTGTTCTGTTCCCCAGTCTGTCTCTGGTGAATTCCCTCACCGCCCCCCCCCAATCTGGCCTGTACCCCAGTTCCTGTATACATAAATAAATAATTTTTTAAAAAAACTTATTTAAAAGAAAAACGGGCAGTAAGCTGGCTTTACTAGAGATCTTGGTGCTAGAGAAATAAAATTTTTGTTTACACAAAAACTTATACATAAATGTTTACAAAAACTCTTTTTATAAATTGCCAATAACTGGAAACAATCCAAATGCCCAAATAGATGGATGCACTAAACAATTTGTGGCATAGTCATAAAATAAAAATGGACTATTGACAGAGACAACAAAATGAATGAATTTCTCAAAGGCATTATGCTAAATGAAAGAATCCAGTTTCAAAAGGATGCTTACGGCATGATGCACTTTACAACATTCTAGAAAAGACAAAACTATAGAGATCAGTGGTTGACAACTGTCAGTGATGAGGAGACTATAACTACAAAGAGGCAGCACACAGAGTCTGTTAGGGTAATCAAATCAGTATTCTGGTTATGGTTGTGGATTACACAAATTTATATATACATGTGCTAAAACTAAGAATAGTACACCCCATGATACTGCAAGACCCAAAACCCCCACCCTAAATCAAATTGTTTTCTGGTGTGGTCAGGCTCCACCTTAAGATTATGCAGTGTGGCCAGCCTCATCCAAAATCACACTGTCAAAACATCAACTGTGGTCCAAGATTCCCCAAGCAAACAAGACAATCTTGTAGAGCATGACTTTCCAAGGACTTAAGAGATTACCTCCAGAAGCTGAGGACAGAGGTAAGAACTCTTTTACAGTAAGGTTAAATTCTTTACTATACTTTCTGCAATATATTTTAATTTCTAAAAAAAGTTCTATGTGTGGTCAAGTTTTTTAACTGAGCCAGGTACATATTGAAGAACAGTATAAGTAGAAGTAAGGGCTATCAAGCTAAATAATTTCACACATGAGGCCTCCCTGGTGGCCCAGGGATTAAAGACACAGTGCTATCGAGCTATCACCAGCCACTGCAACATGAGTTCCATCCCCAGCCAGGGAGCTGACCCACGTGGTGCAGCAGACCTCTCAGACCTCTCCTGCTCCCCTTAGCAGTGTGTTTCAGTAAATCTGCCTGTTCTGCTCCCCATTCTGTCTCTGGTGAATCCTCTCACCCCCCACACCTCTGGCCTACAACCCAGTTCTTGGATGCATAAATAAATAAATCTTTAAAAAAAAAAAAAGAATTTCATACAGATTTGATGCCTGCAATACCCTTCCACCTGAATTAATATCCTTTCCTGCCACCAGGTTTTGCACTGTGGCTCACAGCGACATCTTTGGGTTAAGTTATTTTGTTTTATGATTTAGCATTACTTCCCCTTTCTTCCTCCACTTCAATTCACCTCTATCGGTTTCCTGTTCAGTAGGAAGCTAGATAAAAGAAGGCAATTACAGCAACACGCCTGCACAGGCAGTTTTCTGAAGAGAGATTTGTCACATCTCCTGTGACCATATCCAAGCACCTCAAAGAATCACTAGTATATCTTTCGAAACCGTTAGTGATACCCTGATTCTTCTCAAGGGGTAAGGAGACAGCTCCTTATCTCAGTACTTGCTTCAGGATACCTGTGTACTGTACCTGGTAAGGTATTCTACTTTATACTTTGTCTTAAGATTCTGACTTTTCTAATTATTGAAATGGCACTTTTCTCTGCATTTTCAATGAAGTAACTTCAAAGGAGAAGAGAGTAATAATGCCTATTTTCCATTATCTTTCCATAATACCCCATCCCTTTATTTTCAAATTTTACTAGTGTCTCTAGCAACAGGGTTGATTTGTTTTAAAAACCAAACTGGACTTTCCAATACAGGAATTTGATTCATCAAGTTTTTGATCAGTGAGTAAAACAAAATATAAGTCGTTGTATCAGAAACACTTATCCTTAAGCAGAAACCAGAAATAAACAAAAATAATCAAATAAAAATGCAGATATAATGAAAAGGCAATAGCTAACTAATTTTACGACTCAAAATGAACAAGACTAGAAGAATAAGCCTACAGTGACTCTAGTGGGTAGTACAGCAGAACCAGACTGAGAAAGGATTAGACAGGAACAAAGGAAGGAAAGAGTTTTGCATAAATGAGTGAATCCAAGCCTGTGTCACTGGAATGCTGTCTTCTATCCTTTTCACACGGACTCTGAGTCACTATAATAAAGTGTGTCGCAAATCAAAATCAACAAAAAACTATGAACCAGAGACACTTTTTGGGGGGTGGGGGGCGGGAGGGGAGGGATTGGGGTCAGAATGGGGGGGGTTGCAATTGTATGGGGATTATAAAAATAAAATTTATTATAAAAAAAATAAATAAAGTGTGTCGCTATTACGTTCATGTTGATTTCCCCATTCCTAGACGAAATCATGGTCTAGAGAAAGGTAAATGATCATTTTACTACCGCCCTAAGTAAAACCTGATCAGGGCAAATTGTGCAAGCTTACATGGTCTGCCTGCCCTTGCCATGGCCCAGGACCACTGGGCTTGCCCAGACAAGCAGCCAACACTGGGAGTCAACACATTTGTTGCAATTACTAATTTTTTTTTTTTTACTTATCCCTGCCCTTTTGTATTATTTTTTTAATTACCATTCTTTATTGCTGTTGTTTTTCCGTTCCTGCCTTTTTTCAGATTCATTTTATTTTCCATCTTTTTCCTCTAAAGGTTCAGAAAATATATAACCTATTTCCATTCTTCTTAAACTACCCTTCAATTTTTTTTTATTTTCTTTTTCCTTTTTTTTTAAAGATTTATTTATGCATACAAGGATTGGGGTACAGGCCAGAGGTGCAGGTGGTGAGAGGAATCACCTGAGACAGAGTGGGGAGCAGAACAGGCAGACTGATGAAATACACTGCTGAGGAGAACAGTGGGTGAGACAGAAGGGTAGCTCCTGCGCCATGTGGGTAGCTCCCCAGCCAGGGATCGAACTTGTGCTGCAAAGACTGCGGGACAGCCTCACAGTGCTGTGCTTAACCCCTTGCGCTGCCAGGGAGGCCCATACCCTTCAATTTTAAAGGCACACACATTACCACCAAGGTGAAGATATCTCCATTGGTGTCACCATCCACCCTTACCCCAAAAATACCCAACCATCTGAGAGTTCGGTCCCAGATCATTGTTTTATTTTATATATAAATAATTATCTGGACTTTTGCTTTTGCTTGACTGGTCTTTTTCAAAACTATTTCATTTCCCGTTGTGACAAAAGTAGCTCCCAATCCCTTCCAGAAGTCAGTAGCTACCAGGAGAAAACCTCAGCCTCTGTAGACACAGTGACTACATTTATAATTTTAGTCAAGAATTAATACCAGTGAATTGTATGATATGTGAATTACAGCTCAATAAAGCTATTTTCTAAAGTCAATGCCACAACTTGATGGGGGAAGGGACTGAACATGCTAAGTAAATCTAGTTCCACAAAAAATGTCCCCTGAATATTATCCCAGGACACTTTCCCATTCCTTATATATATTAAAATTGAGCCTGGAATTGAGTCAACAAGTAGACGATCATTGGAGGCATACAAAGGAATGAGAACATACCAAAAGAATAAATTTTAAATAGAGGGAAAGGAAAGCTAAGGCTAACAAAGAATAATCAAATTGGTGGGAGAAAAATAAGTAGACAAATCCTAAATAATGTGATACCATTGAAGATATTATTTCAAAAACAGAGTAAATTCAAATACTGCAAAAAGGAAAGGATTAAAAGCTAGCAGATGTAGTGACAAAGCCACTGATAACTTTGGCTAATAGTAGCATTGGAATGATAGAAACGGATATTTTCAATTAGTTGAAAACTAAATGGGAAGAGAGAAAGCTGAAATGGCTACCAAAAACTTGGATGCGTATGTTAAAAGAGGATGAAAGAAGATTTTTTTAAAGAATGGAAGATGAACATATTAAATAAAATTGCCACGAGATGGAATCACTGAAGGGTGAGATCAAAGGTAACAATTCTTAGAGCTTAATATCCCAAAAGACAGGAGGCTATAGGACTCAGCGCAAGGACAGGGACTAGCCCTGGGGCGGCAAATTATCCTTCCCCTGCAACTGGGTAAAGATGGATGAGATTCTGTTGTATTTGCCCACTGGGGAAAGGGGTGCAATAGTTAAGGAATAGTTTCAACTTTCTCTGAAATAGGAGGTGAGGCAGGCTGCTAAAATTGTGTAGCGGTCTAACAGATTAAGAGGTCAAGATAACACGAGAGTTTAAAATAGTCGCTACCATGAAAAGTAAAGGAAAAATCTCAAGCAGCACTGCAGGCTTGAGTTTGGAGACGATAAACGTCTCATCACGCAAACATACAGGGTAAGGTCTGCGAGGGTCCCAAGTACTGAAGCTTCCTATACAGTTAGGGTACACAGCACCCTCTGAACTGGGCGTTTGCCCACTTGGAAGCTCTCCAAAACCAAGGACTATTGGGACTCCAATGTACTGTGGAGACTTCTTTATAGAGGCATGTAATTTATTAACTCTGTTTTTAATGCCTCTCCCCTCTCTGGAGGATGAGGCCTAAAAATGAAAATTCCAAGCTTCTAATCAAGGTTTGCTGTTTCTGGTGACCGGTCACCATCCAGAAGCCCACTCAGTCTCACCTTAATAAAATAAGGATGCTCCTACTATTCTTAACACTCAGAAATCTACAAGGATTTTAGGAGCCCTGGTGCGGGACAGGGTCACAGACAAATATTAGAATAAGAAATGCTCTTAGGGCTCTTATCACTTAGAAAAGTCAAGGTCTTCAGGAGCTCTGTGCCAGAAACCAGGAACAGAGAAATCAAGATACAGATATACAGATATATATTTTCTATTCTCTCACACCTGATTATATAAGTTGCAAATCTTTCAATGATTTTATTTGAATAAAGAAAAAGGTTAAAAATCACCAGTTTAGGTCAACCTTATCATTTTAAGAAAAGAAAACAGACTTCCAAAAGTTAAATGAGTTATCTAAATTCAGCAATTTGCCATAGCAACAGAACTTTAAAAATAAATGGAATGTTATAGAAAATGTTTTTCCTCTATTACAAAACAGCTCGTTCCTAGTCCTTCTGAACAAAAACATTTCATACTTATCAGCTTTTCCTATAAAAATGAAAGAATATTTGCCACAAAAACAGTATTTATCATGATTATAATGTGCTTATAACTTATTGTGCCTACAAATTAAATGTATTATGTATGATTTATAAGTTTTGCCTAAAAGACTGAATTTATAATTCCTAATAAATTTCCCTGCCCAAAATTATCAGGCAAAAATGCATATGCTGAGTCAATATAAGTGCTACATTTTACTTATACTGCTGATTTTTAAGTTTTTAAAATAAAATCAGTATAGCAGTGCCAAGATTTGGGTATTGTTTTGCTGCCTTTTTTTTTTTTAATAAAAACGAATAAACAAACAAAAACACTCACCACGACCCATTATACTTCCTCCACCCTTGCTCCCATCCCCCACCCTCTTCTTGTCTGGTAACCTCGTTTTGGTTTTCAGCGTCCACTGGTTCTACTTAGTTTCCTTATATAACACACATAGGTAAAGAATTCAATATTTGTTTTTATCTTCATTATTTTGCTTCACATAATCTCGAGTTTCTTTCCATTTTGCTGCAAATGGCAAGCCTTCATCTTTCCTTATAGCTGAATAGTATTCCATACTATATAAAGACTATATATAGGGTCTCCCTGGTGGCGCAAAGGGTTAAGACGCAACCTATGAAGCTGTCCACAGCCACGGCAGCATGAGTTAGATCCCCAGCCGGCCAGGGAGCTACCCAAATGGCACAGCAGACCTCTCCTGACTCACCTGCTGCTCCCCTCAGCAGTGTATTTCAGTCAGTCAGTTCTGCTCCCCACTCTGTCTCTGGTGAATCCTCTCACCCCCCCATACCTCTGGCCTGTACCCCACTTCTTGTATGTGTAAATCATCTTTAAAAAAAATAAAGACTATACATATATGACTCTATATATATGACTATATATATACACACACACCACAGTCTTTTTATCTTTCAGTAGGTACTTAATGTTGCTTTCATTTCTTAGCTATGGTAAATAATGCTGCAATAAACATGTAACTCTTCAAGTTGTCAATTTCATATTCTTCAAGCAGATACTAGAAATGGAATTGCTAGATCATATCGTAGTTATACTTTTTTAGTTTTTTGCAGACAGCCTATACCACTTTCCAAAATGTCTGCACCAATTTATATTCCCATCAACAGTGTATGAGGGTTCCCCTCTCTCCACATCTTTGCCAACCCTTGTAGTTAGCAGTCTTTTTAATGAAAGCCAGTATCATAGGTGTGATATGATAGCTCATTATGGGTTTGATTTGCATTTCCCTGTTGGCCAATGTATAGCCTCTTTGGAAAAGTGTCTCTTCAGACCTTCTGCCGATTTTTTGTTGTTGGTTTTTGTTTGTTTGATTTTAAATTGGATGAGTTCTTTATATATTTTTAATACTAGCCCTTATCAGATATGTGATACGCAAATACCTTCTCCCACTCAGTAGGTTGTCTTTTTAGTCTTTTTTTTTTTTGCTATGCAAAAAAGTTTTTAATTTGATGAGTACCAACTTATTTTTGCTTTCATTTCCAGTGCTGTTACTGTCAAATCTCCAAGAACATCTATCAATATCATGGAAAGCATTTTCTATGTATTTTTTGGTTTCTGTTCTTGTATCTCTTTAATCTATTTTGAATTTATGTATGGAGTTAGAAAGGGATTCAGTTTCATTTTTTTACATGCGGATGTCCAGTTTTCCAAAAAAGTTGTTGAAGGGATTTTTCCTTTTTCCATTGTATACTTGTGTCTCCTTTGTCTGTTAGGTATCAATATATGTAATTTCTAGGTTCTTGATTCTGTCTCACTTATCTGTGAATCTATTTATTCCAATAATGTTTTCATTACTGTCACTTTAAAATCAAGTAACATGGGGGCCTCCCTGGTGGCGCAAGGGGTTAAGCACCACACTATGAAGCAATCCACAGCCTCTGTAGCACAAGTTCGGTACCCGGCCGGCCAGGGAGAAACCCACATGGTGAGGCAGACCTCTCCTGTCTCACCCGCTGCTCCCCTCAGCAGTGTGTTTCAGTCCATCTCCCTGTTTTCTCCCCAGTCTCTCTCTGGTGGATCCTCTCACCCCTGACATCTCTGGACTGTACCCCAGCTCCTATATGCATAAATAAATCTTCAAAAAAAATCTAGTAACACAATGCCTCCATTTTTCTTCTTTTCTCAAATTGCTTTAGCTTTTCAGCCTTTTGTGGTTCCAAACAAATTTTGGTATTTTTTGTTCTATTTCCTTGAAAAACGTCAATGAAATTTTGAAGGGATTGCATTGAAAACGTCTGGCTTTTCGCGGTTGAGTATGATATTGTGGGTTTGTAGTATAGGCCTTATGATGTTGTATGCTATGTTTCTTCTCCACCCATTTGAGAATTGCTATAAAGAAGTGCTGCATCTTGTCAAATTCTTTTTCTTCATCTATAGATATGATCATATGAATTTTGTCCTTCCTTCTGTTGACGTATTGCATGAGTTATTTGCATTTGGTCACCATTCTTGCATCCCTAGAATAATCTCATTTGGTCACGATGTGTGGTCCTTCTAATGTATTGTTGAATTGTTTGCTAGTATTCTGTTGAGTATTTTCACATCTATGTTAATGAGATATTGGTCGGTAGTTTTCTTTTTTTGTGATGCCCTTACCTGGTTTGGTATCACGGTAATATTGGCCACATAGAATATGTTAGGAATATTTATTCTTCTCCATTTGTACAAGTTTAAGAAACTAAGGGTGAGTTCTTTGAAGGCTGGTGTAATACACTTATAAAGTCATCAGGTCAGAGACTTTTGCTTCTGGGGAGATTTTTTTTTATTACTGTTTCAATTTCCACCATTGTAAATGATCTAAGTTTTCCATTCCTGGCTTAGTCTTAGTAAACTATGCATTTCTAAAAATTTATCCATTTCTAGAGGATTATCAATTTTACTGGTATATAGTTGATCTCTTATATTTCTTTGCATTTCTCTGGTATCTGATGTAATTTATCCCCTTTAATTTCAAATTATTATTAAAATTTTCTCTCTTATGAGCCTAGCTAAATGTATGTTGACTTTATCCCTTCAAAGAACCAATTCTTGGCTTTATTGATCATTTGTATTATCTTTTTGGTTTCTAAGTCATTTATTTCTGCTCAATTTTTATTATTTCCTTCATGCTACTGAATTTTTAAGTGACCAGACTCATTCTTTGTTAAGTCAGTTTAGGTATAAGGTTGAGATTTTTCATGTTTCTTAATGCAGGCCTACACTGCAAATAACTTCCCTTTTAGTACCATTTTTGCTGCATCCCATAAATTCTGATAACTTGTATCACTTTTTTTTTTGCTTATCATCAGCCATTTTTTTAAATTTCTGCTTTAATTTCCTCAATGGCCCAATGATTGAGAAACATATTGTGTAATCTCCATGTAATCTCCTTCTCCAAGAATTATACTTGATCCTCATTATTTGTAGATTTCCATATTTGCAACTGTCCTGTTCACTAACATTGACTTGTAATTCCCAAATAAGTATATTTTTTATGTAATTCTCAGACAGGTAGAGTGACAAAAGTTTTTAGTCACCTAATGCTGACGTCAAAAAAAGTGATAAAAATGTTGTGACCAGGGCCTCCCCGGTGGCGCAGCGGTTGAGCGCTGGGTTGCGAAGCTGCCCGCGGCCTCTGCAGCGCCGGTTCAATCCCCGGCTGCTCCCCGGCCACCAGAGGAGGGTCCCACATGGCGCAGACCTCTCCTGCCGCCCGCTGCTCCCCTCAGCAGTGTACTTCGCTTCTGCCTGCTCTGCTCCTCGCTCTGGTGAATTCTCTCACCCTCCCGCGCTTCTGACTGTACCCAGTGCATGTATAAACAAGCAAACAAGCAAATAAATAAATAAATAAAACATGCCTCTATAAAAAATTAAAAAAAAAAAAAAAAATGTTGTGACCAGAAGCTAGCCTTGTATTTCCCCTATGAGTAACAGTTCAGTAAGCACTAATTCAGTGTTCACAGTGACTTTAAGGACCATTATTATCCCCAAATAACAAGAAACAGAGGCACTTTGAATATGCCTATGAAATTAAAAGACAAGAGAATTCATTCAAACAAGCTTCCAATTCTAAAACCTAAGCATTATTCCAAGAGAATACTCAGTAAAATGTCAAATAAATGGTTCTAGAAATTAAGTACACTTCAGTTCCTCAGAAAAGGCTCCTGTAGCTTAATATTCTTCTGGACAAAGGCAGATCAGTCTTTTGATATTACTTGAAGCACATATAGACAAATACCAGAAGCTTAAGCGCAAAGTAATCATCAGACATCAACAATCAATCATGTTTTCTCAGGGAAAACATCAAAATGGGGAGCAGGAGTATGGTCTTGGGGAACCTAAGAAACCAGAAGATGGAGTTTGTGTCTAATGGGCTAGACATCTTCAAAGGGCTTAAGAGCAGGTTTGCCAATGAGACAGGGGGCTTCTTGGATGTGCTTTCTTCTTTCCCCTTGCATGCAGTCTTGGAAACAAGAACTTCAACAATAGTATATATAAATCATAGCTTAACAACTAATACTAAATTATTACTTGCCCCCCTGTCCCTAATAACTTCGTTTTAGTCAACTGTCTCAACAGTCTAGTGACTACAAAGCAGAACCTTCGCTGGATGGGGACAGGACATGTCTGATCCTGTTGGTGGTGCATTTGTCTTGAGAACCTGAATTTACTCCAAGCTTATCCTCATTATACTAAGATCTCCGCCTCTGGGCAGGCTTTGTCCTCCATTTTCTGAATATGCAACACATGGAAAAGCACATCCTCCTACTGCAGCTGCACAAGAGTGCTCCCAAACCTCCTCCTTCCCCATCTACGGAGAATACCATCCCTGAAATTAGGCTCCCTGTGGCCTACATAGGGGAGAGGCTGTTGTTACTCTGAGAGACGCCCAGCCTTGAGGTCTTCCTGGAACATTCTGTACTCTATCATGTCAATAAAACTCAGCTTCAAAATCAACTGCCACAGCCAGAGTTCTCATTTCAGTCTTGAGTGAGGAACTAAAGAACCTGCTCCTGCCAGCTGACACCAGCACCCATGAACACAGATGGTGGATCTGAATAACTTGATAAAACTTCAGTTAGTCAGCACCATACCTTCAAATTTCAGGAATATCACAAACCCTTTTGGAGGTTTCTTTCTGAAAAATTACACAATTGTGATTATTTGGGGTAAAATTGGCTAGGCCACAGTACCCAGCTGTTTGATCAAACGTTATTCTTGGTATTTCTATTAAGGTATTTTTTTTTATGGGGCTAACGATTAAATCAGTGGGTTTTGAGTAAAGCAACATTTCCCTCTATAATGCGGGTAGATTGTATCCCATCAACGGAAGGCATTGCGGAAAATATTCACTTTCTCTGAGAGAGTCAAATTCTTCCAGCAGGCTGACTTCACACTCAAACTGCAACCCTCCTCAGGGTCTCCAGCCTCCCATCCTAGCCCAGATTTTGGACTTGCCAATTTTGGACAACTGTGTGAATCAATACCTTCATCAATTTCTCCCCCCCCCCCACCACACACACACAGTTTCTCCTAGTAGAGAGCCCTAACTGTCATACCAATGTAAATTTTGAAATGGATATATAAGAATATTAAAATAACTAGAATGTAAGTCGCCCAAGCCCTGCAGAGGTAGGGATCCTGATCTAATTTTGGTTCATTGACCCCTTTAATGAATAAACATTAGTAGGCATTCTGTTAACAATGGTTCTGATTACTCGGTTTCAGGCACTAAGTCGGGAAGTGTCTTTGTTCAATGTTTTACTTCCCAACAAATACCTGCCATATAACAATTTTAAGGAACCATTATGGAAATAAGGAAATCTAGGGGCAGAGTTGAAGTCTGCTGTCCACAGTCACACTGTAAGTGGTAAAGTGAGCTAAACTCAAAGGTGTATATGCTTCTTCAGACTTTAAAATAGACTTAATATCCAAATCAATAAATAAGGGGAGGCCCAAAAAAAGGACATATGTACTTACTAAACTAAATGCTGAACTTTTGGAATTTAAAGAGGTCAATTTAAGACAAAAATTTCTGTTTCTCATAGTGAGACGTCTGGATTTAATTAAAAGCAGTGACACTAACAATAGAACATAAAAATAAAGAAAAAAAAACCAGAAAGACAATAGAATCATTTAGCTAAACTTCTATTTGCTCACACCTACCTGCCTAATCTTTGAAGGTTCATGATTTCACCCCTATAAAATAAGCCCAGATGGCACTATTTATGTCACTAAGTCTGACCTTTCCTAGCAGTTCTCACTGCGTGTACATCAGGAAATTTTCATCAGCTTTCACGATGTTTAGATAATAATCTGTGATCACACGGAGTACCAAGCATGAGTGTTTCCATTTTAATGTATTTATTTTAGATGGCTCATCTTTTTGTGATGCACGCTACTAAAAAGTGCCAAATGTTGACCCTAAACACATGGTTATGAAACGGAACACCAACACGGTTGCATCATCCACCCGAGTCAGCTCTGACCAGGGTAAAGAAGCCACAGCCTCCTCTGCAGCCTTGTCGGACGTTAATCGTGGCGCGGCATCCTCTTCCATCTACGCTCTTCTGAACTCTCTCAGACTGCCCAGCACATAGGCGGCAGGTGCTAAGAAGGTGGAAAAAAACACCACGATTCCAACCACCACCTCCTGGAACAGAAAAGGGGGAGAGCGGCGGCTGGGGGCGGCCGCTCGCTGCGTAGCCGGAACCCCCGCGACGTCTGGGGCACTGGGGCCGCGGTCCTAAAAGCGGGGCGCCCCGTGAGCCCTCGAGAGGCAGGAGTCCTGCGCCGAGACGACACAACTGAAAATTCTGAGGAAACCTTATTTACCTTCTAACCGTTCCCAGGTCCGCCCTGTGAACCCTGACACGCACCTGGTGCCGGGCTGTTCACCGTTTCTAGGGCGAACGACAGGTCCCGGGCGTGAGGAGGGCGTCGGGGGCGCTGAGCATCCGCCACCGCACGACGGCCGCGGCCTCCTCGCCGCCATGGCCGCCACCCCCCCCCACAGGCCTCACGGCCACCGGCCACCTCTGCTGGCCGTCGGGGGGTTGGGCGCCCCCCCCCCGTGCCCGTGGGCCCCTCCACCGCTTCTCCTCGCAAGTGGGGCGACTTCTCCGCCCCCTCGCGCCGGCCCCACCGTCCAGGCTGCCCCACGGGTGGGCCCAACGAACCGTGGCCGTCGCGACGCACTGGCAGGAGCAGTGCGTGTGCGTGAGGCGTCCGGGGGAGGCGAGCCGGCGGCCTCGGGGCAGCAGGAGGTGAACCGGAAGGCGGGTCATCGGGCGTCCCGCCAAGCCACAGGGGGCGAGACCACACCCACGCGTGAGGCGAGGCCCACCACACCCGCCTCAGGGCCGCCAGACGCCCCTCTGCGCGTGCGCAGCCCCGCCCCAACGCCCCCGCCCCCAACGCCCCGCCCCAACGCCCCGCCCCCAACGCCCCGCCCCCAACGCCCCGCCCCCAACGCCCCGCCCCCACCTCCTTCTGCTCCGTGGGCCCTTGCCAGCCCCACCCTCTCAGACACCCCCTTCTCTAAAGCATACCCATCCTCGCACCCCCAGGCCCAGCTGCTTATCGCCTCCTACCCTGCCTTCTCCCCTACCAGCCCTGCCCATCCCCCAACCTCTCATATAGTATCCCCTGATTTTCTGCTTGGTAAGGTGAGGGATACCCCATTTTCTGTCCATCCCACCCGGACCTCACAACATGCCATTATTTCTCATTAGCATAAAACGTATACTCGTTTATATTCTGTTGTCTGATATTCATTGAATCTTCTATACATTGTCTATAAATCAATTCCCAACATTAAAAACATTAAACACATTTAAAACTTTAAGCACATAACACATTTAAACACACAAAACATTTAACGACATTCAAAACTAAGAATAAATAGCCGAGATATGCTGATGATATAAAAAATATTCATGGTGGGCTGCCCAGGGGTGCAGGCAGTTGAGTGCAGCGCTGTGAAGATGTCCGCAGCCTCTGCAGTGCGGGTTTGATCCCAGCCAGCTGGCAAGATACCCACGTGGCACCGCAGACCTCTCCTGTCTCACCCGCTGCTCCCCTCAGCAGTGTATTTCGTCAGTCTGCCTATTCTGCTCCCTACTCTGTCTCTGGTGAATCCTCTCACCCTCCCGCGCATCTGGCCTATACCCTGGTTCTTGTATAAATAAATAAATATTTAAAAAACAAATATTCATGGCAAGATCAAATAGTGTTGGGACCTAGCAGGGAAGATGAGGTAATTAAATGTCATGAAACTTGTAGCTCTTGAAGGAAAAAAGAAAGATTTTTCATTTTTAAATGAATTTTAAATGGCATGCAATAAACTTTTATCTACTCTCAAAGATGATTCAGTTTCTTCAAAATATTTCCTTTTTAGGTCTATTGGACAATTAGTATTTTAAGATTTCTTTTGGTTGTCCTGTTTCTGCAATCTGATATCTTCTTTCTTAGATTCCTACTTCATTTTGCTATAGTACATCCTTAGGCAAATCTTTTAGGAAGGGTCTGTGGACCCTTCTTGAAAGTTCAGAAAATCTTTGTTTTGCTCCCCACTTAAATGCTAACTTTTTTTTCTAAGACTCTGATGGAGAGAATAGAAAATTAAATGGTGAGAGAAATTATACCCTGTCCTACACAGTAGGAGCTGACAAAATAGGCAAAAAGGGCTAGATGTGAAGAGAGGACATGAATGCATGGTGGCACATTTAAATATTGGTCATGTCCCTACAGCTATGAGATTAATCATGAGAGAGGACAAGAGGACAAAAGATATTAAAGCATAATTGTTCCCAGACATTGCTCTTCTTCTATGGGCTAAAGAGAATTCCACTTTTGGCTACTTAGTTTCTTTGTATCTTCAACCTTCAAACTGGAGGGAAGAGGGATGTCAGAACTATCTGTGAGTCCTGCAGACCTAGTGCGCTATGGGGACCAATGCAAAGAAAGTTACTTTGGGCTGGTCAACCACGGGTGTAGCTTGGAAACCATGTTGGGCACCAAACTGTTACAGAGCAGCCCTGATATAAAACGGGTTGCCTGGCTGTGGGTCCTCACCCACGTGCTTAAAAGGGACTTATTAATACTCCACTGCAGGCACACACAAAAGGTTAACAAAAGGTTTATTTACAAGAGAAAGGGAAAATGAGGAAATGTACAACTCAGGGAGAAAATAGGGAAATAAAGTCTTAAATGCGTCCTACCGGATCCGCCGACCTGGAAACCCAATGGCCGGCCCTCTGAGAGCTGGCCTAGAGCCGCAAACTGGCGGAGAGCCAAAAAGGGAATTCCCCCCCCCCCCAAAGCCCACGTGTCTGGTTTTATACCAAACCTGGCTGCTTAACTTCACCCTCAGTTTCCAGCAAACTTCCCTTTGGTGGTGATGGGATTCGTCTTTCCCAATGTCCTGATGGCTTTGGTCTGGAGTGGGGGCGGAGTCCACAAAACCTGTATGGAATTAGCTTTAGGACATCATTTTCCCCCTAACGCTTTGAACTCTTTTTTTTTAATTTATTTTATTTATTTATGCATACAAGATCTTTTATGCATACATCGTTTATGCATCTTTTATGCATCTTTTATTTATTTATGCATACAAGTCCCTTTTAAGCACCTGTAGGCCAGAGGTGCGGGGTTTGAGAGGATTCACCAGACAGAGCGGGGAGCAGAAGAGGCAGAGTGACTGAAATATACACTGCTGAGGGGGGCAGCGGGCGAGACAGAAGAGGTCTGCTGCACCATGTGGGTCGGCTCCCTGGCAGGGATTGAACTTGTGCTGCGGTGGCCGCTGATAGCTTCATACTGCTGAGACTTACTTAACCCCTTGCACCACCAGGGAGGCCCCTCTCTTTGAACTTTTATAATGACACTCAGGAGGAAAAAGGAGAAGCAAAGCATGCTTGAGACACTATTGGGAGCTATTTTCTGAAAAGCTGAAAAGGAAAGAATGAATAGTTGCACTATGTGAAGAAAGTAGAAGGAAAAATGAAAAGGGAGTTTGAGAATTGTTGTAGTCTATATATTCCTTCAAGATATATGAAAAGTTAATATAAAAACATGTTGCTTTTGGCTGAGTCATTATATGTCTCAATTAACATCTGATTTGGGATCACATGGTTACTGGCTTTATAGATGTTAGCATTTATATTATTTATAATAAATATAAATAAATGTAAAAAATAAATAAATGCATGTAACCAATAAAAGGCAGAGATTGTCCGATTAGATTTTTTTTAAACAATACCTTTATACTGTCAGAAAAAAAAACCCACACTTTAAAGACAAAGGTATATAGATAGGTTGAAGTAAAAGGATGAAACTGATATACCCAATATTAACGCAAATATTAATTACCAAAAGCTGGAATAGCTATTACCAAACAAATTAAATGTCAGAGCAAGGAGGGCCTCCCCTGTGGCGCAGCGGTTGAGCACTGGGCTGCGAAGCTGCCCACAGCCTCTGCAGCGCAGGTTTGATCCCGGCTGCCCGGCAAGGGTCCCACATGGCGCGCACACCTCTCCTGCCGCCTACTGCTCCCCTCAGCAGTGCACTTCGGTCCTTCTGCCTGTTCTGGTCCCTGCTCTGGCTCTGGTGAATTCTTTCACCCTCCCGCGCTTCTGTCTTTACCCAGTGCTTATATAAATAAATAAATAAATCTTTAAAAAAAACTAACTAAATAAATGTCAGAGCAAGGAATATTAGAACAAATGGAGACATTTTGTAATGATTAAAGGATCAATTCATGAGAGGACATAACATTCCTAAATGTGTATGTATTTATTAGCAAAGCTTCAAAATACTTGAGGAAAAACTGATAGAACCAAAAGGAAAAATAAACAAATCTAAATTTATAGTTGCAGAATTCAAAACTCCTCTTTCAATGATTGATAAAACAAGTAGACAGAAAATCAGTAAGGTCCTAGAAGATTTGAACACCATCATATAGTATTAATTGACTTTTGTAGAAAACTCTATATAACAACATCCAGACACACATTCTTTTCAAATGTTCATGTAATGTATACCAAAATAGAATAGATTCTATGTTATAAAACAAGTCAGAACAATTTAAAAGAACTGAATTTGTATACAATTCAGTATTTTCTCCCCACCCCATTCTTAAGGAATATGTTCCAAATTCCCCAGTGGATGCCTGAAACCACAAATAGTCCTAAACCCTATTTATGCTATGTTTTCCTCATACATAGATATTTATGATAAAGTTTAATTTATAAATGAATTACAGTAAGACATTGAAAATAATAATAAAATAGGATAATTTTATAACAATATTGTATGATAAAAGTTGTGTGAAGGTGTACCCTCCTGCTCTCTCTCAAAATATAATACCTGGGTAATATTTTCAAAACGCAGTCACTGTGGGTAATTGAAGAAAGAAAGAAGATAGAACCTCCCCTTTCTATGGCTATTACACTGTTACAAAGCGAGGATTTGAACCACAGAAGCAGTGTAACAGATTTTACTCTGTGAGCGCTGTTCAAATAAACACAAATTTGAATTTAGTTTGTATAGGAAATAACAGTGAGTTGACATTAAGAATATAATTAGTCTTGACTAGCGAGTCTTCTAAATCTAAATTGTCCTGACCTAAAGCTATGCTGATGCTGGTGGAAGGCAGTGCAACATTTAATCCCTTCATTCCTGAAGAATGAACTGCAGAGCCCTGAAAGTTGTGTAGGTCCCCATTATTAAATCTTCTTTATCTGGCTCCTTGGTCTACAAGGGAGGTGTGAGAAGACTAGCTCTACCTGCAGGCAGCAGACTCCTGAACAAACTACTGGGTGGAGCTTATTTAGACTTTATAAGGACAGCTTGGCTCTCTTGTCTACTAGACTTGGGGAGAAAAGGTGACCCAGTTTTTCGGTATATTCACAGAACTCATATTTACTTTCTACCCAAGAAGAAAGTCCTTCCACTGCTGGTTAATAACGAAGCCAAGCTGCTGAAAGAAGAGATGAGCCACAGAAGGAACATCCTGACCGTGTTCAAACCCCTGGTTCTCCTTGTTCTTGAAGCTTAGACACTTTCCTATCCTGAAGTTCTGAGCACATTTTTTTCCTTATGATAAATCTTGCTTTTGCCTGAAACTGGTCAGAGCAAAATTACTATCACTTGTGAACGGAAGAGTTTTAACAAGAACTATTTCCCCCCCTTCAGGTTTTTCCCTTTTTAAAATTAAATTAAAAGAAAAAAAAGTGTAACAAATTTTTAAAGTAAGGTTAAAAAAAAAAAAAAGAGCTCAGACAAGGACAAAACTGGTTACTGGGTGAACTAATCCTAATAAGTTTATATTAGAGTGCTGCTGATGTGAGAATCAAGCATTTTTTTAAGGTTTATTTATTTACGCATACAAGAGCTGGGGTACAGGACAGAGGTGCGGGGTGTGAGAGGATTCACCAGAGATAGAGCAGGGGAGCAGAACAGGCAGACTGACTGAAATACACTGCTGAGGGGAGCAGTGGGTGAGACAGGAGAGGTCTGCTGCATCATGTGGGTAGCTCCCTGGCTGGGAATCGAACACGTGCTACAGAGGCTGCGGGCAGCCTCGTAATGCTGTGCTTAACCCCTTGCACCACAAGGGAGGCCCAAATCAAGCATTTTGGATCTTTGTCTGGAACAAAAATCTTAAATTATTTTTGATAGTGTCGGTAAATCTGACTTCTAATTCAGCCACAACACAATTAAGCTCCCTGCCACCCACCCCCACACTAGGAGATGGCACTTTTAGCTTCTCAAATTACAGGTGCAACAAGCTCTTGCCTCTTAATTTCTCCAAGTCACAAAAGACTAGCACTGTTAACTCAGACCTCTGCAATTTTCGGTAAAGGGCTTAGTGGGCCCTGAATTCAATATATTGTCAGTGACCTACAATGAGGCACTTTCCTGGTGCGGATGTATGAAAGGACATAATTAGAGGTAGATCCTAGAGAGCAGGTTTTTTGAGCTCTGTGTTTAACGTGAATAAAAAAGGCACACTCACCCACTTTCTTCTTTCTAATGTTTTTTTAATCAATGTGCATGCTCTAAATAATCTGGTATTAGGGGTCTGTAAAATTATATAATGAATTAAGACTGCCCTACCTTGGGCCCAAACATCTTGAATTTGCTCCTCTCTAGCAAAACACATTTAATTGCTGCTTAAGGACCAAAGTTCTTTGAGGAATGCAGTGCCACTCTCTAGGTCTGTTTGTGCCTGCCTTTACAATTTCATGACCTCAAAGACACAGAAGCTCAAATAAGCAAGTTGCAAGAGCAAGAGTTGTAAAGGTGAGAAAAACATTCCTGAGTTATGCAACTGGTAACATCAGTAACACACTTTAGAATTGCAGCACAATGCTGACATAAGAGCCAACAAAAGCTGCTATACATTATTATAAAGAATCCTCCAAAGGAATTGCCCTTAGGCATTCAAAAAATAATCTTGGTGTGCCAAATTCATTCTTACAAATTTGTGCCACGATATACCTATTTTTTCCTTCAAAAAATTATATGTAATGAAAACAGTTTTAGTTTTCTTATAACATCTTTTTGTTTTTAAAGTTTATATTCCTTTTCTCTTCCCTGAATGATGTCCAGAAAATCTTTGATGGATTTATGTTGGAGTGAAAAGATATTGGTGGTCACAGCCAAAAGATCAAAGGTCAGATGTCAACACTCATTTATTAGTTGCAGAGCCTCAGACAAAGTCAGTCTAGTGGTCTTAGCTGATGGCACAAGGGGTTAAGTCTAAGCACAATGAAGCTATTAGCAGCCACTGCAGCCCGAGTTCAAAGCATAAATTTGATCCCTGGCCAGGGAGCTAACCCACATGGCACAGCAGACCTCTCCTGTCTCGCCCGCTGCTCCCTTCAGCAGTGTATTTCAGTCAATCCACCTGTTCTGCTCCCTACTCTGGTGAATCCTCTCATCCCTCCTCCCCCAAACCCCTGGCTGATACCCCAGTTCATAAATAAATAAATAAAATGCATAAATGCATAAATAAATAAAATAAATAAACACATAAATAAATAAAATAAATCTTAGAAAAATACCAACTCAGTATGGTATTTCTCATAGAGTGCTGATATGGAGATTAAATGAGATAGTATATGTTACAATAAAGATTATCTTGTGTGAATGTTAAGGAAAACCTAATAATGTTACAGGGCAGGGAGAGGGGCACCCCAGAACTCCCAAACCCACCCGCTCTAAATAGGTTTTGCCATCCACTGCATCAAGACAAAGCATAAGACTAGACCTTTCATGGAAAGGAACTTTAATACAATTAGTGTGCAATACAGAGAAGACAAAGAATATAGTTTCCAAACCAAGCACCTGAAGTTACCAATCCCCTCATGGGTAAATGTCCAGTCAAACAGGGTTGGCCCAGCCAGAGCAAGGCCCAAAAGCCTGCCACAAATCTAAAGCACCTTCTAGCGGGAACCCATAGAAAAGGGTCAGAAACAGCCAGACAAGTCTGGGAAGAAAAGAACAAAATCAAAATCAAGATAAAAGCTGCCATTGTTAATTCCCCACGTGTCTTCAGCCATGTCTGTTTTAACCAGTCCAGGACCAAGAAGCAAGCGCAGCTTCTTCATGAGTCTCTCTGCTGCATTTGCCTCCTCCTGGTCTCCTTCTTGCTCTCTATCCTGCTTCCTTCCTACCCCAGTCTCCTCTGCAACTCATTCTCCTCCCTACTCAGCTCCACCCTCCCTTGGGTGTGGCAGAGAACCTGGCACTTCCCCTTTTCCTGGGGACCACCATGTTACAATAATAAATAAAATTTATTGTTTCATATACTCAGAAAGGCCAGAAGGTAGGACTGTTTCAGGTGAAGCTTGTTTAAGCATTGCTAATAATGCCCCAGGGGCTGGGTTTCACTAAAGTACAAGTTGACTTAAACTTAAGGCAGTCTCTTTTTGGGTTAAAAGGGTGTTGAGAGCTCCTAGGGCTACATCTTCTTTCATATTCACTGAAAGATGGGGAAACTCCAGAATTTTCTGTGGAAGATTTTTTTTTTCCTATTCTAGAAGTCCTAGCAAATATTTCAACATACCCTGGATTTTCATGGGGTTACATAGCCTTCTTTGAACCAATATGTATAGCCAGTGGAATAGCATTTCCTAAAAAATCTCAATCAAATCAGGTATAAAACATGAGGCTGAGCTCACCCAAACCACTTGATTGGAAAAGTGAGGGATTATAAGGAAGAGGGAAGCTGAAAAATGCACGAAGATCATGACAACGTGTAAGAATGTGCCTTGAAGTACAATGCTGAGTAAACTGGAATGAATTCCATCCCTAGGTTTCCTGAGGGAGACATATCCTTCCAAAGAATTAGGAATTGACTGGTACCCTTGCAATTAAACCTCCAGAATGTTGTACAGCATCTTAAGTACCTGAGATTGTATCAACATTACTCATCTTTGCATTCCCATACACTGCAGGGTTTATAGATCTATAAGCCAAATGGCTTATCTTTGCCTGTATTTTAAAGATTTGAAGATACCACTATTTGATGTCTCACTAGGAAAGAAAGAAAAGATCTATTAACTAAGTCATGACCCAGTGCTAATGTTAGACATGGCAGGGAGAGCAATGCCTAAAGAAAATTAATGGCCAACTATATCTAGGATGCCAGGAAAAACCTGGCAGGGAGACAGAGCACAGGGAGAGTGAAAAATATGCCCAGACGGGTGTTGGCAATCTCTCTCCCCAACTCAGGGTAGGATTGATAAAGTCCTGAGAGAGCAAGAGGCACCTAGGGGCATAAGGTGGGCACATACCCACCTCAACTTGCCAGGGCTGATAAAACTATACCCCTGGAACACAGCAGAAATAACTTAGAAACCCCTGCCTGGACCCATAAACCAACACCCCAGGAGCACCTGTGCAGTAAACCCCAGAAAAGGACGGTATGAGCAGCCCACTGGACCCCATTTAAGCCATGAATCCAATTGCCATTTGGCATAATTGTTCTCCTGTGGACTTGGCCTGTTTGGACCCCTCCTGGGTGTGTTATTGCTAACAAAATTTTGCTTTGCTTTGCTTTGTCATGGCTTTGAAATCTTTCTGGCCATAGTCAAGACATGAACACTCCTGTCAAATCGGTAACACTAGAGGTCACTAATTCTAGGACAAATTTCAGCATTGTTAAAAATTGTTTTTTAAAATCTGTATCTTAGAAAGGATGAAATATAATACATGGAATTACCTTGTATATTATTTTGGTGTCATGCTTCTTTGACTTAACATCATGATTGTGAGTTTGATCCATGTTTTTCACAGTTAAGTTCACTTAATACGTGAATACACCACTTTTTAAATAATATGCTACAATTTTTATCCATGTTCATGCTGATGCGTGGTTAAGATGTTATCAGTTTTTGATGTGTATAACTTCTATGAACATTCTTGCTCATATTTCCTGGCGCAAATGGGCATAAGTTTCTCTATAAATCATGTAGAGGATGCTGGGTCATGGAACAAGCCAATTTTCATGTGTGCTAAGTAGTGTCAAACTGCCTTCCCAAATAGTTCTTCCTACTTTCACTCCTACCAGCAGCGTAGAGAGCTCCTATTAATGCATAACATTTGGAATTGTCTTTTTTTAATTATTTTTACCAATTTGATGAGTGAATAGTATTATCTTATGGCAATACTAATTTGTACTTCCTTTACAATCACATGGTAGAACAACTTTTAATTTATCTCATTTGCATTTCTTCATTTGTTCTGGCTGTTTGCCCATCTTCTATGGGGTTATCTCTTCTTAAATTATAAAAGTCCTTTTTGTATTCTGAATATAAGCCTTTTTTTTTTTTTTGGTTTTGTGTATTGCAAATATCATTTCCCATTGTGTGGTTTGTATTTTCATTCTCTTTATGGTATATTTTGATGAACTGAATGACGTTCATATTTAAATTTAGTTGAATTTTTGTTTTGAGAGGCAAAACTTTTTTCTCTAGTTGGGCTTGAGAATTAAGCTGACATAAACAGGTTAACAGAAGCAAAGTGTAGAAATTTTTACATGTATATGGGGCTCCCCACAGGAAAATGAAGCTCCAAAGCACGGGGAGTCAAACACTGATACACTAAGTTGGACAAAGAGTAGTAAATCATGAAAATGTGGTAAGACAAAGGGGATTGGACTGGGGCAGTTAGTCATGGAGTAGTGGCTGGGAAAAGAAGGGTTAGTTTAATCAGGTTTGTTTGCATGGATTTCCCTTGTGATTTTTTTTTTTTTTTGAAGATTTATTTAAGCATACAAGTACTGGGGTACAGGCCAGAGGTGCGGGGGGCTGGGCGGTGGGAGGATTCACCAGAGAAAGATTGGGAACAGAACAGGCAGACCGACTGAAATGTACTGCTGAGGGGAGCAGCAGGGAGCAGGAGAGGTCTGCTGCGCCATGGGGGTTGCTCCCTGGCCTGCGGGGATCGAACTCGTGATTCAGATTGCTTCATAATGCTGCGTCTTAATCCCTTGCACCACGAGGTAGGCCCCTATATGCACCCACTCTTGAAGAGGGTTGCAAATAAATTCCCAGAGGCCAAATGCATGGCCTATAGCTAGGCCTATCGGAGACTGAGGTTTAATGGTGCTAGGTGACCAGGGTCAGAATGGCCAGGTTCTAGTCTCGACTTGCCTCCTTATTAATGCTGGGAGCGCCTCCCTGGGCAAATGACTTGGTATCTCTGAGCCTATTTCCTTAGCTGTAAACCGTCATAATAATACCTGTCCCGACTACCTCAAAGGCTGGTTTAGGTGTTCAAACGAAGCCCTGTCTTTAACGGTGTTTTGAGAGTTGTAAAGACCTCCATTAATAGGTGCTTTTGTGATTGCATGGCTGCTATCTTTGCAAACTTCCAGACAACGGGCAACTAGGAAAGTGCCACTGGCTCTGCCACGCCGAGATGGCTGCTCTCATCAGTTCCCGTCCCTCGTTCATGGGGCATCTCCTCGAACAAAACTTGCCAGTGACCTTAAGATTTCTTTTAACTTACAGCTATACGAGTACCTGGCCGGCACGGCTTCAGGTAAACTGCCAACCGTCAAAAAGGACCAAACTCCAAGACCGTCAAAAAGGACTTTTCCAGGAAAAAGACTAATTATAATAAAGAAAAAATCAAAATCAACAAGCAAGTATAAACCAGAGACACACTATGGGGTAGGGGGAGGAGGAGAGTAGGGATTAGGGTCAAAATAAGGGGGGTGCAATTGTATGGGGACTATAACCAAAATGAAAATGCATACGTTGTGCAAAACCGAAAAATGATGTCAGAATTATATAAAATAAAATATATTTAAAAACATTAAAAAATAAATAAATAAATTCAAACTGAAAATAAACAAAAAAAGGACTTTTCCGGAATCCGTCAGGATGTCGGCGGCCGAATGCACACGTGAATGGGCAGCGGGGTCGCCTGGAAACGCAGTCGTTACAACCCCGTTCTGAACTGATGCCGTCCACGACCTGCCGCGCTGGCCGGGATCAAGCAGGACGACAGAGCAGCGCGCCTCAAACTCCCGGCGCGGCGAGCCGGACTCCGCGGCGCAGAAATAATGCGCGCGCGCCCGGCCCGGGCCCGCGAACGCGCCGCTCCCGCCCGCCCCGGCGCGCGCGCCGCCGCCCGCCCACGTGACGCGGGCGCGGCGACGGCGGGGCGGGCGGGGGCTCGGGTCGACGCCGCAGCGCCGCGCAGGCGCCCTAGGGCCGCGCCGAGCCGAGCCCCTCCTGCTCGCTCTCAGAGTCAAAATGGCGGCGAGGGGAACCTGGAGCAGCCCCGGAGCCTGAGCCGCTGACAGGAGTGGAGAGGGCGGCGGCGGCGGGAGGAGGAGGATGGCCCGGGGCGCTGGCGCCGGTGCGGGCGGCGGTGCGGGCGGCGGCGGTGGCGGGGGCGACGGCCGCGGGCCCAGCGGCGGGAGCAGCCTCGGGGGTGAGTGTCCCCGGCGTCTGAGGGGCTGGACGCCGGGCTGTGCCGGCGCGGGGCGCGCGGCCAGAGGGGGCCGTGCCGGGCGGCGGGCGCGGGCCGGGCCGGCCGCCGGCGGGAGGGCGGGCGTCCGGCGGGGCTGAGGCGGCGGCGGGCCGGCGGGCCGTGCGCTCCGCGGGGCGGGCGGGGCGCGCGGCGGCCCCGGGTGGGCGTGAGAGCCGCGGCCGGAGCCGGGCCGGGGCCGGCGGGCGGACGGGCCGCCCCGGGGGCGAAGTTGGACGTCCGGGGTGTCGCTGCTCCGGACGGCGCCGAAATCGAGCCTGACAGGTCGGAGGGAGACAAAGCCGCGGGCGCGGGGCGGGAGCCGCGTCTGGAGCAGGGCAGGGCTGAAAGCGGGCGTCTTTCCGAGTCTCCCCGCCGGCGCGGCTGTTCGCCGGCTTTATCCCTGAGGAGAACTTTCTCGCCACGTTTCTGGAGGCGCTCCGGGGCGTGCGCTCGGGCCGCCGGCCGCGCCCCCACCTCCCGCCGGCGCAGATCCCAAGTGCCCCGGAGCAGGCCCGGTGGACCGAAGCGGTCTCGGTCGTCTCCCCCGGAGACCTCTGCTCGACCGCGTCGCTCTCTGAGGAAGCAGCATTTTTTACGGAATTGCTTAGCTTTTTCGACTAAACCATCTTTTGTCTGAAAGGCATCCATTTCTTTGAGATTGCTGAAATAAATTACTTTCCTCCGGAAATAGAGAAGATTTGAAATTGCTTTGCAAGATCCAGACGTGTTCGTGGTAGCTGTGATTAAACTTGTCCTGGAATTTTGGAGTCAGAAAAATCTTTGGAGATCTGGCGTGACTTGTTTTAGAGCCGGGAAACTAGGCCCAGGGAGAGGAGTGACTTGCCTTGGGTCCTCCAGCTGGCCAGGGATTGGACCAAAACTAGGATCTAGGCCTCTCCGCGCCCCATTTAGGGAGCGCTTTCACTACTCTCCGGAGCCTCTTATTCATTGATTGCGTTCTTCACCACCACTACCCATGCCCACCTCTAGGTCTTTGTGCAATAAAGTTGAAAGCAGAAATGAGAGAGAGCCTCTCTCTGATTCTGACAAACCATCAGTTACCTCAAGTAATTGATGAAGATTTTTTTTCTAACCTGAATTTAATAAAAACTGATTGACATTTCATTTGGAGTTTTTGTAGTCCTGTGACTATGTTGTTTCCCCCTCCCCCCCCCCTTACAGCCTGGCTTATTCGTGCATGCATCCAATAAAACCCATAGGTCAGTCCAGTCCCACAGAATCTGACTAACTACTGTATTGCTCTGTGCCTCAAATACCAGCCTTTAAGTCGATTCTTGGTATTGGGCTGTAATTTTTCAGACTTAAGACTCCTGTTTTCCAGGCTGTGCTATTTAGTTTGCATGTGTCGTCTTGTTGAGTCACACAGCGTTTTGTTGTGTGTCACAGGTTAACCTTCAGGAATAACGTGATGTCAACTAGTTATGCTCTCATTCTAGTGGGTGACAATCACAAATCCGAAGATGTACCTTGGCATTCAGTTACACGGGTGGTTCTTGAAGATCTGCTTTGTGTTTTGCATTATAATACTAGGTGCTATAAAAGAGAAGAAATGTAATGTATAGACTTTGCCCTTAGGAAGGATAAGATGTAATCCTATGAGCCCAGAAGACTCTACTGAGTTCTAGCAATACAAAGAATACTTAGGTGTTCAGGTTAGGGGAAGATGAGCGAGGCCTCAGAAATCTAAAGACCTTCTGGAACACTTGAGACTAAACCCACTCTGAGGGTTTAGATTTACAGAGATATTGGAGCAGTTACTTTGTGATGGAAAAGCAATAGTGTAATGTGGAGATTAACTTTGGGGGAGGGGAATGCTAGGATGAGCTGAAAACTGAGTTTTCTTGAGAGACTAAAAGGATACCAGTGAACATTTTGAGTCTCTGTATGGGCTTGAGTATTATATTGAGAAGATTTGGCCTCTTGTGCAAGATAGAAGGAGCTTTTGAAAGTTTGGGAGACCAGACTTTAAAGTGAGGAACCAGAATGATGAGCCTGTCAGTGATCTATAGGTTGAGGTAGAATGAGGAGAAAGTGGGATGAACCAGGAATGACAGTTCTTGTTGCAAGTTACATGGGTATGAAGAGATAAAATCCTAGACTCAGGGAGGAAAGATGCAAAGCAGGTGTTATTTTTGTTTTGCTTTGCTTAAGTATATGTTAATATACTTAATATAAAGTTTGCCTTTTAAATTGGTTTTAAGTATACAGCTCGGATTTTAAGCACATTCACGTTGTTGTGTAATGTGTCCATTTCCAGAACTCTCTTCATCTTCCCCAACTGTACCTATTAAACATAATATTATGTTTAATATATTATGAATACTACTGCTTTGAACATGGATGCACCAATATCTGTTCAAGTCCATGATTTCATTTCTTATGGAGTATATACCCAGAAACTTTACATTCCCACTAGTAGTGCTGAAGGATTTCAATTTTCTACATTCTCACCAGCACTTGTTACTGTTATTTTGATAATAGCCATCCTAATGGATGTGAAATGGTATATTTTTATGGTTTTGATTTGCATTTCCCTGGTGATTAGTGATGTTGAACATCTCTTGCGCTGATTAGTTTTTTATCTATTTTTGGAGAAATACCTACTCAATTTCTTTACCCATTTAATTAATTTATTTAATTTATGCATAGAAGTACTGGGGTATAGACCAGGGGTGTGAGGGGGTTAGAGGATTCACCAGATACAGAGTGGGGAGCGGAACAGGCGGATTTACTAAAATACACTGCTGAGGGGAGCAGCGGGGGAGACAGGAAGAGGTCTGCTGCACCATATGTGAGTTAGCAACTTGGCCAGGGTTGGACCTCAGGCGGTAATGGTGATAGTGCTGAAACCTAACAGCTAGGTCAGGGAGTCCCCCTTTTGCCCATTTTATTTTATTAAAGATTTATTTATGCATACAAGAAACTGGGGTGCAGGCCAGAGGTGGAAGGGTTTAGAGGATTCACCAGAGACGAAGTGGGGAGCAGAACAGCAGACTGACTGAAATACACTGCTGTGGGGAGCAGTGGCTGAGGCAGGAGAGATCTGCTGCATCATGTGGGTCACTCCCTGGTTGCCCAGGGATCAAACTCGCGCTGCAGAGGCTGAGGATAGCTTCACAGTGCTGTGCTTAGGCCCTTGCGCCACCGGGGAGGCCCTTTGCCCATTTTAAATCATATTTTTTTTGTTGTTGTTTAGTTGTAGGAGCTGTTTATGTATGCTGAATATCAGTTCCCTATCAGACATTGATTTGAAGATGTTTTCTATCTTTTCACTGTCACTTGATGCATAGAAGCTTTAAATTTTGATGAAGACCAATTTATCTTGTTTTTCTCTTGTTGCTTATGCTTTTGGTGTCATACCCAAGAAATTATTGCCAAATTTAATATCATGAAGTTATCCTATATTTTCTTCTAAGAGATTTTTAGTTTTATCTTTCATGTTTAGATCTTTACATGTGGTTATCCAGTTTCTCAGCACCATTTATTGAAAAGACTATTTTATACTTTGAATGGTCTTAGTACCTTATCAAAAATCATTGCACTATATATAGACAAGGGTTTGGGCTGTCTGTTGCATTGATCTTTCAGTCTGTATGCCAGTATTGTTTTGATTACCATAGTCTTATAGTAGGTTTTGAAATTAGAAAGTGTGAGACCTGCAACATTGTTCTTTTCAAGATTGTTTTGACTATTTGGGGTCCCCTGAAATTCCATACAAATTTTAGGATGGGTTTTTCTATTTCTGCAAATAATGACATTGGGGTTTTGTTTTGTTTTGATAGAGATTACATTGACCCTATAGATTGTTTGAGGTGTTATTGACATGTTACCAGTATTAAGTCTTTCAGTCCATGAACACAAAATATTTGTTCATTTATTTGTGTCTTTAACTTCTTCCTACAACATTTTGTAATTTTTAGTGTAAAAGTATTTCATATACTTGGTAAATTCATTCCTAAGAACTTTATTCTTTTTTTTTTTCTTAGACTTATTTATTTATTTATACAAGCACTGGGTACAGTCAGAAGCGCGGGAGGGTGAGAGAATTGACCAGAGCCAGAGCAGGGAGCAGAGCAGGCAGAAGGACCGAAGTACACTGCTGAGGGGAGCAGCGGGCGGCAGGAGAGGTCTGCGCCCCATGTGGGACCCTCCTCCGGTGGCCGGGGAGCAGCCGGGGATCGAACTGGCACTGCAGAGGCAGCGGGCAGCTTTGCAACCCAGCGCTCAACCGCTGCGCCACCGGGGAGGCCCAAGAACTTTATTCTTTTTGAGGCTATTGTAAATGGAATTGATTTCTTAATTTCATTTTTGGATAATTTATTATTCTTGTATAGGATTACAACATTTTTGTATGCTGATTTGTATCCTGCAACTTTTGCTGAATTCTAACAGTTTTTGTAAAATCTTTATAGCGTTTGCTACATGTAATGTTGTCTTTGAACAGGGATAGATTTACTTCTTTCTTTGCAATTTTAATGCCCTTTATTTCTTTTTCTTGCTTAGTTGCTCTGACTAGGTCTTTCAATACCATATTGGTGAAAATGTATATCCTTATCTTAAAGGAAAAGTTTTCAGTCTTTGACCAGTGTGTGAAGTTAGCTATGGGTTTTTCATATATGTCTTTATTATGATGAGATAGTTTCTTTATATTCCTGGTTTGTTGTGTGTTTCAGAAAGGTATGTTTTAAGAAAAAAAGATCTGGACCTCCCCGGTGGCGCAGTGGTTGAGCGCTGGGTTGCGAAGCTGCCTGCAGCCTCTGCAGCACTGGTTCGATCCCTGGCCGCCAGACGAGAGTCCCACATGGCGCGCAGACCTCTTCTGCCTCCCGCTGCTCCCCTCAGCAGTGTATTTCGTCAATCTGCCTGCTCTGCTCCCCGCTCTGGCTCTGGTGAATTCTCTCACCCTCCCACACTTCTGACTGTACCCAGTGCTTGTATGAATAAATAAATCAATCTTTAAAAAAAGAAAAAAGGAAAAAAAAAGAAAAAGATCTGTTGTGGGTGCTGAGAGTTTCTAACCTGGTGAATGATAACATTTACAGCATCCAAACAACATTATTACTTAGTTGATGTTTTAGGCTTCATCTTCCTATATTTGGTTGAAGAAAGTAGCACTATAGTTATTCAGTGGGGAAGATTGATGTCATTCAGATGAGCATACAGATATATGCCTGATGGGCTATAGTACAGTTTTTGCTCACAGTTGTTTTCCCCACTTCTGGCATAGTGACAGGCGTGCAGATACTAAGACTAACCAAATTAGAAGCTAAAGCACATTGTAATTTTTAATGAAAAGTGCTTATTTTATTTTAAACCATCTTCCTCTTAATCCAGTCTTGGTACAAAGGTAATAAAGCTACTTTACTCTAAAAAGAAATAGGCCTTCTTTTTTTTTTTTTAAACAAGAGACAGGCTGAAAAATTTTTTTTTAAAGATTTATTTATTTATTTATACAAGCACTGGGTACAGTCAGAAGCGCGGGAGGGTGAGAGAATTCACCAGAGCCAGAGTGGGGAGCAGAGCAGGCAGAAGGACCCAAGTACACTGCTGAGGGGAGCAGCAGGCGGCAGGCGAGGTCTGCGCGCCATGCGGGACCCTCCTCTGGTGGCCGGGGAGCAGCCGGGGATCGAACCGGTGCCACAGAGGCCACGGGCAGCTTCGCAACCCAGCGCTCAACTGCTGCGCCACCAGGGAGGAATAGGCCTTTTCTTAACAGTTATCTTTTTATAAGTGAGGTAACATTTTTCTTTTTAAGTGAAAAGTCTTTGAGGGCACTTACCAGAATCTAAAATTTCAAAGGGAGGCATAATTTAGAAGAAACATTTCAAGTTCCTGCTTCCTGACCCCAAATTTATAATGAAATTGAAGCATTTAGTACCTAATTTATTTGCAAAACAAGTTCAAGATTTGTAATGCAAGCTGTAATGGTTTGGGTTTTTTTTTTTTTTTTTTTTTTAAATTTTGATCATCTCCAAATTTGATGTTACAAATTTGTGTCTTTCATAATATCCTTGCTATCCCAAATAATATAGAAAATTAAAAAACATAATGTACTTTTATAAATTGACATTAAATCAATGTAGTGAGCATTTATGTTAAGGTTAGAATAAATAGAAATCACTCTGATGCAGTAATAAAATATCCTTAACAGAATTCTGATCTGTCTCCTTTTTTTGAGCACTGTTGGTGTTTTTAGAAATTGTTATAATGTAGACTGGGCTTGAAATCAAACCCCATTCAGATTTTGATTAGTACTGGTAGTGTTCTGATCTTAGCAAGCTATTTCACTTGTCTGTGACTTGATTTTCCTCATCTGTAACATAGGTGACATTATAGACACACACGTCTACCAGCTTATGTTTATATTCTGTCCTTTCACCACTGTCCTACGAGTAGGGACTGTTTATTGAACAGCCTACCAAGCACATGTGCTGTTTATTCTCGCCCTGTCTGGGTGCTCTCTGTGTTGCTACCGTACTTTTAAATAATGCAGTTGGAACCATGTTACTTCCCTATTTAAAAAACGTGTTAAAAAATACAACAACAAAAAACTTGTGTTGACTTTCCGTTGTCTGTGGGATCAAGTTCAAACTCAACAAGAGTTTATAGACTTTCAGCCTTAGTTTTCCCACTCTTGCCATTCCCAGCTATTTCTGTTCCCTGTGTTTTTGTTTTTTATGTGTTTATCCCAATTGCCTGGTGCTCTTATTCTTTGTCATTAATTCTGTTAGTTGTTCTCCTAGTCTCTGCTTCCCTCTTTTTCCTGGACAGGAATCTGGTTATGTTCCTATATCCAAGAGACTCCAAGCAGATGATTCATCACCCACTCCAGGGGTAAATTTTGATTACTTCAAGTCAGTCAGCTCAAGGCATTTCCCTATAAACTATTGTCTTATTCGGATTGAAGGGAAAGAGACATTCTATTTTGGGGGGGTGGAGGAGTCTTTTTCCTGTTCAAGAGAGCATTGACTGTCGTCTGCCCACAGGGGTGGTGAAGTGTGCCCCGGAAATGGCAGAGCAGAGGAGTGGACGGAACCCGGGTTCATGATAACATCATTCACCGCATACTGTACTGGGCCTGGGGCCATCCTCGCATAGAATTGCTTCTCATGACAGATAAATGCCTCATTTTTTAAGCAGTCATTTGCCACCCAAAAAAAAAAAAAAATCTGAAGGACAGTCTTCTTTATTCTCCAAGATGCGGTTGAAGCCTAGTTTTAACAGCAGTCACTCCCACCCCCTCCCGGCCCTCTTGCCTCTGTTATAGTCGCTTCCCTTGGAGCCGCTTCCTCCACGGGACTGCTCTGCATGTTGAGCCTGTGGGATGTAGCCCAGCGTCTGGTACATTATAGATACTCGGTAGGTGGGTTGTTAGGATGAAAGACTACCATGAAAAAGTGCTTTATCAACAGTTTTTTAATGACCATGAGGTAAACCTGACAAGTGAAATGGAAAAATCAGTTAGGGCGGATATGCAAAGTGTTCTTCGCCCTTCGTTCTTTTCTGAAAAATTTCACTGAGCTTTAAAAGTTTGACAGTCTCCTCTGACCATAGACCTTCGAGTTTTATGAAAAATCTTACTAAAGCAGGAGGCCTGGAGGGAGTAATAATGGATCATGTTGTTACTGTGCTGTTGCCTGCCTTGTTCCCTCCCTCCCTCCCTCCCTTTACCCCTTACTCCCTCCCCTCCAGACTGGCACGCCACAATTAAAGTATGCATGTCTTCTTCACTTACATTTTGAAATTATATTTAGATCTGTTTTATCTGGAATTTGTGAATTTTTCTTTAGAGAAAAATTCCATCATATGCTTCATAAGACCTAAGTATTCTTGTCGCAGGCTTTCCCAAAATATTTTTTGCTTGCTTGAGACAAGACATGAACATGTTCTGGTATGCAAAAAAGGGGAAAAAAAAAAAAAGCCCTGTGGCAGAACTAGATGAATTTGTAGCACATGTTAGTGATAGTCCATGATCCAGGAATCTCATCCTAGCCTTCATCATGAAGTCACAGCTCTGTCACGGGCTTCGCTGGAAGGCCTGATGGGGAGAAGAACGGGGAAGGGGAGTTCACCACCCCCCCACCCCCTGCTGCCAGTGTACTTTCGTCATTTCTTGGCTTTTGGCTTCAGTCAAATAAATGAAACTTCAACACTGTGATTTGTAATTATTTTTAAAACAAGTGTACATTTAGAAGCTAGTGTCTATTTGGGGTGATTGTGAGAAGTAAAATGTCCTGTTTGGCCATGAAGAACAACCTTCTCGTTGTGATGTCTGCTTTGGACGAGTTCACCTGCCTAAACCTTAGTTTCTGTATCTGTGGAGTGAGGGGTATCAGTGATAAGTTTCTTGTTCTATTCATTAAGGTAATCTGTGTGAAAACACAATATGGGCTTACAACAGAGTTGTTCAGACGGTTCCTTTTTTCTCTGTTAACATTTCAAAATTAAGTCATTGCCTTTAATGTGGTTTGGGTTTCAGCTTTTGAGTACTTAAGCCAAGATCGCCTTTGTTTATGTATGTGTTTCTTAGGTCTTTGAGCTCATTAATTCTTTTTTTTTTAAGCTCTTTAATTCTTGAATAAGAAAATCTGTTATTTAATTCAAGCAGGGTGTGTGTGTGTATGTGTGTGTAACAGCAGCAAACATCTCTAGAAAAAAAGCTCAAATTCCTAGTAACAGATCACATGATGTTTTATAATTCAGCCTGTTTCTTCTCTGGGCTCATGTCTTACTAACACACAGCCCCTTCCCATTGCACGCAGCATATAGAATTACCTTAATTTCCTTGGTTAATCATGTTTTGTAACTCTCCTTGGGCCTGCACATAGTTCTCTCTGCTGTTTGGAACATTATTTTGACATCCCAACTCCTTCCTCTATTATCTTCACCAGAAAGGGGAAAAGTTCATTCCTTCTATTGTAATTTTAGATTTTATCTCACATGCCATTTTCTCAACAACCCCATAAGGTAGACACTTTTACACATGCAGAGAAGATTTTTAAAATTTGCCCAAGAGCACACAGATTGTAAGTGGCAGAGCGTGATCTAAATCCATGCAGTTTGACTCCACAGGTCTTCATCTCCATTCATCTGTGCTTCTTTACATCATAATTATTCTTCCACCAGTTTGCTCGTAAGTACCTAAAAAGCAAAAATTTTGTCTTGTTCCTCGGTATATCCCCATATGCTTAGCACACAGTAGGTGCTCAGAAGATGTTTAAATGAATGAAAATTCTCATATTTAAGAGCAGAGTGTTTTGATAAATTTGTCTTACTACCTTTCACATAATACATGTCAATGAATAATCTTCATGCTTATGATACAAGGGAAGTTTTATGATTAAGTTAATTGTGGTTTTGAAATGTATTGCACTACCCACCAAAGATAGTTAGAATGACATTTTTCTAACACTATTAACACCCTTTAACCTTTAATAACAATATCACTTTGCAACTAAAAAGCTGATACTTTGTGGACTTCATTTTCACAAGTTATCCTGAGAGCTAGGACAGTATAAGTCATTTGTAGCCAGGTTCTAAGTAGCACATAGGACGTTTCATAAAATTTAAACTAGTATGTGGACTTTGATCATTTGTATTTGCTTGCTTTTTCATAGATGTGATTTCTGACTACACGGAATTTAAAAATATATTATGCACGTTGTGTTCATGTGTATGGCAGAAATTGGAATGTTCTTATATTTCAGTAGACTTTTCAAATAAATAATGGCTTGAAGCCACTTCTAGCATCAGGGTCTGACTAGGGTCACTAGATAAAGAACTAGAAAAGTCTTCCTTTTCTGTGGATGTTCTTACTTCCCCAGAGATGCTGTTTCTTGGGTTCCTCTTGCTCTATTCTGCATCCCTCTGCTCTGCCACTGGGTTTTTTGGCCTTGGCACTATTGGCCATTTTGGGGCAGATAATCCTATGTTGTAGGGGTTCTCCTATATATTGTGAAGTGTTTAGCAGCCTCAGCCTCTATCCCCTGCATGCCAGTAGTACCGTTCCAGACTCCTAGTTGTGGCAATCACACGTGTCTCCAGGCATCACCAATGTCCCTAGTGTTCCAAACACCCCAGTTGAAAATTAGTGCTTTGCTCTGTCATTGCTGTCCACACTCTTGCTGTGATACCTCCCTTTCCCTCAGGCACACAGATGGTCACATCCCTTTCTGCTACAGCCTCTCTTTACACCTTTTGGCACCCCTTCTTCAGGAAAGCTATACATCTGCCCTCCAGATTTTCACTTCCAGTTTTGTTTCCTGTCTTGAAGTCTACAAAACCATAGTCTAAGGATTTTTTTCTCCTTCTTTGGCCACTCCATTTTTCAGCTTTTATCAGCTCTACCTATAGAGTTGGACAATGACATAATCTTTTCTTCTTTCTTGCATGATGTCCGGTTTCCCCTCATTTTCCTATTAACTCTTAAGCTGTTCTCTCCATTGAAATCCCTTCCCACATTTCTCCATGTTTAAATTTTTGTATCCTTCAGGGACCAGCATTCTCTCTTCACGTACCTGTTCTCTCTAATTTTCTCTCCTTTTGTTTCTTCTATGTTCTTATGTACTAGCATTTATTTTCTTCTCTTTTTTTAAAGATTTATTTATTTATTTTATACAAGAACCAGGGTACAGGCCAGATGTGCGGGAGGGTGAAGAGGAGTCACCAGAGACAGAGCAGGGAGCCGAACAGGCAGATTGACTGAAATACACTGCTGAGGGGAGCAGCTGGAGAGACAGGAGAGGTCTGCTGCGCCATGTGGGATTCTCGCCGGCTGGCTGGGATCAAACCGGCGCTACAGAGGCTGTGGACAGCTTCATAGTGCGGCGCTCAACTGCCTGCGCCACAGGGAGACCCTGCCCTTTTTTTTTAAAGATTTATTTATTTATATAATAGCTGGGGTACAGGCCAGAGGCTCGGGAGGGTGAGAGGATTCACCAGAGACAGAGTGGGAAGCAGAACAAGCAGACAGTCTGAAAGCACTTCTGAGGGGAGCAGCAGGCACGCCATGTGGGAATCCCCCTGGCCGGTGGGGATTGAACTGGCACTGCAGAGGCTGCGGACAGCTTCACAGCGCTGTGTTCAACTCGCTGCACCACCAGGGAGGCCCTCTTTTGCTTTTTTAAATTCCAAAATTTAAATATGTTAAAAAAAGTCAGTTTTCACATTGTGTTATTTTCTTTCAAAATGTATCAACACTGGCCCAAGTCACACCTTTACGTCTTACCTGACTCCTGTCATATAATTGAAAATATGGTCCATGTGTACATGGCCTGTTACTGTTTTTTTTCTTAGAAAGATTCCATGATTAATTATTTTTGGAAAGGTTGAGTAAAGCAAAGTTAAACAGGTTTCTTAGCTGCAGGACTCTGAGCCTTTTGCAGTAAGGTACCCGACCTGGTTTCTGCCTACCTGTGCTGCCTGATTTCACATCACTCTTCACTCTGCCCACTGCTCTGGACCCCACCTTGTTTTTGCTGTCCTAGAATTTGCTAAAGTGCTCTGCCTTAACTCCCCAGCATCACATCATGCACGCCTCTGGCAATAAATAATGTCAAATATTATTTATACATTATTTATATATTACATATGAACTTTAAATCAAGAGCCTTCATTTGAATGCTAATGCCAAACTAAGCTTAAGAGACAGTATGGTAGGCAGTACTCTGTCGTTTAATTCTGTAGATAGTTATCAAAAAGGTGGGAAGAATATGTGAAAAGTAGAACAAGCTCACTGAGTGTCTCATAGGTACTAACTGTAAATAAAAAAATACATTACTTAAAATTAGATATTGAAGGAGAGACAGGAGGAAGAAGTTACTAATTCCAGTATTGCACATAGTAAGGGGCCCTTGGATAGTATCCCAAGAAAAGTGAACTTGGAGTATGACATAAAAGTATTATTAAATTTACCCGTGAGCCAGGGTGGGACTAAGTTAGAATAGACAGAGATAGCGTCTAGTCTTTGACTATATCTTGTTTTGTGGTTTTGACTTTAGGCTCATCTAATTTTTTCAAAATTATGAAGCATATTTAAAATTTAAAGGCAATGCCTAAAAATCAAAAGTAAAATAAAGCTTATAAAGTATACTTCCAGTTAGTGAACTATCCCAAATTAACTACTACTCAGTAATTTGTAGGATATCTTGTACTGGGTGTATTCTAAGGATAAACAGAATACCCTTCCCCCACATTATCCTTATATATCATATTGCTGATGGTGGTATTAGCTATTGTGGGATAAAATAAGTGAACAATCATGTAGGCAGCTTTGATAATAGGGGGTTGGGCATACAAGAAAGGAAAAACAGATATAATATCAATGAAATTAAGTAAAAGTCTATAAACCTGAATTTGAAGTGGAAGCATTAGTATAAACTCAAGATATATGTATGTGTACAAATACACAGAGAGAGAGAGAGAGAGAAAGAGAGAGAGAGAGAGAGAGAGAGAACGAACATGAGTGGTTATCATATCAGAAAAACAGTGATTACCCCTGGCACCCAGATTGTGTTTTTTTTTTTTTTAAATAGTTTCCATTAAAAGGAGTGAAGGCTTTTTTTTTTTTTTTAAAGAGAGCTCATTATTCCAGGTCTATGCGAGAAAATACAGGATGTGCCTGGAATAAGATGTAACCCCAGAAAGCAAAAAAGCTGTCAGAGATCATTAGAGTTGTGTCATAAGGTCTCAGGCACCAATTTGAGTAAACTTCCAACTGTTGAAACACGGGACAGTTTGAGCCTTAATAAGGATAACTACTAAGGATTGAAACCTATCAAATCAATATCACAGAAGTAGACATTTTGTGCCTCTTGTTGGAACTACACACCACCAACTGTGAAGCAGTCATTGCAAAAACAAAATACAAAAATGATTCTGAATCTGATCAAGTTTATGTTTCTATCAGTTCAAAGCACAGAAGTCATAGGAGCATGTTCAGCTACGTCATAGTGATGCATTTGTTGAAACCCAGCCTATGGGATCCCACCAGATTTTTTCCACAAAAGAATTGGAAGGGAAAGGAAAGAAAAAGGAAACTGTTAAAAGTTTTAGGAGACATTTCCCCATCACTTAATACTGAGTCAAACTAAAAATAAAGTTAACCTGTTGGGGAAATGTGAACCCTGCCTAGGAAGTTTCCATTAAGGAATCGCTGTTCATTATTTTAGAGGTGACTTTAGTTGTTCTTTTACATCCCTTTTTTTAGAAATGCATAAGGAAAAGTGAAATATGCTCTCTGGATTTGCTTCAAAATAAGGGGATTAGATAGAGTAGATGGGATATAGTTGAACAGGACTACTACAAATGATAATCGTTGAAAGCTAGTGATAGGTGGAGATTTGTTTTACTGTTCTCTCTGCTTTCACCTATTTTTTCTTCACTACAGAAACTACAAAAGTATCTCCTGCAATGGAGGAAAAGAACAATAAAAATAGAGACATAATTGTAATAATATTTGGTGTTAGTCACCAGCAGTGCCAATCACTAGAGATGAAGATCTGTCCTTTAACCTTAGTTAAGTGATAAAATAAAAATATCAATTTAAGACTTGAGAACAAAAATACCCATGCAGTAGATATAAAGAAACATAAGGAAGACTTGCCATTCCCTGCAGAAAGGTTTGTATAGGACTGGAGACTTGTGAGATGCTTTTCTTATTTGGGAGGTGGGGGCGGGAGGGGACACACATATGTACAAACCCTTGGCCAACTCATTAAGGATTAGAATGCCTGGAGTCTACTCTTGACTTTGTCATCTTTGTTATGTATTCCACTCTGGAGAAGTTATTTAGCCCTCTTAATTGCCTCATTCAGAGGCTAGAGAATTTATTCTTGTCCTGCTTACATGAACAACTTGATGTGAGAATACAATGATTTAATGTGGGCCTCCCTGGTGGCGCAGCGGTTGAGTGCTGGGCTGCGAAGCTGTCCGCAGCCTCTGCAGCCCCGGTTCGATCCCCAGCGACCGGCGAGAGTCCCACATGGCGCGCAGACCTCTCCTGCAGCCCGCTGCTCCTCTCAGCGGTGTACTTCATCCGTCTGCCTATTCTGTTCCCCACTCTGGTGAATCCTCTCACCCTCCTGTGCTTCTGACTGACCCAGTGCTTATATAAATAAATAAATACATCTTAAAAAAAATGATTTAATGTATGAAGTGCTTAGTAAATTAATTATATATCCCTTTTAAGTTACTCCTGTTATTAAACTAAACTTTAATTTGGGGAAATGTAAAAAAGCAGGGGAGAGGGAATTGCCTTTCTGTCTACCTTAGTGGGGCTTTTTATCCACTTTTTAAAATTATGACTAGATACCGTTTAATCAGTTTTCAGTGTGCAGTTCTATGACATTAAGTGCTTTCATATCATTGTGCAACCATCAACTCCATCCCTCGCTAGAAGTTTTTAAAATCTTCCCGAGCTGAAACTCTACCTATTAAACACTCGCTTCCCAGCCCCTGGCAATTACCACTCTACTTTTGCTTGCCAATATGATTTTGACTTTAGGTACTTCATATAGGTAGAATCTTATGTTAGTGGTCCTTCTGTTAGTTGAGTTATAGCCTTTAACACAGTGTTCTCAAGATTATCCAGGTTATATATCATGTATCAGAATTAACTTCTTTTTTAAGACTGAATAATATTTTGTATGTGCATACCACATTTTTGCTTGTTCTCAAACTAATTTTTTTTCTGGTTTTATTAAGAAATAAGTGACACATGCAGTGGTACTGCAGACATTTAAGATATACAGCATAATGATTTGACTTCCATGTATTGTGAAATGATTACCACAGTAAGTTCAGTTAACAGCTGTTATATAGATATCCAAAAAAATGGGGGGCATCCTGTGGCATAAGGTTGTCTCAGCATTGTCAAGCTCTCAGCAGCTGCTGCCGCACGAGTTTGATCCCAGGCCAGGGAGCTGACCCACATGGCACAGCAGACCTCTCCTGTCTCGCCGCTGTTCCCTTCAGCAGTGGATTTCACTTAGTTTGCCTGTTCTGCTCCCCACTCTGTCTCTGGTGAGTCCTCTCACCCCCTGCACGTTTGGCCTACGCCCCATTTCTTGTATGCATAAGTAAAAAATCTTTTTAAAAAATAGCTTTTTTTTCTTTTATGAGAACTCTTGGAATTTACTCTGTTAACAACTTTCAAATATACATATATCACTGTTAAGTATAGTCATGTTGTACATTAACCCCCAGTACAAATTATTTCTTAAAATTAGAAGTTTGTACCTTTTGACCACTTTCATCCAATTCCCTGTTTTTTCCCCCTCTCCACATCTGACCTTTTCCTGAGGTTGGTTTTTTTTTTAATTCCATATATAATGCAATCATGTAGTATTTTGTCTTTATGTGACTTATTTCCCTTAGAATAATGCCTTCAGGTGCATTTATGTTGTCGTAAATGGCAGGATTTTTTTTTTGCATGGCTGATACTCCATGGTGTGGGTAGCTCCTTCCCCCCGCCCACCACGTGTACTCATACGCTACAACTTCTTTATCCATTCGTCTGCCAGTAGACATTTAGGTTGTTTCATGTCTTGGCTGTTGTAAATAATGGTGATATGAGCATGGCGGCACAGATAGGTCCTTGACAAAGCATTTTTGTTTCCTTTGAATACAGTCTCAGTAGTGAAATTGCCAATCATATGGTAGTTCTTATTTTTAATTTTTGGAGGAATTTCTTTACTTTTTTCTATAGTGGCTGTATCAATTTACAATTCTACCAACTGTAAAAGGCTCCCTTTTCTCCACATCTGGGTTATCCTCACAGGCATGTGGTGATACCGGTTTATGGTTTTCCTTTCTGTTTCCTTTATGATTAGTGATGATGACTACATACTACATTTTGTTCATTCATCTCTCAATGGACACTTAGTTTACTTTATCTTTTGGCTATTTTGAATAATGTGTGGGGGTGGCGGTTAAGGTGAGGGCTGTGTAGCCAGAAATTGAATTGCTGGGTTGCGTGGCAATTTTGTGTTTAATTTTTTGTAGAATCAGTGGTGTTTTTTTCCTAATTCTTTATTGCCTATGTATTTTAAAACATCTCAGAGTCCTTTGAGACTATGTATGTACACTGTGAACCGCGAAACCGCGAGTCTTTTTTCTAGGAAATGTTTTTTTCCCCCCTCCAAGCACTAGTACGATTTTTTAATCCTTTTTTTTTTTAAGATTGATTTGTTTTTACAAGTACTGGGGTACAGGCCAGAGGCATGGGAGGTTGAGAGAACTCACCAGAGACAGAGCAGGAAACAGAACAAGCAGACTGACGAAATACACTGCTGAGGGGAGCGGTGGGCGAGACAGGAGAGGTCTGCTTGCCATGTGGGTTACTCCCTGGCTCGCCGGGAATTGAACCCACGCTGCAGAGGCTGCAGACAGCTTCACAGTGCTGCGCTCAACCCACTGCACCACCAGGAAGGCACTGATCACATTTTTCTAAGAGGCTTAGACTATATATAAGGAGCATGGATCCTAGAAAGTTTTTGAACTGAAAAACTTAAAGAATGATTACATACAAGTCTTTCCTTATTAAATGTTTAATTTTAAAAACTGATTATATTCAACAATATTTAACTCAATGCCTCTGTGTACCAGGCACTACTCTATGTGCTGAGGATTTAGGGTTGAACAAAATGAAGTTCTGGCTCTCATGGGACTTACATGTGTGAGATAATTAACAAGCAAGAAGTGTATTGCAAGTGCTAAAAAGTGCCTTGCACTGTGGGGATGGCATTTAAACAAAAAATCTGAATAAAATGATAGTGAACCACGTGAAGACTTTGACAGTATGTTCCAGGCAGAGGGAGTAGACGTAGCGGACTCTGAGCTAGAAGCAGGAAATGAGCTTTAAGGAGACAACTTAGGAGTCAAATGAAGCCATCATCTCAGCTGGTAACATGTGAGGAAATAGATAGGTTTAAAATATCTCATTGGGAAGAGAAGTAAGGAAAGACTGAAGATGGGAAAATGAATTTATTTGTATATTTTGGTAAAAATTCTAGAAAATGTCACACATCCATTCATTTATGGGGTAGAAGATGCTGACAAGACACCCAGTAATGATCACCACGTAACTGATGTGTCCTTTCCCTCTCCGTTGTAATTTTTGGGGGCACAGTACACCCAGAGAACTGGTAAAGAGAATCTCAGCTTCAGGAAGTGATCTCTTCACGTCTTAGTTAATAGAAGCGCTTCAGTAGCCGAGATGTCTTCCTGGAATACTCCCGGGAGAGCACGTGGACTGAGGCGCATCAAGGATGGGAAGAGCGCTTTGGCTGTCACCTTTGTTTTGCTGAGGGCTCTTCAGTCATGTGAGGAATGGTTTTTTGCCTCAAGAATGAGCAGTGTCACTTCTTAGTCTTTCTGTTTATCTTCTGCAACATTGATAAGATCTGTAGATAATATTCTCAGTTACTGTAGACAATGATCATATTGATCATATTGATAGAGTGCTGTATTATACGTTTCTTTTTTTTTTTTAATAGAGGCATGTTTTTATTTATTTATTTATTTGTTTGTTTGTTTGTTTATACAAGCACTGGGTACAGTCAGAAGCGCGGGAGGGTGAGAGAATTCCCCAGAGCCAGAGCGGGGAGCAGAGCAGGCAGAAGGACCGAAGGACACTGCTGAGGGGAGCAGCGGGCGGCAGGAGAGGTCTGTGCGCCATGTGGGACCCTCCTCCGGTGGCAGGGGAGAAGCCGGGGATCGAACCGGTGCCGCAGAGGTCACGGGCAGCTTCGCAACCCAACGCTCAACTGCTGCGCCACCGGAGAGGCCCACGTTTCTGATGATATTTAGCAATATGCAGTGCAGCGCCTCCTGTGTACCAGGCACCGGTCATGTGAAATGAAAATATTTGGGCAGTACATTTTCACTTAACATGGTCAGTAGGTTCCACGGAGCTGTGACGTCAAGTGACATAAACTTAGGAAACCAGGCCGTCGGGTTCACTGTTGGCCTGGATTCTTTCGTTCTCATCGGCGTTAGAACAAAACAGCCTTACTAAAGAGCAAGTAGCTCTTGCTTTACCTTTCTTCCATGATAAGTACTCTGTTTGCATTCTTTCTTGTTGGTGTGTCTTTCTGCATCTCAACCCTGCTATCCTTCTCACCGCCGGTTCACCTACAGATTGCTTCCCCTGTGTTTTTCCTTGACTCACGTTATTGCTGACCTTGCATGACTGCAGGCATCATTCCTTGCTTCCCCTCCACCCACTCTCCTCACCGATTTGGTACTTAGTGTTCTACACGTAATAACTTGATGTAGATTATCTTAATTCTTTATTATAGAGATCCTAAACAAATGCAAAGCAGCATTTTAAGAGGTAGACATACATTGCATAAATGGGAAGCAGACATAGAATATCTGTTCTGGTCTGATGCAGTCCATTGTTTCTGTTATAGCAGGTGGGTAGTGCAGGTAAAAAATGGGGTGGAGGGATATTTACTGTATTGCTAAGAAAGGCCTCTAATAATCCTTGTGAGAGTAAGAGTGTAGTGTGCTATTTTTCTTGTTTTCCCTAGGAGGCCTTGTGGGTGTCTCTACCAGAGGGTCCTTCATAGCTAACATTTCTTAAAACTTGTTCATCATGAAACCCATCTGTACTTCTTTGATTAGAACTGCCGTGTGCAAGATTCTTTCTAACTATAAGCTTGAGAAGAGATTTAAGAGAACAGAGCTTCAGGGCCTCCCCGGTGGCACAGTGGTTGAGTGCTGGGTTGTGAAGCTGCCCGCAGGCTCTGCAGTACCAGTTTGATCCCCGGCCGCGGGGTGAGGGTCCCACATGGTGTGCAGACCTCTCCTGCTGCCCGCTGCTCCCCTCAGTGTATTTCGTCAGTCTGCCTGTTCTGCTCCCTGCTCTGGCTCTGGTGAATTCTCTCACCCTCCCGCGCTTCTGACTGTACCCAGTGCTTGTATAAATAAATAAATAAATCTTTTTTTTAAAAAAAGAGAGAGAACAGAGCTTCATTTAATGTATCAACAAAGATTTTGTGAAATACTGGCAGGTATTCTGATGGGCAGAAAGGAGAAAGTAGCCATTGTTAAGGCTAATGCCCCTTCTATAAAGCTCGTTCCTTCTTTTCACTGAGAACCTCCAGTAGTGCCCTGCCAGCCATAGTTACTATGGAGGGTATGTGAGGAAAACAGAATTTTGATGCAGAATTATCCCCAACTCCTAGACCATTATTATCTTTCCATCTATAAAAACTTGAGTAACTCATAGCACCATTCACATGACTATTCCTTTGATGAGCCAGTAATCTGGAATGTGATGTCCCGAGGAAAAGTGCCCTGCATGAGAGTCACCTTTCTTATGTCTCCAGCTCTGCCCACGGAACCCACAGAATCACCACAAGAAAAACACCCTTGCATTTTCTTAACATTTGCTAAGTTGATGTCAGAAAATCTGGATTTTTAAATTTTGAATGAAGTTTTAAAATTATAGTTTACTTAAACGGAAATAAAAAAAATTTACCGGGCCTCCCTGGTGGCGCAGCAGTTGAGTCCTGGGTTACGAAGCTGCCCGCAGCCTTTGCAGCACCAGTTCGATCCCCGGCTGCCGGGTGAGGGTCCCACATGGCGCGCAGACCTCTCCTGCCGCCCGCTGCTCCCCTCAGCAGTGTACTTCGTCACTCTGCCTGTTGTACTCTCCGCTCTGACTCTGGTGAATTCTCTCACCCTCCTGTGTCTCTGACTGTACCCAGTGCTTGTACAAATAAATAAATAAATCTTCAATAAATAAATAAATAAATAAAAATAAAGTTCTAGTTTAAAAAAAAAAAAATACCGATTCTCCCATTGTCCAGTTTGTAAGAATTCCATGTTGTTGAAAATTCTGTTGCTTTGATTGTAGTCTCTGGTTTCAGCTCTTTTTTTCAGTGCAAATCCACTATAAACTTAAATCTAGACTTAGATTTCTCATTGTCTTCTCTAAATCATCCGAAGCTGCTTTTTTATACACCGCTAAACCAACAGTAAAAGAAATAGTCTGTCTATTAATAAAATTGATTTGAGCAATGATGTCACTTAATATCATGACCGGCAAAATTAGTCTTCCTACTGTGGACACAGACTTTTAAGATGGCACCATTACCCTGGAAGATGCTGACGGGGGAAGTTCTGTCATAGTCAATTTCCCACTCACTACCTACAGGCCCTTTTTTCTAGCTGTTGGAGAAAATTTTCCAGTGACTTCCAGAGCTACTACTGCAGGCCAAGGGGATGGAAATGCTGGAAGAAGACATCAGAGGCTTTGGTTTTTGGAGGGTTGACTGGACCAAGTGACTCCTGCCCTGGCTGCACTGGGCATTACTGCTCTGGCCTAGGCTGCCCCCACAGCCTCAGTGAGCTCTGCCAAACACCAGACAAGTTGGCTAAGCAAGGCCCAGGGGCTGAGAGTCACGCTTCCTGCTGGGGGCAACTTTTTTAGCTCTCTCTTCCCATTTTTCTACCTGTCACTTTGGGGGAACTCTTACACTGAACCATTTCTTTCTTTCTTCCTTTTTTTTTTTTTTTTTTTTTTGAGTGTGAGCCCTGAGAGGTCCATGCCCTGCCTCACAGTGCCGCTCCCTTCCCAAGGACTATGCCTTACCTTTAATGTCTAGAAACTGAGTTTCTCACAATACCTTAACATCTCCAAGATGTATTCTGGCCAGGCCAGGCCCGCCCTTCCACAAGCCCCTCCCGGACACATGGAGACTCCTCTTGTGATAGGGCATTGGGCTTTTCAGTGTCAGTCCGTGTTATTTTATCCAACTTTAAAGCAACATGGTAGTTGTTTTACTCCAGTGTAAACTACAGTTAGAGTTAAGGAAAGCTAGGTCCTTTTTAACACTTTCGTGATCATAGCAAGAATCCTGTAATGAGTTGTCTTACACCAAGTGTCTTGCCTTCAGGCAGAAGGCACTAGTAATATTCGGAAAACACGAATATAATAGTGCTGCTCTCGTTCTGTGCTTTGCTGCAGTAGTTCCCCCAGTATATTCTGAATAAAAGCCCAACACCTTATTCTGGGATTTGAGCTTTTTGGTCCAACTTCTACCCATACACACAAGCATGCACTCCTTAGATCTTAGACACGCTCGTGATAATAGCCAACATTTGTTCATTCAAATCTTGTGTACATGGTAAGGATTCTAAGTAAATAAGCAGGGTACCTACTCGTGGGAAACTGAGAGTTTAGCATAAATGTAATTCTAGTAAATAATAGAGGTACAGAGTCTTGAGAATGGGGAGCGAGGCACGGACTGGGCCCGGAATTACTCCTTTACTCATCCAGTATCTTCTACTTTGAATGGATGTTTCTTTTTTTTACTTGATACACTTGTGTTAATTTTTATAGGTTTGGGTAAGTCTCAGCACTGTGAAGCCATGGGCAGCCACTGCAGCATGAGTTCTGTCCCCGGCCAGGGAGCTGACCGACATGGTGCAGTAGACCTCTCCTGCCTTGCCCGCTACTCCCCTCAGCAGTGTGTTTCAGTATATCTGCCTGTTCTGCTCCCCACTCTGTCTCTGGTGAATACTCTCACCCCTCCAACCCTCGCACCTCTGGCCTGCACCCCAGCTCTTGTATGCATAAATAAATAAATCTTAAGAATTCATGGGCCTCCCCTGGTGGCACAGCAGTTGAGAACTGGGCTGTGAAGCTGCCCGCAGCCTCTGCAGCACCGGTTTGATCCCTGGCCACCGGCGAGGGTCCCACATGACATGGCAGACCTCTCCTGCCGCCCGCTACTCCCCTCAGCAGTGTATTTCATCAGTCTGCCTGTTCTGTTCCCTGCTCTGGCTCTGGTGAATTCTCTCACCCTCCCGCGCTTCTGACTGTACCCAGTGCTTGTATAAATAAATAAATAAATCTTTAAAAAAAAAAATTCATGTAGGTCTGGTTCTAAAGTAAGAAGCCAGAACAGTACTCTTTTTCTTAATTTCATAAGAAATCCTATTCAGGATGCAGATCCCACTGTATTCCCAGGGCCAATCAGAGTGTCTGGGACAAGGAGGTGCTCAGAAGTGCATGGTTGAGTGAATGAGGCAACATGGAAAAGTGTCATCCTGCCATCACGTAGGACGTAGTCCAGCTGTAACTATTCAGAAAGGCACTTTGGCCTTGATTTCATAAGCTCTCCTTGCAGTTAGATCCTTTTTTGCTTTTACATGTGAGATCATTTTAAGTGCCAAAGTAACACTGTCATGTGTATACTCACTTCCCATTTCTGGAGCACAACTATATTTGCTGTGGAAATTTTTCCTTCAAACATTTGGGGGGGGGGGAGTTGCAAAGAAAGCATTGTTCATGGATAAGAGCCTAAATGCCTACCCTGAATCTCTCATTTATCAGCCCGGTGACCTTGGGTAAGTAACTAAGCCTCCTGTGCTCATTCCTGATCTCCCAGACTCTTCTTGTTTAAAGTGGGAATAATAATGAATTTTCACATCATTTCATTTCATTATTGAGAAAATTAAAAGACTTGTTCCATGTAAATTGCTTGAGAATAGTGGACTCTACTCAGTACTCAATAACTGATGGATAAAATGATTATTGTGATCACAATATAAACATTTATCCTCGAATTTTTTTCTATAAGAAGCTGATAACAGCTAACATTTAAATTCAGTCCTGGGTTATACAAATTCTGGCATCCCATCTGATTTCTTCCCCCTTTTACCTTCAAGCTGCCTGGTTTTATGATTCATTATTTATTCACCTCAAATTTGACAGGAGTGAAGTATTACTATGGTTTGCTATTCTCTTTTATTACAAATTGTTTTCCTTATTCACGTGTCCCATATTCCTGTCCTCCCGCAGCCATCCCTAATACTCAGAGTAAGGGATAAACTGTTTAAAATCCAAAGTCCATTTGCCTTATTATTTTTTTCTGTAAACTAAACAGTTGATATAGAAATAGTTCCCTTCACCATTCTCATTTTTCAAATTAATAAGTCTCATTTTTCAAATTACTAAGTTTTAGGAGCCCTATTTCATCTTTGCAGATCTTGAAACCCATATATCTCAGTTACAGTTTACCACGGCCCATATAGGTGAAATGTGACTTAGCCAGTGTGAGCAGTAAATCAGTGGAGAGAACTTTATTCCAGATACCTTGATGCCCAGTGTTCTGTCTACTACAAGAAGCAGTAAAACAGTGTTTTTATGGCACAGATTAGTATTCTAAAATGTGGTAAACAAGTCAGTTCTTTTAAAGCTCTTTGGGACAAAGGGGATCCTTTAGATCTTGCAGAATACTTCCTCTTGGAGGTCCACAATACACCTTAGCTCTTGAAGGATGCTAAAAAGTCTAAAAGTAAAACCTAGTAGACTTTGTTTAATCCTGCATTTTTCCAAACTTTGGGAAAACTCTTTGGAAGATGCTGGTCTTGGGGTTCTTTTGGGAGTGGGGGATAGTGGTTTAATTTATTTTTAAAAAACTTCTCATCAGATTGTTAACTCTCTGTTGTATTCAGCAAGACTCCCACCCCACCCCATGTTCTTTCTGCTGCAGTCACTGAAGGTTATTTTAATCCGGTTACATCACCTGCTTGAGATTGGTCATGTCATCTATTAAAGGAACAACCTTCCAGAAAGGTGATTCTTGAAAAAGAATTTATTAGTTTTCTAGGGCCGTTTACATGCTGTGCACCTCTCCCAGCCTCATCGACCCTCTTGTTCCTATTTATCTCCATCACATTATTCACATATTAGATGTTATCCTGTATTGTTTAAGAGACAGACGGAAATTTTTTTTTAAAGATTTATTTATTTATACAAGAACTGGGGTACAGGTCAGAGGCGCACGGAAGGGTGAGAGAATTCACCAGAGACAGAGCGGGGAGCAGAACAGGCAGACGGACCAAAAACACTGATTAGGGGAGCAGCAGGCAAGACCTGAAAGGTCTGCTACGCCCTGTAGGTTGCCCCCTGGCCGGCGGGGATCGAACCTGCGCTGCAGAGGCTGCGGACAGCTTCACAGCACTGCTCTCAACCTGCTGCACCACCGGGGAGGCCCAAGATTTATTTATTTTTGACAAAACTTCTAATGAAAACATCCATGGAGAGGTTAGACCAACTAACTCTCATTTTTCAGCATTTAAAAGCTGCAAATTAAATAAATAACAGCTCTATACTCCATTTGACATGTTTTAGGTTACCTAAGAAATAAATGACATCGTTCTCTGAAAATTTTGAGAAAAATCATGGCTTTTGAACTGTACTTCAGGGTTACACCCAGAATTTGCAACTGAGGCCACAGAGTGGACTTAAAGGTTATATACTTGATCCAGAAAAAGCCCTCCCACCAAAGCTTTCTAAAATCTGTTTATTTTAGTGTTAGAGCTCCAGTAGGAGATAGAAATGTCATCCAAGCTGGTACATCGTGAAGGGGCTACCCATTTACTACACGCTATGTGGTTGCTTTAGATTATCTCATTATGTTCATCATAAAATCCAGCATTTTTTTTTTTAAGACATAGTTCAAATTTCAAAGAGACCAGTGTAATAGTGTTTTGAATCCTTGCAAAATTCTCAGATGAAAATTCCGGTGTGTTTGCCCACATGACTGTGTGTGATGAAGTGAGAAGAGTGGACTCTGCCTGCCTGTCTGGACACTTGACTTTTCTTCTCCTGGAAGCATGGCTGCATTTTTCGTGCTTTGTTCAGCATTATACTTTGTGCTATGTCAGTGAGTTCGCTTCACAGTCAATAGAATAAAAAAGCAAAACAAAATGAAGCAATATGGAATTCAAAGAAGGAGTTAGGAATGAAAAGAAACCTACCGTAGGAGTGACACTTTCAGAAACCGCAGTTTTCACCACCCACCATTTTTCCCTGTAGGATTGTGCTGTTTTTATGTTTTAAATACAAATCTTTAGTGAGTGAAGATAAGATTAACTTGTAAGTGTGGCCTCAAACTTGGCTTACAGGACCATATTTCCTCTTAAAGAACCACATAAAATGCCTGATAGAAATTTAGAAGCTCAACTTGAAAACTGAGATTCAGTGGACTTAATTGCTTTAAATTTAAACTGAAACTAAACACGGGCAAATTTAGTTCCTGGTTTATATTAATGACAAAAATGAAGTTTTAAAAAGCAGCCTTTTTTTTTAAAAGATTTATTTATTCATACAGGAACTGGGGTGCAGGCCAGAAGTACCAGGGGGCGAGAGGATTCGCTAGTGACAGAGTGGGGAGCAGAACAGGCAAATTGACTGAAATACATTGCTGAGGGGAGCAGCAGGCGAGACAGGTGAGGTCTGCTGCACCATATGGGTCACCTCCCAGATGGGGGTTGGAACTTGTGCTGCAGTGGCTGCAGATAGCTTCATGGTGCTAAAAAGCAGCTTTTTCTACCTTTCTAACATTTAAGAATAAAAAAACTCTGAACTTATACTAAAGCATCAAACTTTAAGGAAACTGGCTTTGCTAGAGGCAATAATTTTCTTGACCATTAAATGTTCACAAAGTAGTATATTTAATTATTTGGATTCCTTAGTCTCTGCCCACAGCCTTTCTGATTTCAGTAGCATGTATCAAAGTAAAAAGTCTAGTGTTTCCTAGGTAGGTGGGTAAATTTCAAATAGAAAATTTGCTTGTATGAGTATATGATTTGAGTACTGCTACTGTGCATTATATCTAACTAGTAGAAAGTTTACCAGTCTTCTCTTGAACACTATAGTAAATAATTCTATGCTTAAATAAATTAAAGGTTAGAGGAAAGCACAAATGATAACAGTGGTTTTCTTAAACCTGAATCCCTCAATTTATGCTGTGACAGTAACAGATGGAAATAAACGCAAGAATCTTGGCACACTTGTTTTCTAGCAGGTTTTTTGTGAGGAGAAACTGCGTGTATGTTAGGTAAAACACTTCATCCTTCACTATGAGCTTAGATAAAGTGCCTACTGTCTGATTTCCTAACAATTCCAGTAATAGATTTTAAAATGTGTTTTCTCTTAAGCCATTATCTCTTTTACTCAGATAAGTTTTATATATCCAGATGGTGTAAAGATTTAGAAGTATTTCTGTTAACCCTGCTCTTTCTTAGAGTTTCTTCTCTTTGTGCATGTATCTCCTGTTTGCATCCTGGAGAGTTACAATTTCATGGTATGAATTTTATTCTCTAATTGTTAAACCTATCACTTACTGGTTCTGCCTGCTCCATGTTCAATCGTAATATCAGGTAGTAGAAATCAGTATTTTTATTTCAGGGCTTTATGAGAGGACACATAAAAATATTTGTTTTCCCTGCCTCTCTTTGTATTTACAATAATTCCTCTCAAAATTACTGTAGAACAAATAGCCTAATTAGTTTTAACTGTCTGCTTTTCTTTACCCCTCTTACAGTGAATTGCCCAATTATACACATTAAAGATAAATTTAAGCAATTTTATCTAAGGTAGAAACAGAATAAGCCATTCACTTAATTATCTGTTCTTTGTATGTGTAGTTCGGTATCAGCCTCTTAGATGTTTGTAATTGCTTAGAATGTTAGATTATAATGACTGGTGTTTGCTTCTTAGGGAGTAAGAAATAATTGAAATATTTTTAAATACTCTCCCTGTGATTTGAAATATGTTTTCTAGAACTATATGTTGAAATTATTCTGATGGTTTACTTTTTACTGTCTTAAACAGTATATAATTGACACATTTTATGGCTCAAAGCTGCAACTAACACTGATTGGTAATTCAAATTTAACTTTCTGTTTGCATTTTCTGGCATTTTTAAATGTGAATTTGATGGCATGTGATTATTTGCAAATAAAAACAGTTTAGTAGCTTGCTTTTTTTTAAAACTGATTTGAAATACATTTGAAAATGTAAATTATTTTTGTTTCACATAAAGAAATGGATGAAAAGAGGCTGCTGGATCCAGGGTTGAAAGTTCGTAGAGGCATCTGGGATTATACTCTGAGGAACCAGCAGATGGAATGCCTGAGTGACTGAAGAAAATGGGTGCTAATGCATCTAACTATCCTCATTCATGTTCCCCGAGGGTAGGGGGAAATTCTCAAGCCCAACAGACTTTTATAGGTAACTCTTTCCATTTTTCTGACTTTATTTTATTTTGTGAAGATAAATAGAATTTTGTTTTTAGAGGTCATTGTGGAGGAAAAGAAAATTGAGCTGTGAAAATGTTACTCTATAGATAATAATTTTGCAGTGTCCAAAAAATTTCCCCCAATAAATGTAAATCTGGCTTATGGTTTTTATCCTAAACAGACTTCTGTCTCAAGGTTGCTCTTTCCTTTGATTCTTAACCAGAATTACCAGTTATCCTGTGCAAACCAACACTCTCCATTGGTTTGAAAACCATGAAATACATGTTTCTTGTTTCTTGGCCCGTTTATTTTGTATATACAAATGCAGCCTTGGTGTGGTTAAGAAGAAAAAGAAACATTTCAAAATTATATTCAAGTACATAAATTTATATATAAAATCAACTAATTATATACGATAAGTAGTAGTAGTATTTATTTTTTTTAAACTTTTTTTTTAATAGAGGCATGTTTTATTTATTTGTTTGTTTGTTTGTTTTGTTTATACAAGCACTGGGTACAGTCAGAAGCGCGGGAGGGTGAGAGGATTCACCAGAGCCAGAGTGGGGAGCAGAGCAGGCAGAAGGACCGAAGTACACTGCTGAGGGGAGCAGCGGGCGGCAGGCGAGGTCTGCGCGCCATGTGGGACCCTCCTCCGGTGGCCGGGGAGCAGCCGGGGATCGAAGCTGCGCCGCAGAGGCCGCGGGCAGCTTCGCAACCCAGCACGCAACCGCTGCGCCACCGGGGAGGCCCGATAAGTAGTAGTATTAATTTACAAACCTGCCTAACTGTAATTTCCCAAACTCCACAGTTAAGATCTGGGATACTGGTCCTTGAGAGCCAGGCCAGAGGACCTAAAGCTCTGCTCCCCTCAGCATTGTCTTTGGTCTGTCTGCCCATTCTGCTCCCCACTTCGTCTCTGGTGAATCCTCTCACCCCGCTTACCCCCCACCCCGCCCTGTACCTATGGCCTGTACCCCAACTCTTGTATTAATAAAAAAAAAGTAAGAATAATCTGCTCTCTTTATTCTATATTTAATATAAAAATTAGTTATTTGAACCTTTTACCTTCCTTTATAAAAACAAAAGTCACTTTTATATGAATGGGTCAGGAATGTCTATTTATAACAGCTTTTAGCATAAACTGTTAAAGTGAATATTGAAAATGAATGTTATGAAAAAGAAATCAATTTTCTTTTCTTTGATTTCCTTCTTAGGGACATCATCTTATTCTCAGCAAGGCTATGGTTGTGAATCAAAATTGTATAGCCTTGACCATGGCCATGAGAAACCACAAGACAAAAAAAAGAGAACCTCTGGCCTCGCCACCCTCAAAAAGAAGTTTATTAAGCGTCGGAAATCTAATAGATCTGCTGATCACGCCAAGCAGATGCGAGAACTCCTCTCTGGGTGGGATGTCAGAGACGTCAATGCATTAGTGGAGGAATATGAGGGAACTTCAGCCTTAAAGGAGCTTTCTCTACAAGCCAGTTTGGCTAGACCCGAAGCCCGGACATTGCAGAAAGATATGGCCGATCTTTATGAGTACAAATATTGTACTGATGTAGACTTAATATTTCAAGAAACTTGTTTTCCTGTTCATCGTGCCATTTTGGCAGCAAGGTGTCCATTTTTTAAAACACTGCTTTCTTCCTCACCTGAGTATGGGGCAGAGATCATAATGGACATCAACACAGCCGGTATAGATATGCCCATGTTTTCTGCTTTGCTACACTACCTGTATACAGGAGAATTTGGAATGGAGGACTCAAGGTTTCAAAATGTCGATATCCTGGTTCAGCTCAGTGAAGAATTTGGAACACCAAATTCCCTGGATGTAGATATGCGTGGACTCTTTGACTACATGTGCTACTATGACGTCGTCCTTAGTTTTTCTTCAGACTCTGAACTGGTTGAAGCTTTTGGTGGAAATCAGAACTGTTTAGACGACGAGCTCAAAGCTCACAAGGCTGTTATTTCAGCACGATCTCCATTCTTTCGGAATTTATTGCAAAGGAGGATACGGACTGGTGAAGAAATCACAGACCGAACTTTGAGGACTCCCACAAGAATTATATTAGATGAGTCCATTATACCAAAAAAATATGCGAAAGTGATATTACACTGTATGTATACTGACATGGTGGACCTCTCCGTTTTGCACTGTAGCCCCTCTGTGGGGAGTCTCAGTGAAGTTCAGGCTCTTGTTGCAGGGAAGCCAAACATGACTAGGGCAGAAGAAGCCATGGAACTTTATCACATAGCACTGTTCTTGGAATTTAACATGCTTGCACAAGGTATGAACTTCTGATTTTTAATTTTGTTGTCTAGAATTACTTGTCTTTCAAATCAAAAGCATAACCTATGCATTCTACTATTTCAGGTTTGGGATATGACAAGGTCACTTTTTCTAAATCTCTAGTTAAAGCATTTGAGACAGAACTGAAGATTACTATTACTGTGTCTCTTTATTTAGTATTAAAACCAAGCATTCAAAACTAGTGACTACAGGCAGTACATGAGAATTGAGGCTCTTCTTCCTCGCTGTGTAAGACAGTAGATGTGGGTAATATATAATTACCCAGCTGCCACCCCCTACACCCTGCATGCAAACTTTGAGTTTTAAAGTAGCCCCATATGCCAACTTTCAAGATTATTCTTTTTTTTTTTTTTTAAAGATATTTTATTTATGCATACAAGAACTGGGATGTAGGACAGAGGTGCAGGGAGAGGTGGGTGGTGAGAGGATTCACCAGAGACAGAGCGGGGAACAGAACAGGCAGATTGACGACATACACTGCTGAGGGGAGCAGCAGGCGAGACAGGAGAGGTCTGCTGCGCCATGTGAGTAGCTTCCTGGCTTGGGATGGAACTGGTGCTGCAGTGGCTGCCCATAGCTTTATAGTGCTGAGACTTAACCGCACCACCAAGGAGGTCCTCAAGGTTATTCTTGATCTAGGACTCTTTGGATAACTTAGAGTCTCACAGTTAACATTCATTGATGCTTAAATGTTTAGAATAAAAATGAGAAATTTCGTTACAAAAATGACCATAGTCACAGTGGATACAAATTTATTTGAATCAAAAAATTGGGCAGGGTTTCTTATTTAAAATAATCTGTATCTTCTTTTCAAGCTTAATTTGTACATCAGGCAAATTAGAACGGCAAGTTTTTTGTGTTAGATGGGAATGAATACGTCAGGATTACATTAAATGAATTATGTATCTGTTGATAAACATTAGAATCTTAACATTTCAGAGCTGGAAAGAAACCTTCTGTGGGAGAGGAAAGAAATGTGCTATCCAGACAGAGTGCATGGTTAGCTTACTATGGCCATATATTAAAAGAAAACAAGCTGTTTGACATGAAATTACTTGAGAAATTTGGCTAATGAGTATTTGCTAAAAGAATATTAGAAATTGCCCATTTAAAGGGAATGTTAATGGTTTGAGTGAAAGACATTAAATTAGGAAAGAAGCAGATTTTTCTAACTTGAAAATGATGTAGAACTGAAACAAATTAATAGGACTTTGTGATCAGTAAGCTGTAAGGAATTATACAGCCAAAGATTTTGATAGACGTGTGAAAAAAAGTTGATGTTTCTCTCACATAAATGACCTTTAAGATCTTATTTTACCATTCTCTTTTTAATAGTAAAACTAGTTTTATTACTATAATAAAAATGTCATTAAAATCTTATTAGTTTAAAATGAGAACCCTTATATTAATAATAAACTATTTAGATGTCAGACTAGAAGAAAATTTGTTATAAAAAATAACCTAATACCTTGACCTACCATTTCTTTATTCTGTAAAACCAAATTTGTCAGAAAATGCCTTGCCCCCAAAATTTGAAGGTTGCAACATTACCAACAAGGTATAATCTCTATTTCCTCAAACTGGTTTTATTTTTTGACATACTTGATCTAGGATTCTTTTATATTGACTTAATTTTTTTTGTTTGTTTAAGATTTATTTGTTTATTTATACAAGCACTGGGTACAGTCAGAAGCGCGGGAGGGCGAGAGAATTCACCAGAGCCAGAGCAGGGAGCAGAGCAGGCAGAAGGACCGAAGGACACTGCTGAGGGGAGCAGCGGGCGGCAGGAGAGGTCTTCGCGCCATGTGGGACCCTCCTCCGGTGGCCGGGGAGCAGCCGGGGATCGAACTGGTGCTGCAGAGGCTGCAGGCAGCTTGGCAACCCAGCGCTCAACCACTGCGCCACTGGGGAGGCCCTGAGTTAATTTTTTAAAATTCATTTATCTAGAATTTGTATTTTGTTTGAGTACATTTTGAAGATATAAAACAACACTATACTAATTTAATCTTGGTTACTTAAATATATATATTCCTTTAAATTTGGGTGTGCATGGCTTTTTGTTTCCTGTCATTTAGATTACAGAGTTGGGGTTTTTGGATTTTGGTTTTTCTACTACATGTAGACATTATCTTACTCATCCGCATGGTTTTTCCCCCCATATGCATTAGGGGTTTATAACAGACCATAACTTTAATGTATTTTTTACCTCATTTCCATGAAAAGGAGAGTATTTGATCAGCTAGAGAGGAAGTTTATACCACGAAACTTAAGCGCTCAGGTTCTGGAGCTAGATAGACTGGACTTGAAACTTCCACTACTATGTTTTAGCTTGTTTGACCTTAAAACAAGTTGTATAACCTCTCTCTCTCTCTCTCTCTCTCTCTCTCTCTCTCTCTCTCTCTCTCTCTCTCTCTCTCTCTCTCTCTCTCCCGTTTTCTCATTTGTCAAATAACAATAGTAATCCTATAAGGTAGGATTATAAAGATTAAAGGAAATAATATATGTAAAGTTATCTTAATAGCACCTGATACATAGTAAGCATCCAGTAAATGTTAACTGCTAAGTGATAATCATCAAAACATACATTGTTCACTATCATAGACTTCTCTGAAACTAACTTTATTAAAGCTTTAAAATATATTTTTATAATTTTATTGATTAAACTCAATATTAAACATATCTTACAGATAATTGCTAGGTAATTATTTTAGGATTTTCTTTTAATTTTATCACTAGTGAGTTGGTGCATACCATTTAATCTATTCTAAGGATCTGAGTACTTGTCACTCTATAGTTGGTTTTTCTCAACAGGATTTCTGTAAGCAGATTAAGCCTATAATACTCTTTAAGCATCTGTTGTGTGTAATAAATTAACATATGTGTGTCCAGCATGGTACTAGGTATGTACCATTTTTGGTTAGAATTAAGAAAGTAGTCGCTGAAGTCATTTTTTTGTTCTGTTATTTGGACAAGGTCTCCCAGTTAAGAATGGCTATGAGATGAGACTGTTGGGGAAGCATGAGGGTCTGACTTGATCGTTCTCATCATTGTTACCTCAGTGCTTGGGGTAGAGACATTCAGTATTAACTTGAAAAGTTTAGAGCCAGTTATAAAAGGAGACAAATTCTATCATGGGCAGCTGGGACCTTCAGACTCGATATGCCCTTCCAAATGGGGAGGTGATATGATAGTTTCAAGAGCATCATAAAGCAGCACTATAGGCAGACAGCCAGGCGAGCGGATAAAGGGGAGTATCCTGAGAATGGTTGTATTCAGACCAGTAGGCAGTCAGTATTAGGAAGGTGAGTTCATAGGTAACACGGCCTCAACTAATTGCCTTGGTATTTTTAGGACTACATTTAGTGTCCCCTGAGTTCCTACATAGTAGATGAACATTTCTTCAAAGACCTAACGTTTTAGTAGAAGAATAAAGCACGTAGAAGCCCTCAACGACAAAGAAGCCCAAGAAGAAAACAACAGTGCAGAAAAGGATATTAAAAATTTTGAAACCTGGAAAGCAGATAAAGAACTTCCTTAACAGAGTTGAGAAGTCTTTAATTCTATAGCCTATAGAGGGGCCTACTGAGGAGAAATGAGATGTTTCAACCCTCAGAATTCTGGAATGACTCAGACCAGGGGGTCCTAAGTATACTGGAAGAAGGGAGTAAGTTTGGTGCAAAACTGAAAAGAGAGTTCTGATTCCTAAGTCTGAATCCAGAATGGCTGTATCCTTTCTCCCACCTGGAACTCACCTTTATATGTGGTGTTAGAAAGGGGCGTGGTTTTGTTTCACTCCATATGGTAAGATGGTTTTCTGAGTATCCTGTTAAACAATCCATTTCCCCCTTTATTTGTGCCACTCTTTATTAAGTTCCCATGTATACAAGTGTTGGTACTTTTTCATTTTGTTTCAATGATCCATTTGTCTATTCTTAGATTAATAGCACTTTCAACCAGATTGCAGATCATGACCCACCCCATCAGTTCCTTTTGCATATCTGTCCCCCAACCAAACACAAGAGACCTGAGATTTATTATCTGAAGAAATCAAACTAAAAAAATTCCAAATCTATAAATAGCTACAAAGAGGGTGGAGATAAGGCACAAGGTTGAAATCTGGAATTATGGGGAATACCTACAAACTAAACAGTGAGATCAATCTCTTCCCATACTTTTGTGGCAGGCAGTAAATTGGAGATTTTTAAATGGTGAACAGCTTGATACTGGCATTGTGGGGTTCTACAAAATGCCTTCCAGTTGTTCAAAGAAGAGCACAGGCTGTAAGTCTGTTCATGGAGCAGGGCTTGAAAACACCTGTCTACTACCTTGCTCTGATGAAAACCCATCCAAGGGTCATTAGACTTTGGAGAAACTCTTCCAATCTGAGACTGTGATCAGGACCCAAAAACCCCACAAAAACAAAGTATGAGAAGAAACAGACAATGATGGGAGCAGAAGAAAACCCCAGTAGAGTCAAAATATCCATAAATAAGAAAGCATTTTCTGAAGCAATGAGATGTAAATAGGATGCTATAAAAGTAACAAAACTAAAACCCAGGAGCTTTTGGAAGTAAGGTAGTAGTGATGAAAAATATAAACGAATGATTGAAGAGTAAGGTTGAAACAACAAATAAGACAGAGAGAGAGCAGAAAGAAATAGAAAAAAGTAGAGTAGTCACCCAGAAAGTGTAGCATCTTAACAAACAGTGGTTTTAGAACTCTATACCAGAGCAAAGGGAAAAGGAGATAGTATCTAAGGAGTAGTATAGAAAATACTTCCCAGACTAAAGGAATTACTTTATTGGAAGTTCTGTCCCTTTCACTAGGCAACATTGCGGGGAAAGGAGAGGAGGGTGAAAGGAAGATTCTAAAATGACCCTGAGAGTAAAAAAAAAATTAGTTTCCATACAAATAAACAGGAATCAAAATGATGCTGAACTTTTCAATAGCAGTAAGTGAAAACAGCAATACAGTGGCATAGTGCTATCAAAAAACTGATAGAAAAGTATCTTAAACACAGAACTCTATAGTTAGCCAAATTGTCAATCAAATGTAAGGCTAAATAAAACTTTGTTTCAGTCTCGCCTCAAAAAACTTAACCTGCCCTGGGCCTCCCCGGTGGCGCAGCGGTTGAGCGCTGGGTTGCGAAGCTGCCCGCGGCCTCTGCGGCGCCGGTTCAATCCCCGGCTGCTCCCGGCCACTGGAGGAGGGTCCCACATGGCGCGCAGACCTCTCCTGCCGCCCGCTGCTCCCCTCAGCAGTGTACTTCGGTCCTTCTGCCTGCTCTGCTCCCCGCTCTGGCTCTGGTGAATTCTCTCACCCTCCCGCGCTTCTGACTGTACCCAGTGCTTGTATAAACAAAACAAACAAACAAACAAATAAATAAATAAATAAATAAAACATGCCTCTATTAAAAAAAATAAATAATAAATGGCCCTATGCTATTAAAAAAAAAAAAAAAAAACTTAACCTGCCCTGTATCCCCACTTGTTAAGTTACTGTGGATGTGTTCCACTGAACGAAGTAAGCCAAGATCAAAGAAATGTGGGTCCAGAAAATGGGTTCTGTACAGGAAAGAAGAAAGGGAATCCCTAGTGCTAGCTGTGTGCAAGGCTTGTTGGGCATCTAGTCTAGAAAAGACTGGTTGGAGAGGGCCTCCCCTGGTGGCGCAGGCAGTTTCATGCCGCGCTGTGAAGCTGTCCGCAGCCTCTGCAGCGCTGGTTCGATCCCGGCCGGCCGGCGAGGGTCCCACATGGCGCAGCAGACCTCTCCTGTCTCACCCGCTGCTCCCCTCAGCAGTGTATTTCGTCAGTCTGCCTGTTGTGCTCTCCGCTCTGTCTCTGGTGAATTCTCTCACCCTCCCGCACATCTGGCCTGTACCCCGATTCTTGTATAAATAAATCTTAAAAAAAAATTTAAAAAAATGGTAGGAGGGAAGCCTCCTGAAAGTAAATACCGAGGAGGAGATCAGTTACCTTAATGCTTAAACATAAAGTGACAAATGAGATTTTATGGACCTTTGGTGCATATATGAAGAATTAGTACTAAATTTACAGAATATGAAGAAAGGAGAAAAGTAGCATCTCCAAGAAAAATTCAAAATTACATATGAAAAAATTTTTGTTAGTATACAGCTTGGGTCAGTAGGAAGCGGTATTTAAGGCCATCATAATTTAAATATTGACTTAATAAAAATTATAATGTAAGGAGGTAAATACCAGAAAACACTCGTAAAGAATTGAGATTAGGGCCTGGCCTGGTGGCGCAGGCAGTTGGGTGCAGCGCTGTGAAGCTGTCCGCAGTCTCTGCAGCGCCGGTTCGATCCCGGCTGGCGAGGGTCCCACACGGTGCGACAGACCTCTCCTGTCTCACCTGCTGCTCCCCTCAGCAGTGTTTCAGTCAGTCTTCCTGTTCTGTTGCCCACTCTGTCTCTGGTGAATCCTCTCACCCTCCCTCGCATCTGACCTGTACCCTGGTTCTTGTATGCATGCATGAATAAATGAATGAATGAATGAATGAAGAATTGAGATTAGTTGCCTCAGGGGAGCAGGAGTGGGAGTGGAAGCGAGAGGGGCAGGGAGTTGTTTGGAGGGAAAGTTTTCTGTTATCTGCTAGGTGTAAGACTTTAAATGATGAACATTTACTTCTTGATCACAAGATTTATTTGTTTTAAAAAGATTTATCCATTTATGCATACAAGAGCTGGATACAGGCCAGAAGCGTGGTGGGGTGGGGGCAGGCGTGGGGGGAGGGTGTGTGTGAGAGGATTCACTAGAGACAGAGCGGGGAACAGAACAGGCAGATCAACCAGAGCACACTGCTGAGGGGAGCAGCAGGCGAGTCAGGAGAGCTCTGCTGCACCATGTGGGTAGCTCCCCAGCTGGGGATCGAACTCTGTGCTGCAGAGGCCGTGGACAGCTTCATAAGTTGCGTCTCAACCCCCTGCGCCGCCAGGGAGGCCCAAAACAATAATAATTTAAAGTTATAATATTAGTATCCAGGAAAACCAGAGACCTAAGTAGGACACAGTCCTGAAGAACTGGGCAATTTACATTCATTTTTATCAGGAAGTTTGACTAATGAGATCATGCTTTTAATTTAGTTTACAAAGGGCTTTTACTTTTTCCCATTTGGTCATTCTGATAACCTATTGAGTGTGGTGGGGCTCGGATTACTAACCAGCCTTTCCCAAAGGAAAAGTGTAAGTAAGTGATGAAGTTGCGACCAGCTCTTGTGACTCGAGCCCAGGAATTTAGGCATAGTGAGAGAGGGGAGCACTACAAGAATCAGAGTCCAGGGATGAAGATGGGAGGTTGTGGGCTAGTTGTAGACACAAAGCAGCTGACTAAGTGATTGAAGAAGCATCAACCCAGAGGAATCTCTGGGGTGAGTCTAATGTGTTGTGTGCTGAACCATTTGGGTAGGGCTAAGCAAATATGTGGGGGAAATGTGGGTTCTTCTAGGAGGTTTTAAAGCTGAGGGAGCAGGGTCACCATTCAGACTGCTTCAGAGCACTCAGCTGGACAACAGAGGGCGTTGTACTCAGTCAGCCGCTCTCTCCTGAGTAGACGTGTTTCTATATGGGTTATTTGACTGTTTTGGCAGTCCAGTATAAGTACTTTCTTCCTAGTTTTAGGAAATTCCTCACTGTGTATATAGATATTATATAAGGGCGGAGTCGACCTTCCAGTGTACAAGCCTTGCTTTCTCACTCTTCTCTGTGGTTAGGGCTTCAGCACGTTATCTAGGTTTTTCAAATCGGGAACTGATGGCACAGAGAAGCAGGGACCACAGAGAATCTTTCTAGAAGCAGGATGGGACACAACATCTAGTGGAAAGCACAGTCAGTGGCGCCCATGACGATATTCAGTGCCCAGGCCCAGGAGCTGTGGCGGCCTGGCCCAAGGTAGCACAAGGTACACTCACTGGCTGTTTCTGCCATGGATAGTCCTCACTCTGCAGCCAGCCTTTATCTTGTTGGTTTTCTGAGCCTGGTCTCCAGCCTTGCTGGCAGTTCTGTGGACTAACAATGTCCTTTCAAATAAACTCCTTTTCTGTTTAAGCCAACTAGAGTTGTTTTCTGCAGTTGCAGCTTAGAAGCCTGTATCAAAAAGACTGGTGTATAGAATTCCAAAATAGGCAACTCAGAGGAAGGACTAGGTGTTTGATCACTGACTTTTCACAGTGACCTTAGCATACACTGGATAAACAACACTGAACTATGAGAACATACTATTGATTTAATTTTTTTGAGTAAAAAATCCATACTTTAGAAAAACTATAGATTTTTCTCATGAACTTTAACAAACCACAGGGCAAGTGTAAGCATTTGTGTTCCTCGTCATAAATGCTGTCGACCTCAGAATGAAATAGCCTAGACTTAGCATCAACATCAACATGCAAATTCCAGAGCAGGACATTTTACAACAGTAACTTGAAACTGCAGATATAATTTTTTCGTCTTGATAGAAATATATTTTTCAATCTTTGAAATATGAAGTTTATTTGTCACTTTAGTTCCAAAATAGTCTGCAGTGCATTGCCTATATTTTTAGTTATAACACATGTGATTATATTTTATTGAATTAAAAATCTAACAGAAACAATGGAGAGCAGTGACCTAATTTTTTCCCTTAGCAACTTGATCAGAGTCCAAGAGTGTGTGACTTGAAACAAATGCAAAATAGTAAAGACAGACTGTCTGTCCCTACTCACTGATCCATCTCCTCCTGCCTCCGCTCTTCTCCATGCCCCATGTTGATGCTCTCCCTTCTGTCTCAGTTGAGCTAGCTGGCAGTTTATTTTATTCTGTGTGTGATTGTTTCCTCATCACAAACGGATGTGAATATACTTCCTAGAAAATAATGGAGCCAAATTAAAGACCATTATCAGCAGATCAGAGTAGTAAATACAGGTTTCAGTTAGACATGTAACATATAGATGACAGATTAACTCAGTTTCATGAAATTCAGTTCAAATGACTATAAAGGCAGACATCTCTAATGCTGTAATCATAGTGAAATTTAGCACTTAAAATTCTTTTACTTAAAATTATGAGTAGAGTTCTAAAGTAGTATTTAACTGCATATTTTACTTTAGAATTTCAACCATTTCTCAAATAGACTGCAAACTCTCCTGACCCTCAAATCATACTTGAGTCTTGGATTGTCTTTGCCTTTGATCATTAAATGTTCAGATTTAACCCTACTCTTTCAGACCTTAAATGCTGCTTCCTTTGATTTGTCTTGGCATTCCAAATTAAAAGGATCTTCTTTCTCTTTCCTGCAAACTTCTAAAATACTTTCTTTATTTTTCTTTAGGTTTTTACATCTTCTAACTTATTTTGGAATTACCTGTGCACCTGTGTTATTTCCTTGATCAACTAGTATATTAGATACTCCTTAAAGATCAGATCATGATGTTGGACATCTTTGACTAACCCGAAAAACTTATCATAGTGCTTTGGCTCTTGATAGACTTTCAGTTTCATGTTTTGATTATCTTTAATACCTATAAAAACTTAACTTTTTCCTTAAGAAAAAAGGGGCTGGGGGAAATGTAATAAATGTTTAACTCTGAAAGTTACAAATTCAGTGAAACAATCTTAGTCTAGTAGATAAATCGGAAGTATTATTTATAAAAGTACAATTACATGTAATCTAAATCATGTTTAACTCTACCATTAAACTACTTTTAGGTTAAATTTCAAATAAAATTGTCTCATCAACTCTTTACTTTGTTGGTCCATTGATATGAAATAGAATATAAGTTGAATTTGAAATATCCTTGGAGGTCAGTGAAGGCTTAATATTTTGCAGTCAAACAGTTTAATTCAAGGGCAATCCTTATGCACTAACTTTTAATTGAGATTGAAGAACCAATTATCTTAAATTGCAATAATAAAATGTATTTATGGTAATAATGCTAAAGTTATTCAGAAATGTTCAAGTAACTTCTTATTCTAAATCAGTTATCTTTTATTTTAGTCCTGTTTCTTAATGAAAAATAAAATTGCACCGAGTTGCCATTGTTTCTTTCTTACCTATTAAAAGTGGTGTGCTTATTCACTCATATATAATTAAAAGACAGTGAATATAAATCAATATTATGGGTTGTTATATGATTTTTAAAATATAAATATATATATATGGCACTTTGGAGCCATAGTAAGAAGTATTATCTCTAAAATTGTGTAGTTCATTTGAAATAGAAACTATCAAATGTCTTGTTTCATTTTTTTTTTAATTATGTGGAATTTAGTTAGAAGTCTTTTCTCAAGTATAAGCAAATCTCTCTGTGATACAGAAATTCCAAGGATGTGACAGCAGAGTGCAATGGTGGAATTGAAGACTTGTTTTGTTTTGATTGGGCTTCTTCTTTAACCCAAATTGTCTGTTTATAATATTCGTGGATTGAACCATTGGATTCAATATGAACTTTCTGGTCTTTAATATAATCAGAGAAAAGATAAGATGCTACACTCAAAACTGTGGATGTGAACACAAACGTTGAAAAATTTATTACTTTCTGGGACAAGAAAGAGTCAAGCATTCTTATTACTTAAAGACTATATAGAAAGTGTAATCACCATGAGGAGAGCAGATAGCATCTCCAGTGATGCTGCGTAATGCAATGTGTTCTGAAATAAAGACTTCAAAAGTTACTGCATCATATTTTGTTTTGAATTGAGAAATCTGTTCTTTGGTATACTTTGCACATATCACTCTTCATATATGACTTTCAGAGTAAGATAGGATGATTACATCACTTGATCAAGACTTTTTATGTCAGTAGACCTAAATTAAGAGACATAATAATCTTGATAATAATCTTAATAATGTATTGAACACCATTGCTATGTAAGATGCAATACAAGGGAGAAGAGAATAACAAACTCTGAATTCCACTGTCTTCATGACAGGCACTTCACATATGTTGTTTCATTTTCTCCTTACAACAATGCTGTGAAATTTGGAGAATAGGTTTCCCATTTATTTGCACAGAGGTTTAGTGATAAATAAATGCCCAAATTTAATGGTATTTTTTATGAAGTGTGGAATCAGATCTGTGTTCTAATCCTGGCTCTGTAGTACACTAACCACCTAAATCCTGCACAAGTTCACAACTTCATAGACATATAGGCAGCACACGTTATATCTGGCTTACAATTAGGAGGAACCTAAAAAAATATTTTAAAAACTGAATTGTGTTAACTCTTTAGTGGAAAATTTCTTAAGAATTATATTTCTAAAGAATTATATAATTATGGGCCTCCCTGGTGGCGCAGTGGTTGAGCGCTGGGTTGCGAAGCTGCCCGCTGCCTCTGCAGCGCCGGTTCGATCCCCGGCTGCTCCCCGGCCACCAGAGGAGGGTCCCACATGGCGCGCAGACCTCTCCTGCCGCCCGCTGCTCCCCTCAGCAGTGTACTTCAGTCCTTCTGCCTGTTCTGCTCCCCGCTCTGGCTCTGGTGTATTCTCTCACCCTCCCGCGCTTCTGACTGTACCCAGTGCTTGTATAAATCAATCAATCAATCTTGTATAAATAAATAAATAAATCTTTAAAAAAAAGAATTATATAATTCTAATTTCTCTAGAATTATATTTGAGAATTAATTTCCTTAAATACAACATTTGACAATACAGTTCTAAGTTTCTAAAATCTAAAAAAAAAATTACTATAATCAGATTTTCTTAAAACAGTGATACATCACATTCAATGTTAGACAGCAAAACAGGACCATAAAAAATGGTCCATCGAGCTTTCCCTTGGAAATGACCTAATTGTTGCCTTTCCTGAAGTTCCAATTCATTTTTGTTTTCTGACTCTGCCATAGTCAAATTTTGGAATTTTCTTATACCTTCCATTGCCAGGGAGTATAAAAATGAATGGAGTCCTCTTGCAAGCTGTTGTATAAGGAAAATATGATGGGGAGGGCATTAATGATTAAAGTGAAAAAATGACGGAAGAATGTGTGCAGTGTGCAAATATCTTGGCTTTTCATGCTCAGTATTGAGATATAGGGTTGACATTTCTATATTAAAACCAAATAATGCTTGTCTCTCCTAAAATAACTGTTAGAAGGGCTTTAACCAGACACAGGCATTCTTTCTACTTCCAGTTTTGAAATTGGCTGGAAGAAACTATTACAAGTATTAAAAGATAGAAGTATTTAGCTGCTACTGAGTGCAAGACGGTATGCTGTAAGCTCCCCCCTCTCCATACACCCCCCCAACCCCAAGGTGAATTGCCTCACTTAATCTCTGCACTTGCACATGTGGTAACTACTCTCACTCTTCCCATTTTAGAGGTAAGGAAACAAGTAATTAAGTTAGAACCCCCCAAAGTCCACTTTTCGTCATTAAAATATGGACTTCAGAGCAAGAATTCACAGAGCCTGTGCTCTGCACGTGTAGTTAATCTTCCTATGTACGTGCACTTTAAAGGACCTCAGCAACCAACAACTATAAACCAGAGACACACTATGGGGGAGAGGGGAGGGGAAAGGAGAGATTGGGGTCAAAATTAGGGGGGGTGCAATTGTATGGGGAATATTAAAAAAAATTAAAAGCCTTCAGGTGGTATTTTTGGTGACATTCTCAAACTATTGCCTGTAACAACTTTAAGTTTGAATTTAATTTTTAAAAGTTTGTTTAATGTTGAAAAACAGGGAATGATACCAAAACAACCTAAAATATATTTTCACCCTCCACTAATATATACTTTCCCCAAATCAATTTTGATGACATAGTGAACAGTTTGGTTTTCCTCTTAAGCCTTTATGTGTTCAGAAATGTGTATATTTCACATGCATATCTCATTCTGTTGTATAAATAGCATTACACTATGCATATTACTCTGCTTTTTTTCATATTTAATAAGTTTTGGGAAGAGCCTTATGTCAGTACATAGTGTTACTTTATTTTATGAGCTGCATTTTTTTCCCCTGAAAATGTAAGAGATAAATTAATGGATATTCAGATAATATAAATAATACTAAAGGTATTTAAAAGAACCCTCCAGTTTCACTCCTGGTCCTAAACTCAGTTAACAAAAAGTAGTTTTTAATATTTCCTTAAGACTGAATCTTGGGGGCCTCCCGGGTGGCGCAGCGGTTGAGCGCTGTGTTGCGAAGCTGCCCGCAACCTCTGCAGAGCCGGTTCGATCCCGGCTGCTCCCCGGCCACCGGAGGAGGGTCCCACATGGCGTGCAGACCTCTCCTGCCGCCCACTGCTCCCCTCAGCAGTGTACTTGGTCCTTCTGCCTGCTCTGCTCCCCGCTCTGGCTCTGGTGAATTCTCTCACCCTCTCGCGCTTCTGACTATACCCAGTGCTTGTATAAATACAAACAAAAAAAAAAATGAATCTTGGGCCTCCCCGGTGGCGCAGCGGTTGAGCGCTGGGTTGCGAAGCTGCCCGCGGCTTCTGCGGCGCTGGTTCGATCCCCGGCTGCTCCCCGGCCACCGGAGGAGGGCCCCACATGGCGAGCAGACCTCTCCTGCGGCCCACTGCTCCCCTCAGCAGTGTACTTCGGTCCTTCTGCCTGTTCTGTTCCCCGCTCTGGCTCTGGTGAATTCTCTCACCCTCCCGCGCTTCTGACTGTACCCAGTGCATGTATAAACAAACAAACAAACAAACAAAGAAATAAACAAATAAAAAATACATGCCTCTTTTAAAAAAAAAAAAAGAATCTTAGTGGGCCTCCCTGGTGGTGCAGGGGTTAAAGACAGCACTATCAAGCTATCACCAGCCACCGTAGCACCAGTTCGATCCCCAGCCAGCCTGGAAGCTGCCTCACATGGGGTTGCAGACCTCTCCTGTCTCACCCGCTGCTCCCCTCAGCAGTGTATTTCAGTAAATCTGCCTGTTCTGCTCCCCACTCTGTCTCTGGTGAATCCTCTCACCCACCCCCCAAACTTCTGGCCTACACCCCAGCTCTTGTATACATAAATAAATAAATCTATTTTAAAAAGAAGACTGAATCTTAGTTTGGAATGTATTTAGGGAGATGGTAAAATGTTCAGTGAATAATTGATCAGAAAGTGCTTCTCAGGCCTCCCCGGTGGTGCAGCAGGTTGAGCGCAGCGCTGTGGAGCTGTCTGCAGCACAGACTCAATTCTCGGCCAGCCAGGGAGATACCTACATGGCTTGGCAGACCTCTCCTGTCGCTGCTCCCCTCAGCAGTGCTTTTGGTCCATCTGCCTGTTCTACTACCCACTCTGTCTCTGGTGAATCTTCTCACCCTCCTGCACATCTGGCCTGTTCCCCAGCTCTTGTATAAATAAAATAAATCTTTAAAAAAGAAAAGAGGGCCCCCCGGTGGTGCAGTGATTGAGCGCTGGGTTGCGAAGCTGCCCACAGCCTCTGCAGTGCCGGTTCGATCCCCGGCCACCGGGGGAGGGTCCCACATGGCGCGCAGACCTCTCCTGCTGCCCGCTGCTCCCCTCAGCAGTGTACCTCGGTCCTTCTGCCTGCTCTGCTCCCCGCTCTGGCTCTGGTGAATTCTCTCACCCTCCCGCGCTTCTGACTGTACCCAGTGCTTGCATAAATAAATAAATAAATAAATAAATAAATAAATAAATAAATAAATAAATAAATGTTTATTAAAAAAATAAAAAAGAAAAGAAAGTGTTTCCCTCCACCTATTTTTACATATATTTCAATGAAAAGGACTATCTGTTTCTGTTACAAACTACCTTGGGCTAACCTTGCTTGCTAAATGCTCCTACACCAGGAGGGCATGACTTTGACATATTGAAAGACTTTGAGCATTGTTTGGTTCTTTTGATAGAAGCATGTTTATATACCTTACAGGGATTGACACATATAAAACTGATAAATGCTGTGATGTCATGGTATTTGAAGGTAAAATGTTCACACATCTGAAAGTAGTAGAACTAAATAAGTGAAAACAATTTGCACACTTTCAGGTCTTTCTTTCAACCATAATAGAGTTAGGCCTTTTCAGAAGTGGGTTGGTTTTAATCCTAAATTCCCACTGTCACTGTTTCTTCTGAATGGAATTGTACATTAAAGAATAATGCTGAGGGCCTCCCCTGGTGGCGCAGCGGTTGAGCACTGGGCTGCGAGGCTGCCCGCAGCCTCTGCAGCGCCAGTTCGTTCCCTGGCCACTGGCAAGGGTCCCACAAAAAAAAAGAAAAAAAAAAAAAAGAATAGTGCTGAGTTTTGACACTGGTAATCAAAAATATTTCTAGAAAATATGTAGGTATCACATTGGTTTTCTAAACCTGTTGCCATTTGAGTTTTTATCTAATTTTGAGAAGTTCAGAAAATTTTTAAGCTAAACTATGATTAAATAGCTTCTATGTATTTAAGCCTCATCTTAAATTTTTTGTTTGGAATAAAAAATTAAAATTTTACATCTCCAGTGGTATGAACCTACCCCACTCTTAAACTTTCGTTTTAATGTCAAAATTTTAGAGGCACTAAGTTAAATAGAAGTGGATGTTATAAATCTGATCATCATAATAGATCTGTAAGCCTGAGAAATAGCAGCTGCCTAAGTTTTTGAGAAAATAAAGGTAAAAATGGGACATTTGGGGGCGAGGGAATATAATCTGTCCAAATACACCCTTGGTATAGAATTAACCCTATGATTCTTGTACTTGATTCATTTATTGAGTGGTTGTTACTGTGTCTGGCCAGGAAATCAATGAACATGATAATCTAGTAGTAAGTTCCAGTGACAGTGACAGTGTAACTGGATGCTAAGGGAGCCCCAGATCTCAATGCAGGGAGGTGGGAAAGGAAGGGCGGTGTCAAGAAGACCTTTGCTGAGAAACTGAACCTGGAGAATGAATAGGAGTTAAGTAAATAAAAACTGATGGCAAAGGGGCGCGTTTCAGGCAATGTACAAAGGCCTAGAGATAAATTGGAGAAAGGGCCTTTTGACTAGGGGGAGGGGGAGACTAGGGATTGCAGAGATAAGAAAGGTATGGCAAGAAATGAGACTGCAGAGGTAGGCAGGGCTGTAATAAAGAACTTGGTATACCCTGATGAGACTTCTGGCTTTATCCTGAGCCCAGCGGGTCATGTGACTGAACGATGTTTGCATTTCCTGAAAGATTTCTTTGGCTGTGGCATGTGAAGACCTTCAAAATATTAGAGAAATACTGGGTGATTTTTTTTAAATACGTACACTTTTTTTTTTTTTTTTAAGATTTATTTATTTTTATACAAGAGCTGGGGTACTGGCCAGAGGCGTGGAAGGGTGAGAGGGCTCACCAGAGACAGAGTAGGGAGCAGAATAGGCAGATGACTGCAATACACTGCTGAGGGTAGCATTGGGCACAACAGGAGAGGTCTGCCATGCCATGTGGGAATCTCCCTGGCCGACCAGGAATCGAACCCACGCTGCAGAGGCTGTGAACAGCCCCATAGCGCTGCATTCAACCCACTGTGCCACCGGGGAGGCCAAAATACTTACATTCTTTAAGTGGATACAATCTATAAACTTTTCAAAGTTTCTTACTATATTCATTTATTCAGTACAGTGTTTTGAATATCAGTTCTTTACAGGGCACTGTGTTAAGTCCTTTGTTGTAGGTATTATTCCCATTTGCAACTAAATGGACGCTTAAAAATACTGTTATCTGGAGTTGACACTAAGGCCAAGATTTGAATCCTGATCTGTCTCCAGAACTACTTGCTATTTCTGGGGAAATAGGAATTCTGCCTGCCTGTTTCTTCATCTATGATCTCTGTGAGAAGCCATCATCTATGAGTTGCATGATTTTAAAGGGAGCACATTATCATATGGAAGAAATAACCAATCAGTAGATACCATAAATTTTCTGAAAATCAGTTTACATAACTACCCCCAAAGCTTTGCATTTTTCTTTTATTATTAGAATAAACTCAAGAGGGCCTCCCCTGGTGGCGCAGCGGTTGAGCCCTGGGCTGCGAAGCTGCCGCAGCCTCTACAGCACCGGTTCGATCCCTGGCCACCTGCGAGGGTCCCACATGGCAAGCAGACCTCTCCTGCCGCCCGCTGCTCCCCTCAGCAGTGTACTTCGGTCCTTCTGCCTGTTCTGTTTCCCGCTCTGGCTCTGGTGAATTCTCTCACCCTCCCGCGCTTCTGACTGTACCCAGTGCTTGTATGAATAAATAAATATATCTTTAAAAAAAAAAAAACTAAAGATGCTTAACTTTTTAGTCACTAGTGAGTAAATCATTCATGAATAGTAAACAAGGTGTAGATGTAAGAGATAATTGTTTTAAACAAAGAGGTGTGAACCCCTGAGTTTGAGAAGAAAGTGCACAGTACATTTAGCATGAAACTGTTCTTGTTCCCTATGACCTTTTTCTCTCGTGAGACTGTCTTCCCTTTCTACCCTCCCACCTTTCACAACCCCCATGCTTGCTTTTGAATTGGAATACACCAGTATTCCGAGCACTGCTTCTGAAGGAAACTTGATTATGGTAGAAACTGCCGTTTATGTAATGTTTACCCTGGTCTGATTACTAGATGCTATGTATATTCTCGGTAACCCAGTAAGGTAGATTTTGAGGATTAGGGGACATTTTTCAGACGAAGAAACAGGCAGAATTTTACACATCACAAACTAAAGGGAATTGAGATTGGGACCTGGTCAGTCTGACTCTAATGGTGTGTCTTGCATCTCTTTCAGCAGCTTCCCTGCACCTAAGAACATGTTCAATTTCAAAGCATTTGGGTACCCTACTGATCTCAGAGTTAGATTACCCCCATTTTGTAGTATAGCAGAGGTTTCTCTGCTATATGGTGCTGGTGTCTGGAGAACAAACATCCCCATGAGTACTTTTCCTTATTATGCTGTTCTCAACACCCCCCCAAAGCATAAATATCGAAAATGTATATGTAAGCATCAATATTGTAAAAGCCATGTTAGAGACTATTAATTTATAAACTATTAATTTATAAACACTGAAGAAATCTTAGTCATTTATATTTTCTTTCCATGGCTTTAAAGAGAACTTTTCAAACTTTGATCAGCTGTCCTCATGCTTTCTCCATATCTTTTATTTACCAAGTTCCTAAAGTTACTCCCTGGAGTTTTCAGCTTCTTTTCCATTTTCTTTGCTTCTCCCTCACACACAGCTTGGCAAAAGCTTAAGAAGAAAGGATACAAGCACTCATTGTCCATTTTCACCAACAAACAGTCAGCATCTTGGTGATTACCTCTGTCTCTGAGAAGGGAGTAGTGTTCTCAGTAGAACACCGCCTCGTTTCCTTTCCAACAGTTGCTTGGATGTTGTGGTCAGTGATTGATTTTATAATGAGCGCTGAGGAAAGGAACTCTTGGCAACTTCCATAACCTGGTAGATTTTGTTTTTGTTGTTGTATTTGATTTTTTGAATAGGCACTATATTCATAAAGACTAATTCAGAAGGTACAAAAGATACTCAGCAGAGTCCCCAAGGACTTTTTACCCCCCAACAACTCATTTCCCCACTACAGAAGCAACTAGTTTATTAGTTTCTTATATATCCATCCAAGTAACAATCCCAGAGATTGTCTCAGAACATAATTTTTTAAATATATTAGAAGAGAATACAAAAAGATTCTTGTAATAGAGCCACATATTAGCAATGCCTTCTGACTTTTAGCTTCTGCAAGAAAATCTTACAAGACTATTAAGAAGGCCAGATAATTGAAGGATATGCTTCCATGCAGAAAAATGGTACATTTTAAAACTCGAACTCTCTTTTATGCCTGCCTAATCAAATTCTGAACACTAGCCAAAAAGGCATGCAAAATAATTCCAGAATTCAGCCTACTTTTTTTTGTGCAATGAAAATAGATTTTATTTTTTTTTTAAATTTTTTTTTTTAATTTTCTAGAGGCATGTCTTATTTATTTATTTATTTATTATTTGTTTGTTTGTTTGGTTTATACATGCACTGGGTACAGTCAGAAGCGCGGGAGGGTGAGAGAATCCACCAGAGCCAGAGCGGGGAGCAGAGCAGGCAGAAGGACCGAAGGACACTGCTGAGGGAGCAGCGGGCGGCAGGTGAGGTCTGCGCGCCATGTGGGACCCTCCTCCGGTGGCCGGGGAGCAGCCGGGGATCGAACTGGCGCCGCAGAGGCCGCAGGTAGCTTCGCAACCCAGCGCTCAACCGCTGCGCCGCCGGGGAGGCCCTGAAAATAGATTTTAATCTAGAGTTTCTCAGCTTTATTGAGATATAATTGACACATATCATTTATATGTTCCAGATGTACAATATTATGATCTGATACAAATAATATGTCACAAATTGTTTACCACAAAGAGGTTAGTACAGTTAATACTACTTTGTCTCACATATTTTACTGTTACGGAGAAAACTTTAAAACTCTCCTCTTGCAGCAACTTTCAGGTATACAGTGCAGTAGATGTTGGTCAGAAGGTATAAACTTAAAGTTCTGAGATGAATAAAGTTCAGAGACCTTTGGTATAGCTTGGTCAGTGTAATGAAAATACTGTACTAAAGGGGCCTCCCTAGTGATGCAGCGGGTTGAGCACAGCGCTATAGGGCTGTTTGCAGCCTCTGCAGCGTGGGTTCAATTCCCAGCCGGCCAGGGAGATACCCACATGGTGTGGCAGTCCTCTCCTGTCTCTCCCCGCTGTTCCCCTCAGCAGTGTATTTTGGTCAGTCTGACTGTTCTGCTCCCCGCTCTGTCTCTGGTGAATTCTCTCACCCTCCCACACCTCTGGCCTGTACCCCAGCTCTTGTATAAATAAAAGTAAATCTTAAAAAAAAATATGTACTAAGTTAATTTTGTGAGTGGTAATTTAAGGGCTCAGTTTCATTCTGCCAGGGTCCCTCTGAGAAACTCTAGAATCTTCTTCAGAGTGGTCCTTCTAAGGGATAGCCAAAAGAAGTGTTTATCCAACAGGCTCTCAGAAGTTGCAGGGGCCTAGGGCTGGCAGTGAAAAACACTGAGTCACTGACTGACTTGGCTTCTATTCCAACTGTCTGGATTGTACTTTCTGTGTTGAGTCTGAAATTCTGGTTACCTTTTGAAAATAGATATGCTGAGGTGATCTGCTGGTAGTGGTGTTTTAGAAAAGATAAACCTTTCAACAGTGTGCTCAGTATAAATTGTAATGCTGGGGGCAGACAGATAATAGGAAACTTTAGTAATTGATGTGTGAGGTGCTGAGGATTTGGAGGTGGTGGTAGTGGAAATAGAAAATAAAGAGGCTAATCAGCATTTTAATTTTTTTTAAGATTTATTTATTTATACATACAAGAACTGGGGTCTAGGCCAGAAGTATGGTCATAAGAGGATTCACCAGAGACAGTGAGGAGCAGAAAAGGAAGATTGACTGAAATACACTGCCGAAGGGAGCAGTGGGCAAGACAGAAGCAGTCTGCTTGGCCGTGGGGGTCAGCTCCCTGGCCAGGGATTGAACTTATGCTGCAGGGGCTGGGTATAGCTTGATATCTCTGAGACTTAACCCCTGCACCACCAGGGAGGCCCTAATCAGCACTTTAAAGGAAGACATAACATGCCCCATTGACTAATTTGCCTGTATTAAACAAGGCTGAATTGGCACAGCTGATGAAAGACTTCTAGCCTAGAAAAAAGATAGTGTTAGGGCCTCCCTGGTGGCCTAGAGGTTAAGTCTCAGCGCTATCCCTACAGGCAACCAAGGCAGTCTGAGTTCAATGCCTGGCCAGGGAGCTGACCCACAAGGCGCAGTAGACCTCTCCTGTCTGGCCCTCAGCAGTGAATTGCAGTAAATCTGCCTGCTCTGCTTCTCACTCTGTCTTCATTGACTCCTGTCACCCCCTGCACCTCTGGTCTACACCTGAGTTCTTCTATGCAAAAATAAATAAGATCTTAAAAAAATAAATAAATAAATAAAGGGGCCTCCCTCATGGTGCAAGGGGTAAGATGCAACCTTTGAGACTTTCCACAGCCACTGCAGCATGAGTTTGATCCCCTGCCAGGGAGGTACCCACATGGCGCAGCAGACCTCTCCTGACTCGCCCGCTGCTCCCCTCAGCAGTGTACTTCAGTCAGTCTGCCTGTTCTGCTCCCCACTCTGTCTCTGGTGAATCCTCTCGCCCCCCACACACACCTCTGGCCTGTACCCCAGTTCTTGTGTGCATAAATAAATAAATCTTCTAAAAAATAAAAATAAAAAGGAAGGTAGTGTTGATGGACACATTGGCTCCCCCGTGTTTTTCTTTTTTTAGTTTTTAATTTTAAAGTAACACTGCATTAAAATACGGACTTTACATGGCATCATTAAAAATCAGAGTGTGTGTGTACATCAGTTCACTACTTAAAGTCCAATTCTACCTGAAAGAAATTGCATATTTTTTTCATTGAGGTGCTATATTATGAAAAATGGAGCCCATCACAGATTTGTGTGTCATCCTTGTGCAGGGGGTATGCTACCCTCTCTGTATCTTTGCAGTTTTAGTATATGTGTTCCGGAAGCAAACACTTTGCACTGTTATTTCATATAAATCCTTGGAGCTCTGATGGGATTATTTCACCCTCTGTATGAGGACACAAGACTCACAGAGGCCTTGCTATGATTAGGCACCAGATGATAAATGACAGTCAAGAGTTAGTGACATAATTGCCTGAATTTAAAGCTAATATGCTCTTTCTGTAACTTCCCTCACTTCCCTCTTGTTTCATAATTCTTTTCCTTATGATTTGGAATTAGTCACGTGCAGGTTAATAGAGCAGAATTGAAGCAACTTTTCTCCTAAGCCAATTTGCACTTGACATCTTCCTTCTGACTCTGGGAGCTCTGAAGAATCTCTGTGCCGCTCTGGTGCCAATCTTTAAGCACAGCATATAGTTTGCTGTTGCATGGCAAGCTGGAATCGCCCCCCATAGTTCCTGTCCTTACCCCACCCCTTGCCTGTTTCCTTCTTCCTCTTCGCCCTGCAACCTTGTATGACATTGCAGTTTGGGGAGCTGCTAGGACATTTCCTGGGGGACAGGCAAGTGGAAAGCCTACACCCTAGGAATAACGCAGAACGTGAGGATGGCAGCAAAGACCGGACAGTGTATTTGGTAAATCTGTCAACATTGAAGCTTCTTTTAGTTCTCAGGGAAGCATGAAGAGAACACAACAAAAATGTTGATGATGAAAACAGAAAGACCTTAACATCAGCAGTAACAGTCATTTGTATTAGTAAATGTCAGATTAGTTTGTTTTACTTTTATATCTCAGTTTTGATCATGTATGTTATGTATCTCAAATTTTGACACACAGGACTAGAAAGAAATGTTTTAGTGATAGAGGGTAGAAGAAAGAATTAAACAAGTGGGAGATGGGTCTCTAAAATGCAGTCATCATACAAGCAAAAAGAAATATGAAGTTGACTTCGTGCTGTTGCCAGTAACCTGATAGCATTGTTAAAAATCTGCTGCCTGAGCAGAACGCATGGGCACCTTTGAGTTGCTTAATGTCTTGGCTACAGATATTTTTTCGATTACATGAAATTGCTAGTGAAGCTCTTGGATTTGTCAGACAGACTAGATGGTTTATTAGTCAAGCATTGCTGTGCAGCACATGTATTTCTCACAAAATTGTGATTTCACAACTGATATCTCAAGTTTAAGTTTGCAGGAGCCACTCAGGTCATCAGAATCCAGGTAGCTCTGTTCCCACTGTTGCTCCTGCCCCCAAGAACACGCTCGCCACTACAGGTTCTTGCCTTGACTGTGACAGAAGGCAGGAGGGCAAGTCCAGTTCCCACAAGTACTTTGGAAGCCTTTTGTCACATCACATCCACATGTATTTCTTTGGTCAAAGCAATTCTCATGGCCGATCCTGAAGTCTTAGGACGGGGAAGTGCACGCTGTCCAGAAATGGTGGTGAATATGCCGGAACAGTAATCTACCACATGCGGGTAATAATCTAAGCTCTAAAGTTTTAGTTTTAAAGAGATAGTCATTCTGATTATATCATTTAGTTATCTTTTAAAATATGTGTGTGTTTTATGTATTATTTTATCTGTCACTTAGAAAACGAGTCAGTAAACTGTAGGAAAAACAAGAGGAAAAAGTTCCTTCTGAAAATTAGTACCAAATTGGAGGAAACAAATTTGACCTCCATTTATTCTGAAATTGGCGATGGGGAGGAGATTCGAGATGGAACAATGCTATTTGGAGTGTGTCTCCAGAGAATAAATATAAGACAATGCCATCATATTCGTGCAGCATTTTTATTGAGTATTGGTCCATGAGAGATTAGAAATTCAAAAAGAAAATCAAAAACTGTTCCTTGACCCGAGAATAGTTTGAGAAGAGCTAACATCTATTATGATATTCTGCTTCCAAGAAGTGAATACCTGTGCTACACAGCAGTGGACCTTCTGATTTAGACATTGTTTTGGGGGATTTGGGTTAGTATCACTTTGTCTTTGATACTGCCTGACTCTGATTATACTAATAATGCTTTTGGACCTGGAGGACTGGTCCAGAATTTGAATGGTATTGTGTGAAGTCTCTTTGCAGCTTACTGGCTGGCCTTTCCCTGCCAGCTTCCTTTCAACTTTGCTGCTATATTTACATTTCGTCTCACTATTGATAACCTCAACAAAAAGCAAATTACCACTTCCTGAAGTCATAGTGTGAAATTTTTATTTTGGCAACATAAGTCTTTACAAACTCTCCTCTGGGATTCCATTTTCCCCCTAGTTATCTTGCTTTTATATTTGTGAGTCAAAACCACCATTTTGGAGTATTTTTAGGTATTTTAGCACTTTTGTGCTCACGAGAGTAGTGGGCCTAAGTGAAGATGTTCCGAGTAGCATTGATTACTAGAAGGCCTAAGTTTACAGGCATAAAATAGGAAAAGAAATTACAAATTATGAAAGGATATGTTTAGTAAAGTGCAACTTGGCTTCTGAGCTGTGTAACCTAGCTGTGTGCAGCATGTTCAACTCCATAAGCCAGTTTTCTCATCTGTATGGGAGTAATAGCAATAATACTACTACCAGGTTCTTCAATAAGTGTTAGAATTAAATATTCTAAGTTAAACACAGAACTGGTACTTAGTAAGTTTTAAAAATGTTAGCTATTATGTTTCTTATTAATTCTCTACTGGGTGACAAGCATACAGAATCAGAGAAAAGGTGAAGCCTCTATCCCAAAGGAGCTCTCAGTCAGGACAGCATTTGGACAGATACATCAGAAAGGTAAAATAATGTGAGAGTTTAGTGCTATTATGGAAACACTGGCACCATGAAAACTTTAAGGTAGGACAAGCAGCTCACCCAGGTAGACTTTGAGGAGTGGGATCAAGTTTACAGCTGACTTAACACCTGTGGGGGTGAAAAGATGGGGTATTAAGAGCATTTCAGAAAAATTGAACATATGCAAAGGCATGGAAGTAAGAGTTTGGTGGAATTCTAGGAAATTGGAACCAATGGAGCATAACTAGAGTGTAGAATATGAACAAGGTTGTTGCTGGAGTAGTTGGCAGGGACTGGATCATCAGAATAGCACTTTCATTTTATCTTGAGGTCATTTGCAAGCTATTGAGTAATTTATTACAAAGGTATATGTAATTTAATTTTCATTGCATTTCAGATTTTCATTATAGAGACTGGATTTGGAAGGGAGAAAGACTGGAAATGGGATTTTTTTTTTTCCTAAGTCTGTTTCAATAAGTAGCAAGAAAGTATCAGATCCTGAAACAGGTGGTAGTGATTCAGTGCAGGGAATGGATTTAAAATAAAGTGAAAATGAACAGCATTTGGTGGTAGATGGGATATGGACTTCAGGAGACAAATCAGTAATGATTGCACTGAGATTTTTGCCTTTGGAGACTGGGTAGATAAGATATCCTCTAAAAAGAGTTAAGAAGAGAGCTAGATTTAAGATGAAACTCGTTGACTTGGATTTAAGATATCTGCAGAATATTCATGTGGAACTCTCCCCTGAGAAGTTTGCCGAGTGAGCCTGAGAGTCCGGAGAAAGCTCCGAGCTGGAGCGCAGGTTTGCAGGTCAAAGGGATGCAGCGGGAGTTAAGGCGATGGGGCAAAGGTACCACCCAGAAAAGTGTTGGGTAAGAGAAGCTGTGTGTTCACAGCTCTTGGCAAGTAGGTACTCCCGAATATTTAAGCAAATGAAATGTCAAGGGTATAGTGTCATTTAAATCTGTAACAGGGCCTCCCCGGTGGCGCAGCGGTTGAGCGCTGGGTTGCGAAGCTGCCCGCGGCCTCTGCGGCGCCGGTTCGATCCCCGGCTGCTCCCCGGCCACCGGAGGAGGGTCCCACATGGCGTGCAGACCTCTCCTGCCGCCCGCTGCTCCCCTCAGCAGTGTCCTTCGGTCCTTCTGCCTGCTCTGCTCCCCGCTCTGGCTCTGGTGAATTCTCTCACCCTCCCGCGCTTCTGACTGTACCCAGTGCTTGTATAAACAAAACAAAAAACCAAACAAATAAATAAATAAAACATGCCTCTATTTAAAAAAAAAAAAATCACTTTTATAAATAAATAAATAAATCTGTAACAACCCTGAGTTAGAAATATAATCCCAGCTTCACAAATGAGGCTATTTCAGGCTTGAAGAGGTTAAGTGATGTGCACAAAATGACTTTGTTGCTAAATGACCAAGCTGGGATTTCAAATCCAATCTTTCAAAACCCACTTTTTTTCTACGAAGTCTCATTTCTCTGTAAACCTGAAAAGTTTAAGTGTATGAAATTATCTTCAATTCCCCCCTGCCCTTTTTTTTTTTTTTTACCTCTGCTGGTATCCTGATAGAGCAGGATTTTAAGTAACTTAAATAACCACATTTTCTCTGATTTTCCCCTGCTTCATCCCCAAACACGCTCATCAGATTGCCTTTCTCAGTAGATTGGCTCATCCCACTCACCTCTACTCCAGTTCCTGCTTTGACGCAGCATGCTGACAGAGTCCTCTCCTGGCTCCTGGGTGAGGCCTGTTCTCCTAGCTTGGCATTCAAGGCTCACTGTGAAGTCCGAGAGCTCTTCCGAACTCGTCCGTGCTTCACACGTCTCATCAACACACATTCATGCCTCTGGATGTCATTCACTTGCAGTGAAGGATCCCATTTTAATGCTTAGATTGAATAATCTTTAGATTACTCCGATTAAATAGCTCTCTTACCAGTTTTCCAAAACTAGTATCTTTGTGATACAAGCAGCTTGGATAGTGTCTGACCTTGGTTCCACACCCAGTGTGAGCCCGTGAGGTTCCCTCTCCATACTCCGGCTCTCCCCCTCACGTGGTGAGTCACTGTTCCTACATTTTCTGGAGGGGTCCTTTTTTTTTGAAGAGTGGAAAATAATTCTAATTGTCAGAAATTTTTTAATTTTGACTCAAAATCTCCCTTCTTTTAACATCCATTTGTTTCCCAGGACCTGCCCTTGGAACCACAGGGAAATCAACCATTTTCTCCTCTTCCTCATGACGGTGCATCAGACACTTGGCAATAGCTCTTAGAGCTCTCCTCAGTCTTCTCTTAAGTCAGATAATCTTGCCTGCTCAGAGTTTCTGTCCTGTGACAAGTCTCAAGCTCTCTACTGTTCTTTTGCCCTTCTCTGAGAATTCTGGAGTTTTGTCCTTGCCTCATGGAAACACAGGGCCCAGAGCAGAGCACCGCACCCTGGGAGAGCAGTGCAGCATTGTTCCTGTGACTAGGACTCTGTGCTCTCTGAAGAGCCTGAGATTTCTTCAGCTTTATAGCAGTCTTGTCGCGTTCTGCAGCCACTCAGTTAAAACACGCAGGGATTGTTACACAGGTGGCAGTTAAGCTGCTCTGCCCTCTCGTCTACTGTGCAGTTGATTTTCTTTTCTGTAAATGTAGAACTTTCTGATCTTCCTAGCTATCGTTCTTCTTCATTTCCACCCATCTTTTTAGCCAGTTACGATTCTGTTACCAGGAGTGCTCTCACTGTGTTTCCCAGTTTGAGGCCATCTGGAGATTCTGAAACATACTTTCCACATCTTCCTTCAAGTTCTTGGTGCAAAAACAGACACCACCCTGTTCCCAAGCCCGTGCGCTCGTCATTGCTGCTGCTGAATGGTTTTGTGGACCTCTGTTTTGTCACCCGTCTCCATCTCTGTCTTAGCAACTTCTTAGTTAGCTCCTACCATATGCGAGGAGGGGCTAGAAATGCTACGAAGACAGCAGTCCCTCTCTTGTGAGTAACAGTCTAGAGATACCAGGAAGTATTTTGTTACAGGTTTTACAAAAATCAGGTTGCATAATTTTCTAATATTCTCCTTTTCTGCTACCATATGAGAAAAGAGAATGAGGCATTACTCCTTTACAGGCAGTATTGGCTACCAGTGACCCTATTACATCACCTGTAATGGAATTTCCCCCTCTCTCATTTCCCCTTCATGGGTTCCCAGTCACTGAAATTTGGGAGTCCCTTGAGTTGACCATGTCCTCTCTGAAGACTGTGTCTTTTAAATCTCCAAGCTCACTAGAAGGCAGCCTGTTTAGATACATTTTTGGTTGTTGGTGGTGTATTTAAATGTGTCTCTATTTTTGCATATTATCAAGATCCTTTTTTATTTTATAAGGAACTTAGTTATGAAGAATTTAGTGGGAGTGGCCATTTTCCCTTCCAGTCTTTGGCACTCCGATTTTATCTTTATTATTTGAAATGATCTTTCCCAAGGAAAATAGCTGACTGTTCTCAAATTTTCTTCTTTTTGAGCTCTTAAGGTGCTGTAATTCCTTTCAGTGGCTCCCGATTCTTTTCACATAAGCCACTTATTTCTTTTCAGCTAACTAGAATTAATCCCAACTGAGCATAAAGCTGTAACAGCTTGTCTGTATCCAGAGGGATTAAACTATCAACAGTGCAAAAGATTTTTTGTTTTAATAAGAAAAATATAGAGGACGCGTCATCATAGTTTGTAGAAGATGCCCACCACTCATCTCAGGTGTGGATTCTTTTGTTAGTCAAGTCTCGTCTAGATCCTTCCTCTGACTGACCAATTCCCAAGTCCACATTTCTCCCACTCTTCTTTCCTCTGTGACCCAGTACTCTCCACTGTGGTGTCTTACTCAAATTGTTAGATATGCACATAAATGCTTATTTTCTTAAACGATTGTGAGGACTCTGCCTTTTTCTGTGGCTCTGTCTCTAGAACAGCAAATTTCCTATAGATGTCCTAGTCAGTAGTTACCTTTTGTGACCCCTTCCCACCAGGTCTTGGTGAATTCCATGAGATTTTATTTATCTCCTTGAGTTCTTTTTTTTTAACGATTGCTGCTTTTAAGTATAGTACCTAACACACAAATGTTCAGTAAGTGGTATTTATGATTAATCTCAAGAAGTATTTGCCTTCTCTTTTAGGCTGTGAGGATATCATTGCTGAGAGCATCTCTTTAGATACCTTAATTGCCATCCTCAAGTGGAGCTCGCACCCATATGGCTCTAAATGGGTGCACCGACAAGCTTTACATTTCCTCTGTGAGGAATTTTCCCAGGTCATGACTTCGGATGTTTTTTATGAACTCAGCAAAGACCATCTGCTTACTGCTATCCAGTCTGACTACCTACAGGTAATCATTTATACACCTCAGAAACTCATTGTCATTCATATGTACCTCAGGAAACCCATCTGTACTCTATTGTTCTCCCATCTACAGTGATCCAACCCCTTCCCCCCTCTTCAGATTTTTACAACAAAAGCTTCTGTTGAAGGGCTCTCTGGCCCTTCATGCACACTGCTGCTGTGACTCAACATTGTAAATAGCCAGATCCTAACCTGTGTCACCAAAGGGATTAAGACAGTAGGCACACTCAGCAGCATATCCCAACAGTCATTTTCTTGACTTCCATTAATAGTAGATTCACTCTAACAGTTTTTTATTTTTGGTAGAGTATCAGATACTTAGATTGTAGACAGTGGCTTTAGCAGCACAAAGAACAGTATTCAATTTCTGATCAACTCAGCTGCTTGTAAAAAGCTTGGTGTATGTGTCCTGCAAACTGTAACAATGTCTTCAATTCCTTATTTTTAATCAGAAGAATTTTTTTTTTTTAGCAAATTTTGCATTTTGACTTATGTGAGTCTGATTTAGTAATTTAATAGTAAGTTTAAAAATATTGCAAAAAAAATACTTGCAAAGTATGTTTAAGCTGAATATTGTGTTTTTGAATTGACTGTGTGAGAATTATGCTGAACTATAGAACTACACAGTAGTTTGAATGCTGTAAGGACATGAACCCATTGAGTCATTTCCTACTTCTTTGTATTTGTACTAGAAAAATTACAAAAGACTTTTATCTCAGAAATGCAGTGAAGAATTAAATGAGGCACTTAGCATCTATGCTTTTCCTGTGCTTTGATTGCAGTACCCGTGTTATCATAATTGGATTTGACTTACTGAAGATCTGTGTCTGTTAACTGTATTTCACTGTCTCGATCCAGACCTTGCATTGTGGGAGTCAGGTTTCGTCCATTTTCTTCGATTATTGTCTTTAGAAACTTTACATTTCTCCTTAGAAAGTAAAAACACTTGGAGAGCAGCCTACATTTGCTCTAAGATTTTTAAGTGCAGAGAATTGAGGGGCACATTGCCATTTCATAGATGGTGCTTGAACGGCCCCTCACCACTCAGTAGCACACCTATGGAGATTGTAGTCTCTTTTGCCAAAACATGTTACCAGAGTATTTTTTTCTGTTCTTGAAGGAGAGAGTAGTCTCTCCTTTGTTCTGCTTATCTCCATCTTCTCCCCAAAAGAATTTTAGGCAGCTGTAGAGAAACCATATAGATATTGTAAGATAAAATAAGTTTAAATAGCTAAAGAGAACAGGATAATGAAAAAATAAAGATAGAAGTTAAGAATAAAAGGTTTACTTTAGTCAGGAGTGAGAGTACTGGGCAAAACGCATGTAATTCATTCTTGTGTATTTGTTGTTGATGGGGCCACAGCTTTAACACAAACATTTCTAACAACCATACAGTCAACCTGCTAAGTTGTATCTAGCATTGACATGACCTAGGAAGAGTCAATAATGAAAATAATCACTCATCTATTTCACGAAAATAAATATAAACCTGTTTTTATTATAGGCAAGTGAACAAGATATCCTTAAATATCTGATTAAGTGGGGCGAGCATCAGTTGATGAAAAGAATAGCAGACAGAGGTAAGCTCAAAAACTTAGCTTGTACTCCAAGTCTTTCCCAGAAGTTTATTGAAATGCACACTGCACATCAGTCTTGACAATGACCAGGAAAGCCTGCTCATAGAAAGAGAAAATTTTACAACTGGCAAAATCCTATATTGGAGAGAATATGCTTTAAATAAATATACCAGAAAATTTCATATTACAACTTTCATAGACTTTTCATGTTATCTTTATATGTACATAAATATATGTTGATTATTTATGAAAGTATTAGAAGGAAATTTTTCATATAATGATTCAAGTTCCATAAAAGTACACTGTTGATGGAAGTGTTCTACAAAAGATGGTGGCCACGTGCCCACACCGTTGTGATGTGCCGACGCCGCTGGGTCTTACACTTCGGAATGCTGAAAATGTAACATAGTCGGTTTTGTTATCTGAGTTTTACCTTGATGTAAAAATGAATGACCACACCCAAAAAAGCTTGACTGTTTTTTATTTTAAAATTTTGTGGAAGGTAAAGGAGAAATAATACTTTTGAATGACTTCCAATTGGGTTTACAGCAGATGAGATGGAAGCAGCTTATGTAGGAGGTGGGCTTTTAACCTTAGAAGCTTCTGAGTCTGATTCTCTATCAGTGTTTATGCCTATGGTTAGTCCATATGCCTGTGCGCCTTCCTTCACAGATTATTATGTTCTTCTGTATAATAAATCCAAATAAAAATGTTTTAATTAGAAAAATTAAATAGTTTATTTCTGTGTCCTGCAATAGACTTTAGAAGTTCTGAAAATTGAAATTTTTTTACATAAAAACCACTATTAATTTTGAGTGTTTTTCAAACACCAGTGTATAGTCTGTTCTCCACCTTCCGAGTTTCTGTATCTATGAGTTCTTGTACTTGCTAAAATTTATTTGTAACCCCAAAACCAGTAGTCATGGCACTTTTATAGTCATACTTAGAGTGACACGAGTTTGAATCCCATCACACATTCCCAGCTAATAGTGGAACAAGGTAATACTCTGCCTTCATACTGTACACAAGTGCCCTTTCCAAATTCTATATGGTGCAATGTTTTTATGAGGTTTGGGGGTGCTTAAAAAGCATAATGTTAGTGCTGACTAGTGTTGCTAAGTGCAAGAAGGGAGTGTGTCTTGTGGAAAAAATATGTGTTAGATAAAGCTCCACTGAGACAGGAGTTACAGTACTGTTTACTGTGACCTCAGGTGAATGAGTCCACATGTGTTATTAGTATGGTGTGTTTAAATTGAAACACATAAAATAAGGTCATATCTTAAATCAGTTGACAAAAATGTGACTAATGGCTCTTAGGAACCTAACTAGTGTTTTCCTTAGGGGCAAGTGGCTCAGAATTCACTAAATTGAAGTGATACTACAGAACTATCCCAGATAACAAGAATTAATTGTATATAACATTGCATTATTAGACCATAGACTTGTTCATTGATATAGGTTGGTAATGATGAAATATCTATTATTTTGGACAGATGACTATACTTGAGAACATTTCACTTAAAAAATAGTTTTCAGATTTAGTTAAAATGGAATGCTCTTCCACAGAGATGAGCAGGAAGATAAGTGAGCCAGCCCACATCTTGTTTCGATCCCCTCCATACATAAGGGTTCTTCCCTTTCCTGTTTCGTGTTTGGGGATTTGATTAAGAATTCATTTGAAAACAAGATGCCGCTACGTTAGGGGGGAAAAAAAATTTGAAAGTAATATCTTGATTAGTTCTTAGTAAGGCTGAAGTAAAATATTTTCCTACATGAATGATTTTCTTTTAAATGATTCCAAGCACAAACTTAGTTTCTCAAAAATAATATCCTAGCAACCTACCAGAGCCAGAAACAGCATTTGGCCTGTGATGCCCTTATTGTACTGAAAACTGGTCACAAAAGTGAGAAATATTTTTTTTAAAGATTTATTTATTTATACAAGCACTGGAATACCGGCCAGAGGCACGGGAGGGTGAGAGAATCCACCAGAGACAGAGCAGGGAGCAGAACAGGCAGAAGGACCGAAATACACTGCTGAGGGGAGCAGCAGGCGAGACAGGAGTGGTCTGCCGCACCATGTGGGAATCTTCTGGGCGGGAATCAAATCGGTGTTGTGGAGGATGCTGACAGCTTCACAGCACTGCGCTCAACCCGCTGCACCACCAGGGAGGCCAAAAAAAAGTGAGAAATATTAAGAAAAAGCTCTAGGTCTGACTAGATTTCAGTCAGTTGTCATCTTTTCTCCTTTGAATTAGTATTGGGAAAGAATCCTTTATTCTTTAGTGCAGAACAGTTCTAAAGAATGTCATTGTACTGTTGATACCAGGCTTTTTCTTTGTTTACAATCATTTCTATTAAGTAAACTTGAGACATACAAATTATTTATAACCCTTTTGAAAGCAGATGTTCATCAGTATGAAGAGTATTACTGCAAGTATATGGAGAAGAAAGAAACTTTCTGTGAGACTTACCATTTTCTGTCTCCTAGAGCCAAACTTACTGAGTGGCACTGCGCACAGTGTGAACAAAAGAGGCGTCAAAAGGCGAGACCTGGATGTTGAAGAGCTTAGAGAGATTCTTTCTTCTCTTTTACCTTTTGTGCGAATGGACCACATCTTACCAATAAACAGTGAAGTCCTAAGTGATGCAGTAAGTGCCTTTCTTTGTTATCATTGTAAATACTTTGTTACTTACAGAATGTTGCGAATCTATAAATTCCATGAGGACAGAGGCCGATGTCTGTTTTGCATCAGACTGTGCTCCCAGCATCTGGCATGTGGCGCCAATAATTGTTTAGTGGATGAGAGTTGCGCATGTCTCACATTTCCCAGGGGTTGTTTTCTAGCGGAGTTCATTCAGCCATTTATCAGTATAGATCCTTATTCACAAAAGAAAAGGTAGAAATTACCTTTGGAGACTATTCAAGAACACCAATAAATTAGAACAGGAGAGAGGGATATTGGTTCAATGTAAAAAAGGAAGAATGAATTTTTTTTTTTTAAGATTTATTTATACAAGCACTTGGTACAGTTAAGAAGTGTCGGGGTGGGGGGTTGGTGAGAGAATTCACCAGAGCCAGAGTGGGGAACAGAACAGGCAGAGGGACCGAAATACACTGCTGAGGGGAGCAGCGAGCATGACAGGAGAGGTCTGCGCGCCATGTGGGACCCTCGCCGGCAGCCGGGGATCAAACCAGCACTGCCGAGGCTGCTGGCAGCTTCACAGCCCAGTGCTCAATCACTGCGCCATCGGGGGAGGCCTGGAAGAATGAATTTTAAAGCCAAATTTAAAACACGTATAATTGTTCATATTAGTGTTATAAAAATTTCTTCACAAATTGGTTTATAACTTTAATCTTAAACACACCATGGTGGTTTTTTCAGTTGCACAGATACATAAAAGTTTAATATTTGGAATCTGGAAAAAACTGATAAGAATTTTTTTCAAGTGCTTCAAAAAGAACGTAATGAAGGAAGGATAACTTCCAGAATATAAAATATATTTTAGAATACTATTTTATCTGTGATACTAGCATAACAGACAAGACAACAACCCAGACAAGAGATTCCAGTAATTAAGAATCAAACATACGGTAACACGTTTTTGCAAATTATTGTAGTCCTACACTGAATGTTGGTGGGGAAGGAAAGACATGTTGAAAGGTAAACCCTAATTCCGCTTGCATGCAAACTGCATCCCTGCTAGACTGAAGAATTAAATACTAAATTGAAGATGGGAATACTAGAAGAAAACAATTAAATATGGACTCACTGATTAGAAACAATGTCCAGTCTCACTAAAATCACACACACCCCAAAGAGCAAAATAAAATGGTAATCTATCATTTATTACCCATTAACCAGTAGTTTTTAAAATAATAGTACTGCTCCATAGGAGTAGGATAGCGAGTGTTTTGGTAGCATTGTCATTATGTATTTGGAAATAACCTAAATATCTAATAACAAGGAAAATAAAAGTACATCATGGTACGGTTATTCACCAGAGTGTTTTGCTGCCCTAAACAGTGGTTATAAAGACTAATAATTACAACATGGAAAATGCTAATGATGAAATATATTTTTTAAAAGAAGGGTATAAAATATGTAGATTTATGTATTCTAGAATAAAGTAAAAATTAATTTGAAGAAGACTATACGAAAAATACATCAACATTATTACATTTTCTCTTTCTAAATAATATATAACATTAGTTAAAAACAATTTTAACTAATGCTGCAGTTAGACATTTACTGTATTTAACAGTAATATTGGAGAAACTGGTTGTGTTTAAAACTTGAGGCCCCAAATCAAATTGAATTCTGAATTTGGTTTAGAAAATATATTTTAGAATTTGTTTAGCAGTCTTAGAAAATATTAACCTCTACTCTTAATTCCTTTCAAAATACATGGTAAGTCTACTAACAAGGGCATGACCGTAATACTCTCTCTCAGCACTGTGCCTCACCTTCATTTAATCCTCATAAGCACTTTATGAGCTGTAGGTTCTTGATTTATATTTTCCTGGTACAAGCAAGGAAACTGGCCAGCAGGTTGGTTAGTTAGTTGTGTAGAGCCCCATCTCCAGGGGCATCCAGGAGCCCTTCCAGGGAGATGCAGGTCAAAGAAAGTGTGTATATCACACATTTTTGAGTAAGGTTTTGAGCCAGGTCTGCCTCCCCTATTGCCCCTGCCCTGTACAGAAGGCCTATATCCCTTTACTGTAGACAGCAGCCTGGCCCAGGATGTTCTTGTTTTGTCTTGGGGGGGCGGCAAAGGGAAGCCAAGTGAGGATGGAATTAGTTGCTAGATGAGTACGGGGAAATGAAAATTGATTTTTGTTTAAGAGTTCAAACAGTTAGTCTACTTCATTACATTTTTAATTAATATAGCTCTTACTTTAAAAACCTCAGCTATTTAAAAAGACAGAACTTGTGAACTGACCATAGATTTAAAGTAAACATCCAGGGAGGGAGGGGTCAGAAGAAGAGAGGGAAGAGCACCAGGGGCTGCGGGGATGGCTCACACCTGCTGTGGTGGTGGGAGAACTGGGGACTGCACCTGAGGCTCTGAGAACAAGGATATAAGAAAAGGAATAAATATAATTTTAAAAAAAAGCACAACTTCTCTATTTAGAGAAAAATGGGAAATTATAGTACTTTTTTATTGATGAATTCTTTTTATTAAACATTTAAAATATTTTTATATTTCACATATATCCTAAGTACGTATTTAGAAGGTGAAGTCAGGGCATTTTGATAGTTATAATTATTTTTATGTTAGTAGTTTGTCTTGCTACACAAATCTCTAGTTTATCAAAAATATATTTTTTTTTTCCCCAAGATGAAAAGAGGCTTGATTAGTACCCCTCCATCAGATATGCTTCCTACATCAGAAGGTGGAAAGTCGAACGCCTGGTTACGACAAAAGAATGCCGGAATTTACGTTCGTCCTCGTCTGTTCTCGCCCTACGTGGAAGAAGCCAAGGTAATGAAAACCATTTCAAGATACTAGGCTGCTTTCTTCCCAACCATAAACAGAAAGATATTTATCTTAGTATTATTTAAATATTTGGAAATAGCCTCAATGTCCAATAAAAGGGAAATGAAAGTAAATTCCCCTAGTTCAGTTTCTCAACAGCCTAGTTTTCTGAAATGTTTAATTATCAAGCATATTTTTATAACTTAGGTCATGTTAAACTGAACTTTTATCATTTTAGTAGCCTTGCAAATTAATTTGAATTTTTTTTTTTCTTTTTACTGAAATGCTGTGGTTTTGTGATCTGCAAGATGGGGAAAGTGTTCTGAGAAGATTGTAAATATTTTGTCTTTCTTTGTAAAGTAAACTAATGCCATGATTTCTCATAATCTTGTTTCTGTAATTGGCTAATTTTTGGAAATTGTGTTTAGTTTTAGAATAAGTACATAAATTTAGACAAAATTTCAGGTCTGTTAAGTAGTTGGCATTATGTGTTATAGTACAAAGAACTTTCCAAGAAAGTAATGTGAATAATGTGAAAATGAAACACTGTAAATTTTATTACCTGAATTCGGCCATAAGAAACTATGGAGGTGGCCTTTTGAGGAACTGACAGTCTTTGAAAGTCAGAAATCACTTAAACTTTTTGATATAAATTAACAGACAGAGCAATATTGGGGTTTTAATTAAGTTTTCTTAATACTTTTCTTGTTTTTATCAGAGGTCTCTAGTTTAAGATGTATGAAAGGATTGTGAGAAGTTTATTTTATTGACAAGGATGATAGGCTAACTTTTGTTGATATGTTGATATTTTAAATGGTTCTAAAACATGGGAAAAGCAGAAAGATTAGGTCTGGTCTTTTGGAAATAAGTTCAGTGCATAAAGTCACTCAGGTAGCTGAGACCTTTACAAAAGGTTAAGTCTGGCCATAAAAGGTCAGTAATAAACTAGACCTACTGTCAACATCCTCTCTGTCTCACACAGCAGTAACCTAATCTGGTAGTCATCTTAGAACTTCCCTGTTCCTCAGATCGCTGAACATAAGCTTAAGTAGATAATTGTTCCCAGTCAATTTTTATATATTGTGTCATTTTACCCATGCTGCAGTTTGGAGATAGAATCTGTTGAATTTAATATCAGTGTTTAATATTATGTATTTTGAGCACTTGTTGGATCTTATAATTAGTCCATGTAAACATTTTCTTTATAGTAATTTTATATACAATTTATTTATGAGTAATTTTATATCCCTCCAAATTTCAAATATATTAGTAAAACAAAGTTGTCAAAAATAATTGTTTCCTTCAAAAATGGTCCCAAAAGATTCCTTAAAAATTAAAGAGGTTGCTGTACTTTCTCCTTTCATCGCTAATTTTAAACTTTATATGTTGGAAAGAGCAAATTAATTCTCTTTTTTATATGATGATAATAATCTATTTCAAATGTGATTTAACAGAGATCAAGGGTTGACCAATTCTGTTAATACTGAATTGTTATTTTAGTCAGTACTAGACGAGATGATGGTGGAACAAACAGATCTTGTACGTTTGCGAATGGTTAGAATGTCTAATGTGCCAGACACGCTTTACATGGTCAGTAATGCCGTGCCCCAGTGCTGTCACATGATCAGCCACCAGCAGATCAGCAGTAACCAGTCCAGCCCTCCTTCAGTGGTAGCCAATGAAATTCCAGGTAAGGCATTTGTATTTAAATGAAGAATCTGATTATGGTTTTTTTTTTTTTAATAGAGGCATGTTTTATTTATTTATTTGTTTGTTTGTTTGTTTTGTTTATACATGCACTGGGTACAGTCAGAAGCGCGGGAGGGTGAGAGAATTCACCAGAGCCAGAGCGGGGAGCAGAGCAGGCAGAAGGACCGAAGTACACTGCTGAGGGGAGCAGCGGGCGGCAGGAGAGGTCTGCGCGCCATGTGGGACCCTCCTCCGGTGGCCGGGGAGCAGCTGGGGATCGAACTGGCACTGCAGAGGCCGCGGGCAGCATCGCAACCCAGCGCTCAACCACTGCGCCACCGGGGAGGCCCGAATCTGATTGTGTTTTACCTTTAGATAGGCTGATTTTCTCCCCACTCTCCACTACCCATTGTGCATTGTTCTCCTTAAAGAATATATACTTACAAAAAAAAAAAAAAGAATATATACTTACAAGCTAAGTTTTGTTTTATTTTGCTTTAGCAAATGTGTACAGTTTTTCAGTTACCGTTTATTCCAGTGCTGCTCAATCTTGGCCCTCTTGACATTTAGGAATAGATTAGCCTCTTTGGGGGGAACTGTCTTGTGCATTGTAGCTTTTCACAGACTGCTGGCCTGGACTCACTGGGTGCCAGAAGCTTGAATACAAACACAACCCGTTGTGACAACCTTTTAGAAACATTTTGATGTTTCTGGACATAACTAAGTGCCCAAAGAAACAAAAATCACCTCCTGTTGAGCACCACTGATTTAGAGGAATTCTGATTTATTATCAGCATAGAATATTTTGCATTGTAAGACCCTTTGGGGATAGTATTATAAATGTAACATCTTTTTTTTTTTTTTTTAAAGATTTATTTATTTATTTATACAAGCACTGGGTACAGTCAGAGGCGCAGGAGGGTGAGAGAATTCACCAGAGCCAGAGTGGAGAGTAGAGCAGGCAGAGTGATGAAGTACACTGCTGAAGGGAGCAGCAGGCGGCAGGAGAGGTCTGCGCGCCATGTGGGAGCCTCGCCCGGTGGCCGGGGATCAAACCGGCGCTGCAGAGGCTGCAGGCAGCTTTGCAACCCAGCGCTCAACCGCTGCACCACCGGGGAGGCCCTATAAATGTAACATCTTTGAGGCTACATATGCCCCCCAAAATGTTATCACCATTAGTCCCTAGTTAATCAGTTTCCTAAGATCTGCTCTGTGAATTTTATTAGAGTGAAGGCTTTTGTCTTATGACTGAGGAAATTAACCACATACTGTTACGTCCAAAACCTTCTGAGCACTTTAACAAAAGTGTCTGGTGTCAGTTTCTAAGGTAAGAAAATCAATAGTGATCCGAGCATCAGTAATTGTATAGCTCTTGCCATGTAACACTGTAAGATTAAAAATAATAAGCCAACTAGAGGATTACTAGAAATGATGCTATTCACTATCTGCTTTTAAATGTCTGTTCCAATTAAGGATAAATAAAAGATATAATGGTAGAATTTTTAATTAAGTGCATACATTTTATTCTGGGACCATCTGATCAATTGTTGCCTTCTCAGATTTGGCCACTACACATTTATTTAATGTATACATTGCAAACAGACAATTATAAGCCAGAGACATCCTGTGAGGGAGGAGGAGGGAGAGGGATCAGAGGGAGGGAGGGAGGAGCACAGGGGGCTGTGGTGATGGTACAGGGGCGCATTGGTGAAGGAAATTCTATGGGCACCACACCTGAGGGTGGGAGGCAAAGCAAACATTATGGGCACCACACCTGAGGGTGGGAGGCAAAGCAAACATTGTTTAAAAATGAACAATGAAGGCCTCCTCGGTGGTGCAAGGGGTTAAGACACAACCTGTGAAGCTACCCACACCCAATGCAGCACCGAGTTCGATCCCCAGCCGGGGGAGCTGCCCACGTGGCGCAGCAGACCTCTCCTGTCTCCCCGCTGCTCCCCTCAGCAGTGTACTTCAGTCAGTCTGCCTGTTCTGTTCCCAAATCTGTCTCTGGTGAATCCTTTCACCCCCTCCCCCCACACCTCTGGCCTGTACCCCAGTTCTTGTATGCAGAAAGAAAAGGAGGGAGAGAGGGAGGAAAGAAGGAGTAAAAAATATATAAATAAGAAAATTAAATAAAAAATAAAAAATTAGTCAAAAAAATAAAGTATACATTATATAATAATACAAAGAAATGTTTCTGTAGCTGATGTGTGCAAATTTTGGAGCTGTGGTAATTAGCACAGTTTTTATAAGCTTGAGTTAATACAATTGAATAGCAAGAAAATTTAATCTTAGAATTGACTCTCTAAAGCCCAAAGACACTTACAGTTAAATATACTCAAAAAGATGACTTGTCTTTCCTGTTGCTTAACTAATGAGACATGGCTCTGTCTGGTGTCATCCTGATTCTTTCTTTTCTGTGCCCACCACACTAATGAAAAGCTGTGCCAGACTAGCGAAGATGCCTGGTTTCTTAATCCTGGTTCTGCCACTTGATTTGTGTGATTCCACAAACTGTTTGCTTCCCTGAGCTTTCATTTCCTTGTCTGTGCAGTGGGGGGTATCTCCTTTCTAAGGTGGCTGTCAAGATTTAAGGAAGTGCCATGAGTACATGCGTGGGAGTTGCCCGGCACAAAGTAAGCATTCAACAACCCCCTTCCCAAAAGTAATAATCAATGACCACGCAATTCAGTTTGGTTCATAGGTTTGTATAGATTTGTCCCTTCTTCCCCAGCCCTTGGCCACACCCTTGTCCAGGTTCCTGTTCCTCTCTCCCGCCTTACTCCCATTCTGGCCTTTGTATCAGGGATCAGCAAACTCTTTCTGTGAAGGGCTCGATATAGCAAATATTTTAGGCTTTGTGCAGCACTTCAGCCCTGCCAATTCAGCATGGCTGATACCTAAACAAGTGGGCATGGCTGGGTGCCAGTAAAACTTGACTTATGAAACAAGTGGCAGACGTGATTTATTATTCTATAGGCCATTCTGCCCACCCCTGCCTTACACAAGCCTCAGGGTATAGTCCCACATCATAGCTCTGAACCGTCCTTCCCCTGCACAGGCATTGCCTGTGCTATACGGGAGACCATATAAATTCCTTACCATGACATACTGGGTCCTTCATAATCTGCCCTAACCCATCTTTCTAACCTCTCTCAATACTCTTCTTGTTTATACCTTTGAACCCTCCGTTTTATTAGCTGTACCAGCTTGTGCCAGGTTGTCTCACACTTGACATTTTGGCACGTGGCCGATCCTTCTCAGAGAGCCTTCACTGTGCTGTGCCTGCCTCTGCTCCCCTTGTTCATCAAGTCTCAGGCTTCACCCTGTGTCGGAAGCCACCCTCCCTGCCTGCAGTTGGGTTGGGAGCCCATTCCTCTGAATCCCAGAAGCTTCCTTCATGTATTTCTCTCCATAACCACTGATGGCCCTTTACTGGACTGGTTTTCTTAGTTTATGTCACTAAAACCAGAGCTCTTTGAGTACCCTAATAACTGAGCCCACTCTCCGCTGCATAGTCAGGACTCAAAAAAATACTTAAATTTAAAACACTGTGTTTAAAGGACTTACAAAATATCCTGAGATTCAGAGGGACTATATGTAAGGAAAATCTTATTTCAGCTAGTACTAACCTAATACAGCTTAGGAGTTCTTTGGGATGATCAAGAGCCATTTGGGCACAGTGAAATTTTCCTACCTTGACAAATAACCGGAAGTATATAAATGAGTGTGGTGCCAGGAAGCTAAAGTATCTGCAAGAAATGTGTAAGAAAACACATGCTTTTTCCCCTGTGCGCAGTGGACGTCTTTTGTGTACTCAGGTATTTTGCCTCCACACTGTTTTTCTTCCTGCAGTTCCTCGTCTCCTCATTATGAAAGACATGGTGAGACGCCTGCAGGAACTCCGACACACCGAGCAGGTGCAGAGAGCCTACGCTCTGAACTGCGGTGAAGGGGCCACCGTCAGCTATGAAATTCAGATTCGAGTGCTGAGAGAGTTTGGTCTCGCAGATGCTGCTGCAGAGCTCTTGCAGGTAAGAAAAGCTTTCCATTATTTAAATAGGGGACCTTAATCTTGATCATCACACAGGCGATATTTCAGTCCTCCCAAGGAGCCCTCTGAGCGCGTACTTACCCTTGCACAGCCTCTGGCTTCTCAGATCACCTGAAAGTGTCCATTCCTTCTCCCCACCCTTCCCATGAGAGCTGGGTCTCTTCTGGCTCAGCTGCTGGTCGGCTAGTAGGCTTTGAGCAAGTCACCTAGTGACTCTGGAGCGTCAGTCAGCTTCCTTACCTGTAAATGGATTATTGTGGAGGTAAGAGTTGCTGAATATAACTCACAACAGCTGTGTCCCTTGCCAGTGGTGATGCTGAAGTTCATGGTGTGTGTGCCCAAGAGGGTAAAAGAGAAAATATAAAATCCTGCCCCTCCATGCCTCTCTTTCTTCCCTGGTCTGGTGGCTGCATTTCCAGGTTGGCCTACTAATACTACTTCCAGGTGCACGTCTCCTTCCCCTTATTTCAAGAAATTTTGGCTGTGGTTTTAAATCCTGTGAGCTTAAAAATCAAGGAATGAGTGGTTTTTTTAGCTAGCGGAAAAAAATAAAACCACATTTCCAGTAATTATTAGGTACATAATGCAATAAATAGCTTTGGTTTTGAAACAGAGGTAGAAAGTACAAAGTACTCTGCTCACAGCCACTAAATCAGACCCTAAAATAAATATTTCATCTCGTTGAGTGATTGAAGTGTTTTCTTGTCGCTTCAACACCCACACCATTAGCCTGAGAGCTGCACTGGTTGTAGGAAGAAGGCCATTTGTGGGTCTCTGATGTTCAGTTTTGCTAGGATTTCCATCCCTAAAATGGTCTTATTTTCTACTTATTTCTGTTCTCTTTGCCATTCTGAACTGTATCTTAAATTTTATTAAAGTTTTGTAATTTAAGTATTGCCAATAATGTTTACTAAAATGTTTATCAAATGGTTATCTGTAATAGGTAGGGAATCATATTTCCCTTTTATTTCAGACAAAGAATGAACACATGCTTTGTCAGAGAACTCTGGGAGGATGCCATTACGTGCTTTTTTCCTTTTGGTGTTTAATGGTAATTTAATTTTCTTAACAAAGGTTAGGTTTATTATTACTATTATTATTATTTGCATTAACACATAATCTCTTGCAAGAGATTATTGACCTGCTTGCTGGAATATTCAGGTAAGTGCTCTCTGTGATGGCGCCCTCAGGCAATGTAGACTGCACGCTGCCCTAGTGCACTGTTATCAAGGTCATTTTTTCTTGGTATGGTTTGCTTTCTGCTCCTGCTGAATGTGGTTTTCTTCAGGACTCATTTAACTCAGCCTGTGAATTTCCATCTAGGAAATCTTAACAATTACCTTTTTTGCTTTTAATCCTAGAATCCTCACAAGTTCTTTCCTGATGAACGCTTTGGGGATGAAAGTCCACTCTTGACAATGAGACAGTCTGGGAGATGTCGAGTTAACAGTACCCCTACTGCGGAAACCATGTTTACAGATCTGGACTCTTTTGTGGCCTTCCATCCACCCTTGCCGCCTCCACCACCTCCATACCACCCCCCAGCTACTCCAATCCACAATCAGCTCAAGGCAGGCTGGAAACAGAGACCTCCCAATCAGCATCCTTCACGTTCGTTTTCTTATCCCTGCAATCACTCGCTGTTTCACTCCAGAACCGCTCCTAAAGCTGGCCCCCCTCCCGTCTATCTGCCAGGTGTTAAAGCAGCAGCACCTGATTGTACCAACACCACAGGCCTGGGGAGACAGACAGTAGCTGCTGCTGCCGCTGCCGCTGCCTCCACAGCAGCAGCAGTTGAGAAACAAGTGGTAGGTTGGAACTTCAATAACTTACCTAAAATAAAAAGTTGGTGGAATGTTAGAAGTGAGTCCCTGGCCCCAGGAGCCCTGCTGGACTCAGCAGTGCCCAGAAGTTACTAACAAGCTGAGGCATGGACCTGAGGGACATGGAAAGAGAAAGAAATGCCTGGTGTAGGTGAATGCGGAAGGACAGGGAAGAGAGACTAGAGAGACTAGAGGTGTACTTGGTGCGAGAAGTTAAGTGTCTTACCTGTAAGTTTATTCACAGGTTTTGGGGAAAGGCAAGGTCACTGGATGACACCAGTTTCATAATGTTCTACTCAAGCTCATGTCTAGGAGCTCTTCCTGACTTCAGTTCAGTTCTCCCAAATGCTTTGAATGGCAGGTTACTTGGAACTAAGAATAACAGTCGGAACAAGAAGGGAGGAGACAACCCCATTCAAAAAATGGGCTGAGGGACCTCCATGGTGGCGCAAGGGGTTAAGTACCACACTATGAAGCAATCCGCAGCCTCTGCAGCACGAGTTCGATCCCCAGCCAGGGAGCAACCCACATGGCGCGGCTGACCTCTCCTGTCTCCCTCGCTGCTCCCCGTGTTTCAGGCAGGCAGTCTGTCTGTTCTGTTCCCCACTCTGTCTCTGGTGAATCCTCTCACCCCCCACATATCTGGCCCGTACCCCAGCTCTTGTATGCATAAATAAATAAATCGTAAAAAAAAAAATGGGGGCCTACCTGGTGGTGCAGCAGTTGAGCGCTGGGTTGGGAGGCTGCCCGCAGCCTCTGCAGCACCGGTTCGATCCCCGGCCGCAGAGTGAGGGTCCCACATGTTGCACAGACCTCTCCTGCCACCCGCTGCTCCCTCAGCAGTGTATTTCGTCACTCTGCCTGCTCTGCTCTCCATTCTGGCTCTGGTGAATTCTCTCACCCTCCCACGCTTCTGACTGTACCCAGTGCTTGTGTAAATAAATAAATAAATCTTTAAAAAAAAAAAATAAAAGGGGCTGAAAAGTGGTCCTCATGCATGTCCCTGCTCTGGCAGGCTGCCCATCAAAGCCCTCTGACTGGGCACAGTAGCAAGTATGAGCAGCTGGTAAATGAAGGGAGAATTCTTTGCTTTATTTTGCATTGCGTTAGGGATTGAATTTTGTTTTATATAATATAAATTACAATACATTGGGGCAGGATGTCATAAAAGTCCTCCTCAGTTACATGCCATTAGTAACATTCATTATAGAGGAAAACAAAAGATTCAGGAAATCTTCATTAAAATATGATTTGAAATCTATGGACTATAGTAGACCTTGGTGTGGTTCAAATTGTGACCTTTGCTTTCTATACATCCTTCCCTGCTCTCCCCGCTGCCCACCCCACCTCCCAAAAAAGAAACAACAAAGGTTGATAGTGTTTGATAAACCAAACCTCCATCCTATTAGCCCTGGGCTCTACAATTCAAAAGATTTTGTTTTATATTTTAAATAAAACTCTTAATTTAAAAAAAAAATATTTTTGTGTAGAAGAGCTGGGGTGTAGGCCAGAGATGCAGGAGGTGAGAGCATTCACCAGAGACAGAGTGGGGAGTAGAACAGGCAGACTGACTGAAATCCACTGCTGAGGGGAGCAGCAGGCGAGGCAGGAGAGGTCAGCTGTGCCACATATGGGTCAGCTCCCTGGCTGGGGATCGAATTTAGTGGTTATAGTGCTGAGATTTAACCCCCAGGCCACCAGGGAGACCCCTTAAATAAAACTCTTAAGAGGTATTTGAATGCTCATTGCAATCTTGATTGCAATTGGAAACAACCTTAATATGTAACAGTGGGAGAATGGTTAATTAAGTCATGTCTCATTGATCCATTGGGATATTACAGTGATTTAACTGGTAATGTCAAAGAAAATTTAGTTACCAAATTTTATATGCATTACATTTTATTAAAATGAGTAATATTGTGCAAAGGGAAAAAAAGGTCAGAGAAATACCTTGAAAAGCTAAAGGTGGGGGGTCTCTGCCTTTGTTTTCTATATTTTTATCATTTTTACAAATAAGCATGGATTACTTTTCTAATGAGACAAAGGCGATGAACATCATTCTTACAAAGAGGAACTTGTGGGCCTTTTGATTTTTAATCCCCCTGCTTCTGTATCTGTTTGCAGTGTACGCAACCTGTGCTAAATGATCTAATGCCAGACATCGCCATGGGCGTGTCCACACTGTCCCTCAAGGACAGGAAGCTTCCAGAACTTGCTGTCGATACAGAATTAAGCCAGTCAGCTTCTGAAGTAGGACCGGGGCCTCCCCAGCATCTATCATGTATTCCACAGAGACATATACACACTTCTCGAAAGAAACACATGCTAGAGCAAAAAACAGATGCTCGTGAAAATCAGCAGGAATATCCAGATTTCTATGACTTCTCAAATGCTGCTTGCAGACCTTCTACTCCAGCTCCTGGCCGACACACCCCTTCCCCTTCACATGGTGGGTATCTTGGTCCCGACTTGTATAGCCACAATAAGGCATCACCAGGTGGCTTAAAGTCAGCCTACCAGACCTCTCCTAAAAAGCAGGAAGAAGGTAGGAGAGAGTATCCACTTTCCCCGGACGGGCATATGCACAGGCAGAAGAATGAGCCGATACACCTCGATGTCGTTGAGCAACCTCCGCAGCGGGCAGACTTTCCTTCGGCAGCCCCAGACAGTGCTGGCAGCGGTCCAGCCCATGTCCGGGGACGAACAGCAGTAGAAACGGACTTGACTTTTGGGCTGACTTCTAGCAGACCTTCACATTCTGCATGTAGCTCTGAAGCTCCCGAGGAGAGATCCGGGAGAAGAATGGCAGACAGCGAGTCTCTGGGCCACGGAGCTCAGCGAAACGCAGAGCTGGAACGGGAAGATTCGATGAGCAGAGGAAGGAGGTCACCGAACAAGCCCGACTTCCTCTACAAAAAGTCCGCCCTCTGAGAGCAACCTCCACGTCGTCTGTGCCTGAGATGTGAAACATCCCATTTCCTGATGTGACCCGACAACTTAGAGACCAGCCTATCGATGCCAGCTGATAACTTAGTCTCACGTTATTTTATTCCAGTTTTTGTATATACATGTTTATGAGACATGGCATGCTAAGAGGGTTGTTTTGAATGCTGCATCTGTTTTGTGTTTGAACAATTGTGTGGGGAAGCAATTTTTAAGAGCAAGCAGGCTGGCACTTTTTTTTCTCTTAACAAATGATGGAATTTTTTTGCACTTGTACTTTTATTTTATCTGTATTGATTTTATATCAGTATGTTAAACACTTTATTGCCACATTGAAAGAACTGTATTTTCATACTTTTTTGCATTTTACCTTTCATCTCCCAGTTTCCAAGTGCATTGAACTGCACACCAAGATGTATTTTCTTACGAAATAGTTCTGTGTTTATTTTTAATTATAGAAATTCCAAAGAACAGCACATCAAAATGCTCCTCTCTTTTCAGTCATTGTTTTAGTTCAGAAATCTTCCCTGCTCAACCTCCATAATCCACTGTCATTTTTTAAAATAAGTCTTGGGGGCTGGTCTTGGGGCTGGTCTTCATTCCTCCAGCGGGAGCCCCTGCAGGATCCTGAAGTTTTCTAGTTCGGTAAACAGCAGAAAGGAGTAAAGCCTTTTGTACCCAGGCTCCAGCTGCTGCTTTGCTCACAGCATGGACGCTGCCAGAATAACTGCAGGTTCTGGAGTCATAAAGCAGCGGAAGTCTGGAAGTAACTTCGGGGTGAGACTGCGGGATTTCGGATTCTGAGCGTCCCTCTCGGCTGAGCGGGGAATGACTGCTTGCTGCCTTCAGTTGTCTTGCTCTCTGTGGGGAAAAAACACAAAAACAAAAAGGGCTTCAGTCTTCCGGATGTCGTTTGGTGTTCGTAAGCATATGTTTTCTTTTAAGTGTTTTTCAGTGCGTCTGGATTTTGGTGTCCCATAAACAGTTGTTGCGTAATGCATAATGCTTTGTCACCAGAAAAGAAAAAGGAATTTTTTTTTTTTTTTTTTTTTTTTTTTGCAGTGAAACACTACATGTCCTACTTGAACTCCACTGGGGAAGCTGGTTTGGGATTCTGCTAAACCACTGAGCACATGGGATCTTTAGGATTCTCTCCCTTGGAAGGGCAATGTGTGAGCTAAGGACTGTTTCTTCCTTACTCTCCAATGTAAATATATTTAGTATTTGAGTTTTTTAATCACTTCAACATTATTTGAGCACTCACTTTGTATTTTTACACACGCATACACACACAATCGTAGCACTTAGAAGAAAAGAGGCTTTCTGAACATTCCCTCACGTGAAGGCTGTTCGGGGGCCTCTTTCCTATGTATGTGTGTGTGTGTATATATATGTAAGCCTATATAGATAACTAGGAATCACTCACACTCACTCTAAAAACTATGCAGGGCTAGGCAGCCTTTACAAGCTACCATATAAATGAATTACATGCACTTTTAAGTAAATAGGTTTCTATTGGGTGTCAACAACTCTGATTTCTCCTGAAACTGTAGTTTCTCTTACAGACTTTTCCTACTTTACCCTGTGGATATACACTCAGGAATAATCTGATATTTTAAAAAATCCTAACAGTAATAGTCTCGAAGATGGGAGGCACGTCGGGCGCCCACTGACCCGCCCCTGCTCACGGTCGGCGCAGAGCGAGCCGGCGCGCGCCGGGCCCCACTGCAGAGCCAGCACTAATCTACTGTAAGTCGGCTGCGCGTCACCTTGGAGGCTCCTTTTTTTAAAGATAGAACAACATAGGATTCTTCTTTTTTAGGAAGTTTAACTCTTGTAATAGAGGATGGTGTCTTTTAAAGCCAATCTCAGTCTGTCTCTTCAGAAGCAAAAGTTGTTCATTCCGCCATATTGCTTCGTATGTGTGCGTGTGTGTGTGTCTTGGTACACACTGCTGATGAGCGTTATTTGGATCCAATTTTAAATTTCTGTTCTGAATTCAGCCGAGGCTGCAAATAAGACTGGGCAGAGTTAGTTCGGGCGGGAAAGTACTTTCTCATCTTTGACCTGTTTTTTAAAAACTGCAGCGCAGAGCTTTGATGCCACACACTCACTTTTCTGAAAGTTTATTAAATATTCTTTCATATCCCCAGGATGTAATTGTAAAATAAGTGGCCACTATTCATAGCTTTATTTTATTTATGAAGGTATGACTTACTCTGTTACCTGGCTAACTGCGTGTAGAGAAACTGCTTTACTCCACAGCAGTGTGGACTGATGGCACCTGCAGAAGGTAAAGGGACGTGGTTGTGTGTGTCTGTGAAGGGTGGTGAATAGGGCAGGTGGCCTTTGAACCCATCTATTCAATCTCTTTTAATGCTTATTACTAAGCATTAAAGTCTTTTCATCTTTTGATGCTGTACTAAGATAAATGTGAAGTCTACGTAAGACTGTTCTCAGAAAAAAAATGTATCTATAGGTATACCATCAAATTTAGGCCCCAGGAACTGGCATTTTACTTGGCATGGAAATGTCACGAGAACCAAATCTCAAAACACCAGATCTCCTCTTGAGGCCACAGACAATCAGGCCGCAGACAATCCACCTTCGGTGCCCTCTGTGTCGGGGTCAGAGAATTCCCGTGTAGATCCAGGAGCGGAAAATGAAGAGTCACCTTTCTTCATGATGCTCTTGGTCTGTTCCTATATTTTTGTGATTTTGGTGACTGTTGTAAGTTCAAAGTCACCTGTGGCCCCTAAGGGGGAGAAAATAGCAGCATGAAAAACAAAGGTTACTCCTGAGTAGTAGTTTTCCGTGTATCATACCCCTGGAGCTTTTTCTAGCCACGCGTCCCTAGACCCCAACTCTCCTGACATTTTGATAACCAGTTAAATTTTAAGGGTTTTCAATGAGTTCTTTTATATTTAACTCTACAAAGAACTCAGTGACACTTTGTTTTGTTTTGTTTTTGTTTTTTTTTTTTTTTTGCTTCCTCAGAAACTTACTACAATTGCTGTCTTTTATAGAATTTGTTTTTGACTTGTTCAAGTTCTAGCCATAGGCAGGACTTGTCCATTGGAACTGAGGTGGTGATTCAGAGTACGAAGGGCTGAGGGATGCAGCAGCAGCAGCAGGGGACACACGGTGACCTCTGTCAGGCTCTTGAGTGAAGGATTAGCATTCTCAGTAACTACTCGGCAAAATCCATTTTTCATAATGTTTAATCTGCCCTGTAGGGAAAATGTGTTTCATGAAACACATGTAAGATACTCATTTTGCAATTCTAAGGCATTCATGTGTCCAGCTTAGAACTCACGTTAAAGGGATACGTTTATTTGACTTTTTAAAAAATTGAGTTGACTTTCAAGTTTCTGCTGAAAATTACTGTTAAAATAGCAGTGATGGGTGCTATTCCCGGTTCTGCAATGGTTTACTTTGTCTACTAAGAATTTACTTTGAAACCTCATTATAGATCATCTTACTAAAAGAATTACCACACACACCGCTAAAAGGTATTTTACTGTTTTCCATTAACACTTGTGTGAACAATGTTTTATGAAATGTTGTCTTTTCGTCTGATTGCAGTAGCTGTCATGTAATTGTTGTGTTGGCAAGTCTTTTGATTTTTTTTTCCTCTAAAAAACCCAAAACTGTGTGTCAATCTTCCATGTTCTGAATATTATAATGCTGTGGCTGTTTCTGTAGAACGATGACTTGCACGTGTGTGTCTTGAAAATAACCTCGTGTTCGCGTGCTCATGTGGGTTCTGTCTCAGAGGCGAGCTCGGGCGCTCTGGACACTTCGTCGTGCCCCCCACCAGCTGCGCACCTGGGTTCCACGGGCAGGCGGCCCCAGCAGCCTGCCCTGAGACGGGGCGGCTGAAAGACAAAGATTCCCCACTCCATGTGCTGTTTCTGTGCCACAGCTTTACTTCCAAGAGGTGGTATCTTCTCCAACACTGCATTTCTTGTGGTTGTGCTGTTACTGGTATAAAGTCAAGTGCCTTCAATGCTAAAGGCTCAGAAATTTTTCTTAAACTGATTTCCTGTCCTATGCAAGTGTTTTCTACAACCTGCATAACTAGTACTTTGTAAAACTTGTTTACGCTTCAATTGTACATAGTGTTTTTTAAAGAAATATATAGTATTTTTATTTAGGTACCTCCAGACTTGAATTGGTCCGTGTGAAGCATTGTAAAACGATACGTTCTCTTATGAGTATCATCACGGTTGTACAAAGGTTTTCACTGGTTCTATTTTTCTACTGTTACTGATGAGCATGTACCACTGACTCTATCCCGCACATAGTTGGCATTTCAAATAAACGGCTTGTATAGAACCTGCTGAGTTGGAGAGTCTGTTCTGGCAGTGTGGCCGGCTCCCCTGCCGCGACGCTCCTAGGACGGCCTGGGAGGACTGACTAGGCGAAGCTGCCCCCTTCCTGGGATGTCAGTTAATCACGGGCTTTCAATTATTTTTGTTTTCTAGGAAGATCTGTGTTTTCATTTGAATCCTCTTTTTCTATCATTTCACTGGGCATTTGTGAAAGACTTCAAGTTACACATTGGTGCAGAAAGCCTCCAGAGGCTCCCTCCACCTCACAGGAACAGGACACTCCCGCAGCCCGGGCTGCAACCTACACCCTCAACTGCATCCTCTCCCCTCCCTCCCAACCCCCCCATAGTAGAAGGAGGTTTGACCCTCCTTCCTTCAGACCCCCTTGCTCTGGAGTCCATCTGCCCGGCTGGTGAGCTCTCTTGCTCTGGCGGTGGCTCTTGTAACCCACGCTCCCTGGACCCGTGTCCCCAGCCCATGCTCCTCCCTCCCCTTCCCTCCCCTTCCCTCCCCGCCCCTCCCTCCTGCAACCTGCTCCTCTACCAACCGGGGAACCAAGCAGATGGGCGCTGCATGCCTGTCCCTCCGGGCCGGGTGCCCAATCCTGGCGTCCAGTGTCGGGCACCCGCAGAGAGCCACATCCCCCAGGTCTGCTTCCTCAGAAATAAAATGGGGAGGAGAGGCCGAAACATGTCTGCCTTACCTCTGCGTCTTATTTCTCAGTTGCTTTAGAACTTTCAGATCTCAGCAGATGCTTTTCATCTTACCTGGCAGCACGACACCCCTGGTTTCTGGGATGCCCCCCACCGGGTCTCGTGACACCCACGCTTCTGTAGCTTGGCCCCTGGGTCTCCTGACACCCGGCTCCTGTAACACACCCGGGGTCCTGACACCTTCCCTGCTGCCTCCTGGCTTGTCCTGGCAGCTTTTCTCACACTCTTCACACGCCTCCTGGTGAGGAAGTCGCTCACTCGTGCCCCAATGGCTTCAATTACCCGGGGTGCCGATACCTCCAAGGCAGCCCAGCCTTGACCCCTGGACCTCAGACCCCTTGGCAGCACTCATCTCAGATGCCCAGCCAGTACCCCCACCCCCCAGCGCTTCCCACTTCCTCCCGAACTCCTGCCAATTCCGAAACCTCAGCCTGCAGCTGGAGGTGGCCAGCCTCCTGCATTAGCCACCAGCAGACGCTGTGGTCTCCCTTGGGCCCCGCAGGCTTAGATGGGCCCCACAGCCCTGTGTCTGGCTCACCACGAGCCCCAGGAAGCCCGCGGCCTCCCAGCCATCATGGTGGGACCCCAGCCCCCAGCAGGTCCCCTCCTTGGTGTCATGAGTCATTGGCATTAAAAATGTAATTATTCTTGAGGGAGGGGAGTGGCTTCAAGTTGGAAGTTGTCCCTAAAGATGTTGATGTCAGGGCCTCCCTGGTGGCGTGGGGGTTAAGTCTCAGCGCAATCACCACTGTGGCCTGAGTTCAATCCCCGGTCAGGGAGCTGACCCACCTATGGCGAGGCAGACCTCTCCTATAACCCACCTATATAAACTAAATTTATTTATACATACAAGAACTGGGGTGCAGGCCAGAGGTGCAGGGGGTGGTGAGAGGCTCCACCAGAGACAGAGTGGGGAGCAGAACGGGCAGATCCACTGAAATCCACTGCTGGGGGGAGCAGCGGGAGACAGGAGAGGTCTGCTGCGCCATGTGGGTAACTCCCTGGCCGGGCATAGAACTCATGGTGCAGAGGCTGCAGACAGCTTCATAGGCTGCATCTTAACCCCTTGCGCCACCGGGAGGCCCTATATTAACTAAATTTAAACCTGTTTGTTCATACCGTTCTCAAAGAGTAAAATCTGTCAGAGTGCTCCCGGGTTTGGGTCTTCTCTTTGAGTATCTAATAACCCGGATGGAGACGTCACTCTCATCAGGGTGACTTGAGATCATGAACTGCACCCGTGAGCTCTCCCCCAGCACACAGAGCCCGGGCGGCCCCATCACGGGCAGCATCGCCAGGTCTCAGCACTTTGACAATGGTCTGGAACGACAGACCCCGACCTCGCAGAATTTAGGGTTTGCTAGGAAGGACAGCGAGTGAGCAAGTAGCCTCACAAGTAGGCCATGACTGGCGATGCGCTGCCGCAAAGTGAAGGAGCCTTTTGAGCATTAGCCACGTCAAAGTCAAGGGCTTTCCAGGCATAATGAAGAGGTCACTGTGGGGAGGGGATGCCGGGCGGGCGAGCCGCAGCTGGCAGCACTTCACCTGCCAGTGGACTGAGAAGAGGAGCCGGGAATGAAACCAGTGACTAGCGCTGGCTCTGAAGCTTGAGAATGAGCTGTGTGCGCGCGCATGTATCACTCTCAAGTGGCTCCTTTGTCCCCTGGGGCCACCCCCTCTTATCTAGAGCTCCAGGACTTCTAACTGGGGCGACCTGGGGGAGCAGAGGGGCCTGCAGGGTGCCGTGAGCCAGGCATGGTTGCCTCCATGGGTCTCAGCTGAGCTGCAAGAGAGCTTAACAGGCAGAGACCACTGCTTGCTCACCCCCCCAGCCCGGCCCCCAGGTCACAGAGACTGGACCGCCAGAGCGCCAGGGGGCGCGCGGTACCCGCCCCCCCAACACTGCTGGGGCAAACCTGAAAAAGCAGTTGTTGCTTGCGGTGACGGTTAATCTTGCGTTCACTTGACTGGGCTCTGGGCGTCCAGGTATTTGACTAAAGGCTCTTCTGGTTGTGGATCCTCTGAGGGTGTCTGGGTTAGCCTGGAACAGCAGGTGCCCCGCCCCTGCAGTGACTCGGGTGGGGGGGGGGGGAGGAAGCGCTGACGAGAGCACCAAGGCAGAGGAAGGAAAAATTTACAACCCGCTGGCCTGAGCTGGAACAGTCGTCTCCTGAGCTAGAGCCGAGACAGAGACACGGGGCGCTGACTCTTGGGCCCCAGGCTTGGGCCGCGACCACCCCGCAGGCCTTCCTGGGCCTCCGGCTTGCAGACAGCGGCCTGTGGGGCATCTCAGCCTCCATGACACATACATCCCTGCACGTAAATCCTGGGAGAGGCCTAAGACACCAGAGAACTTTTCAAATATATACACACACATATGGAGCAGAGAGGCAGAAAGATGAACAATGCCGGGTCTGTTTCTCTGGCGAAAGTGGTAGAACCTTCAGTGTGAAAGTTCTCACGGAACTTCACAGGGTCGGGTAAGCGAATTAATCGGCTTTTCCCCCCACTAGCCTCTGCGGTTATCACCTGCGGCCTTGATGGTGTTGACGCAGAAGGCAGTTGGGAGTGTGGGTGTGGGGCACGCGTGCCTGATTGTGGACACCTGGCGCACGGGTGTGCCTACGTGTGCCAGTGTGTACACCTGAGCCTGGGGGTCAGGGATCTAAGGGCAGCGTGACCCCGGCAGAGGACGGCTGCGAGGACACCTGACTACAGAAGAGAAGGCCAGAGCGCCCAGAGAAAGTGTGAAGATTCATGGGGGGCTGGGAATCAGCTGCCTGCCTGCAGCCCAACCCCCCACCACCCCCCAGCCCATGCCTGGGCACCTGGTCCCCTGAGAGCATTGAAGGCTGAACCATCCACCAAGGGCTCCAGGACTCTCTTAGGTGCCTGCCCTGTGCCTGCAGGCACTAGCCTGGGTGAGCGGCGTGGGGGAGCAGAGACGCGGGCGGCGGAGAGGAGGGAGGTCAGGGGGCTGGGGCACGGGAGCCAGGGCGAAGCTAAGCACGACGGCCTTCATTGCGGCCAGTCCCTGGGAGACCAGAGAGATCTGGATGGAGGTCCTTCTGGGGTGTGACCTCCTCTGAAGGTTGGCACCCCCAAAACTCACAAGATTGATGCCAGCAGTGGCAAGAGGGGTGTGGCCAAGGCCAGTCAAGTCACCTGGCAGGGCAAAAGGGGTGTCGCCGACACCCGGGGCTCCTCCGCCTGGAGCAGGAAGGCCGGGCGGCTGGCTGGCGAGGCAGCGCTGGGGCCCGCGAGGGTCCCCTGAAGAAGGGGCTCCAGTCCCAAGGAGGCTCCAGGGCAACTTCTTGGGCCCCTCGCTCCCCGGGGGACCTGTGCCCATCAGTACGGAGCACGCTCCTACCCAAGGCCCAGCGGCTCGGGGGAGACTGGGCACAGCAAAGCTGTGAGAGCCAGATGCCAGATGCCGCCCTCACACCAAGCTCGGGTGTGGCGGCAGCTTCAGGGAGTGCCCGGGCACAGCCTCGCAGGCGTGCAGGGGCCTTGCCGGTTGGCTTTCCGTTCTCCTGCGCTCCCCCAACCACTCGCCTCCCCTGGGGGCTGAACTAGGTCGCGGCCTAGGTCCTGCAGCCACTTGTCTTGCTCTTCCAGTGTCCTCTGGGGGGATGGGGAAAAGTGCAGTTGTCCAGGCACCGACAGGTGAGCAGCTTCACCTGCGCTTACCTCACCTCACCTGAGCAGTTTCCTGGGAAGGGCGAAGGGGGGGTGGGGGTGGGGGCAGATGGGCCTCTGCCTTGGCTCTCTGGCTTCACTTACTTTTGAAGTAACGGCCCCAGCGAGGGTGGCCTCGCCTGTCCCCCTGGCTGGGGGCGCCTGCCCTCTGCGCACAGCAGGACCTGCGCAATTTGTGATGGGTCACAAGCCAAGTCGTTTCTTTGTTCTCCTGTTCATCTAGGCCTTGGCGGGGGGCTAGGAGGTGTTGGGAAGCTGGAGAATGACAAAGCTCTCCTGGCACGACCGACCTCCGATCAGGTCACATCTTATAAAATGGGAGGAGAGACAAGCCCGGACCAGGCTGGACCCCAGCGCAGGAATAACCGGTGAGGTAGATTCATATACTCCTTTTCTGAGCGCCTGCCGAGGGGGGCTGGACACATTTAAGTATGACTAAAAACGACCTGTAAGTCACTATTTTGAATTGGCTTTATTTAAATTTTACAGAAACCTGATTCGAGTAAGTATGTAATTGTAAGTCCAATAACAAGTCTACAAAAAAATGCACATACAATGTCAGAATTCCTTAAAAGCAACTAGTATCTTTTTGTTTTGCATAAAACATGCATTAATATCCACTGCCACATGTTGGCCAAATTCAGTCTCTACAAGAAGAGATGGTCTAATACAGTCAGTAAGAAAACGCGTTGTGAACAACAGGTTAAAAAAGAGGTTTTCTGGTTAATGTGAAAGAAGGAACAGTACCTCTCGTAACACAAGCCCTTCGGCACTGGGTGCTGTGTGCCTGCAGAGTAACGCCTCGCCTGTGGGACTGGATCCTGACCTGCCATACGAAGTAAGGAACTTTCTGGGAGTTCAAGCAAATGTTTGAGAAGTAAACTTTCAGGCCACAAGTACAACCCTGCAGACGGGGCTAGAGAATCTCAGACTTGAAAGGCTTCCCAAGCAGGGGTGGTAAACAACCTCCGAGGTGCCCCGGCTTGTCACCTTTTCCTACAAGGCCTGCTGGGAGAACACAAGCCTTTCCTGTGGCCACAAGTGCTTCCAGCTCCGCACGTCGCTCTTCCGTGAGGATCTGTAATTAGATGTGATGCAGAAAAACATGGGTTGAACCATTTCTTGGAGGCCCTGACTTACTGCAGGCCGCGCGCATCTCATCCAGGGATGGGGGCTCTTGTGTACGGGCACGCTGGACGCACCACATCAGGAACATTAAACACTTGTGGTCCCAAAGCTTCAAACGCTTAGTCACATGTCTCAAAGTGAGTCATCTTTGTCAAGAAAGCCCTTGTTCCTGCAGAGGGAGCGCGACCAGGGGCTCTGTGTTTATCAAAGGGTGTTTTCTACACAGACGGAGGGGCTTTCAAGGTGTTTCAGACCAACTGAAAGGATATCCCTCGAAAATGGGGTTTTATACAACATTCCATGAGGTTCTTCCAAAGAAGTTCTCGTAGTCATTAGGGAACCAGTGGTGGGCACTAGGATTTATGTACATAAAGCTCGTCAATCGTGCAGCTGGGGCCTTGCTGGGAATCTCTCCACACAGTCTGCCTCTTCCAAATCAGGGCACTTAGTGCCCTGTTCACCTCAAGTAAGCTAGTCAGGCTCTTCTTTCTTCAGCATAGAGTTAAGGGGGAAAAAATAATTTATTGAGTTCTAATAACAATTTTATAACAGAACAATATCAAAATAGGCCCATTTTTAAAATACGTGTAAGAATATCCCTGATAATATAAAGAAATCCAGAGGACTTTGTAAACCACCAAGATTTCACAGGGGAGTACCCGGTCTATTTTCTAGGCAGCAGAAGAGGGACTGATGTTCTGTTCTGGCAATTTTCTTCAGGAAGCCCGGTGAGCACTACAGTACTGAAATTCTAAGATTCTCGTGCCAGCAGAATTGTGAATGAAAATCTCCCTTTAAATTTATCAGTGAGGGTTATAATAAAGGTTGGCTTCCTCAGCCCTGCCATCAGCCAATCTCCTTGCCTGTGACAGACATCCAGGCCAGAAAACCACCAACCCTGGCTACTTTGGAGGCTGGGCCGGAGGAGACAAGCTCCCAGGGCCTTTCTACGCTGTGACCAAACCTCAGAAGGCAGGAATGCAGGAGAAGGAGCAGACCAGGCTTGAGGAAGCTTTGATGCAAGGCACCACGATCACTGGGGTGAGGGGACCTACAGAGGTTCTAGCTGACAGGAAGAGAACCTTCTGTGGGCGCCACAGAGCAGGGCCTGGAAGACAACAGCTCTGAGGCAAAGTAGACACATTTGGGAGTTAAAGAACAAATCATTAGAAAAGAAATTAATTTACTCTTTCAAAATCCAACCAAATGTCTTAAAACTTAGAAGTGAATAGCCCTGGGTAGACGGGGGAGCTGAAGTCTGTGCAATGAGCTGCATTTAGCTGAGTCAGGAAGAGGAATGCTGGTTGTGAAATCAGCACAAACATGGCGACTGCAGTAAGAAGGAAGTTCAAGGCCAGAGGAGGAGGGGAGGGGGGGGAGGCCTCCTCGCAGAGAAGAGGAAAAGAGGAACAACTGTGAAATGTGCCTCCTTTATTCCGGAACAGCAAGTGGCCCTTCCGCGGGGCGGGCCTGCGGGGAAGGGTCCGCACTCCGGCTAGCTGCAGTAATACTGCATCCCGTCCACTCGTCTTCTCTTTTTTGACTGAAACTCTTCAAAGAACTGCTGGATATCCTCTCTCTTAACCACCTGTTATGAAAAGCAAACGTTAGGAGCGGGAAGGACAGGGCAGACCAGTACAGCCTCTCTCGTGCATTCCCAAACGCTGCTGCTGAGGATCATGGCGTGGCCATGCGTCCTCCAGGGGCGCCCCCAGGCTGGGGAACTGGCCTGTTCAGGTCACACCACATGGAGCGTAACATCCTAAGTGTGCAAAGAGCAGGCTCTGCCATCGACCTCTGCTTCCTCATCCAGAATGAGATCGGCACCTCCCGAGCAGGTCATTTACAGATCAGATGAGGTGCGGTCCCTTAGACACCGCCTGGCGCAGGGTAAGTTTTCAATAAAGATTAGTTGAAATGAAGAACAGCAGAGCCAGGTAAGGACGGAGAACCCTAGAGGTCTCCCAAGTCACTGCATGCACCCCTGTTACCACAGCTGACTTTCTGGAATGTCCTTCAGGTTGGGATAAGCACCTGCAGAAAACAAAGTCTAAAGTTTTGCCTTGAGATCTGTGCTTCCTTTGTTACCAAAAACAAAACCAAACACATAAAACACCAAAAACCTCTAACAGCGAGATTAAAGATGGCTGCTGCAGAAACAGAAAATAACTGGTGAAACTACAGAAGCATTGCTTTTAACAAAGGGAATATCCGTTTTATGCTACAGAAATGAAAAAAATACTCCATTCTGTTGGGAAAAGGATTGAAACACCCAAACAAAGGTATTCATATTAATAAAATAACATCAAAAATAAGAAAGAGATGATGGAAAATATGGATAAAATGTAAACTGGGCACCCGCGGAAGGAGTCCCTGCTCACCCCAAGAATGACTGGCTAAAGGCCAGCACAAGACAGGTTTGTTAATGTACTTTTTCGTGACAGAAGGAACACAAGCTCCTCGCTAGGGAGGCGTGCGGGTGGGGCCTGGGGGGAAGGAGACAAGTACAAAGTGAAGCCTCCTGCTCCCCCCTCCTCCCTCCGCAGGGCACCTACTGCTGAGGAACAGGAGGGCAGCGCCTAACGCCTAACGTGAGTAACTCTCTTGGGGTGAGATCAAATACTTATTAAGCCACTAAGCCAAATAAAAGCGCTAACAAGCTGCCAGGGCTCTACCGAAGGCCTTAGCCGATAGGCCGGTTTCACAACCCGTGAGGAATCAGACCCCCCAGCAGATCCAACACGCAGGTGGCTAAGACCCACCACCGGCGCCGCTCTGGCTCTGCTGTGCTCAGCTAAATGGCTTGGAAATTTATACTCATAAAATGCTGACTATCAGGATACTTGGGAATTTCCAAAATGAAAGATCTGGCCTACTGTGGCTCATGACGGAAAGCCAGTAAAAGGAAACAATTTCTCCTGCAAGGGCTTTGCGGGAGGAGAGCTAAGGCACATGGCTTAGGGCGAGCACGGCGTTTCCGGATGCCCTGAACTGGCCACAGCACAGGGTAGGAACGCGGTGGGGGAGCTTGGGCTTAGTAGGACATGATTTTACTGGCTTGTCTCAGAAAACTTATAATTTCTACTTTATTTAGAGTGAGACACAAACATTAAATAAAAGGCAGTTCCTCGTAGCAGAACGTTCAGAACTTAAGGCGTTTGTATAAAGATCTAGTTAGTAATGTCACAGAACAAACAAAAAATAATAGTTTCTGTCCCTTTAAACCACCCCACCAGGCACAAGACTAAAGAGGGGCTTCAGCACTAACAAAAGTCCGTGTGTTGAAGGTCTAAGGACGGTGAATAAGATGGTTTCAAATGTGAACGGCAACAACAACGTATCTACCGGTGTGTTACTTTAAGTGCCTGGGTGGGTGAAGTGAACAAAGCCCCGAGCCCACAGTCTGCACAGAGCAGAGTCAAGAGAATGTGCTTTGACACATCTGAAACTCTCCAGCTCTGTCCCGGTGCAGAGGCTGGCAGTGTCGCGCCGGTGGAATCCGCTCTACCTTATCTCCAGCTCCCGGGCTGAGACTGCCAGTGGAAATTACACAGCCTGACTCAGCAACGCAGTCACCTTAAGAAACGAGGTATCTGCTGACCCTCTCCAGCAGCCAGCACTAGGGCCTTCAGTCAGGAGACTTTTTGCCCGCAATCACGAACATACAGAAAACTTAGGAAACAATCCGAAGTTTCACAGCAAAGGACTTAAACTCTGCCCATCTCCCTGCCCGAGTCTCTGAAACTCCCTTACACCCGAGCCCTGACGGTACAGCCCTGCGGGCTGGCGCTTGGATGTGCACCCAACTCTTGATTCCTCTTCTCAAATCCACACCCTCCAGATTACATTACAGCCTGATCCCATCTCAGGGGGACACGCCCATGGGCATTCTTAGTTCTGACATGAGAGAAACATGAGTCTGCTTTGCAACAGAAACAAGAATAACTGTAATTCAAGAACTGTGGGAAGTAGGAAGATTACTCTCATCCAAATAAACTGACCCTGACAGTGAGGAACTATCTGAAAAATGAGAAAACCAGTAAGAGTATAAGCTTTTTACAAGTGATCTGCAGAGCAGCAGCACTGGGAACCTTGCTCCAGAAAGTGAGGCAGTCAGTAGTTCCTCCCACATGTGTGAGAAAGAAGAAGAAGACCAAAGAAGGCTGGCAGAGACTTTCCCAAAAGGCAAGTAAGTGTCGGGGCACTCCTGAGAGTCGGTCAGATCCATGTCTAATTCCATCTGCACATCTGGCCACAGAAAAGCAAAATACTCACTGTTCAGGGCAACTTCAGGCCATGAAAAGAAAAGATAAATTTTGTTTAACAGCTGCCTTTGGAAGATGAAAGTATTTTGGAAAAAAAAATGACACTGCCACAAAGGTATGAATAATGGGTTAGGAAAGACCTGCAAACTTCTCTGGATGATTATCTTAAAACTTTACACATTGTAGAATCATGTCACCCTAACAAAGGAACTTGACTATTTAGCAAGAGAAGTTTTAACCCCCTATTATAAAAAGTTTCCTATTTAAGCTCTAGAACTCAAAATCCCAGAAAAGGGGTCTGGCTGTAATTTTTTCCTGCTTAGTCATTTTTCCTTCCTCCTCCAAGGGTCCTTGCTTGAATCCAGGCAGACAATGGTCTCGTCCAGTGGCTTCTCCTAAACTACAGTTACTCCCGACAGTCCTTGGGCCCGCTCTTTCCAGCCGAGAGCTGGGGAAGGCTCCCAGGCTGGCTAGTCCTTTGGGGCGTCACCATTTCTTATTCAGTTCCTTTAGGTCTTCCCATATTAAACTCCCAAGTATCCAGTTTCAGATGGACAGAGATTTTTTTCATCAAAGAAGATACTTTCTTCAAAACATACAGGGCTATGTTTAAAATTCCACTTACTGTGCCTTCATCAGCAAATCTCTTGAGATAGTCTTTAAGTTCAGTCTTCAAATCATTGTATTCTAAAGCAAAACAACAAAAAAGGTACTTAACCTACTTAACTTTAGATGGGCCATTTGCTTTTAGGAGCAAAATATTTCTTTACCACTGACATTTAACTAAATTAAGTTTACATTTTTCTCAGTGACACCCGCAGAGAAACTTGTTCCCAAATTTCTCCCTTATGTCTCATTTTGATTCTCAGGGACCCTCTTTCTAAAAATCCTCAAAAATCATACATACTGTCATTCCCAAAAATACCAAAGAATTAAAAATATTTTCCTATTTCTCTGAATTCCAGGACTTGATATAAGCTTGAAACATATGCTTTAAAACTCACTGAACAGTTTGTAGAGGGCTACAAAAGTCTTTTAAATGCAGCTTCCGTCCTCAAAAAGCTAGACTGTTAAGGTCAAAAGGAAAGTAATCAAAGTTACAAATAAAAAACAAATGCTCAATGCCATAAAAGGGGCACATAAGTGGTGGTATCCCAGAAGAAATAGAATGGAAATCATTAAACTCAGTTGGCATGCAGGGGGAAAAAAATGTGAAAGCATGCAATTAAAGGTTTGGGAATATTTTCCCCTCTCGTGGTTTCCTGTGAAACACTGAAGCAACCTCAAGAACTGTGTCAAAGATCACGTGCTTTGCTCCAAAAAATGGAAAGCAATACTCAATGAAAATTACCTCAGTGGATGAAAAAAGAAACTGATTTTCTATTATTCTTTACTGAAAGATCTAACCTTACACAAAGTAGTACATGTGTTTTCTCAAGCATGTAATTAATTATTCTCTCACGCACCCTGATTCACTGGGAATAGCAGCCATACCCAGCAATATTACAATTAAGCTAAGTGCAGCTGAGGCCTACTATCCCAATCCAAATTCAAACCTGTGTATGAAATTAAAACAGCAGGTACTAGTCATCCCCCTTATTCATGTTTTTTTAAAAGTGAAGAAAACTTTATGAACGTCACGACAAACATTTCAGACAACATTATTTACCACAAATAAGTTCCACTTGTTGGACTCTATTCATGCTGTTAAGAGTATCCATTAAAGGGTCTCTCCTGTCAGCGGCCTCGTCAACCTTGCCCTTGTTTTCATAAGCTAGAACGGTGTCACACTCGTCTGTCAGAAACAGCACATCCAGGTCGCCATACATTTTCTTTAAAAAATAAAATCAGTTTCCCCATTAGAACAGGATGTCATCTCAGAAAGCCATGAAAACCATTAAAATTTCATTTAATTTTTTTTAGAATAACAGCTAGAAAAGCCTGGGTCTTTCAGCATAGAGTTGCTTGAGTGATTTACTCTTCTTTGCTCAAATCACTTAAAAATTTCCCAACTTCCCAAAAGATATTATATGGTCTAGGAGTTCTTTAAAAACCACTGGCTTACTGTAAGTTTCAAGCAATTTGTGTTTCCAAGCAATCCTATGATTAAAAATATATAAGAATTGCTATTTCCCAATAAGATGAAATAAATAAAAGTATTGCACAGTTCTAAATTTCTCCCACAAGTATTTAGATTACAAATGCCATTTCATAAATTTGCTTAAATTAGAAAATTTTAAAGTTCTCTGTACTCCTAATATCAATTTCATAAATACACTTTTTAAGCATCTGTAAACAAAACATACTAGCAATTCAGCAGGTACTTACCATACAGTCTTGGCAGGCACACAACTTGCTACGCCAGTTTAAGGGCCAATAGGTGGCAGTGTCTTTCTTTACAAACTGTTTAGCTTTAAGCGCCTGAAGTTTGCAGCTAGACTGGGATTCTGTGTTGAGATGCTGATTCTTAAATGCTGTCTGAAATAAAATTAAGCTTTGAAGTGTGTTTTATAAAATATCACAGTTTTCATAGTCTAGATTTTATAAAAGAATTTCTTTAGGCAAAGGGGACAATTGAGATCCAATTAAATTAATCCAATTGAATTGATTTGCTTAACTTTTATTTCTTCTATGGCTCATATTTTATGTTACCTGGAGGTTTGATTCGGAACTAGAACTGGTACATGGCTCATTAGTCTGCTCTGCTTTAACTTGCTTGACAACATCTTTCCCATGTTCTGGAACATCCTCTTTGAGGGTACCATCTTGATGAGCTCCATTTTCAGGTTTGATAACTTCCTGATCACCTGTTCCATCAACATTCAGCACCAACCCATCATCCTCGGCAGGTACTTTGGTTACTATGGATTCAATGAAATACACACACACACCTATTAGACTGATTAAAATACACACACACACTTAGTCTGATTAAAAAACACTTCAGAATCCAGAAAATGTAAAAGTCAATCAGTCTCTAGAGTAATGAAAACGGAAATATCAACAATGTAAAAAAAAACAAACAACAAACCCGCTCAATTGTTATGTAAGCCCTTTCTATGTAAAGGAGAAAGAAAATGACAGTAGATGAGGAGATATGAGATAACTCACACCGTAAGAGATGGTCGGGAGACAGTCACCTGAAAAGACAGGTAGAATGGTAGTTTTGGAAAAACAACCAACCTTTTTTTTTTTAAAGATTTATTTATTTATGCAAGAACTGGGGTGCAGGCCAAATGCGTGGGAGGGTGAGAGGATTCACCAGAGACAGAGCGGGGAACAGAACAGTCAGACTGAGTGAAATACACTGCTGAGGGGAGTGGCAGGCGAGACAGGAGAGGTCTGCCACGCCATGTGGGACCCTCACTGGCCGGCTGGGATCGAACCTGCGCTGTAGAGGCTGTGGACAGCTTCACAGTGCGGTGCTCAACCGCCTGCGCCACCAGGGAGGCCCAAAGGTTTTTTTTTTAAAAAAAAAGATTTATCTATGCATACAAGAACTGGGGTGTAGGCCAGAGATGCGGGGTGGGGGGGTGGTGGGAAGATTCACCAGAGACAGAGTGGGAGCAGAACTGGCAGATCTACTGAAATATAGCAGGTGAGGCAGGAGAGGTCTGCCATGCCATGTGGGTCAGCTCCCTGACTAGGGATTGAACTCGTGCTGCAGTAGCTGCCGACAGCTTCATAGTGCTGAGACTTAACCCCTTGAGCCAACAGGGAGGCCCCCAACCTTTTTTTTTAATGAGGAGGAAATCAAAAAGGATGGGTGTAGAAACAGATACTGTGACAAGAGAAAAAAAATGATAAGGGGGCTCATGTTGCATGATGGCATTTCAAGTTAACGGATGAGGCCACCTACTGTCAGGGGAGGAAAAAAAGGAAAATCAACTAAGAAAACCTGATGAATGAGAAATGTAGATGGTCCAGTGAAAAGTGAGACATATAACTGGAAAAGGTATGAGGGTACACTGAGTTTAAGGACTCTGAGACAAATCAAAAGTGTAGAAGATCCTACACTGCTATGCTGCTTGTGATTTGTACAGTGAAATGCTCCCTAATGGTAAAAAGGGCAAGAAAACATGAGGCCAGAGCATCAGAGACTATGAGTAATTATCACTTTAAAAATAAACTGAGTAACACATATCGCATTACCCATAAAGTATCTAATGCCGTAAGACCTTTCATTGCTGGTAGTTGTTTGGGGTTAATTTCTTAGTGCAGAATAAAAGCACTTGATATACTGTCCTATCAACCCTCCCCAGTCAATAGCATGTCTTACTTTTAAGAACAACTTATTTTGGTTCATCTTTCCAAGTTTCAGTCAAAAGATCTATCCCATAATCTGTCATCCCAACCATACCCAACCATAACCATGCCATTTAAACACAGATTGCTCTTGGTAGTAGTCTCCCAACCAATTTATAAGCACCTTATGGAGCAGGAACATACCTTACTCTTTCTTTTGTACCTCAGAGTTAAGAATAGTCGCTAAAAATTCTGAACTGAACATACATTTTCACCAGCATGTGTTTGTGGCTCGTCAGGAATCCACAAAGATACCTACCTGCCAGCTGTGCAGCATAAGCCCATAAAAAAGAGCAGCGTTTCATGCAAGCCTGGCACACCATCTCCTGAAAGTCCCCACTCTCAGGGGGAGTGGCACCAAGATGCTGTGGATACAGAAAACCAAACAACTTTCTCGTGATCTTCCAGTTATCCAAAATGCTCATTATTTTATAAACAAATACTGTAATAGTGCACTGATCATATCTTTATAGTTTATTTGTAGAAGAGTAACACCAGATTACCCTCATAGTAAATTATATATATATATATATAAATTGTTAAAATATAAGAGTTCAAAAGAAGATCTCTTGTGAAGACAATGGCTTTAAAAGGCAAAAATTTTCCTTACCCTTCCATGGAACCAGTCTTCACAGACTACACACTGGATCATCTCATCTGGAATCTAACATGGGAAAGCATGAATGTTAATGCTGTGCTACACAATTAGTGTTAATAATGGTGGTGTTATATGTGTTAATACAGTGAATTCTGTGAGGGAAATCGGGCACACAATAGAATGGGATGTTAAATAATTCTTTATCCATGTGCCTATAGTTAAGGGGACAGGGAAAAAGAGCCAGATCAGGAGCCAAAGAAGTTCCTTCTGCATGAACAGGTGTTACAGGAGAGTGACACTGAGATAAGCACTTTTCAAGCAATTAATAAAACTCATATTAGTTATTAATATTTGATTCTCATCAACTTTAGAAATAAGTGATGTTTTCTCATTTTATACAGAATCCCAGACCCAGGGAAGAAATATAGATTGACCAGTGTAAACTGTGACAACTGGGACTTTCTACGCACCATGTTGTCAAGTAACTGAAAAGCAGATGCTCCAATCTTTCCTAATGTAGACGGAAACAGCTTCTCTAATGTGAATAATTAATTAAATTCTGGTACTAGGAAGTTTATATACTTAAGGGCATAGACTATTTTTTGGAATGATTATCCTTTTATTTGCAGGCTTTCACATCTAAACTTAACATTCCAAAGTCTGACCTTTCCTTGTGTTGTTTTTAATATTTATTTTTTGCGTACAAGAACCGGGGGGTAGGCCAGAGGTGTGGGGGCAGGGGGAGGAGGGTGAGAGGATTCACCAGAGACAGAGTGGGGAGCAGAACAGGAAGACTTACTGATACACTGCTGAGGAGAGCAGTGGGTAAAAACAGGAGGGGTCTGCTGCGCCATGTGTGGGTTAGTTCCCTGGCCGGGGATAGAACTCAAGCCAAAGTAGTGATAGCGCTTAACCCCTAGGCCACCGGGGAGGCCCTGTTACTGTTTTTTAAAAGAAAAAAAAGCATATGTGTGTGTATGTAAATATTTGTGTATGTTCATATGGCAGTCTCATTCTTCTGCCTTGCTCAAATTATTATTTTTTTTAAGATTTATTTATTTAGGACCTCCCGGGTGGCGCAGGGGGTTGAGCACAGCGCTGTGAAGTTGTCTGCAGCCTCTGCAGTGCTCGTTCAATTCCCTGCCGGGGAGATACCTGAATGGCGGGGCAGACCTCTCCTGTCTCCCCACTGCTCCCCTCAGCAGTGTATTTCGTCAGTCTGCCTCTTCTGTTCCCCACTCTGTCTCTGGTGAATCCTCTCACCCTCCCACGCCTCTAGCCTGTACCCTGGTTCTTGTATAAAAATAAATCTTTAAAAAACATTTATTTATACAAGAACCGGGGTACAGGCTAGATGTACAGGAGGGTGAGAGGATTCACCAGAGACAGAGTGGGGAACAGAAGAGGCAGACTGACTGAAATACCCTGCTGAGGGGAGCAGCAGGTGAGATAGGAGAGGTCTACCGTGCCATGTGGGTTGTTTGGCGGCCGGCGGGGATCGGGGATTGAACCAGTATTGCAGAGGCTGCGGACAGCTTCACAGAGCTGCGCTCAACAGCCTGCACCACCAGGGAGGCCCTATTCATTATCTTTTGATTCAACAGCTATGTACCTTACCCCATACCTTAAAATATCCACTTTAAAAAAAAAAAAAAAAAAGATTTATTTATTTATTTATACAAGAACCAGGGTACAGGCCAGATGCGCGGAAGGGTGAGAGGTTTCACCAGACAAAGTGGGGAACAGAACAGGCAGACTGACGAAATACACTGCTGAGGGGAGCAGCGGGTGAGACAGGAGAGGTCTGCCGCACCATGTAGGACCCTCACTGGCCAGCCAGGATCGAACCGGCGCTGCAGAGGTTGTGGACAGTTTCAAGCGTGGCGCTCAACTGCCTGCACCACCAGGGGAGGCCCAAAATATCCACTTTTTAAGGTTTTATCTTTGTTAATTTAAAGATATCTTAGATGTGTTCCTCTATTCAATTTGGTTCAATAATTACAGTCCCAAGACAAATAGAAAGCAAGGAAGAAGGCAGAGGCAAACTTCTCTAAATATAAAAAGTACTCATTCAAATTAGCAATACACAAATAGAACCCAATCAAAAATAGGGGCCAAAGGACAATTCTGAGAGGTTAATACAAATGTCCAAAAAACACTGATCAGAGAATGGCAAAAATTTAAAGTTACTATTCATTTATCAGAATGGCAAAATTTTAAAAGATTTGTAATATGCTGGATCAACAAGAATGTTGGGAAAAAAGACATAATGAACTTTTGGTAGATATGATCATAATTTTAAATTTAAATATCCTCTGACTCATCATGTCTGTTCTACATAAATGCAGGAGTATACGCAGCTACCTTGCTGTACAAAGATGCTCTCTGCGGCTTTCTTTAAAATACTGAAAAGAGGGCCTCCCTGGTGGCACAGCAGTTGAGCGCTGGGTTGCGAAGCTGCCCACAGCCTCTGCAGTGCCGGTTTGATCCCCGGCTGCTCCCCGGACACCGGAGGAGGGTCCCGCATGGCGCGCAGACCTCTCCTGCCGCCCGCTACTCCCCTCAGCAGTGTGCTTCGGTCCTTCTGCCTGCTCTGCTCCTTGCTCTTGCTCTGGTGAATTCTCTCACCCTCCCGCGCTTCTGACTGTACCCAGTGCTTATATAAATAAATAAATCTTTAAAAATAAATAAATAAATAAATAAATAAATAAATGTTGTATATGTCTATCAGAAATTTTAAGATGACTCAATGTGTACACTCCATTTTTTTTTTAAATTTATTTATTTATACAAGCACTGATATATAGGCCAGATGCATGGGAGGGTGAAAGAATCCACCAGAGTTAGAGCAGGAAGCAGAACAGGCTTCTGGAACAAAATACACTGCTGAGGGGAGCAGTGGGCGAGACAGGAGAGGTCTGCTACGCCATGTAGGAATCTCCCTGGCTGGTGGGGATCAAACTGGCGCCACCTCACAGAGCTGTGCTCCACCTGCTGCGCCACTGGGGAGGCCTACACTCCATTTCTTTCCTTTCAGGGAGGCAAGAAGTTAAAGGTTATTTATTGGAAAGTGTTTAGGGAAGTAAACAGGCAGGCAAAAAGAGAGGAGGTGGGAAATCCTGGTCTTGGAAAAGTACTGTCCAATATCTTATTCTCATGATATAAAAATGAAAAAAATAACTGGTCTATACAATTATAGCTCCATTTCAGATTCATAAGAAGGAATAAACCTAAAATCCTTTCAATCCTTTTATTTCAAATCCTTTTATTTTAGGAATAAACCTAAAACCCCTAAGTTTCCCCCAAATAGCCTCAAAGTCTGGAAATGACACAGTCTTGGGTGGGATTCTCTAACACTCTCACCTCATCATCTGGATCAGGATAAGGTCGCTTGCAAATGCAGTACAATCCAAAAAAGTTGTCATTGTACTTATTGCCAGGATTTACCTTTGCCTTGTCCTGAAATACATAATTTCAATTATAGCATGCTCTAATTTTAAGTATAATTTCATGTATCATGAAATGTGTGCATTCAATAAATTTATGCATTAAATATCTTAGCTCCAGAAGGTGGCTTTTAACTTTCAAAGTACAAAGAAAAACAATTTACTCCTATTAAAGGGATACCTTTTCTAGGACACAGGTAAAAAATAAAATTTTCTTTGTAGTAATTGGAGGCAACCAAGTATGCCCATTTAATAAAAGGTGATAAAAGTTAATTATAAGTTTTAATTATAAACCCATGTAAACTGACATTGGCCCAAAATTTCAAAGGCCCAGCTGTGATTAACTAAAGCCCCCAGGTTAATAGGAGGTAAAACACAGACAAGAAAACCATCTCAAAATAACCTTCAGGAGAGGAGCAATTACAACTGAACAATATAAAATTCCTTTTGTTTGTTATTTCACTAAAAGTAATTGTATAAACATATTTTTTATTAGTCAAAAATCAGTGAAAAACTCCTGTGTACATCTAACCCATGTTCATTATTACCAAGTTTTATTTATTCAGTTTTTAAAATCATACCCTTTGCTTTAAAATCCTCAAAGTATGAGCGTAACCAATAATTATTAATAATTAGACCTGAATCCCTTTAAAGAACATTTCCCCCTAAAGCCTGTTATATTAATTACAATCTATAATGTAGGCTCTGAAAGGTTACATAGATTTCCAGAAAGGTAAAAAAATGGTATACAGTCTAATACTGACTTGCCCATTTGCAAAGAATGAGCATAAAAATTTCCTTTTTGGAAAATAGTTGGTTTTTATTCACTAGGGCAATTATCAATCTCAGCTACTTTCAATGCATTTACAGTTCCAGAGCTTACTTACAGGAAATAATTTGCATTCCAAATTTTTAAACTTGCTGTTACCACAATCACAACGAAAATTCCTGAAACAAAGGAAGAAGAATCCATTTTAATTTTTTAAAATAGTATTTTTATTTTTATTTATTTTTTTTTTTTAATTTTTATAGAGGAATGTCTTATTTATTTTTATTTATTGTTTGTTTGTTTGGTCTATACATGCACTGGGCACAGTCAGAAGCGTGGGAGGGTGAGAGAATTCACCAGAGCCAGAGCAGGGAGCAGAGCAGGCAGAAGGACCGAAGTACACTGCTGAGGGGAGCAGCGGGCGGCAGGAGAGATCTGCGTGCCATGTGGGACCCTCCTCCGGTGGCCGGGGAGCAGCCGGGGAACGAACCGGCTCCGCAGAGGCCGCGGGCAGCTTCGCAACCCAGCGCTCAACCGCTGCGCCACCGGGGAGGCCCCAGTATTTTTATTATTTATGCAGAGAAGAACTGGGGTGTAGGCCAGAGGCTCCAGGGTTGAGAGGATTCACCAGAGACAGAGTGGGGAGGAAACAGGCAGATTTATTGAAATACACTGCTAAGGGGAGAAAAGGGAGACAGGAGAGGTCCGCTGTGCCACATTGGGTTAGCTCCCAGGCCAGGGATGAACTCAGGCTGCTGCGGTGGGCTGCATTGGTGATAGCACTGAGACTGAACCCCTAGGCCACCAAGGAGGCCCCCATTTTTTATTTTAAACCTAATGACTTATTCTTTAAACTCGTATCATAGCCTCTTTCTTGTCAACTCATTTCTAGGACCTAGAAAGTTTCCTTGGTTGCTGATCATGTATCCAATCTGCAATTTCTCAATGCCAGTAACAATGAAAGATTCACTAATTCTGGAAAATAATATGCAGAGAAAATACTGTATCACACATATACTCACATAAATACAATAAGGCCCTTGGGAAAAATTCCCTACAACTATATTACATAAAACAACAATCGATATATTAAATTTTATCAGTACACAAATACTTTGAGTGGAAAAACAAGATTAAGAAGCAAGTGCAAATGGGAATATAAACATTTAAAAAGCATTCAGCCCGTATCTCTGTCTTTACCTTTTTGTGTATAGTTCAAATAGTTTATGACTTCCATGACATTCGTAACTGCAAGCCAGGCAAATTCCTGCTGGTTCTTCTCCCTCTGGGGTACAGGTACTACAGGCATACAGTGCTTGTCTCTTTACTGAGCCCTGAAAGAGCCCAAAAATGGAAAAAAAAGAGAATAAATCAATGAAAGATAGCATAGTTACCAAATATTCATGCTATGATCTGAGAAATAACTAAAATCAGGTTATCTGTGGTCAAGATCTTCCTGTACAAACCATTAAGACCAAAAAAAGCTGACAGCATAGTAAAAAAAACAGTACTGCATATAATATTCATATCACTTATATGCGCTATACCAGTGCTTATTTTCAAACAATTTTTTCTTAAAGTGATAGCTTAAATTTTCAGTCAGCTGTAAATAAGCTGGTTTGCTTAACTTTTAACACACTAAAATGTAAATGAATGTACCAGGCCTATAAGTAATTTCACACTTAAAATTGTGGAAAATGCTTGTGACTCCACCAAAGAGAAATTCATTGTGTTAAAAAGACTCCTTTGATTTTTAAGAAATGCATGCTAAAATATTCAGAGATAAAGTGTCACCGTATCTGTAACTTATTTTCAAATGGTTGGGGAGGGTAAATGTGTATATAGCAGAGAGATAAATGTGGTAGGGGCCTCCCTGGTGGTGCAGGTGGTTGAGCGCTGGGTTGCGAAGCTGCCCGCAGCCTCTGCGGCGCCGGTTCGATCCCCGGCTGCTCCCCGGCCACCGGAGGAGGGTCCCGCATGGCGTGCAGACCTCTCCTGCCACCCGCTGCTCCCCTCAGCAGTGTCCTTCGGTCCTTCTGCCTGCTCTGCTCCCCGCTCTGGCTCTGGTGAATCCTCTCACCCCCCACACATCTGGCCTGCACCCTGGCTCTTGTATAAATAAAATAAATCTTTTAAAAAAATTATGGTAAAGTGAACATATGTAAAAGGTACACAAGTGTCTGTTATAGTCTTTCAGTTTATCTATAAATTTAAAATGTCTCAGAAAGTTGGCGGAGAAGCAGGCAATGCTTTTAGAAATTTTGATAACCGTTACCCTCCTCCAGAAAGGCGGGTGACGCAGGGAAGCTTCTGGAATGCCGGTCAAGTTCTATTCTTGACGGAGGGATGTGCATGCGTGCGCTTCCCTCCCCCCGTGTAAACATAACGGGCAATTTTCCATTTATGTGGTACAAGGAAAACCGCAGGAGAGTCTGTTGTACAAAGCTAACTACATTTCAAAAATACTTTACGTACAGACTTTAAAGATTTTTATTTATAAAAGAACCAGGTACAGGCCAGAGGCAGGTATGGGGCGGTGAGGGCTTCACCAGGGCCAGAGCGGGACGCACCGCTGAGGGGCCGCCGCGCCCTGAGGGGCTCTCCCTGGCCGGGGCTCGAACCCGCGCGGCACCGGCGGCGGCAGCTTCCCAGCGGGCGCCGACCGCGCGCCCCAGGGGGCCGTTTCCACACGGGCTTTCAGGAGCAGCCGCCAGGAGCCTCCGAGGGACGCCGGGGGGTCCGAGCAGGTCACCCCCCGGCGCCGGCCCCGCCCCGGCCCGGGCCGCCCCCCCCCCCCCAGCTGGCCCCGTCTTTGTGCCCCGGAAGGAATACGGGGCGAGTCCCCCAAACCAGAGCCACCTCAGGGCCTGCCCGCGGCCTCCCCGGGGCTCCGCTCCCGCCCGGCCGCGGCGGGGGGGCTGCGGGGCCGCGTCCCCCCCAGATCCCGCCGGGCCCCCGGGCGGGCGAGCGGGGCCGGGACGCCCGCCCCGCCCCGGCCCGGCCCGGCCCGCCTCGGGCGGCGGAGGGGCCCGCGGGGGACGCGGCCGCGCGGCAGAGGCGTCGCGGGCCGGGCGGCGGGGGGGACGCCGGGGTCGGCCGGGCGCCCCGGGAGCGGGGCCCGCGCGGGGCGGGGGGGCCGGCAGGGGTTCCGGGGGTTCCGGCGGGGGGATCCGGGGGGCCGGCGGGGGGATCGGGGGGATCCGGGGGGGCCGGCGGGGGGTCGGGGGGGCCCCCCGGGGAGCCCGGCGGGGGGCCCGGCGGGGGGCGGCGGGGCCGGCCGGGCGAGGCCGCGCCGCGCGCCCACCTGCGAGTAGGAGCACTTCTCCGAGTCGCTGCCGCCGAGCACGGCGCTCGCCTCGTTCTCGAGCTCCTCGTCCTCCTCGAGCACGTCGACCAGCGACACCACGGGCTCCAGCCCCGCCGGCCCGTCGGCGCCCGCCATGCCCAACTGTCACCCGGACCGCGGCGCCGCCGGCAGAGGCGGGAAAGCGGCCGCGGGGGCGGGGGCGGGGCCGGGGGCGGGGCCCGGCGCCGGGAGCCAATCCCCAAGAAAGAGAGCCGCGGAGGGGGCGGGGCGACTCCCGCACAACGGAAGTCGCGCTCTCCCGCCTCCGGCGCGCGCCCCACGTGCCGCCGGCGACTTCCGCTTCCGGGTGGCTCTTCCCTGTGGCGCGCTCTTGAAGCCCCGCGGTCGCCATGGAGCTGCTGGGCGAGTACATCGGGCAGGACGGGCAGCGCCAGGAGCTGAGGGTCCGGTGTGAGGCGCCGGGCGACGCCGACCCCTTCCAGGGCCTGCTGTCGGGCGTGGCCCAGATGCGGGAGCTGGTGGCCGAGCTCTTCGCCCCGCTGGCGCCGCCGGAGGCGCACGGCGCGGCGGCGGCTGCGGACCAGGCCGTGGACGGTGAGCTGAGGCGGGCGGCGGGCGGGCGGGCGCGGGCGGGGTCTGAGGGAGCCGGTCCGCGGGCTCGCGGCGGGCGCCAGGCCTGGTCCGCGGGCGCCTCGCGGGAAGAGCCCCACGTCGGTCTGGTTCCAAGGGAGTTTTTAAAGGCTCTGAAGACGGCGGGCCCTGCCGCCATGTTTACCCCGCGTCTTCGCAGCCGGCCCTGGACTGACCCACCGAAGCCTCGGCGGGGCCTCGCCCCGGAGGAGCCGCGCGCCGGCCGCGACTCGGGCCCCGTCCTCCTCAGGCTCGCCCTGGGCGCAGCCGGGAGACGCGGGTGGAGCGTGGAGGGCGGCCCGGCGCCGGCGAGGGTGTGAGGTTACTCGGGTCGGCGAGGCCGCCTCTATTTGAAGATTAAGAATTCGTGCCGAATCTGAAAGAGATTTCAGTTTAACTAGTTGTGATTTTTTTTTTTTAAGATTTATTTATTCATGCATAGTAGAGCCGGGGTACAGGCCAGAGGTGCGGGGGGTGAGGGGATTCACCAGAGACAGAGTGAGGAGCAGAACAGGCAGACTGACTGAAACCCACTGCTGAGGGGAGCAGCGGGGAGGCAGGAGAGGTCTGCCGCGCCATGCGGGTAGTGCCCTGGCCGGGGCTCGAACTTGCGCTGCAGAGGCTGCGGACAGCCTCATAGGTTGCGTCTTCACCCCTTGTGCCACCAGGGAGGCCCCACTAGTTTTAACTTTAGAATCTCGTTTCCCATATCCTAGTTTTGTAGGTACAATTTAACCGTTGAAACGTGAAATTGAACTACATCAATGTTTTGTTAAGTCTTGAGTGCAGGAGTCGGGGGGTACCTTACCAGGGCTCTGAACCGAAGCATCTGGAAACTAAACATCGAAGTAGGACTGGACTCCTCTGGAGAGGAGCCTCCACTGTCCTTTCCTTTTCCTCTTGCTTACACCGTGATAGTTCCAGCTGCTGTGAGGGAGCCAAATGTGGACATTACACTAAGTTCAGACAATAAGTTCACAGAAGTTCTGTTTCTTGGCCGTCCTAGTCTGTTGTCATTGACATAAAGACAAGGATAACTAGAGCCATTTAAAAAAATTTCTTTTACTTACTTGAAAATAACTGCTACCTGTTTTATTAATGGTGCTTTAGTAATATCTTTGTATAGAACATATTTTTGCCTATTTAATGACGTCCCCATTAAACAGCTTTGAATTTCTTTTGTGAAAAGTGATAGAAATTAAAATGGTGAAATTTGCAATAAGAATTAGATCACAGTAAACAAAAAAACATGAAATGTTTAAATCAGAATTACTAAAGGAAAGTGGTAGAACTCAACACTAAAACGATAGTCGTTCAATTACCCAGTGTGCCAAGGATTTGAAAAGACGGTTCTCCAAGTAAGTTACACAGATGGCCAGTAAGTCTATGGAAAGGTGCAATAGGAAAATGCACATCAAAGGGACAGTGGGACGTTATTACTTCATGCCAACTAGGATAACTTTTTAAGGAAAAGTAGCAAGTGTTGGCTAGGGTGTGAAGAAATTGGAGCCCTTGTCCATTGCTGGTAAAATGATAGACCTTCTTTGGAAAACAGTTTGGTGATTCTTCAAAAAGTTAAAGTTACCACATGACCCGGCAAATGTAGGGACCCCTGCTTCTACTCCCAGTTGTGTTAAGAAAACTGGAAATATGTACACGACAAAACAGGCGTACATGTTCCTAGCAGTGCTCTCATAATAACTAAGAGGTGGAAACAACAGTGTTCATCAGCTGAAGGAAATGTGCTGTTTCTATACAATAGAATATTACTCAGCAATGAAAAGGAATTAAGTACTGATAAAAGCTAAACCATGAATGAACTTTGAAAGTGTGCTAAGTGAAAGATGGTTGACACAAAAGACCACATATTTTATGATTCCATCTTTAGGGTACGTCCAGATAGACAAATCTATAGAAATAGAAAATAAGTTAGTGGTTACAAGGACTGAGACGGATGGGCAGTAATTACTAATGGGCATAGGATTTCTTTTTGGGATGATAAAACTGTGTTCTTGATTAGTGGCAATGGTTGCACAACCTAGTAGATATACTGAAAGTCAATAAACTACTCTCTAAAAGAGTGAATTGTGGTGTATGAATTATATCTTTTTCAAAAAAGTGATAGAAAAATTTTAAACTAAAATTCCTAAAATTTTTTATACATCTTTCAGATCTGATAGATGCATGGTTTTACTAGCCCTTAAAGTGAAATGGTCTCTTAATGAGTCGTGCGTAGCTGTTTATATTTCTTTCAACCACTGAACATGTTGTCATACCACAAATATTTATTTTAAAAGGTGATGATGAAGATGATGGAGAAGATGAAAATAACATTGATAGCAGAACTAATTCAGATGGACCATCTGCAAAACGGCCAAAACCACCATCTTAATACTAGCTTTTAGGATATTTAAAAAATTGCTGCTCTGTCTTCATTATCGCACTGACATTTAGGAAGACTCACACTGTTATTTGGAAAAACATTTGCTTTGTTCCCCTTGGACAGTTTTGTCAAGGAAAATACTGTTTGTTCTGTTTCCAGCAAAGAAAGATAAATAAATGTTTAGAAATGAATCTGTTTTCTTGAGTGAGAAATACTTTTGAAACCATGAAAATATAACAATTAATGATGTATAAAATCCTCTAAGTTAGCACGTGAGTTTTTGGTTTTGACTTTAAAATAACCATTGAATTGTGATGTCTGCATCTTTTAGTTTTGCATGGGCAAGAACGTGTCAAAGAACTGACATGAGCAAATGGTGAAAATTGGGTATTAAATTTAAGAATGGCAGCTCTGTATAAGTAGAAGGAAAACAGTAACAGAAACACTGCAAAGAGAGCCCTTGAGAACCAAGGAACCTTGCATCTGTACTGGCACCTGCTGTACAGAGATGACCCCTCTCCATGAAGGTATATCTACCTTGTACCTTAAAAGAGCCCTATGGGGTATGTCTTAATATTTGTGTGTGTGTATAAAAATATAAGTCCTTAAGTAAGTTCATATTGAATAGCTTTTAGATAATTCTTTCATCCTGTGGCCTTGTTTTGATTTTGCTTAACAAAGGACTTTTAAAATATATACATTCCTAAAATATCTCTATAGATATGAATAATTCTTTCCTGCTTGTCAGTGGGACTAAGGCATTTTTGTCTGTTTGTTTTTAAGGCATTGTATTTACTATGCATCTTTCCTAATTCATTTAGGAAATCAAGTAACATGCGTCTAATGAAATACAGTCATAGAATTCTTAAGAATTGGAAGTAAGCTTACAAATTATATGGTTTATATCAGAGTTTAATGGATTCTTAGATAGGTGTTTGCCCTGAGTTTCAGAGCTAACCATTGGCAGATTGGGTTGTATACATAATCATAGTGTATTACCCATAATGTGTTTTCCAGTTACATAGTCTAAAGGCTCTAGCTTACAAAGTTGTATAAACTATAGGCTATTGAGAAAGCTGAATTTATGTACCTTTTCATATCTTTAAAGTATTGTTTTATTTGGAATATCAGCCTTCCACTGAGTACTGTTACGTAATCTAAGCAGCACCAACTACAAAGTCTTATAAGTGGTCAGAAATCATCTTAGTTTGTGATAGTGTCTTTAATATTGGTACTTGAACTCAGTATTTGATTTATAATTTTCAATCCAGTCCTTAAAAAAGTACCTGTGTAGCATTAAAGTAGTTACTACTTCTAAATAAATAGTTACCCTTTGTTCCTGAACATTGTTGAGTGAAAGTGTTTATAAAGACATTTGAAGATACTTGTGCTTATGGTCAGGTATTTTAAGGTCTGGGCTCTTAAGTTTGATGGGTCTTTTAGTACTTAATCTAATTCTAGTACTGTTTTCATAAGTGAGCCGATGTGTAACCAGAAAGATCCGTTTGGAGGACCAGTATAGAAGGAAGGCCTTGCTTAGTTCTAATCTGCTGCCTAGTGGAAACACTAGCCACAAGCAAGCAAAACATAGTTATTCTGTGGAAAAAACTCCCAGCTTTAGCCCAGGAAAGCCAGCCCCTCAATCCTATCTAAAAATAAGCTTAGCACAAGATCTTAGATCATTTTTTATGTGAAATATGTGGATATATGCAAGATAGATACTTATTACAAATGTGCTTTTCTGTCACCTTAAATACTTAAATAGGCTTATGTGACCAGAAATAAGAACTTTCTTCTATAATAGATGTGGTTCCTTTCCTATAAATTAGAAAGTTTGAACATTTAAAATTTGACTGAAAAGAAAATTTACTTTGGAAAAAAACAGGGAGGGAAAGTATGGGAGGAAATCAGCCTCTAGTCCCTAGCGTAGGGAAGATTTATACTTCCGCAACTTGCAAATCTTGAGCCAAGTGACTGCCTTTGCCTGTTAGCTCTCCTTTAGGTTTCAATTTAAATGTTTTCTCCAGGAGATCTTTCCTGGCTTGCAAGACTATGTTAGGTCCTCCTGCTGTGTTTTTCTGTGCCTCTTAGTGCCCTGTTCTTCTCCCTCCTACTATGAAGTGTACGTTATTATAAGAATTAGGTTGTCTACTCAGAAATTTTGTAACTTCCAAAAATTTTTTTTTAAGATTTATTTATTTATCTATTTATGCAAGAACCAGGGTACAGGCCAGATGTGCAGGAGGGTGAGAGTATTCACCAGAGACAGAGTGGGGAGCAGAACAGGCAGACTGATAAAATACACTGCTGAGGGGAGCAGCGGGCGAGACAGGAGAGGTCTGCCGCGCCATGTGGGAAGCTCACCGGCCAGCTGGGATCGAACTGGCGCTGCAGAGGCTGCGGGACAGCTTCACAGCACAGCACTCAACCTCCTGCACCACCAGGGGAGGCCCCCCAAATTTTTCTTAAAGATTTATTTATGCATACAAGAGCTGAGGTGCAGGCCAGAGGTGGGGGGGGGGGCAGTTGAGAGGATTTACCAGAGACAGTGGGGAGCAGCACAGGCAAACTGACTGAAATACACTTGAGGGAGTAGTGGGCAAATCAGGAGAGGTCTGCTGTGCCCTGTGGGTTAGTTCCCTGGCTGGGGATAGCTTCATAGTGCTGAGATTTAACCCCTTGCGCCAGCAGGGAGGCCCAACTTCCAAATATTTGTATACTTCTAAAAGAAATAGTTTGTTTTCTTCCAAATTAAGAAATTAGTTGGAGATGTGTGTGACCCTAAGTTTATCATGTAGTAGTACTTTTAGCTTTAGCCTATTAAAAATAACATTTCTCAGTGGAATTGTTGGACTTGTACGAGCATAGAATATGTGTGTATTGTCACAGATTCATACATGAGACATCCTGGAAACCTAGACTTTTAAACTAAATGGCCAGACTCTGCATTGTAATGTCATGTTCATAAGAATTCCTGCTTCAAATTAGTTGTTGTTGGTAGTTGAGCACCTCAAAATTCAAAATGGCATTACCTTAAATGCAGCTAACAAATTAACATGTTTTGGGAAATTAAAATCATTTTGTGATAAGTATTTCTTGGGTATTTAAATAAAGAGTAAGAGTAGAATATAAAATTCCTAAAGAAATTGGAGAACATTTGTAAAATAACACTTAGCAGTTTTAACAAATAAGAAACAAACTGTTTTTTGTGATGAAGTTGGATTCCATTCTCACTACTTCAAACATCATAGATTTCAAGTACTAAAAGAAAATTGAATCTTTATCACTTTATCCAGAGTGAAAAAGGTTTCTAAGCAGGGTTTTTTTTTTTAGGATTTATTTATTTTTATACAAGAGCTGGGGTACAGGCCAGATGCACGGGAGGGTGAGATTTCACTAGAGACAGAGTGGGGAGCAGAACAGGCAGACTGACTGAAATATACTGCTGAGGGGAGCAGCGGGCGAGGCAGGAGAGGTCTGCCGCACCATATGGGTTGCTCCCTGGTCGGCCGGCAATCAAACTGGCACTGCAGAGGCTGAGGACAGCGTCACAGCACTACGCTTAACCCACTGCGCCACCAGGGAGGCCCTCTAAGCAGGATTTTTTCAAAAAATTCAGAAACCATACACATGAATAAATGTGATTACATAATGAAATTTCTGAACGCTGTCAGTAAGATTAAAAAGATACAAGGGAAAAGTATTTAGTGCTTTCAGCATAATGACTAAGAACTCATTCCTTTTATAGATCTCATGTGCAGTGAGAACACAATGGAAAAGGCAAAAGAGCAAGATTGTAAGAACGGAAAACACAGCTTTTAAATGAAAATCTGGGCCCCTTCAAAGGATGAAAATTTAAAATAATGCAATGGCATTTTTTTTTAAAGCTCCTCGTGGGAGACACTCTTTTTTTTTAAGATTGATTTATTTATACAAGAACCTAGGGTACAGGCCAGAGGTGCAGGAGGGTGAGAGATTTCACCAAAGACAGAGTGGGGAGCAGAACAGGCAGACTGACCGAAATACACTGCTGAGGGGAGCAGTGGGTGAGACAGGAGAGGTCTGCTGGGCCACATGGGAATCTCCCTGGCCAGCCGGGAATCAAACCCGCACTGCAGAGGCTGCGGACAGCTTCACAGCACTGTGCTCAACCTGCTGTGCCACCAGGGAGGCCCTGCAATGGCATTTTTTACTTTTCAGACTGAAAGAGCAAAAGTTTTGCTGCAGTAACAAGGTGGAAAGGCTAAAAGGTCTAATATATTGAAGGTGAGAGTGTATATTTGATAAAACTCTTTGAAAGTAGAGAATTCTGTCGAAATGTGAAATGTACATGTTCTCTATAGAAATTTATCCTACAGAAAACAGCACGTGTGCACAGAACTGCTTAGAAAGCTATTCATTGCAGCATTGTTCTTAGTAACAACAAAGAATGCAAACAACTTAAAAGAAGACCCTAGTTAACTAAATAAAAACAGGACATTAGCACAATAACTTTGGGCAGACATTAAAAAGACCACAGTATAACTGTGTAATGATCCATCTCACCAGCAGGATGCGAAGTGTGTAGAATGCCACTGCTGGAGAACGTTGGCTGTGTGAGGCAGATAGTAGAGGATGCAGAACTACAGAAAAAATCACTCTAAGACTTTCCAGCAGTTTTTGATTTAAAAAAAGCCATGCTTTAAATTTAGTAAGGGCAGATCAGCCTTATTAACAGTCTAAAATATTGTCATGTAAGCAATTCAGGGCAAAGCATTAACCAATCCAGATAAAAACCAGCAAAAACTCCACATTTCCCATTTGGTTACTACTTTGATAGAAGAAGGGAGTTAAATTTGCCTTCTGAAAGGTTAGGAGAGCTGAGTGTGATACGAGGTGGGGTGCCATTGAAAGAGAAGGGTATATCTAGAACTGATGTGCTTAGCCTTCCCCTTAAGAAAATGGCCCTCTAGCCCATGCCTTTTTAAAGTATAGAATGAATTTCACAGTGTTGCTGTAATGATTCCAGTTCTCAGGTGACCTTTGGGATCAGAATTGCTTTATTTAAAGACATGACCCAGGAAATGGTGTTTGCAAAACAACAAGCTTCTATTTAAATCTTTTAAAAAGTAGCAGCTCCCATTGGGGTACCAACAAGATCATTGGGTTGCAGCTTAAATAGAAATTTACTCCACCACCTGGGACCAATGAAAGAAATCCTGCTGGGTATAGATAGAAGTAACTTCTAGAAACACATTATTAGTTCAAATGAATGGTTTATGGGGTCAAGGTATTGCTTTGAAAGCCAAGGTGTGTTGTAGCTGAAAGAGGTCATTATGATACTTGGTGTATAATGTGAAGTGATTTAGGAAACCATTATCTTCCTGACAAACGAGAATTTCTCAAGGCTCTAATCACCACTTAAAATCTCCTTTGTGAACATAGTACATATTTTTCTCTGCATTGATAAGGAAATTGCCAAGACAGCCACATCACAAGAACTTTTGGCAAAAATAAATTTTTAGATTCATTTTAAGTGTTGGCCTTGAAAGAATATATCACTACATGCTGACACCTGGAAGAACTTAATAACCAAACATCTAGAACATGTGAACAGATTATGCTCCACACTTAGTGGTAAATGTCAACTTTAGTCTTCATTTTTTTTTTTTTTTTAAGATTTTTATTTATTTATGCAAGCACTGGGTACAGTCAGAAGTGCGGGAAGGTGAGAGAATTCGCCAGAGTGGGGAGCAGAACAGGCAGAAGGACTGAAGTACACTGCTGAGGGGAGCAGTGGGCGGCAGGAGAGGTCTGCGCGCCACGTGGGACCCTCCTCCGGTGGCCCTGGAGCAGCCGGGGATCCAACCAGCGCTGCAGAAGCTGCGGGTAGCCTCGCAACCCAGCGTTCAACCGCTGCGCCACCAGGGAGGCCCTAGTCTTCTTACTTTCTGGAGAGTGAACTAGATTGTTTTGCAATCTAGTGAGAGTTGCTCAGTGGCAATAAGAATCATTCATGCAATAATTAAACATCTGTTATATACTATGTACATAGAGTATATAGCAGTTAACAACCAGACAAAAATCCCTGCCCTCCTGGAATTTAGATACTGACAAAATACATGCCATGTGATGGTGAGCACTGTGAAGAATTACAAGGAAGACAGATGCTTCCTTTAAATAGCGTGGTCAGAGGCAGCCTCACTGTGCTGACCACTGAACAGATGTCTGCAGAAGGTGATGGTGTGGCCAGGGCCAAGCATCAGGCAGAAGGTATAGCATCAGAGTGCGGAGATCCTGAAACGGGCTTTTCTGGCACATTCTAGAATCAGCAAGAAGACCAGGGGTGCAGAGAGTGGTGGAAAATAAAGTAGTGGACAAGGACCACTTAGAATTACATGTATACCATGTTAAAGATTTTAACATTTATTCTAATATAAAGAAATTACATGAGGATTTTTGAGAAAAATAGCATTTTAAAAGGATTCCTGGTTACTTCTTTCATTGTGATTTGTAGAGGATTTGAGCTGATTTTGGTGGCTGCAGAGATCAGTTTGGTTTTGGACAGGTTAAATTCCAGGTGTCTGGGATGACATCCTGGTAAATATCAAGTAGGAAGTTGGATATCCACATCTGGAGCTCAGGAGGGACTGCCGCAACATAGTGATATAAATTTGGGCATTTCACCTTGAGCCTGAATGAGATGACCAAGGGAATAAGTATGGAAAAGAGAGTTGGGCGTGCCGACATTTAGTGATCGGAGTGGGAGCACTCAGGAAAGGAGACAGGAAAAGCTGAGAGGAAGAAAGCAAACCAGGGAAGTGTCTAGGACTGAGCTGATAGTACATGGTAGTAGCTACTAATCACATGTTGCTATTTAATTAGAACTTAAAATTCAGTTGGTCACTTACACTAGCCATATCTCAGTTTCATACAGCTAGTGGCTCCGGATATGGACGGTACAGGTAGGGGACATTCCACCATCGCCAAAGTTCTGTTTGACAGTACAAATCCGGAAGAAAGTATCTCAAGAACAAAAAGTTTAATTAAAAAAAAAAAATACCTGCTAATCAGTAATTTGAGGACTGGGAACTTGACCATTGTACTTAGTCACATGCAAATATCCAGTTATCTCTTGACAAGAGAGCAGTTAGGGTAAAATGGGAGAAGGCCAAAGCCTGACAGAAGTGGATTCACAATAAACCAGGGGGAGAGGAATCAGAAAATACAGTGATTTCATTCCCAACCTTGGGCTCCAGCTGGCAGCAGCCTCCCGGGGCTCCCAGTGCTGCCTGCACAGATCCATTCTAGGGCAGCTCAGAAACAGCTCAAGGCCATAGGTGTCACCATCAGGCTGACCCATTTTTGTTTCCTCCTGCACTAGGGCTGGGTTCTGTGACCCCTGGAGAGCTGGAGAGCTTCACCCCCAGCAAAGGCCTGTTGATGTGTACTGCATTCCTGGCCTGCCTCTGCATTATGGCATCCGGTGTTATAGTGACCTTTTCCACAGTCATGACCTCTCAGTGCCTACATGATATGCATAGTATCAGTTCATAGGGTCCAGCTTGGTAAGGCCCCCTGCAGCAGTAAGTCAACAATTTACACCTTGAAAAAAATAAAAACCTCTTTAAATTTAGAATTGCAATTTAAGGGCTGGGGTGAATTTACTGCAAATATTTGTTGAAGCTCTTTGAAAGACAAACAGCTCTCATGACTAACAGTGCAGTCTTTAGTAAATGTGCGTAAGAATCCATGACCCAGTGCTTCTCAGCCCTACTAAGTCATTTCAGGAGCTCTTAAAACTTGATTGCATGGGCCCTGATCCCAGAGATTGATAGGGTTGATTGAGAAGGGGCCCTGGCAATATTTATGTGGAGTTTTGCTTAGTTTTTTATTTCCTTGGGTGATTCTAAGATAAAGGAAAGTCTAAGACCCATTCACTGCCCAAAACAAAAATACTATGCACAATGGTTCCTGATTATGGCCCAGAATTATGTAGAGCTTTATAAATGTGGAGAATTTATAAAGTGATGGCACATATTTGATGCAAAAATGAGTCATGTGGTATTGTGGTAAGCTTCTCTGCCAGCGTTTTGCAGATTGAGAATGTTAAATCCATCAAGAAGGAAATCAACACTGGATAATCTTAAACACTTGAACGCTACCATGAACGAACATGCTGGTTTGATTATCTTGCGGGTGTAGTGCAGTTATTCTCAGGAGCACTTTAACGGATGATTCCACTTCCCCAAAGAAAAGCTCTTTGTTAATGATGAAAGTTTTGAAACCATCAAATTTCTAAACTTAGGGAATCACTTTTTTACTTTAAAACTGGTAACATTTAAAACCAGAAAATTTACATGTTGCTTTAAGCTCCATGAATTAGATGTTTGTTCCTCTAATTCAGGTATCTCTTGCCTACCCGACCACTCTTGGAAAAATAACTCCCTGGCACGCTTCCATGCAAACCACTCAACAGGTATTCCTTGTAGGAACAGCTGCAAATAAAATGGCACAGTACGCCGCTGTGGGGTGTCCTCTCTCTCCTCTCTGGAAGCAAGTATCATGGACAATTATGAAGCAGAGGATGCTTGCCCCTTTCCTATAACTCTGAAGGCTTTCTGGATTTGCCATTCATATTGGTAATTAGCTTTTTGTATTATGACGTAAATATGGAATAAATGATCTGCATAATACACGTCTCCTATCTACCAATTTCAGCCGCCTCCTCAGTCTGATAGAACTAGGAGACTGATTTCATCATTCCCTCTTCATCCGACCAAGAGTGCTTTGAACCATTAAATAGCCATAAATTAACAAAATAAGAATAATCCACAACTTGGTTAATTCCTCAATAATCAACCTGTTTACCCCTAAATCTGAAACATCATAATTAGATTTGGAAACACTGCATTACTCCCTTAATGTTTCCACTATTAAGGGAATATGAGATGAACTAAGCATTTACTGACCAAATACGAAAATACTAGAATTTGAAGCATGAGAAAGAGTACTTCAAAAAAAGGAATTCAAGTGGCAAACTCGCAAACCCTGCATCTTATCAAGTATCTGAAAAAAATCAATTAATTAAATCATTTCCAAACTGTCACTGCCTCAGATTAATAAGAACAGGAAACTGCTCAATTATTTTCCTCAAATTACCCTTTTTTCTTTTTTAAGTGAGTACAATTGAATAAAGAGCTGGAGATCTGAAGTCAGAAATCCTAGGTTCAAATCTTGGCTCTTCCATGGGCATGTTATGAATTACGGTTTCCTCATTTTCCTCTTCTGTAAAATGCCTCACATCTCTTGGAAGAATGAATGTCACTCCCTCTGAAAACTTTGCCTGCATTCAGTCAGTAAGTACTCAAAAGTGATTTGGTTATGTAACCTTCCCAGAAAAACAGGTATTTCAAACTGTTACTTTGAAATCAGTGTTTTGAAGCAAAAATAAATGATTTCAGCAACTAGACCTTTGGAGGTAAAGTGGGAAAGGCTCTCATCTTGCTGTTTGAGTTACAAGGTACCTGCTTTATCTTTCAAGAAAGTAAAAGCTTGCTGTGAAATGCTCAACTTCCTTTCTGCTCAGATCAGACTTAAAGGTTAAGGTTGCTTGAAAACTTTGAGATTTCTCAGTAGGTCGTGCAACTTGAGAGAACCCTTTATCCATCATGCTGCCTGTTACTTTCTTTGGCGGGGTAGCCAGACAGTGCCCTGTGCTGAAACGTGTCATTTGTGAAAAGCACTGCATCTCCTTGGTCAGGGACGAAGGTGTCAGCTGGCTAGAACTCCAGCTCTGCCACTTCCAGCTGTGTGACCTCTGGCAAGTTACTTGTCTTCTTATCTGTACAATCCAAATAATGGCTATCTCGTAGGGTTGTTGGGGAGATCAGATAAGTTAATTTATAGAAAGCTCTTAGAACCGGGTCCAAGAATAAACACCAAAAAGTTACCAAAATCAGCCGGTACAAAGCATTTCCCTGGTTTAAACGACATGACTATAAAAATGTCTTGATCTCACCCAGAAAAACAAAATCCTAAAATCTTTCCCCCACTTTTTAGTGATTTATATTGGTGCCAGACATGAGGTAGGTGAGTACAAGTGCCAAGGAGGAAGCAGAAGCTCACAGCTTCACGCAGTGAACCTGTCTCTGAAGACTGGACCTTGGACCAGAAAGAACAGGACGCACACGCGCTGCTTTTCAGAGAGCGTTGCTCTTCATTTCCGTCTTCCGTGTGAGCCAGATGTCTCCGCTTCCAAACATCTAGTCTCTTCCCAAGTGCTTTTTGAACTAGGAGCTTAAGTGATGCTAGTTAATCCTGCCAGCAGCATTACCAAAAGGACAAGTCCTGCTTGTCAAGACCCCCAGCACCTCAGTGATTTTCTGTCAGTCCCTCACGAGCTGGTAACAAGCACAGTGGGCGTAACTACAATAGAAGGAACTGGTGTTTTAAAGAATTTTAAAGCAAGCCAGGCGATTGTATAAAATTTAAATTTTATGACCATGTTTGGACCTTTTTACATTAAACACAATGGAAATGTTCATATTCATGTTTTCCCCAAAGGAAAAATTTCTGAATCACTATGTTGCACAGTAGGATAAAAATAGGAATTCAGATACTTATTCAAGTTTCTAAAGAATGCAAATAACAGACACGATTTTACTTCCAAAATCTGAAGCCATCGACATGATTTTGTAGCACTGCATCTCAGGCTTTACCTAAAAATCATTATTATTCTGTTAAAGATAGCCCCCTGGTCACATTTTTAAAAAACCTTCTGACCCAGCACAACTTCCTGAGATCTGTGAAGAAGCTGCCGTCTTGTGATTAGGCTCCACATAGGACCGGCAGTTCTGTAATCATGAGGGAAAACGGTGGCTGGTTTTACGTGTCAATCAGTTGTAGTCTGCTGATCTGATTAGACGCCTTGACCAGTGCCTGGTGGCGGTTGCAGATGACTGCCAGGCATATGGGGATAATACAGTAGCCCACCGTTTTGGGGTCAGCTCTGGTACAAGAATAAAGGAACAAGAACATCTGTAAGTAAGGTATCAGGAAAATAACTGTCCACAACCAAAACGGCAAGGAGAGCAACCGCGCTTTCAGGGAGTGTGTCCATGTGGTTCCTTCGATGGGCTCCTCTGGGTGCTGCTGAATGTGTTCCAAGGCCAGCCTGTTGTAAGTCTCATTGATTTCAAAAACATAGTAAAACGCCGCTGCGCTTGCTAAGAGATACAGCCCCACGCCAATCCATCCCATCCGCTGACGGAAATTCATCATTCTCCATGCTCTGTGCCTTCAAATGAAAAAAATTAAAAACACAGTTAGGGTCCAGTGCGCTGTCATGGCAACTATCCCAAATGTACTCGCTTTATTTCCACGAGCTCTAACATAGCCCTCCAGCGCGATCGTTCACAACTGTGTACATTCAGAAATGGAAGCGACTTACAGGTGGTTTTACGTCTGGCATAGTTAGGAGGAAGTGAAGTTCCGGGATATAGAGACTCTGCTTTTTATGGGAATTCCACAAAATACATAAATGGCTTTATGGAGCTTACATAGGTCCAGCACCGCTGCCACTAAGACACCGGCGTTCAGCTCGCTGCCCGTGGCGCATGTCCCGTCTACCGTTCGACGCCGCCGGGCCGAGCGCCCGGCCCCGCGCCGCGCCAACGTCCGCGCCCGGAGACGGCGGCCCGCGCACTTACAGCGGTCCCGAGAGTCTTCCTGGCGCCGCGGCGAGCGCTGAGGGGTCGCCCAGGTCCGAGTAGTCGGGCGGCTTGGGCATGGCCGGCCGGCCGGCGCGGGGGGACTCGGGGCCGCCGGCCGGGCGCGCGCCGTCGCGGAGGGGCGCGTGTGGCCGCGCGTCACGCGGCGCCGCCCCGTCGGGGGGGCCCGGCCGAGGGCTCCCCGCCGCCCGGCCTCCCGCGGCCGGCCGCCCCCTGCGGCGCCGGGCCCGCGCCTGTCCGCCGCGCAGCGCCGCGAGCCCGGGGCCGGGCAGGGCCGCCGGCCGAGCCTGCAGCGCGGGGCAGGGCCCGGACCTCACCTTCCTGTCCCGGCCGGCCCGCCCGCCCGCCGTCCCGGATGCGGCCGCGGCCGGGGCTTCCGGCCCGGGCCGGAAGGGCGCGCGCCCCGCCCGGGGGCCCGCCCCCGTGACGTCAGGCGCCGCGCGCCGCGCGCTCGCTGCGGGCGCGACTCGGCGGGCCCTGCCCAGCCCGGCGGCCCCCCGCCTTCCGGAGCTGGCGGCCGCGTCCCCGTGGCCGTCCGGGCGTCCGTGCCGTGGGGAGGCCGTCCGGGCGCGTGCGGCGCCGACGCTGGTGCCGCCACCGCCTGCGAAGGGCCGAAGCGCGGGCGGCGAGGGTCGCGGGCCCGGCCCGCTGCGGGGCGCCCCGGGCGAGGAGGGGCGACGGCCTCTTGCCGCGGGGCCCGGCCGGGAGCCCGCGCCGGCGTCGTCCCCGGGCCCGCCTGCCCCGTCCTCGCGGGCCGCGGGACTCCGGCCCTCGACGACGCCTGCCCGCCGCGGCAGCGGTGCCCCGGGCCGGGTTTTGGCGCCCTGGCGCTGAGGCCCTTGGAAGGCCGGTGCAGGGATGCGAACCCGCGGACGGCGCTGGCGACGGCCGGGCCCGCAGGCCCGCGGTGTGGCGGAAACCGCGGCGGCTCTGCGGCCCGCGCTGGCGCCCCGCGGCCCGTTCAGACCGCTCGGGGGACGTTTCGGAGGGAGGAGGACAGGAATGTAGCCTGAGGGGGGCTTACTGAGGAGGCTAGTCCTGCTCCGGGCCCGAGAGAAATACCCGGAAAGGGGGGCTCTGGAGAGTGGATTTTAAGCCCCCTAACCCAGATAATGAATTTTTAAGCCGATTAAATGAGTTTTTAGAGGAGAGGGCGTGGCGCCTGGTGGGTTGATGAACGCTCTGGGGGATGGAAACGACCATTTTGACCCTTTTGACCTAGACCGGGGCATGACCCCAGAAATATGGGCCCCTGTGTTGGCACTGGCATTAGATGAGGCTCTTCAGCCTGCCCTGCAATTCCTGAAATACAGAAAGTGGAGAGTATTCTCCAGCAACGGTCCTCCAGAGCCAGAAGAGGAGGAATTTGAATCCTGGCTGTTTCGTACAGCTCAAAGGATGGAGATGCAGCAGGTGTCAGACGCAGAGAAACGCGGGCGTTTGCTAAAACGATCCTCCCGTTACAGTCCTGAATGTCTGCAAGCCCTTGAGCAGGTGTTTGGGGTTATTGATAACCCCAGGGAATTGCAGGTCGAATATCTGACCACTTACCAGAAGGATGAGAAATTGTCTGCTTATGTACTAAGGCTGGAGCCTTTGTTACAGAAACTGGTAGAGAGGAGCAACTGAGAAAGAAGTTGTGACTCAAGCTCGCCTGGACCAAGTCCTTGCCAGATCCGTCCATCAAGCGCTATGCAGAAAACTTGCGCTGCCCAGGCGGACCCAGCCCCTGACTCCCTGCAGTTGCTGGCACTGGTGAAGGAGCAAGAGGCAGCTGAGGAGAGGAGGAGGCCCTCGTCTGGGCAGGATTAGAGGGGCTCTTCGGGAGGCCAGGAAGGGGTATCTGATGGTGAGAGGAGCATGAGGGTACAGGGTCCATACTCCAGCGAGACATTAACCAGCCCCAGTCTCAGAATAAATCCTCTGTCATTTCTGTGCCTATTGATTGTCTCCTAAATGCGTTGTTAACTAGGAAGGGTGGCGTTCTTCACTGGTATGTACATATTTAAATTCACCCTGTGTGAACTTTTTTATTGTATAAAACTGTACATAAAGCCTGTCACTACAGGCATGTGCTGAAGGATCGCAAGGCCTGCGTGCATGTGCTGCCCCCACCCTGTGTCAGCTAGTATCAGGAGCAAGTGTGCATGTCTGATGTGATGCTGTTTTCTCACAGGTAGGTTTTAGGGTGTGTATCGCCTTATATTTATCATGAAGATTGTGAGTGTTGGTTAAGATGCTAAGTTTTGAGTTTTGCCTATTTTGTGGCATGAAAAGGCAAAATTAAATGCTGAAGTTAGTTTGCAGCCACCACCTCTAACTTCAGATTTGTGATGTGTGTCATCAAACAATTACCTCTGTGTATCACTGTAACATGTTACAAAAACAGAAGTGTGCACTTACAAAATAAAGGAATGCTAATAAAGTGACTTTTTATCTGTTTTGTTTATGTCAGGAGTCCAGGGGCTATTCCTTTTGAACAAAGGGTTTCCAAAGCAGGAACTTGAAAACCAGCGAATATACGCAATCTTAGCCCCTTGGATTCTTTCCTCATGGTGCTCACGGGGAAGAGGTATTTTTCTAAGTGAGGTTGCTGCAGGGACATTGTATTTGAAGCACAATGGAATAAAGGAAGACAGTATACAAATCAGTACCAGAAAAAGCTGAAGTGCATTGAATTTGGAGGGTGGAAAGAAATGAACACTGCCTGACTGGCAGGCCCAGCTAAAAGATTCCCATATACTTGCTCATGTAAACAGAAGTCCTACGCTATAGGGAGACTCAGTTTCACACTCAGGGGAATGGGCACAGGTTAAGAACTTTCTCAAGGTTAAACAACAGTAAGCAGCAGGGCCAGAATTTTATCCTCAGTCTTAACTGCAAGGCCAATATTCTACTGCCAAAAGAAGGGGTACGAGAGTGCCTGTACCCAAGGCCTCACTTCCTCCTTCCCCCGAAGCGGGCCTGAGATTATCACTTCATGAACGTACATCTAGTGCGCACTAGTGTGGGCTGTGCTCTGAATCACTGCAGCAACTAGGCAGTGGGGAGCACGAGGCAGTTGCAGCAACTATCAAAAGTGGGGAGCAGGAGGACATGTAAAATGTAGGAGCAGCTGGGGATGTGTGCATCAGCGATCTGGTTCCAAAAACAAGGAACAAAAGTTGTGAAAATTTGCAAATAACTGAAGGGTTGCATCAAGTTTTTAATAAAAGGACTCAATTTTAGGATGTTGGCTTAGATTCAATAATGTAGATGATGTTACAATTAATGTCATGGTTCTCCCACTCTGGAAAGCTAAGCCTGTATCAAACCGTCAATATTCAAATAAATATTTTTACTTACCAATTATGTCTCAATAAAGGTGAGGTAAAAAAACATAATGGATTCTAGATGAATTGAAAGGTAACTTGTTTACATTTGTATGGTCATTTGCCGCCTCAGCAGTGACAAGTGGTATTAGCTACATTTTGCTGATAAGCAGACATTGGTGTACAAGCACATTAAAAAATGTTGCACTCTCCTGAATGTACTGATCTGAGGGCTTTAGTCTGTGTAATGGAATTTAGATTGTAGGCCCTGCCTTGGAGAGTTCCAGAGTTCATCATAAAGCTGACATTGAACTCTTACCACGGACTAGGCACTGGGCACCTTTTCTTACCCCCTTTTACAAACAAATGAAGCACAGAGAAATTCACGCACTCGGGATTTCACAGCGAATAAGTGGCAGGATCAGAATTTAAACTCAAAATACTTCAAGTCCGGGCCTCCCTGGTGGCGCAGGGGGTTAAGATGCAACCTATGAAGCTATCCGCAGCCACTTCAGCACGAGTTCGATCCCCAGACAGGGAGCTACCCAGATGGTGCAGCAGACGTCTCCTGACTCACCCGCTGCTCCCCTCAGCAGTGTATTTCAGTCAATCCGCCTATTCTGTTCCCCACTGTCTCTGGTGAATCCGCTCACCCCCCCCCCCCACAGACACCTCTGGCCTGTACCCCAGCTCTTGTATGCATAAATAAATAAATCTTTAAAAAATATATATTTCAAGTCCTTTCTCTTGCTATGCTGCCTGTTTAAATTCTCTCAGGAACATGAAAGTCAGTGCCAGGAACACGAGCAGATAATCTGACTCCAGAGAGCTTTTGCTAAGATGTTCTGACATAGCATCTGATACACACTCCAAACTGAAAAATAGTTATATTCATGAAACATAGCAGATTCTTTAAAAACTGTTGTTTCAAAAACATGGACAGAGAACACTTTAATATGCTAACTTGGAATGGTGGGATTATTAGGATAATTCTGGAAGGGATTGTGGAGCAGATGAAATGAATGGCAAAGTGAAATCAAAATTTAGAATTAGTTAATGGTAGTAATAGCTTTCTGGAGGTAACAAATGTTAATGTAAGGTGTTAACAATAAGGGAAACTAGGTGAGTATCCGGTTACTTGTGAGTTTAAAACTATTTGTAAAATGTTTTTTTAAAATACATATGTGGGGCCTCCCCGGTGGCGCAGCGGTTGAGCGCTGGGTTGCGAAACTGCGCGCGGCCTCTGCGGCGCCGGTTCGATCCCCGGCTGCTCCCCGGCCACCAGAGGAGGGTCCCACATGGCGCGCAGACCTCTCCTGCCGCCCGCTGCTCCCCTCAGCAGTGTACTTCAGTCCTTCTGCCTGCTCTGCTCCCCACTCTGGCTCTGGTGAATTCTCTCACCCTCCCGCGCTTCTGACTGTACCCAGTGCATGTATAAACAAAACAAACAAACAAACCAGCAAACAAATAAATAAAGCATGCCTCTATAAAAAAAAATTAATTAAAAATAAAATAAAATAAAATAAAATACATATGTGGACCTCCCTGGTGGCGCAAGGGGTTAAGACGCAACCTATGAAATTGTTCGCAGCCATTGCAGCACGAGTTCGAGCCCTGGCCAGGGAGCTACCCTGGTGACACAGCAGACCTCTTCTGACTGGCCTGCTGCTCCCCCTCAAGCAGCGTATTTCAGTCAATCTGCCTGTGCTGTTCCCCACTCTCTCTGGTGAATCCTCTCACCCCCCCCACCTCTGGCCTGTACCCCAGTTCTTGTATGCATAAATACATAAATCTTAAAATAAATAAATAAAATACATATGTGTGTACCTGAATACTTATCCACACAATAACAAATGACCTGAGATGCCAACAAGTAAAATAAATCAGCAGGACGTGCCTTTCAAAACACTGGTTATTCACCTAAACACCACTAGGTGGCGGTAAGGCCTCGCCTTTGACCTGGCGGGGTGGCCGTCACCCTGCCAAGCCAAAGCAGGCAAAGGGATTATTTCTTACGTAAGTGGCAGCACATCTAACCCCTTCAAAGACTGGAAAATTCCTCAAAACTTTATGTGGAAAAATATTTAAGGATTTACTCAGTCTGGGTCAGTGGCTGCCTCTTAAGGTCCATGACACTTCTAGAACCTTCTAATTAGCTTTGTCAGAGGCTTGGCTTTGTCAAATAGACTGATTCCAATCTGTCCAAGTGAGATGATCCTTGGTGATTCCACTTCACTCCCTGCCAGTGTATCATAAAATAGGAAGCTAGATGGTTTTAGAGATCAACTTCTGAAATGCCCTCATTTAAAGAGAATGACATTCAGGTCAAAAGTACTCTAGCTCTCAGGGGTGTCCCTGCCTTTGCTACCAGCTAGCCTAACTGCTTTTTGGAGGTGTTGGTACCTCGGGATTACCACACAAACTGGGCCAATATATTAAATAATTCAGTGTAAAGGCTCTTAGCTACCGCCCAGGGAGTCAGAAGTCTGCGTCTAGAATAATATAATTTTTTTCCCTTTTTCTAGAATAATAGAATTTTGCAGATGAGGTAAGAGGGGTTCAGAGAAGGTGAAAAGCTTGCTCAGGAAAACATAGCCCAAACTTGAACCCAAATCTGAGCTTGCCCCCAGCTTGCTCTGTAAAGGCACTTCATTCTGCTTGGACTTCAGTTTACTTACAAAGTCTTTGGTTTCTTTTTTTTTTTTTAATAGAAACTATTCAATTTTATTATTTTATTTTTTTAAGATTTATTTATTTATTTATACATACAAGCCCTGGGTATAGTCAGAAGCGCGGGAGGGTGAGAGAATTCACCAGAGCCAGAGCGGGGAGCAGAGCAGGCAGAAGGACCGAAATACACTGCTGAGGGGAGCAGCGGGCGGCAGGAGAGGTCCACGTGCCACGCAGGACCCTCCTCCTGTGGCTGGGGAGCTGCCGGGGATCGAACCGGTGCTGCAGAGGCTGCGGGCAGCTTCGCAACCCAGCGCTCAACCGCTGCGCCACCGGGGAGGCCCTCTTTGGTTTCTTTTAGTGCTAAAACTGTGTGAGTGAAAAAAAATCTAATAATCTTTATTTGAATAACTTCATTTACAAACATACTTTAAGTTAGCGACGTGGCTAATAATTGTCATTTTACATATATTCCGGTCATCAAGGCATCTTTTTTTCTTTTTCTTTTTTTTAAAGATTTATTTATTGGGTCTCCCCGGTGCTGCATATAATTTTTAAATGTATCCTAGCATTTAAATTTTTCCTGTATCCTAACATGGTGCTAAATGCTTTTCGTGTTTTACCGTATTTGTCTGACCAAGGCCCTTGTGACTGTGACTCTCCCTGATTTCAAATAAGGAAGCAGACCTTCCGATAGACAAGTGGCTTGCCCAGGGCCACGCAGCTAGAAGCTACCAAGATCTGTCTGGTTCCACATGGCCTCCAAGAGTGGCTTGGCTCTGAACCAAACTCACACTACTTCAAGAGTGGGTGTGAGCCCGTGAATATGATTGTTGGTGAGCCAATTTCTGACCTTACAGCCTCAAACCCTCCCCATCACCACTCCCCAGTCTGCCGCCAAAACCAAATAATAATACAACCTGCTTAGGCTACGGAATGGCCAGCACTGTGAGCTGCCACCAGCAGCCCCTAGCCCTCTTCCTCCTGTGTAGCTAAAGGCTGATTTGCTCCCCCACTTTACAGAACTGCGACTGTTAGGGGAAGCCCAGCCTCTTCCAGGTCCTCACAGGAAGTGGGGGTGAGAAATGTTGATTCGTTTAAGATGATTCAGTACCTGCCCTCTGCCAAATTTCGATAAGGGCAAGTAATGCAATTCTGTCTAGTGAAATATGAGCAGCTATTGTTTTGAGCTTTATTTATGTGAGTGGGGCTGTGGGGTCAGTCAGAACAACCCCACTCCTTTTCCAGCTTCACTGTTTCCTAACCCTGACTTCAGGCGAATGGACGGTCCTTCTGGGTTTCAGTTTCCTCCACTGGAAAGGAAGAAAATAATGACACGCATTCACAGGGCCATGATGATGACCAAATGAATCATGTCAAGTGCTGAGAACTGTACCAGCGACAAAGTAAGTGCTCAATAAACACCATTTGTTCTCTTGTTACCCCCCCAAAACTGAGTGGCTGAAAGGCAACAATTCTAATTTTAGTTTCTATGGATCAACAGTCTGGGAGGGACTGAACAGGCAGTTCTGAACCTCTCTCAGACAGATGTGTGGGCCAGGGCTGTGGGAGACAGTCTTTCAAACTCCCTGGGGGGGTCTCTCCTAGGGCTGCCTCCAGACCCACCTGGTTCCCACCTGTGATGGAAGCTATCCGAGAGAACGAGAGGATGCCCAAGACAGAAGCCGGAGCCTTTTTATAATCTTACCTCAAAAATGACATCCCAATACTTCCGTCACCTCTGCTCACAAGAAGCAAGTCACTAAAGCCAGCCCACACTCAGGGCCACTCCTACACTTGGCCGTGAATTCCAGGAGGTGAGAACCACGGGGCCAGTACAGCTCTTCCTGTTATCTTTGTTATTTTTATATGCACAGAGAGCCAGTCTTTACCTTTGTACATGTACTGGGTGTTTTACCTTTAGGTGATACAATTCTTCTATTAGATCCAGGTTTAGAGGGAAAAAAAATCCTCATAACATTCCTGGCCACTAATTTAACTCTTTCAAGTTTCAGAGTCATAAACACAGGATTGTTCTCTGTCCTTTTTAAAGGCTGCCAGGGGCCCTCTTAGGTTTTACAGCCAGCATATGCTCAGCTCTTTAGAAACAGACATAATTACCTCCTCAATCTCTCTCTGCTCTAAGCAGTAAATACCCAGCTGCTTCTCAGTTTTTGGTTCCCTTCTGAACTCACCTGCCTCCCTTTTAGTGCCCTTTAAGGAGAAGCAGTAACCTGCAGGGACTCAGAAACCCTCATCCTCCCGGGAGCGGGGAGAAGACTCCCCTTGTACCAGCCAGCTCTGGTTTCTAGGAAACCATACCCTCAGCAGGCAACACAAGCTTTAAACTGTGCATTCCTTTTATTGAATGTATTCCATTTGTAGAAATGTCCTAAGAAACTGAGGATGTCCACAAAGAATGAGCTAGAAGAATTTTCCATTGTAAATAAAAATGGAAACTACATAAATGCCCAATAATAAGCAATAGGTTGAGCAAATTGTGGCATACCCAAAGGGCTATAAATTCCATCACCACTATAACCAAACTGTATTGGAATGACTTTCACTCGTTTTAAAATTAAAATACTGTGCACCCTCCGTTGAAATACAAGTTCACCACATATATGAACAGCTTTGCTTGTCACATGATTAAGACCCTACGCCAAATAGTTTCCTGGAACCATGGTACTGTCACGATACTTTATTACTCCCCATCACGGAAGCCAGGCTTGACAATCTCGGCAGGGAGGACGGTATGGCCGCTCCTGTGGGAATCTGCAGGTAGAACGTGTTGGCAGATCCCAAATGATAAAACAAAAAACAAACAAATAGTATTGGGTAGAACCACAGGCAATTGCTTTTTTTTGTCGGTCAAAGCTGGTTGCATTTTGGCCATCACAGGTGAAGTTTGCCATGGAACCTGGCGAGCAGTATTTGGTACACACATAAGTTTACCACCCACCGTAAAGGGGCGGAAGCAGAGAATGGCATTGACGGAACAGTCTGGTTCCTGCGTTGACACATTGTAGAGGGCCGGACTGGGCACAGTGCAGGTTTTCTGATCCCATGCAGACTGGGTAAAGAGGAGTCAGAGTCCTCAGTGGTTTTGCAGGTCTTTTATTTGGGGTTCACCAGGCATATGGCAGGCAGGGGTGCTGGCTGGGGGGCTGGGAGGCCTCCCAGCCCTCAGCAAGTCTTCACTCTATCTGGACTCTGGTGTTCGTTGTGTTGCTTCTCGGCTTCTGCTTCGGCTTCTGCTTCGGCTGCTACTGCGGCTGCTGCTACTGGTGCTGCTGGCGTCCCCCCGTGACGCCGCCCTTAAAAAGCACAGTCTTAGCTCAGCTGAATCCCATCTACCTAGGCCCACACCCTATTCCAGGTGCCCGCCATCAGGCATGCATTCAGGACAAGGATCCATCATCTATCCTGATGGCGGAAGGGCAGAAAAGCCTGACATTTTCTTTACCCTACACACATCCTCATAATTATCTTTGTAAAGAAAAGAGTTTGAAGAAGATACACCAAAATGTTACAGCAGTTACCTTTGGGCAACAGAACCATGGACAACTTTATCTTTTTGTGTGAACTTTCTGTTTTTCTCCAAAGAATACTTCTAATTTGTGTATTGTTTACAAATTCTTACATTAAATAAACTAAGAGATACATTCCAAGAGGTCAACCGAATTCTCTTATTCTTATTAGTAATGTGCAGGTGTAGGGTAAGGAAAAAATGTCAGGCTTTTCCGCCTTCCCGCCATCAGGATAGATGATGGATCCCTGCGGTCCTGAATGCATGCCTGATGGCGGGCACCTGGAGTGGGGTGAGGGCTTACGTAGGTGGGATTCACCTGGGCTGAGAGACTGGGCTCAACTAGAACAGCATCAGGGGACACCAGAGGAGCAGAACAGACCAGAAGAGAACCAGCAGAGCAGCAGAGGCCATGAGAGAAGGCCGCAGAGCCCAGAAAGAGTGAAGATTCGCCAGGGGCTCCAAGGCCTGCCAGCCTCCCGGCCCCCTGGCACCCCTGCCTGCCTTGTAAAAGCCGGTAAAAGCTGAATAAAAGCTTATAAAAAGCCACCGAGGGCTCCAGTACTCTCCTTTCCCCATCTGCTCGGGTCGTACAGGACCTGCTCTGCGCCTTCCTGCCCCTACATGGGGTCTGTGGGAAGTGATTAGCTATTGGAGGGTGGGGCCCCAATAATGAGATTAGCACCCTTCTCAGAGGTTCCAGGAGCTCCCTGGCAGCCCTTGCACCCTGTGAGGACACAAGAAGTCTGCCACTGTAAGGTAAATGAATGAATCAGGCTTTTTGCGCCACTAGCCTCTGGCTATCACCTGCAGCCTTGATCGTGTTAAGGTGCTTGGGAGCCCGGGTGCGGGGCACACGTGCCTGATTGTGGGCACCTGGAGCGCGGGTACGGGCATGTGTAAGTGTGCACACCTGAGCCTAGAGGCCAGGGCTATAAGGGCAGCGTCACTCAGAGGACGGCTACGCCTAAGAGGCGAGACCATGAGAGAACACCAGAGAGAGCCCAGAGAAAGAGGAAAGGTTCGTGGGGGGCTGGGGAGCTTGGTTGCCTGCCTGCTTCCAGCCTCCTTGGCCCTGCCCGGCCAGTGCCTGCCTCTTGCCTGGTGCGCCTTAGTACCTGGTTCCCTGAGAGCATTGAAGCCTGAAAACTCCACCGTGGGCTTCCGGATTCCCTTTATCCATGTGCCCAAATTGATAGTGAACCTGCCCTGCGCTTGCACTACAGACACCCAGAAGACAGCCCTCACCGCCAGGCCGGCCTCCTGGATCTCAGACTTGCAGCCTCCAAGACGACCAGAAACAGTCCTATTGTTCATGACGCCCCAGCCTGCGGGATTTTGTAATGCTGTCAGCAGGGACGAAGACGCCTCTCCCCAGCAGTCACGGCGCCCCTCTCCTCAAGCTGGTAGGCTTTAAACATGCGCTGTAGTCCTTGACTGTCATTTTGGATGAGTTTCAGGTGGCAATAGAGATAAACATGTGTTTTAATAGCGTGTTTAACCAAATGTCTCTCCCCCAGTTTTAAATATTTTTATAAATAGCTTCGTTGCTTCTGCCGTTTGTTAGAATATATGCTTCACTTCAAAATAGTCTCATGCTAAGGACAACTGAAAATCACACCTTTTACCTACAAGCAGGGCTCCACATTTCAGTCTATCATTATAATGTTTTTAAAGCTTATCTCAAACCGGACCTCCCGGGTGGCGCAGCGGTTGAGCGCTGGGCTGCGAGGCTGCCCGCAGCCTCTGCAGCGCTGGTTCGTTCCCCGGCCGCTGGCGAGGGTCCCACAAAAAAAAAAAGAAAAGCTTATCCCAAACACCATGGCATTTTGTCTTTTTATACTTAAATATATACTAGTCCTTTTTCTGTGGCCTCCCTGGTGGCCTAGGGGTTAAGTCTCAGCATTATCACTGTGCTGGCCTGAGTTTGAGCCCTGGCCAGGGAGCTACCCCAAATATGGCGCAGCAGACCTCGCCTGTCTCGCCCTTTGCTGCCCTTAGCAGTGTATTTCAGTAGAACTGCCTGTTCTGCTGGCCTACACCCCAGTTCCTCTACACAAAAAATAAATCTTAAAAAAAACAAATAGTCCTTACACTGCCCACATCACTCCTGATGAGACTGTCCTAATGACTTGGTGTCACTGACACCCAGTTCCGAGCCAGAGCTCCTCAGTGATCTCTGCTGACCTGACAGTTGGTTTATGGGGATCGGGACCTGAACAGGGACCACAGGTGACTGAAATCTCTCATTTAAAACGATCTCCCCCCTTTCTCCAAGTCATGGCCTCATTCCGTCTCCAATCTTTCTTTTTTTTTAAAGATTTATTTATTTTTATTTATTTATACAAGCACTGGGTGCAGTCAGAAGTGCGGGAGGGTGAATGAATTCACCAGAGCCAGAGCGGGGAACAGAACAGGCAGACCGACGAAGTACACTGCTGAGGGGAGCAGCGGGCACGGCAGGAGAGGTCTGCGCGCCATGTGGGACCCTCTCCAGCGGCCGGGGATCGAACCAGCGCTGTAGAGGCTGCAGGCAGCTTCACAGCCCAGCGCTCAACCACTGCGCCACCAGGGGAGGCCCTCCAATCTTTTTTTTTTTAATATTTATTCATTTATTTTTAAAGATTTATTTATTTATGCATACAAGAGCTGGGGTAGAGCCCAGAGATGCAGGGGGTGACATGATTCACCAGAGACAGAGTAGGGAACAGAACAGGCATTATCTACTGAAATACACTGCTGAGGGGAGCAGCGGGCAAGACAGTAGAGGTCTGCTGTGCCATGTGGGTTGCTCCCTGGCTGGGGATCGAACTCGTGCTGCAGTGGCTGTGGACAGACTCATAGGTTGTGTCTTAACCCCTTGCGCCACCAGGGAGGCCCTAGTCTCCAATCTTTAAAAGACACACAAGAAACACATTTATATTCCCCACCTTGTTCCCAGGTGGACTTGGCAGAGCCTTGTGCACCCTTCTTGATAGACGTGTGGTGTGACTTGGAGTCTAATTAGCTGAGGTCTTGCTCAGACACCAGATGAGAGTCCCGGACACTTGTCCCCCAGCAGCCCCTGTACCCAGACACTTGAGGAGACCTCTGTTTTTCAGCCGCTGATCTTGAGCAGCCCTTTCCAGACAGTCACCTTTGGACCGGATGGCGTCTAGCAATCGACATATCCTGCTGCACAGCTGCCCTTGGCACATTTCCTTAAGATCATGTACAAACTGCTTTTAAAGAAGGGACAGTCAAGAATGAGCCCCCGAGGGATCATGCTCAGCAAAATAAGCCAAAAAGAAAAAGAAAAATACCGGATGGTCTCACTCATAGCAGGAATCTAGAAAACTTAAATAAGGGATCAGGAAAAAGAATAACTATAAGAAAGTGAAAATCAAAATCAACAAAAAACTATGAACCAGAGACACTTTTTGGGGGGTGGGGGCCGGGAGGCGAGGGATTGGGGTCAGAATGGGGCATGTGCAGTTGTATGGGGGAATATAAAAATAAAATTTATTATAAAAAAAATAGATTAAAAAAAAAAAGAATGAGCCCCCGATAACTGCATTTTACTTCTTTTTTGTTTTTAAGATTTATTTATGCATATAAGAGCTGGGGCACAGGCCAGAGATGCGGGGGTGTGTGTGTGTATTCACCAGAGACAGAGTGGGGAGCAGAAGAGGCAGACTGACTGAAGTACACTGCTGAGGGGAGCAGCAGGGAGACAGGAGAGGTCTGCTGCGCCATGGGGGTTGTTCCCTAGCCGGCCGGGGATCAAACTTGTGCTGCTGAGCTGCGGATTGCTTTATAGTGTGGTGCTTTAACCCCTTGCGCCACCAGGGAGGCCCCCAATAACTGCTTTTTAGAGTATTAGAAAAAGAAGACTTACCTTTTTGCCGGGTGGGGGTGACCTCCATATCTCCGTCATAGGCCAGAATTTGCCCGCCGAAGTCTCCAGCGGGGCTGGAACAATGCATCACCAACAACCAACATTTATTCTCTCGGTTCTGGAGGCTCAAAATGTGGAAGGAAGAGGGCCCTGGGCTGCGCTCTCTGAAGATTTAACAGGGGTCAACGCGTGCCGCCCTCCTGCTCCAGCAGCCGTTGTCACAGTGGTACAGGGCAGCCCCGATACAAAACGGGGTGCCTGACTGTGGGTCCTCACCCGCGCGCTCAAAAGGACTTATTAATGCTCCACTGCAGGCGCACGCGAAAGGTTCATAAAAGGTTTATTCACAAGGGAAGGGCAAATGAGGAAATGTACAGCTCAGGGAGAAAAGTGGGAGACAAAGGTTTAAATGCGTCCTACCTGATCTGCGGATCAGGAATCCCAAATGGCACCCTAAGAGCTGGCCGCGAGCCAGGAGCTGGGAAGCCAGGAGGCGAGCGAGAGAGTGAGAGACCCCAAGGCCCACGTGTCTGGTTTTATACCCACCTGGCTGCTGAACCCCACCCTCAGGTCCCAGCCACCTTCCCTTTGGTGAGGATGAGATTCGTCTCTCCCAGTGTCCTGACGGCTTTGGTCAGGGGTGGGGGTGGGGTCCACAAGGCCTGCGGGGAATGGGCTCAGGACATCCTGTCCCCCTAACAACAGCTCCAGTCCCTGCCTCGCTGCCGTGCCCACAGCGTCCTCCCCACGTCTCGGGGTGTCTCGGCTTCCTCCTCTCCCAGGGCCCTGGTCGTTGGGCCCGCTCCCCGCCCGTGCACCGGATCCTGACCAGTCGCACCGGCAAAGGCCCTTTCCCAGCGAAGGCACCTTCCAAGGGGCTGGGCGGACCTGGCTCCTCGGCCTCTACTCCCTGGGGCACCTGCCTGCGCCTGGTCGGGGCCCAGAGGGCGGGGAGCCTGGAACGTCCACAGAAAATGGAGACACCTTGTGAGCACTTTCTTCGTGTCGCTGCGGGCGCTGCGGGTGTGAGAGCTGAGCGTGGCCGGGGCAACAGCCCCGCACAGGAGGTTGTATCTGGAGCTGGAAGGTTTTTGTGAAGAAGCAGGGAAGATGGCTTGACTGTTTCATGTGGACCCGTCAGCTTCCACCGTGGTGACAGACACCCCCCAAACCCCGGGGCTCCACCAGCTCTGGGATGGGTCGTTGGTGGCCTGTGGCCTGGCTGGTTTCTGCTCTGCACGTGCTGTGTGCCAGGTCTCGCTCCCAGCCTAGGGCGGAAGGGGCATCAGCTCCTGGGATGTGTTCGTCTGTGCAAGATGGCAGCAGCGCCAGAAGGGGCACGCGCACTCGGCTGGGCACATGCACAGGCACGTGGTCACCTACTCCACGGGTCAGTGCCAGTCACGTGGCCAAGTCCAAAGTCAGCGGGGCAGGGAGGGGGGTGGAGGGCGAAGCCTTCCCGCTCAACAGTAGAAGCTGCCACACCAGGCCGCAGCATCGGATGGCAGCGGTGTGTCCTTTTTGGCCTGGTTCTGGGCCTGTGGTTCTGACCCAGTTTCACATCTTGATTTTCAAGCTCGAGTTATTAGATGCCCAGTAGCCTTTGGTAAATTCCTTTCCCGCTTCAGTGGGCCAGAGTGGTGTCTGTGCCTGCAGCCAACAATCCCAAATGAAACACGGGATATTAACTCCTCTCTGGCCTTAAAGGTGGCATCAAGGACATGGGCAGCATCTCTTGACCCCAAGCCCACCCCTTACCAATCTGGGGCTGGGACTCTGAAAATCACATTCCAGATTCCTTGTGTAGTTGGCATTCTGACAGGTCCAGCCATGTAGGCTGGCAGGGAGAGGGATCTTGCTGCTGCTGGCTGCACTGTCCCTGTCATCTTGGCAACAGATTCCTGCAGCCCCTCGGACCCTCACCTCCTAGGGGTGCCAGAGCAGTTGGGCAGGCCTCCCTCTGGAGGGGGGTTCCTGTGCGTTGATGGGTGATGGGGTCATCTCCAATGGTCATCCCAGGTTGGGGGCCTCCAGCTTGAGGCTGCGTCCCCGCCTTCCCTGCCTTGGGGGGCCAGTGTGCCCTGTGGCTCTCAAGGGCCTGGGAGCCTTGCAGGCTGTGTCCACACCTGGTCCCAGGGGCCAGGATCCAGTCTTGTGACGTCGCAGGGCTTGTCCCTGCTGCTGTCTGTGCGAGGACTTGACTCTCCTGTGTGGAGACCGCAGAGTCTGACCAGAGACACCCATGGAAGCTGGGGAGGTCCCAACCCCGCCTCACTTGAGGTCCATCCCACTTGCTCCCCGCTCTCCTTTCTTTCCCAGGGGACTCTGATGGGCCAATAAAAATAGACGCTACATCATTAGCCTTTGAAAAACTGGTTCCCCTGCCCTGAGGGCTGGAAGGATTCATTCTTCATCTACTACGGGAAAGAGAACAGAAATATTTGGAAATATTTGTGCTCGGGGGGTTGGGGGGGCACTTCCTTCCTAGATTCTATCGAGTCCTTCCAAGGCAGGGATGAAAAGGAAGAAAACAAAACCGTTAAATGACCATAGATCACCAAAAGTTCACAGGCGCCCTCAGCTTCTGAACTAAAATAAACCGAAAAATACAAACCCAAAGTCATGAACTTCAAATGAACAACATTAAATCAACGTGATGGATAATGTTTGAAATGATTCACTTGTGAATCACTGGTGTGGGGCTTAATGGGAGGAAGATGTATTTTCAACCTGATGCTTTTTTTGGATAATGGGCCATTTTTTGAAGCGCTGTAGCAGTGTTGACTTTTATTCATTGTGAACAATAAACTCCTTTTTAATCCCTTATCCATGGTTTTGTGAAGCAGTCACTTTAATAGTGCACCCCCAAAATATAATAAAGGAAATATTTAAATAGTATTTCATGAAACTTCTTTGCTGTTTATTTCCTACCACACTTGCTGCTAATAGATTCTGCTGCCAGTTGGATGTGAAGAAGGTGGGAGCAGCAAGGACAGGGGTGTCGGTCACACAGTTCTCTTGCCAGTGCCTCCTTTTTAACTTTGGTGAAATAGTTGCCTTTGATGCTGCTGCACAGGTTCACGTGCCATGAACATCACCTTAATTCAAATGAGAAAGCAGGTTTAAAAATCTCGCAGGGGCACCTGGTTCTGGGGTGATCATCCAGAAGAAATAAGAACGCGACATTCAAAACTTCTGGTAGAACTCACAGACCTAGGGCCTCCCTGGTGGTGCAAGGGGTTAAGTCGCAGCACTATGCAGCTATCCGCAACCACCACAGCACAGCACAAGTTCTATCCCCGGCCAGGGAGCTACCCACATGGTGCAGCAGACCTCTCCTGACTTGCCCGCTGCTCCCTTCAGCAGTGTACTTCAGTGTACTCTCACCCTACGCCTCTGGTCGGTACCCCAGCTCTTGTATGCATAAATTAAAAAATCTAATAAGAAAGAACTCATAGACCCCCCAGAAAGACGCCTATAGACCCCAATTTGAAAAGCACCATACTGAGTTACTTGGGGAGAGGATTGAAATAAAAAAGATTGTTCAGTGCCCACATGCACAAGCCCTGAAGTTGTGTGCTAATTTGCAAAATCAGCATGTGAAGACTCCAGTAGATGGAAGGGGGGGTGGTGGTGAGTTTCCAAGGACAAGTGTAGACACCTCCTCACCATGCCAGGAAGAGGTGGCCTCCTCCAGGAAGCCTGGTGCAATCCTGGCTAGAGTGGGACTCCTCCTGGAAGGCCATAAGATGTATGATTGCTTTTCCACTTGCTTCTTTGAAATCTGAGCTGCAAACTTCCCCAAAAAGACTAAAATGAGTACAGTCTGGAAATAGGAAGGAGGTGGTCAGGGAATTTTCCACTCTTCTACACTATGCATTTTTAGCATAAACATGTATAATTTATTTTATTTAATTTTTAAGATTTATTTATGCACACAAGAGCGGGGCTACAGGCCAGAGATGCAGGGTGGGGGGTGAGAGGACTCACCAGAGACAGAGTGGGGACCAGAACAGGCAGACTGACTGAAATACACTGCTGAGGGGAGCAGCAGGCGAGACAGGAGAGGTCTGCTTCGCCATGTGGGTTGCTCCCTGGCCGGCTGGGGATCGAACTCATGCCGCAGAGGCTGTGTATTGCTTCATAGTGCTGTGCTTAACCCCTTGCACCACCAGGGAGGCCCTATTTTATTATTTTTTAAGACTTATTTATTTATATAAGAGCTGGGGTATAGGCCAGAGGCACCGGAGGGTGAGAGGATTCACCCGAGACAGAGTGGGGAGCAGAACAGGCAGACTGACTGAAATACGCTGCTGAGGGGAGCTGCAGGGAGACAGGAGAGGTCTGCCACGCCATGTGGGTAGCTCCCCGGCCATCCGGGAATGGAACCCGCGCTGCAGAGGTGGCAGACAGCTTCATAGCCCTGCGCTCAACCCCTGCTGTGCCACTGGGGAGGCCCTGTATAGTTTATTTTAGTAGAATTCCTTTTCATAAAAAAGAGCACCTCAACTTCCCCACACCAATATCATAGCAGAGTGGTGGCCACGGCTCTTCAATTTTGTCACCCAGACTAACTTTTTTCTTTTAGTCAAGTGTCTTCTTTCCTGGTTATAAAAGCACATCACATTCATTGTTGAAAATTCATAATACACAGTAAAGTGGGGAGGAACAAAGGTGCTCCCACCACTCAGTATCCATCACATTAAGTTTTGGAAATATTTCCCTCCACTTCTTCCTCAAGGTGTTCATTTCCTTTCCTTCAGCTGTGAACTATGCATGCGACAGATGTTGACTAGACTTATTGTGGGTGTCACTCTGTGATATAAACACAGGATCATTATGTTGTACACCTGCAACTAATACCACATTCTAGGTCATCCCAGCCTAGATTCAATCAAATCAAACATTAAAAAAAAAATGTCCTTTTTGGGAACACAGTTGTAATCATGCCAGGAGTCCACTCCAGTCACTTGTACGTTTTTTCTTTTTTAAAATTTTTTTTTATTTTTGCACAGAGCTGGGGTGTAGGCCAGAGGTGCAGGGTATATGTGTGTGTGTGAGAGAGAGAGAGAGGATCCACCAGAGACGGTGGGGAGCAGAACAGGTGGATCACCTGAAATACACTGCCAGGGGGAGCAGCGGGCGAGACTGGAGAGGTCTGCTGCGCCATGTGGGGTAGCTTCCTGGCCGGGGGTTGAACTCAGGCTGTAGTGGTGACAGCGCTGAGACTTAAACCTTCGGCCACCTGGGAGGCCCTGCTTGTATGTTTTTCAAGCAACATTAGGACATAAGCACTTCCCCTGTGATTCTGTAAAACCAACCATCATTTCAGCACTAACATGTGAAAATATATTTTGAAGATTCTGTCATTTATTCACCTAAATGTAGAAAGCCTTTTCTGTTTTTTTAAAGATTTATTTATTTATGAATACAAGAACTGGGGTATAGGCCAGAGGTGCAGGGTGGTGAGAGAATTCACCAGAGAGAGTGGGGAACAGAACAGGCAGACTGACGAAATACACTGCTGAGGGGAGCAGCGGGTGAGACAGGAGAGGTCTGCTGCGCCATGTGGGTTTCTCCCAGGGTGGCCAGGGATAGAACTCATGCTGCAGTGGCTGGGGTAGCTTGATGGCGCTGTCTTTAACCCCTGCACCATCAGAGAGGCCCCTAGAAAACCTTTTCATATAGAAATAATCATAGTCTCGTGGGAGGTTGCAGAGTCCCGTATTCTCTTAGCAGCTCCCCTCAGCTCTAACCCTCAGCTCCTCCCCTCAGCTCCTCTCTCCTTAGCTCTAACCTGGCATCTTAGAGAATCATAGCGCAGGACCCGAACATCACTGCAGCCTGCACTCCTGTCCGAAGACTCCTGCCAGTCTTCTCAAGCTCTTGTGTGTGCGCACGCATGTGCACCTCAGTTTTGTTGTTAAAGATAGTGAAGCCTCGGGCCGATTGATTTAACGTCTGCCTGCCCTGCCCTGCTGGCGGATCCTGGCAAATAAACCCACTGTCTGACTTGCAGCCGGCAGGTTGCCTCCTCAGGCTGAGGGTTGGACGGAGGCGTGGGAGACAAACATTTAAAAATGACAACTGAGGGCCGCCCTGGTGGCAGAAGGGGTTAAGATGCAACCTGTGAAGCTGTCCGCAGCCACTGCAGCACGAGTTTGATCCCCGGCCAGGGAGCAACACACACGGCGCAGCAGACCTCTCCTGACTCACCTGCTGCTCCCCTCAGCAGTGTATTTCAGTCAGTCTGCCTGTTCTGCTCCCCACTCCGTCTCTGGTGAATCCTCACACCCCCCACGCCTCTTGCCTGTACCCCAGCTCTTGTATGCATAAATAAATAAATCTTTAAAAAAAATGACAACTGAATCACTGAAAATTTAACCTGAATATTGTGTGAGCATTGGTTTCAGTGACTAGGAGAGCCCTACTTGGTTCTGCTAACAGCAAGACAATGGGCAAAGATTTAAATCTCCGGGCTTCCAAGTCCTGGTCATCAGATGGGCGTGACCCCATAATATCCTCTTCTGACTGTTGTCGTAGACACTGAGCCCACAGGAAGACATGTGCTAGACGCACACCCACAGGCTGTTATTCTGATCCCCAAATATAATAGTTTTCCTAAAAATGTCCTGCATAGGGAATCTAATATAAACTCCTGAGTCTGGAGTTTAAAGACTTAAGTAAATGGAATGTGGGGTGATTATTTTTATGTGTATTTGAATAGTGGAAGTCTGAAATAGCGTAAAAATATGACAGGGTCTTATCATATGCCCCATAATTGTGGCACAGAACCCTACCCAAATAAAAAACTGGTCAAGAATTCCTTAATTGCAAATCTAGTGGGGCTTGGGGTTGGGCACTGTTCAGTCATTTCCACAGGGTGGCACCACCACAAGCAGGTAAACAGAAACCTGACTCCTGAGTCAGCAGGGTGGGGACTCTGGCCTAGTTGCGGGGACTGAGACCCAGGAATTCAAGTGGTCTTAGAAGTTGCAGATCCTGAAAAGCACGTTGATGTTATAATCACTTTTGTAGAAGTGTTTTTTTTTCCCAAAGATTTATGTATGCATACAAGAACTGGGGTGTAAGCCAGAGGCTTGGGGGGAGAGTGGGGAGCAGAACAGACAGATCTACTGAAATACACTGCTGAGGGGAGCAGCGGGCGAGTCAGGAGAGGTTTGCTGCGCCATGTGGGTAGCTCCCTGGCCAGGGATCGAACTCGTGCTGCAGTGCCTGGAGATAGCTTCATAGTGCTGTCTTTAACCCCTTGTGCCATCAGGGAGGCCCGTGTAGAAGTGTTGATTGAGCTACAGTGCTGCGAAGAGGGTGGGTCCCTTGGATAGCGCTTGTTGTTATTGATAATTTGTGGAAGCATTCTGCAAAATAATAGAGGTAGTGCAAAAAGTAAAAGCTCAAAGAAAGCAAACAATACTATTATGTGCCCTGAGAGTGGGCAGCCATTCATGCAAAGACTCCACTCTTATCACTAGTTGGTGTCTTTTCCTTCCTTCAAAAGATGAACAAACTGAGGTTCAGGGAAGTTAAGTAGTTTGTCCAGGATCCCACCGCTGGCCATCGGTAGAGCTGGGATTTGAACCAGGGTAGCTTCACACCAAAGCCACTTTGGTCCTACACACCAAGTTGTTTCGGAGCCACGCGCAGGCTGTTATGGCTGCCATCAAAACCCCGGTGGGAATAAACAGGTACCTGCCTGGGATGAGGGCGGAGGGGAGGCGTTTCTCAAGGAGTGATCACTGCTGCTTCATCAACTACTTGAACACTGGAAGCGCCCTTGGACAGGATGGTTTTGAAGATTGTTTGGGGAGAAGCGGCCACACCTTTTGTCCAGACAGCATGTCACCACCCGCGGTTAAAGAGCGCTGGGGTGTCTATCAGCAAACTTCTCCGTGGGTGATTCACTCGCAAGATCTTATTTTAGCGAGTCAGCAGCCCTTCAATGTCCCGGAGTCGAGGGGAGGTTGATGCAGGAAGGGTGGGCAGAGCAGAAAATTTCCACTGCGCAGCGAGGGTGGAGACGACTGGAATGGGTTTCTCCAGCCACACGCCAAACACGGATGAGGGGCCGAGAGCCTGACATCCTGGGTAATGAACCCAGGGCCAGATAAGAGGCCGGCCTCGGCCTCGGAAAACAACCCCATTTGGAGAGCAGAGCTGCTGTCTTCCTGACTAAATCGAAAGTAGAGATGCAACAGAATCTCCTCAGTATGATTACAGGGGGCGCACACACCACCACGTTTTTCTTTTCAAAATGCTTTTACATCTGTTATCTTAATTTGTCTCTACCCAGCCTCCCTGCCTTGAGCAAACTTTTATGATACCACTTATCGCCCATAGTTAATGTTTACTGGGTAGGCCCATCTCTCCCTGCTTTATGACCTTCTTCAGGGCAGAGATCCTGCCATGTTTGTGCATCTATAAAGCCCTAGCACTTGGCACGAGGGCGTGTTTCTCTGCAAAAGATAAAACCCACTGGATGCAATTTCCACAAGAAGAAGCCAGAGGTCAGGGTTGCAGTCTCCTCTGGGAAGAACAGGAGGAACCAGGCTCTCGCTTCCTTATCCCTTGCATCTACCTGGTTAACACATGCTCTCTGCAGAAGAGTCTTTCCCTGCTCTCCGACGCCCACCATGGAGAACCTGCCCCCAGCATCTCCCGCGTCTGCGCACCACTTGTTCAGCCCTGTCCGGAGAAGCTCATCACTCTTTACCCCAGTCGCCCCAGTCTCCAGGGGTGGAGACTCCGATTGGTCCAGCCTCAATGAGATGTTCGCCTCTAGTCCAATCCACTGAGAGCACAGGGGTGTGGTCCAGTCATGGCAAGGAGGTTGTTCCTATGGCAACCACGTACCTGGCTCCAAATGCTGCTCTTTCTGGCCCCAAGTCTTCCTACACGCCCTTCTCTTCCCGTGGCTTTTCTGCATCTCCAGCCCTCTGTCTGGCTGCCTTCTGCTCCTCCTCATGACTTACATTCGGATTTGCCAAATTTCTTCATGGCCTTTCCTGTTCTCCTTCTAGAATATTCTGCTCTCTTTATCCAAAACACTTGCTGATTTGCAAGTTACCTGTTTAATTCTCTCCTTCCATCAAAGATTAAGTTCCGTTGTTTCCAGAGGTCACTAACTCCCCAAGCAGTGCAACTTGGAAGTGGGGGCCGTAGGGGAGTTAATGCTTCTTTGGGCAAATCTTTCATAAGAATGAATTTCTTTTGTATATTGTTTTTCTTTTCTCTTTTGTCTCCCCTGCCCCCTGTGTTTTTAAGAAAAGGCCCAGTTCTCATACCTTTTCTTTTTTTTGAAGATTTATTTATTTATACAAGCACTGGGTACAGTCAGAAGCGTGGGAGGGTGAGAGAATTCACCAGAGCCAGAGCGGGGAACGGAACAGGCAGACTGACGAAGTACACTGCTGAGGGGAGCAGCGGGCGGCAGGAGAGGTCTGTGTGCCATGTGGGACCCTCACCCGGTGGCTGGGGATCGAACCGGCATTGCAGAGGCTGCGGGCAGCTTCGCAACCCTGTGCTCAACTGCTGTGCCACCGGGGAGGCCCCCAGCTCTCATATCTTAATGATGAATACCTCACAGGAAGTAATAGCGGGAGGAACCAGTTGGTTCCCACACTGCTCTGAACAGCAAACTCTGCCAAAACCTGGTGTCATCTAGATGATGGAGGAAAGGAGAGACAAGGTCAAGAACCAAACTCACGCAAGGAGGTGGGGTGGAAGGGCTGAGCGCAATCCGTTAGCCCAGTTATAGAAACCAAGACCCTCAGGCAACAACGCCCAGATCAGAAGGCGCAACACCCAGAAACTATCAGATGCTCTAGGGAGTGTCAGGGGCACACACCATCCACCCACAAAGATGAGCCCCTCCCTGAAGATGATAAAACCTAACACTGACCCCACAACGGGGCAGCACTCTGTCTGCCCACCTGTGCCTATGCAGGTGCCTCTTTTCACCAACTCTGTCCCTCTGCAGGGCAGCAGCTTCCTGCCTGCTTGTACCTGTCAAGGCCGCCCGCCTGCGACCATGCAGGCCTTTCTTAGCAAACCTGTTGCTTTGGGGGCAGCTCTTCCTGCCCACTTGTGTCTCTGCAAGTGTCTTTTACTGTCCTATCCCTTTTCTAATAAACCTGATCTTTAAATATAACTACCGTCTCTGTCTCGTGGAGAAACTCGCCACCGAAATGGGAGCTCGGGTGACACCTTTCCCAAGGGCCCCGCACTAACTGCAAAAACGACATCATAGAGGCCTTGAGGAGACACATTCTACTAAGAGAAAAATAGCCAGCCCACGTGGACCCTGTCTCCCCGCGTAACCACCTCGCTGAGTCGGAGCAGGTAGGACCGTTGGGGGAGAGGATGTCCTGAGCTAATCCTGTGCAGGCCTTGTGGACGCCACCCCCACGCCAGACCAAAGCCGTCAGGACATTGGGAAAGACAAATCCCGTCACCACCAAAAGGAAGGTGGCTGGGACCTGAGGGTGGAGTTAAGCAGCCAGGTTGGGTATGAAAACCAGTCACGTGGGCCTAGGAGTCTCTCTCTCGCTCTGTCGCTCACCTCCTGGCTTCACGGCTCCTGGCTCGCAGCCAGCTCTCAGAGCGCCATTTGGGATTCCTGATCGGCGGATCGGATAGGACGCATTTAAAACTTTGTCTCCCGGGGCCTCCCCAGTGGTCCACCATCTTGTCAGCCTCCCCCCCCACCTGTGGCCTGTACCCCAGCTCTTGTAGGCATAAAAAAAAAAAAATCTGTTCCTTCCTAAATAGTGCAGCGGGTGGGGGGGGCCTCCCCAGTGGCACAGCGGTTGAGCTCTGGGTTGCGAAGCTGCCCGCAGCCTCTGCAGTGCCGGTTCGATCCCCGGCTGCTCCCCGGCCACCGGAGGAGGGTCCCACATGGCGCGCAGACCTCTCCTGCCGCCCGCTGCTCCCCTCAGCAGTGTACCTCGGTCCTTCTGTTAGGGGGAAGTGATGTCCTGAGTTAATCCCATACAGGCTTTGTGGACTCCACCCCCACTCCAGACTAAAGCCATCAAGACTCTGGGAAAGACAAATCCCATCACCACCAAGGGAGGGTGGCTGGGACCTGAGGGTGGAGTTGGGCAGCCAGGTTGGATATAAAAAACCAAACACGTGGGCCTTGGGCTCTCTCTGGCTCGCGATCGCTCGCCTCCTGGCTTCACGGCTCCTGGCTGGCGGCCAACTCTCAGAGCGCCATTTTGGGATTCCTGATCGGCGGATCGGGTAGGACGCATTTAAAACTTTGTCTCCCGCTTTTCTCCCAGAGCTGGACATTTCCTCATTTCCCCTTCCCTTTGTAAATAAACCTTTTATTAACCTTTCACGTGTGCCTGCAGTAGAGCATTGATAAGTCCTTTTAAGCGCGCGGGTGGGGACCCACAGTCAGGCACCCCGTTTTGTGTCGGGGTTGCTCTACAACAGTTTGGCGCCCAGCGTGGTTTCCAAGTTACACCCGCGGTTGACCAGCCCAAAGTAACATTCCTTGCGTTGGTCACCATAAGCGCACTAGTTCTGCAGGACTAGCAGTATAATATTTGTCTCTAGTCCTGAAAAGTCTGTTTTTTACCTGTGCGTACAGCCCTTGTGGGTGCGTTTTGACTCAAATATGGCCTCAACCATGAGCCTATACAGTTTCATCCCTAGCCTGAGTTCTTTCAGTTTCCTTCCAGCCTTGAATTTGAGTAGTCTTCTTCCATTAAATATCACCACCAGTTTCATTAGTATAAATAATTTGATGAAGCCTGGTGTATGGCACGTGATTTCACTATTGTGTCCATACATGGGTGGGTTACAAGCCATCCCTTTACAGACTGTGCTTCTGGGTGGTTTTTTGGTAATATGTGTAAGCGCAGTTTGCTACATTCTTGTTTCTGTGAGAGGTAGAAGTTCTACTTCACATACTGAGAATGTGCAACAACACATTCAGGCTCTTAACATAGCCATGCAACAACAAATTCAGGCTTTTAACGTGGCCATACAACAACAAAATCAGGCTTTTGATTTAACGATTAAGAGTATAAGGGATGAAAATCGTAACGTTTTTGAGTCAGCTTATCAAAGCATGCTGTCTCAAGTGCAACAACAAAATCGGACTTTTGAGTCAGCTTTTAAAGGTATGCAGGACCAGATGCAGGCCGCCCTCCATAAATTAGATATGGCGGAGGCGAAGGCTAGGCTAATGGTGCAGAGAAAGGATAGACCTTCCCCTTTCCATGAGGACAGCCAGCGAGCAGAGTTAGAAGAGGAGGAGCATCATATTTTAAATACTTTAAATACATCAGGACAAAATCCTCTTCCACGTGACAAGGCCCCTCCCATGCAGACCCCTGAGGCTGCACAGCCTCCACTGCCCTCTGGGGAGGACACTAAAATGGCGTCCCCTCCCCACACTAGACTCGGCACCCATTTTGGCAGGAAGGATCAACCTGAGGCAGGGCAGTTTCCCCTTCGCCAGATGCCAATGGGTGGCTTAAATGAACATGGGAGACCTGCTGGGTACTTTTGGTCGCACCATCCGTTCAGTACTGCGGACCTCCTAAATTGGAGGAGCTCTGTTCCCTCGTACCGGCAGGCTCCCAAGAGGATGGCGAACTTGTTTGCCTCTATCTTTGTCTCCCACCGCCCTACCTGGGCAGATATACAGTCCATGCTGCATACTTTATTAACGCTGGATGAGCAGAGGATGGTATTCAGGAAAGCCAGGGAGGAGGCTGACCGTCTCCACCAACAGGATAGGCAGTCCCCAGAGCCGGAGGTTGTTGTCCCAGAGAGAGATCCTGGATGGGACCCTAACAATGGAGGAACGGCGATGTTGGATCTGTATAAAAAAATGCTTATTGGTAGGACTGCAGCAGGGGATCCCCAAACAAAAAAACTTTAACAAAATATTGCAACTCGAGCAAGGAGCTAATGAGGATCCGTCAGAGTTCCTTGAGAGGATTATTCAAACTTACACTAACCACACGGATATAAACCCAGATGCCCCAGAAAATGCTCGTCTGATCACTACGGCTTTCATTACCCATAGTGCCCCAGACATAAAGAAAAAGTTAGCTAAGGTGGACGGCGTCACTGAGATGAGTCCGTCCCAGGTAGTGGACCTGGCATTCAGAGTTTATAATAATAGAGAGGACAGGAAACCGAAACCTGCGACTGTTTTTTTACAAAGACAACACAGAACAGGGTTTCAGGGAAACAATAATGGACAGAGACATGAACCCCTAGGAAGAAATCAGTGTGCTTTCTGTAGGGAAGAGGGACATTGGAAGCACAGTTGTCCCAGGTTACAGGGAAGCGGCAGACGCAATAATTACAGAAGGCAGGATAGAAGACAGAGAACCCCAAGACATGATGATTCACGTAGGGGTTACAGGAGGGAATATAGAAGGAGCACACAGAACCAGGAACCAAGGAGAGAGGAAAGAAGACAAATGTTAGCACAGAGTGGAGGCTCAGATGATGACAGGGAATACAGACAGAGAAGGAATCGAGAGCCCAGCACAGAGGACAGGAGACAAATGACAGCACAGGGTAGAGCCTCAGGTGAAGATAGGAGGGAATACAGACAGAGTAGAAGGAATCTAGAACCAAGTGCAGAGGAGAGGAGACAGATGATAGTTCATGGAGAAAGTTCAGATGCAGAATAGGGGTGCCCGGGGGCTCCACTAGATCTAGAGAAGCCCATTAGAATAACCCCCTCAGAGCCCCGGGTAACCCTCGCTGTGGGGGATCGTCTCATTGATTTCTTGGTGGACACTGGAGCAACATACTCAGTTTTGAATTCGAAATTAACTAAAATGAGCAAAAAGACTGCAGCAATCATTGGGGTTACAGGGAAGTCACAACAGACACCCTTCCTGCAACCTTTGGAGTGCCGGCTGGGCACCACACAGCTCCAGCACAGCTTCCTGTACATGGAAGAGTGTCCAATCCCTCTCCTTGGTCGTGACCTTTTAAGTAAGCTCAACGCACGAATTATATTCTCACCAAAACATCAGAGGGTTCACCTACAGGTGCCTCCAGAGCATGCTCTGCGGTTCCAGATGTTACTTACTCAAGATGTTCCACCGAAAGGTGAAATTTTACCTCCAGAAATTGTTGAAAGAGTAAGTAAAGGGGTATGGGCTGATGGAACCCCAGGACGTGCGAAAAATGCGGAGCCTGTAAAAATAGAAGTGATAGAGGGGAGCAGAACCCCGAGGAGGAAGCAATACCCCTTAAAGGAGGAAGCCTTGAGGGGAATTGAGCCAGTATTGAAAAGGTTCCTTCCATCTGGACTCATTCGGCCCTGCCGCTCACCGTACAACACTCCGATTCTGCCAGTGAAGAAACCCCATACAGGCGAGTACCGTTTTGTCCAAGATTTAAGGGCCATTAATGACATTGTTCGGGATTTACATCCCACTGTGCCTAATCCCTACACCTTATTAACTGCCATACCTGGTGACTTTGGGTGGTTTTCGGTATTAGACCTGAAGGATGCCTTTTTCTGTATCCCAATAGATGTCCAGGATCAACCGCTTTTTGCCTTCGAGTGGCAAGACCCTAAGTCCAAGAGCACTCTCCAGTATTGCTGGACTGTGCTTCCACAGGGGTTTAAGAACTCCCCAACTATTTTTGGGGAAATACTGGCCAGGGATCTCAGGAAGGTTCAATTAAACCAGGGTGTCTTGTTGCAATATGTAGATGATTTATTGATTGCAAGTCCAGACTACGAATCTTGTCTGGAAAATACCATTGTGGTACTGAACCACCTGGCAGAATGTGGCTATAAGGTGTCACCCCAAAAGACACAGATCTGTAAACAAACGGTGACGTATTTGGGGTTTGAAATTAGGAAAGGCAGACGGAGCTTGATGACAGAAAGGAAACAAGTAATTTCAGCCCTTAAAGTCCCCAGCAACCGGCGACAGTTGCGTGGATTTTTGGGTATGGCTGGGTTTTGCAGGATTTGGATTCCTAACTTTGGATTAATAGCAAAACCCTTGTATGATGCTCTCAAAGGCCTGGACTCTGAACCTTTGTCTTGGACCTCAGAATGTCAAAAGGCCTTTGAAGAAATAAAAGTAAAGTTGATTTCAGCACCAGCATTAGGGCTTCCAGATCTTAGGAAGCCATTCAAACTTTATGTACATGAGAGACAGGGGGTTGGCCTTGGAGTACTAATCCAATTGTTGGGACCAGAAATGCAGCCCATTGCATATCTGTCCAAACAATTGGACCACACCACTAAGGGATGGCCTCCATGTTTGCGTGCTGTAGCTGCCACTTGTGACCTCCTACACGAGGCGGAGAAGTTTACCTTGGGTCAGCCCATCACTGTGTGTGTGCCACATCAGGTCTTGACATTGCTGGAGCAGAAGGGTGGACTTTGGTTGACTGCCGGGCGAATGGGAAAATATCAAGCAGCTCTGTTGGACAATCCTAATGTGAAGCTGCAGGTTTCTAACTCCCTGAATCCCGCCACACTGCTTCCAAGCAATGCAGATGGACCTGAGGATGACACTTTAATCCACAATTGTTTAGAAACCATAGACACAGTGTATGCCAGCCGACCAGATCTAACTGACCAGCCTCTGCCAGACCCAGAGTGGGAGCTATTTACAGATGGCAGCAGCTTCATGGACCAAGGCCGTCGATGTGCTGGATATGCAGTGGTGACGCTCCAGAACACCGTGGAGGCCAAGGCTCTTCCGGCAGGTACATCAGCGCAAAAAGCTGAATTAATAGCCCTGACCCGTGCATTGGAACTCTCGAAAGGTAAAAGAGTCAATATATTTACTGACTCCAAGTACTCTTTTATGATTCTCCACATGCATGGGGCCATTTGGAAGGAGCAGGGACTTCTTACTGCCAGTAACAAGGACGTCAAACATCCATTAGAAATCCTGGCCCTGTTAAAGGCAGTAGCTTTACCATTAGCTGTTGCTGTGATGCATTGTCCTGGCCACCAAAAGGGTGGGTCTGACATGGCAAAGGGCAACAGGGCAGCCGATCGGGTGGCTAAGGTCGCTGCCCGTTCTGCCCATTCTGCCCTCCAGGGTGCACTCATCCCTCTTGTGGACCTGACTCAGTATGCTCCCGAATACACCGAGCGGGATGAGGAGAGAGCTCGTGCATGGGGATTTACTGAGTTTGACCCCAGCTCTACTTGGAGAGTAAACTCTCATGGAATGATACTCCTCCCGGAGGCCCTGGTATATCCGGTGCTAAAACATCTTCACGAGGGATCTCACTATGGGAGAGATGCCTTATTAGAAACAGTGCGCCCATATTTGAAGGGCCCGTATTTACACAAAATAGCACAACGGATCACCAGAGGTTGTGAATTATGTGCCAGGAATAACCCCAAGACTGACTCCCACCCTAAAGCCATTGGGGTTCAATATCGAGGCAAGTGTCCTTTTGAGGACTGGCAGGTGGACTTCACACAAATGCCTAGAACAACAGGCAATTTCAAATATCTCTTGGTTTTTGTCGACACGTTCTCGGGATGGGTGGAAGCATTTCCCACAAAGACGGAAAAAGCTTCCGAGGTTGCCAAACAGCTACTGAAAGAGATAATCCCTCGCTTTGGGTTGCCGGACTCTATCCAGAGTGATAATGGGCCGGCATTTGTCTCTGACGTCACCCATGCAGTAAGCAGTGCGTTACAGATCAACTGGAAATTGCATGCTGCTTGGAGACCACAGTCTTCCGGGCAAACAGAAAAGATGAACCACACCTTGAAGAAAACCTTGGCAAAACTGGCCAAGAAACACAACTTCGTTGGGACCAGGTACTATCCCTTGCCCTCCTCCGCATAAGAGTGGCACCTAGAAGTGGGCTACAATTAAGCCCCTTTGAGATTGTGTTTGGAAGACCTTTTCAGGCCTCAGTTCTGAAAGCCAGTCTGGAAATAACACAAGATTGCTGGATCACACAATATGTGAAACACATCCAGGAGGTTCTGGCAGTGATTCATAACTTTGCAACCTCAAGGATCTCTATGCCTCCTGATCAACCATTGCATCCCTTCAAACCTGGAGATCAGGTCTTACTGAAGACTTGGCAGAGTGGGGATGCTCAAAACCAGCTGTCAGAAAAATGGACTGGTCCCTATGATGTTTTGCTGAGCACACATACTCCTCTGAAACTTGCAGGCATAAAACCCTGGGTACATCATTCCAGAGTTAAGAAAGTCCCAGGAGGAACTGACCCAGAGACGAAGTCCCATTGGTCTTGTGAACCCATTGAGGACTTGAGGTATTTGTTTAAGAAACAGGCAAAAACTTGAATGTTACTGACTTCTTTTCCAGTTATTTTTGCAGGATACCCAAGGACTCATTTTTTTTTTCCTGAAGAAACCCTGAGAAAACTAACATGCTCTAACCAATCTTCTTCTTTTCAAAGTTTAGGAGACGTGAAATAGCATCTAGGATCATGCATATGCTGCCACTATTTTTTTTACACAGAAAGGTTTTCAATCTTGATTTTGATTTTGTTATTTTTTTTTAACTTTTTGCTTTTTTTACCTTTGAGATTTTTTTCTCTGCTTTCTTTTTTTTACTTTGGCCAATGAGTGAAACTGCAGTTGCATGAGATATCCCACGCGTGATAAATGGTAACTAAAGAGCTCTTTGTGTCTATATGTTGTATGTCTGTATGTCCTTTCCTTGTGTCCTTGTCTTGACCTCCAGTGATTGACAAATTGGTATACATGGTGCCCATAGACGTTGGGAAAAAAAAAGAGTCTCCAGTTATGAGAAAAACTAAAGGTTATGGTTTCATTGTCAACATTGTGCTACTGAACTAAGCCGGTGCCTTCATAGAGATTGAACATTGTTGTTTCTGTTATTTTTCTGATATTTATGGCAAAGCTTCCCAGAAATCTAAATTCAAGTACAAATTTGGTAGCCTGTCATTTGGCTGATGCAAGGAAATTTTGTGGAACCTCAGTAGAGCTCCTGAGACACTCCACAAAGTTTCTCCCTTTCCTCCTGGGAAAGGCATTAGCTGAATTTGTTCTATTTGGCTCACCTAGTAGAGTAAAACTAGAAGGGAAGCATTGTCACTTGGGAAAATGGTAAAACTTTGGTATGTACAAAATGTTAACAGTGGTTCTCTATAATGTGTATAAAAAAAAAAAACCTCAGTATCTTGTATGTATGTAAATTGTCAATGATGATTGTCACCTTGTAATATTGTATAATTCAATTGTTTCATATCTACAGGAATTGTTTCTGAAAATATAGGGAGAAAAGGTCTCAACAGATTCCTATTGATGGAACTGTTGAGAGTAAAACTTTTCTACTAAGGACTGAATAGACTTGGAAATACACCTCATTTACTAAGTTTTCCTTGACATAATAATACTGATGATTTTTTTGCATTTTGCTCTAAATCCACAAAGTTTTCTTGTTTTGGTGACCAGGATCTGCAGCAAGGTTGTAATTTTTTTTCCAACAAAGCTAACTTGTGTTTGCATTTTCTCTCCCCTTGATACCAACACAGGATAAAAATAGTGGTAGTAATCTTTTACTACTTATCTCAGAGTCTGTTTTTGCATAACTTCCATAGGGATTTTGTTTAAACTGAAAAAAAATGGACATAAGTTTCATTGTGTGGCTTTGTGTGGAGTTCTTCCAGAAAGTTGAAACAGAGCTGAACCAAGAAGAGGAGAACCTGTTTGCCTTGTTTGTAGGGTTCCAGAGACCTCCAAAGAAGGTGAGGAAGCTTGCCTCCATTGGCAGGACTGGACAACCCGGCCAACAAAAAGTCCCTGGTACCCTCGAGAAGAGGAAAGCCCAGGTGGAGTCTGATGAGACCAACTTCTTCCAGAAACCTACACGGACCGGATGTCAACAGTTCGCTCTGAATCCTATATGGAGTATTCCAACAAAGCCAGCTAAAAATTGCTGCTTAGTTATTCTGCCCTGTGATTTTATGCAAAAATAGGCAATATGGTTTAAAAGTAGATTTGGTTTGCAAACTTTTGCTATGCTGTTTAAAAAAATTTGGGATCAAGGTTGAGAGAATTTGTTTTTACATAAGTTGAACCATTTTAAGATTTTTTTTTCCTGTGATTTTTGACATATCTGCTGTCTTGTTCTGGCTAATGCCTCCAGATGTTTTCTTTCGGCTGGGACTGATGAACTGTTTTTCCAGGAATGGAGGACTTTTGCTTTCCACAGTAGACACTACCTGGAGGGATTCGTTTTCTTTCAGACTGGAACCCTGGAAAATTTTCATGTGAGACTGTATCCCAGCATCCATATGTTTGATCTTCATCACCATGGAAATGGTGGCAAAAAGTGAAAGGGGGGAATTGTTAGGGGGAAGTGATGTCCTGAGTTAATCCCATACAGGCTTTGTGGACTCCACCCCCACTCCAGACTAAAGCCATCAAGACTCTGGGAAAGACAAATCCCATCACCACCAAGGGAGGGTGGCTGGGACCTGAGGGTGGAGTTGGGCAGCCAGGTTGGATATAAAAACCAAACACGTGGGCCTTGGGCTCTCTGGCTCGCGATCGCTCGCCTCCTGGCTTCACGGCTCCTGGCTGGCGGCCAACTCTCAGAGCGCCATTTTGGGATTCCTGATCGGCGGATCGGGTAGGACTCATTTAAAACTTTGTCTCCCACTTTTCTCCCAGAGCTGTCCATTTCCTCATTTCCCCTTCCCTTTGTAAATAAACCTTTTATTAACCTTTCACGTGTGCCTGCAGTAGAGCATTGATAAGTCCTTTTAAGCGCGCGGGTGAGGACCCACAGTCAGGCACCCCGTTTTGTATCGGGGTTGCTCTACAACACCTTGACCCGGAGAGGCTGGGGGAAACCCCAGAAAACTTGACAGTATGTTTATTATAGTATATTGGCTTTCATTTAAGCACAGTGTTTAAGCAATGTATCAGAAACCCCCTCTCTCCATCTCTTTGCTCTGCTTTCCTCCAAATTGGTGTTTTCTTTAAAAAAAACAAAACATTTATTTATTTATTTTTTAAGATTTATTTATTCATGCTTGGAAGAACCGGGGTACAGGCCAGATGCGCGGGAGGGTGAGAGGATTCACCAGAGACAGAGCAGGGAGCAGAACAGGCAGACTGATGAAATACGCTGCTGAGGGGAGCAGCAGGTGAGATAGGAGAGGTCTGCCGCGCCATGTGGGGTTCTTGCCAGCCGGCCAGGATTGAACCCACGCTGCAGAGGCTGTGGACAGCCTCACAGTGCTGTGCTCAACTGCCTGCGCTATCGGGGAGACCCTAAAAGATTTATTTATTTTTATCCAAGAACTGGGGTACAGGCCCAAGTTGCGGGATGGTGAGAGGATTCATCAAAGACAGAGTGGGGAGCAGAACAGGTAGATGGACTGAAAGCACCGCTGAGGGGAACAGCGGGCGAGGCAGGATGTTGCGTCAGGCAATACCACACTGATAAAGAAACGGGAGTCTGGGCCTCCCCAGTGGCGCAGCAGTTGAGCGCTGGGCTGCGAAGCTGCCTGCAGCTTTGCAGTGCTGGCTCGATCCCTGGCCGCTGGGCGAGGGTCTGGCATGGCGCACAGACCAATCCTGCTGTGCCCACTGCTCCCCTCAGCAATGTACTTCGTCAGTCTGCTTGTTCTGTTCCCCACTCTGGCTCTGGTGAATTCTCTCACCCTCCTGCGCTTCTGACTGTACCCAGTGCTTGCATAAATATACAAACAAACAAATAAATAAATAAATCTTTAAAAAAAATAAAGAAAGAAAGAAAGAAATGGGAGTCGCAGAGCAGTCTCCACAATGCAGCTGTGAAGATCCTGGCCTTTTTATTGACATACAGCATTGGCTGTAAGGGGGAGGAGCAAAAGAGATTAAGGGGAAGTAGATTAAGGAAAGGGGAAGGGTGTGGAAGATGAGGGATTGTGAGTCTGCCCTCCAGGCTCATCTTATCTACTTGATGACTCGGTGTTGTCAGTCCTAATCCCCAGTCTTGGTTTTAATCTTATCAACAAAGCATCCCACTGATCAGCTTCTGGGGTCCCTTGTCATACATTGGTCCTCAGCCCCCTGGGCGTTCCCAGTCATACCTCAACATGCACAGCCTTCCCAGCATGATCCAGCTTTCTACTCTTGTTTGATTTGAAGGGCACTTTGAAGGATTGGGCTCCTGTACCTAACTGACCGGGCCATTTTGACCTTGTTTAGGATTTAGAACTATAGGTGACAAAACAGTGGTCGACAGGCTGCTTAGGAGTAGCAGACCCACAATAGGAGAGGTCTGCCATGCCATGTGGGTATCTCCCTGGCCGGCTGGGAATTGAATCCATGCTGCAGAGTTGTCAGGAAGCTTCACAGCGCTGCACTCAACCTGCTGTGCCACCAGGGAGGCCCTGGTGTTTTCGTATTCCAGCTTTTCATTCCTGGAATGGAGATGAGGTTGCAGGCAGCAACTCCAGCTTGTCCTCACACGAAAAGAATGCCTCTTCACCAGTGATTTCAGCCTAAGGCCTGGAGCTGACCCTTTGATTGGCCCATAATGGGGTCATGTGCTCCACTCTGACTCCATCACTGTGGAGGGTGAGGACCAGACTTGGGCTTCAGTAGCCTCCCTTTTCAAGTTTTCAGAGCAGGCTTAGATAACCTGGGAGAAGCAGCAAAATGTGGCCCAGGGAATGCCAACTTGAGTGTCACAGAGGGGAGTGATGCAGACACGGGAATGGATGACCCTGACAACCCCCTCCTATACAGATCCTTGCAGCAGGGGGAGAGGGGAGAGCACTAAGCAATTGGAGTGGAGGCCAGAGAGCTGGACATCCCTGTGTTAGGGGGAAAGGATGTCCTGAGCTAATCCCATACAGGCTTTGTGGACCTGTTATAGGACAGGGAGAGGGGTAGCCCAAGCCCCGCAAACCTGCCTATTCTAAATGGGTTCTGCCATCCGCCGCATCAACACAAAACATAGGAGTTTTATTTCCTAGTTTTATTAATGGGAAGGAACTTTAATAAAACTAGGAAACAATACAGGTAAGGCAAAGAGTCTAGTTTCTAAATGAAGCACCCAAAGTGACCCGTCCCCTCGTGGGTAAAACTCCATCCAAATGGGATTGGCCCAGAGCAAGGCCCCAAAGCCTGCCACAAGTCTAAAGCATCTTCCAGTGGGGACCCACAGAAAAGAGTCAGAAACAACCAGACAAGCCCGGAAGGAAAAGAGCAAAATCAACATCAAGATAAAAGCTGCCATGGTCACCTCCCCACGGGTCTCACCCACATCTGTGTCACCCAGTCCACGACCAAAAGACAAGCGCAGTTTCTTCACGTGTCTCTAGGCTCCATGCGCCTCCTCCAGGTCTCCTGGCTCCATCCTGCTTCCTTCCTCAGTCTCTTCTTCAGCTTTTCCTCTTCCTGCTCAGCTCCACCCTTCCTTGGGTGGGGCAGGGAACCTGGAACCTCCCCCTTTCCTGGGGACCACCCTGTTACAGACCCCACCCCCACTTCAGACTAAAGCCATCAAGACATTGGGAAAGACAAATCCCATCACTACCAAAGGGAAGGTGGCTGGGACCTGAGGGTGGAGTTAAGTAGCCAGGTTGGATAAAAAAACCAAACACGTGGGCCTTGGGGGGGGCTCGCTGTCGCTCGCCTCCTGGCTTCACGGCTCCTGGCTCGCGGCCAGCTCTCAGAGCGCCATTTTGGGATTCCTGATCCGCGGATCGGGTAGGACGCATTTAAAACCTTGTCTCCCACTTTTCTCCCTGAGCTGTACATTTCCTCATTTCCCCTTATCTTGTAAATAAACCTTTTATGAACCTTTCGCGTGTGCCTGCAGTAGAGCATGGATAAGTCCTTTTAAGCGCGCGGGTGAGGACCCACAGTCAGGCACCCCATTTTGTATCAGAGCTGCTCTACAACACCTGGAGCTTGGAACAAGGCCTTGGGGCAACACTCAGGTCCCTGGTGCCTGATAACCAAACTGGCCCTGGCCTTCTGCTCCACGGCTCCACCAGGGCAAAGCCTTCCGGGGACCCATTCAGGCCTCTACCAAATGCAAAACCAGCAGCAGCCAGGAACCCCAGGTAGGGGCAGCCTGCAGCTTCATTGTCCCCTCCAGGCTGCCGCCATGCAGACCCGCGGCCCCGCCTGGAGCTACTTCTGAGCATGTCATGCCCTAGGCAGTGACGACTTCCGTGAGCTTCCTTCTGCCGAGTCTCAGTCAGGGGATCCAGCCCCCTGCACGCGGGCCTTCTGCACCTCAGGTCTGGGTCTCCTGCCATTCTTTTTTTTTTTTTTTTTAATTTTATTGTTATATTCCCCATACAATTGCAGCCCCCCCATTCTGACTCCAATCCCTCCCCTCCCGCCCCCGCCCCCCTAAAAGTGTCTCTGGTTCATAGTTTTTTGTTCATTTTGATTTTCACTTTCTTATAGTTATTCATTTTCCTGGTCCCTTATTTAAGTTTTCTAGATTCCTGCTATGAGTGAGACCATCCGGTATTTTTCTTTTTCTTTTTGGCTTATTTCGCTGAGCATGATCCCTTCCAGCGCCATCCATGTTGCTGCAAATTGCATGTGCTTATCTTTTTTGAATGCTGAGTAATATTCCATGGTGTATATGGACCACATCTTCTTGATCCAGTCATCTATTTTTGGGCATTTGGGCTGTTTCCAAAGCTTAGCTATTGTAAACAGTGCTGCTATAAACATAGGGGTGCAGGTGCTCTTTGGAATGGATGTTTCTGTGTCCTTTGGGTAAATACCTAGGAGTGGAATTGCTGGGTCATATGGAAGCTCTATGTTTAGTAGGTCCAGAAATCTCCACACAGCTTTCCACAGTGGTTGGACCAGTTTGCACTCCCACCAACAGTGCAGAAGAGTTCCTTTTTCTCCACACCCTCGCCAGCATTTGTTGTTGCTAGTTTTTTTAATATGTGCCATTCTCACTGGTGTGAGATGGTATCTCATGGTAGTTTTGATTTGCATTTCCCTGATGGCAAGTGATGTTGAACATTTTTTCATATGCCTGTTGGCCATTTGCATTTCCTCTTCAGAGAAGTTTCTTTTTAGCTCTTCTGCCCATTTTTTGACTGGATTATTTTCTTTGTTGTTGTTGAGTCTCATCAGCTCTTTGCAGATTTTTGTGATCAGTCCTTTATCATTAGTGTTGGGTGCAAAAATGTTCTCCCAGTTGGTGGGGTTTCTCTTTGTTTTTGTTATTGTCTCTTTTGCTGTGCAGAAGCTCTTTAATTTGATGTAGTCCCAGCTGTTTATCTTTGCCTTCACTATCACTGCTTTGGGTGATGTGTCTGTAAAGATGTCTTTGATGTGCAAATCACGTAGTGTTTCGCCTATATTTCCTTCTATATATTTTATGGTTTCAGGTCTTATGTCTAGTTCTTTAATCCATTTTGAGTTGATTTTTGTGTATGGTGTGAGGTAGTGGTCAAGCTTCATTCTTTTGCATGTAGCGACCCAGTTTTCCCAGCACCATTTATTGAACAAACTTTCTTTGCTCCAATGCATAGTCTTTGCTCCTTTGTCAAAGATTAGTTGACCATAAATCTGTGGGTTTATTTCTGGATTTTCTATTCGATTCCATTGGTCTGTATGTCTGTTCTTGTTCCAATACCATGCAGTTTTGATGATTATGGCTTTGTAGTATAGTTTGAAGTCTGGGAGTGTAATGCCTCCATTCCCTTCTTTTTTTTTCAGGAGAGCTTTGGCTATTCGGGGTTTTTTGTGATTCCATATGAATTTCATCAATAATTGTTCTATTTCTTTGAAGAATGACATTGAAATTTTGATTGGAATAGCATTGAATCTGTATATTGCTTTTGGAAGGATGGCCATTTTAATAATGTTTATTCTTCCAATCCACGAGCAGGGGATGTCTCTCCATTTCTTTGTGTCTTCTTCTATTTCTTTTAACAGTGTTTTATAGTTTTCTTTGTATAGGTCCTTTACCTCTTTTGTTAGATTTATTCCCAAATATTTGATTTTTTTTGTTTCAATAACAAAAGGGATGGTTTTTTTGATTTCTTCTTCTTCAGATTTATTGTTTGTGTATAGGAAGGCTACTGATTTTTGCGTGTTGATTTTGTATCCTGCCACTTTACTGAACTGATTGATGAGTTGAATTAGCTTTTCTGTGGAGTTTTTGGGGTTCTCTATGTATAATATCATATCGTCTGCAAATAGTGATAGTTTGACTTCTTCTTTTCCTATTTGGATTCCTTGGATGTCTTTCTCTTGTCTTATTGCCCTGGCTAGGACTTCCAGTATTATATTGAAAAGCAGTGGTGAGAGTGGACATCCTTGTCTTGTTCCAGATCTTAATGGAATTGCTTTCAGCTTTTCACCATTGAGAATGATACTGGCTGTTGGCTTGTCATAGATGGCCTTTATGATGTTGAGGTATGTTCCTTGTATCCCAAGAATTTCAAGGGCTTTTATCATGAATGGGTGTTGCACTTTGTCGAAAGCTTTCTCAGCATCTATTGATATTATCATATGGTTTTTATATTTCTTTTTGTTGACGTGTTGGATAACGTTGATTGATTTTCGGATGTTAAACCATCCTTGTGCCCCTGGAATGAATCCTACTTGGTCGTGGTGAATTATCTTATGGATACATTGTTGGATTCTGATGGCTAAAATTTTATTGAGGATTTTTGCATCAGTGTTCATTAGGGAGATTGGCCTGTAGTTTTCCTTTTTTGTGTTGTCCTTGTTCGGTTTTGGTATTAGTGTAATGTTGGCTTCATAGAACGTGTTTGGTATTGTCCCTTCCTTCTCAATTTTTTGGAAGAGTTTGTGAAGGATAGGCACTAATTCGTCTCTGAATGTTTGGTAGAATTCATTTGTAAATCCATCAGGTCCTGGGCTTTTGTTTTGGGGAGGTTTTTGATTACCATTTCAATTTCGCTAATTGTAATTGGTCTGTTTAGGTGTTCTATTTCTTCTTTATCTAGCTTTGGGTGATTGTAGAGTTGTAGGAATTTGTCCATCTCCTCTAGATTGTTAAACTTGTTTCCATATAACTGTTCATAGTAGTTACTGATTATTCTTTTGATTTCTGCTGTGTCCGTTGTGATTTCTCCTCTTTCATTGATGATCCTGTTTATTTGTGCTTTCTCCCTTTTTTCCTTTGTGAGCCTGGCTAGGGGTTTGTCTATTTTATTGATTTTTTCAAAGAACCAGCTCTTGGTTTCATTGATCTTTTGGATTGTTTTTTTAATTTCAATTTCATTTATTTCTGCTTTGGTTTTTATTATTTCTTTTCTTCTACTGGTTTTGGGGTTTTTTTGTTGTTCTTTTTCTAGATCTTTGAGCTTCGAGATTAGGTTGTTTCTTTGAGTTCTTTCTTGTTTCTTGATGTGAGCTTCTATTGCTATATATTTTCCTCTTATTACTGCTTTTGCTGCATCCCATACATTTAGGATATTGGTGTCCTCCTTGTCGTTCAATTCAAAAAATTTTTTAATTTCTTCTTTGATCTCCTCATTAGTCCAGTGGTCTTCCAGTAGTGTGGTTTTTAATCTCCATGAGGTAGGAAAGTTCCTTGCCTTCTTTTTATGGTTTATTTCTAGTTTGATGCCTTCATGGTCAGAAAAGATGGTTGATATGATTTCAATCTTGGTGTATCTGTTGATGTTTGTCTTGTGCCCCAGTATGTGATCGATCCTGGAGAATGATCCGTGTGCGCTTGAGAAAAATGTGTACTCCATTTTTTTGGGGTTTAGTGTTCTATAGATGTCTGTTAAGCCCAAGCACTCTAGGTCCTTATTTAGAGCTTTGGTTTCTTTACTTATTTTTTGTCTTGTTGATCTATCCATTGTTGATAGTGGTGTGTTGAAGTCTCCCACTACGTATGTGTTTTCTCTGATGTCTGTTTTCAGAGAGGACAACAGTTGTCTCATATATTTTGGTGCTTCTTCGTTTGGTGCGTATATGTTAATGAGTGTTATTTCTTCTTGAAGTATTGTCCCCTTGATCATAATGTAGTGACCATTGGGGTCTCTTTTTATCTTTTTGAGTTTGAAATCTGTTTTATCTGATATAAGTATAGCTGTTCCTGCTTTCTTTTTTGGTCCATTTGCTTGTAGGATTGTTTTCCATCCTTTAACTTTGAGCCTATTTTTATCTTTTGTAGCTAAATGTGTTTCCTGGAGACAGCAAAAGGTTGGGTTTTGTTTCTTAATCCAGGCTGCAACTCTGTGTCTTTTTATTGAAGAGTTTAGTCCATTTACATTTAGAGTTAATATTGATATGTTAACATCTGTATTTGCCATTGTGTTTGTCTTTCCTTTGATTTTATTTATTCTTTTAATAACTTTTTTTTTTTTTGGCCTTCTTTCATTGTTATTCGTCCCTCTGAGGTTCTGGCTTTAGGACTCCTTGTAGTATTTTTTGGAGTGGGGTTTAGTTGTAATGAAATTCCGGAGTTTCTGTTTGTCTGGGAAGGTCCATATTCTTTCTTCAAAGAGGAAGAGCTTTGCGGGATAGAGTATTCTTGGTTGGCATCTGTTTTCTTGGAGTCTGTTGACTATGTCCCTCCACTCTCTCCTTGCCCGTAGTGTTTCTTCGGAGAAGTCTGATGTCAGCCTGATTGGCTTTCCTTTGAATGTTATCTGTTTCTTCCCTCTTGCCAGCTTCATTATTTTTTCCTTGTCCTGGATTCTTGGGAGCTTTACTATTATGTGTCTTGCTGTATTTTTTCTTTCGTCGTGGAAGTTTGGTGTTCTTCTTGCTTCTTGTATATCAATTTTCAGCTCCTTCTTCACATTTGGGAAGTTCTCTTCAATTATCTCTTTGAATATTTTCTCTGTTCCTACTTCTCTCTCCTCTCCTTCTGGTATTCCTATAACTCTTATATTTCCTTTCCTCATGGAGTCAGATAGTTCCCGAAGTCTTTCTTCATTCTTTTTCCTTTGTACTTCTCTTTCCTTTTCTGTTTTGGTTCTTTTTATTTCTGTGTCTTCAAGAGCACTTATTCGTTCTTCCATTTCATCAATTCTGCTTTCATTGCTTTTCCCAGAATTCTTTAGTTCTTCCACTAATTCTTTGATCTCCTGCATTTCTTTTACTTCCCTCTTTAGGGACTCAATTTCATTCTTCTGATCGTTGATTATTTTTCCCTTATCATTGTTTTCCTTTATGACTTCTGTCAGTTTTTTAATCACGGCAATTTTAAATTCTCTTTCTGGAAGGCTCAGAAGTTCTTCCAAGTTACTGTCGTTGCAATCTGAGGGCTGGTTTTCTTTTTGTGGTGTGCTTTTTCTCTGGAGAGTTGCTAGGTTGCGTGTGGTTCTTCTCCTCCCTACTGTCTGTTTTCTAATTTGCCGTATGCGTTGGGACACTGTGTAGTTGGGACTGGCCGGCATCTTGGGTGAGCTTTTCTGCTCCCCTCTGGTTCCTCCAGGAGTCATCTGTCAGTTTCAAGCAGTCTTTATTGGAGAAAGGTCCCTGTCCTAAAATGTCGATGTGGGGACACACTCCCCTGTGTGCCTGGTCTGCCCCGGCGGTGGGTTCCTGCTCCCCCTCTGGGCTTGGACTGCAGGCCAGAGGGGGTCTGGCGTGGGCGAACTTCCCCCGCTCACCTCTGGCTCCTGAGGAAGCCTTCTGCAGGTAGTCTTTACTGAAGAAATGTCCCTGTTCTAAAATGGTGATGTGGGACACACTCCCTGCGCGTACGGTGTCAGGCACACTCTTCTGCGCGCCTGGTCTGCCCTGGCTGTGGGTGCTCGCTCTCCCTGTGGGCTCAGACTACTTGTTCGGAAGGGGCCGGGTGTGGGCTAACTCCCCAGCTGGCCACTAGCTCCTTCAGGAGCCTGTGCTGGCTTCAAGTCGCTAGGTGGCGCCAGAGATCTCTCCTAGAGCCCTTGGGGAGCTGATTTTCCACCCCGTGGGACAGGGAGCAGAGCGGGGATGGTAGGGTACACCTCAACGGCTTTGGGGTGCTGTGTCTGCCTTGTGCCCTACCGTCGTGGGGAACCCACGCCCCTAATTTCGTGCCCCGGGTCTCAGTTCCAAAGCCCTCAGTTCCAGGACGCGGGCTGTAGCCCAGTTCAGTGGCGCGGGAATGGCGCCTTTTGCACCGCTCCCCTGCCTGGGCGCCTGGTTCCTGCTTACTCAGGGAGGGACCTTCACCTCAGTGAGGACCTCCGAGCGTCTCCCGGCAAGCCTAGGTCGTCTCCCAAGCCTAGGTCGCAGGCGCGGGGACCTGGGCAGCCGCGATCCTGGTCTGCACTTGCTTTTCAAGCGCGCCGAGCGCGCCCTTTTCCGCGCAAGCTTACCGGCAGCCTGGGCTGTGTGCGCCTCTCCCGGGGTCTTTGTTCTTCTCTAATGGCGCCCGGAGCCGTTCGCTCACCGCAGCGGCGAATCCTGCAGGGTTCGCCTCAGCTCCCGTTCACGGGGTGTGGTGGCTGCAATAGTTCCTTTCCACTCACAGTCCCGCTTGCTGCGTCCGTTTTTCTTGTTGGCCGTTTTGGTTTGTTGTTTCCCTCCTCTCTGCCGGTCGGAGAGTGCCGCCTCTGTGGGCGGGGGAGGGGAGCAGGGTTCTGCGCTTCCCTCCCTTCTCGTCCTCTTTTATGGCCACTTTCTTCTTCGGGCAGTTTGCTAGAGTCACCCGTTTATCTTCCGTGTCCCAGTTCTCACTGGGACCTGCCGCTTTTCCTCCCCATTAACTTTTTTAATGGGAGATCTTACTCGCAGCGTCTCCTCGCCGCCATGTTGCTCCGCCCCCTCTCTCCTGCCATTCTTATCATCCCGACTGTGTAGGGTCTCTGCAGCCCCATGGGTCCTGGGCCACAGGAAATTAAGCCTCATCCCTAATGCTCCTTGGTTTTATGATCGTCAATTCATTTCACCCTCGAGCCAGCGTGCTGACCCTGCCAGAACCCTGGTTTGATAAAAGTGATCATGTTGGAGAACTTTAGGCAAATCTGAACATGGATGAGGCTTCAATGATAGAAGAGTTACTGTTCCTTAGATGTGATGGTGGCCTGGTTGCTATAAGGGCAAATGCCCTGTTATTTTTTAGCATAATGATCCAGGTGGTATCTGATACTATCTATACTTCAAATGATTCAGTAGCAATGACAACTAAATGAAGCAAATATGACAAAATGTTAAAAATTGGTAAATCTAGGGGTGGCATTTGGGTGTTCATACTGTTCTACTTTTCTGTATCTTTGAGCATTTTCTAGTAAAAAGCAAAAAAAAAAAAGTCCAAATGCAGGTAACATCAGCAAAGCCTTTCACAGATGAGGAGTCAGGCAGCCTAAAGGTTCAGAGTCAGAGGGTGACAGAGCCGGGACTGACTCACCTCGTGACCTCCCACCGTGCAAGCCTAGACTTAGTAAATGTTTGTTGAATGAACAACAGTGGTTTAGAGAGCTTTGGCTGTTCCACCTCAGATGTGTCCTTGGAATGCACGCTGTGCCCTGGGTCCTCGTCACACACCCAGAATCTTCCAAGTGGCTCCACCCTCAGTCTCTTCTTCGCAGCTCCCAGGGCAGCCAGAGGAACTTTCTGAGATATCTGGCCTGACCCACCATACTGGGTAACCCCAGCCCCAGCACCATTAAGGAGGTGCTGTTACTGTTGCTTCACCTTTCATTTTATTTACTTATCTGAATAAATAATAATGTGCATGACTTAAAATTTTTAAAAATGCAAAGGAAAATCTACTGAACAGGGGCCTCCCTTGTGGCACAAGGGGTTAAGATGCAACCTATAAAGCAATACGCAGCCACTGCAGCATGAGTTCGATTCCTGGCCAGGGAGCTACCCACATGGCACAGCAGACCTCTCCTGACTCACCTGCTGCTCCCCTCAGCAGTGGATTTCAGTCAGTCTGCCTGGTCTGTTCCCAGCTCTGTCTCTGTTGAATCCTCTCACCACCCCAACCTTCACACCACTGGCCTGCAACCCCATTCTTGTGTGCATAAATAAATAAATCTTAGAAAAAGAGAGAGAGAGAGATGCTTATCCGAGAGGGTGCTTGAGCAGCTCAGACTCCCGAGGCCGTGCTGGGTCTGTTTAACTGGCGACCTGGCGGGTGGAAGAAGTCAGACATGTTTGCACACGCGGTGAGGCGCGCCTTGCGCAAGAATAAGACCCTCCCTTCGCTACAGAGTCCCCATGTTGTTACTGATTGTTGGAGGTTCTTTTGGTCTTTGGGAGTTTTCTCAAATCTGTTATGATGCTGTGAAGATTAAAACTGATCCTGAATTAGAAAAAAAAAACTGAAACTGAATTAAGTATCATTGGAAACAGTATGAGAAAATAAAGGACTCTGCTTTTGATGACTGGAAGAATATTTGAGGACCTAGGCCCTGGGAAGACCCTGACCTCCTCCAAGGACGAAATCCAGACATCCTTAAGACAAAGACAACTTGACTTTGCTGATTCTTTGAACTTTAAATAAAAATGTTAACTGGAATTTCCACTACATATTCCTATGGACAAAAATTTCCAGACCTGCAGAAGCCTGAATGTGAGAGTCGATGACATAATCTTGATGAAAAGCTAAGTCCAGCCTTTATACTGTCCAACTCTTTCATTTGCAGATAAAAGTAACAATGTTGACTACATGTATTTTATACCACTCAACAAAAATTTGACTACTAAAAAAAAAAAGAGAGAGAGAGAGAGAGAGAAGCACCTGCATAGGCACAGGTGGGCAGACAGAGTGCTGCCCCGTTGTGAGGGCTGCGTTAGGTTTCATCATCTTCAGGGAGGGGCTCATCTTTGTGGGTGGATGGTGTGTGCCCCTGACACTCCCTAGAGCATCTGATAGTTTCTGGGTGTTGCGCCTCCTGATCTGGGCGTTGTTGCCTGAGGGTCTTGGTTTCTATAACTGGGCTAACGGATTGCGCTCAGCCCTTCCGCCCCACCTCCTTGCGTGAGTTTGGTTCTTGACCTTGTCTCTCCTTTCCAGTTTTCTCTTCTTGTCCTCCATCACTTGCATCACCCACCTTCTGGAGGCCGTGACTCTCACGCCCCCTCACGGGTTGGTCTCTCCGGCTGCCCGTGCTCAGCGCGCACTGGCTTTGTCAGGAAATAGAGTCCCCAGGCCAGAAAAGTGTCATTATGTGACAATGAACAAAAGAAAATACAAACACACACGTGTAAGTCATCAAGCCTCACAGCAAAACAAGCCCCCAAACCTACTTACCTCCCAACTTAAAAATACACGAATACCTTTTTTTTTTTTTTTTAAATTCGGTTCTGCTGGGGGAAAGGACGTCCTGAACAAACTCCACAAATGGGTTTTATGGCCCCCACCCCCACCCCAGACCACGGAGATCCAAGACACCAAGGACAACAAACCCCATAATGTCATCACCTCCGCAGGGAGGATGCTGGGAGCTGAGGGTGGAGCTAAGCAGCCAGGCTTGGGGTATAACCAGGCATGTGGGCCTTGAGGGGGTCCCTTGTTTTTCGCTGGCTCTCAGCATGCTATTGGGGTTTCAGATCAGCAGAACTGGTAGGATGCAGTCACCAATTTGTCTCCCTCTCTTTCTCCCTGAGTCATTCATGTCTTCGTTCTTTCTGTAATAAACCCTTTATTGCCCTTTGTGTGTCCCTGCGGTGGAGGCCCTTTTAAGCGCGGGGGAGGCCCCTCAGTCAGGCCACCTCATTTCATATTGGGGATGGCCTGCAACCGTCTGTCCTTTATGTTTTTTGAGGTCTGTTGTGTTTTCTGAATGTAAAATCTTTCTCAAGTCCCCAAGTGGGGACCCGAAGGTCCCGGGGGAGAGCCAGCATCTCCCTCTGCCTGTCTCTTCTGGGAGACCAGCCCTCACGCCGTGGGTCGGGTGGCAAATGGTTGCCATCACACTTCCATCAGCTAAGCCTGTGGGTTTTACCTTCAAAATAACCTATAAATCCAGCCCTTTCTCAGCACCTCCCTTCACCCAAGTCACTGCTGTGGCAGGATCACCCCTCTCCCTGGGGGCACCCACAGTGAGGCTGTCTCTCCCACTTGCTCCTGACCTGGACACACCTGGCCTGCTGGTTCTTTCCTGCTCCTCGGAGTTGACCATGGGGCAGAGGCAGAGTCCACACCCTTCGCCGTGGCTGACAACGCCTCTGCGTGGGGCCCGCTCTCTCCTACCACCTGGGGATCTTTCCACACTGCTCCTTCTGCCTGGAACCTCTTCTCCAGACCCACTCACAGCTCCTTCCTTCTTTGCGCCCTCCCTCCGGAAGGGCCTGTGCCCTCTGGTATGTCCAATCTGAGCTGCCTCTTTTGATTCCCGGAGTCTCAGGCCCACGACCTGGCAAATTAAATACTCCTCTTTTATAACATTCCATTTATAAGCATGAAACAAATTGTAATAAAACCTACCTAGGCACATTCGTTTAAAAAAAAAAATCAATAGGATGTACTATCATTTAAAGGCGAAACAAGAGGAAATTAGCGTTGAAGAATTTAATGTGGGTTTTGACATAGAGATGTTCTGGCAGCTTCCTGCATTTATACCCAGAGTTGTTATAATGTGACGATGACAAAGATGCTGTGTGTGACTCAAATTCCACAGGGAGGTGATTTCCTAAAACAAGGAACAACTTTCACTGGAACCCAAACAAGACAGAGGAGACAAAGTATGACCTTCTCTCTCGATACAGCTCTTGAATTCCTGAACATGCAGTGAGTGATAATCTGTGTACAAAACACTTTGTGACATGGGCCTCCCCGGTGGCGCAGCGGTTGAGCGCTGGGTTGCGAAGCTGCCCACAGCCTCTGTGGCCCCGGTTCAATCCCCGGCTGCTCCCTGGCCACCGGAGGAGGGTCCCACATGGCGCGCAGACCTCTCCTGCCGCCCGCTGCTCCTCTCAGCAGTGTCCTTCGGTCCTTCTGCCTGCTCTGCTCCCCGCTCTGGCTCTGGTGGATTCTCTCACCCTCCCGCGCTTCTCACTGTACCCAGTGCATGTATAAACAAAACAAACAAATAAATAAATAAGTAAAGCATGCCTCTATTAAAAAAACAAAACAAAACAAAACACTTTGTGACAAAGTTGAAAGCCAAGTCGGGTCCCAAGCTCAGGCCATACCAAGATCTTCCCCCTCCATGGATATCTGTTGGGACACTTTAGGGTTGCACGAAGGTGGTCAGTCTTCAGCTCCACATCCCCTCACATGCTGTGTGTAGCTCAGTGTCTGCTGTCCCTGCTACCGTCCCTCTAAAGGTCTGGGGTACCCCCAAACAGTGTGAGAGCCAGAAGAAGGCCCTGGTGATTTCCAAGATGCCACTAGGCGGCGCTACCATCTAGGGAGAGAACCATGGCTGGGTCCTCTTTTCATTCTCTGCCCCCACTGTTCCCTGACACCGTAGCCCACATTCTTTGCTCAAGGATTGCCTGTTCCCCTGACTAGAATGTGAGCTGCAGGTGTCAGGGCCTTTGTTTCTTCGGCCATGCATCCCCTGTGTCTAGAACGGCGCCTGACTCGCTGTGGGCACACAGTGAAGGGCTGGTGTCCAGAACCACCTGGGTTTCCATCCCTGGAACACCCCATGAAAATGTATTCAGAATCACATCCACCTCTAGTGCAGAAGAGGAGCTGAACCCCAACTCTGCCACCCTGAGGAGGGGCTGCTGGGAAGGGGTGGGGCTGAGCAGCCATCTTGTGAGGCTTTAAAAGGCAGCCAGGCACTGGGGCTTGTCCTCTGTCCTCAGAGCTGTGCCCCTCAGCAGCCCGGCTCTGCTGCGACTCCACATGGCTCCATCCGTGGATAACGGGTCTTCTCTTCCTTGCCCTCTCCTGCGTTAGTTCTCCCTGCTCTCCCTTGTTGGTTAAAATAAATGTTTGGATTTTTTTTCCTCCTTTGCTGCACCAAAGGCCTCTTTGTTTGCGTTTGTGGTGGCAGGTGGCTAGACCCAGAATTGAGGAGAGAGGTCTGACAGTTTCTTGACCCTCTGCCCAGAGACAGACAGGGTCCAGGACGAGGTCACTTGAGGGGTCAGAAGAGAAGGGCTCCTCAGTGTGACTCAGTCTTAAAAAGGTGTGAGTTTACCCAGCGAGAGTTAACAGTTGGGCACAAAAGACAGGAGAATTTTCTGGAAGTTGGGCTGCCCTGGTGGAGAGGAGATCTCTGGTTGAGCAGAGGTCAGTTAGGGAAGTGTCCATGGAGCATCCAACCGGCTTTTATGGTTCTTCCACACCAACATGTTGGGGATACGGTCTCTGATGTCTTTTTTTTTTAATTATTTATTATTTTAAAAAGATTTATTATTTATTTATTTATACAAGCACTGGGTACAGTCAGAAGCACGGGAGGGTGAGAGAATTCACCAGAGCCAGAGCGGGGAGCAGAGCAGGCAGAAGGACCAAAGTACACAGCTGAGGGGAGCAGCGGGCGGCAGGAGAGGTCTGCGCGCCATGTGGGACCCTCCTCCGGTGGCCGGGGAGCAGCCGGGGATCGAACCGGCACTGCAGAGGCCGCAGGCTTCGCAACCCAGCGCTCAACCGCTGCGCCACCAGGGGAGGCCCCCACTGCATGCCTCTTAAGGCTCAAATGCTTTTCCTTTCTCTTCCCACTGGGTCTTGGGACTCCTTGAGGGACTCTCCTCCAAGACCTGGAAAAAGCTCCTCTGACCTATTCTGTTGACCCTTCTGGGCCAGGGCTGTATGCATATTTTTGGCTCTCTCAAAAGAAAACAAACCTTCACCCACTAATGTAAACAAGCAAAACAAACAAATTCAGTTCCTCTGCACCATGCCCAGCTTTCCTTATAGGGCTTCGGAGATTGTATCCTTGGCATCCAATCAATACCAACAGTCCCAATCCCAAGAGAAGAGGCGGGACGAACCCCAAGTGGCAGATAAAGATCACATCCACAATGAGGTGACTTCAAAGATTTTGGATGGAGCTGGATAAAATGAGGCAGACCCAGTGAAATCAGAATCGCCCTTAATCCCTTAATAACAAATACTTTTTAAACATGTAAGTATATCCCACAGCCTATTTGGTATATACTTATACTAAAAAATTTATTCCTTGTGTATTGTAGGGTAAGGTAAAAGTATCAGGCTTTCCTGCCCTCCCGCCATTAGGATAGATGATGAAACCCTGCGGTCCCGAATGCATGCCTGATGGCGGCACCTGGAGCAGGGTGTGGGCCTAGGGAGATGGGATTCACCTGGGCTGAGACTGGGTTTTAAGGGCGGCGTCACGGGGACGCCAGCAGAAGCAGATAAGAGAGAAGCAGATAAGAGAGAGAACCACGAGAGCAGCAGAGAACAAGGCCACGAGAGAAGGCCAGAGAGCCGAGATAGAGTGAAGATTTGCTGGGGGCTGGGGGGCCTGCCAGCTGTGTACTTCGTAAATCCCAATAAAAGCCTGCAAGAGCCACTGAGGGCTCCAGGAGTCTCTCCTCCTTTGTCTAGTCTGCTGGAACAGAAAACCTGGTCAGGGGCCTGTCCTGCCCTTACATGTATTTTCACAGGTTCAGATTTAACTGGCCTGTTTTTTTATTTGCTCACACTGGCAACCTTAGGGGCTCCATGTTAAGATGGTAAATGATCAGGAATAAATCAGTGTCTTTAAAGGGAATGAGCACCCCAGTCAAAGGAGGACTTTGCGCTGCTCATTCTGGGCTTTGGGTACCACATGTAATTTACATATGAAAGTGAAGCTCCATTTGCACTAAAAACAACTGAAACCGAAATGGCTGCTGCTAAGTGGGTCTCACCCTTCTGAAAGCTACTCAGGAAGTTGAAGTCAGCTTCAACCTTTGGGAAATACCTTTGAATTTTTCTGATTGCAGGAGTTGGACTGGTGATATGCCCATGAGGAGTGATTTCCAAAGACAAACTCGTAAGGAAGCCTCGGGGTTCAAGACACCCATCTAGCACTCCGCGGTCATGGCTAACACCTTCGCAGCTGTGCTGCACTGAAGGCCTGTTTAATCCTCACAATCAGACTGAAAGCCGGAGGGTAACTCAGGTGTTCAATATCAGAGGACTAGTTAAATGAGAGGATGGCCTTAATTGCCAGACAGAATATTAGGCAGGCATTAAAATGAATGATTATTATAACAATTACAACAGAGGCTACTGAAGATTTGATGAGGGGGGAAAGCCAGATACAAAATTCAAATATATGAAAAGATTCAATGTGTTACCTAGTTATAGAAAAGACATTGGAAGGAAAGAAAACCTGCAAATGTGGGGTGAATTTGTTCTTTTATTAAGGTCTCTTTTTTCCAAAAATGCTCACCTAAGTGTATTATTAATTTCATTATTAAAAATCCAACAGGAATTAGGCAAGTCAGAATCCTCCCTTTCTTCTTAGGCAGCCAAGCAGAATCCAGAATCTCCAGGGTTATCTCCCAGAGGTCTGCACATTCCTTCTTGACCTTCCCGCCCTCCCTTCCAATGAACTTCATTTAATAAATTATTTAATAAATTATTTAATAAGTACCTCTTAGGTGCCAGACACCGTCTTGCCAACAGATCAGCTGGAACAGGCCTTGAGAAACACATTAAACCTGCTCTCCAGTGTCTTCCTGCGGCAACACTTCCTCCACACCTGCTCATTAGCCACCCCCCACACCTCCCTCAGGATGTCTTACAGGATTCCCTCTCCTCTGGTCCCTGCAGCTCTGTCCATACTTACCTGACTTTCCCATCAGATTATGAACTTTTTGACGTTCAAAGACCTTGCTTCATTCCTCTGATTCCCAAGAGAGCGTGATGGCCTCTGCAGATGGTTGCTGCCCCATAGCTTAGTCTGTGCTACAAATGCTCGGGAGAGGGGAGGCTCCTCAACCCCCAAGTTGGCCACTTTGATTTTCTTTGGTTTGCTTTCCTTTCTCAGGCCTGGCCCAGCCCCCAGGAGAACTGACGGTTGCTGCCTATACACATACAGGGTGTCCCTGTTGTTTTTTTGTCAGTTTGTGTTTTCCTGGCGCGGCCACGCTCAGGCCTTGACCTGCAGTCCCCGTGGACTTGTGGGTCTTACACCACAGAGGTTTTCTTGCATTGCACCTCTGGGGTGTTGTCCCTGTACTTGTAGAAGTACAGGGGTCCTCAGAGGTTCTCTTTCCCAGTCTGATAATGGTGGTGAGAGCACTGTTGATGGGGTTGGGACAATTCTGTTCGGGGGGAGCATGGGCTCTGTGCCCCCGACCCTCTGGCGACTGCAGCTGGGGCCGCCCCAACTTTACGTCAGTGGGCAGCTTCAGCCTGCTACTCTGGGTGCCAAGGTCTCGGGCCTTCAACTTGGCCCTGGATACACAAGCCCTGCCTCCACACAGGACCTGTTTCCAGGCCTCCCTTCGCCTGTAAACTTTTCTACCACCTCACACCTCACATGTCTCAACACTCGCTACTTTGCCTTCATGGGTGTGAACTGATCCATCAGAAATGGTGGACAAGCAGCCAACTCGTTTATTGTTAAATGATCCTATGAAACTAACTTTAAACGGGCTTGACGCTAGCAGATGAGCGGGGGGAAGGGGCTTGTTGAAAACAGTACTCCTGTAGAATAAGAAAAGCGGAGACTACACACAGCGTAGCCGTGAAGAGCTCGGGTCAGCCCACCTTGGCTGGTAAGGGCGGGAGGTGAACCTTCTGGGCTTTGCAGCACCCCACCTCCCAGGGACCCTGCATTGGCAAATTGCAGTGGCAGGGGGCAGCTGTGGACCACACAGGATGGGTGTGGCTGTGTGCCCCGAAACTTGATTTGAAGATGCTGAAATCTGAATTTGTGGAAGTTTCACATGTCATGAAGGCACCCCTTCCTCCCAACCATTAAATAAAAGGGGAAATAGTTCTCTGCTGCCCACAAACCTGGGTAGGGTTTGGCCTGGCTGGAGTTCACGGCCATGACCTGTTCAGAGCCTGGGCTCTGGGGTCAGCCTTGAGGTCAGCTCCAGCCTCCAGGGTCACTCACTCTGACCTTGGGGGAGTTGCTTAACCTTGGAGGAATTCCTTAACCTCTCAGCCCCTCTACGTCCCCAGGTATAAAGCAGGGTGAGAGGCGGGGGCCCAGCAGGCTGCGGCGTCACAGCATAAGGGCACACTAGGAACACGTGTGTAGCTGGCACTGTAGCCCTGCAGGGAATGCCCCCAGGGGCCTCGATGCTGGACAGTGGTGGTGACAATGATGTTGCGACTGCTCCCCACAACTTGCAGCGTGCAATTGTTCCGCCCGTGCACGCAGACATCTGGGGGAAAGGCTGGCATTTCTTGCATCTCTTGGTGCTGCTCTTAGAGGCAGAGCATTTTTAAGACTCTGTTACTCTCCATTTCATTGCACACGGCGCCGCCGGTGCGCACAAGCTGCCAATCTTGTGTATTTGTTGAGCCCGACTCTCCTCCTCACTCCTCCCGCAAAGAATTTGGCCTGTTGGCCCGGGGTGGGGTGTGGACAGAGGTGTTTGTTTTTCAAAGCTCTTCAGCCATGCTAGTGTCTGGGCCAAGCAGCCCCTGATTTCGTGTTTTATTGCTGTTGAGAGTGACCCTTACCAGGGCGTCAGCGACAGGGGTCCTAGCCGCCCCCGGGGCCCCTGAACCAGAACACGCCCTTGAACACGACCCTGGATGACCTGGTGCTCACCCTCGCTGAGGCAGCACAGCACCCCTGTGCCAGGTGGGTCAGCTGCCCTTCCTGCCGTCCAGGCGGGCCCGACGCCGCTCCCGAGACCCCGCAGAGCGTGTTAGACCCAAGGGGCTGCGGCTGGTGAAGGCGGGGGGCTCACGTGCTCTGAGCTGTCATTTATTTTTTTCCCTTTTTAAAATCTAGGGTTCTTGTAAAGTGAGGTCCCTCTGCAGTGCTCTGTCTGGCCGAGCCCTGAGGGCTGTGCGATGCCAGGAAAAGCAATTAGGACCCGAGGGGCCGCCCGGGGCCTCTTTCCCCATGACCCCGAGGGTGGACGTCACCGGGGCTCTGGGGGCTGCCCGCGGTGGGCTGGGGATGGCATTTCTTAATATAGTCAGTCAGTAGCTATGTTTTCTAAGCGCCACAGAGGACTAGAGGAATGTTTGGCACGGGGAAGCCACGGCGTGGAGAGGGACGGTTCCCAGGCCCGGGGAGGAGGGGGCTGACCACAGCGCAGGGCCGCGGGGAGAAGTCCTCAGGCATCACCCCGGGGACTGTTCTCCCCACTCGGGCCTTGGGCGTGAATGTGAGTGAGCAGCAGCAACGGGCGGCCAAGGGGACTCTGGCCTGGCGGTCCTCGGGGCCTGGCCCTGCTGGGCTGAGGCCTCCCCGGCCTGCCTCCCCGGCCTCCCTTTACGGGCCTGTCCAAAGGGCGAGTTGCCGCAGCTGCTGCTTGTGAAACTCGATTGCGCAGCCGCCCCTCGCGAGCGTTTCCTTCCCTCTTCCCTCCAGAGGGCCTGAGAGGAGCGTTCCTGGCTTCCCCTCACGCTGGCTCTTCCCACGGTAGCGTGGACGGAGCGGGTGGGGGGCCAGGCCCCTCTCTGTGATCGCCGTGTGACCTTCAGCTGGGCACTTCACCTGTCGTGACCCTCGTTCAGTTCACGGCGAGAACACGCTGTCTTGCAGGCCGGGGCAAGCCTTGGCAGCAGTGGGCTGAATCCCTTGAAGACCAGGTGCGGGACCTGCGAGCCCGGCTCTGCTGGATCGTCGCCTGCGTGGGACCTGCAGTGTCCACCGTGGTCTCCACCCCTTGCTCTGGGGGTGGCAGCCGACTTAGGAGCCTCCTTAGTTTTTGTTTTTTTTTTTTAAAGATTTATTTATTTATACAAGAGCTGGGGTACACGCCAAAAGTGCGGGCGGGTGAGAGGATTCACCAGAGACAGAGCGGGGAGCAGAACAGGCAGACGGACTGAACTGCACTGCTGAGGGGAGCAGCGGGCGAGACAGGAGAGGTCTGCTGCGCTGTATGTGGGTTGTTCCGTGGCTGGGGATTGAACTCTGGTCATAGGGGTCATAGTGCTGAGACTTAACCCCTAGCCCACCAGGGAGGCCTGAGCAAAATCTTGATAGGCACAACAGAATGTATCTGTGTCTCACAGGCAGTACTGAGGGCTCACACCGTTAGCTGAGAAACCATCAGGCTGTCACAGGATAAAACCGCCTTTACTGGAAGACGGGAATCATGAGTTGGGTGCACGCAAGGGTAACCCCTAAGGTGTGCTGTTGGGGTCAGGGCACAGGGGAGCTTAGGAGGATCAGGCAGGGAGATGTGCTGTGGAGACATTTCCTGGTGGGTCTTGAGTCCATCTGTCTGTCTCTGACGGGTGGACGTGGTCTCCAGAGCACAGTCTGCAGTGTGGGGGCTGCTGTCCCCAGCAGCAGATGGTTCCTTGTTCTTCATTGTCACTGAATGACTGAGTCAAGCTGTTTAATTTCCATCCAGGATTCTTAATATGGCAGTTCGAGAAAAGATAGAGTCTGACTCAAAGTCAATCCCACACAAAAACAAGAATAAAAATGAAACAAAAAATGGGAGGAAATTTAAGAAAAGATGGAAAGGGAAAAAATAAATGCAAACAGGTTCCACAAGGTGAAGGGCAGAGGGGTGGAGCCCATCAGGATGGAGGCTTCCGTGGGTGAGGGCTCTTATCTGGGAGCAGGTACCAGAGGGAGCAGGTGGGGAACTAGGAAATGTCTCGGGCTGGATACTGTGCGTGGATACAGACTATCTAGCACCACGTGACTGTTGGTATTTTCTGGAATACAAAACGCCATCTCTAGTTTTGTCTAGCTAAAAGCTTTAACTTGAATCAAATGAAGACTTTAGAGCTCACTTGGATTTCAGGGAACTTCAGGAAATGTAGGGATAGAGGAACAAGGGGAAGGGCACCAGGAGGAGGCAACCAGCTATACCCGGAAGGTTAGTCCTTGTGTTAGGGGGAAAAGGCTGTCCTAAAGCTAAGTCCATACAGGCTTTGTCGACTCCACCCCCACCCCAGCCCAAAGCCAAAGACACTTCACCACCAAAGGGAAGGTGGCTGGGACCTGAGGGTGGGGTGAAGCAGCCAGGTGGGTATAAAGCCAGACACGTGGGCTTTGGAGGGGGTCCCCCATTTTGACTCTCTACCAGCTCGCAGCATCCGGCCAGCTCGGAGAGTGCCTTTGGGTTTCCAGGTCGGCGGATCGGGTAGGACGCATTAAAGCCTTTATTTCCCTAGTTTCTCCCTGAGTTGTACATTTTCCTCATTTCCTTTTCCCTTGTAAATAATCCTTTTATTAACCTTTTGTGTGTGTCCTGCAGTGGAGGATTCATAAGTCCCTTGTAAGCGCGCGTGTGAGGACCCACAGCCAGGCCACCCGTTCAATATCGGGGCTGCCCTATAACACTTGCTTTTTTTAAAATTTTATTTTATTTATTAATTTTTGTGTAAAAGAACTGGGGTATAGGCAAGAGGTTGGGGTGTGTGTGAGAAGATTCACCAGAGACAGAGTGGGGAGCAGAACAGGTGGATTTACTGAAATGCACTGCTGAGGGGAGCAGCGGGCGAGACAGGAGAGGTCTGCTGCGCTATATGGGCCAGCTCCCAGCTGGTGACAGCATTGAGACTCAATCCCTAGGCCATGAGGAAGGACCCAGGTTAGTCCCTCTGCCAGACAATCAAGTGGTCTCTTCCCCATGTGTACGTGGTCAGTGTCGACAAAGCCCAAGCCACCTCACAACCAAAGGCAATGCAAAGCCACCTCTTCCATTCTGCTTTGAACAAACCAGTTGTAAAGGAAACTTTTAGAGACAATGAAGGGTATTTAAATACAGATCAAGTTTTGAAAAACAGTAAGGAACTGTTTGTCATGTTTTACAGCACGATAAAGCTCATTTGATTCCACTGGAAAAGGTTATTATTTTAAAAAGTTGCACCCTGGAAAAACAACTCTGATTCATTTTCAGCCTGGGGAGGACAAGCCAACCCACACGAGCATCTTGAAAGTTTCCCTTTCAGCAAACAAAACCCTTTCTACAGGAAATGAACACTTATTGGACTTCTGTGCACGGCACTTCATCCACTTTCTCGTTTCGTAATAGAAGTGTTTCCTTTCGTATAATTCTTCCTCATTGGAAGAAACGATCTGTTTAATGAAAAATATTTTAGTAACCTAACAAGTTTGCAAAGAAATATGAAGCTCTTCTCATGCTAGAAGCCTCCTGTCCCAGTTCCTGTCTGGAAAGGCAACGGCTGTTACGGTTTCTTGTGTATCTTTGCAGAAGCCAGACGTTCTCCAGTCACATAAATATACCCAGTTGACCCTCGGACAGCATGGATTTGAGCTGTTTTGCTGACACAAGGGTGGTTGTCAATAAATAGAGTCCAGTACTATCAATGTATTGCATGTGTTTTCTTTTCTCTGGCTGTCTTCATTGTCAGAAGACACTAGACATAGTACACACAAAATGTGTGACTCGACGGGTGATGTGAAGGGCAAGGCTTCTGGTCAACCGCAGGCTCTTAGTAATTAAGTTTGGGGGGAGTCCGAAGTTTTATGCAAGTTTTCAACTGCAAGAAGGGGTCTTGGTACCTTTGCCTCCATGTGGTTCAAGGCTTATATGTATATATCTCCTATGATTTTTTTTTTTTTACTCAGTGGCTACCTACCATCCACTTTAAAACAACTTGTATAAGTTACACTTAAAAAAAAAAAATTAACCCAGGGCCTTCCCGGTGGCGCAGCAGTTGAGTGCTGGGTTGCGAAGCTGCCCGCAGCCTCTGCAGCGCCGTTTCGATCCCCGGCTGCTCCCCGGCCACCGGAGGAGGGTCCCGCATGGCGCGCAGACCTCTCCTGCCGCCCGCTGCTCCCCTCAGCAGTGTCCTTCGGTCCCTCTGCCTGCTCTGCTCCCCGCTCTGGCTCTGGTGAATTCTCTCACCCTCCCGCGCTTCTGACTGTACCCCGTGCTTGTATAAATAAATAAATATTAAAAAAAAAATAAAACTTAACCCATCCAAGAGACTTTCCATATTTGCTCTGCTGGAGGCCACCAAATACATCCCAGATGCAAGGGCACCTGTGAGTCCTCCCCTTACTCTATCACCTCCTCCTGGAGTGCTCCCCTCTCCTGGTTTCCCGGGCTAGTCCTCTCCTGGTTTTCGCCCTAACTCCAGCTCTTTCGCTGGGTCCTCCACTTCCCCCTGACCTCTGAACACGTCAGGTCCCTTGAACTCATCCTCGAACTTTATCGACACGCACACCCTGGGTGATCTCATCGGATGGTGCGTTGGGCGCAGTCCCTGCACTGCCAACTCCCAACTTTATACTTCTTGTCTGAGTCATGCCCTTGAACTCCAGGTTCTGTTATCAAATTGCCCGCCTGACATCTCCACTCATGTGTCACAGACCCAACTTGACTAAAACACAACTTCCCATTTCAGCTCCCAAATCTTTCTCTCCCTCCACTTCCCCCATTGCTGGTAACTCCATTTTTTCAGTTATTCAGAACAAAACCCTCAGCCATCCATGACTTTTTCTCTCACACTCAATCCCCAAAATCCCTCCCATCAGCAAATCCCGCCGAATCTTCCTTTAGCCTATAACCAACATCAGACCACTTCTCACCACCGTCCTGGTTGCCTGGGGCTAGGCCACCATCACTCCCCGCCCAGATCACTGTACCCAGCTTGTCTCTCTCCTCTGGTCCAACCTCTCCTCCACACAAAGCAGAGTGATCCTGGTAAAAAAACCAGTGTCCTGGGGCCTCCCTGGTGGTGCAGGGGTTAAAGTCTCAGCACTATCAAGCTATCGCCAGCCACTGAGGCACAAGTTCCATCCCTGGCCAGGGAGCTACCCACAGGGCACAGCAGACCTCTCCTGCCTCGCCCACTGCTCCCCTCAGCAGTGTATTTCAGTCCATCTGCCTGTTCTGCTCCCCACTCTGTCTCTGGTGAATCCTCTTACCTCCCCCCCACCTCTGGCCTGTACCCCAGCGATTGTATCATAAATAAATAAATCTCTAAAAAAAAACTTCTTTATGAGCTCGATTAGACAATCACCCCCAGTCAATATGATACCAGGCAAAATTGCAGGGAACAGAAGCTGACATTGGGCCTAGGTGAGAGGTACCCAGGGAACCCCAACTATTAAGGGGAAAAACCCATAGTACCCCTCCTAAGGGCTGATACCACCCGAGAACATCCAAGTAATCAATCTCTATTGTGTTAGAAGATTTTTCACAGGTGAGTACCCCGGTTTAAAAAGAAAAAAAAAAACCTTGCCGAAGGTCACAGCCAGAATTTAAGTCCATCTGCCTGAGCCCTGGGTCTGAATCTCAATCAGTATGTTCTGTCCTCCCTCCCCAATGCCTCCGTCTCTTCCAGAAGACAGATTGGGGTCTGAAGGGACTCCCTGAGGGCCCACTTCTGCCTGTGGTCATTGTCCTTCCTCCCAAGGCCTGCCTCCTACTTCTAGCTCTGGGAACCGCCCACTTTTTTTTTTTTAAAGATTTATTTATTTATTTATACAAGAACCGGGGTACAGGCCAGATGCGCGGGAGGGTGAGAGGATTCACCAGAGCCAGAGCGGGGAACAGAACAGGCAGAAGGACCGAAGTACACTGCTGAGGGGAGCAGCGGGCGGGCGAGACAGGAGAGGTCTGCGCGCCATGTGGGACCCTTGCCGGCAGGCCGGGAATCAAACCCGCGCTGCAGAGGTTGCAGACAGCTTCACAGCATGGCGCTCAACCGCCTGCGCCACCAGGGGAGGCCCTAAACTGCCCACTTTTCAATCCTAATGTTCAGTCTCTGCCAGAGGTAGGCGATGGCAGGTCCGTGTCCTGCAGTTTCCCTGCCTTTACTGAACCGCTCACTTCTCAGAGGTCAGGGGTCACTTGGGGGACGTTCCCGCACTTGTTTATTCAGTCTGTTTTATTGAGCACTTCTGCCTGAACTGCTTTGTTACAAGTGGTTTGGCTACTTCTAGACTCCAGATGGAATCAGATCCTTAGCCAGTACTTTCTACTATTGTTTTAGGAGACACGATGGGGAGCAGAATACACTGTACCTGCCCTCAATGGTCACAAATGAAGAGAAGGGGTCCACCATCATTCATCAAGTACCCAAGCTGAGGAAAAGCCAGGCATGTCCACCATCCATGCAAGGTGTGGCGATGCTGGTGCGGGGAGCTGGGTGGCTGAGATGCCAGGAAGGGAGTCCTGGGCCGAGGGCTGGTGGGAGAGTTAGTAAGCAAAGATGGGGAAGAACATTCTGGGAAACAGAAAATGGGACTGCCTATCTAAAGGCCCTGGGGAGAGCAGGGACAAGAGGCCAGCACGTTGGGGGCAACACTAGAGGACTGTGGTGGGAAATGAGGCTGGGCGAGTTGCTCTCTGGGCAAGTTCTGACTGCGTCACAGGTATACCGGGAGGTTGTGCAGGCAGGACTGAATTCCATCCTGAAGACTGCCCTGGCTGAAGTGTTGCAGAATCCCAAAATTTCTCTCTCCTTCATTCTCTCTCTCTCTCTTTTTTTTTTTTTTAAAGATTTATTTATTTATGCATACAAGAGCTGGGGTACAGGCCAGAGTTGTGGAGGGTGAGGGCGGTCAGAGGATTCACCAGAGACAGAGTGGGGAACAGAATGGGCAGGATGACTGAGATACACTGCTGAGGGGAGCAGCGGGGAGACAGGAGAGGTCTGCCGCACCATGTGGGTAGCTCCCTGGCCAGGGATTGAACTTGTGCTGCAGAGGCTGCGGTTAGCTTCATAGGTTGTGTCTTAACCCCTTGCTCTATCAGGGAGGCCCATTTCTCCTTCATTCTAGTCACCTGACCAGTCTCTCCTGGGTCTATTAGGGACCTAGACAGGGGCAGACAAGTGGGGAAGGGTTGATGGGCTTTTGGCATTGACAGAAATGGAAGATGGAGAAAATCTGAGAAATATTTGGTCCAAGGTCATGCCCGTCCCTGGGGTCAGTCCACACCTGAGACTGCCCGACGAGGCAGGTAGGGCAGGCAAAAAGGCCCATCCCAAGGTGAGGTGACACAGCTCTGAAGTCTGGATCTGGCCCTGTGGAAGGGATCCCAGAGATAAGGTAGAATTTCCCAGTCTCAGTTGAGAAAAGGCTTGAGGCCTGGACCTGCCCAACGTGGGTTCCTGATACCATCGGTGTGTGGGCTCCCAGTCTTCAGAACCTGTCCCTCTCCCATCCCTCCCACCTCCAGAAGGACCATGGGGGGTGGTGGTAGGGCCTCTTGGGCCTGGAGACCTGTGCTAGCGTCACATTTATTTGCTCTGTGACATTGGGCAAATTGTCTTTCGTCTGGCGGCCACTTCTTTGGTAAGGCTGGAAGTTGGAATTATCAGTGACTTAACTTTGGGGGCAGAGCCTTTGAAAGTCTGTGGGACGTATGACCATTATGCCCATAATTTGTGGCAGCTGCGGGGTTCCTGAAGTCCTGGGGTGGGGCAAGACGGGGACTAACAAGTGAAGCCCTGGATGGGGCAGTAAAAGCACCAGTTCTGACGGCCTGCCAGGGACTGGTCTAACACTCCCTCCTAATCCTCGCTGTAATCCTTTAAGGCGAGCAAGCGTGACTTTCCCCACCTGCAGCTCCTGCAGCTCCGAGAGGATTTACTGGACTTGCTCTACCAAGCCAGGTCTTCCTGAAGCCCTGGACGGTTCCTCCCAGCACAGTGGGAGACATCTCTGCCCACGTCCTCCCCTGCCCCCCAGCTCCCCCCCCACATGGTCTGTGTAAAGAGCCACTGATTTAAAGCTTGAAGTGCTCGCACGAGGCAGGGCTTACCCTGTAAGGTAAGACGGAGGACCTGAGGCTCCGAGAGGCTACTGGCCTGCAAGGTCACGCAGAAAGCGCAGGGTCCAGCTGAGTTGTGGGGCGTGTGCGGTCACTCCTGAAGGGGCAGTGAGGACTGGCCTTAGCTGGTTGCAACCTTGGAAGACCAGCAGAAAGAAGGGGGAGCTGGGATTAGGGCCCTTGGGCTGGGCCTTGGAGAATGAGCTCCAGTTTGGTAAAGGAGGGCGTGTCGCCCGGAACAGTGAGGTTCCCCCCCCCCCACCTTCCCTCTGGGCGCAGGGACAGCTCCTCCAGGGAAGGGAGGCCCTCAGCCTCGCCTGCCCCCTCCTGCGTTCACCCGGGCTGCAGCCCCCTCCCTTTCAACCCATCCAGTCAGCCTCCCCTGAAACGTGGGACCCCACTGCCAGTTCACTTTTCCTGGGGGCCCGGGAGGGGTGCTCATTACCCCCCAAACCCGAGCTCCTGGAAGGCAGAGCACTCACTGCCCGGCTGCCCCCTTTTGGGGAGGGCATGTGGGGTTTGGCCAAGGATCAAATCAAGGATGAGGGTGCGCCCCAAGGAAAGGGGTCTCCTGGGAGTTGATCCCCCTGGTGCGAGCTGCCTGGAGTCCCCCCCTGTGCCCCTTGGGGGGCCGGGCCGGCGGGTAGGCTGGGGTCAGCGACGTCAGCCTGAGAAAAGCCCCTCGAGTTTGCACCCTGCCCCCTCCGTGCCACCCCGGGCGGGGTCCGTCTCCCCGGGAGGCTCTCGGGGCCGGCCGCCTCCTCCCGCCGCGCCGTAACTGCCGAGGGGTGGGGGCGCCGCCCGCGGCTGGGGGTGCCGGGTGCTTCTGATGATGAGCTCCGGGGGCCCCTCCAAAGGACAGGGAGAAAAGGCGCAGCGACTCCCCGGCCCGGGAAGAAGGCCCCTGGCCAGCGCCGCTTCCACCCGGCCCCGCCTCCAGCTCCCCGGCCCGGTCCAGGCCCCGAAACCGGGGGGCGGGGGGGGGGGGGGCGCGGCGCCTTTAAGGGGCGCGGGCGGTGCTGCCCCCTGGCGGCCGCGGTGCGCTCCGCAGGCCGGGGCAGCGGGCGAGGGCCCGGCGCGCGAGGACGAGGCCGCGGGCCCGGCGGCGGGCGGGTCCGTGCTCTCGGGGCGCGTGCTCCGGCCTGGGCGGGCCGCGGGGGCGCCGGGCGTGCGGCTCGGCCCGTCGGCGGCGGGCGGGCGGGCGGGCGCGGGCCTGCGGCCTCCCCTCGGGGCTGGGCGCTCGCTCGCGGGCCTGGGCGGGGCCTCGGGGCTTGGGGCGGGGCCTCGTGGTGGGGCGGCCTGCTCGGGGCGGGGCCTGGGGCGGGGCGGCCTGCTCGGGGCGGGGCCTCTGGCGGGGCGGCCAGGCTCGGGGGCGGGGCCTTGGAGGGCGGGGCCTCTGGTGGGCGGGGCTTCGACAGGGCAGCCAGGCTCGGGCGGGCGGGGCCTCTGGGGGGCGGGGCGGCCTGAGCGGGGCGGGACCTGGGCGGGGCCTGGGCGGGGCGGCGGGGCCTGGGCGGGGCGGCGGGGCCTGGGCGGGCCGGCGGGGCCTGGGCGGGCGGGGCGGGGCCTGGGCGGGCCGGCGGGGCCTGGGCGGGCGGGGCGGGGCCTGGGCGGGCCGGCGGGGCCTGGGCGGGCGGGGCGGGGCCTGGGCGGGCGGGGCGGGGCCTGGGCGGGGCGGCGGGCCCGCGCTGAGCCCGCCCCGCCCGCCCCGCCCCGCCCCGCCCGGCCCGGCCCGCCCCGCCCCGCCCCCGCCCGCCCCCCAGGACTGCGCGCCCCGAGCGTTCCGCGTCCCCGCGCCGGGAGGAGGTGCCCGCAGCCCGGCGCGCGCCGGCCGCCACACTCGGCCTCTGGGCGATTTCCTGCGGCCGCCGCGCGACGATGCAGACCTTCCTGCGGGGCAAGCGCGTGGGCTACTGGCTGAGCGAGAAGAAGATCAAGAAGCTCAATTTCCAGGCCTTCGCCGAGCTGTGCAGGTGGGCGCCGGGGGCGCCGGGGGCGCCGGGGCGGGGGCCGGGGCGGGGGGCGCGGGCGGGGGCCGGGGCCGGGCCGGGGCGGGCGGGCGGGGGTCCGGCCGCGGCGGGGCGTGGGCGCCCCCGGCCCCGGCCCGCGCCACCTCGGCCCCCCGGCCCGCCGGCCGCCGCCACCTGCTCGCCCGCGCCGGGCTCCCCGGGCCCCGCCGACCCCCGGAGGGCGCGGCCGTGCGGACGCGGCCCCCCGCCCGCGAGCCCCGCCAGCCCCGTGTCCGCGCCGCGATTCCGGGCCGGGGTCCGGGGGTCAGAGCCGGGGTCCCCGCGCACCCCCGGGGCCGGTGCAGAGCGGCTGCCGGTCAGCGCGGGCGGGTCGGTCCATCGGGCCCCCCAGCGGGCGCGGCGGGGGTCGCCGGGCGTTCGGTGAGATCCAGTCAGGACCCCGGGCTGATCCGCAGGTCCCGGCCAGGTGCGCCGCGCCCGCCCGCCGGGGCTGCGCCTCCTCGGGGAGGGGCTGCTCGTTAGGTTCTGCCCCCACCGAGGGCTGAGAACGCGGCTCCCGAGCTCTTCTTGCAAACTCCGGGAGGGCAGCCTTCTGGGGTGCAGACGCCACTTGTGGGCTGCGTTCTAGAAAATGGGCCCTGCTTGCATTTTTGTCCTCGTTGCTTCCCCAAACATCTTGCAGAACCGAACAGTTGGATTCTGTGTCCCCCGGAGCCGGTGGCCAGTCTGGGCCGGCCCAGTGAGCACCCCTGCGCCTGTCCTGCTTGTCCTGCGGCGGCTGCCCCTCTGCCCGGTGCACGCCCTGCCCTGCTCTTCTCCCTCCAGCCAGCGGGCGCATCTTGTCTGAAGCAGCTCCTGGTTCTGCATCCCCTGGTTTGGGGTGGAGTGGGCTGCCTCCCGGCAGGCCGGCTTCCCAGGAGCAGCCCAGCTTTCCGTAGCCTGCAGGGCACGCCTGGCAGCCCGGGAATGCACAAGGACATCAGGAGGCTCCCGGCCAGAGCTCTGAAAATGGGTCCGAGGACTTTCTGGAACGTTAGAAAGGGCCCTTGAACCAGCTCTGCAGAAACACACACTTGTGGGGAAGGCCTTTGACACTGAAGACGTTTGGAGAAGCCTCTTTGACGTGTTCTGGAAGCGCCGCGTAGGCACGGGAGAGCTTCCCCTGCAGTCGCCTGGGACTTGGGAAATCCCAGTTGATACCTTGCACCCTTTTTACTAAGATCTTTCTATTTGTGTCGTCCTGTGTCTGCAGCTAACGCATGAGACTTGTCATCTGCTTGGTATGTTTTGCTTGGTAGTTGGGAGGTTCTGGAAGTACAGTCCCTGCCAAGCCCCATGGCCAGGTCCTCATGCTGGACCCGCAGATTGACTTTGCTCTTGGGGGGTCTCTCCTGCCTTTAAGGGGTCGGGGGTTGAGGGCAAGCTGTGATGGTCGTTCGGGGGAAATCAGCGTGGAGCTAATTTTTCTAAAGGGCTTGAAGTCTGGTTGCCTTCTTGGCTTCAGAGATGAAAGAAAGCAGCTGGGCCATTCTAGAACCTCAAGAAGCCCACTTTGTGTTCTCATTAGGGAAGACGCTTGAGCTATTTTGTCCCTTAAGTTTAAGAAGGAAAAGAAAACATGAAGAAGAGTTTTTGTTTTTTCTCTCCTTAAATAGCTTTTCGGCCAGCGCCCCCTGGTGGCCGTGCAGCCAGGCCGGGTGCAGCCAGAGCGGGGCCTACCTTGCTGTCCATGTGTTGGGCCTGCACGCAGGCGCCTCAGGGGTCTCGGGGCCATGTGGATGGACACTGCCAGGTTCCGATTTCACCCTCGGGGGGCACAGTGCCCGTGTTTTGACGGGGCATGAATTGTCTGTGAATTCCCTGATGAAAAAGTCCCGAGATGGCTGACAATGTTTGGGGCGGTGTCAGCGCCGCACAGCCTGACCCGAATGGATCAGGATGAGTTGAGCGTCAGGCTTTGTGAAGTTCCGACGGCAGGACGGGACGTCGGCCGCCTCTCATCCAGCCCCTCTGTTTCACAGATGGGGAAGCCTGTGCAGTGGGGACTTGTTCTGTACTTGGTCTCCTTTTCTTTAGCTTCTCGGCCTGGTGGCCTTGGGACCCACCCAGGCAGTAAAGTGGCCCCCCTGTTACCTTCCTTGGGGTCCAGCTGCTGCCATTTTGTCCCGGAGACACCTTTCCTTGCAAGCCTGAGCTCTTAGCACGGGTGATGCCTTGTCTTTGAGGGCGTGTCATCCCACGTTGGTGGCGTCCGTAGGCGGTTGGAGCCAGGTCCTGCCTGGGGACCGTGTGGACAGAGGGACCACCTCTGCAGCCCCCGGTGCACCTCGAGGGCCGGGCCCTGGGGCTGGTCCACAGACGGCTTAGACTCGGCTTGTGTGAGTGGTGCTGTCTGTCTTGCCTGTCTCCTCTGTCTTCGCCTTCCCAGGGGGCCGTGGCTCTGCTTGAGTCTCCCCTCCCTCCACCTTCCTTCCTGGTCCCCTGAAGCTGAGCAGCCTCGAGCGCCCACACCACTTCTTGTGACTTCCCAGATGCCCAGAAGGGGCTTCAGAGGGGGAGCAAAGAAATAATCTGTTGCTGGACATGGTGGGTGCCTTTTTTATTGTTTACTTTGTTAGTTCTGCTTGGTGCTCTGCTTGCAAATGCTGGCTGACCCTTTGTCTGAATTTCTCGGTCTCTCCTCCTGTTCCTTCTCTCCTCCCCTCTCTTTCCTGCAGCTGAACCTGCATGGCAGGAGGTGGGGAAAAGGCACGTGACTTCAGAAAGCATTTTGGTACAAAATATGGGTGAACCTCTGACCAACTTTACTGTAATGTTGACTGATTTTTTTTTTTTTAAAGATTTATTTATTTGTACAAGAACTGGGGTACAGGCCAGATGCGCCACGGGAGGGTGAGAGGATTCACCAGAGACAGAGCGGGGAACAGAACAGGCAGACTGATGAAATGCGCTGCTGAGGGGAGCAGCGGGTGCGACAGGAGAGGTCTGCCGCGCCGTGTGGGAACCTCCCCAGCCAGCAGGGATGGAACTGGCGCTGCAGAGGCTGTGGACAGCTTCCCAGCGCGGCGCTCAACCACCTGCGCCACCAGGGGAGGCCTTGTTGACTGATTTTTTAATGCAGTCCTTCTTGGTACCTCACTCAATCCTCCCAGCAGCCCTGACATGGAGGATGCGGAAACTGAGGCTTGGGAGGGACTGTCACAGCCACTTGGAGGGCTTCCCTGTGCTCAGTCCTGAGGCCTCTCTACCTGAGGACTGGACTTCCTTGTTTAGGTGTCCTTCCCTTGCCCAGGTTAGGCCAGGCCTTCCTGGAGGCTCCAGAAGCCGCCGAAGCCTGTGAGGTTCTTGTCCTTGAGAAACTTGGCTGCCAGCTGGGCCGACCAGGCCTGCAGGAAACTGTTTATGGAGCAATCAGATCATGTTGTCATCGCAGACTTTCCCGCTGGGACCCTTTGTACAGTTGCCTCAGAAGGAACTAGGCCTGGAGTCCGCAGAGCCTCCCAGGGACGGCGCCTTCAGGAGCCTCACCTTGGGGTCAGGCAGTGAGTTGGGGGGTTGGGCAGAGCTCCTGTTTAACAGTCACCTGGTCTGGGGGTGTGCGCCAGGAGGGGGTAGAGCACGGCTGGGCTGCCCGCTCCCCTCAGGGCCTACGACCTTCCGTCTTCTCGACCGTCCCTTTCTGGGGGATGACTTTGGCATTCTGGGTTGGAATTCTTTTGGGAGATTCTTAGGAGGGAGGAAGGAGGATATTTCGTAGATTAAGTGATGCTGGTCTGTGAGTAGATTTTTTGTTTGTTTGTTTGTTTGTCTTAATGTCGGGATTTAGCACCATTTGGGGGTATGGGGGTGGGAAGGAGGAGACTGACTTAGGTTTCCTTTGCAGCAGAGCCCCGGGACTCTCCATAACTCAGCCTTGCAAATAAACACTTCCCAGCGGCCTCCGAGGGAGCGACTGGGCTTCACGTGTGAGCAGGCAGCCATCTAGACTCTGCTGGCTGTTGATGCTGCTTGGGCTGCAGGCCTGCCTGCACGGCTGATACCCTTGAGCCCCTGGGCACTGACCTTAACCCTTCTGGGCCTCGGTTTTCTCACCTGTTGAGTGAGGGTAGTAGAGGTGCTTGGCTCAGAGCTGTGGGCAGTCAGTAGCTGACATGAGCTTAGGATAGTGGCCGAAGGCCTGGCTGCTGGGCTTGCTGCCCATGGGCACCTCTCTCTATTTTGGGATCTTTGGCATATGTGGGTGTGGTGTTCTTGGTTTGGGCAGTTTGCAAGGGACCCCAGATTCCATGATAGATGCTCACTGATCACCTGCTGGGCTGTGGGGTGCGGGGGGTGCCGGTGGGTGCAACTGCCTGGCCTACTGCCCAGCATGTATGTTCAGAGTCCATCCAAACCCTGAGTCCTTGGAGAAACCTGAGAAAATTGACCTAAGATATTACTTTGATTTTTGTCAAGTTTGGAGCTCCGAGAAGAGCCTGTGCTGGGTTTCCTGAAAATGCCAGGCGCCTCCCTCAGCAACCATACTGCTATTCTTAGCTCACCCGTATTGTTTTTCTTTATCTTTTCGGATACTTAATACATGCACTTGCTAAAATAAATTCAGAGGACTCAAAGTACACAGTGAGAAGTTGATCAGTTTCCTCCTTGTCCCCAAGTTCTGGCCATTCAGGGACGACTGTGGTGAGCAGTCTGTGTCGATGGGTGTTTTGTGCATAGGAGCGCACGTGTGTGCCACACATACCCTGCTGCCCTTGGCTCATCTCACGGAGCCATGGCTGGTTTGTTTGAAGACAGACCTGTGTGATTTGCCTTGGTTTTTATTTATTTTTTTATTATTTTTTAAAGATTTATTTATTTTTACACAAGAGCTTGGGTACAGGCTAGAGGCACGGGAGGGTGAGAGGATTCACCAGAGACAGAGTGGGGAGCAGAACAGGCAGACAGACCGAAGGCACTGCTGAGGGGAGCAGCGGGAGAGTCAGGAGAGGTCTGCTGCACCATGTGGGATTCTCCCTGGTGGGCTGGGAATCGAACCTGCGCTGCAGAGGCTGCAGACAGCTCCACAGCACTGCACTCAACCCACTGTGCTGCTGGGGAGGCCTGCCTTGTTTTTTAAATGGCTTTGTGGTCCAGGTCTTAAAGCGACTGGACCGTGTTTCTTGCCCCGTCGGGACTTCTGCAGGCGTGCCCGGGGGTGGGGGTGGCAGCAAGTGCCCTGCTCCGTTGCCTGGGTGCTCACTGCTGCCTGAAGCAGTGCTGGGTCAAAGGGCACAGACACCTTACTTTTTCATGGGTGGTCTGCCCACGCGAGCTGCTCACGAAGACGTTGCTGCTCGAGATGCCAGTGGATGTGACCGAGGGCCTGAGGCCCACGCCCGCCCTGCACAGCACCCACCTGAGTGGTTTTGATCTTGGCTACACAAGTGGGCAAAACATGGAACTTGTGCATTCTGACTCACGTTTCTCCTGTGACTGTGAGGTCATGTTCACGCAGGGGGTGGCTGACGGTGCGGGAGGCAGGTGCCGATGGAGCCGGGTGCTCCCATTCCTAACTACTGGGCCATCCTGCCTCCTTGGTTTTTTCCCGTGCAGTGCCGTGGGTCCAGGACGCGCAGCAGAGGCCCAGGGAAGGGCCTCCGCAGTGTAGTTTCTGGGCAGTTGGGTGTAAACAGGGTTTCTGTTCCCACTTGTAGTTTGGGTTTTTGAGGGAGTGCTCTGCTGCCTTCTTTTTCAGAAAGTGAGATTCATACCCAAAAGCACATCACTCAGGAGCTGTGCACCTGGCCAAGCCCAGTCCCATTAAACCTTCCTGTGTGAGTCGGGGTCACCCAGCTTTTCCCCTTCTCTGGCCCCTCGAAAGTCATCCTGGGTGTATGTGGCCTTGCTTTGGGGTGATTGGGGACACCCAGAGGGAAACCCAGGCTGGGCTGGGTGGCATGGCTTGATCAGGGTCTCACAGTGGGGAAGTGGCAGGGGATATACCTGCTCTGAGACCGAGGCCCTCTCCCCACTGCCTGTTGAGGCCTCCTTTCGACTAGTCCTTCCTCCCGAGTGGCGCCGTGAGGGTGCCTGCGAGCAGCCAGCCTTTCCTGCTGGGCTGTTTGAATTGTGCCTGGTGCTTTTTCTTTGAATTGTGCCTGGTGCCTCCTCCAAGCTGGCTCAGAAAGCAGCTGCCCTGGGCCTCCCTGGTGGTGCAGATGGTTGAGCGCAGTGCTGTGAAGCTGTCCGCAGCCTCTGCAGTGCTGGTTCGATCCCCGCCAGCCGTGGAGATGCCCACATTGTGAGGCAGACCTCTCCTGTCTCGCCCACTGCTCCCCTCAGCAGTGGATTTCATCAGTCTGCCTGTTCTGTTCCCCGCTCTGTCTCTGGTGAATCCTCTCATTCTCACTCACATCTGGCCTGTACCCCGGTTCTTATATAAATAAATAAATCTTAAAAAAAAGAAAGCAGCTGCCCTGTGGCCTGTACCTCCCCAGCTGGGCCTCATGGGCTGGTTTCTGTAGGCCCGTCACGGTGCCAGGCTGAGGACAGTGACAGCTTCAGGATCCACCCCCAGCCACCTGCTTCTGGGGCTCAGGCGTGGATCTGTCACTGACTCTGGACATTTGAGACTCACTCCCACGATGGACCCCAGATCCTATCCCTCCCCTATGACCTCCCCCATCCCCATGGGTGCTGGGTGCCCTCCCTGGGTGACCAGAGACTGTTGCTCCCTGTTAACTGAGCCTGCAAGCGGCGCCACTGCACTAGCAGCTGCCTTGGAGGGAGACCAGGACCAGGGTGCGGCGGGTCCATTTAGAGGCACCTTCCCGGAGATGTTCTCACTCAGGCCCCGAGGACCCCAGCCACTGGGCCGTTCCTTCTCTGGACTTGCTTAGGGTCTGCTAAGCTGGTTCCACAAAGGTAGTGACTTTGGCAGCCGTGTTCACCACGGAAGCCCCAGGGCCTGCGCGGTGAGGCGCGGCACACCAGCATTGTGGCCGGAGGTCCCGGCGGGCGGGCTGTGAACCTAGGTGTGTCGTGGGCTTGTGTGATTACTCTACGATGTCGCATGATGGAGTCACTTAAGGACAGATTTCTCAGGACATGCCCCTTTTGTTAAGGGTGACTGTGGGAGCACCACTGCACGTAGTGGGAGCTCAAGGAGTGCCTGTTAGTGGATGAGCAAACCGGCAGGTTTTGGGAGCCTTTTTCTGCATCCCTGGGGCTCAGGTGTGACGCTAGTGCTCTGGGCAGGTAGCGAACCCCAGGGGTTGGGGGAGATGGGGAGGGCAGGGGGTGGGGGCCCGGGCCAGGGAGGAGCTCCTGGGCTTCATTACTTCATCCTTTTCTGTAGTTAGCAAGTCCTGCGTGTCCGGCACTGTGCTGGCCCCGTGCTGGGTGTTGGTCCCCACCCTGGTGCCTCTGGATACAGGTAGGGAGGTGAAGGTAAACCAGCTCACAGGTGCATTTAGATGCTGGGAACACACAGTTAGAGCCAGGAGAGAGCCATGGGCGGCGGGGGCTGCAATCCCATTTAGCCCCTGTGGTCAGGGAAGCCCTCCCTGAGGAGGCGACATTTATTTATTTAAATTTTCTTTATTTTTGCTTGGGGACAGTGTACCTTATTGATGGTGCATTACAAAGCAGTGCCCCCCAAGCCCCGCCCCTTCTGGAAGGCTCTGGGAGGGAACCGTGATGGGTCAGAAGTTCTCGGTGTGTCCAGAGAGTTGGGGAAGGAGGCCCTAGCTGCTGAGGGCCTCTCTGCTTCCTGTGCCGTCACGGGGCTGGTGGCCCAGGAGCAATTCCTACTCCTTGGAGGCCTTGTGGACCATGAGGTCCACCACCCTGTGGCTGTAGCTGAATTCATTGTCCAGCCAGGAAATGAGATAGACAGAGTGGTCAGTGAGGGCAGTGCCAGCCCAGCTGCGAAGGTGGGGGAGTGGGCGTCACTGCTAAATCGCAGGAGATAGTCTGGTCCTCAGTGCAGCCCAGGATGCCCTTGAGGGCCCTGTGACGCCTGTTTCACCACCTTCTGGATGGCATCATATTTGGCAGCTTTCTCCAGGCGGCAAGTCAGATCCACAACCGACACGTGGGGGTGGGGACGCAGAAGGCCTGCCAGCCAGCTTCCCGTCAGCAGAGGGATGATCTTGCACGTAGCCTTGGGGGCGCCAGTGGAATCAGGGATGACGTTCTGGGCGGCCCCTTGACCATCACACCACAGCTGCCCAGAAGGACTGTCTACGGTCTTCCGGAGGGCAGTGATGGTGTGGACCATGGTCTCTCACGATCCCTCCGTGATGCCAAAGTTGCATGGATGATCTTGGCCAGGGAGGCCAAGCAGTTGGTGCAGGAGATGTTGCTGACAATCTTGAGGGAGCTGTCACACTTCTCAGGGTTCACGCCTATCACAAACATGGGGGTGTCAGCAGGAGGGGCCGAGATGATGACCTTTGTGGCCCTACCCTCAGGGAAGCCTGGCCTTCTCCAGGGTAGTGAAGGTGCCGCTGGGTCCACAGCACAATGGCAGCAGTGTGGCCCACGTGACGCTGGTGAGCTCTCGTCCCTGGCGGTGGAGGGGGGGCTGTCTGTTGATGACAGGCTTCCGGTTCTCCACATTGACTATGCCATTGACCTTGCCTGGGTGGGGTCACTGGAACATGAAGACCACACAGTTGAGGCTCATGAAGGGGTCATTGATGGCAACAGGATGGCTTTGCCAAAGTTAAAGGCAGTCCTGGTGGCCAGGCGCCCAATTTGGCAAAGTCCATTTACTTCTACCTTCACCGAGGTGTCTGAGGCCACGCTGGCCCTGCACGAGGAGAGGCGGCTGCTGGTCAGACCAGGAGGAGCAGAGAGCCAGGAGGTGAGGTTTAAGGAGACTGGGGCCAGGAGCCGCCTCCTTGAGAAGCTGAAAGACCCATAGGGCAGGCGGTATCTGCTGCCCAGAGGCCACATGCCCTGTTCTGCCAGTCGCAGCCCTGAGTTCCTGTGGTCCAACAGCAGCCGTCTGGACAAGGGCCGGCACCGTGGGCAGAGCTGCAGGCCAGTATCCGCTTCAGACAGGCGGCTGCAGGAGGCAGCAGGGTGTGCACCCTGACTGTGTGATGGAAGGCCAGGTGGGTGGCCTTGGGGCCTTCCTGCCACCTGAGGCTGCCCCCTGCGTTCGGGGGCCCGGTCAGGACCACTAGTGCCAGCCTGGGGGCCAGGGCTGGCGAGGGGGCGGGCTCCAGGGGCCCTGGTGGACCCCAGGCCAGCTGACCTTCTAAAGGCCAGGGAGTCCTCTGGTGCCCTGGGGACGGAGGCCACACCCGAGGCTTGTTCTCAGTCCTGTCCTTTCTTCCAGGCCAGTGTTTGCCAAACTTGCCCAACAAAAGAAGCACCTGGGGCAAGAATGGAAGCACAAATCCAGGGTCCACCCCTGCCCTGTAAAATGCTCCAGGGAAAGGATCGAGACCTTTCCTTTTTATTTTAAGATTTATTTTTATTTATTTATGCATACAAGAACTGGGGTGCAGGCCAGAGGTGCAGGGGGTGAGAGCACTCACCAGGGACAGAGTGGGGAGCAGATCTGCAGGAAGATTGCCTGAAATACACTGTTGAGGGGAGCAGCAGAGGGACAGGAGAGGTCTGCTGTGCCATGTGGGTCAGCTCTCTGGCCGGGGATCGAACTTGTGCCGCGGTGGCTGGTGATAGCTTGATAGAGCTGAGACTTTAACCCCTGCGCCACCAGGGAGGCCTAGACCTCTTCTTTTAACAAGTGCTCCAGTGATCCTCCTGGGCAGCCATGACTCATTCTCTAGAGTGTTGCCAGGCCTTACCCTGAGCAGCCAGGCAAGGGTGAACACCGAGGGGCCTTGTTACCATGAGGCTTCATGGGGACAGGAATGCTCCAAGAAGGAAGCTGGACGTGAAGCTTCCCGGGCTGTTCCTGTCCAGAGCATACCCTGGGAAACTCCTCGCCATCCCCATCTCACAGGGAAGGAGGGGGGAAGGAAGGGGCACCCCTCTGCTTGCCCATTTCTGCCTGCAGGTTGCTACCCTACCCTTTGTGAAATCCTTTCTCCCCTTTTAAAAATGTCTTGCCTCTGGTTGTTGGTGTGAACTGGAATGGACTTCAGGATGGCTCCCGGGGCTGGATAGGTGCTGGTTTTTGCACAGGAGACTTTCCTGGGGCTTGGCCTGGCCAAGTATGACCGGATGGTCGGGCCAGGGCTGGGAGCAGGGGTGCAACACATCTGTGACTCCGGGAGCCTCAGCTGTGAAAACTGGCCTTGGGGCTTGTCTCTGTGGCCTTCCGTGCTTTAGAAGGGCTGATGGAGCCCCCTTTGGCTCCCTCCTAAGTCTGGGCTCACCCCAACTCTCAGAGCATCGTGAGAACCTCCCACAGGCCAGGTGCTTGTAGGAAGGAAATGCGTCCTCCAGGGCAGGCGGTGTGCCCACTTGCAGGGGAGAGAGACGAGCTGACTTGCTGGTCACAGTTATGAGGAGCAGAGCTGGGATTCCCGCTGGGGGCTCCTTGCCTCCTGAAACCTGTCCCCCCCACCCCCCCACCGCCAGCTTGCTCACAAGGTTGCTCACCATCTTGAACAGAGCATCCGAGCATTCTGGGCTGCTATGTGCTTTCACGAGAACATTGAGACCTTCTCTTCTGAGCCTCCTCTGTATGCGGTTGTGGGGCCCAGAGGCTTGAGGTTGGGGGGGCATGAGATACAGCGAACTCAAGACTTGCCTGGCTGGCTGTGGCTGACCAGCAGGCCATTCTGCCCCAGCTCTGCTCCTCCACCTGGAGAAAGGGTGCAACACACCCAGCTCTGGCTAGTGGGCAGGGCAGCTGCTTAATCGTGATGGCCTTTCCCCGCCTGTGCCACCTCCCATGCCCTCATGCCCGACCAGGCGGAGTCTGGGGCCTGACACTTCTCTGGAGGGGACCCCCAGCCTGGGGCAGACAGGTAACCTAGCTGCCTCTTCCCATTCTCTCCTGGTGGGGGGCCTCCAGCATCAGGGGCCAGGATGTGTCCCCTGACTCCCACTCACTGCCTCCCAGGAAGCCCTGTGTTCCCAGCAGGTGCAGAGGGTGCAGGGGTGCAGAGGGTGCCTTGTGGAGTTTCACTTTCATATCTGCCTCTATCTTGATTACATCCCATAGTCAGGGCTGGGGTGTGGAGTCCCAGCCCCGGTTCCTGGGCCTCCTCACCCCTGGAATGAGCTGGGGTAGGTCTAAGCATCTTCTTTTTAATTCGCACCCCATGCATTCCTTCGGATAGTCACAAGACTAGTTTTTATCGCGTGCTTGCTGCCCTCCGGCACCATCAAACTGGGGTCCTTTCCACAGAGGGCATCGCAGCCCCCTCTGGCCTGGGACTGCCCCCCCCAGCCTGGCTGCACATGGTTGGCCACCAGGGGGTCTTCCTGCAGTGCTGAGGGTTGGGGCCCTGGAGGGAGGGTGGTAGAGGGGGTGTAGGTTGTGTGGCTCTTGTGTTCTCCCAGGTAGACTTTGGGGGGCTCTTGGAGAGGAGAGGAGGGGATGTGCTGGTGATGTGGGGGTGTTCGGGAGTGTCCTCACCCTGGTCCTGGGGGGGATGGCCCCCGCCCCCTCAGGGTGCCAGGCTTGTGGGTTTCCTTGTGAGAAATGCCCACTGGGGGCCGTTGGTGGCTCTCTGGATGGACTAGGCCCTTCGCGGCCCACCGGCCTCCTGGGTGGGGAATGCAGGTCCGAAGGGAGGGGCACAGTGAGCCTGAGGCGGTGAAGCCAGGAGGCGGGCCAGCTCAGGTTTGAACCTGGCCTTGCCGACATGAAAGCTTGTTTTCTTTAAAATTTTATTATTCTCTGAGTCCTAACATTTATTATGCGATCCTTGAAAAGCAATTCTGGCCTTCCCGCCAGAGGCCCGTCCAGCCTCCCTTTTCCAGGTCTGGGCAGGGGCCTCGGCTCCCACTTCCTGAAACAGAGTGTTCCCCACGACCCCCCCCCGCCCCCCCCATCCCCGGTTGACCCGGTCACGGCCTCACTGCAGCCTGTGCCTGCCCAACTTTGGGTGCTCAGTTCCCTCGATACTCCGGGGAGGAAGGTCTAGGCCCGGAGCCTCTGGACCACAGGGAGGCCTGTGTCTAAATGGCGAGGCTGTGAGGAACTCGTGCATCCCTGCGGGGAGCTGATGGTAGCTGTACTGGTGAGGAGGGTCACAGGGCTCCCCCCAGCATGACACCCACCTACGCTTGGGGTGCAGTCCCTGCATGGCGTTACCTCAATTTAGCCAGAAATTATAGTCCTCTAGCTAGGCAGCTCAGTCCATATTTGGAAGCCGAGCTCGAGGGCAGTGACCTCCCAGGGCTCCCAGCCGGGGCCCTGGGACAGTCCCTGGGGCTGGGCCTGGACAGTCCCTGTGGCTCCGCATCTGCCACCTTTACCTCAGAGAGTGTTTTCCTTTTCCAGTGAAAACTGAACGAGCAAGGCTGGCTTTCCTTTGAGCGCTTCTCGCTGAGCCATCCTCAGTGCCCTGGTTGACTTTTTTTTTTCCCTTTTCATGGCCCCACCCAGTACCAGCCACCTCTGACCTTCTGGGGGAGGCAGAGCTTGGCCTCCGGGTCTGTGAGTGGGTCTGTCCAGACAGCCCCTCCGTCCCAGGCTCTGCCATGCCCTGCTCCGCGCTCTCCTCCCTGGGAACAATGCTCTGAGCCGATGTGGAGGACTCTGCACGGCCTCCCGCTGTTTAAACTGCCACTCATGTCCCTTCTTGGGGGTCACCTTGGAGCTTTACCTCTGAAATCGGTGGCCTAGAGGGTTTTGGAAGCTGCTCAAAAGACCCTTACAGCCTGGGAAGCTTTGGGGAATATTTTCACTGGGGCAGGCTCTTGGATGCCAAAGAGCTTCGAGGTCAGGTGCAGGATGTTGGAGGTGGTGGTGCAGCTTCTGGCTGTGTGACTCCAGTCAGGTGACTGGACTTCTCTGAGCCTTTAATGGGCCTGAACACGGGAATGTCACAGGGCAGGTTGAGGGCCAAGGCAGCTGCGTCCCTACCGCAGAGGCCTGACAGCTTGGGATTCCCCCACTCCTGTCCCCGTGCATTTTTTGTTTCCACCCTCCCCTTGGCCTTGCGGGGAATGCTGAGGAGTCCAACTCTTTGGATTTGGGATTCTCCCCTGGACAGAGTGGGGTGGCGGGCGGCGCCCCAGAGGCAGCCTGGCTGTCCGGAGCATGTGTGGGTGGCTCTGTCAGTGCCTCTGTATCCGCAACAGGTTGGGACTCCCCTAAAAGCAAAACGGCGGGCTGGGCCGTGCACCTGTATGTCTGTCCCCATTGCAGGGGGGCTGATAGGGCAGTCATGACCTCTGAGCTGAAAATCAGCTGCACTCGGTCGTAAGGGGCTCCTGCAGGTCCTGTGTCCACGGAGGGGCCTGGCTCCAGTGCTGGGTGGCTGCAGGGCCGGGCGGTGTCCTCGGGACCCGGCCCCCCCGTGGTGTCATCCTCAGGCGCCATGTCCCTCCAGAGCCAGGCACACATGCACACACACCCTCCTTTTCTGACGCTGCCTCGTGGGTCTGTTACCCGTGTCTCCACTTGGCGCTTCCTCATTAAATCAAGTGTAGGGTTGATCCTGTACCGACACCGGCGTTGAACTGTCAGCGCCCTGGAAGTAACGGGTGAGCGTAGCACCCCTTTCTGTTCTAGTACAAACTCAGCTGTGACTCCTCGTGTCTCTGGGGGTTCCCGGCCTGCTCCAGGGCCGCGGTTCGTCTCCTTGTCTGAGTCAGCTCGGGCCACCCCAGCAATACCATCGACGGAGCGGCTTAAGCACAGGCTTCCCCTCATGGTTCTGGAGGCCGAATCCGGTGCCCGGGAGGCCTCGCGTCCTGCTTCGCGGGCAGCTGCCTTCTCCCTGCGTCCTCAGGCGGCGGGCAGTGAGCCCTGGGTCACCTTCATGTGAGGGCACGGAACCTGTGATGAGGGCCCTGCCCTGATGGCCGCCCCCAACTGTAATTACCTCCCAAAGGCACCACCTCCGAGGTCACCACATTTTGGGGGGAGGGTGTCAACATGAGTTTTGGGGGATACCAGCATTCAGTCCATAATCTCCTTCCTGGCAGGGGCTGTGCAGCTTGGGCTGCCGTCCATCTCTGTCCCTGCCCACATGTGTCCCTTCGTCCATCTGCTCTTCCCTGCTCCCCCCACCCCCCAGCCCCAGCCCCAGCCCCAGCCCAGGGCCTGCCTGACCTCAGCAGGTGAGGGGAGGCCTTTCCTTACCTGTAAAATGGAGGACTCAGCATGCATGCACCCCGGGGCAGCTTGGGGGACAGGAGGAAATGAAGGCTGAAGTGATAGAGGTGGTTTCTAGTACACAGCCGGGGATTTGATAACAAGTTACCCTCTTCCCCAAATCGGTTCTTCTTCTGCCTGAAGGTACATTTTGGAGAACTAGGTGTCATCTCTGAACTTGAAACTTGTGAAAAGAAGGGGCCACTGCTACGCTCCCTTAACCGGGGGAGGACAGTAAGTACCCCACTCCCCAGACCCAGCTTCCACCAGCTGGGGTGGGCGTCTGGGGCCTGCTGAGGCCGTGATTGTCCTCTCCGCAGCCCAGCTGCTCCTGTGGCTTCTAACAGAGTCTCCCCCACCTTCCCAACCCACCCCCTTAGGGAAGCGTCCCCCCACCAGCCAACCCCTCACTTATGCTGGGCTTAGCTGAAGGAAATGAAGCACTGTCACCTTTTCCCTGACATTTTTATCCTTTGTAAGGACAATTTAACATCATGAAAGCAAGACTTGAAGAGACAGATCATCCCCCACACCCCATCTCTTCCCTTTTTTGTCCTGTTGCAGAGTTGAAGTCATTGTAGGGGGAGGTTCTGATTTTTGCTTCTGGCATGGGGCATCGTAGTATAAACAAATTCTGCCTTTTTTACACAACCTTTGGAATAATCTTTATAAAATATAAATTTTGTGAGCTGCTTCTATGGAAGTTCCATATACAAAAAAGAGTAATAACCCCCCCCCAAACCCCCATGGTAACAATGATTAACTTATGCCCAGTTATGTTTTATTTATTACCCCTTATTATTTCGAAGCAAATCCAAGACATAATTTGATATGTAGATAATTTAGTATGGACTTTAATAATCCCCGTGCCTGAAAAGAGAGCCCATCAGAGAAACCCTTTTACTTTCATCTCTTCGTGAGCCTGCCTGCACCGCTGGCTTGCAGCCTCACCCCGGGTCTCTGTTCTTCCCACGCCTCTTCCCTGTCGCCGTGCTGCAGGTGGGGGGCGGCGGTGGCTGCTCTTGCACAGCTGTATTGGGTGTCTCTGCTGTGACATAGTGAGCTGAAGTCTTAGTTCTGTTTCAATTACTTCCAGTTTTCCTGCTGCTGTAGCTAATGCTGTGCTGGACATCTTCTCTCTCTTCCTGACTCCTCTACGTGTGGGAGTTTTACCTGTTGTGGTTGAGTAACAGATCATCCCAAACATCGTGGCTTTCAGCAATAGCATTTGTGGAGCTCACGTCCTATGGGGCAGCAGTTCAGGCCTGGCTCTGTGCATCTGGCCAGCTGCAGGTCACTCGCGGGCAGTGCTCCAGGGGCTCGGCCTCTGGTTGACCCGGGTGCTGGGGTGGCCAGCCCCTTTGTCTCACCCCCAGCGGGCGGCCTGGGTGTGTTCTCGTCCAGGAGGGCAGGCCCAAGGACAGCAGGGCTGCTCCAGGCCTCTGGAGGGCTGATGGTGCCTCCAGTCTGCTGGCCAAAAGCAAGACTCAAGGCCAGCCCAGCTTCACGGGGTGAGACAGTGAACTTGCTCCCCTTTCCTTTTCAGCACATAAATGGAACTGACAAAAGGAAATACAGAGGTTTTCACAGAAATCACCTGCGCCTGCAGGACAGTGTTTCTTAGCCTTTCTTGGGGATCTTTGAGGTTTGATGAGAACAGCCCTATTTGTAGAGGAATCCACATTAGAATATGTGGCAGCATAGAAAGAATACTCCAGATTCTCTGAAATAAAAGTAGTGTGGGTCCCAGATGAAGTTTCCTGGATTCCTACAGGTGGTTTAGGTTTTCAGGAGTCATTTACAACCATTTTTTAGAACATGGTTTCTACAAGACAACCCACTAAAGAAGAATTCCCTGGGGCCTCCGTGGTGGCACAAGGGGTTAAGACACAGCACTATGAAGCAATCCGCAGCCACTGCAGCACCAGTTCAATCCCCGGCCAGGGAGCAACCCACATGGCAAAGCAGACCCTCCTGTCTCACACGCTGCTCCCCTCAGCAGTGGATTTCAGTCAATCTGCCTGTTCTGCTTCCCACTCTGTCTCTGGTGAATCCCCTCACCCCCCACACCTCTGGCCTGTACCCCAGTTCTTGTATGCGTAAGTAAATAAAATCTTTAAAAAAAAAAGAATTCCCTCATCAAATAAGTTTGGGTATCAGTGTCTAATCTACCCAGAGATAGTGACCCCTAGAAAGTGTAAGAAAATTACCCATAAAGAGACCTTTTCTACCTGACTTTGTGTCCTGCACTTGACACTTCAGCACCTCAGAGAAGACGCCTTGTCTGATGGTGGCAGACACAACTTGGTCCAAACCCAAGTGCTGCCGTTTGCCAGCTCTGTGACCTTTGGCAGAGAACCCTTGGCACCTGGGTTTTCTCCTCTGTGAAACTGGGGCCATGGTTCTAATGCCACAGTGGAGTCTTGTGCAGCAAACCTCACTGCTTGATTGGTGACAAAGGCACGGTGCTGGGTGGGGTCAAGAGTTGGGAACATTTCTGCCCACAAGGGTGTGTGGTTGGGCCTCCACATCCTTCCTTGAGGACCTGGCGGGCACCCAGCCGTTCTGGGCATGGCGTGGGGTAGATCGGGGCAGCTCAGGTCCTGGCTGGGGCTCCTCAGGGTGCTCCCTCGTGGTTGGGCTCCATGGGGGCAGATGTCTAGTTGTCCTTTACAAAGCTTTTCTCAGTGCCTGCTCTGTGCCTCGTTCAAGACGAGGTTAGAGCAGAATGGCTCCCCATTTTCTGGAACATTCTAACTGGGAAAGCCCGTGAAATGTTCAGTGGGGAAACTGGAGGGAGTAAATCTGGCTGTCACTCCTCCTGAGCTCTCCTTCCTGAGCTGCCTGGCCGCATCCTTGGTGAGCCCGCAGATCAGAGCTTCCCGTCCGTGTGCTCTAGGGCAGCCCTGCAGTTCCCGCAGAGGGTTTGTGTTCAGACATCTGCTCGCAGCTGGCATCCCTCCAGGCCAGGTCTCCTCAGAGCACATCAGCATGGGACCGACAGTGGTCAGGATGGGCACAGTCCTGTTCTTTGGAACTTTAGTCTTTGGGGGGAGCTGGGGGTGGGGAGCGAGGGTCAACAGAAACATCAGCCAATCAGAGGGACTGACTTCAGCTGGGATCTGGAAATGAAGTGAGAGCAGTGATGAGGGTGTGAGAGGTTCTGGGACTCTCCAGGGTGGTCTAAGAAACCCTTTCAAAAGGAGAGACTCAGGAACCTCCCTGGTGGTGCAAGGGGTTAAGACAGCACTGGGAAGCTGTCCGCAGCCTCTGCAGCATGAGTTCGATCCCCGGCCGGCAAGGGAAAAACCCACATGGCGCGGCAGACCTCCCCTGTCTCGCCTGCTGCTCCCCTCAGCAGGGTACTTCGGTCAGTCTGCCTGTTCTGTTCCCCGCTCTGTCTCGGGTGAATCCTCTCACCCACTACCCCCCCCTGCACCTCTGGCCTGTACCCCAGTTCTTGTATTCATAAACAAATAAATCTCTTAAAAAAAACAAAAACAAAAGGAGAGACTCAGGCAGGCACCCAATGGTCAGAGAGGAGTTAACTGCAGAAATCTGGACTCAGAGCAGCTCAGGCAGTGGGAAAGGCAATTGCAAAGGCCCTGGGGTACACCTGAGCCTGGTGTGTTTATGGAACAGCAGGAGGAGGGTATGGCTGGAGGTGTGAGGTCGGCTGGCAGATGGGCCTTTAGGATTTTCCAGGCCTTTGTGTGCACTTTGAGTTTTATTTTAACATGACGGGCAGGGCAGCGACTCCCATCCGATTACCCCACAGAACAGTCCACCAACCTGAGTGACCTGAGTCACTTTGTGGGCGGTGACCGGCAGGGGCAGGCGAAGGCATCTTCTCCTCACCCCCCGAGGTACGCGGGTCATGTCAGTGTATTATTGTTGAATGTTACGTGAAAAGCATCACTCCCAGCGTCCCAGGGCCTTGCACAGCCCTTGGTGGGCGATGACCTCATGTGTGTGACCGTGCCCTGGAGTGGGCTGTCCTCGTGGCTGGGGGCACACAGGATACCTCTGTCCACGGGCACCGCCTGGGCTGGGGTGGGCCTGAAATCGCTGAACAACCAAATGCTTTTGTCAATATATAAATATTCAAACAATGCCCTCACCAATGTATAAATATTTCAACAGCCAAATGCTGGTATCAGTATTAAATATTTGAACAAGTATCGTTCTCGTCACTGGGTTTAAAACTTCTGTCCTGTCCAGCAATGTGCTTTGGGGCAAGTTCTTCTCCTTCTCAGTTTCTACCTCTGTGGCGTGAACACAGCATTAACCTTCACGCTTGATGTGCCACTTGAAATAATGGGCACGGATCCCCGTAGCTCACTGCCTGCGCGGCTGTCTGTCTGTAAGTACTAGAAACGGCCCCGCGCAGGTCCTCGGGAGATGGCAGGTGGATGTATTGTGGGTGGTGATTTCCAGGTGCTGTGGATCTGGAGCTGCACCATGATAGGTGCTGGGAACACAGATGTCCCCTCACCCTGGGGGTTCAGCTGGGGCGGGGGCACCAAGGAGCACTGCTGACGGGCGCAGGGAATGAGGTGGGGCGGGCTGGGAGAATGGAGGAAGGCTTCCCACAGGAAACTGGGTCTTTGAGGAGCTCATTGAGCAGACAGGGGTGGACTTAAGTTTCCTGGGTGGTGAGCCCGCAGGTGCAAAGGTGTGATGCTAAGAGGTCAGAGGTCCTCTGGGCGTGTTGGGTCCGGGCAGAGGGGGGTCTGCAGGGAAGGGATCCCGGGCCGAGCCATCCAGAAAGCAGGGGGATGAGACATAGAGGGTTGAGCACCCACTGATTCCCGCCCCCACTTACGAGCCTGGCCCGAGCTCTCCCAGATCCTGGCTGCCCCCCGACCCCCCGGGGCTGGCCTTGGGAAGTCCCGGGCCTCTGAGCTCCAGTCTGGCCGCCAGGGCTGTGTGGGAGGTGTGTCCAGGGCAAGCTGAGCCCAGGGCAAGCACTTGATCATAAAATGCTAGCTTTTAAAAGGTGGGGCTGCGTCTGGCTGCCAGCCCTTGTTGCTCTAGCGAAGAGATGGGGTGCGGGGATGGGAGTATGTTTCCCCTTAGCCTCCGCCGAGCTGCGGCACAGATGAGTTTCCAGAGATACACCTGCTTCCGGTTTCCTTTCTTATTCTGAGGTGGTCCACAGAGCAGCTGCCTTCCATGTCGGCCTAACCCAGCCTGGCGGCCCCTGTGCCCACAGCACCCTTCCCGGGGTGGGGAGAAGAGCCCCGTGTCCTCGTGTCGTGTCTGTGTTCGACAGATGACCCTGGACACGGAGCTCCTCACAGAGGTGGTGCCTTGCGCTGGTCCCTGAAGGTGTGGGAGCTGGGGAGGTCCCCAGGCCTTCCTCCCGGGATGGGGCAGCTGAGGCCGTGGCCGCCGGCAGAGTGTCCCAGGAGCTGAGAGCAGGGCAGTCTGCCTGAAGCTTGGCATTTGCGGGGCTCATGTCAAGCCAGGATGCACAGGTCCTGCGAGCCCTCCTGCTGGGACTTAGGAAGGTGGTGGAGGGGGCATCACGGCAGACATAAGCAGGGCAGCCGGGGCCAGTGTGGGCTCTGACCGGCTCTCCTGGAGAGCAGACCAGAGGTGGCAGGATGGGCTGGGGGTAGGGGTGATGGGGAGCCCTGCAGGGGATGCCACATGGCTGTGCGGGCCAGAAGTGCTGGCGGTCTAGACAGTGTGGGGAGAGGGACCGGTCTGAAGGCTGGAGGCCAGCCCTGGTTAGGATCTTGCTGCTCAGGGGGTGGCAGGTGGCTTGGCCACCCCCAGGAGCTTGTGAGCACTGCTGAATCTCCCGTGCCTCAGACCCGCGGGTCAGCTGCATTCCAGCAGGCCCCAGGAGGCGGGGCGAGTGCAGCGCATCCACCTCTGGTTAGGAAACCTGCCCGCCCCTGGGCATGGGGCCCGGAGAGGGAAGGAGGGGTGAGGCCAGGCCTTGGCCTGTGGGAGGGGGACATGAGGATGGAAGTGCAGGTTGGGGGCAGATGTGGGAGAGGAGACCAGGTTATGTTTGGGAGATTTGGGGTACACTCAGATTCCTCATCGGAGAAGGGGGTGCAGCCACTAGTGTGCAGGGCCACTGGGAGGCCGTATTGCCCAGAGGGACTGAAAGCAGCAAGGAATTCGGCCCTTGGTGCCTGGATCCCACCCTCTGTCAGGGGTCATGCCCACCCTGCAGAGCGGGTGTTTGCTCACCTGCTTATTCAGTCAGGAAGTGGGTAGTGAGCTGCGTGCCTGGCTGCGGGCCACGGGAGAGAGCAAAGTCCTGCGTTTATGTGCCCTTCTGTGGGGGACAGATGGTGGGGAGTGTGCCGAGGATGGAGCAGGATGGGGGTGCGGGGGTGAGCTGGGCCCAGGGGAGATGTTCCTTTGCAGGACGTCCTCATCATGACAGGCCTTGGAGGATAGGCACCCCCATGTGGGGAGGGGTGACTTAGTGCCCGGGGCACCGGGAGTTTAGCTGAGGCACATGAGCCCACCCCCAGGGGCTTCCTGGCCCCTGCTGGAGTCTCCTGGTGCCCGAGACTCATTGTGGCCCAAGCCCGCGAGCACACAGTCCCCACACCGGCTGTGGTAACGGTGAGGAAACTTGGCCAGTCCACTTGGCATCGGCAGGACCTCATCACGCTCAGCTTGGGCTCGTCACCTCACAGCCGGGCCTGGACTGGGGCTGCCAGGTTGGGGGCCGGTGGGTGTGGATGTGGGGGCCGTGGAACCTCTCTGGAGCCTGGCCGTGTGCTCTGTGGGTTGCCAAATCAGGACATAATCGCAGAGATGTCGGTGAGATGTTTGGGAAGGCAGGGTCACCCTGCTCCCGAGGCTTTCCAGAGGTGAGCTGGGGCAGGGTGTTGGGGAGATCTACACGTGCGAGGAGGCATTATTTATCACGTTTGAGGGAACAGGCATGCACTGAACTAGGCAATACAGGCACGTGGTTCAAGCCAGAAGACAGGAAAGGACTTAGGGTGAGAAGGGTCTTGTCTTTGCTGTGCTCTTAACTGCTTCTCTCCTGCAAGTTGTTCCTAGTTCATTATCCTTCCAGAATTTTCTAGCACTTGCAAACAAACCCATGTGCATGCACATATACATTTTATATATATAAGTGCACATATATTTATTTGTTTTGAATTTTGTGGGTTTTTTGAACCAACCCCATGTCCAGGCAGATCCAAATTCTTGTTCAGAGATTACCGGAGCTCAGCGTGCCCTCCTCGGCGCTGTTGACATTTTAGGCAGGCTCCTTCTCTCTTGTTAGGGCCTGTCCTGTGCATTGTAGGATGTGTAACAGCATCCCTGGTCCCCACCCACTGGGTGCCACTCCTTCCCCAGCATAACAACCATGAATGTCTCCAGGCACTGCCAGATGTCTACTGGCGGGCAGAGTTGCCCTCAACGAGAGCTGCCAGCTGCAGGTCCTCTGTGCCGCTCCCGTCCCCTGCCATCCTGGCTTTGTTGCTGCCCGGCCTCCAGGTGTGGGCCTGGCCTGCTCTGGTGGCAGGCTCGCTGGCCTCACACCCCCAGGCCTGTGTGGCAGTGCTTGTGGGCCCTCAGCGCGTTGATTCTCTGACCTGGGAGTCAGGAGGCCTGGGTGGAAAATCGTGGCTCTCCTGTGCCTTTGCTGGGGACCCTGAACCTGTCTCTATACTTCTCTGAACCTTGATTTTCTCATCTCTGAAATGGGGCACCGTAACCCTTCTTGGTGTGGATGGGTGATGCCCGTGTGTGGTACACCCGGTCCCCAGCGCCGGCCCCTTGTGGATGCCTGTGGATCTTCCCCAGACTTTTCCTGGGGCCTCAATCCCCTCTCCATTCTGGGCCTTGGCTCTGCTGTGTGGAATGGGGAGGACCCTGGGAGGCACCCCGGGGAGCGGGGAAAGGGGTGATGGGGCCAGTCCCCAGCTGGAACCCAAAGTCCAGAGGAGGAGGGTCGTGTTGCAAGGCTGGGGAGGGCCAATCTGCCGACTGGGTCGGTGCACACTGACCCGTGCCCCTGCCAGGAGCGGCATCCCGAGCACTTTACCGCATCCCCAGGCCCAGAAGAGGCCCTGTGTGGCCGCTGTGGGTTCAGGCTCTGGCAGAGCTGGGGCTGCATCCCAGGGCAGCCAGTGAGGGCAGCGCGCGGAGCTGTTGGGATCTGCAGGCTCCGCATCAGTAGCCCCGGGGCTGGTACAGGGTCAGCGGTTGGAGAGGAGGCGGGGGATGGTGGTGACACTGAGGCTCATCCCGGGCCAGGCACGTTCAGTCGTGAGCGGCCAGGCCCCTGGGCCCGGGAGACTTGCATAAATGAAGCTGTCATCATTAACTGAATGCTCTTGGGGTGGAGTCTGAACCTCAGAAACCCTAAAGGAAAAGAGAAAGAAGGAAGATGTACCCCCTGCCTTCTTGCAAGACCCCCGAGCCGGGTGTTGGGGGAGGAAGTGGCTCCGGCCTGTGTTGGGCCCCGGGCTGGAGTTCGTGGGGCAACTGGACGTGTCTCTTGGAAGTTGTCTGCCCTGGTGCCCGCCTTGGCTTCATTGTTCTTTGCCTGCAGGGGCCCGAATGGTCTGTGCTGCTGATGTGACGTTTGTTGGACTTACACTGTAATCACACTGCAAGGGACACTTGAAATTATATCTGCATTTGGGAAGCTAATTTTAAAGAACGTTTTTCCTTCATAATTACATGCAATCAGCCAGCCAGTGTTGCTGGGGATTCTCTTTTTCACTCAGCTGAGGGCCCATCTGCTTTGCTCTTCCTGCCTCCCCTTCCAGCATGCAGTCAGCCGCCTCCCTGGGAGAGGGGCCGTCAGCCCTTGGCTTTCTAGAGGCTCAGGTGAAACCCTCTGCAGCAACTGAGGAATAGGACAGAAGGAGGGAAGCGGAGGGTGATGCGGTTGATGGAGGAGATATTGTAGGAGCCAGGACTCTTGTGGATGCAAGTGATGGAAAACCCAACTCAGAGGAGCTTAAGTAGAAAGAGAACGCACAAGAACAGCCCCCTCGGGGCTCTGAAACAAGCTTCCAGCCCTTGGGCTCCCCACGGTGGCTTAGCCATCGTGGTCTTTTCTCAGTTCTTTGCTCTAAATGCTTTCCAACCTCAGGACCTTTGCACGTGCTGTTCCTGCTGCTCAGCAGGCTCTTGTCCCTCCACTCTACTGGTTCCTTCTCAACCTTTTTTTTTTTTTTGAAGGTTTATTTATTTATGCATGCAAGAGCTGGGGTACAGGCCAGAGATGTGGGGGGTGAGAGGGTTCACCAGAAACAGAGTGGGGAGCAGAACAGGCAGATCTACTGAAATACACTGCTGAGGGGAGCAGCAAGGAGACAGGAGAGGTCTGCGGCGCTGTGTGGGTTGCTCCCTGGCTGGCGGGGGATCAAACTCGTGCTGCAGAGGCTGCGGATAGCTTCATAGTATGGTGCTTAACCCCTTGTGCCGCCAGGGAGGCCCCCTTCTCAACCTTTAGATCTCAGCATGGACTTTCCTCTGTGCCTCATCTTGAGTGTTCCCTTCACCACCGCACACGTTGTGCTTAATGTCAGTCGTTTGCTGGTTTACCTCATCTCTACCGAGAGGACAGGAACCTCTTCTGTTGTCTTCATGGTGTGTCCTGGGGGGGGGGGGGGGGGACAGTACTGGGCACATAGCAGGTAGTGCAGTAAGTGAACACATAAAAGAGTCTCCTGGCTAGAAAGGCGGTTCACGGGAAAGCAGGTCATCAGGAGGAATTTAGTTTCAGAAAATCTTGGTCCAAAAAGAAAAATAGAAAAGCCCCTCCCGCTGCAACATTGCCGTCTGTCTGGAGCTCTTATCCTGGCAGTCCAGATCATTCCTAGCGCGGCGTCCAGTCCAGCAGATTGCCTTCCGGGCGGGGAAGTGGGCGCGGATGTTTCGAAGACCCCCTAGCCGCCTTGGGAACAAAGCTGGTGGTTTGCCCTGCGCTCGGGTAAGGAGGAAGGTAGGGGGGCAGGCCCTCTTTGTGGGCTGCCCTCGGGGAGGGCCCACGTTGTCGGGGAGCTCCAGGTGGGGCTGAGGGCGTGGGAGGTGGGGAGGCGCGAGCCGGGTGTCCCACGAGCAGATGGCTGGACGCAGAGGCGGCGCCCTGGGCCCTGCTGCGAGGTGGGTGAGGGGCCTGAAGGAAAGATTGGGAGGCGCTGAGGGGATGGGTCACAGGCTGGAGGGGGTGGTGCAGGGAGAGCGGGGACCCTCAGCTGGGGGGAGGCTGTCCTTTGCTGGCCGTCGGGTGCTCCTCCCTTCTGCCCCAGTCAGGGCTTCCTCTTTCTGGCCTTTCTCACTTCTGCCCCGGGCCAGGGTTCCGGGCTTTGGGTGGGCGGCTGCTGTGACTCCCTGCGTGGGGGACTCTGAGGGATCTCTCGAGCTGTTTGGGGCCCGTTGCCATGGCTCCCAGCTGCCAGCTCAGCGGGGCGGGCGGCTGGGCAGGAAGGAGGTGGGGCTGGCCCTGCAGGAAGTGGCCGGGGCTGATACTCTGGGCCGGGTGTGGAGTGACCTCTTTCTCGCCTTGGAGGCCTGGCCAGCCCGGGCCCCGCAGCACCTTCGCCTTCCCGGAGTCCTGTGACCTGACCCGCAGCTCTTACTGGTCGCTTCAGACCTCTGAAGTGGAAGAAAGATCCCCAGCACGTTGCCTTCCTCACGTCCCCGTCTCCCCACTCCTTCCTGGTGGTGGGTGGCACCCACCCCTGCTTGAATCCCTGCCCCTGGGGCAGTCCCCACCTGCTGGCCGGCCTCCCCCTCTGCCTTGTGGGAAGGCTTCCTTCTGCTTGGAAAGTGTGAATTTGAGGGGACTTTGGAGTCAGCAGGAACTGTCCCAGCCCTGTGGAGAGGGGCGAGGACAGGCAGGCCTGCTCCCCCTGCTCCTGGGCCCGGGGTGACCCCGGGCGTGCCAGTCCCCAGCCCACAGCAGTCTCGATGGCACCCCTCCTACAGCCTCTTGGGGGTCAAGGGTCCGAGAAAGTTCGGCCCAGATTTGGGGTAGTGGCCGGGTGGGGGAGGAGAGGTCGCTGTGTCCAGACAGTTCCTCCTCCAGAAATTCTAGGCGCCTCACCCTCAGCAGACCCGGCCAGCCCCCACCCTCCCAGGGGAGGTCTTTGCCCACAGCGGGCCTGACTTTCGAGCATGATTCGGCTGTGACTTGCTAGGAGTCTTGGGGTGAGCTGCTTTTTTTAAATGAGTGTGTGCTCACCCCTCCCCCCGGCTTTACTGAGGCAGGTATGGCTGACAAACAGCACCGGGGTGTGTTTAACGGGATAATTCGACTTTCACATACATGGTTGTGGAAGGTGCCCCCATGGAGCTAGTGAGAACATCCGTCGCCTCCCATCTCTCCTTTCTCTCGTTCTGAGAACACTTCAGGTCTACTCAGCACGTTTCAGCGTCATCTGTCGTCACCACGCGGGGCAGCAGAGCCTCAGACCTTGCTCATAACGGAGAGCTTGTCCCTCCCCAGCCTCTCCCGTTGCTCCCACCCCTTCTCTGTTTTTTAAGTTTGGCTTTGTTTTTTAATTTTTAAAAAAGATTTATTTATGTACAAGATCCGGGGTACAGGCCAGATGCGCGGGAGGGTGAGAGGATTCACCAGAGCCAGAGCAGGGAACAGAACAGGCAGACTGACGAAATACACTGCTGGGGGGAGCAGCGGGCGGCAGGAGAGGTCTGCTGCGCCATGTGGGCATCTCACCGGCTGGCTGGGATCGAACCCGTGCTGCAGAGGCTGCGGACAGCTTCACGGTGCGGCGCTCAACTGCCTGCGCCACCAGGGAGGCCCTGACTTTGTTATACCTTGCGGTTTTTGTCTCTCTCTGACTTATTTTGCTTAGCATAAAGGTTCAGAGAATTTCTTAACCTCTCTCAATTTCCTCATGTGAGAAAATCATATAGACACACTCCAGTGCAGCCTGTCCAATGAGTGCTGAGCAGCCAAGTGCACACTCAGAGGCCCTCTGCCCCCACCCCGCCCCACCCTGCCTGCTTGGGGAGAACAGGCCTGAGTAGGGAGCAGGGCTCCCAGAATTACTGGTGTGTCCTGTCACTTGTGGGGTATGCCCAGGACTTTGGAATCTTTCTCGAAATTTGGGGGTGTCGGGGTAAAGTTACTGCCTGGTTCGAGACTTGGGTCCTCAGTGCACCTGGGGCTGGGGCCAGGCCCTGACACCTCTGGCCTTTAGTGGGGGCGGAGGGGGGCCCCAGTGGCCTTCATGTGTCAGGCTTCTGGGCTTACAGTTGACTGTGAGCCCCTCAAGAACCCTAGATGGATCCCCACCTGTCCCCAGCCTGCACATGGACATTTTTTGAAGAGCATCCAAAATTTGTGGAATGGCGGAGCTAGAAGAGCCTTGCAGTTGGGGTACACACGATGACATCCCACCTCGTGTCTCAGAATCTGTAAATATGGTGCCTGCGCAGCAAGAGGAACTTGGCAGGTGTGATTTAAGTTAACAGTTTGAGATGAGAGACTATCCTTGACCACCTGGCTTGAGATGGGAGACTATCCTTGGCCACCTGGCTAGGCCCAAGGGCGTCACGAGGCCCCTGGAAGGAGAGGCCAGAGGGTCAGTGGAAGAGGGAGGTGTGCAGCGGAAGCAGAGGTGGCCACAAGTCAAGGCCTGTGGGCAGCCTCTAGGACCGGAAAAGGCAAAGGTAGGAGCTGTCCCTCGAGCAACGTGGTCCTGCTGACGCACTTCAGACTCTGACCTCTGGGGCTCTGAGAAGATACGTTGGTTTTGTCTTCAGCCACCGTGGCTGTGGTGGTTTGTTACAGAAGTGATAGGATGTGAATACAGTGTTCATCCACACCCCTGTCCCTGGGCCTGATAGGGCTGGGGCTGGGTCAAGGGCAGCGCCAAACTCAGACTCCCTGCACGTAATCTCAGAACAGTGGACAAAGGCTGTGGCTTGACTCCTTGGCCTGGCTTCCCACTGGCCATCCTGTGCATGGCAGAGGGCCCAAGCTTGGGGGCAGGGGTCATGAGACTGCAGCCCTGTGCTTGTGGCAGAACCACCCAGCCAACTCCAGTGCCCTAGGCCTGTCAGGCCTCCTCCTGCAGACCCTGGCAGCCTCCCTCCCGGTCACCCCAGGGCTCAGCTCAAACAGCAGACTTCTGTAACCTTCCTGGGCCCTAGCACACCCCAAAAGTGTGCTGTAGTCAGAGGACCCTGTGGTGCACATACAGGTTCCCTGAGTTTCTCCCTCGGGCCTCAGCCCCTCTGGACAGAGCTTACAGTGGGGTGTGCCTCTGTCCCCAGAGGTTTGATGGCTCCTGTGGTTGGAGGGTCCTGGAGGCCCGCAGCAGGCAGAGGCTCTCTAACCTGCAGGAACTTGAAGAATCCAGTCCTCAGACTAGGAGGGAGTGTTAGCAGCAGCATCAAGGCAGAGGTGTTTAGGCTACCCTGGAAAGCAGCCTTTAAAAGCATGTCAGCATCCTACAACCCAGGCCCAGGGCATACACTCGGGCAGCTATTTTAAGATCGTGTGGTACCTTGAAGATAGGTGCAAAAAAAAAAAAAAAAAAAAATCCAGAGCTTCTTGGGTAGATCTCTCCCTCCCCCAGTGGGTCCAGGGGAAGGAAGTGTTAGCGCAGGGCTTCCTGTCTCCTTTCCTGCCACAGCTTACCTTGCTCATTAGGCTGATGTGGTGACTTGGCATTCTCGGGTGTAAGAAACTGCTGTGAAGGGAACGTTCACTAGCCCCAGGGCTGGCGGACTGATGCCCGGGTGTGGGGAGGAGGGGAGGAACTGGATGCTGGAACCAACCCTTCCTGCAGCCCCTGTGTGCCTCCCGTGCCCGTGCCCAGCAGCACCCCCACCTCCATATTCCATGCAGTTTGGGGCCCATCCCCCATTCGCGGGAAGAAAAATTACAGCACCTGCAAGGGAGTAGTCCATGTGCAGAATTTCAAGTAGAGAATTTTTATATTAAAAGTGGAGGTGTGTCAAGTGCCATCAAGGGAATAGACTTTCATAGTCTGAATTGGTGACACTTTGGAGGCAGCAGAACACAGCCTTGGGTAATCTGCCTCAGTTTCCCCACCCTGGAAGTTGCAGGCCATGTTCGTAAGGCTCCTAGTCACAAAGACCTGTCAGCCCCGGCGGTGTGGCGGCGCTGTCCTCCAGGAGCTGCCGGGAAGGTGACTCACGGACTCTGCCTCTCGCCCACATCCTGGGTTCCTGAGGAAGAGCCGTGTCCAGGGCCCGTTCAAGGTCTGAGTGAACACGCTGACTCACGCTGCTGCGGCGGCCGGCGGGGACCCTGTGGCCCACCCGCCTCCCAGATGGAGGAGCCTGGTGTGGGCGAAGGTCTTCAGCTCAGGGAGCTGGTGACGGCCCAGTCAGGAAAGGACATACCCCCACCGGCTGCTTCCAGATCATCTGGTTCTTCCCCAGAGCTGCCCAGACAGTCCAAAAACTCGTCTTGACTTTAAAATTCTGTTCATCTATTGTCTTTGTATCGGGTCATTTCAGTTTTTGGCACTGTTAGAAGGAGGGAAATCCAAATATGAAACCATCGGCCAGTGAACCGGGCCACCGAGGAGGCCGACAGGTAGGAGCGGCCAGAAGCCTGGCACCGGGGACCGGGACCCTCATTCGGGAAGGCTTGCAGGGCACCCCTGCCCTGCCCGGTGGTGGGTGAATAGGCCAGCGGAGGGCATCTGGGACCAGGTGGAGCAGCCTGAAGTGTCAGGTGCCCGCACAGCTAAAGAGCCACCTCCCTGTGGGAGCTGGGTGGGTGAGCAGGTGTTTGCGAGGCAGCAAGGCGTTCTAGCAGGGAGGACAGTGATCATCGACCTGGGCGTTATGGGAGTGCGGGTCCCTGCTGGGAGGTTGTGCGGAGAGGAGGGACTGGCGCACCTTACCCTCGATGCCCGTGTGCTGGACCTCCGACCGCCGCATGCCAGGGATTGCGCTGAGGCTTTGCAGTGTAGACAGAGGGTGCAAATCCTGACTCCCAAGGAGTGTATCACTCAGGCTAGGCAGGGTTAGGCTGTGCTAACAAACCGGAGAGGCTTGCGACGATGAATTTACTCTGGTTCACTCAGAGTCCACCCTGGCCCCAGGCCGCTCTCCAGGCCCGGTCCTCCCAGCTGTGGCTCAGGGTGGCCCTCCACATCTGGCATGCGTCAGCCTCTGCACTGTGGACAGTGTAGGCCCAGTAGTTTCATTTTAGGGGCTGTCTGGTGCAGTGCAGGGCCTCTGGCCGCTGCGTGCCAGCAGCCCTTGCCCCCGTGGTAACCAGCAGAATGTTTCAGGTGTTGCTGAGAGTCCCCTGCAGGCAGGCGGCCCCTGCTTGAGACCCACCGCTGAAGGGCCTCCTGTAGGTTTCTCTGTGGCCCCAGGCTGGCTTCGCTGCCACCCCATCTGTTTTCTTTCCAGGAGTGGGCGTGGGTGGATTTTGGGGGCCTCTGTGAGATCGGGGAGGCCTGACTCTGGCGGTGGAATGCTTTTTGGATGTGACAGGGGTCACATCTGTGCCCGTTTCATCAACCAAAGCGATTTGCTTCACCTGGGGTGGGGCCAAGGGTTGTCCAGGAAAGAACTTCCCGTACTGCTGGTCACTGTTAATGTCCCCTCATCTCCGCAGAGCGCTTCTCCACGTAGGGGTCAGCAACATGGAGCCCGAGGGCGTCCGTGTCTGTCTCAGTGCTGGGGCTGGAGGCTACAGGGAGGGTGGGAGCTGAGTACACTTCTCCTCAGGACCCGGCCTGGGGCAAGGGGAGGGTGGTGATGAGGGGGCGGAACCGGGGACTCAGCACGCACTGGGGAGAGGAGGCTGTAGGGACAGGAACGGCCACTGAGCAGGTTTTCTAGGATCCCATGCAGACCGGGTAAAGGAGGAGTCAGAGTCCTCAGTGGTTTTTTTGCAGGTCTTTTATTGGGTACACAGCTGGCAGGCCTTCCAGCAGGTACACAGCTGGCAGGCCTTCCAGCCCCCAGCAAGTCTTCACTCTAGGCTCTCCGGCCTTCTCGCGGCTTCTCTTTCGGCTTCTCGGCTTCTACTAGCGTCCCTGTGACGCCGCCCTTAAAAAAGCCCAGTCTCAGCCCAGGTGAATCCCATCTACCTACGCCCACACCCTACTCCAGGTGCCCGCCATCAGGCATGCGTTCAGGACCGCAAGGATCCATCATCCATCCTGATGGCAGGAGGGCAGAAAAGCCTGACATTTTTCCTTACCCTACAGAGGCCCAGTGGCCTGCGCAGGGAACCGGAGCCCTTGGGAGACATTCCCGGGCCTGTCCTCTGCTGGTCCACGAGGGCTTAGGAGGTTCCTGCAAGTCTTGTGGGTGCTGCTGGGACTCATTATTCGGGACTCCTCAAATCTGGCAATTAGCAAACTGCTACAAATGGCTTGAGGACGTGCCTGGCTCCCACTTGCATAATTACACGCTTCCCTCTCTAAGTGGCTTTTAGCTCTGGGTGCAGGTGCAGCCTCTTTCTCCTCGCCCCTTGGAGGGAGGGAGCCTGCCTTTCCGGGTGGATTCTCACTGCTGTGACATTGTTCCGTGGAGGCCTGGCCTCCTCTCTGATGCTGGGTCAGCCCGCAGGCTCCCTTTTTGGGGGGCTCTCGTGCTGTGGCCAGCACCCCGCTGTGCCTGGGTGGGATGCGCCTGGCCTTGCATGTTGCGGGAAAGCAGTTCTTAACCTCAAGGGCCCCTTTTTGTACAAACTTCACTGTTTGGTTGCTGCTCTGCTTTTCCCCAGCCTGGGATTCTCCAGCTGTCACTGCGCCTTGGATTCCCTGTCCATCAGCGGGCACCTGCGGCCTCCCCTGCTGGTTTCCCGTTTCGTGTGCTTCGCTTGCTGGCAGCCCTGGGGCCTCACTCTTGGCCCTGAAAGGTGTGCGTGGGCCAGACAGGTCATGCTGGCTTAGCAGAAGTGAAAGCTGGGCTCACAGGCCCTGCTCTGCTGCGAGGCCGTCCTGCTGCTCCGCAGGGGTTGTCCCCACAGATGTCCCGTGTAACCTTCCTGACGCCACGTCCCCGGGCTTATGCGGCCTCGCAGTGGTGTGGGCTCACACACGCTCCCCCCTGCTTTCCCGGCACATGCGATGCTTTTCTCCTTCTGCCTTTGAGCCTCATCATTGAACTCCTTTGTCCTTCCCTCTCTGCGTCTAGTCGCCCAGGGTGGTTTGGCCATCTTCGGGAAGGGGTCACTGAGCACCTCCTGGATCAAGCAGGATTCACTCTTTTCAGGAACCAGGTGTAAACAGGCTTAAGAAAACCCACAACTTAAAAGTCCAGAGAGGACGGGCTTTAGGCTGCTGGGTTGGAACCTTGGCCTCTGGCTAAAGAGCCTGCCCTTCCTGGGCGCTGCCTGGCCTTTCTCCACGCGTGGCCTCCTTTTGGAGACTCTGGCTGCACAGACACAAACCTGTCCTCTGAATTTTCTGGCTCTTTATGCTGCTGACTGTTCCCCCAGGAAGGGCCTGGCCTGGCCCCCCTGTTCACCCTGCAGCATGCATCCCCCAGGTGCAGGTTTTTGATAAAATTCTTTAATTATTTAACTTTTTGGATTCCATTTTCTCTCATTTTGGGAGCAACATCGCTGCTTGTTGTAGAAAGCCTAGAAAGTGTAAAGGGCAAAGCCACATGACCTTTTGCTGCCGCCGCTGCAGTACACACAGCGGTGTGTTCCCACAGCTCATCCTCAGGTACCCCCGCAGGTGCACGGGCTCAGAGGGTGAACTCAGTCCTCTGACACGGGCCAGTCTGACGGCCCAGGACGGGTGTTATTTCAGCTCCTCTTTGCACAGAACTTGGAAGCTTTTCCAGATAACTTCTGAACACCGTGCTTCAATGCGTCGATGGATGATTAAGTCATGTCCTTATCAGGCATCTACTTTATGCCAGGTGCTGGGAACACTGGGAACTATTATTTTAAAAAAGAATTAAACGGCACGGTGCTCGAGCTGCTGAGCTGAGCTGGAGGCACAGGATTTGAGAACGGCGTGAGCTCAGGCCGCGAGCAGGAAGTCGGCTCTTCCTCCCGCCCCCTGCCGCCCCTGCCCGGGACCAGATGCACTTTCAGATTCGCTCCGTGTCTGCACAAGCGCACATTCTCGCTCTGGAGCTTGCTCTTAGCCCAAGTAACCGCGCGCAGCACGCAGGGCTTTCTGCTTGCGTTTTCGAGGACCAGCGTCCGGGAGGCACCGCCTGATGGCGGGAGCGTGGGGTGGGTCCTCGTTCTTGTCTGCCGCGCTCCTCCCCCAGCCCCGCGCCGCCCCTGGCTGCCAGGATCTTGCTCTCCCTGCCGGTGTGGCTTTAGCTTCCATCGCCTGAACCACTTTGCACGTGATGTGAGCGTGTCTGTGGCGTGGGATGGTGAAGCTGGGCTGCAGGGGCGCAGTGAGCCACATCACAACTGGCTCCCCGGGTCCCCTTCCCTTCTGTCCCCCCCCCTTTCCCTGGGTGTCAAGCTTCAATTTCTGAACTTTCTGGTTATGGCCGGATTTCAGGAGCCTGCTGCTTGGAAAATGAAGGCTGTCAGTCCTTTGTCCTGCAGACGCTCCAGAGCCCCGACAGGATTACATCTTGTTTTCCTGAGCAGCTGCGGTGGTGTGTGTGGGATTCTGCCCCCGCAGGGAATAAGTTTTTCGGCCTCCCTCCTCCTGGTCTCCCCCTCACACCGGGGCCCTAGAGCAGAGACCAGGCTCACGCCTCGCAGTGCCCCCGGCCAGCTGTGCAGCCGCCGGGAGGCGGGCAGAGCGGCCCAGCCGGCGTCCACGCCTCCCGCAGCTGTCCACCTGGACTGCCCATCTGAGTCAAGGGCGATGACCAGCCTCCCTCGTGGGGATCAGGGAGCACTCAGCGCGGCATCGCCCCCTTGTCCAGGGCATCTGTGCGGTGCCCGGTGTGCGGCCTGACCGCTCTCCGAGAGTGGCCGGTTGTCCTGCTCTTGGAGCTCTGAGCCGCGGAGAGACTGGCTGGCTCCTGGGAGCCGACCCCACTCATGATTTTCAGCCTGTCTGGGCTCAAGATGACTTTTTTTCCTTTTGTTTTGCATGTTCCATCTGTTTTTGAAGTTAGAGACCTGTTTGTTTTCAGGACTGGGCGGGGGGAGGGTGAAGGGCTGGCCTGGAGGCTGTGAACTGTGGACAGGTCGGACGTGACCGCAGCGGCTGCATTAGGCACTGAGGGCCCGGCCGGATAATCTGGATGCCGAGAGGATTAAGTCAGAGGGAGACCCCGCGCCGCACCCCAGGCGGAAGCCTCTGCACCTGGTGCAGATCACACACCCCCGTGTCCCCGTCAGCGGCGGCCGGCTGTCTCTCCCGCCATGTGCTCCACAGGCTTGGGGCCTGGGGCCCTGTGGGGCTTCTCCCTCAGCTGCCTAAGAGGCAGGAGCAGGGGCAGGGGGAGCAGATTCGCTCAGCCTGACCTGGAGACCGTGCCGCCTGCTGGGCGACCTTGGGCAGGTTCTGCGCCAGGCGCCTATGGGCCAGGGCTTTGAGCAGGGTGGGTGCCCTCTGCTGTGGGCTCTGTGGCCCAGGGCTGTGCTGTTGGGTCCAGTTGTGTGTCCAGTCCTCTCCCCATGAAATCATGGAGCAAGGTGGATACTGGCTGACGTTCCTTCCAGAACCTCAAAGAAGCTCAGCGACAGGGGGGACCCCAAGAGCATCAAGCCCTGTAGTTTTCAAATTGGGTTCCCGGGGCCTCAGGTTGTGTTGCGGGCCCGGGGCCTGGATATCCCACAGCGTGGGCTGCTCAGTTCTCTTTGGCCTCCATCTCCCTGTCTCTTGTTGTGGTTTCCTGTCGAGGTTCTGCTCAGCTGGGAGCACTTGTTGATCGAGCTAAGGATCGATGGGTGTAAGTGTTGGGAGGTGTCCCCTCAGCTGTGCCGCGTGAGGAGGCAGCGCCTGCTCAGTGTTACCCGGAGGCCTCCCGGCGACTTCCAGCCGGCTCCTGCCTCAGACCCAGAGCCCCTGGAGGGCCGACCTCGGCTGTTGTTTCTGCTGTGTCCTGAGCCCAGGTGGGCCGGCCTGGTGCAGGGACCCGGCTAAGTGAGGACGGATATGCGCTGTGGAGCGTCTGGGCACCCGGCGGGCACCGTAGCAGGCAAGGGGCACACGGCCACTGAATCTGCCACAGACGCTCTCCAAGGAAGGCGCTTGGGGCCTGTCACTCCAACTCCTGGCCTTTTCTGGTCACGGCCGCCTCTGCCTGTCGGTGGGAGGCCCAGCCCCACTTCCCAGGAAAATTCACGGTCTGCAAGGACCTGCGTGTGCGCCCTTCCTGGGCCCTCGCTGTGGTGACACCCGTCAGTGCTCTGGACACTGGCCCACGGGCGGAGAGTGGAGGCATCCTGTAGGCTGGGGGGACGGGGGCTCCCTGGGAAGCGTCTGAGCCTGGAGGCTGCATGGAACATGTGGGCCTGTGTGCCCCGTGTGCTTGTAACCACCTGTAGTAAGGTACTGGGGAGTAGGGGGACTTCAGGGGGCTGTCAGCAGGGAGCCTTTGTGCCATGTGTGGGGAGAGAGGTGGAGGTGGCGGGGTCTGGGCTTGGGCGGGGCCGCTGGTGAGGGAGGTGATGGATGGACCAGGGTCAGAGGGTGGGCGGTATGTCCATAGGGGTCAGAGGTGGCCAAGGATTGGACAAGCAGCTAGAGCAGGACGGAAGGGTTTGGGGCCAGGGAGACTGTGGCCTCCTCACATGGGGGCATGGATGGGTCGGGGGGAAGTGGACTGAGGCAGGCCTGGGAGACCAGGCCAAGGCTCTAGACTTATTGTGGAGGACAGGGGAGCCATGGGAGCTGGTTGAGTTGAAGGAGGGATTGTAGGCTGTGGGTGGGGAATAATGGGGTGGGGAGGGTGTCCAGGCTGGAGCTGTGCCCATGAAGCCCTGACCCTGGATTGGAATAGGGACAGCTGACTGGGAGGAAGCAGGCAAAATTGGGGTCCCTCTAGAGTTCCCTCTGGGGAACCAGCCCTCTTACCAGTGGTTTAGGAGTTCATAAACCAGACCGTTTGGGGGGCCACAACTCGAGGGGAGAGGTGTAGCCATCAGTTGTCCTCACAGCCACACCTTTAGCTGGCTGTAGTGATTATTCTGGAAGGACGATTCCTGCCTGTGTGATTAACCTTTGTTTTCTTTGCTTTTCTCCACAGGAAGCGAGGAATAGAAGTCGTGCAGGTGAGTACCCACTGCGCCCTTCCGGTTGCTTAGTAGAGGGACCTGGCCCCCCAGGTGATGCAGGTGAAGCAAGGGTGCTCCCTGGCCTTCGCTTCACCTGCATCACATTCTTACCTTCTCCCCTGTGGATGTGGTGTAATTTCTGCCTGGTAGGACGCGGGTCAGGGTGGTGGTTTCTTGGGTTTGTCGGGTGGCTGTGGCTTTGTTGGTGGAAGTTGCTGGTCACCTGAGAGGTGGGTAGGGTGAGGGGCACAACCACCCAGCCAGATGTCTGTGGTCCTGGATGCCACCCACCAGTTTGTGGGTCCCTGTCCTCAGACTCCCCTGAGGGAGCTCCAGCCCCCCAGGGTCCCTGCGTTGGCTCTTCATTCCCCCCAGCATGAGTCTGCTGTCTCCGACCATTCTCGTGATACAGCTGATGTGCTGTCATCTCTCGAGACCACCTCTGCCCCTCACGCCTTCCCCGCCCCCATGAGTCAGGGTGTGTCCCTTTCCTCCTGTACTCTTTCTGCTGTCAGTTGGCTGCACCTGATCTCCCCTATGGCCTCTGGCTCCTGCAGGGTGGCTGAGTAGGTGGGGGGCCCCTGGCCCTCAAGTTGCCTCACCCTGGCTTATGTCAGGTGCTCAGTGACTGGTGAAGGAGGGGAGGGTGGATGGAGGGAGAAGGAAGGATGTCAGGGCTCTGTGGCCCTGAAGTAGTTAGATGTACAGACTCCGACAGCAGCTTGGCTGAGGTTGGCAGCTTTGATGGAGGCCTGCAGAATTCTTCCTTCTGTCCTCCCTCCTGGTTGCTTGAGGGTTGAACTCGTCATGCGGAGGCTGAGGTTTATTTTGCGGGAGGAGATAGTTTATGGAAGCCTCTCATCAGTGGTGGATTTTTCATCCAAGCTCATCTTGGTTGGGCAAAGTTGCATGATCTGTGGGCTTTAATTTCTCTGTCCATCAGAAGGGGAATATGGGGACTCATGAGGGCCTAAGAAGTGTGCTTAGGGGGCATTTCTGATTGGTAAGTGACTGGAGGATTCAAAATCTGAATGGGTGAGCACAGGGATTGATTGATAATGCCTGCCATGGGTGCAGCAGTGGGCGGAGGTGGTGCAGTGTATGCTTGTTGTTCTGGGGCCAGGTGTCTAAGACCACCCTGCTCTAGGATGCTTTTGTCTCCTGGTCCTCATCAGTGGTCACCTTGGAAGTCCCTGGACCTTATGCAGATGCAGCTGTATCCATCACTGAGGCCCAGACCTGTAGTTGGAGCTGTAGGAGAAGTTTGCTGTGTGAAGGGCCAGGTGCTCCCTGATGTTAGGGTCCACAGAACATTTCTTTTGGGAGCCATTTTTCAGGAAGTGAATCCATGCGCTCACCAATAAACACACTGCCTAAAATGAAATAAGTGCCCCCAGTACTTGCCGCCTATGAACCTAAGACCTGGGACTGTGAAGAGTGGGAAGCCATTTGCACCATGGGAGGGGAAGGAGGGGCCTTGGAGCTGCTGAATTTGAGAGATCACCTGGAGGGGCAGTGTGTTGACACTACGTGTCTTCTTGGGAAGATTTAGGCTAAGCCCTGTAATCCACTTAATCTGTGGGTGGAGTGGAGACTGGAACCCTCGGTGTATGTAGATCACGCCAGGCACAGAGTTATGAAATCTTCCTCAATGTCTGCTGCTCATTTTGGTGACGATTTGAGGCAGGAGGTGGTGGCTGGGGACCAGAGTGAAGCCAAACTGATGCTTTTCATACCGGCATCTAAAAATAAAACCCATGTCGATGTCCCTCTGCTCACCACCTCCTGGCATCCCCGAGTTATTTGCAGAAGTTGAAATTTCAAGATGGAGAGAGAGGGCCTTTGCAAAAACCAGAAGCCAAGCCCTGGGCTGGTTTTCAAAATCAACTGGGTCTCTATGTGTGGAGCCCCCAGGCTGGTGGTTGCAGGATGCTGGGGACAGGATGTCAGTGACTGGAGGGGACGGATAAGGGGCCACCGGCCTGCATTTCAGGTGTGGCCACTTGGTGCCATGGATGATGTTTCCATGTCCAGTTGAAGGATGAGGACACACAGGTGCAGGATGCTGGAACTTCTCTTGGGGAACCTGCTGCTAAGTGGGAGAGCTGGGGTTGGAGTCCTTGTGGTGTTTCTGCTCTCGGGGTCTCTTGCATGTTAACAGGCTGCTCCGTGTTGTAGGTGCCTATCCACTCATCATCACCTGGGCGTTGGGTGTGTCTACACGAGGGATATTGGGACCTCGGGGTAGGCACCAAGACTAAACGGCTGGTAAAACCCTGCAGTGTTTGTCCTGGTCAAGGACATGGGAGTTGCTTCTTTTCCTGCTGTTTAACGACAACAGTGACGACTGCTTAACATTTATTGGGTATTAAGGTGTACCGGCTCGGTGCCATTTATTTGAAAGAAGTGTTTGTGTGTAAGTCTCTAAGGTGGGGGTAGGCGCATGTAGAAGAAGGTGAATTTTGCAGATTCTCAGCTTTCTCTGTGCTGGTTCCCGCAGCTGATGTGCTTGGGAAGGAGCGTGGAAAGAAGTGTCCCACCCCCTCGTGTGGGCCTCCTCCCAGCTCCCCAAAGGCAGCCACGCAACGTGAGGCACAGCACCTGGGTTTGTGTTTCTGGCTGTGTGACCCCTGGCAAGTTTCCTAACCACTCTGCTTCCTTCTTCCCACCTGAAAATGGGATCGTTGGCACGGTGCATGGCACACAGGAAGCTGATTATCTACCGGAAGCTGGTTATCACCTGGCAGAGCTGAACCTGGTGTGTGCCTGGGGCATGAAGCCCACTGAGTGCCACAAAGCGAGCCAGCGTGAACCGGGGCAAGCAAGCTATTTCCAGTTCTTTACTTGCAGCAAAATTGAAAGAGAAACTGATTTCAGTAATCAGCCGATGGAACATTACGATGATGTTTGATAGTCTATTACTGTAATTCTTGGCATGGAATTCTCAAGGAATTCAGAGAATCTCCTACAGCAGCGCTTCCCAGTCCTTTTTTTTTAATTTGACAAAGTGATTTCTGATCTTATATCAGTAACAATTGAAAAGTGGTGAAAGCGTACATAATAAACTGTGCCCTATTCTGGCAGTAGATAATGGTCATCTTTGGAGACACGAAATCATTGAGAGAAATTCCTATCAGTTCTTCTGAAATGTGTTTCCAATAAGGCTTTTTTTTTATGCTTATTATACGCATCACATTTGTAACTTGTTTCTGTCATTAATCAATTATGTACTACTAATAATTGTAATGATAATTTGGTCCTGAAGAAAATGTTTGACACTTAGAATGTTACGGCCACGTGACAAAAAAATAAAAATTTAAAAGGTATTTTTTTGGTCTAGTAGCACAGTGGAATTATCCAGAAAAGGCTTTCAGACATAAACTGCTCTGGGATGGTGGGACCCTCCCTGAGGGATATGGATTGAAAATTGGAGTTCAAGGAGGCACAGGGAGCTCTGCTCAATTTCCAACTGTTTAAGAGGACTTTGATTATGTAATTTTTAGATGGATGATGGTGGATCTCAAATTGCTATGGTATTTAGATTCCATTGGATCCATTTAAAAGAAAAACAGTTTAACAGTTTTATTTTGAAATGTTAATATTTACAATATGTTGGAAATTACATCCTCTACAAGTATTTAAACTTATGATGAGAAATTTTAGTGTCAGCTTGGAAATGTGCAAAGAGATATGTAGTTTTAAACATTTATCTTAGGGGGTTTGGTTTGAAGGCCACTGCTGGAGAACATTACCCCATTTACTTCTCGGGTTCAGGCTCTGAGGAAGGTATAGCCTTAAGAGGGACAGTGGCTGGACTCCCCTGGTGCTGAGCCTCTGGGGCCTGGGTGGTGGGCTCGTCTGCGGGCCGACTGGTCTCCCTTAGTCTGGATTTAGGCCAAACCATGATTGATAATAAGGAAAATGTGCCCCTTGCTGCCCCTGGTGTGAGAAGCCCCAGATGAGCCTGATGCCAGGAGTAGTGTGGGCTTCTGGTCCTTCGGGGCTTCTGTAAGTGCTGGGGCCCAGGCTAGAGGGCAAGAGAAGAGCACAGCAGGGCAACCCCTCCCCCGGTGTCTGTCACTGGTGATGGTGCTCAGGTGTCAGTTTCCTCCTCTGTGCTGCAGTGAGGACACTGGGTGCACAGGCCCTACCTCGCTCCCCCATCTCAGGTGATAACATTTGTCCTTACTCAACCATCATGGCGAAGGTTCCTCCTCACAGAGGGGGTTTGGGGTGCTTTAGGAAGATTGGACTGTCCTAGCCGCAGCAGAAGCCAGCAGACGTCTCTGGGTGGTGCCTGCTGCATACCAGGAGGCAGGTGCTGGAGCCTCATGTGACCCGAGGTCAAGTCCCTTCAGCCATTTTAAGTCTGTAATTTGGACCAGAGGCCAGTGTGGGTGAAGGTGACTGGCCTAGGCCTGGAGGATTGTCCTTCCCCATCCTGGCAAGGCAGGAAGGCTTCCTGGAGGAGGGCAGTAAGCCTGGCTGTGATAATGACCTTCGTCCACCTGACCGAGCCTGGCTGAGAGGTGGTCCCAGCCCATATTCCCAACCCGGGCTTGACCCCACACCTTCTGCCCTCCTACTCCTGCCCTTGAAACAGCAGGTGCTAAAGTGACCAAGTGTTGGGCCTCCCCGGTGGCCTAGGGATTAAGCCTCAGCGCCATCACCACTATGGCCCCAGTTCCATCCCCGGCCAGGGGGCATGGCGCAGCAGACCCCTCCTGTCTCCCCGCTGCTCCCCTCAGCAGTGTATTCAGTGGATCTGTCTGTTCTGTTCCCCACTCCGTGGTGAATCCTCTCACACCCCCCAACACCCCAGTTCTTCTAGGAGTAAATAAATAAATCTAAAAAAAAAAAAAATGGCTGAGTGTTGCATGTGGCCCAGCGCCACTGCCCCTTCCCCCACTGAGCCTTTGTTGGAAGAGGACATTCCTTAGCCACTGGGGTCATCTGTGGCCTAGGGGCTTTGGGGGTGGGCCTGGGGCTCTGCTGAGGGTCAGGCAGGGGACCCAGGAAGCATGGTCCACTCTGACCTGGTTTGTGGGGAAGGAAGACCATGCAGTTTCCTCCCTCCTGGACTCCCCCTTTTAGGGCGGTCTTGAATTTGGTGGAAGAGGTGCCACGTCCAGCCCTGCATCCCCAGGAAAACATGTTCTGCACCCCAGTCCCTGGCCCGCTCCTCTGGGGGTCGTCTTTCACCAGTTATTTGCAAAGCCCAGAAGGAGGAAATGACTGTTAGCAGGAGAGGGGGGAGAAGTTTTATTTAAAAATGCAAACGCGCAAGCTGTAAGTGTGAGAAGTAGTTGCCAGTTATAGATTCACTGTCCTCCTTCCAAATTCCCTGAGAAGTCAGATATTCTAAAACCCCGTCTCTGGCTCAGCCACAGTATCTCCAGCAGGCGAGGAAGGAAATAAGCCCCCCAGTTTACAAAGGCGTGAGAGGCGGGCTGCAGCCTTCCCTCGGAGCTTCTCCAGAGTTGTTGTTTGAGATGTGGGAGTTCTTTGCCTCGGTGTTTCCTCCCTTTCTGAACAAACCATTCAGGGAAGGAGGTTGGGGGTGGACCATCAAGCGGAAGAGCAAAGACTGAGAGAGGCAGATGGGCAGGGCGGGCCACATGCCCTGGTGGATGGATGTGTGGGGCATTTGTGGGCGCCCCCGGGATGGCTTCCCGGAGCGCATGGGCGAGCGTTTGGGCTGGAGGGCTTGTCTGTGCTGTAAGGGTCTGCGAGGACACGGGGCAGCAAGGGTAGGGAAGGCCTTACAGGGAGGCTGATGCCTCTTGGTCCAGAGTACATCAGGCCTGGGTGTGGTTTGTGCGGGGAGGCATGAGAAAGTCCGTGCAGGCGGGAACACCCTGTGCCGGGGGCCCAGAGACTGGGATAGACAGGTTGACTTGGGGTGGTTTGGAAGTGCTGAGGCCTTGGCCATGAGGCCCAGGTGAGCTGCTGGTGGGGTGCTGGGTCAGAGGGCATTGCAGCACTTCTCTGTGGAGGGGCATGTGTAGGTGCACCAGTTGGAGACCTTGGGGAAGATCCCCTAGGAAGGGGTGTGGGGGGGCCAGAGGGTGAAGGGCTGGGTCTTCTGGTGGGAGGCCGGGGAGGGGTGATGGCGCTGGTGCATCCACTACTGGAGACAGAGAGCAGAACCTGGTGGATATGGGGGTGAGGAAAATGGGGGCTCAGTTCCCAGGCTTCTTCTTATTTCTGGCCAGGCCCAGGGCTGCAGGTGAAGCTGGGCTGGGGGGCGCTGGTTCAGCAGGTGTGTTGAATGTCAGTAAGGTAAGTCCAGCAGCCGGTTCCCCCACTTAGAGCCAGAGGGAGCTGTGTGACGAGTGGTATGCGTTTCTCCAAGGATTACAGACGCAGAATTCTCCACTCAACTCTGAAAAATGTATTTGTTATTTAGGCAATATTTTCACATGGTTCAAAAATTGTTAAAAGTGTGCAGTTAAAGGTGTCAAATGATTAATCCCCAGCTGGGTTCCCTGGGCGCCCACACTCCAGAGCGGCCCAACTGGCAGATCTCAGTGCCCTTGCTGGATTGTGTTTCCAGGGATTTGGGGCCCAGGTAGGGCTGAACTCCTCTGAGCATTCTTTTTCCAGCTGCTCCCTCTGTCGGGCTCTGGAGCTAGTTTAGGGGCTCTGGGGCCAGGTTGCCCTGGTGCTTCTGGGGGCCTGACGTCCTTGCCGCTGGAAGAGCCACGGCCGCCGCCCAGCCCCTCCTCACGGACAGGGCTTTCTGAGGCCACCGGCACTTCCAGGGCAGGAGGCACGGGGGTCGGAAGCTGGCACAGCGCGGAACCTTTCACGGGGTCACTTGGGTCCGTTTATGGGCGAGCGCTCTAAGCCGAATTCAACCTCCCTGTGGAGCCCAGAGACCGAGGTTTGAGTTCTGTGAGCCTTTTCCCGGGCTGTTGTGTCACTTAACTCATCTTTTTTTTTTTTTTTTTTAAAAGATTTATTTATTCATTTATACAAGCACTGGGTACAGAGCCAGAGCGGGGAGCAGAACAGGCAGAAGGACCAAAGTACACTGCTGAGGGGAGCAGCGGGTGGCAGGAAAGGTCTGCGCGCCATGTGGGACCCTCGCCGGTGGCCGGGGATTGAACCGGCGCTGCAGAGCTTCGCAGCCCAGCGCTCTACTGCTGCGCCACTAGGGAGGCCCACTTTCCTCATCTTTAAAGTGCAGGCTCCACACCGGACCTGAGGCACCGGATCGATGCCCAGGGCCGGGCATTGACCCCCCGTCCTATTATGAGGTGTCGCTTCGAGCGGGCAGGGACGGACACGGGGGCAGGCGAGGAGAGGGTCTCCCCACCCCTCACGGTGAATCTTTTGGGTTTGTAACTGTTGTGGATTTTAGTAAAATTCCTTTTCTAGGGACTGATTTTTGAAATGCAGATACTTGTATTTCTTTCAAAACACTGAAAATTGCTTTCATTCTTCAACCTTCGGGTGGATATTTAATAAACCGAGAAATTCCCACGTGCCCTGCAAGCACGATCACCGTCGTATTTTTTTACAATAATGCTACGTGGGTGGGGAGACCCCACACATTGGGGTCTACTCGTACCAAGTTTTTTCAAGTTGCCATTAAAAAAGGTCGCCTTTTGGAGGACAGCGTGGGAAAGCACTCACGGGCCGTGCGCCGCCGATGCGCGCTGGATCACCTCGGTGCTGTCAGTCTTATTTTTATTCTTGAGCTTTTTAGGCTTGTCGTTAGAAATAGAAACTGTCTCCGGTGGCAGCGCAGCCCCATGTGGCCGCAGAGGGCTGTGGTTCTCGGCGCTGTGCTGGCCTTACGTGCGAGGCAGCTTGAGCAAGTCCTGAAAACAAAGAGCTCCAGGGTCCTCTGCCTCAGTGTCCCCCACTCCAGGGTCCTCTGCCCCAGGGTTCCCTGCTCCAGGGTCCCTGGCTCCAGGGTACTCCACTCTAAGGCACCCCTTCCCAGGGTCCCCTACTCCAAGGCACTCCGCTCTAGGGTCTTTACCCCCAGGGTACCCCACTACACGGTCCCCTGTCCCAGGGTCTCCCGCTCCAGGGCACCCCACCCCAGGGACCCCCGCTCCAGGGTCCCGCACTCCATGGTGCCCTGCTCAGGGTGCCCATGCATGTCCTTGCAGAGCCCAGACATCGAGAACCATCCCATACTGAGTAGGGGTGCATCTCCCAGGCCCTCTCCACCCTTGGTTGGTTTTTAGATTTTGGTGTCCTCACGGGAGTGTAATGAGTAAGCTCTTCACGTAGAAGCAAAGACAAGGGTGGGAGGGAGGACCTGGAGAAGTAGGAGGGGATGCAAAGAGCATTTGAAACAGCCAGAAGCTGATTCTGCTAGAAAGTAGCCTCCAGTTTGGGGAGGCTATTATTCTGGGGTACAGCTGTCCAGGAGGTTGTTACTCAGTGTGGTCCACCAGCCGCCACCAGGGCCTTCACAGTTGCCATCACTTGGAAGCTGGATAGGGTGCCCAGGCCTGAGTTGCTTAATTAGGGTGCACGTGACAGTTGCAGAAGCTCTGGTGCAAATAGTTGGTGCTTGTTTGAGCTGGAGGGTGTGGGGGGCATCATCACTGGAGCTGAGACTCCAGGTGGGACAGTGAATGCGTACGAAGGCCCTGGGCCACATCCTGAGCCCAGCTGAAGGCACAGCCCGCACGGAAAAGCAGGAATGGAGATAGGCGTGGCCCTGAGCTCAGTCTCACAGACTGTGGGGCCCTGAATCGTTTGGCTGAGTGAGAAGCTGGTACCCCCTCCCCCATACTTCTGCTTGTGCTGTTAGACCTGCTCACGTGTCACCTTGCTCCAGCACCTGCCCTGCTCCCCCAGCAGACGCCTCCTGCCAGGCTGGAGCTCCTGACCTGTCCTCCTGGGCCAGAACTTCTGGTCTCGGGGGGAGTGGGGCCTGGCCCCATGGGCCGTGCATGCTGGGTGGGCGAGCTGAGGACTGAGCTGTTCCGGGCAGGGCAGGGCAGGACAGGGCAGGCACCAGGGTCTGTGCTCATTAAAAACCCTCTTGGTTATTCTTTCCTCATTAAATACTCTGTGCTCGTTGATGAAATCTTGGGAAAGAAAGGCGTAAAGATGAAAACCCAGAGAGAGTCATTAAAACAATTCTTGGAGGTATGTTTTCCTCTAGTCGTTTTCTTCCATCTTTACCCAAAATACGCTGTTGGCTACATATTGTGCAAATCCAGGCTGGGCTTTTTTTTTCTGGTGTGTGTGTGTGTTTTCACATTTTGTTTGCCACAATAAAGACCCCCGGAGCCTCTGCCTCTGCTGCCCGGGGCTGCCGGGTCAGTTCGGCCTTGGTGGGAACGACGCCGTCTCCCTTTAGGGTTAACAACCTCAAGTGGCCTTGTCTGTGCGCAGGGTGTCGCCCCTGCCTTTGGAGGAGGGAAGAGCATTTGCTCACGCGGCACGATCACCTTGGAAATGACCGTGTTGGCGGCTGTGTCACTTTACCCCTGTCCACATGTCCCAGTGTCCGGAGCCATTTTCCAGCTCTGGATTCTCAGGTCCTAGGATGTTTCCGGTTTGCCCTTACAAACCTGCTGTCATGGGCCCGTGGGCTGTGGTCTTTTTTTTTTTTTAAAGATTTATTTATTGATTGATTGATACAAGCACTGGGTACAGTCAGAAGCGCGGGAGGGTGAGAGAATTGACCAGAGCCAGAGCGGGAAGCAGAGCAGGCAGAAGGACCGAAGCACACTGCTGAGGGGAGCAGCGGGCGGCAGGAGAGGTCTGCGCGCCATGTGGGACCCTCCTGCGATGGCCGGGGAGCAGCCGGGGATCGAACAGGCACCGCAGATGCTGCGGGCAGCTTCGCAACCCGGCGCTCAACCGCTGCGCCACCGGGGAGGCCCGGCTGTGGTCTTGTCCACATCTCAGGCTCTCTCTTTGCATTGACTTTCAGAAGTGACGTTGCGAGGCTAAGGCATCGAGACCATGCAGTGTCCCTGTGCTCCTGCCCTGGTGCGTGTGTGGGCGTGTCGCAGGCCCTTGGCTCGGTGTGGCTTCCTGCCGCGTCCCCTGGCCGGGTCTGTGCTAGAGTGGGGTTTGAGGATCCAGGGCCGTGCAAGCACAGCTGACACCTCTGTGAGGCTCCCACAGTGCTGCTCAGCTATAATGGCTCACCCTGTGCTGGGAGTGAGTGGAGAGGCCAGAGTGGGAACCAAGCACTTGGGCTCTGGAGGGCTTGTTATCACTCTGCAGCTTCCCGTATGAAGAGTCACGGGATGCACGGAGATTAGCAGGGTGTCAGCGTCCCTGCGCCCCTTTCTCTCGGCTCCACGGGTGCCGGCTCGGCCAGTGCTGTTACTGGACATCCTTGTTCCCCACCGGGTGGTTTTGAGGCCAGTCTCAACATTCTGTCAATTCACCTGCAAATACGTCAGTATGTGTTTCTGAAAATTAAGGACTAGCTTTGTTCTTAACGTGGGTGGGGCCATTCGGAAGGGGCTGGGGGCTGCCAGGTGCTGGGCCTCCTGGTCCGCCCCCCCCTGCACTGCAGTAGTTTCCTGCCTCCAGGAGGTGAGTGAAAGGCACCCTCGAAGGCCCGTGCACCCTGCTGTCTTCCTGCGGGCCTCTGGGCCTCTCATGACTGTTAGAAACCGGGGCCTTGTGTGAATCAATGGGGTTCACATTGTTTGCATTGCCTTCTCCAGTGGCCATTGTAACAGGGAGCTGGGGTGGTCAGAGCAAATGTGAACACGGCCCTGCTGTGTTTGGGAACTCCCTTCAGCGCTCCTGTGTGGTAACTAGTTTCATCCTCCGCTGATCTGGACAAGTACTACTATTGACTCTATTTAATAAATTCCACTTCTGTTATCCCCGTTTTACAGGTGAGGAAACTGAGTCAGAGGCCATTCACTCCAGTTGTCAGTTAGCAGGAGGTGGAGCTGGCGTTCCGGCCTGGCTCGAGGTTTATCTCTTAACCTCCCTCCCAGGCTGGTTCTTCCCCAGGTCTGAGGCCAGCTCTTCCCTGTGGTCCCTGCCCTGTGCTTGAGTCTCTCCTGCCGGGCCCCTCTGCAGCCCAGCTGCCCAGTCAGACAAGTCCTGCCTCCTGTCCGTCACATCGCGGCTGCAGCTCCCAGGGTCCAGGCTGAAGACCTGTTCCTCCAGGGATGCCAACCTGTGCCATGCCCTGGAGTGCCCCTCCAGGTTCCTGGTGCGGAGTCCCCCCTCCACGTGCTCAGCCGCCCCCGCCTCCCCTCCTGTGCCATCAGGTAGACAGGCATCCGTCCACCAGACTGTCTCGTGGCCACCAGCTCCTCAAAGCCTTCCTGCAGCTGGCAGACCAGGGAGCCTCTCCACCTGGGCCTACTAGCTGTGCTAGCTCATCCCTGGCTGGGGGAGGCCCCGGGGCCTCCTGAGGGTTGCTGAGGGTGCACAGCTGAGGGTTGTGGCTTTTTCCAAAGTTCTGTGAATCAAGAGCCGTGACTTGGCTCGGTCTCTCTCCCCTTCAGCAACACCCCTCCCTTCCCCACCTTGAGAACTGCCCTGGGAACCAGTGCAACTCGCTCCCCCACCTTATTCTGTCGTCCTAGTCCTATGCCAGCAGGCGGGGGCAGCCCTTTCAGGGTCTGACTGCCCCGGTGCCCTCTCTGCAGGCCCGCTTTCCAGCGTGACTGTCAGTCTGGGTAGTTCTCTATTGAACTTGTAATAATGGCCTTAGACCATACCCTATAAGGCCATCCTGGCTCGCTGTGTTCCGGGAACTTGGCGGTGGAGCGGGGCTCAGTCATCACTTCCATGGAAGCCACTTGGGAGGCACTCAGCAGTCCAGTGGGACTGGGGGAGGAGGCTTTAATCAGGGGTCTTGGGGGAACATTTATGGCACCCAGGTTCGAAAAGAAGGTGTCTGGGCAGTAATCACTTGGTAAGAGCGCAGAGCTCCCCCCACACTGACTCCACATGCGTTGGTGTCTGTGAACCAGCCCAGGTGACAACAGTGGGGCTCCTGCTTGTGCCCTGTGTTGCTGGTGCCAGTGTTAGCGCCCGCACTCACCAGATGAGAGCCCTGAGGTTCAGAGCGGTGTCTGGCGGTGCCCTGTGCCACCAGTGAGTGGGCAGCAGAGTGGGGATCAGGCTGCAGGGGTGTGTGGTGGACCAGGCCAGGGCCTGTCCCGCCTGGTTCTAGGAGGCTGGCCAGGAGCAGAGAGTCCAGTGACCCAGCCTGGTTCCAGCTCTCCCCCTTTGTAGCTGTGCAGCTCCAGACAGGTGGCAAAATCTCTCTGAAGCTCAACTACCAGATCCTGACAGATTGATGTAGGTGATGAGGCTGAACAGGTGAGACGCCCCCTTAAAGGGAGCCGTGATAAGGCTGAGTCCAGGCTTTCAGGGGTGGGGGACACGGAGGTCTCAGTGGCTTTTGCTCCTAGTGGCTTTTGTCTCATTGGGCAGCATGCTGGCCTCCACTTGGCCTCCCCTGTTTCCCGTGGGTGGGGGCCTGTGGGGTCGCGGGTCCCTGGGCAGGAGGGGTGTCGCTGTCCTGGCTCTTGCCCACCTCCTTCTCCCTGCCTAGACGATATTTTTGTTGCAGGCCCTGCCAAATGGAAATAGTTATTTACAGTGTTTTGACAGGTCCATCAAAAGCCTGGATGGGAAAGGATGCCTTTGGGACTGAGCTAATGGGCTCGGAGTGTGGACTGGGGCGGCGGGAGGGAGAGCTGGGTGCAGGGAGGGGGGAGCATACGCAGGGTGGAGGGGGGTGTGGGGACACACATTTATCGAGCTTGATAAATTCGAGGGCCAGCCCTCTCTTAAGCCCAGGGCTTGATAAAACTGTCTGTTGACTGACTATTCTGGATGTGGCCCAGGCCAGCTGTGGGGCCTCAGCCTCTTTAGTTTGCCATCATTTGTCTTGTGTGGGGACCAGGGCCCTGCCCAGCCGGAGTGTCCTGGGGAGATGAAACACACGGCGTGTGATACGGCCAGGCCTGGGCCTTGACCCAGAGCTGGCCTGTCCCTGGCACGACCCAGGGACCCTCCAGCCAGGCCATTCGCTGACCCATTTTACTGCCTCAGACAGCCGCCCAGGACCTTGTGTGGGCCCAGGGCCGCCTGTCAGAGGCCACCTCAGTGCGGGGGTTCACCGATGGCTTGGAGAGTCTTTCAGGAAGAGACTTGGGAGTCTTTCAGGAAGGCCCAGGAGAGGCTCCTAGCTGCAGTAGCAGCAAATTGTGTTTCCCGCAGGCCAGAGAGCCAGCAGCCACTTCCCGAACGTGCTTTGAGTGTTTTCTTCTCCGTGGAACTTGTATTTACACATTGTAAACAGAGTCGTGACCCTTCTATAGCTGCTCCCCACAGACACTTGACGCACCCGGGTCTCCCGTCCATCCCAGCTCTGCTCCGGCGGTGCCCGTGACGGCCGCCCCGGGCTGGCCCACAGCCCAGGGGGTTCTGTTTTCCTCGGGGTGTCGGCGCAGGTTCTGGATTGTCGCTTTAGAACAGTGTTGTGATGAGCTTCTGCTGTTGCTGGGGCCAGGCTGTGACCATGCCTTAGGACTGCACAAAAACTAAATCATAGCTTTGCAGTTTATGAAGGACATCAGGGAATTGTGGGGAGGGACCGTCGTTTGGGAGCTTGTCCTTCCGGACCTTTGAATGCATCAGTCCTCACGCGTGTCTGTCTCTTGTGTCCTCTCCCCTCCTTTCTTTCTCACGCATGTGCCAGACCCGTCTCTCTGCCTGTGGGGGCTGGGGCTCAGGGTTTTGCTGCAGCCCTGCCCGTGGACATTTGCCTCTACTGTGTCCCCTACCCAGGAACAGGGCCAGAGGCCTGGCCTGCAGGGGAGGCGGTTGATCTCCTTCCCCGTGCTGCTCTCCCGACACTCAGTCTGCCTCCTGGCCCTGCCCCCCACTCCAAGGCGCTCCTGTCTTGGTGCTTTGTCCTCTGTGCACATACCTGTGGCTTGCTGGCTGAGGGGTTGTCGAGACACTGGGGAGTTGGAGAGCTCAGGGGCTTGTCACGTGTGGCTTCCCTCCTAGGCTGATTCGAGTGAGACAGCACCAGAGCAAAGCGGGTCCCGAATCCTCCCCATTCCGTGCACCGGGCTGGAGGTGCTGGGTTAGGATCCATCCTTGTCTTTCAGCTTCCAGTTTGCGTTCAGGGGAAGATCATGTCAGATTCTTTTTTGTGGACGGGGAGTTGGGTGCAGCCTGTGTGGGTGTCACCACATGGCTTTGAGCCAATTCCTTGCTCAGGTGACATCTCTAATGTCACAGAGCCTGCAGGCACCGACGTCATGGTCTTTGAGGCCAAATGGGCTTGACCCCCACAGCATGGACTCTGCACTCCAGCCACCTCCTCATTCATGCCCCAGTGCTGACTGGGTCTCCCTGGTTTCCTATAAGCCCACTGTGCTTCCAGAATTTTCGGAGACTTTAACCAACCCAGCCCCTAATACTTTGCATGGGCCACCCCCATTTCCAAGCTCGGTCCGCTGTCCCCACTGCTGATGCCTGCCTGTTGCGGCTCGCCCTCCCTGTGATGCTGTCCATGCCCTGCCTGCGCTGCGTGGAGGCTCTGCGCCTGCATGCTGACCCTGTAATGTCTGCTGACCTAGACCTGTCCCTCTTCATCTCACCCTGGCGGAAGCAGGGCCCCCCACCCCTCCCAAGATGGCTCTGGTGAGGTGACTTTGATGTGGGACTGCTCGCAGAGGTGTGGGCGGGGCGAAGTGCTAGCTGAGGCTGGAGAGGTCCTTGTGCTGCTGGAGGGGCTGCCACAGAGCTGCCCCTGTTCCTGGGCTGGCGTGACGAGGCTGCAGCCCCTGCCCAAGGCGCCATGTATTTGAGGGGGGCGGGTGGATAAATGCCCCCACCCCCGGTTCCCTGCAGTGCCCCTGTGGGCCAGTACAGCTGGAAGCCTGAGAATGAGTGATGCGGTCCTCAGAGGTGAGGGCTCCAGGCTCAGCAAGATGGAGAGTGGGTGCAGGTCGGCAGGGGGCACATACCTGTGCACAAAGCACCCGCTTGTGACCCTGTTATACTCAGAGCCGAGCAGCGATTGTCCTGTGGCCCCTGAGGCACCGTCACTGGGCGGTTGGGGGGCTCAGGTGGTCTCTGACTGCTCAGACTCCAGCGTGGCCTGCAGCCCTGGCCTTCCCATCTCGGCCTCCCAGGAACTCGTGACCATTGCCCCTCAGGGCCATTTTCTGTCATCTGGTTGCTTGTGCTGGATCCTGTGGGGAGCTGACACACTCAGGACCCTTTAAACCTTGGTCACTGGCCGTTCACCCAGGTCCCCAGCAGTGGCCCTGCATCCCCAGACGACGCTGAGATGATGGTGAAACTGTCCCACCTGCTCACAGCCCCTCAGGAGGTGCTAAACACAGGACCCCACCGGGCCAGGCTGGCACCGGCAAGCCTTTCTGAGCCGAGTGGCGCTCGTGGGGGAGGGGGCGGGTGCCGAGTCCAGGCCTGACAGCAGGAACCTGGCTAAGGAGCCAGGGCTGGTGCTGGTTCCTTCTCCATGAGACGGGCTGACAGCCCTGACGAACTCTCTGGGGCCCCACTTCACTCTCCCCTCCTATAAGTCTCTGACTTCAGAAAGCGGAGGGGGGGGGACCCCAGCCCTTTCCAGCTCCCCTTGTGCTCTCCCAGCTTTTCATCTTGAAGAGACAGCCTGGTGAGAGGCCATGTTCATACTGCAGAGTCCGGGATCTGAGCCCTCCTGTACCCTTGGGTGGGGGTGTGTGTGTGTGTGTGTGTGTGTGATGGGGGGGGGGGAGTGGGAGGAGAGAGAAAGAGCCTTTTGAAGTAGCCCCTTTGATGCTTTTTAAGTGGGGCAGGTATCTAGAGAATTCAAATTCAGCCAGCTCCTCACCTCAGGCCTCACGTGGAAGCGGTTTTGTGTGTGCAGCAGAAGCACATGTGGCTGCCTGTGTGCGCAGTGGTTTTAGTCGACATGGGTTTGCTTCCCGTATCTGACCTTGACCACCTGTGTGACCTTGGGCCAGTCACCATGCTTCAGGCTCTTCATAGTGCCGGTGTTATTCATACTTGCCCCACTGTCTCCCAGGCAGCATTTGGGAGGCCCAGGTGGGTCAGGGCAGGCACAGGCGCTTTGTAAACTGCCGCGCGCCCTGTGAGGTGAGCAGATGTGTGGATGTCCTCTCCGAAGCAGCACCCAGCTTTGGGCCTCGGGAAGCATTTCTGGCAAGACCTGATTTTTAGCCTTGTAACATCATGCTCAAAAAATGCTCCCATGTGGTTTATTTAACTTTAAGTGGGGCAAATTCTGAAATGAGTTGTTTATTGTCCAAGTTCAATTTTTAATTTCTCATAAATTCCCCACAAATTGCTGTACTACATTTATATTTATTGAATCTGTCAGGGTTGTTTATGGCACTGAGGCCTGGCTCCCATGTTTGTGGGCTGTTGCCATGGCAACCCTGGTGTCTGAGGCTCTGGAGGAGAGGCCCTGCTCCGAGGTAGTGTGGAAGGTTCTGGAATGGTCTGGTGGTTTGTAGAGCTGTGGCTGCTGCACTGAGGGCTGGTCTCAGTCACGTGAGCTGTTATGACTTGGGATTCTCTCCCCCGTCTCACTCAACTCGTTGGTTCCTGTTTCCTTGGGGCGTGTGCTGCCCCCATCTCCTACTTCTGCTCCCACGAGCCCTTGCTGCTTGAGTGTGGTCTAATAACCAGCTCTAGCTGCACACACTGGCCCAGACCTGCCGGGTTGGGGCTGAAGTTCAGCAAGAAGGCAGGTGCCTTCACCTGTGTCCATCACACTGCTACCTGGTCACCTTTCTTGGATGCCATGAAACTTTGGTTGTCCTCAGGACAGAGCCCAGAGGAACGTGGTTTAGTTAAAGCGTATGCCTGCCCTTTGGCCCCCCAGTTCCACTCCTGGGGATGCACCTAAGAGGAGGGCTCACCCGCACCCAAAGCTGGGAATCGCCTGTCCATAGCACCGTCATTCTTGCTGGCCTCAAAGTGGAGACGACGCCAGCACCCAGCTCCTGGGAGAGACCGTGTGAGTTGTGTTGTATTTGCACAGCGGAGTCCTGTACAGCGACAAGAATTGGGCCACGGGGAGATGAGTCTCTGTAAATGCAGCGTCCAGCCAGAGAAGCCGACCCTGGACGGCACCTCCCGCACTGTTCGTTCATGCTAAGTTCTTTCACGCACAGCCCTGCTCTGTGGGTCATGGTGCTTTTGGGGAACAGGGTGTTCCCCAGAGGAAGGGGAGGTTCTAGGTTCCCTACCTCACCCCAGGGAGGGGGGAGCTGAGCAGGGAGGAGGAGAAGCTGGGGAGGAGACTGAGAAGGAAGGATGCAGGATGGAGCCAGAAGGCGGCCTGGAGGAGGCCCGTGGAGCAGAGACACGTGAGGAAGCTGCGCTTGCTTCTTGGCCTTGGACTGGTTGAAACGTGTGGGTGGGAGGCCCGTGGGGAGCGTTGATCTTCATTTTGATTTTGCTCCTTCTGTCCCAGACAAGCCGTGCCCCCTTCTGCTCCTTTCCTCTGGGTCCCCCCAGGAGGGGCCTTAGACCAGTGGCAGACTTCCAGGGCTCAGTGGCCCTGCTTTGGGCCAGCTCTGTTTGGCTGGACCTTTGCCCACGGTGGGATGGGCAACCCTGGGTGCTTGACTTGGGAACTCCATTCTTCCCCTTTTCTGTATTGCACACTAATTGTACTAAAGTTCCTTTCCATTGAAGGTCTGAGGCACAAGAGTATGTTTTGTCTTCCTGTGGAGGATGGTAGAACCTATTTAGAATTGGCAAGTTTGGGGGTTCTGGGGTGCCCCTCTCCCTGCCCTGTAACAGTACTACTTGTAGGGCACACAGGGAACTGTGGGGATCCTGCAGGTGTTCTCCTCTCACTCTGGACCTTGAGGGTCAATTTGTGACTATTCATCAAGCTGGACACGTAATGACATGCAGGTGTTTTCCAGTCAGATGGTATTCTGCAATAAAGGCTTATAAGACAAACAAGAGACAAAAAGCCACGGAAGGCATGTTTTTGGTAATATGTGGGTTCTTTCTGGAACACTGGTTCTCAAGTGGCAGTACCTGTTGGGACGTGGGTGTCCCTCACCTCATCCTGCGCCCTCTCACCATGGGGGACACAGTCTCCCCGAGAACCCCGCTGGCAGGAAGCCTGCAGCCCCAGGGATGCCCTTCTTGCCCTTCAAGGGACCGGACTCCCCCTGCGCTGCAGCTGCTGGCCTGGGTCTGACTGAACAGACTCTGGGAACGTTCATGCATAAAGGGGTGTCCAGTTTGTCTCGGGAATGTGGGCATGGAGGTGCAGGCTGCCCTCGTGGGCTCCATTCTCTCTCTCTGGCCTCCAAGCTAGAGAGGTGGTGCTGGCAGGAGATGAGAACATCCATTGTCTGAATGGATGTTTCTAGTAGCAAACGCAGACTGGCACCAGCCAGCTTATACCACCTGCATGTATTGTGTGTTTGCCCTGAGGCCTGTTCAGAGCCTCTCATCCCCTCCCTTTACAGAGGGGGAGAATGAGGGCAAAGCAGGTATATGCAGGTGACTCACTCGCATTCACCTGCCAGAAAGAGGGGACTGTGGCTGGCGGCTCGGGGGTGAATTTCAGGCCAGCACTTGACCCCCTGACCGAGGAAGGGCAGGTTGAGGTGGATGTTAGGGGAGGGGGGGTGATGGAAGCGGAGCTGGGGGGAGGGAGTCCTTGCATGGGCCACAAGAAGGGCTCCCCAGCCCATCCCACCCCCCTCCAGTCAGGCCAGGGCATCCCTCCCCCGGCATCTTCTGTGATTACCCCACACCGGCGTGGTCTTGCCTGCTGACTCCCAAGCTGGCAGCCCGCCCCGCCTCCTGAGCTCAGCCCGGGCCCCACACACCACGTGGATGACAACCCCGGAGAGCTTGCATAAAAAACAGCCTTTATTATCTAGAGCAGTTTTACGGTCACAGCAACATGAAGCAGAAGCTACAGGTTTCTGATACACCTCCACCCAAGCACAGCTCCCCCCAGAACGGTGTATTTGTCCCAGTCTGAGCCCCGCCGACGTGCCATCATTGTCACGTTCTGAGGGTTACACCAGCTTTCACTCTTGATCAGACACTGGCTTTAATGATGGCGGCGAAAGGCACTGTGCCTCGCCCTGGGAGCCACTGACGTTCTTCCTGAGTCCTTTGGGGCATCTGAGGGGTTGTGCAGGGGTCCCTTTCCCAGTTGCACTGTCTGCTCTCAGGGCAGGGGACTGGACCAGGTGTGGGAGACCCTGCCCAAGTCCAGGGTGGCGGCCCCCAGCCCTCAGGGATCTTGGGTTTGGGAGGAGGTGCTGGTACAGGCAGATATTATAGCGAATGCAGAGTGGGTAGGGGGAGAGGGGTGACTCAGTCATGAGTCAGGAGGCCAGGTGAGTCCAGTGGGGTGAAGTACCACCCCACTCTCAGGCTATTTTGGGGGTCCTCTGGGTGAGGAGAACCCAGACCAGGCTGCCCTGCGCTTGATGTCTGGTTCTGACATCAAGAATGGACAGCATCCTGGTAGGAGAAGCAGGCTGCGTGGATGCCTGGCACCTGTCATAAGAGACCTTCATGAGAAACTAGATTTGCTTTGCTTGGCCTCCTAGAAACCCAGCAATAAAATAAATGTAAATGTAGCTAACATTTGGGAGTGGTTTATAAAGCACTTGGGAAAATCCCTCCTATAAACCCCAAGACAGTTCTTCAAGCTGTAAGGATGATTAATTACCTGGCCTTTTATTTATTTATTTATTATTTTTTACAGATTTATTTATTTATGCATACAAGAGCTGGGGTACAGGCCAGAGGTGTGGGGGCTGAGAGGATTCACCAGAGACGGAGTGGGGAACAGAACAGGCAGACTGACTGAAATCCACTGCTAAGGGGGGCAGTGGGAGAAGCAGGAGAGGTCTGCTGCGCCATGGGGGTAGCTCCTGGCCGGCCTGGGATCGAACTTGTGCTGCAGAGGCTGCAGATTGCTTCATAGTGCTGTACTTAATGCCTTGCGCCACTGGGGAGGCCCAATTCCTAGTCTTTTAGATGTGGAACTTTTAGGGGCACAGAGCTATTAACTAGCAGAGTTGGGATTTGAATCTGGGGTGCTGTCTGGTCTGTGCGGTCCCCTGTCCCTATGTGAACCCACACACAGATTAAGGCTCCTTCCAAGAAAGTGCCGGCTAGGAAAGGCTCAAGTGGAGACGCCGGTGCTCGTAGGAGTGGAATGTGCTAGAGTTTCTCACTTGTTCTTGAAATAGATGATTGTTCTTGACATTCCTCAGCCAGAAGATGTAGAAATGACCACCCTGATCTGTAGCAGTGCAGGACTGGTGACTTATTCAGCTTTCAGGTCCAGCTGCAGCACCTGCTGTTTCCTGATTCCCACGCTAGAGAATTGGGGGCACGCAATTCCCAGTCTCACTGGATTAAGCACAGTAGTGTCCAGACTGAGCTTTCAGGAGTCCAAGTGTTCCGTGTGTGTGTGTGTTGGGGGTGGGGGGTGCCCGCTTTCCAGAGGGCAGTTGCTGATCCACATGCCCAGCAGTCTCCCTTTACTAGTGGATGGAAATGCTCGTCTGTTTTTGGCTGGGGGGGGGGGTCTCTGTGTTAGCCTTTATTTCAAGCAAGACCCCAGAGCTCAGAGAAAGTCTGGAAACCACGGGCGGGGAGGCAGAGCGAGGCGGTGGGAGTCAGGGCCCGGAACTGGGTGGCCAGTTCCCCTGGCTTGGTCTGGAGGGGTTGGGAGTGTTGGGAGCGGATGAGCTGCTGGGTGAGCAGGCGGGGCTCAGGGGAGGCTGGGGGTGGGGGGTGGGGCAGCGGGTTGCTGGGGATGGAGTGGAGACCAGGCTGTCCCAGTCCACTGACCTCCAGTCGGACTCCGTGGACTTTGACACTCTCTCTCTCTCTCTCTCTCTCTCTGTCTTCCAGCACAATCGTCAGAAAACAGAGCATTTCAATTTCATTGTTGCTGACCAGTCAATATCCCTCTTTATCCTCCCAAGGCCTGGCGCCACCTACTGGACATGGCCGGTCGTGGTGGGCCCCGCTTCTGGGGTCACTGGGCTCCCTGGGTCTCTTAACACGCCCCCACCTGACCCCTTCTTCCAAGAGTGATGCTTGGAAACGTCTAGGCTCCCCGGGCATGACTGGTCCCCTTTCTGGGCTGGTGAGGGACTGAAAGGGGGAGCGCGGGAGCCAGGGCAGAACCTGTCGAGGAGGGGGTGCATTCAGAGGCCAGCAGCAGCAGTTGCCCACTTGGATGGCTGACCCCTGGCAGCACCTTTGTTCTTTCCCTTCTTGGCCCCGGCAGGGTGGAAGGTGCTTCTCTAGGCAATTGCAGTGCCACCCGGAATGCGTGGGGCTCTCGAGAAGGACTCGGGGTGCAGGCCAGGGACTAGGTGATGTTCAGCCCAGGCAGGCGTGGGAGAACCTGCCTCCCACCCCACTGACGGATGTGGGCAAATGAAGAGGCAGCCGTATCCTGCCCGCCGAGGCTCTTGGAAGACGACGTGTGCGCGTGCAGGCTCGGCGCTGATGGGACGCTCTGGCAGCGCAGGTGGGCGCGCCGGCCTTACCGCTGGGCCTTCTGGACAGCGAGCCCCGTGGGGCCGAGGGCGCCCAGCCCTCCTGTGTAAACTTGCTGCCCCGCTGCGCGGTTTGCTTCTATTTAAGGCAGTAGGAAGATTCCTCCAGCCGCTTGCCCCCTGCCTTCGCTTTGCCCCGGGAAGGCTGTTCCTCACTGGTGAAGCTGAACAGGAGGTGCGCTTCCCAGCAGGGGTCTGTCTGCTCCCACCCCACCCCGGCAGACCCGGAATGCTGGAGAAGCCTCCTGCCTGCACGTGCCACGTTCGGTACCGTGACTCGCCACCGTCCCCTCCAGACCTGCTTCCTCTCCTGTTTTCTCCCATCATAATGAAGGTTTCATGCACCCAGCTCCTGGTCACCCCCCAGGCAGCCCAGCCCAGATGCCATCTCCTTCCCTGCCCTGTTGACTCTCCCTTTGGATACTTTCCTGCTCATTCTAGTCTTGGCCCTTTGCGCCCCACCCTCCCCTGCCCCCCCAGCCAGTCCTCTGGAGGGCTCCCTGCCTCCCGGCCCACCCCCCACATGAGTAGTCTTTTAGCAAGAACAGGTGAGTCACTCCCTGCTGCCCATTGTCTTCAGGTGAAAGTTTAAGCTGCGGAGAATGTGGTCTGCCCTGCCGAGGGCCAGCAGGGAAAGCTCCACCTGCTGCACCCACCTTCCTGACCCATCGCAGCTGCCCGCCTGCTGTCACCCCGCACGTACCAATAGGCGTCTTTCCCCAGGAGCACACCCCCGCCACACACACACCCCAGCTCTCCTCCAGATTCTCAGCTGTCCTCTCACTACCTAGCAAAGAACCTGGCGTCTGGGCCAGATTTACTGATAAATGATTCTGGTGTACTGCCTCTATGCTAAGGTCAACTTCTAAGCCACAGAGTGGTTTTTGAGGACCTTTTAGGGTGCCTGGGTTCCGTTATTCTTTAATATCTGGGGAGTTGCTTTCCCAGCATGACTTCATTCTTCTTCCGCACAGCCCCTGCTCCACTGCGGGAGGCCAAGCTGATCTGTCACAAGCATGTCGTTCCCCTGGCCAGGGACTTGCTCCCTGCAGCTGGGGACACCCATGTCTTGCAGTTGATGTAAGCAGAATGAATATTTCCTCTCTCTGAACATCCTTTCCTACCTTCCAGGTGCCCTGGGCACAGGGTACCTGGCGCCGCGGCAGCCATTTTGTGCCCATGGGTCATGAGGACAGAAATCTGTCAGAGTAAGCACGGCCAAATGAAAAGTTCAAAAGAGACTGGGTTCTTGCTGACATCAAGCTGTTGAAATACCCTAGAGAATCGCTTTCCTGCAAACTTTCCAAACTTAGGATTTAAGCCACCTTCAGTCAGCATTTCTTACAATCAAACACATCTTCACAGATTATTCTGAGCTTGGCTGCAAGATTTTTTTGGTGGTTACCAAAGGTCAAGTTCACCTCTGGGTATAGAGCTGGCTGTCGTTGGTGAAGGCTGGGGGCGCCGGCCCAAGGGAAGCACCCCAAGTCTTCCCCTGTTGTCACCACTTGTTTCGAGTGTTCAGATGCCCAAGAAATGACCGTGGGGGTCAGGTTCATCTGGACTTAGGTCCTGTCAAAAAACAAATCGTGCCTGGCATGTGATAAACCTGAAAGGCTCTTTATTTAGGTTGTAAGCAGTGGGTTTTCAACATGAGAGAAGAGACTGAAGGAAATGTGCATAAGTAGGATTTATTAGCACATGTCTGAAAAAGTCCAGAGGCGGGTGTGACAGGTTTCAGGCCATCCTGGACTCAAAATGACGTCATTAGAAATATTTCTTCACTTCTCAGGCTGGCTGTGTAGGTAATGCCGTGGCAAGGTTGCCAAGTCATGTGGAAAAGGTTGCCAGCAGCTCCACCCCATCAGTTTAGCCTTGCAGGAAGCAAGTGTGACTCTTGCCTCCCCAGCCCCCTCAACTCCGGCAATCCTCAGGCTGCTGACGCTTGTTGGTGAGGCCTGGCCTGCTGGGTGGGTCCATACCAGTCCGTTTCCTAGGACTGCCGTAACACAACAGGAGACATGGGCGCTTCTGGAAGCTAGGCTTGGGCAGTCAAGGTGCTGGCAGGCTCCCTCTGCTCCTCTGGCCTTCCCCAGCTTCTGGTGGCTCTACCCCCGCTACCTCCACCACCACGTGGCCGCGCTGTCCACGCTGTCCATGTGGATGTCCTTGTCTTCCTGTGACTTTCTCTTCTAAGATCCCTATCACATGGGATCAGAGCCCACTCACCTCAACTTGGTCACCTCTGCGAAGACCCAGTTTCCCCGGAAGGCTACCTCTGCACGTACGGAGCTGAGGACTTCACCCCGTCTTGTTGGGGGGGTCACAGCTCCACCCACATCTTCTCAAGATGTTCCAAAGACGAGATGTTCTGATGGCACAGGCCTGAGTCACTTGCCCACCTTAGACGTGTATAGGGGCCAGCCCTCCGGAATTATGTGACTTAACAGCCGGAGGGGAAGGTTCTCCAGGGGACTGGGTCGCGGGCAGGCCACGGAGGCCAGGCTGGCGGAAATGGCAGTGCTTGGCCAACAGCCTGGGCCAAGATCCCGCTCTTGCCTGTGAGAGGCCTTTTGGCCTCTGCTCTGATTCTTCTCTCCACTTCAGCCCTTTCTCCCCCTACCCCCTTTCTTTGACCTCGAGAGAGGACAGTTGGTTCACCTGGGAGGAAATGGAGGGGGACGCAGCCATAGCCCTTGTAGTCTCTGCGTTGGCCACTCACCTGGGGCCCGGCCGGGTGGGGGGCCTGAAGCTCAGGCTCACAGTGACCTTGAGGCCAGGTTGCGCCTCCAGGCCTTGGTTGCCCATCCTTTGGTGGTCCCATGGACAAGAGCTCCTGACATGGGGGGCGGCCCAGGCAGGTTCCTTAGTGATCGAGCTTTGAGGACAGTGAACAGTCTGTTTGCTGTTTTTGTTTATTGGCGAGGTTGTCAGTTGCTGGGAGGCAATAATAACGGGGGGGGGGGTGGTGGAGCATGGAAAAGACCTCTTCCCTGAGTCTGCCCTGCTCCCCAGCTGCCAGCTCATCTGGCGATGTTTTGGGCACCTCCCTCCCTCGGACGCCCCTGAGCTCTAAGCCGTGCCTGGCGGTTTCACCACTTCCTCTGCGCTGGCCTTATCTTTTTTTATGACAGGGACATGGTTCAGCTTTCTTTTATCTCGAGCACATGGTGGGGACTTGGGGAGAGGAAACTCAAGCCAGGAGGACCCAGCACAGACTCCAGTGCCACTCCCTGGGGCCCCGGGCCGGGGTTTCTTCCTCCACTTGAATCAATGGCAGTAGAACATGGGACCAGTCCATGGCTGCCTCCTGTGCGTGGGTTTCCTGCCAGCAAGGTGGTGTGTGTCGGGGACCCTGAGCACCGCCCACGAGAGAGTCTTAAGTTGTAATCCTGTTGAGCTGGGACATGAGCTCGAGATGTTCTGAGGAGCGAGATGAGTTCCAGGCTACACGGGATGTTCAGAAGCACACGGTTACTGCATATGAATCAGTCGCAGGCCCTTGCGTGGACAGTGACCGGTCGTTTATCTGGAGGGCCCTGGGATTATCCAGTGACCTAGTGTCCACCTGCCACCAACTCCATGCACTACCTGGGGCCACCGCCCAGCAGGTAGGGAGGTGTTTATTAGCACTGGCCTAGTCTTTGGGCTGAATTTTATCCTGGACTGTTCTTGGTAATCGCTGGCAGGATCTTTGTCATGTTCCCCTTCCTCGTGGCTGCGCCTCAGCTTCCCCATTTGTTCAGAGGATGTTGGACCACGTCACAAGGTCACACAGTGGTGACTTGGACAGTGTGTGACTGCAAGTGACTCGTTTGGCCCATACAGGACTTTTACACCCTTTTTTTGGAACTAGTTGCCAGTATTTAAACCAGTTGCCCCCAGTCCCTACCGTTCCCTATTGTCCCACACGACCTGCATCATTGTTGGCATTTCTTCTGGGTACCTCCACTTATCCCAGTCCCTCCCTCATCAGAATGCCCCTGTAGCCTCTCACTCTTGACTTCTGGGTGATGGGCCAACGAGGAAAGCGGGCAGGGGTGGCCATTCATCAGCCAGATTCCAGAATGATAGGAGTCAGGGGCTCTGGGGAAAGGGAGAGGTCCTGTTTGCGCAGCGCTCAGGGTGGGGATGGTGACTAGTGGCCTTTGAGGCAGTAAATATTTCAGGGACAAAGTTGAAACCAGACCTGCAGAGAGGTGTGGGTGGGGCTGTCAGGTGGATGGGGGTGGTGGATGCAGGCCCAGGAGCAGCTCCTGTAGGATGTTGGGCAGGATGCCAGGCCTACCGCTAATGGGTCAAGAAGAGATTGTGGTTTGGGCATGATCTCCAGAACCCTGATAGGCTCTGGTAACAGGGGCTTGATTACTGTACCCCCAGCCTTAGGGCTTAAAGATCTTGGTAATGGAGTCTCCCTTTATCAGGCCACAGATAAGAATTCTCTGCCTCCCAGCCAGACAGACCCAGGCTGACCGAAGCCTGGGTGCACATTCCTGCCTGGCGTACTTTGTTCTTCCAGCAGGTAGAGCCGGGCAGGGTGGGGCTGCCTGCTGCTGTGGACCCAGGATGGCATTTCCCCTGCTGGACAGGGTTGCATGGAATTTCCTTTGGGGAATAGCCCAGAGGGAAAATATGGTCAGTGGGTTGGCCTGGGCATGTCTTAAATGTTTTCTTCAGTGACCCTGGAGAGCTTGCTGGCTTTTGCAATCTCCTTCCCTGCCTGACTTCTTTCCCAATGGTTTTTCTCTAGAAATTAATTTGACCGGCCTTTTTATCTGCCCACCCCCACCCCCTTACCTTTGCCCTCTGCACACAATGGGGGTGGGTTTGAATCCTGGCCTCCCTGGCTGTGTGGTCTTAGGGCTCGCTGAGCCCTGGCTTTGCACCTGGAACCAGGTGGCCGGTCCTGGGTCAGTATTTTGTGCCAGTGCTGTGAAGTTTCTGAGCCTTTCCGCAAAGTGTTGGGCCTGGAAGGCAGCCTGGTTTGGGATCTGGCAGTAGCTGAGTGAGAAAGGGTTGGGCTGCAAGTCAACTTGTGGGAATAGGGTTGAAACTTTATTTCTCTTCTTGTCTGACATCCTTCTTTCTCTGCTCACTAGTGCCTCCCACTGTTCCTGAGCACCCCAGCATCATGAAACCAGCACCAGGGTCACCCCACAAGCCCCAGTTCCCATGGAAACATAGAGTGTGGGTCGAGGTTCAGAATGCTTTTCAAAGCCCTGTTATGGCGTAGCTCTGCAGGCCCCACCCTGTCCCCTTTGAGGAAACCGTGTTTGACCACAACCCTCCTGGCCAAAAAAAACAAAAAACAAAAACAAAATCCTTTAGCCAAGTGGCTAAATGTTAGGGGTTTGGGTGACCTGCAAAAGTGCCGGGCACTTTCTGGACCCTCGGCATCAAAGCCCATCCAGGGATTGGGACTGACCTCCCTGGCCAAGGGGAGGGACACTTTCGTCCTCTGCCACTTGCATGTGGTGGTGACAGGTGCGTAGCGGGCACTGTGCACCCCGTGGGGTGCAGGGTGCTGGGCAGCAGGGCCCGTTTGATGCCTTGTGCTTCAGACTAGCCCAGTGCCTCCTTGTTGGGCCCTCTTTTTGGGCCTGCTCCCCGGGCTTCCCTCTGAGCTGCGCAGTGGCCCATGGCCCTTCCTGTGACTGCTCATGGCAGCTCCAGCTCTGCCTGGGACTCAGTGGCAGGTGCTGAGCAGGGAGGGCAGGAAGGGTTGCGGCCTCTGCTTGTAGGGGAGGCTCAAGGAAGGGTTCTTGGAGGAGGGGGCATTTGAAGGAAACTTTGGGGATAAAAGCCTTGGTGGGAAGAGATGGTGGACAGTTTGGATGAAGCGTGACTGATGAGAGAACACGGAATCCAGTTATGCACGGGGTTATGTCCTTCCTTCTCTCGTTCATTCCTTTGCAGAGATTACTGAGTGGGGTCAGCTTGCCTCCTCTTAGCCTAAGCCCTGCCCCTTGTGGGGGCAGCCTGGCCTCCTTGGATCTCTCTCCTCGAGAGAAAAGTATACATGACAGCTAGCCCACCACACACAGGGTCTTGGTGAGGTGCAGAGGGTGCCGGACACTGTCTGGCCTGCAGTAAGTTCTGGGTAAGGCCAGTGACTCACGCCCAGCAGTGCTACGTGCTGGGTGCCGTTGGGAACAGAAGGCCCTGCCTTGGCCTGCTGACGGCGGTAAGAAGGCCCAAGGTAGGCCCGGCCCCTCGGCCCCTCTGCTGACTCCTGCCAGAAGATTAGGTTCATGGCAATTGTGTCAGATTAGCCACCCTTTCTCCCCCCAGCTCCGTGAGATCAGGGCGCTGGGGGTGGGTACCCCAGCTGCTCTGCGCTGTGTGCACGTGCCCCGTTGGAGCTATGCCACAGCTGGACTAGGTGGCTGGGGAGGTTAAGTAACATTGACTCCCAGAGTCATTTAGCTGGGGGGCCAGTGCTCTCGCTGGGCTGCTCCATGGCCATAGGCCCTGCCTGGGAGATGGGGCGGTGGAGAGGGGTGAGGGGGAGAGAATCGGAACAGGCCCTCGGAGAAGGCTGGGAGCTCCGAGCTGGGGAGGCAGGGAGAGGAGCACCACCCCTGGCTGGAACCAGCCTTGGGGGGGAAGTGTATTTGGTGTGACTCCTGTGGACCGCGTCTGGGGGGGGGCTTCTGGGCAGAGTGGACAGAGAGCTGTGGTCAGGGGCTTGGACTCATGGTGTCCTTGGAGGGAGGTGTGCAGGCAGCCAGCGGCAGAGTGGGCAGAGGCTGCCACCGGCCCTGGCCAGCCCTGTACCCAGCCCCTTGCCCCCCACCCCCATTTCATAGCAGGTAGCTCACTCCCCTCCACGCTCACACAGACCCTCAGGCTTCAGTGAGGCTGTAAAATGGGTGTGAAACCACCTGCCTTCTCCCCTCTCAGGGGAGCTGAGATGAAGAGCCGGCCAGATGTGTGAATATGTCATGTTTAAACTCAGGCAGCTTCTCGCAGAAGGAGCCAAATGTTGCCTGAATTAATGGGAGCTGCACCGGGTGTCTGGGTGTCCTTTCGTAACCTGCCTGGAGGTGAGGCCCTTCCTAGCCTGGTGGGGGCTGGGGATAGCAGCGTACATACGCTGACCTCATCCAGGGAGTTCTGGAGGCAGGTGTGCCAGGCAGGGCACCCTCTGGAGAAGTCCCCAAGGGGTGGGGCTGGGGCGGTCCTGGGGGGGGAGTGAAAGTGCCCTTTGTCCCCCACCCCTGGACTGCGTGGGCGGCAACTGTGCAAACCAAGGAGAACTGGGGCTCTTGTGACCAGTAGTGGTGCGGGGGCCACCTGCTGGCCCGCGGCCACTTCTCAGGGACCCGCTGAGGCGTTGGTGTCTCCCTGCTGCTCCCCATTCTGTGGTAACCAAAGCTCTGTGGGGTTCGGTGGCCGCGCAGGCAGGGTCGGTGGGTCTGCCCCCAAGCACTTCAGGTTTATAAACATGCAGTTCCAGAAGGAAGGATTCTTGTAGAAAAGAGGATTCTCTGCAAAATGAGGAGGTGGGAGGCTCGGGATGTTTGTGGGGAGCAAGGAATCTTGCAGCAAGCGCATTCCAGCAGGTGCTTGGAATGAAGGGGACAGGGCGCCGAAGGCCAGATCCCACATGCAGGGCAGGGACAGGGAGTCGGAGGGGGCCGGAGAGGGCAGTGTCCCGTGAGAGCTGACGCAGGAAGATGCTGGGGCAGCAGCAGGCCCTGATCCGTGGCAGTAACACAGGGAGCCCCCTCCTCAACTTGGGGGACATCACTTGGGGCTCAGTTCAGAGAAGAATAAGCAGGAAGGAGGTTGCAGGTTTAAGAACAGTTGTGCATCGCCTTGCGTCAGGCTGGCCGAGGAGACACGTTTCCACTACACGGATGTTGTAGGTAGCGGCTGAGACCTCACCTCTTGGTCCTTTGTGAAGCGATTTCCCAGGTTTTAGCAAATATCCTGCTCTTCTTTCCCCTTTAAAGGAGCATATGGGGCACAGTTTAATCCTTTTCCTGTGTTTCCAGTTCTACAGTTAGAAACAACCAGTGTTAAGCAGCAGGGAGATGGTTAAATAAATCCCACCGTATCCCTCCTCCAGTGACATGTTAGAAGCACCATCGCGCTCCAGGGAAGTGTTTGTTATGGCACGTTCAGTTAAATAGGGGGGCCCAAATATGTTTGCACAGTGTGATTCCAATTTTGGGAAAAATACATCCACGAATTGGAGGGATGTGTAGCAAAATGTTATTGGTTATCTCAGATCAAGGAAGAATTGTCGGGTGTGAACAAGTAACTTGGAATGAAGCATCCCTTACAAGGAACCTGGGCCCACCTGACCAGCCCTTTTTTTTGCCTTGAGCCACATTACTTCGTAGGGTGGGCTGAGGGCCGCCCCTCTTCTGTGAGACTCCGGGATCTGAGCTCCAGGTGGGCCCTGCATCCCACTTGGGGTGGTGGGCCCTGCATCCCCCATGTGGCCTTACTGCTCAGACTTCCAGACCGCACCCTCTGAAAGCTGAGTTTGTATCCGCCCAGCAGTCTCCACCTGGGTGTAGTCGAGTGCTGGGCCTGGCTCCCTTCTGTGAAGTAGGGGTCCAGCCTGCAGGTGCTGCTGGGGATCAGGCTGCTTTGTCCTGGGCTCAGATGGAGCCTGGCTGACTCTCCACCATTTTATTCCAGCAGCGCCAGCCAGCCTCCATATTTCCCGACATGCCTCTATAACCTACTAGATCTTGCATTTTTGTTAGACGTTGGTGTGAGTTGGACCCTCGGCCATGTCTTTGGCAAGAAGGCAGCCCTCTCTCCCAGCCCCTCCCGCTGCAGCAGGCAGGTGGGGTCCGGCCTTCTGGGGAAATGTGCTTGCCTTCTGTCCCCAGCTGCTCAGAGACAGCAGGGGGCTGGGCTTTGCCCGGGGCTGGGTTTGGCAGGGCGGGTTGCTCTGGTGGGAGGAGGCTCCTGGGTAGCCCCAGGCATTGCCAGTGACCACTGGGCTCCCTCAGAGCACAAAGCTGTGCAGAGAGCAGGGACAGCTCTCCAGTGTGGCCTTGTCCATCCCCAGGCCTCAGCTCCTGAGAACAGCCCTGAGTCATGGGTCTGCCCAGGGAAAACGGGCATTTTATTGAGTGGTGGGAACCAGAAGAACACCAGGGTCATCACAGGCGAGGGGGCCCTGCTCTGTGCCTTTCCCAGCTCCCCAGCGGTCTGGGGCTTCCATAACCCCCAGGTGGTCCTTTCCTCCCTTCGTGAATGCCGTGGCCTGCTGGCCACCCACTTCTCAACCCTTCTCGCTCTGCTTCTGTGAGATTCTTCTCAGCACTTCCCGGGGCCTCCCCCGCCTCCGGGTGCTGAGATCAGTGGCAGAGAAGGCAGCGTGTTTGGGTCGAGCCCCCGAGCCAAGAGGAGGGTCGGCTTCCAGAGCGCTGGGCCAAGTCTCGGGGACGTAGTAGGCAGAGTGAGCTGGGAGATCCCTCCTTGTCGGGGCGGGGGGCTGAGGAGGCTTTGGAGCAGCCGTGCGGGGGGTGCTCCGGACAGACAGAGCAAGCGTCTTGGGTCAGATGGGCGCCTGGGAGGAAGGCAGCTGATGGGCCGCCTGAGACGGTGGCTGCTCTGTTCTCTCCACATCTGGTTTTGCACTTCAACCTCAGCGAGATGTCTGCAGCTTTTCTCACGCAAAGGGGGCCAGGGTGGCCTTGACCTCATGCCCTCAGGCCTCCTGCAGCCCCTCACTTGTGAGGGATCCTGGGGCCGGCTCCGCTGGGTGCTGCTGGGAGTCTGCCCCTCCCAGTAAGCCCTCTTCTGGCCCCCGCCCCATGGCCCTCCAGGTTGCCAACACAGGCCCCTCGGGGTGGGGGATGGATTTCCCTGCCGCCCCCGCAGCCCCCGAGGCTGTTAGCCACCTTGTTTCTTGGGGGGGGTGGCCTTGGTGAAATACCCCCACACCTTAGAGGAGCTCGCTGTCTCCTCTCAGGATGCTCCTTGGGAATAGGACAGCCTGGATTCGCCCTCAGCCTGCCCCGGGGTGTGGAACAGGAGGCTTGCGCCAGCACACACTTCTTCCCGCGGGCCGTGTCTGGACCGTTCAGGCCACAGTCCATGCCTCTGGGCCCCAGGCTGACCTGGGTTTGGTGGGATCCTGGCTCTGCCCTCTCCTGGTCCCCAGCAGGGTTAGACAGTTGCTGTGCTATGCCAGCTGGCGGCGCCTGCATCCTGGGGGTGGGGGTGAGGTGCCTGCAGACCACCTCTTCCCCAGGGCTGTGTCGGGAGGCAGGGTCTCTGCTGCCTCTCTGGCCCCTCGCTCACCTCCCGTTCTGCCCGGTTTCTAGAGCGCCTTCCCGTGCAGCGCCTCCTCTGGGGCAACCTCCTCACCCACCGGCGTGAAGACCTGCACCTTTCTGTGTCCCTGCTGTGCTCTTTGTGCTCATTCTGGAAGAGCCCCTGTTCTCCAGGCCTCGCTGTCCAGGCGGGACCTCCTGCCTTCCCCACGGCCCGGTGCGGGTAGGCACACTGGGAGCCCTTGGTTTCTGGGAGCAACCGCGTGCAGCCAAGGTCCCAGAGGTCACCGATAGACGAGTCATGGTGTTTGTTTCCAAGAGGACAGTGAGCAGGACGTGTCCAGGGAGGCGGTGAGGCCAGTGTCTCACCGTGGCGTGGGTGTGCAGGCTGTGGGTGTCCAGAGGGCCAGCGTCGGCGCTGCCTGGTGTAGGGTGGAGTAGGGGAGACACCCCCCCACCAGAGGCCTAGAGTGAGGGTGGCAGAAGGGGGCTCACTGAGGTGGAGGTCCCCACTGAGGCCTGGGCCTGTGAAGTGGGCAGGGCGTGGGCACTGGCACTGCCCTCAGCCTTGGTGCAGAGCCACACCAGCCTTCTCTGCACAGGTGTGAACCCCTTGAGCCCTCACTGAGCTCACTCCGGGGTCCCATCTCAACGTCTGGCTTGACCCCAGGTCCATTCAGCCAGACAGACGTTCACCAAGTCCCAGCCTCGCTCAGGTTCGAGGGCCAGGGGCCCCAGCTGACGGATGATCCCATGTCTTTTAGGTGGAAGCACAGTGGACAGATCATCCCAACCCAGGCTGAGCCACCTCCATTTCCCATGGAAGGTTCTAGAAAAGCACACAAATGCATGAGTGAAGGCATGAACTGGGCAGACGGACTGGAGCCACCCTCTGAGGAGGCCAGTCGGGTCCCCGGAGGGAAGGAAAGTTTTCTGGGTGAGAACCTCGAGATGCTCAAGAGCCCTTTACATTCCAGTGAGCCAGGTGGCTTTGCCTTTGTCCTCGTGGGTTTTCCAGAGCCTTCCTCCTCCTGCAGAGAGAGGAAGGGGTGGTTGCCATAGGAACCACTGGCTGCTGCTGGGGGAAGCTCCCTCTAAATCAGTGGACCTGTGGGGGCCAGTGTGGGGGCTGGGAGCTGAGGGAGAGCCCCTGGGAGGCAGTGTCTGGCCGGAGCTCAGGAGGGACCTTCTTGGAAAATACTGACTGCAGACTGTTCTCAGGGGCTCACACTTGTGGCCAGGCACCCCGGAATATGAGCTCACTCTTGTCTCCCTCATTCCCGGCTTTGGAGAGAGGCTACTGCCAGCACCCACCCGCCATGTGCACCCTACCCGCGCCCCGCCCGGCCACTCCTGCCTCTTCTCCTGCCCTCCATTACTGTCATCGATCTGGACCTTCTGTCCCCCCTGGGCTGCCTAAGAGCCCTCCTGTGCACTGGTCTCCCCCATTTCAGACCCTCCCTGACTCCTGGCTCCTTGGACTTGCACCCTGGTCCTGTTCTGATAGCACCTCTATTCCCTTCTCATTTCCTCTGTGGAGGCCCTCGCGTGGCTCCCCTGACCCCTCACAGCCCTGCCTGGCCACCCTGGTGTCACTGTCTACTGTCAGCTTTTCCCTGCGCCTGGACGGAGGACAGGGCCTGGCCCAGGGGAGGCCCTGGGAACGCTTGGGGGACAGAGGCGTGAGCAAGCTGTTTGGTATGGACAGCGCCTCCTGCTATGACGAGGAAAAGGGACTCTGTCAGAAACGGTGCCCGTCAGTACAGGGGCCACCTTGACTTCCTCTGGGGTGCGTCACTCACTCAGGGAAATGTCCATACCCACACCTCCCCACCCCAGGCTGGGTTCCGCCCGGCCCGCCTCTCACCCTAGGACTGCAGTCGTAAGTCACCCTTAGTCATGGGTCTCTGAGCAGAATCTGTGACTCAACTAATTGGAATTTGCTGATTGACTGTGGACCCCGGGAGCCACCCAGGCCTGATGTCAGTCCACCTGCCGCTCGTGTCTTACGTGTCTGCCCCCTCCCTGGGTCTCTAAGCAGCTGCCCCACAGTGAGAGGAACTGCCCAGGTGTCCCCCAGAAGGCAGGGCTGCCTTCCTGGGGTGCAAGCGAGGCTCTGGCCCTGACACCTGTTAACCTGAGTTTAACGCAGCGGCTCCAACCTCAGCCTTCACTGCTGCCCGCCCAGCGTGGCCTCTCCCCATCACGAGTCTTAGCCACTCACCAGGGTCACGTGGCAGTCAGGGTCACAAGGCAGGAGCTCGCTGCCCCAGCTCATGGCTGCTCAGATCTTCAGGGCGCCCAGCTGCGCGCTCCCGCATGGCCCTGGACACTTGCTCCCATCGTGGGCTCACTTGCTCCCATCGTGGGCTGGGCTGGTCAGAAGCATTTTCCAGCTTCTCGGTGGTGATTCAGTCGAGTGTCTATTTTTCTGTGACTCGGGATTGTGCTCTGGAATTCTCTCAAGTGAACTCAGAGGGCTTTCAGCGTCAGCTTCTTTGTCCGTCTCCCGTGTGCACAAGCATTTTAAAGTACCTGAGAAATTTAACTTGACCCAACCCAGCACCTGATTTTTTTTTAATTTATTTTTATTTATTTATACAAGCACTGGGTACAGTCAGAAGCGCGGGAGGGCGAGAGAATCCACCAGAGCCAGAGCGGGGAGCAGAGCAGGCAGAAGGACCGAAGGACACTGCTGAGGGGAGCAGCGGCCGGCAGGAGAGGTCTGCGCGCCATGTGGGACCCTCCTCCGGTGGCCGGGGAGCAGCCGGGGATGGAACCGGCGCTGCAGAGGCTGCGGGCAGCTTCGCAACCCAGCGCTCAACCGCTGCGCCACCGGGGAGGCCCAGCACCTGATTTTGAGCAGCGAACAGCTCTTGTTCATGGAATGTCAGAAAATGTTTTTCGTCTTCCTTCGTTAACATCATATCAAATACCAGCCTCCAGGAATGCGCGCTCTGGGCTGGCAATAAGAGCATAGAGAAAGCAGACTGCTTCAGGGCTTGAAAAATAATCTGTGCAGGCTTTATAGGCATCTGCCTTCAAAGTTTTCCTTCCTTGTTGTTCAAGAAGATGTATTTTTGGCCTGGGGAGTTCTTAGCCACTTGTGGCCTGGGCTGCCAGTTGCCATTCTGGGGGGAGCCTGGAGATAAAAGAAGCGTCGAGATGCGTTTCCCGTTGTCAGCAGGAAAAATCCATCCTGGGCTGGGAGCCAGGGGCGAGGGAGGAGGGAGTGAGGTTTGGGATGTAAAGCGGGGGTCCCAGCTGGGGGTGGGCAGCCACACCCGGATGCTTCAGTGGGATCTGGGGGCTCTTTGTAAAGATCGCAGCTTGCAGGCAGAGAAATGGCCGGTGCACGCGGTGCCAGCGCCAGGCCCCTGCCCTCTCTTCAAAGGTCTTACCTAAGCGCCATGTTCCACGGGGCCATAAAAAGGACAACTGCCAAGTATTAGGTGCTTAGAAGCGGGGTACTGGGCAGGGGGTGATGCCCAGAGAAAATGAATCTCCTCTCTGTTCTGGAGGCTGAGATCAAGGTGCCGCAGGGTCGCTTCCTCCCGAGGGGGCGTCCACTCCAGGCCTCTGTCCAGCTTCTGGTGTCCGCTGGACACCAGAAGACCTTGGCCTCCTTGGCCGGTAGGCGCCTCACCCTGACTTCTGCCCGTCTCTGCCCGCGGTGTTCTCCCCCTGTGCTCGACGGCCCGTGCCCGGATTTCCCTTTCATGAGAATGCCCGTCATTTGGACGAGGGTTCCCCTGCCCCAGGATGGCCTCACCTTAACTAGTGGCATCTGCAAGGACTCCACTTCCAAATAGGTCACATCTGAGGTGCTGGGGGTTAGGACTGTAATATAACATTTTCAGGGAACAAAATTTAGCCCATAAAACGGGCCTTTTCTGAGGGGTGCCCCTCCTTCCCATCTTGTTCTCTATATGGATTTTGTTAACACGATTTTGTAACACAATGGCCCCAGAAGTTATTTTATTTATTGATTGTTCATCTCCCTCTACTAGAGTGTGAGGTCCTGAGGAGAGAGACCTTGGTTGGCGATCTTGTGTTCCATGCCAGGCGCAAAGCAGCCACTCATAGTAATTCCTGAATGGATGGGTGGGTGGGTGGATGGATGGGTGGGTGGGTGGGTGTCTGGGTGAGAAAGAGGGTGTCTGGGTGGCCGGGTCCCGCATGGATGAGTGACTGAAAACCGCCCTGTGAGGCAGGTACTCTTGTCAGCCCGCTTTACCACCCACCTATCTGTGGTTTAGAGAAAAGAACACAGCAGGGAACAGCAGTCGCTGTTCCTCTTTTATCTAAACCTTACAGAGCAGAAGCCAGGATCGCTGTGGTTGCATTCTTGGAGTTTTGAGAATTTGTCAGATGGGACACATCTCGCCTCGTTTTCTGTTTGCACACTCTGCAGCGAGTTCTGCTGAATGTAGATGTGGGCCCCGTGGACCACCGCGTTTGCAGAGCATTCGTCTGTGTGAGGCCACGGGGGTGGGGGGTACAGCACGTGCTGGACACGGCTGCAGGTTTATCATCTAGCACAGAAGGTGGGGTCCAGGTCAGTGCATGACCCTCCAGAATCCTCTGGGACATGCCAGGAGAGAGGGAGAGATGGGGGGGTGAGGAGCATGAGGGGAGGCCGCATCTGAATTTGTCTGGTGGGGGCTCTCGTGGAGATCCATACTCTCCCACAGCTCACACCTTTAGCTGTGGGGTGTCAGGTGGGGTGAGCAGAGACGCTGTCCTTGTCCTTCTGCCTGGGTCCTCCAGGGTTAACTCTGATCCTGCGTTCTGCTCAACTCCAGGCAGACACCCAGAGCCGGGGCCCTCATGCTCACGGGCCACTTGGGAAGCAGGTTCCCAACGGTGATGGAGGGAGGGACCAGCAACAGAGTCCAGGAAGGAGCAGCTGAGCAGTGCCCTGCTCTTGGGCAGGTGCCTGCTGGAGGGAGGGCCTGCCCATCCGCACGGTGCTGAGGCTTCACCAACAGTCTGGTCCAGTGCTGGAGGCACTGTCATCTGCTCCATTTTATAGATGGAGAAACAGGCACAAAAGGATGGGGTCAGTGACCGAAGGCCCAAGCTCTGTCCACAGCTGCCTGCCTTCCTCCCTTTGCCCCCAACACTGGAGTCCAAGCCTGGGGTACACAGTGACAGATGCCCTGGGCAGAGATGTTCCTGCTCAGCAGTACAGGATGAACTAAGCCGCTGTAACAAGCAGTCCTGACGGCTCTGTGGTTTAACATACAGGAGGTCTTGTTTGCAGCTCGGGTACATAGCGGAGTCTGATGGCCTCTCCAGGCAGTGAGTGGAGACTCTGTGCCCCTTTCATCACGTTCCGTCTAGTTGCATGGGTGTCTGGGGACTGTACACTGGTCATCAGAACTTGAATTGTCATGGCCTGGAAGTTGCCTTCTCTTTCCTCACGTTCTGTTGGCCAGAATGAGCCTCAGGGCCTCAGGCCACCTGTGAGGGGCCTGAGAAATGCCAGGCCCCCTGCGGGTCTGTGCTGGAACGAGCAGGTGCCTGGGCCCCGGCGCTGCACATTTCCATGACGTCCTCATTGTGGAACGCCAAGGGCCAGCTCCCTAGTCTTCCTCAGTGCTCTCCAGTGACCGAGTACTGCCACTCTGGCCAATGGCTGGGGAGAGGAGGGTCAGGAGTCGTTCTCACACCTGCACTGGGACCTAGAAGTTTCCCATGAGCCCCTTGCTCTGCTCTCAGCCTAGCCAAGCAGCGAGGGGATGGGACCAGCTGGACGGCGGCGGGACCATGTTCTTCTCCAGCTGGTGACGTTGCTTATTGCAGGCTGGTGAGCCCAGATGTGGGGTGGGGTGGGGACAGCGATGACTTGCATGTAGGGGGTCTATCGGGGCTTTTGGGGTCAGGTTCTCTGGTTGTCTAGCAAGTCCGCCTCCCTGGCGCTTTCACTGGAGTTAGTCACCTTCTCCTGGCCTCCTTGGTGTCCTCTCATGTAGAATGGGGACAGCCGTTGTCCTGCCTCCCAGGGCCGTTGTGAAGATGAGATAACTCGTGAAAGCACTTAGAGCAGAGCCTCGAATCACCTGATAAGTCAGAAATAATAAGGGACACGTCTCACTGGTTGGCAATGCCAAAGCGCACATGTGACTCCCTCTCTCCCGGCCCCCACCTGCCCCCTCCCTGGAGGCTGCCATTTTGACCAGATTCTTGTGAACATCCTAAGACACTGGCATATTCGAGCAAATGGGCACGTCCATCCTGTTCTCTCCCTGCAACAGCGTTCTGTGCCTGGTGGCCTGCACCGCTGGGAGACCTCCCCGGTATCAGTACACAAAGCACTTGCTTCCCCGTTCTTTTTCATGGCTGGGTGGTATTCCACTTCGGGATTACCACAGTGAGTCAGTCTGTCCCTCTCCATGGTCTTTAGTTCCCTCTCTCTCCCTGTGCAGCAGTGCACAGCAGGTGCAACAGCCACGCACAGCAGTGCACCTGCTTTGGTGGGTGAGTGCACCTGGGGCCAGGCCTCAGAAGTGGCACCTCTGGACTGGAGTGTGTGCATGTAAAATCCCTACGGACTCACCACTTGCTTCCTGTTAAGACAGCTGGAACTGCATCCTCCAGACAGGTGTTTCTAAGTCTGTTTCCCTGCACTCAGGTCGAGGGGGTCTTTTATCCAATCTGGTGTACGAAAAAATGGTATCCTAATTCAGTTGTAGTTTGCATGACTTGTGAGTGAGATTGAACAATTCCTAATATTTATGTTTGGAGTCATTTTTTATTTAGTTTTCAGTCTTCTATCTGAGCATACCTTTTGTTCATTTTTATTTCTGTTGTATTGGTTGTCTTTTTCTTACCAGTTTGTAGAAGCTTATTATGCATGCAGAAAATCAGCCGTTTGTGATGTGAGCTCCAGGTTTGGCATGCCGGGTTCTTCTCAGTTAGGAAGATTCAACTCAAGCCATGGGTTTTCCATAAATAGTCTATAAATGTAACTCAGCCCCAGTCCTAATCTAAAAGGCGTGTTGAGAAATGAGTGTGCCTCTCAGGAAGATTCTGGGGTAGGGGAAGGAATATTGATGGGAACTTGTTTTTCTCAGTGTTTTAAACCATATCCTAAAGCTGCTGTAATTAAAACAATGTGTGCAGGGGGAGCGCAAACCACTGTGAAGCTGATACAAGACTACAAATGAGCATAGACCTTAAGAGTAAATATGGAGTAAACACTTGGAAATCATGCCATTTGAAAACCGTGGATGAAAGATGGGTTGTTAACAAATAGCATTATTGGGCCTCCCTGGTGGCGCAGCGGGTTACGCGCAGTGCTGTGAGGCTGTCCTCACAGCCTCTGAAGCACGGATTCCATCCCTGGCTGGCCAGGGAGAGTCCCACAAGGCGCAGCAGACCTCTCCTGTCTCGCCCGCTGCTCCCCTCAGCAGTGTATTTCGTCAGTCAGCCTGTTCTGCTCCCCGCTCTGTCTCTGGTGAACCTCTCACTCTCCTGCGCCTCTGGCCTATACTCCAGTTATTGTATAAATGAAAAATAAAAAAAAACAAACCGCATTATTTATGAGTGGCCTTTGACCCTCCCCCCTGTGGTGCAGACCTGCAGCCCTTTTCTTGCTTTTTGCAGGTGCCCACCCAGGGCGGGAGGGTTTGGTTCCCACCGGCCTGCAGGCTCCACTGTGAAGCAGCCCTGTTGGCTGAGTCACACGGGGTTGAGGGACTTGTCTCCAGATAAGGGTCCTGCCCAGCAGGCTTTTCTGGGGTGCTGCACCACTCCTTTGTGGTGTGGCTCTGTTTCTGCCTTCTGAGCCTAAGGGATTGGACAAGTAACCCTGGTGGGTTAAATCCCTATGGTTGTATTTCCTCCAAATGCTGTAGTGTGGCTGAAAAAAATCCCACTGAAGCTTTTGCTCAACCTGGCAAGTTACCTGTGGGGGCCTATCTGCTTTTCTCCCCCAGCCTCCTTCCCTTCCATACTTCCCTTTTTTTAACAAATAGGAAAAGAAAAACCCTCAGGGGACACTTTCCTCAGTGGGGCTAGACTAGGCTGTGCTGTGTGTTTTTTTTTTTAAGATTTATTTATGCATACAAGAACTGGGGTACAGGCCAGAGGTGGGGGGGGCGGTGAGAGGATTCACCTGAGACAGAGTGGGGAACCGAACAGGCAGACTGACTGAAATACACTGCTGAGGGGAGCAGCAGGCGAGACAGGAGAGGTCTGCTGCGCCCTGTGGGTATCTCCCTGGCCAGGGACCGAGCACATGCTGCAGTGGCTGTGGAGAGCTTCATAGTGCTGCTTCTTAACCCCTTGAGCCACCAGGGAGGCCTTAGGCTGTGCTGTGCTAACCTGCAGCCCTGAGTTAACCTACAGAGCTGAGTAGCCCCAAGCATTGGGCTGTCGTGTCTCACTCATGCTGGAGGCTTCCATTTGTAGTATCGGCTCAGAGAGCCAGGACTGAACAGCCTCTATTTTGAACATTTTCAATCTGGGCCATTTGAGGAAAGTGATAAAAGCTATAACTGCACCTGCAGTTGCAGGCTCTGCCAGGAAGGGTACAGTCCTGCCAGGATGTAGAAAGAGGCTTCTGTGCCTTCGTGATGCTATGCCAGCACCGCCCAGTCTGCAGACCCGTGTTTCCTCGCCAGCTTTGCCCCCAGTAACCGTGGTTGGTTGTGATACAAGCCCCCACACTCATTGTGTCCATCTCTGTGGCTCTGATGTCCCCTGGAGGTGGCTGGACAGGTGTTCTGTGGCCTTCCTCTTGGTGACAGGGCCTCGTGAGTCTCCCTGGGCCAGGTGTGGTTTCACCTGTGAGTTCCTTCCTTAGCCAGCATCCCGGGAGTGGGCTTGGTGGGTCCAAGGGCACGGGCGCGTTTGTCCTTTCAATCTGCCCTTGAGCCTGGCTCCTTGGCCTTGGCCGTGGGCAGGGGCTTTGCTTCCCCTGAGCCCTGGGGTCGATCCCCTACTTAAGGAGCTCCGACTGCAGAGTGGGCATCACTCTTAAACTGGCTCTCACAAACCCACACTTGGAATTGTAAGGTACCTTCATCAGCAGGCTGTTTAGTTGGCTAGTCGGCCATGGGGTGAAAGATTATTTGCTTTTCTGCCTTCACCAGATTCCTCCTCCTGCTCATCATTCCAGTGATTAGAAGGCGGTTCCTGAGAAACTGGGAATTGGGTCAGGGAGCGTTTGTGACACCCCCTTCCCTGGCCTGGCCCTAGTCTGCTGGGTGGCCAGCACTGTCCTTGACCTAGCCTACCAGTCTGGTGGGCGCCCCTTGTGACTTCCACCTCCTGACCTCTCTGCGGGACACTCGGAGTGCCTCAGGGAGCGAGAGTTCCTCTAAAGGCCTTGTGCCTGCTCTCTCCAACTTGTCTTTTGGAACCCACCCAGCTGAAAACCCAGCGGTGGGGCAGTTCCTCTGAGGCCCGGCTCCCCTTTGATGTGTGTCTGTGAGACGTCAGACCCACTCTCCCTCAGCAGAGCCCCGCCTCTGCCCAGCAGGGCTGAGCAGTGGACACTGGAGAGGGCAGTTCTGCCCAGATCCTCAGATCCGTGGAGAGCAGAGGACCGAGCCAGACTCTGCCCACTCACATTCCATCTGGGTTGTTTGCATCTTGGTTGAGACGCAACTTTTGATCTAGTGACTTCCATTTGAAGTTGAACAGCTGAACACGTACCTCCCTACAGGGGCGAGTTGAAGGGAAGAGGATGGAAGGAAAGCGGCAGGGACTCGGACACCTGTGGGTTTAGGGGTTAATTGTCTGGCACTGGTAGGAGAATGACCTGTTATCCCAGGCAGCTGTGTCTCTGAGCTGTTACTGAGCCTCACTGGGACTCACTGTCCTCAGCTGTACCTCAGGCGGTCAGTGCTCGTGAGCAGAGCGTGTGGCCCAGAGTAAGAGCTTCGTCAGATGGTAGTTGCATCATTGACCGTGGCCGTGAATTTTACGGACGTGTCTCACAAGAGCGCGTGAGAGGACCCTGTCTCTGCAGCTCTCAAATCCTGGCCTCCGCCTGAGCTCTGACAGTCAGGGAAATTTCCACTGCTCGGTAATAAAGCGGATAGTAGAAGAGGGGAGTGTAATAGCTGACATTTATCGAAGGCATGACTGGGTAGGAAAAACACACCTCCTCTGTTTCTCCTTTACTATGGCACATCTGCCACGCTCAGCGCCCCGACACCAGATGTGCGGGAGCTTGCTCCGCAGCGAGCAATGCTGCTTCACCAGCTCTGCGCCCTGCAGTTTCACCCCAGCCTCCTAGACAGGACTGCCGCCCACCCCTCAGAGGCCTGACTCAGTTGGGGGGTGGCCCATACTCCTCACCAATCAGCTGTAGATCAGAGGCCCTTTGGATTTAATTTGCTCGAGCAGCTTACAGAATGCAGGAAAACAGCCCACCGGCTCACTGGAAAAGGATACGCGCAAGGAGCGGATGTCCAGATGGAAGGGATGAGTGGGCGGCGAGGTCTGCGGAAGGTGGCCAAGCCACTCTCCATGCCTACACCCCCATGTGGTCCCCACCCCGAAGCTGCCCACCCCCTATGCCTTGGGGAATTTTATGGAAGGCTTCAGCGTGGAAGCGCCACCTGTCACTCACTTAACTCCCTTCTTGGAGGATGGGACAGGCTAACAGGGCCACGCTGCTGATCGTGACTTGGTCTTTGTGGTGACCTGCCCAGGGGTGTCACCTCTGCAGAGCAGCGGATGCTCGTGCCAACCAGAGAGCCCCAAGGCTGTTTATTCACAGCTGTGCTCACTGGTGGGGGCTGTGCTGTCCTCAGCCTCTGTGCCCTGGGTCCCATCACGCCTGCTGTGAGTTAAGGAACAATTTGTGAAACGTGCTTAGAGCAAAGCCTGGCATGAGTGAGTTTTCGAGAGCTGCACACAAGTGCCGGGGCTGGGATGGGACCCAGTGACATGCTAGCCCCTGTCTGACTCCCCCTGGCTCTGCTTGCAGCCTGTCCGGGCTGTTCAGAGAGTGGGATTTTCTTCAGCCACCTGGCACGCCCGTGATAGAACACTTTGCATTTTGCCTCCAGAGGGTGAGCATCCCTGGCATGGGATGGCAGCCAGCTGTCCCAGGCCCCAAGTGAGCCCTGGGGCTGGTTTGCTGCTGCTTCCACCTCTAGCCAGTGCCTGGGCCTGTCAGAAGGTTGGGAGCAAGTGTCTCTGCATCCTTGATGCCTTCCTTCCCTCTCCAGCCACATGTTCTCTCCCTTGGGACCATATTCCAAAGGGCGGCCTAATTGCTATAGCAGCAAGACCCAAGTTTGGCTTGACACACCCAGGAGCTGTCAGTTCCAAAGCAGAATTCTGGCCTGTGGCGGTACCTGCCCCTGGGCCCACAGGGTCTTCTGCTGGCTCCTGTCCCTCCAGCCTGCAGATGAGTCTGGGAGAGAGACGGGCCTTCCGCCCCAAGGTGCAGTCAGGGCTCCAGGCTCTGGGCTGCAGGACATGCTCTTGCTGCAGAGGTGCCTTAGGCTGTGGACATGACAGGTGTTCGGAGAGTGCCTGATGCAGGTGTGCTGCATTGTTCTTTAAAGTATGGGTTGTGGGTTGCTCTCTGACCGGGGATCAAACTCGTGGTACAGTGGCTGTGGATAGCTTCATAGGTTGTGTCTTAACCCCTTGCACTCTCACTCTGTTTCTGGTGAATTCTCTTGCCCCCCCATCTCTGGCCTGTACCCCAGTTCTTGTATGCATAAATAAATAAATCTTAAAAAAAAAAAGTATCAGTTGTATTTATCAAATATTCCCCAAGCTCTCTCCTCTAGCCCCTGCTCTAGGTCCTGGGGCACCAGGCCTCAGCCCTCATTGTTGGGGATCTCAGGGTTGGGCAGAAATATGGCACCATCCCAGAGGATGCAGAAGGGTTTGGAGGCGCAGGTGAGAGGAGGGAGCCACTCATTCTCCTGGTTTGTGGTCGGTGAGTTAAGTCTGTAAAGGGATTAGACTTTTGAACTGGACTTGGAACAGGAGTAAGAGGTCACTGTGTGGACAGATGTGAGGGGCCTGGCAGGTGGTTTCGCCATCACCTGGGTCTGCTTCCGGAGCGGGTCAAGAGGGTCACGCGACTGACTGGGGCCCTGTGAGGAGAGGACTGGGGCGACGTGCCCCCCTACGTGGCGCTGTTGGACAGGCTGAGGGGAGGCTGTCCCGGTGCTGCTCCTGCCAGCGTCCCACGTGTCGCGTCTGTAAGCCAGTGTTCCCACCTACCAAGGTGCCCTGTGCAGTGTAGGGGAGATTCAGTGGTGCCCTCATTTTAGGAGGAGGGAAACTGAGGCAAGGAGCAGTTACGTCACCCGCTCCAGCCCCGAAAGTGGCTGATCTGGGTTTCCAGGTATCTCCTGTGCCCCTCCCCCTCCCGGCCAGGTGGTGGGCCTGGTAGAGCCTGGCTGCTGGGGTACCTGGCTGGCACTGCCAACTTGCTTCCTGAAGTCAGAGGTGACTTCCAGGCCATTGGGGTTTACAAGCCTGCGTCCCGTGGCCTCCCAGCCCTCCCTGCCCCCTCCTGTCGGCCCCCCGCCTGCTGGCTGCGGGAACAGTGGGCCCTTGTTTGCTCCGAGCACCGAGAGCTGCTCGAGCGGCGGCGTCCGTGCGGCCCCACAGGATGGCGTGACTTGGAAGCCTGGCGCCCGCAGACCTCTAGCCACAGCGGGCGGTCCTTTCATCTGAGACTCCCTTGTTATTGGCTGAGAGGGATCGGTCAGACCCCTTCCATGTTAGAGAACCACAAGTTCCTGGGAAAGTTCCCTTTTCTGGGGGCTGGGTGGGGTCAGAAAAACAAAATGACAAAACAGAAATGTGCTCACTCCCACCTGAGCGCCCCTCCCCACCCCATGTGGGAGATGAGGTCCCCAGTCCCCTTCCCTAAAGCACCCCCATCCTAGCTTGCCTCCTCTGCAGCATCGCGCTCCTAAGGGTCCCCTCTGAGCGTCACTCCTGGGGGTGTCGTGCCCATGTTCCCACACTGCACCTGGACCTGCCCGAGCACCTCCTGCAGGGTGGGGGAGGGGGCTTCCCCTTGCTGGCAGGGAGCTTTTCAGGGGGTAAGCCCCTCGGGGGGATGCAGCCGGAGTGCCTTCTGGAGCTGGGCAGCTCCACCTAGGCCTCGACGCGGCAGGGACACTGCAGCGAGACACGCCAGCCCGGATCAGGCCTGATGTGTGTCCCAAGTTGTTCTCGTGAAAGGGTATTACTGGCAAAAAATACTTGGAAAATGCACAAAGGAAGGTGGCCGGCGTCCAGAGCTCACTGTTTACCTTCAGCGGAGCGGCTGGGAACACGGGGAGCTTATTTTCCAAACAGCCCCTGGTGGTGAGGCCCGTGGACCTCAGGCTGATGCCGGGGTGGGGGGGGATATGAGCCGGGGCAGCTCCTCTGCTCACCCACTTCCCCTCCTGGGACCCCAGGGCTCCTCTCAGGCTGATTTCTGTCCCCTCTGCTGCACAGGAGACCCGGAAGGTTCTCCAGAGACTCTGCCAGCTGGGATGGAGTTTCCGACAGGCCCTGGGGCGCCCTGCCCAGCATCGCCGTGTGACCCAGTTCTCTCCCGCTTGCCTGGGTCTGAGAATGTTGGCCTCTTGTTTGTGGGGCCTGTCACGGTGGAGCCACCAGCACAGCAGACATGGTTTTGGGTCTGTGGCACCTTCTGAGCATTTGCTGCCCCTATCCCCACCGACTGGTTTCTTTATCTTCCTTCAAATTGCTTTTTTTCTGGAAACTCTTTCCCCATTGTCAGATAGGAAGGTTGCACAGAATCTGCAAATAGAACCAGCGAGGCCCTTGCCGTCTTTTGTTTGTATCAAAGGGGAAACTGAGGCTCGGTGAAGGTGAGCTGGGTTGTGCCCAGGTGCCTGGTTGCTGTTTGGCCTCCATCCAGGCCCCACTAGGTCACTTCCAGTCTTGCCCGGTCATTTTGCTTCCTGGACTCTGGTGTCCTGGTCTGCAGAGGTGGGGCCGTCGCCCCTGCTCCTGGGCGTGCCGTGAGGACGCCCCTCCATCCCTCATCCGGGAACCCCAGAGAGATGGTCAGCATCTCAGCAGCGGGTCTGAGTTTTGTTTTATTTTGTTTTGTGCATGGGCTGGTCAGCAGGAGGAGGGAAGCGTCGTCTCCAGTCTTCTTATTGTGAAGTCCATGGGCTTTGTTTTTGTTTTTGTTTTCCCAATAGGGGAAATCCCTCCACATCTTTCCTGGCAGACAATTGAAAAGAGGAGTTAAAGATAATAGCGAGAAAGAGCTGGCACATTTTAGCCGTGAGCTCCCAGGCAGGTTTCAGAAGTCTTTGTTCTCCAGGATTTTCATTTGTGAAATCACATGGTTGGAAGTAAGATGAAACCAAGGCATGGAAGTTTTGAGCAGGACGTCTACCTAGAGCGACCATTTGGAGCTACTTCTGGGCTGTGAGGCCAAAAGGCACCTTGAGCCCCAAGGGAGAGCCCCCCTTAGGGTTGGGCATGAGGGCAAATGTGTTCCTTCCTTCTCTGGCATCTGCTGAAGCCACCCGGGGGTCAGCCAGGTATTGGGATGGCGCTGCTGCCTCTGAGGGCCTGGCCTTGCAGGTGGTGGTGGCTGCGTGCCGGGCGGCAGGCATCGGGCGGGTCAGGAAGTGTGTCAGGCCGCCTGGCTGCTGGCAGGTGCTCCTGACTTGGGGTCAGATGGTACCGACTGTGCATCAGCCAGCGGCGCCGACTCCCTCGCGGCCGCCATCTTCCTGAGCCCGTCCTCTTGAAAATGAGCATGCCCGGATGGGGGGGCAGCTGTGCCTCCCGGTGACATGACCAACCCCAGAGGCAGCTGCTGGGCTCAGAGACCGGCCGCTCTCAGGCGCCGGAGCATTGCAGCTCGGCCAGGACTTGGTGTTGGGTCGCGGAAGGATGGCCGCTGGCTCTTTGTTCTGGCCTGGCTGTGCTACTTCAGTCTTTTGACCTCAGCAACCCCAGGCCTGTTTCCCCAACCTGAAAAACCTGGTTTGTCGGGAGGGAGGGAGTTGTTCAGTAAAGGCCTCTTCTGGGCAGCGTTTCACAGGGATCTGCTCCCTGGGCCCGTGGCTCCCATCACCTTGACTCCATGGGGTGTCTTCTGTCTCCTGGGAGGTGTGGACTCGGGGCAGAGGCACAGATGGGGCCCGCCCTGGGGGAGCCCTGGGGTCTCAGCTCTTCCCAGCTGTGTCCCCTACGAAGGTGAGGTCCCATCCTGCCCCGTGCAGGGCATGGGCACCGGGTGGGGCAGTGGGTTCAGCACCTGAACTTGTTCTTTTTCTCTGTGCCCCCACAATGCAGCTGAACCTCAGCCGGCCGATCGAGGAACAGGGCCCCCTGGACGTCATCATCCACAAGCTGACCGATGTCATCCTCGAAGCGGACCAGAATGACAGCCAGTCCCTGGAGCTGGTGCACAGGTTCCAGGTGAGTGACGGGGCGGCTCTGTGTGTGTCTGAAGCTGCGGCGGCTGCCTTGCTGCGTGCCCCGCGGAAGTGGCTCTGCCATTGACAAGGCATGGCTGGTGCATCCCTGCCAGAGCTCATCCCCTGGGTAAACTGCGATTGATCTGTGGTGGGCACCCCCTCTGCCTGCATAGACGTGATTCACTGCCAGCTCAGGGGCCCCCTCGTTGGCCGTCACTCGCATTACGGCCAGAGGCAGAGAACATGACATAAGGGTGGACCCTTCTCACCACCCTTGAAGAAAGAGCCCCCAAAGTCCTTGGAACTGGAACCGCTGGCCTGTCCCCGAGTCCTGCCGTGGTGGAGAACCTTCCCTGTGCTCACGACCTTGACCCTCATGTGCTCATCTCTGGGCCCAGCTTGAGATGCCCCTTTGGGTCTCATCTGTCCCCTCGTCCCTGCCCTGCTTCCCCTGCAGCCCCCTGCTTCAACCTCACGGCGACCTGTCCACCCGCTTGGGAGGCCACTGACGTGGCCTGTGTTGTCTCTGTTGTGGACGAGAGCGCGATTCGTTCCTCTGAAGGTGGCTCAGGGCGTGGAACGTCGAGTCATATTATGGGCGGAAATGTGGCCGCTTTGGAGCCTCCTGGTGGGAGGCACTTGAGCCGGCCTCCACCCTGGGATGGTGATGTTTGGGGGGTCAGCATCCCGTCCCCCCTTTTCAGAGCACAGGGGCTCTCTTTCCCCCTGTCAGCCAGTAGCCCCCTGCTCACGGCATTCTCTCCCCCGTGTGTCAGGGTCACTCCCTCAGCCTCCCTCCCACGCCGCCGCCTCAGTTTCCCATCTCCTGTGGGCATGCACGGTCACCTGCTTGCTGCAGTGTCTGCTCTCGGGGGACGGGAGGCTACAGCAAGGCGCGTCCAGGCTCTTCCAGGATCTGGTCCGTGAGCCTCAGTTTCCTTCTTGTGAGTGAGTCCAGGAAATCTCAACAGTGTGGGGAGGTGGAGGGACACGGGGTGGTGGGGGTGCACTGTGTGACTCCCTGAGCCCTGATGTCCTCTTCTGTGACACGGGGGTACTCATAGCTTCTGCCCCCTCAGGCGGGCAGGTTGCGGGAGGGGTCCATGTGTAGGAGCTGGTGCCCTGGGCTTGCTGAGCTCTCAGAGCTCCCGCCACTAGGACTCCTGGGATGGCCACCACTGTCCACCTAGCAGAGACCACAGCCCTGGCCAGCCCAGGGGCCTGGAAATTACAGACCCCTGCCCCCCAAAACACACAACCCCAGGCAGGATATGGCTGAGCAGCAAAGGAGAACCTCATCCCCGGTGTTCCTGTTCCTGATAGAGATGATGGTGACAGAGAGAGCACGTCCGGGGACCTGTGGCTCGCGGGTTTCAGCCACAAGGTGCCTTTCCCAGGAAGGGTCTTGGCTGGGACCCTGCGTTCTGTCCCCCCAGAGCTCACACACTCAGTGGCCCTCATGACCAAGGTGACCTCTGGATGACCTTCCAGCCCTGGTGTTCCTGGGATAGTTTTTCGTTGCAGTCTGTGCTCTAGCGGGAGGCCGGATATCTGATAAGGGCAGGACGTTTCCTCCTTTGTGAAGAGAACAATCCTTTGGGGAAAAGGGTGACAGACTTTGCTTTGCAGAGGCCCCAGGAAGAGAGGAGACAGGCCGGTGGTGGGGAAGGACCGGGAGACCTGCGCAGCAGCACCCAGGCCGCCTCCAGCCGGCGGGCACGGGACTGGCAGGCACGGGGCTGCCGGCCCCGACCTGGTCTCTCCCCGCTCACCTGCGAGACTCAAGTTCAGGTCCAGATGAGTCAGACAGACGTGTGGCCCTGATCTTGCCTGTTTTCAGAATCCTGGGTTAATAGTTGTTCGAGGGCATTGACAGACGGGGCCTTGGCTTGGGTGGGAGAGGCACAAGGATGATGGGCCCAGAGGGAACCTGCCCCTCTCAGAGGGACCCGTGACCAGGGCCAGCGCTGGCCAAGCCGGCTTTTCTACATTTCGATGTGAGCAGGGACAATTAGATGCTTTGCGTCAGGAGGAGCGCAGCCCCCACGGGCCTTCCCCAAAGTGGTGTTCAGGTCCCTGGGGGAAGTGGTTCGGGCTGCGCGGGTCAAGGAAGATGGGATTCTGAGAGGTTCTGGCAGCCTTAAAGCCTTCCACCCACGCCTCCCCCCGGCTGCAAAGACGTCTGGGAGCTGAGCGCTGTTTGCTTTTCTGGCTGCCCTGGTGGACAGGCTGGAGGGTGTGGGCCTGGGGCTTATTGCAGAGCTCCAAAGCTGTTGTCATAGAAACATCTCCCCCAGCGGTTTTTTTTTTTTTTTTTAATACTGGCCTCCAGAGAGTTTGGCTGGAGAATCATTGGGATGGTTCAGTTGTTTGTTGGTGCCAGGTTCCCGTGCAACCAGCAGCCCGGAGCAGGGAAACTGAGGCAAGGAGCAGTTATGTCACCCGCTCAGCCCCAGCTGTCAGAGAGCGCACCTGGGCAAAGGTCCCTCGGGGGCCCTGCCCACGTGGGTGAGTGGGGCTGCTGCTGGCACGGTGGGAGGGTCCCTGTCCTGTTGTTCAGGGGTCTCGAGCTGCTTCCTCGGGAGCAACAAGACCCTTCTCACGATGGCATCCAGACCCCCCAGGGGCGGAGGGTGGTCCTCTTTCTGCTGCCCCTGCCAGCCCCAGGATCGCCCAGAAGGCTTGTGACTGTGTTCGGGGGCATGTGGCGTTTTCCCTGCAGCTCCAAGATGGAGGTTTGAATCTGAACTGTCACCCCACCCGCCTCCCCCAGCCCATTGTGACTGGCTGGAAGGACATTAATTGTCCCCCTCGTGGTCACTGGCTCCCAGTTTGAGCTCAGAAACAGCTTCCTGCTCTGTGGCACTTTCTGCTATGCACTGTCTACGTGGACTCCCAGCTGCGGGGGCAGAGCCGTGCGGAAACCAGGCGCTGCCCTCACAGCCCCAGAGTGATCCAGAGTGATGAGTTAGGCCGGACTCTGGACCTCTCACTGCATGTCCCAGCTTAATCTGAGCCACACCCTCTCCTTGTCATAACAAAGACTCATCTCCAGGTGAGGACCCATTAAGCCTGCTCAGTCTGGCAGCTGCCTCCCTCCTTGGCTGCTTCTTGCCCCATCTGCCCCTTCCTTACCTCACTGGCCCCCGCCCCCCAAAGCAGCTGCTCAGGCTTTGAGTGTGCCCACTTCAGTGTCTTTGTACAAGCTGTCCCCATGCTTGGAATTCCGTCCCCACCCTTGGCTCTCAGTCCAGATGTGTCTTTCTCAGGGATATTCCCTGAAGGGACAGGACATGTCCCCCATCTAGTGCTCATAATCCTGTGTTTTTCCTTCACTCCACTTGTGGGGTTTGGCTCTACAGTGGGCAGGGCTGTCAGCCTCACGCTCTCCATTGCTGCACGCGGTGCCTGGTGCAGAGGACTCGTGCCTGTGTGCTTGTGAAGCGGAGGAACGTCTTGCTGGCCTCGTGCAGGGTGCCCTGCTGGGTCAGCGGAGGGAGTGAGCAGCTCCAGTGGGCAGTGGGCACAGGACACGAGGAGGGAGCGACCAGGAGGGTTCGTGGGCAGGTAGCACGGCCTGTGGGTGCACATGGAAAGCCTCCAGGCTTTGGGAATAGTTGGAGGCTGGAGAAGGGGGCTCTTTCCTGCCAGGCCGTGGAGCTTGGACTTCATCCTAGGCCAGGGGTGAGGAATCATAAGATAAGGCCCTGCTGGAGGCGGGGGGGGGGGGGGGGGGAGAGTTATCAGTGCAAGATGAACTCTGAGCAGGGAGGGCACCAGAATGTCTGGGACTTGGAGGTTTCTGACATGAAGTGAGTGCTCATGGAGGTTCCTTGGGGCCCCATCCTCACCCCGGTGCCCCAGTGACAGGACCACACCCCATTCACCTCTCAGGTGCCTGTCCGCTGCGCATAGGAAAGGAGCTAGGATGTGAACTCTGTCTCCATTGTGAGTGCAGAGCACATACCTTACCCAGGGGTCCTTTACCAGTGTTCCTGAAAGGAGACTGTGTCGAATCGACCTTCAGCAGCTCGCCTCCCGCCCTCCACGCAGTTAATCGTGACACAACTCATAGACCGCGTGGTTCGCTGATTTTAGTGCTTTGTCGTGTACTTACAGAGGCCTGTAACCACATTCAAGTTTAGGACAGTTTCTTCGCCCCCACCCTGTCCTGAGCACCCACCATTTTCGTCTCTGTGGGGTTCCCTGTTCAGGGCTTCATGTGAATGAGATCTGGTAATAGGCGATCTTCGCGTCTGCCTTCTTCCCGCTAGCGTGTTTTCCAGCTTTGTGTTGCGGTGTGAATTGGGGCTTCATTCCTTTTTATGGCTGCGTAGTATTCTACTGTAGGCATGGACTGCATGGAGGGTGTCCTCAGCACCAGCTGATGGACCTTTGGCTTGTTCTGGCCTTTGGCCATTGTAAATGGTGCTGCTCGACACTCGCCTGTGTGCTGTTGTGTCCACTCGTGTTTTCATTTCCCCTGGTTGTGCACCTGAAGTGGATTGTTTGGTCCGTGGTTGGTGGAAGACCCTTAGGCTGTTCTCCCTGGTGGCTGCATCATTTCCCATGCCCACCTGCAGCGCATAAAGGCTCCCGTCTCTCCTCATGCTCGCTGAAGCTGACTGACTGATCTTAGCCATCCTGGCGGGTGCAGAAGGGCTCCTTGTGGTTTTGATTGGTTTCCCCGGCAGCTCACCATGTCAGGCCTCTTCCTGTGCCTAGTGTGCGCTTGCGCGTAGTCAAGGAAGGAGCCTACCTTTTAGTTCATGTGCAGTGTCTGGAGCCCGCAGACGTGCCTTTGGACTCCCGAGCCCCAGCGCAGAGTGGTCAGGAGTGCCATGCTGGAGCCCGGGCCTGGCTTCAGAGCTGTCCGCCACTTCTTCCTGCTAGCCTCGGGCTTGCCTTCTGTCTTCCCTGCAGGTCAGGCCCCTCATCTACAACCCCAGGACGCCTTAGAGTCTCGCTCTGTGCGGGCCCCAGAGTATGTTAGCACATGGGGAGCATTGCACCCAGGCGTGATGACCTTGGGTTGCAAGGTAGCCTCTGCTGGGGACTGGACAGGGGGTGCGGGGCCAGGGGCGGGCAGGACCTGCGTGGGGCCCTAGCCGTATGGCTGTGGAGCATCCCTTGGCAGGGTGGCTCTCAAGGCCCACCCTGCCCGGTCTGTTGGGGTCCATGTGTGCGGTGGTTCTGGGGGTTGCTTATAGCTCTGTAGTGCATCGGGGACCCAGGTGACGGGGCTGCTGCTGGCAGGTGATCGAGAGGCAGGTGCGCTCCGGAGGCCCGCCTGGCTCACGGTCTCTACCCCAGGGGCCTCACCAATCTTCCAGCCATGACTTTGGAGGGTGGGGGCAGGAACCACCTGCAGACCAGGGAGCTGAATCTGGTGAGCCGTGACGCAGCCTCATCGTGCCCTGCTCCTTCTTCCCGAAGAGTAAGAGGGAGTCCAGCCACATGGCAGGCTTCTTGTGAGGATGAAGCCAGTGAATGCGCTTGATGCTGCAGAACCAATGCGGGGGGCGGGGGGCGGGGGGTGAGGCCCTCAGCACACACGCAGCCCAGGCCTGGCCGGAGAGCCACTCAGTCGCGCTGGCATGCCGTCGTCGTCGTCACCGTGACAGTCCCACTTAGGCCGTCTCCGTCCACTGTCAGCCCTGATGCCCGGTGCTCAGTCACAGCTGCAGTCCTTGGATGAGGCCGTGCTTGTGAAGGTGTTTTCTAATGGGGATGTGAGCTCCATGGCAGGGGAAATGGGGGCTGATCTTAGCCTCAGAGGCAGGGCGTGGGGTGGGGGGACACGGGGGCTCTGCCTGGCTCCACCCCTCCCCAGCAGACACACTGGCCTCAGTCGCCCTGCCTGCTGCATGGGGACCTTGCAGATGAGATGACGCATTGAGAGCAGCTGTGTCCCCCCAAAGGGTGGTTGCTGGGACCAGCGGCCATCACCTCTGGGACCACAGCTCTGCTCTCCTCCCAGAAATGGTCCCACAGCTGCCTGCACTCCAGCGCTGTCAGCCGTAGACATAGTGGAGCAGCTGCCTGCGCCTGCTCGGGCTGGGCACTGCCCACTCTGGGGAGGGCGTGGAAGTAGAAGAGAAAGCGTTCTTGTTGCTCTGGGTCTGCTCATCTGATTTAGTTTCTGTGCATCTGGGGGCCTGAGCTTGGTGGTGTGTGGGCTTCCTGGCTGGCGGGTCATAACAGGGGGCCTGGGTGCCCACAAAGGGTTTGGGTGTCGTCAGGGGCCTCAGGGGTGGCCCCTGCTCCGCAGGCACCTCCCAGTGGGCCCTCTCTGCTTGGGGTACTCCACCTCGCCTGGCTTATTTGCTCCTTCCATCAATTCCTGGGGAGATGGAATCACTTCCCCACTTTTGGTGGAGGTAACCGAGGCCCAAGAAGTTCGGTTGTTGCCTGGGGACCGTTAGTCTGTGGCAGAGCTGGGATCCAGAGTGTGCCCTTGCTGACGCGAGGCGGGAGACAGCAGCTCGTGGTCCTCAGGGTGAGGGGGCATGTGAGGGCCAGTGAGTCAGGGTCAACTGAGGAAGGAGTCACCGACCGGGATTGCCTCTGGCCCGGCTGGTGCCACATGATGATCAAGCATTGGTCAAGGGAGGCAGGACAGAGCGTATCTGGTGGCCCTGACCCCAGAGACTGATCCTGTCCTGGGGTGACTGGGAGGTCAGCCCTCTCCGACTGCTCCCGGGGTGCATCGGGGCCACACAATCTGCCCATTGTGCTCCAGGCCGGGCCAGGCGGGCAGTGGCTGTGAATCGCTCTTTCTGTGCTGGGGAGGCTGGTGCCATGTGGTGTCATTAGCCATCTGCAGGGCTCTTCCCATGTGGACAGGAAGGCCGACCCCCCAGCTGACCCACGACTTTTTGACCCTGTTAGTAGCCCTGAGCAGAGCTGGACTTGGTACGGTGCTGGGCGGTGCCGTGGGTGGCAACGGCTGCCGGAAGCCTGAGCTGCAACCCGGCTCGCTGGCCGGCCGCGTCCCGGTGTGCAGCGCGGGCTGGGAGGCGCATGGGCCGGTGGAAATGTTACCCTTTGTTGGTAACTTCTCCCCAGAGGTGTGGAAGGAGCTTGCGTGCACATTACTTTGGGTTGCTTGGTTCAACGCTGTTGACATGTTGGGCCAGATAATTCTGTCTATGTGTGGGGGGGCGGGGTGCAGACCTGTGGGTTGTAGGGTGTCTGGCAGAACCTTGGCCTCAACCCAGTGGGTGCCAGTAGCACTGCCCCCTCCCCCCATGTGGTCCCAGGCGTCGCTGAGTGTTTGGTGGTGGAGGGGGCAGTAAGTTAACCCCAGTCGAGATGCCTTGCCTTTCTCCGCACTTCAGTGGGTCAGTGTGGGCACCTGCGTTCTGGCTGTGAGAACGTGTGCACACCTGGCGAGGCAGGCGGGTGCCTCCTCGGGGAGGCTTCAGCTTGTTCTGGGAACCCAGTGAGACTCTGGCTGAGGGACTGTGGGTGGGGTTGGGGTGGGTGCGGCTTGGAACCTGGGACGCTGCCCCAGGGAAGGTGCCCACTGGCTCCCCCGAGTCTGTGCTTGGAGAAGGGGTTGGCATTCTGCTCAAAGAAGCGTCTTCTGGCCTCCCTGAGTGCTCCTGGGGTGTAGTCACTAGCTTAGGAGGGAGGGAGCTGCTGGTTAGGGAGTGACAGCACTTTGTGAGCTGTCAGTGTGACCGCTGAGACCCCCTCCAGTTCCCACAGGGGTCGCTGAGTACATGCCAGCCCGTCCCCTCCCCCGCGTACTTTGGAGTAATGAGACGCCTTCCCCTTGCCAGCCCCCACCCTGCAGATTCTTGCCTGCTCCTGAGGCTGTGTGTGTGGCCTCCTCCTCTCTTTGCCCTGAAGACCTTGGTTGTACCATGGCGCTGTGACAGGGCAGGTGACATGCGTCAGGTGGGCAGCCTGTGCTGGCAGCTTGCCAGTCTCCATGAGATAGAGAATGCATCTTAGTTTGGTGCTGAAATCTGGGAGCAGAAAAGGAGCCATTGTTTTCAGCAGGGCCTTGGGAAAGAGCAGGAGGTATTTGCTGTCTCCAAAGAATAAAGTGTTGAGCTTCCTTCCAGACCTCTGTTCCACAGCATTCCGGGTTGTGCTTTGGCTGGAGGTACATTTTTCACTGTTGCCAACTCTCTGAGTGGTGGTTTCTCCCTATAGGGACCCCAGTTTCTCCCTGTTGTGCTCACTGCTGCGGGGGTGGGGGCTGATGAAGTTTGTGGGTAGCTTCCACCTTGGGGATGATGGTGCCTGTGGCTTCACCCGGGGTGACCGTGCAGTCAGACCTCCAGAGAATTGCTGTTTTTCTGGGTGCTCAGACCCACTCCACCCTCCACGGCTCTCTTAGCAGGCCCCTGCTTGGAAAGGGCTTCCCTCCATCCGTGGGTGGTGCGGGTTGCAGGGTGCATTCTGGAGGCTGGGGCCCGGGTGGTCCCACCTCGTCCTTTCTGAGCCCTCGTGTAACTGTCACCAGCAGGGGTGGCGGGGGTGGGGATTGTTGCTGGTTTTCTGGGCCAAGGGCACTTCCTCTGCCTCCGTGGGTGCCGGTATCTCTCCCACCCCAGCCCAGTCCGGGACCCGAACATCTCCCATCTGCTCCGGAGTGTGATTCGGGCAGATCCTGCGGCAGTGGCTGCGCCGTCTCTGCTCGGTGCTCCCCTGGGACTGACCCACTTCAGCCGGAGGTAACGCGAGCCTGTGGCATGAGCTCGAGCATGGTCTCCACCTGCTGCCCAGTCGGCTGGATCCTTCCTGTCTTGGGGCGGTGGGGGGCGGCGGCCTTCGCAGGGGCGTCCTGTGTATGGGAACAACGGTGGCCTTCCCCCCTCCGCCCCGACACGAAGCCATTGTTTAGATTTTTGGTGATGATTTCTCACCAGGCCTCACTCTTTGAGGGCCACTTGGCATCTGTTTCATGGCCTCAGCAGCCTCCGCTTAGCCAGTTGTCTGCTGGTGGACACCTGGGACAGTCTGCTTGTGAGCGCGAACTGTCAGCGGTGATTGAATATCGTTGGACAGAGAGCTCTGTGCCCACGTGGGGAGTTCCGCGGGATAAATGCCCTGAAGAGAAGTGTGCTGACTCGGGGCATTCTGCATTTTGGCCATTCCCCAATTTCTTTCATTAAAGGCTGTACCAGTCACACCCCCACCCACCAAGTTGGTCCGTGTTCCACCACTTTTGGAGGTGTTGCTAGTCAGTTTAATTTGGCACAGAGTCAGGGAGTGTGGGAAGAGCCAGATTGTGCCAATCCCTTCCTCACCCTACTGTTTCAGCCCCTGGGCACCCAGGCCTCTGGGCAGAGCAGCGTGTGCCAGGCTCACATGCCCGTCTGGACCTTGGCCCCGGGTGATCTGCTCCTCTCCCGTGCATGTCATCCTCGCCTTTCTCCCTGCACTGATGCCGTCAGGGGCTGAGCCCTCCAGCCTGGCTCGTGGATTCAAATAATGGGTCTGAAGAACAAATTGGCCAAGGGGCAAATTATACTGTAATTTCCTCTCCCCAGCTCTGCCAAGTCAAAGAGATGAGATGGTGCCAAAGGTCAGGTGGCATCTCGGTCCTTCCGCAGCCACAAAGTCCAGGGCCTCCCGAAGGCCAGCACTGTGTGGGACGCGTGGCCCAGGCCTCGTCCCGGGCGCACCGCGAGCCTTGTCACTGCGGCACTCGGGGCCGGGTTGCTGCCCAGCTCAGGACCCTGTTGCTTTAGGAGCAAGTCCAGGCTCCTTGGCTGGTCTCTCTCCAGCTGTCCATCCTGCCCTCTGCCTAACCTCCCCTGTGGCGTCTGCCCCGCCTCGCTGGCTCTCTACCCCACGCTGTTGCTTTTGTTGTTCCTTCCACTTGGGGTGCTTTTTCTCCCCACGGCCCGTGCCTGTGACCTTTGTGGCTCATCCTCACTGGCCTCCAAGACCCCTCTCTCCTCTACCTTTCCCACCCTCCCCCTGTGCATCCCCATAGGACAACACTTCCCCGTTTTCTTACCATCCACGCCCCACGTCTTTCCCCGATGAGGAGTCCCCGGTGAGCGTGGGCAGCATTTGGCTTCTCTCGAGCTGAAGAGGTGACTCCCCCCAACACACACATGCACAGACAGCCTCCCAACACACACACGCTCACACACCCCCGCGGGGGCTCTCACTCTTCCTGGGCTCATGCTGTCTGAGAGGCCTCAGGCTGAGCGCTCAGACGCTAGTGATCTCTCTGGAATACAAATGAGGGTTGATTAAGACCCAGGTTTCAGCTGAGGGGGGAACTTAGCTCTCCCAAGGAGCCATTGCAGGGAAGTTGTTACCCACCAGCAGGTTGTTACCTGCCCGAGCGGGTGAACGGGCGTCTGTCCTGACACAGAGCGCTGTCCGTCTGTCCCTCACCTGCCTTCCTGCTCACTCTCCCCCCAGGTGATGGGCAGGTTTCATTGTCCTGCAAGATGAGCTTGGCCGCCACAGTGGCTCCCCGGTGTGGACGTGGTGGGTTATTCTGATGCTCGTTTTATAGATGAGAAAATGGACGTAAAGTAGCTTCAGTGACTGTCAGAGGACGCATGATGTTGGTGGCAGTTCTAGGATTTGACCCACATTTCTTGACTCTCCCTTTGCCTTAACTTTCGCAATGCTGGAGGCTCTCGTACTGGGCTTGGGACTCGCCTGGTGTGGCTGGGCTGGAAGGGGCGACCTGCAGGTGACTAGAAAGCAGCAGTTGCTGCTGACCGTCTAGGCCTGGGGCACAGTCGACCACTGTACAATCCGTGGTCGACTCTGAGACCTGCACCCGCGAGGCTGCCCTTGGTGTCTACTGGATGCCGATGCGGCCTCAGTTGACTCCTGGGAGCCTGCCTACACCCAAGCTACACGAATCTCCCCCACAGTCCTATGCCAGTCCTAGCGACCCTTCAGACCCTCAGCCTGTTCTTGGAGAGCAGCATTTAGCTAGGGTTGGCTGCCGAGCATGTCCTGTTAGCTCACGGTACCTGGGCCTACTATGGATTCCGAGGACAATGGAGCGTGTGGTCATCTCTAAGCTGTAGGAAAAGCCGGGTATTCTGGGTGGTGCCTGGGGAGCCTGTGGCCCTGACCGTGGTTATTTCATGTCCATCCGCAGTGGATTTCAAGGCAGCAGTAGTCCTCCCAAAGGCCTCTGCTCACTGTGGCCCACTGCCTTACCCTCAAGTGGAGCTGACCCCCAGGGACGGGTTCTGCTTTCTTGGAGGCAATATGTGTCTCCAAGGGTGTGATTATGCGTGACACCCGGTCTTCTGTTGGCCTCCCTCTGTGGGACTCCTTACTTGAGGCGCTCTTGTGCCTCCAGCAAAGGCCTGCTCGGGGGCTGCCGAGGGCCCTGCACGTGACCTCACAGATGCCGAGGTGGACCCTGGCATCGGTCATGTCCTTTGTTTGCTCAGAGTTGGGCTCAGATGCAGAAATGCAGGGCCAGGGTTGTGTGTGTGTGTGTGTGTGTGTGTGTGTGTGTTGGGGGGGGCGTTGGAGAAGAGTGAACCAGGGTGTGGGGTGGGGAGGAGCAGATGGGCCTGAAGTCTCGGCTCTGCCACCTGACTGTGTGACCTTGGGCTAGTTTGCTCCTCTTTTTGAAGGGACTGGCTGAACTGGGGGACCCTGGGGTCTTGCCAGGTCTGACCATCTGTGACTGCGACCTGGGAAAGGGCATTGCAGACCCTCCCTGCCTCTCTTTCCTGGGGGCTTTGCCTTGTGCCGCCTGGTCTAGGCCGGAGCCCCCAGGGGAACAGGCGAGGTTTGCGGAACCTGAGAAGGGTGTACTTTTCTCTTTTTAATATAAATTTTAAAAGAATGCCCCTGCAGAGCCTTGGCCCTGGCAGGAATCGAGGTCCTTTTCATTTAGCCAGGTGTTCCTTCGGTGCCTGGAGCCACACGGGCCCTGGAGACACAGAGGGCCCTGGAGCCACACGGCCTGGGGGCAGGTCCCATCTTGGCCGCCCTTAACTGCAGGAGTGTGGGCAAGGCTCGGGGGTATTCCGAGTCTCAGTGTCCCTAGTATCTGTCCCCTGGGACCTACTGCGTAGTGTTACTGAGGAATAAACATGTCAGTTCCTATAAACTATGTAATATTGTACTGTACTTGGTGAGTGTTTGGGAAAAATTAGCTGCTGTCATCGCCATTATTGTAATTATTAATAGTAACAGCATCCTAGAATCTTGCCAGGACCCCCATCATGGTATCAGGACCTTAGGAATTAGAAGCTTCCTGGCTTCTGCCTACCACTTGGGGTAGAAGGAGTGAATTTAAAGGCCAGCCTTTGTGCCTCAGCTGGAAGGCCTGGCTTGGGCCAGGTTCTCAGGAAGAGCAGGGGTGAGATTCTGGTGAGTAAGCCAAGGTCACCTCCTTTTCCATCGAGGCCCCTGGGAGTGATGTTCACGGCCGCAGAAGCCACTGCAGTTCTTGCCCAGCACTTGCTGGGTGGCTGAGTGTTACCTGGAGCACGCACAGCCTGACCGCTGGATCCGTGGCCTCACCTGAGTGCTGACACTTGTCTGCTGCAGAACCAGGTGATGGCCAGGATTCTGAGGTCCTGCTGGGGTTACCGTCCCCTGTGCTGGCTGCCTTACCCGTGCCCTCGGCTGGGGTGGGCAGGTGGGGCAGACATGATGGAGTTGTGCCCCATTTTCCATCCTCAGTTTACTCCGCCTAGCAGGCCACACTGTGGGCGGCACTGGCACTAACTAGGACCTTGCTGTCTAGTCGGTTCTTGCTCGCTTTCTTTTTAATCGAGATGGAACACACACATAGGAGAGCGTCCATGTGCAATGTGCTGAATTTTCACAAACCAGAGACCCCATGTCCTCAGTGCTCCATTGAGCGGCAGGCAGTGCTGCTCCCCAGAGGTTACTCACAGGCTCCCTGCCCTGCCTTTCCCCGCCCCACCCCACCCCACCACTTCCTGCCCTTCCTCCCACTGGGCACTGCCTGGCACCCTGCCCGCCCCATGCCTCTTTTTCTTTTTTCTTCCTCTCTCAGCAGCCCCGACCTCCCCAGCATCTGTACCTCCTTCCTAAGCATAAGCACATGCCCAGCGACCTCAGTGGGCTCTGCGTTCCTTTCCAATGCTGCATGACAAGCCACCACAAACGTAGCAACTTAAAAGGACGTAGTTTGCCATCCTATCCGCCAGACGTAGCCTAGCAGGGCTTTCTGCTTCACAGACCTCCAGCCGCAGCCAGGTCCTGGCCAGAGCTGTGGTCTCATCAGAGGTGTGACTGGGGAAGGCTCTGTGTCCCTCGGGTGGCAGCAGAATCCACGCCCTTATTGCTGTAGTGACGGGTTTCATTTTTCTTGCTGGAGGCTTCCCAGCATGGCTGCCTCCCTGGCAGGAGACTCTGCTCCTTCTGCGGAGGCCTGGGCCACTCCCATCTTCTCAGCCTCGGGCCCAGGTCCTCGCTCCTGTTCTAGGCCCGCCCGTGGACTGGTGCACAGTTGCAGACGGAGGCTGGCGCCGGTCTCAGGGTCACAAGTGGGGAAGGCGGGATTTGACCCAGGTCTGCTGGCCTCCAGCTGCTTGTCACCTCCACACAGCGGGCCCTCTTTATAGGGGAGAAAGCCGAGGCCAGCGGGGAGAAGGGGCTTCCAGCTTGTGTGTGCTGCCCCTTCCTCCGGGCCAGCTCCTCCTCCCCCAGGGCGTTCCATGGCTCCTCGCTCCTCGGCCTTCAGACCTGGCACAGCAGTTAGAGGGCGGTGCAGAGGGGGCTCTCAGCACACAGCACAGGGGGCAGCTTCGAAGCCTGCAAGGGAGGGAGCGGGAGGCCGCAGGGGAGCATGTGAGAGGGGAGCCCATCCGGTCCTCACCCAGCGCCCCAGCTCTGAGCTGGGCGTCCTCAACTCACAAAAGGCCCCAATGTTGATCTCCACTTCATTATGCTTTTCCTGCCTGCGTTTTTGGCGTTGCAGCCAAGAAACCACTGTGTGATCCAAGGTCGTGTAGATTTATGCCAGGATTTTCTTCTAAGGGTTTTATAGTTTTCTCTCTGACCTCACAGGGCTTTTATATGCAAAGAAATGGCACCTGAAACCCGCCTTATGCAGTGAGTCCCGGGCAAGGGGCAGTTGCTGTCATTTTGGAATGTTATCAATCGCGATTATTTTGATTACCCTCTTCACCATAATTTACTATTCCCTGGTGTTTCCCATCTGGGTTGCTGCTGCTTGCTCCTTCCTGAAAGATGGTGTTGGGGTTTAAATTCATTTTTGGCGCAACTGGGGGTCTGCCAGGCTGTAAAAAGGCAGGACCTGGTTACTCTCCTGTCCCCCCAGTTTCCCCCAAAACTTTTTGTTATGAAAAAGTTAAACATGCTTGAGAATGCTGCAGTGCCCTTCCGCGGCCCCACCAGCAACTTCACCAAGCAGCTCACAACTCCTCTCATTTCACCCAGGCCTCAGCTGTTCACCCCTCTGCACCTGGTTATAGTGAAGCAAACCCTGGACATACTTATCTATAAATCACCACTTTACAAAGGGACCCGCGGTGGCTGGGGGGGTGACTAGGGGCCTCATTACCTCTTGAGAGTCCAGGGTGGGTGCTATGAGAGGGCGCCTCCCCTGCTTCCCTGCAGGAGCAGGCCGGTGGATGGTCTTGGGCACAGGGGCTCTGTCAGGGCCTGTGCCATCCACGGGGCACCCCCTGGAGCCTGGGCTGCCGGGGCCTGTGTCCTGCTTGGGCCGGCCAGGAGGAGCTTGGAGACCTCGGCCAGGTTTGGCCCGAGAGTCCGTGTGCTGTGGCTCCAAGATTTTTCTTTGCTTTTTATGTTTTTCAGCTCTTTTCATTTCCTCATTTCCTTGTTGCCCACCGAGCCCCCCAAGGTAGATTTTATTCAGAATGTTCGTTTTGCGCATGAGGGAGCAGGACATGGACTGGCAGAGCTCGGATTTGAACTCGAGATCTCTGCCTGCCTTTTCTGTCTGTTTCACTCCCTGCGCATGTCCTGTCTGTAAGTGGACCTGCAGAGGAAACGTATCTCTTTGTGTTCATCTGTTACGTTTGGGGTGTTCATCTCGGCCCCTCATTTGGCTCAGATGCTCGGTGGGGAAACCTCACCCCCAGCCCCACAGAGGGCCCAGGGCCTGTCTTGACATCATCCTCCCCTGGGGCCGGCGGCCATCTGGCCAGGCTCTGCCCCTTTGTCCCGTCTAACAACAGTCTGCATCCTCCCACCCTCCCCCGGCCCTGCCCCCCTGGCTCTGTGTTTCCTTCCCCCCGTTTCAGTCTGGGAAGCGGGGTTTCCCCTGGTTAATGGCCAGGGTCCCTCTCTAGGTGTTCGGCAGCAGATCCTCTAGAGGAACCGTGCTCCCCACCTGCCATGGAGATGGGCTGGGCCTTTCTCCCTCGGAGCGGTGATAAAATGGTCCAGGGCACTCGCCCTTCCAGCGATTTGTTTGGTAATTCTAAGAGACTTGTGAAAAATGCATGAGGCCTGCGGTACAATAGATAAGCTGAAAGGCTTGGAAGAAAATCCACTTGTGGGTAGCGGGGTGATTGGAAAACCTCTTTCTTTACCCTCTCTGTCCTTGTCCCCAAAGAGATCGTATTTAGGAATAATTCTCCTGTTAATACGGGGGCTTTCATCCCGGGTCAAAAGCTTGTTGGCGCCTGCTTGTCAGATATTTTCCCCTTTGGTTTCTTCTAGCGGTTTCGCTCATGGAGCTGGCTTAAATTCATGTCTTAATGACTCTGAGTTCTCTCTTGAAAGGTCACTGCCCTCCTGCATACAAGTGGAATCAGACCCGGCTTTGTGTTACTGGGCGACCAGGCGGCGCTCTGTCACGAACGGATGGGTGGTGGCAACCGGGGTGTTTTGGGGGCAAAGGAGGAGCATGTCCGTGTTTCAGGAGACTCAGCTGTTGGGGAGAGTCAGGTCGAGCCAGCCCGTCAGACATGCGTCTCTGATCTACCTCCTTTTTGAAGGGGGCATTTCCCCAGGGGCTGTCCATCCCGGTCTGGAGCAGCCCCGCACATGCGGCCATGAGTTTGGTCTCTGCAAATGCTGGTCCATGGATGAGGAAAGCAAGGTGCAGAGAAGCCCAGGGGGTTGCCCAAGGCGACACCTTGATGGGGAGCCTGCAAAGGAGAGGTGCTGGCCCTCAGGGGAGGCCGAGGCAGGAGTTCGGGCTGGGGGGATCTGGGCTGCTGCTTGACCTGAGCGCGGCTCTGGATAAACCTCCCTTAAGGACGCCTCTCAGCTTGTCCCCATGTCCCCTGTGGGTGGCAAACATGGCTCTCCCATATCAGCTGCCCATTCATTCTCCCAGGGCAGCCTCCAGTCCCTGAGCCGACTCGCTGACAGCCCTGTCTCGGGAGGAGGGAGAGGGAGGAGGGAGGAGGTTTAGGTCCAAAGAATGTGTGTCGGGAGAGAATCTCTGAGGGGTGAGAGCCCGCAGCCCCCTCGGAGCTCATGGGAGTGAGAACAAGAGCCCCCCCCCCCCCAAAGTGTGTACTGACCAGCCTTAGGGGTGGAGAACTTTTTTTAAACGTTCAGAGAAAGACACAAATGTGCCCAGAACCAGATACTCTGGCATAAAATTCAAGGGAAGCAGGTTTCGGAGAAGTAGATACAATCTCTGGCTTTTGTGTTAAGAGCTCTTAAAAATGATTAGTAGGAACCAAAATAGGCTCACTGAAAAAAAGAAAAATTCCAAGTGGAGCTTTCTTTTTGTTGATAAGATTTACTAGAAAAGAGGCATTATGGCTTTTTTCTCCCTGGCCTTTGCTGACCTCGCAGAAGATCGGGTGGGTGGGCGGGAGGGTGGCGCGGAGGGTGTGTTCAGTCCCTGGGGCCGAGGCAGCAAAGCACCAGGAGGGGTAACTTAACAACAACAGAAATTTATTCTCTCACAGTTAAGTCATGAGGCTGGAGTCTAAAGTCTAGGTGTCGTAGGGCTGGTGTCTCCCCAGGACCCTTGCGCTGTAGCTGCTTCCCTGCCGTCGCTGTCTGTCCTCTCAGGACCTCCTCGACCCTTGAAGACACCAGCTAATGGATTGGGGTCCATCCTAACCCGGAGGGACCTCATTTTGACATGAGCCCATCTGTAAAGACTGTTGCCAGGAATATAGGGGAACCAAGTAAGGGATCGGGGTGGGGGGGGATATAATAATAAAAAACAACGAAATTAACAGGCAACTATAAATCAGAGACACTTTGCGGGGGTGGAACAGGAGAAGTTCAAAACAGGGGCTGGAAGAGCACAAGGGACTATAGTGATGGTGCAGGGATGACTTGGCGGTGAAAATTCTAGGGGGATTACACCTGAGAGGAGAAAGCACACACTGTACAAAAATGAGCAATGATGTAAATATATATAAATAAATTATATTGAGGGGAAAAAAAAGACTGTTGTCAGGTTTCCTCTGGGGATGGAGTGTTCCAGGCCCTCCCGCTGGTCCCAACTCAGCTAGAATTGCTGGCCTGGTTTAGTCAGCAGAAAGATTCTTAGAATCTTTCAACTCTAACATATCACTCTATTATAGTCTTTCTAATTTTTGGTATAATATTGCTTTAATAATAACAAAAGAAGTTATATAAAATATGGAAGTCCTGATTCTGCTACTGTGAAATTCTCAATTTTTACAGTTAGTGTGATGACCCCTGCAGTCTTGCATCCCCCCTCGGTTGCTTTACCTGCAGAGCTGCTTGGGCCTGGGTCGAGGGTCGTAAATACAGACACCAGGGCCCAGCAGTGAGCGATAACAAGGGCTCCTCAGCCCTGCTCAGTTGCTGCCTCCCTGCCTGCTGCTCTGCCTGTGTCCGGTCCCCTGATTCAGCATTATAGGCCTCTGAGAGATACCAAAGGCTCCAGAATTCTCTTTTTGTCTGTGTGAATCAACAGTGAACCCACCCGCCTGGGTGGTGGCACAACAGCCCCTTTCCTCTTTCCTAGAAACACTTCGCTGTCCTCTGGGAGCTCTGTGGCAGGAGGCAGGTTCTTGTTCCCTGAGTGTGTTAGTGTCGTTTACCCCAGAAGAGTGTAACTTCCTCAAAGGCTGATTGTGTCACAGTTGCTCTTGCATTTTCCGTGTGCTCACCGTGGGTATTGAACGAGCTCGTGCTGCAGAGAGCACTCAGGGCCGGGCTGCCATGGGGTGGGGCCTCCCCTCGGGCCTCTGACGAGCCCTCGTCAGCACAGGGTGCTGGGCCACGCGCCTCCAGCTCACCTGACACTTGGGACAGACTGGTTTCAGGTGAGGCTTCCCCAGGTGAGGCTTCCCCAGGTGAGGCTTCCCCAGGTGAGGGTTTGGTGCTCAAATGAGCTGTCCAGAGGCAGTTGCCCTCCTTTGCTTGGTTGGACTCCATTTTGTGTTTGGCTCTGTCAGGCGCCTCCTTCCGATCCCAGGCAGCTGCTCCCAGCGGCCCAGCCTCTGCCTCCCTTCTCCTCGGCTTGGGAGGTGGTGTGCTCCGCTCACATTTCCAGCAGGTGTCCCGAGGCTGCCCGGCCTTGGACCAGCGTGGGGCACCTGTCCTCTCCTGAGGACAGGCCAGTGGTGAGAACCACCTCCCGAGACCATGTGAGGCCCACGGAGACGTGGGGGCTGAGGAAGAAGTGGGTGGACTCGGGGAGGGCCCGGGGTAACTCCGGCCTATCTCCCTCGTCTCCCCCCTAACCGGAAGGCGTGTGTTTTCTCTTCAGGAATACATTGACGCCCACCCCGAGACTATCGTCCTGGACCCCCTTCCTGCCATCAGGACCCTGCTCGACCGCTCCAAGTCCTATGAGCTCATCCGGAAGATCGAGGCCTACATGAAAGGTGGGCCCGCGTGGGGTTCGGCATCTGGGGCGGCAAGGGAGGGGCTCACAGCTGGGACAGGAGGAGGGGTCTGGTCTTCCTGAGCCCCCAACGCAGGGAGCACTTGATGTCCCTGGGAAAGGGAAGGGCCTCTCCTCTTGCTGCGGTCAGCAGGGCTGCGGAATAGAAGCGCAGGCTGCTTTAGGGACAGTTTGTTTTGTTGTCTCGGGCCCGTGGAGAGGTGGTGGAGTGTTCCCCTAACACGAGGCTGTGTGTGTGTGAAGAGCTGAGGGCCAGGCGGGCGAGTGGAGTTACGTAACCGGGCAGAGAGAGAAACAGAGAAATAAAGGCCTGCATCAGCTGCGCGGAGATATGTGCCGCGGCCGGCCTCTCGGGGTGCCTGTTGTTTTTGCAGATGGGAGCCTCCCTCTTGGCTGCGGGCGCCTCTGCTGCCAGCTGCAGCCTCTTGTCCCTGAGGACTCATCCTCCCCACCTCCCTGGGCAGGGCAGCTCCGAAGGCCTTTGCAGGGTGTTTGATTATGTGAGAAGGGCTTGAAGGGAAGATTTGTGTTGACAGTAAGGGCCTCCTTCTCTCGCCTGGGCCAGGCGTGCCCTGCTGAGGGCTCTTGTTTAATCTCAAGGACAAGGGCTCTGCCGGGACCCGGCTCCTTGAGGTCATCTTAGGAGCTGGGCAGGAGAAGAGGCTCCTGCTCCCGCCACCAGACCATGAGTGTGGCCTTAAAGGGGTGGCCTTGGGTCTTGACCTGGATGGTGACTCGGCCCCTCATGTTGTTTGTGTGCTGATGGCACCGGGGTGGCTTGGTTGCGTGGTTTGGCCCCTGGGACCAGCAGCGACCTGTCTGCAGGGCACAAGTGCGGGGTGACAAGAGCGGCATCGACTGGGTATTGCCGTCACACTTTCTCTTTACCCTCTCCCCGGCAACTCACAAAAGAGGGCACAGTTAGTGTGGGGTGCTTATGCAGCACCTGCAGAGCATGGGGAACTTGGGGAGCCTCGTGCCATCAGGGACTTCGTTGGTGGGCGGTCTGGGAAGTGAGTTAGTGGGTAAGGAGAGGAGGGTCCATCTGAGACAGATCAGCATCTGACCTGGAGGCAGGTTCTGATGGCCATTACCTGGCTCCTGTTGTAGAGTGACCCCCACCCAGCCACAAGTGTGTGTGGGGGGCCCAGAGGCCAGCCCCGAGTGGGAGAGTCAGACAGACCCCACTCTTGGGTCTGAGAAACCTCAAACCCAGCTGTCATCGGGTAGGAGCCTTCTGCTGGGGATGGGGATGGGGGTGAGGTAGTGGTGGTAGTGGGGTGTCCCCTCCAGATCCAGCAATAACATGCTGACTGAACCCTAATGGTGGGCTTGGTCCTGGGCCAGCAGAGTTGTGTATGTGGCCCTGACCGCTGCACCCTGGGTTTTGCTTATCTGTGCTGGAGCTGGGTGGTATTCTTCCAGAGGGCAGTCAGAGACGAGGACTTCCTGGAGCCTTTTCCTGCCCACCCTGGGGCTGTTGGTGCTGCGGAAGCTGCAGGGGCTGGGCCTCTGCTGGCTCCCACCTCCCGCCTCCCTTTAGGATGTTGAGAACTTTCCCTGGGGAGTGCACCCCAGTGCTCCCCTCCCCACGCCTGCTATTCCTGGAAGCAGCCCTTTAGGCATAGTATAAATGGCCATAATTACCCTTTCAGTTCTTCAGACAGTTGTAGCTGTCCCAGTGACACTGCTTTTGTAGTGGGGGGGGGGGCAGGGCTTGGTGAAACTTCTTTGTCTCCATCCCCCTGGCAGGGTGATTCCCTGTCATTAGGCACCCTGGGTGGCTGCAGAGAAGCCAGGCCCGAGGGGAGGCTGCTGATGGGAGAGACCAAGACCCAGCCCTGTAGTGGGGTGGGCCGTGGGCACAAGGAGGGCCTCCAGGAATAACAGGGGGTACACTTGGAGTTGGGGGGGTTCACGTGCTCTCATGTGCTCAGGTACTCTGTTTCCATGCAAGCATCAGCTAGGGGGCTCAGGGGAGGCCTGCTGCCTGGAGCCCCAAGCTGCCTGTCTGAATCCCTGGGCAGCCTTGGTGTTCCACATCCTCAGTTGACATCCTCAGAGCTCATTGTCTTCAAATTCAGAGCCAGCGGGAGGAACCCCTCAGATTTGGTTAGTTCAAAACTTATCGCAACAACAGAGATCTAAAATAGCAGCGGCCTAGGCGAGCTAGAGCTTCGTTTCCGTCTCCTCTGAAATCCAGAGCAAGGCCACGTGGTGCTGGTGCGCAGGGACCCAAGCTCTTCAGGATCCTCGTTTTTCTGTTTTGCCCCCATACCTGTGGCCCTCCTGGTCCAAGGTGGTGGCCGGAGCTCCAGCCATCACATCCAAGCTCTAAACATTGGAAGGAAGCAGCCCTAGTGTCTTTAAGGGAAGATTCTGGAAGCTACCATGTAATGATCTGTTCTCAAGGAGCCAGGACTTAGTCACCTCCCGGGCTGCAAGGGAGTCAGAACGTGGTCTCTCTTCTGGGCAGCATGTGCCCTGCTAACTTTTGGGGAGGTTTATCACCATGGCAGGAGGGAGAGAATGAGTTTTGGGGGACAATTGGTTGTTTGCCCCCACACCTTCTGAGAAATGTATTTCTGTCTGGGAAATCTGTGGGTGAAAGACACTTGGACCGACTGTTCCCTTTAGGCCGGCCAGAGGTGTGGCCCCAGCTGTGCACTAAGCAGCGAGTCCCTTCCACAAGCAACTCACAACAGCGTGCGGTTGGTAGGCTTGCTGAGCAGCCCCCCACAGCGCCGGTGACTATGGGTGGGGTGGCACCCACACCCTAAGGCAGAGGTGCGGCGGGCAGTGAACTTGGGCCCAAGCCAAGCGTGGTGCTCAGAAGCCTCCCAGAGGAGAAGCACGGCCTGGTGCAGGCCGAGGGGCGGGGTGGTGGCCTGTGGAGTGTCCTCTGCTGCCCCCACACGTTTGCTGGCCCTTTCTCTCCCCGGCACCCCCTTGGCTGTGCGATGCTGGGAGTTTGAGATGGAACCCCAAGACCCAGGCCGGCTGCGCCACCCCAGGCCCAGTGAGTCTCCTGAGCTGGCGGAGCCAGTGTGAGGGAGCTGGGCTGTGCCTGGTGGCATGGCCCTGGGGCAGTCCTGTGAAGGGCCTGGGCCGCGGGGGAAGGGGCTCGAGAGGCCCTTCAGAGGCGATGACACTGCAGGGGAGGGGCCTCCTGGAACCCCGCACGCAGGAGCTCTAGAGGGGACAGATGGCCGTCCCGAGGCCACCTCCTGGGGGAGGGGGCCTTCCTGCCTGTGGTTTTATGGGAATTTGATCTGCACTCGTCTTGGACGCAGTTTGAAAACTGGCCTGAAATGGAGTCTTCTAGACACCACTGTCCTCAGAGGCTTTCCTCAGAGCTCCCCACAGAACATCTGCCCACCTGGGCTGGGGTGGGCCCAGTTCGGGTCAGAGGCTGCGGAGGGCTGCGGAGGGCTGTGGTGGGCGAGGGCGCTCCCTCTGCCCCGCTCCCTGTGGCCGCTCAGCTCACTCTCCCCGCCGGGTCCACTGTCAGGACCCGGGACCGGCCGGGCGCTGCCTGAAGCTTTACTTGTGCGTGTTGGCTGATTCAGTCCTCACGATGACCCAGGAGAGGGCACTGCCCTTACCTCCACGTAGCAGCAGGGACACGGGAGGGCACAGCGTAAGTCGGCCAAGGCCACACCACACAGCTCCCGGGAGCAGAACTGGGATTTGAACCCACGCTGTCGGGCCTGCTCTTAGCCAGTAGCTGCCGAAGCCTGCTCCAGCCCCCGTGTGTGTTGCCTCCTCCACCCCCATGTCCTGAGCCTGACAGAGGGGCTCATGCTGGGCAGATGGTGGGGGGTGTCTGCTTTGTGGGGGGAGTGATCCCAGAGCCCCTGGGGCTGTGGGCACACCCCTGGCGCCCTCTGGTGTCCACTCAGACGGCAGCTGTGCCTCAGACGGTGGCGAGTCGGCCCCGGGCAGTGACTGAGTCAGAGCTGTGCCCTCCGTTCTGAGGGCCGCAGCGCTGCAGTGGAAAGGCAGGGCCTTTGGTGCTGACCAACCCAGTGACGGGGCTAATCCGTCTCGGCCCTCTGCGGCCCCCAGTCCCTGGGCCCTCTGAGTCATCTGCTCGTCCGTGACGGGTTGCCATCACCCCCACTGGGGAGATGTGGTCCCATTCGCCCCAAGTTGGTGTTCAGCATCAGACCACTCCCTCCCCTTGGTCCCACCAGGCTCCTGGGCTTTAGTTGCGGGGGCCAGTGGCAGAAGTCGGTGGTGGGAAGCAGCGCCCGGAGTCCAGGAGGTTAGTGGGGCCCAAGCAAAGGAGTTTTGAGCTCTTGATGCCCCCGCCCCACCCAATAACCCCAGGAGGTTGTAGGACTGACCCAGGGCCACTCAGTGCTTCCAATGGCCTGTCCTGTGCCCTTTCAAGGCCCGTGCCCCTGCTGTGCCCTCAGAGGCAGAGCCAGTGAGTCTGGGGTTGCCTGGACTCTCAGCCTCTCCCCACATCGAGCTGTGTGCATTTAGGCAAGTTTTTGGACTGCCCCGAGCCTCGGTTTTCCCATCTGTGACCTGGGGCATCGTGATAGCGGCCCCTTCCACCCAGGGATGTTCAAGGGTTAAATATGGTTGTGCATTTAGGGGAAGATGCTCAGTACACGCCATCCTCCTTGATGACACTGTCTTGTGGGTCAGACCAGGACACTGTGGGCCCTGGGTCCCTGACTTCTGTTTAGCACCCTTGACTCTGACCTCTGGGACCCCCAGGAGTCGCCCTCCCCCCAGGATATGCCCCTCTGTCAGCCTTCCCGGCGCCAGTCCCATGTTTGTAAATGACAGTTTGGGTGTATTTCCCCAAGCAAGGAGCGTTCAGGGTGAGCCATCGTGTGGCCTGTGCAGGGTCTTGTCATCTCTTTGTTGGCTGTCTCGGTATGTCCGCGTTACAGGTTTATTGTAAAGTGCTGGGTGGTTTCACTTACTTTTAAAGTTATTTTAGACTCAGTGGGGAAAAAAGTGCCCAAGACGGCACCCGCTCCCCGCGTCCCCTCTGCATGGCTGCCTCCGGCGGTAACTAGCGTGACCACGGCTTGTTCTCTAAACCAGGAAACTCCCAGCAGCAGCAGCAGGACTGTTAATTAATGGGCCTGCTGTCCCAGGCACTGCTACCGTTTTTCTGGCCCGGGACCAGTCTGTTTGTCTTCCACGCCGTGACCCTGGGGAAGATCCCTGATCCCTTGTGCTCTCCCCCAGCTGGGGTTTCTCCATGTTCTCCGTGATTAGGGGAAGTTGCTGCATGTGGCGGGAGTGCTGCCCCAGCCAGGCCGTCCCCTGCACGCTCCCTGCCCTTGGGGGGGCCGCGATGTGGATGCATCTCCTGCCTGGCTAACTGATCGTTGGGGCAGAGTGGGCCCCTCACGTCTTTCCACTGCGGGTTTCTGTTTTTCACTTTGTAGCTGGCGAGTATAAGGAGACAGACATCCCGTTCCTCGTCGTGCTTTTGCCTGCTCTTTTAGCGTCTGTTGATGGTTCTTGAGGACAATGGTGGCTACTGTGGTCTTTGCCAAATGGTCATTATATAGATTTTTAAAAAACGAACATGCCCCCTTCCAGCAGGCATGGTGGCAGAAAGCCACGGGAGGGCTCCAGCCCCTGCACGATCATTTGCAAGTAAAGAGAAAGGCAACGGTGAGGATTAAAGGAAAGGGGGGTTGTGTTGAAATTTTTCTTTTTTGCTGCAGGACTTCTCAGAGCCTTGAATGTGCTCAACGTGCATCTTCAGCCTCCCAGAGCAGGGGAGGGTACTGAATTTCACCCTGACAATAAAATACACCGATGTGTCCACTCCTAAGGAGAAATATTAACGAAATCATGACACTTCAGCGAGGAGACAGATATGACCCCCAATTCCCTCTGATGCGGGTGACATACTTCCCCAGCCGCCCTACAGGTTGGAACCCATCCTTCTAGACCCTTCTCCAGCAGTCGGTCACAAGTGTATCTGTATTTAAAACACAAAAAGGTCACATTCCATGTGTTCTCCTATTACCTGTTTTCCCCACTTAATATCTTGTTTCCTTCTATGTCAACCCACAAAGGGGAGGGGGCTTAGGTCACCCCCACCCTGTTAGATAATGCCAGCGTATTTCAGACCCCTGTGAATGAAGGGATTGTCATTTGCTCGATTATACTGGGCCCATAAGGTCATTCCAGTTTGATTTTTTTTTTTTTTAATTAACTGGACTTTGGTAAACATGGATCTTTTTGCATATTTCTGTAAAACTAATCCCTAGCGGTGGAATTTCTCTGTGAAAGATTATTATAAACATTCTTCACATTGGCAGATATGGCTGGGTTGTTCTTCAAAAAGTTTGAACAAATTTTACTCCTAATTGTGCTGGGAAATGATCCCCCCCCCCTCTTATCTCGATTTGCATTCCTTCCATTATCGGCAAGATGGAATTTCTATTCATATGTTTATTGGTCTTTTGCTTTTCTTGTATGTGCGAATCTTTTCATGCCATTCACCCATTTTTCTGTTGGGGTTGCTGGTTTTTTTCTTACCACGTGGCTGCAGCCCTTTTCGTATGAAGGAGATTGTCTTCTTGAAAAATATGGACTGTGTGCTGGGGCCAAGCTAATATTTTCTGTTCTGCTTTTAGAATATGTACTGCCAGAGAGAGCACTTCAAACGTTATTTTTAAAACATCTTAAAAACAGAAAAGGCTGCTGTGTTCTGGGAGTTGGAGCTGAGTGGGGGCAGTGTCTGCCTGGGGCCGGAAGGGGCCATAAATCAGTGGAAGCAGCTGCCACGGAGTTAATCCACGGTCCCAGCAGCCGTCTCCACAAGCCGGAACAGGACTCAGGAATGTCCGTGTCTCCGCCCGGGCTGGTGTCTGGCTCCTCTGCTCCTGGGTGTTGAAACGACAGGTGCCAACAGCTATTAGGGCCCTCGAGATGAAACAGGCCGTCAGCTACATCGGGCAGAGGGCAGGGCTCATGCGGTGCCCCCGCCTCGTACTGTGACGTGACCTTGAAGACAGAACTTGAGCCCCTAGGGCCTCAGTTTCCTTCATGCCCTGTGGGGGTGACAGTTGTTCTCTACCCCTTGGCCTGGCTCCCAGCCCACAGGAGCCAAGGCCACAGGTGCTTGGAGGCTGCCTCCCCGCCCCCTGGAGTGCGCCCCTGGCGCCCGCCTAGCTCTCCTTCCTCGGAGCCTCCTGCTTGGTGCTGTGTGTCATTTCTGAAAGCCTCTCTGGTCGTCCGTCAGGGGAAGAGCCAGAACGGTGGCGTAAGACCATAACAGGCGTTTGTCTTGCTCGTGAATCTGGATCTTGACTGGACTCGGTCCGCAGGTTTTCCCATCGGGCTGCTGGGCTTCGTGGTGGCTCAGGCCCCAGAGGTGTGTGTCCCAGAAAAAGCCTCTTTGGCCTTGCTCTACTTCTGTGAGGCCCATGTCCAAGGGCGCGGCAGTAGGGCCCACCTCTTAGCAGGGGGAGCCACGTTGTTAAGCCTCGAGCTTCCCATGGAGCATGGATGTGCAGGGCTGCGGGGCTGCCAGCTTAGGATGGGCCCTGGGTGAACAGACGAGCGAGATCGCCTTCCTGGCCTGCCAGGGAGACAGATGCCAAGCAGAGCTTTATGTTGAGGGCACCGGTGCCAGTACCGAGCCAGCTCCCAGAGGTGGGAGCTTGTTTGAGAAAGCGAGTGAAGCCTCTTTGTCCAGAGCATGATGGTGGGGCGTGGCGCGAGGTGGAGGTACAGCCGGGGCCTCCACTGGGAGGATTCACATGCTGGCTAAGGAGCCAGGCCCTGCGCCCGCGAGCAGGGAAGGGGTGTGGAGCTGGTGGTGGGGCACCAGGCCCGGCCTGCACCCTCCGCCCTCACCTCTCTGCTCTGGAAGGCCTGACCACATGAGGAAGTGCTGCTTCTTCCCCACCTCCCGTCAGGGTCCCCAGAGGAGCACAGGGCAGGCTCCTGTGCCCTCGAGGCCTCCCCGTCACCCAGATTGGGAGCTGGGTGACAACAGTGGCCTCTTGCAAGGAGCCCTGGCCCTCCCTCACACCCACTGTCCTCACGGGACCTTCTGAGGTGTCAGACCCGTCTTTCCCTGAGCTTGCTGGGTGGGCAGGGGTGTGAGCCGCCCGCTGCCCTGCCTGGGGAAGCCTGTCCTCGCAGGAGCCCGGTTCTCTGTGGCCAGTCCTGTCGGCCTGCATCTCTTCTGGCTCCGGGGTGCCTGTGCACGTAGGCCGGCTCCTCTCCCCGCTCGCCGGACGGCGTGCCGAACACTACACTGTCAGCTCCTGGGGAGTCCTGGACCCCGTCGGCTCAGGATGGTCCCAGGTCATGGGGAGACCTCAGACCAGGGGGAGCAGAGCCAACTGTGACTTGTGCTGGCAGCGAAGCCTCCGCTGGTGCTCGCCAGCCACACCAGCAGGAGACGCTCGTGACCGGTTCAGTCCTCCTTGCGGTCCCTAGCGTAGGTGCTGCCGTGATTCCCATCTTGCAAATGTGGAAACTGAGGCACAGAGAGGCAACCAGCCTAGGGTGGGACCAAGGACCTAAGCCGGGGCACCTACCCCAGGACCTCGCACACCTGTCGCCTGCTGGCTATGCAGCCACATCCAACCCCCTGGGGCTGGCCCCAGCGGGCTTCCCACGGTTTCTGTCACTAGTGCTCCCTGTTGTCACCAGCCCCAGGGCATGAGGTTTGAAGGCTGGAGCTTTTACTCTCTCAAACAAACCCTGTTGTTTCAATTTCATCTCATCTCCTTGGGGCTTCGAATGGATCTAAAGAGACACAGGACCCGAATGGATCTAAAGAGACACAGGACCCGTTGTTCCCACCCCTTTGAAGCCGACACAGATCCGCGCCCCAGGGCTGCCTGCCTTGCCTCCCCCGCTGGAGGGTCCCCGGGGCTGGAGGGAGACGAGTCACCTGGTGGTGGAATGAACCCGAGGAAGGTGTCAGGGGACGTGGTGGTTGCACAGAGCAAGGGGCAGGTGGAGTCAACAAGAGGGAGAGAGAGGTTCTGGGTTACCGGAGGAGGGCTGGGTGGCAGGCGTCCTTGGAGAGGGTGGTGTGGGGGGCGTGAGGGGGAGGGTGGAGCAGTGCTGGGGGCGGGCCTAGCTCTGCTGCAGCAGGACGCAGGAGCCCTCCTGGCCAGGCTGGGTGGACAGGGACTCATACTGCGGACAGTGGGAGCAGGGAGTCATGGCAAGGGCGGGGTTGCCTTCTGCAGGCCCTGATGCTCTGATGGGAGCCGATTCCGACTTCCATTTCCCCTCATCCATGCACCTGTCACCAGGCCCTTCCTGGCTGGGGCCTGGACTGTTGCAGACGATTGGGTGGCTGCCACCATCACGAGCCACAGAGCCCTGGTTCCGACCTGCTGTCAGGCTGAACCTTGGTTAACCCAGAAAGCTCCAATGGCTGGGCTGCTGGCTGCTGTGTGCAGCTCACTTGGACTCCAGCGCCCACTTTCCCGCACGTATGCACTTGTCAGAGGGGGTTCGTACAGCTGCCTCCTCTGAGCAGCGCTGGACTAGGCCTGAGTCCCGACCCCAGGGAAGCCACCACCTCGTTGCTGTCAGAGTCCAACATGTGAGGGTACCAAGAGGAGGTACCTTGATGCTCAGACTCGAGCACGTGTGCTGTTCTGACGGCATCCCCGGGCACAGGCCGAGATGACGGGTCTCGCTGAGCAGGCTGCCCAGGCTGGTAGAACCCCACCTCCTGGCAGGAAGGGGCTGACGAGGTGCTGATGGGGACTGGGTGCCCAGGGAGGGTGGTGTGGCCTCTCTGGGTCCCTGTGAGCACCCTGGGGGTGGGCTGCGCTGCTGCCCTACCTCACATGTGAGAGAATGGAGCAGAGAGGGTCGGCGGCCCGGCCTGGCGGCACGGTTCTTAGGGTTCGGGCTGGCTTTGGGCCGCAGGGTTGATGCTGCCATTACCACCCCCACTTAGCTTTCTGGGCTGCCCTGTGTGGTGACTGCCTCCTCCAGGCAGTCTTCCCTGACTCCTGTGGCTCTGGGCATCATTGTCAGCAGTGGACATGTCTGGGGTGCATACTAGGCATTTGACCAGGTGTCCCTTCTCCACCTCAGTGGAGCCTCTTCTGCTGGGCAATCTATAATTTTACCCCATCAGTCAGTTCATTTCTGGTGAAACAGAAAAATGCCTGAAGCCAATATGGCAAAACATGAACTTGTATTCCTTTCCTGTATCTGGGAACCCATTTGTCATTCTCAAATCCGTTTTCTAAATGTGCGCTAAGGGCAGCAGTGCTGCAAAGTAGGTATTGCCCTCGTGTTCCAGAGGGAAACTGAGGCAGAGAGGTCAAGTCACTTGCCCAGAAGCATGTAGGTAATAGGAGCTGGTGTCAAATCCAGCAGCCCGAGCCCCACCCCCCCAGACCCTCCAGGGACGCCCACTCCCTGCAGAGGCAGACACACCTTCATCACCAAGAAGAGTGCAGGGCCTGGGTGAGCCCAGCAGAACGGGCCTCCCAGGTGTGTGTGTGCGGCGAGGGGATGCGGTGGGAGGCAGCGTGATAAGCAGGAGCTCCTGGGCTCAGAAGGGGCCGGAGGAAAGGGCCGAGGGACCGGCATGCACAGCGGCTCCAAGGTGTTCATTTTACCACCTCCCACAACACTGAGGGAGAAGCCGAATCCTCTGGTCACTCCCCGGGATCTCCTTGCCACCCGCTCCTGGCCGCCTCCTTCTGGATAATGTCCTTTCCTATGTCCACCCTGGGCTCCTGGCTGAGCCGGCGCTGCTGGGGGTACCCCCCTGCAGGCGCCTGGAACTCAGATGCTCCTGGCCCACGGGAGCCTCCTCTTCAACAGGGCCATGTCCCTGGGACTGGAGAGGTGGGCACCTGGGCTAGCACGTGGCCCATTCACCCCATCTCTCTCTCCTGGGGGTGTGCTGTGAACGCCATAGCTGAGGCCCCTCATGGAGCCCAGTCTTCTGCCTGAAAGGTGGAGAGCCAGAGGGTCCCTGCTCTCTGGCCGAGGCAGAAGGGCTTGTGTAGTTTGAAACTTCCCACCACCAACACGGCCCCCCCGGCATGTGGCCTCCACCCAGGGAGCCTCGGTCTTCGGGGACGCAGGTAGCGCCCGCCCTGTGCAGCCACACGCCCCCTGCACTTGCGTGGGTCCGCGGAGCTCAGGCTCCCGCTGGCGGGGGTGGCCGCGAGGGGGTGCGGATGTTTGTTTAAGAGCTGATGTTTTAGCGTTTCAAAGAGCACTGCCTGTCTTCTATCTAAAAAAGGCCCCTTTCCCATCCAGAAATAAAGACGGGGGATAAATAAGCAGCAGTAACCTTTCTCGGGAACCAGAAATAGCTTCCCGGGCTCCCAGGGCTGACTTCCAGAGTCTTTATTTGGGCAGGAGCTGCTGGCGTGCGGCGAGGTTCCCATGGCTGCTGGAGGAGCCTCTGCTGTCACTGTCCCTCCGTGGGCAGCGGCCCGTCCCTCACGTGGCCCGAGGCCCTGGTGGTGCTGCCGGGCCTGGCTCCTGCCCGGCCCCCCGACTTGGCCAGGTGACCTCTGTGTCCAGAGCCTGGCCAGTGTGTGCATCGGAAGCAGCAGGGGGACGGACAGCGGCTGCTCCCCCCGCCAGGAGGTATCCTCGAGGGTGGCCCTTCCCTGGCCCACCCCTGTCCTTGCTCAGAGAGGTGCTTCCAGGCACCCTTCTCCCCTGCACCCCTGTGCTGGTGCAGCATTTTACTGGTCCCTCTACTTTATTATCTGGGCCCTTCGCTTGGGACCTCAGATCCACCAGGACAGGGGGGCCATGTCGCCTTCCTGGGTGCCTCTGGCTCCTGAGATTTCCTAGAGACGCGTCACATTTCTTGTGTTGGTGGTAAACTGTTCTGGAAACCAAACCAGCAAAAGTTGTTTCCAATCTACTGTGATGTCATGGTCACGTCCAGGTGACTGGGGCTCCAGCAGGAAAGGCGTATGGACCCCTGTACCAATGTGCAGAGTGGGGCAGGGCCGGGCTGGTGCTGCCTGGGCCCAGGGTGGCCACGGCCTGCAATCTCAGGGCCGCCCCCTCTGGGGTGACTGAGCCAGGACCCCGGCCCGTCCTGAGGTGAGATCCGGCCAGTTTCAGGCCAGGCCCAGCCCAGGAGAGGGAGTGGGGTGGGCAAGCTCCAAATTCAGAAAAAGGAACAAGACCCAGACCGTGTGTCTGTGCCCCTCAGTCTTGGCACACGTGGCTCTTTGTTGCATCTTCAGGGCCCTGCCGCCATCAGGCCCCACCTCACACACGGAGCCCAGGGAGGGGTGGGTGGGGACCGCGGGGTGCCTGGCTTCATGCCGGATGTGGCTCATTCACAGACCACATCATCCTTGCCTTTTATCTGGACCCCAAACATCCCTGGGAAGCAGGGCCCATGTTCTTCTCTGGCGTCAGCCTGGACCCAACAGAGTCCGGAGACGACTGCAGGTTTGCTGGGGGTTGAAGGAGACACTTTCTTAGCCCAGTGCAGGAAGCACATGCTTGATGGGTGGCAGCTGCTGCTGCTGATTCTTAGCAGGTTTTAAATTGGTATAATCCACATACCATAAAATGGACTGTTTTCAAAGTATGCATACCATTTGGTAGTTTTGAACATATTCACAAAATTGTGGCACCATCTCTTCCGCGCAGGTCCAAAACATTTTATCACCCTGAAAAGAAATGTACTTGTTCGCGGTCACTCTCCACTCACCTCAGCGCCCCGCTCTGCGATGACCAGTCCCCTTTCTGTCTCTGTGGACTTGTGTGTTCCAGATATTTCAGATAAATGGAGTCAGCTGATAGATGGCTTTGGCGACCTGCGTTGTGTGTTTTCAAGTTGTCATAGCACATAGCAACACGGTCCTGAGACACTTCATGATGAGAATATGTTCTTTTCCCCCACAAATTTTATTGATTTGCCAATGGCTGGCATAACTACATAATTTTGGGAATACCGCCTCACAGCTCCGTGTCACATGCACGTGCTTCACTCACCCGCCATGAGCCTCCAGGGCCAGTCCTCGCCCCTCCACTGGTGACAGGAAGACATTCAGAGAAATACATCTTGTTAGGCGATGTCATTGTTGTGTGAACATCCTCGAGTGTGATCACGCCCAGCTGGACGATGGCGCCTACAACACACCTAGACTCCACAGTGGAGCTTGTTGGCCCCACTGTTGTATATGCCAGCCATCATTGGCTGAAATATCTTTGAGGTACACATGGCTGTACTTCATTCCTTTTTTTTTTTTTTTTTTTGGTGGGACCCTCGCCAGCGGCCGGGGAACAAACTGGCGCTGCAGAGGCTGCGGGCAGCCTCGCAGCCCAGTGCTCAACCGCTGCGCCACCAGGGGAGGCCCAACTTCATTCCTTTTTATGGCTGAATAATATTCCGCTGGGTGGATAATACTGTTTTGTTTGTACTTTCATCAGTTGGTAGACATTTGGGCTGTTGCTACTTAATGGATAAATCTGCTCTGAGTATTCCTGGACAGGTTTTTGTGTGTACAGGTTTCCATTCTCTTGGTGACCTCTCTGGGAGTAGAATTGCTGGGTGATGTGTTAACTGTGTTTAGCTGAAGAGCTGCTAGACTATTTCCCAAAGCAATTGCCTCATTTTAGACTCTCAACAGCAATGTCAACACCCACTGTCTTTTATTTATTTATTTTAAACATTCCTTTTCCCCATCTTTTTGACTATAGTCATCCTAGGTGTGAAGTGATATCTCATTGCGGTTTTGATATGCAATGCAGTTTTGATTTTCCTGATGGCTAATGATAGAGAGCATTTTTTCACATGCTGACTGATCATTTTTATGTCTCATTTTGAGAACTGTATATTCAAATACTTTGTCCACTTTAAAATTGGGCTGTTTATCTTTTTGTTGCTTGTCCAGGCTCATTCTTTTTCTTGTGACATCCAGTTGTCCTAGCAGCATTTGTTGAAGAGAATATTTTGCAGTCTTGGCATCCTTGTGGAAAATTGACTGTCGATATATGGATCTTTTTCAGAGCTCTCAATTCTACACCACTGATTGTGTATCCAACTTTATGCCAGTATCATACTGTCTTGATTACTGTTGCCTTGTAGTAAATTTTGAAATTGGAAAGAGTGAGTCTTTTAATTTTGTTCCTCTTTTTTAAGATTGTTTTCATATGAATTTTAGGATTCGCTTGTCAATTCTTGAAAAAAAAAAAAGCAAACTGGGAATGTGATTGTGTTGAATCTGTAGATGAATGCAAGAGTATTGGGAGCTTAATATTAAATTTCATATCCATGAACATAGTATGTCTTTCCATTTAGTGAGGTCTTTAATTTCAATAGTATTTTGTAGTTTTCAGTTTTTAGATCTTTGTTAAATTAATTTCTGGTTTTTTTAATGTTACTACAACTTGAATTCTTACTTCACATTGGATTGTTCATCCTAAGGGTATAGAATTCAATTGTTTTTTTTGTATATAGGTTTTGTACCTTGCAGTTCCTTTTCTTAGTAGTTTTACTTCTACCTTTCTAGTCTGGATGCCTTTAATTCCATCTTCTTGCCTAATTGCCCTGGCTAGAACCTGCAGTACAGTGTTGAAGAAAAGTGGCAGAACAGTCCTCTGCATCTTATTGTTGGTCCTAGAAGGGAGCACCCTGTCTTTAATTGTAGATAGGGTTTCTGTAGATTTTTGTAAATGCCTTTAATTCAGGTTGAGGAAATTTCCTTCTATTTTTGGTTCAAGTGTCTTTATAATAAGGTTTGTCAAATGCTTTTTCTGTCTACTGAGATGATCATGTGACTGTTGTCTTTTACTCTGTTATCACTTTTTCTGCTAGGGAGGCCATGGTCAAAACAGGGACTTGGGGGCCAGTGAGACCCCCCTACCCACATCCCAGCCATTCATGTGTGTAACTCTGGGCAAGATTTCCGCCTCTCCATGCTCCTAGCACATAACAAGGGCATTCAGTCAAGATGTTGACAGTCGTCAGGGACATCATGCGAAGGTCTTGATGGGCTGGGTGGGAGGAGATATTGTCGGGGATGGGGTGGGCATTGTAGTCAATCTGAGAACCATGCTGGTTCACCTGCTCTGATACACCTGGTGGTGGGGCTTCCAGATGTTCTTACAGGAGGTGGTTTGATTTTCTTGGGGGGCTGGCGTCAAGCTTGGTCCAGGCCCCTGCCAGGTCAGGTGCCTGTCTTAGCCTGCCTGCTGCAGAATCCCCCAGCTAGTCCAAGTCTGGGATGTCACATCCGCTGGACTGGGCTGTAGGGACTGTGTGCTCCAGCGATGTGCTTCTCCGCAGAAGGTACCCCTTCTGCCACCTGCCACTTCCTCCCTCAACAGCTGTGGGAGAGCCCACTGGTTCTTCAGCAGTGTCTGCCCAGGCTCTGACTCTGGGCTGGGGTGCAGAAATGGGGCCTTGTATCAATAATGGCATACAACCAAGAGGCAGGACATACCCTGCCCTCCCCCCGTATTTTCCTGACCTCTCTTTACCTGGCCTGCCATGGGAGTGTAGCTCTTCCCTGCTCTGTTGTTGACCATCATGTGACCTTGGGCAAGACTGCCTCCCGGGGCTTCTGTTTGGCATCTGTCCACGGGGACTCGGTCACAGCACTGGGACTGGGGTGTTGCGGGGGTGGGAGGGGCAGTCAACCAACTGTGCAGAGGACCTGCAGCTGTCTGCCAGGCCCACACGCACTGGCTCCAGACCACCCTCCTGGCGTCTCCAAGAAGCTCTGTAGCCCCCCAAGTCTGTCAACACTCTTGTACCTATTTGAAGTTTGGAATTTGCAGGTGGGGTTGGGGAGGGAGATTAAAACAGTTCTAATAAGCCCGAGCAGTTCATTCGCGCTTGAGGCCCGCAAAGCTGGCTCTCACCTGGGGTTAACGTGCTGACCTCCTCCTGGGAGCTCTTGGAGACAAGCCAGCTGCTTTGCTTGTTTAATCCGGGGCTGGTTTCCGAGTATGTGGGTGGGGGCATCCTCACCTCTCTACTGCTTAGTGTTTCCTGACCCCTGTGCCCAGAAAGGCAGGGTGGTCCCGCCTCCTGAGAGGCTGGTGGTCTGGGCGGGGAGGGGATTCGGCAATGTCACTGAGCCATCGGCAGAGAGAATCAGAGCACATTCCGCTCACCCACAGATTTTTTTTTTTTTTTTGCTCCCCAGTGCCTGCCACAAGGCACGTCCTAGACAACCACGTAGATGCTGCTTCTGGAAGTTTTCAGAGAACCAAACGTACCCTGGGCCCCTGGGTGGGTGCCTGGGGGAGGCAGTGCCCTCTGAGACAGGAACTGGGCAGCCAGGGTGCCTGGGCCGGCGGCTGGCAAGGCCGATGCGCCGGGCCGGGAGCTGTCGTTAGCCTCCCACCTTCTGCTAGGTAACGAGGGCTGGGGGCCTGTGGTCTCCACTTGAGGGAGCGGGTGTGTAACCACGGCACATTTGTTAATCTCTGCGACCTCAGCGTCCTCTTCGTGGGATTATTTTGCAGATTTCAGAGGTCTGCGCGCCCTGGCATGGTGCTAAGCGCGTGGCCCCTGCTGAATGCAGCATTGTTCCTGCGATTATTGTTAAGCGGATGCAGCCTATGGTGGAAAAAGTCTTTCTAGAGCCAGAAAAATGGTCATGGTTTATTGAGTGAAAATTCGGGTTGCAAGACAGTTTCCTGTTGTAAAACCGTGTGTGTGTTTAAGTGTCTACGCGCCCGAACCGAGGGCTGGGAGGTGGGGGTAATAGTGCCGCGTGTGTGTCTGGTTTTCCCTTTTCTTTGATCTTCAAGTTTTACAGTTGGCCGTATTGGTGTTTGTAATTGGTTTTATTGGTTTTGTCATTAGAGGGGCCTTATTAGAAAATGTAATTAAAGAATGCCGTTACTGTGTGTGTGTTCCTATGCGACGGCAGAGTTTGGGGCGTCTGATTGGGGGGGCAGGGGCTCTGCAGGCAGCCCCAAGGAGAGGGTCTGTCCCAGGAAGCGGGCCTGGGTGGCTCGTGGGCAGGCGAGCTCACCGGGCTTCTCCTCGGTCCCAGATGACAGGATCTGCTCACCGCCCTTCATGGAGCTCACGAGTCTGTGCGGAGAGGACACCATGAGACTCCTGGAGAAGAATGGCCTGGCCTTCCCCTTCAGTACGTACCACCCCCGGCGGCCTGGTGTTCCGGCGAGCCCTGGGCCCCCCCAGCTGCACCCTGGAAACAGACCCTACTGATTGTGGGCGGAAGATACTGTTTGGCGTGTCCTGGCAGTGTCTGCCCAGGTCACCCTGAATGCAGATGCCAGCCATGGTCACGTCAGCCCATCCCCACCCGCTTCCCTCCCGAGGCGCCGCAGGGGTAGGAGAGTTGCACCCTGTGTCTGCCAGGCTGGGCTCGGCGGGCGAATGACCTTGCTCACCCTGCTGTACTTTTCTCTCTCCCACCCACAGTTTGCAAAACCAGAGTGGCTCATGGCACCAACTCCCACGAGGTGAGTGGAAGATTCGACGATCTGATTGCCGGCCGGTCTCCTCCCCCCATGCCTCCCACCTTCTTTCAGCCCGCAGCGTCTCCAGGGGAACCTTCTAGAGTCTGTGTGCCAGATCCCCTCCCTGTTGCTCCCACTCCCTGTCTGCTGTCTCCGCCCTTGCCCTGTGCCTGTCCTGTCCCCAAGGCGGGGATGGGTGTGCCTCTCCAAGCGCGAGCCAGGCATGCCCCAGCGTGACCTGTCCTCGGCCCCTGACCCACCAGGAGCGGTCACTCCCTGGGCGCCTGCTGGGCCAGGCTCTGGGCCAGGCCCGAGGGCTGTTCACTGGAAAGGTCCCGTCTTGCTGAATTTAGAAGGTGGGCAGAGGAAAGGTCACGGCCTGCTGACCTTTGTTCACCCACCCCTCACTCACTCATTCACTCAGGGTGTCCCGGCCCCAGCTCGGGCGCCAGGGGAGGGCGGGTGTGTAAGATGTGGGTGATGGGGATGGAGCCCTAGAGGGTGGAAGACGTGTCAGCGTCACGTGGTTCCAGAAGGAAGAGAGGAGCCTCTTGGGGCCTAGAGGAGCAGCCTGGGTTGGTCCTTTTGGGTCTCCCCAGCTTCACATTCTGGGGAGCCACACCTGGATATTCAGCTGGGGTTGTAGGACCCCAGCCACCCACACACAACTGCATTTCACACCCTTGGGGAGGACATTTCACACCCGTTTCAGGACTGGAGCTGGTTTTGCCAAACCACTTTGCATTTTCGTTTGAAATCCGGCTGCCCAGGTCCGGCGCCAAGACTTGCTGCCCCTCATCCCCAGTGATCTGTTCAGGGAGGGGGTCCTCTCTTCCGGGGCGCGGGGAGTCGGGAACAGAGCCTCTGAGGTTGGAATCTGATGTGTTGGAGACGCCCAGGGAGCTGCTTCCCAGGAGGTCCCTGGTGGGTGCCCCTTATGACATGACCCTGAGGGCTGGGAAGGGCTGCTCACCTGTTTCAGGAGTTCCTGGGGACGCTCAGTGCAGCAGGGACAGAAGACACCTTTGAGTTGTGATTGGCTTTGAACAGAGGGCCGGGCTTTCGATGGGGGTGCGAGGCCGTGCCTCAGCCTGCCGCGGCGCTGCCGCTGACCCACCCTTCCCCCGCTGGCTCAGCCCTTCAGGACCGGGACTAGTTTTGCCAAGCCACTCTGCGTTTTCATTTAAAGTCCACGGAACTGCTGGGGGTTTACTTTGCGTCTAAGCTGGTGCAAGCACAATGGCTTGCCCCGCTGTGGAACACCCACCCTTCTTTTTTTCAAACCACTAAGCCAAACCTCAGCGTGCACAGAGGACCCCACCATGGTTATGGGTATTGTTGCTGTTTTGCAGGTGAGGACACAGAGCTTATGCGGCCAGTGCTGGGCTGGGACTTGACCCCATGCCTGGCTCTTATTTTTGTCTAAAGGCCCAGGAGATGTTTGCTGTGGCATGCATGCATGCACACATGCACGCGCACACACGCACGCACGCACACACAAGTACTTTTGTTTCTCCATGTGGCCTAGTTCTCTGCTTTTTCTCCTGCCCAGCTGGGTGCTAGGCATGTTGGGGTGACCCTCTGTGACGGTTGAGGGTGGCAGCGGGCACAGATATGGGCAGCCGGCTGTAGGAGTCCTGATACCTCCTGGGCATCTGGTGCCTGAGCAAAGGACCATCTTTGGTTCCAACCCTGGCCACTCACCTGCGCTGTCCTGGGGGACCCAGCCTCCGCCAAAGTGGACAAGTTTCTCCAGCTGTCCCTCGGCCTTCCGGTTTCAGCCCCACCAAACCTTCCCATCAGGGGCCTCTGTCCCCAGAGGAGTCAGGGACCGGGAGCAGCGTATTCCCGCGTCTCCCTCAGTGTGGCTCACTCATAGTGTCACAGGCGAGACTGCGTGCCAGGCAGACCCATTCCATTCCCAGCTCTGTTGCCTTGCAGCCGGCCCCTGAGCTGCTCAGCTTCCTCTTCTGTACAAGAGGCATGACGCTAGTGGTGACAGAGTTGCATGTGAGGACACACCAGTGGACTTGCATAAATGCCTCCCATGGGCCCTGGGGTGTCCCAGGTACACAATAGGAGGCAACCTCATCATTGTACAAGCCCTCACCCCAGGCCTCCCAACCACCCCACCTCTCCTGGGACTTGGAGACGGGACCTCTAGGATGTCCTAGGGTTGATGAGCACGCATCCCAGGGGGTCCTCTTCCCTGGACTGCAGTGTGAACAGTGGGCTTATGCAGTGCGCAACCTGCTCCTCCCTACTTGGCACACCTGCTGGGGTCAGAGTCCCAAACCCTGCCATATTGTGGATTGAGCCCCACCCCACGCACCAGGGACTGAGAGTCTTCTTGGGAACCCCCACCCACAGAGCCAGGGACGGGCCTTGGTGGCAGTGTTCTGGCCGGGTGACACACTGTGTCTGAGGCTGGAGGGCTGGTGGACCCTGACGGAGTGTTTGGCCTCCTGCCTCCCCAGATGGCCATCGTGTTCAACCAGGAGGGCCTGAGCGCCATCCAGCCGCCCTGCGTGGTCCAGAATTTCATCAACCACAACGCCGTCTTGTACAAGGTGTTTGTGGTGGGCGAGTCCTACACCGTGGTCCAAAGGCCTTCGCTGAAGAACTTCTCCGCGGGCATGTCAGGTAACTGGGCCTCGTGCTGTTTCCGGCTGCTCCGGCCCTGGGCACGGCGGGGATTCAGCATTGGCCGTCTGCCCCTCCAGGCTTCCCACTGCCACACATGTGATTTCTGGAGGGGAGGAGGTGACCTGAAGGTTGACCGAGTTGTGAAGTGGTTGACACAGAGACCTTGGAAGGGGAGCGACACCCTGGTTCTGCCGGCCGTAGCAGGGGCTCTGTCCTCTGGCACCACCGAGGGGTTTCTATAGCCAGAGCGCTTCCTGGAGTGAATGGGACTCTCGAGCAGTGCTGGAATGGCCCTGACTGGCCATCTGCGAGGCAGCAGGAGGGGGCTGGCTTGTACGTGGGGCAGAGCCCCGACAGCCTCATGGAGTCGCTTCACCTCTGTTTTCCAAGTGGGGCGCACTGAGTTTCTCGCTGCTTTGGCAGCTGCCGGGGTGAATCTGTGCTGTTTGTAGTCAGCTGTGGTCTGGTTCACGGGCCTTCTTAGCTGTGGTCTGGTTCACGGGCCTTCTTAGCTGTGGGACCTGGGGCGGTCAGAGGGGGTAGTCCCCCCGCTGTGAGCCCTCCCAGTGAGGACCCCATGTCAGTGAGTAGCCGCTGGTCCTAAGTGTCGCTCAGGTGTCACCGGTGGGGGCCCTGGCTGACTCCGCCATCCTCTGGAACATCTGAGGGGGTTCTCTGGGGGGGGGGGGTGTGGGCAGCACCAGCTGCACACGGGATGCCAGGAGGCCATTTCAAGAGCTGACACTGGATGAAGACTTGCAGGTGTGGGGCTGCTCTGGAGAGTCTCCCAGTGGTTCCGAAGGCAGCTCTGAGGCAAGTTCTGGAGCTTTGGCATGGTCGACATGTCTTGGAACAAGCAGGCTTTCCCGGGGCCCCTTGGGGGACGGTGGGCTGTCCAGGCCTGTGCTCAGTGTGCCGTGCATTGCTCTGCCGGGGACCTGCCGCCGCTTCCTGAGCGGCCTCGGCTGCTTTAGCTCCTGAGCAGCAGGTGTGTCGTCTTAAAGTCCTTTCTGCAGCCACCACCTGTCACCGTCCACTCTTCATGGCTTCAGGCCACGCCTCTTGAGTAAAGTTAGCTGCTCCTGTCTCCCTCTCAGCCGCCTCCCCCGGGACGGTTTTCCTTCCCATTAACCCAACACAGAAAGCGGACGACAAAAACTGTCTGTTTTGCTTCTCTGAGAGCAGGTGGCCTTCCAACTGGACGTGGGCTCCAGGCTGCATTTTAAGGGTTCCAGACAACCCAACCCCCTGAAACATGAGGCGATCTGGGGCTGAGGGGACCAGTGTCCGGATGGTTCTTCCATATGTGATCTGTACCAACAAGAGGCTTTCTTACCAGTTGTGGGGTGGAAGAGACAGATGTTTTATAAATTCTGTTTCCTGATTTTTAGAAATATGTGCTTTAATTTTTAGAAATATTTTTAGAAATATGTGGATACTTTCTTGAATTAAAAGTTGTTTAAAAAAAAAACCCAAAATGCAAAATCACTCCATTTCCAGCCAAAGGTGTCCCTTTTTTCTTGGGGTGCTGGCAACGTGCTGGGCCGGTCTCTGTCCAGACGCAGAAGCCGTGGCCGCCTGTGTCTGTGTCTTCTCGTTTCCAGGTTGCCAGTTTTCCATAAATTGCAGACTGGCGCCGGGTAAGAGAGCAGATAAACACACAGAGCTAATGGAGAAAGGCTGATTATGCTCAGGCACGCTGAGTAACTTTCAGTGTGTCCATCCACCCGTGCCCAAAGCCGATTTCCTGTCCGCTGTCTTCGGGGCGCCGTGCCAGGGAGGGAGCTGCCGTGGGCTTTGTTCTTTTTACCCTGGTTCTCTCTCTCTGGGGGAGAAGCATGACCAATTGGGGCTCCAGGTTCTTTCCAGCCTCACCCTGGCTTTCTGGTTCCCGCTGCCCAGCATGGCACCCACTCCCCCAGTCTCCCCTGTCCAGGTGGGGAGGTAGGACCCCTGAAGTGTGGGTTTTTCTGGATCTGGGTGCAAACAGAGACACCAGCCTTCCCTCCACGCTGCTGCACGCTTCTGGCTCAGATTCACAGGAGTGCTTTGAACTCACCTAACGTCAGCCATGTCCTCCACGGTGGCAGCTCCCAGTGACCTCAGCGGGGACTGAAGTCAGGTGCTTAGGTGCTCGGCGTTAGTCTCGCTCCCCTTCTGGACAGGTTTAGTTCTTGCCTTGTTTCCTTAGTGGGCCCAGCACCTTGGTTGTGCTCTCCTTCCTGCGCAGTAGCCCCTTTTGGGGTGCACAGAGCAATGGTACTGCTGACGTCAGCGAGCAGGGGTCCTGCAAAAGGACCCGGTAGTACCTGTTTCCAAAAGGCCGGGTAGTACCCGTTTCCAGCTCAGTTACGATCAGTCCGTGTGAGAGAGCAGCTGGAGACAGTATGGAATCGAACGGGCCTGGCTGTGTTCCAGCAAAACTTTATTACAAACACTGTGGCCGGCCGGCCCCGGCCTGCAGTCTGCGGTGCCCTCAGCTCCCAGGCAGTGCCTCCGAGGTCCAACAAAAGCCTGCTGTGGGGCCAGGCTGTGTGCGCCATGCCCTGCCCTCATGTGCTTCCCTTCTAGAGGAGAAACTGCATGCAGGGAGGGCAGTAAGGTCGGGGCCTGTGGTGGTGCTGCACCCTGTGGAGTGAGGCAATCTCCTGCGCAGTGACCAGGGGTGGCCCCCAAAAAGTGATCCTTGTATGGAATGTGAGGGCAACACCGGGACGTTCTCGCCCTTCTCCAGAGAGACTTGAGGGCGAAGTGAATGAAGCTGAAGAAAGTGTGGCCGCAGCTCCCGGCTGCACCGCCGAGTGACTGGGCTGTGCGGGGCCTGCGCTCGTCATTTGCTCCTGTGAGCCTGTGCTTTCTCGTCTGCACATTGGGCAGAGAGATGCTGGTGTTCCTCATCACCCTCCCTGCCGTGCTGCAGGTGGTGATTCTTTGCCAGGGATCTGTGTGTTTTAGACCTAGTCTGGGAACTTTAGGGACAGGGCCCCCAAATCCAGGGGCTCCTAGGGTCCGAGAGCAAGGCCTGGCCTGGTCTGTCTTTGGAGGGAATACGTAGCTTAGAGCTGCCCCACGAGCTGACGCCAAGGCTCTGGCCGTCTCACCTGTATCGGCTTCTCAGCGTCCTTGGTCCGACGGAGTGGCGGGAAGCTGTTCCCACGCTCTCCCACCTGTGCTGAGGCTTCGCGTAGTCAAGAGCTGAGCCCTGCTGAGTAGTGGCCGGAGCTCCCAGGTCAGAGTTAGCCAGGAAGGATGAGATTTTGATTGATCTTGCCACAAGAAGCTGCTGGGTGATGTGGTCCAGCTCAATGGACGCTGACATCCTGGTGCACAGCTCCCTTCCCTCCCTGGCAGGCCCTGCAGGCTTCCCAGCCCCCTGCACGTGGCTATGTCCACCTGTTTCAGGTGGCCCTTCTCCCCCCAGGCCTGTTCTGCCAGCCTGGCCATTGCCCCTGGGGACCCAAGGGGTGGGTGAGGCATCCTGATCTTGATGGGGCTGAGCCAGGCTGGGCTGCAGGGTGAGAAGGCGGGCAGTGCCTCAGAAAGCAGAACACCCATCCCAGCTGCTTGAGCCCTGCTCCGACCTCTGTCCACAGGGCTCGCCACCCACCAAGGCTCACTCCTTTTGGCTGTGGGTGCCCAGGAGGAGAGACCGTGGGGCTGCTCGGCGCAAGTCCTGCAGGGTGTTTATTTTCCCCAGGCTCCTCCCCAGGACCGTCTCTCGTGCCCCCCGTCTGGACTGGCTCTGGTCGGAGCAGCGGGAGGACTGTCGGGCACACCAGGGCGGCCAGGGGCCTGTGTGCCCCGCTAGCGGGAAGGATGCCAGGTACATCTCAGCGCCTGCCTGCTTGGCCTCCGCCCGAATCACTTCCTCATGCATGATCGTTGCAGCGCCGTAGTCCTGGAGCTGGCGGGGTCATTAGCAGCCAGGGCAGGTGTCCCCTCGCCCTGGCCCCTGGCACACAGCCCTTCACTGGGTCCCCGGATCAGCATTGTGTCCTGTGGGACGGCAGCCACAATGTCCCGGAAGGACTGAGGCAGAGCTGCTGGGGCCACGTGGGGGCTGGTGCCCAGGATGACCCGATGCCATGCTTGGGGGCAGTCACTGGGTGGCGAGAGACAGCTCTGCAGAATCAGCCCCAGCTTGTGGTTTGGTGATTCTTGCAATCGTGTGCCCACGCCTCCAAGTGCTGCTGACCAGCTGATCAACTGGCCCCTGATCTTAGGCGTCCCCAGACGACCTTAGTTTACTCCCCAAGGACATTCCTACTCTGGATGAATCAACGCACTGATTGCTCATCGCTCTCATTCTTGGGATTGGTCTACCTCTCTGGGTGCCCCTGCGGGACGGAGGGGACCGGGCTGCCTGGGAGGTGGGCATGGGGCAGGGGAGTTGGGGGTGAGGGGGCAGAGGGTGTTTCAGGAGGCTGTGCCAAGCTTCCAGAGTCAGAAATGATGAGGACGCTTGCTTGGATGGGTCCTGGAGAAGCCCATGTCCTGACCAGCTGGGTTTTCCCCTCGGTAGCTGGGGGATGCAGGGCCCCGTGCCCTCCAGGCACTCACATGCTGTGTGGCAGCCCGGCTGTCAACTGAATGCCACCCCAAAAAGAATCCGGCAGATCCCGGCGGGGTAGGGAACGCTGTAGGGAACGCTGGGTTAAAGGGCATTCACTCGCGTTTGCAGCCCTGGGCCTCGATCCTCGGGCCCACATTTCCCACCCAGCCCTTTGCACCCCTCGGTCCAGATAGGACGCTGAGAGGGAGACGTGGGCTTGTCGAGGCAGTCGTGTTAATTTGGGAGGGAAGGGCCGGGCACACGTCGCCGGAGGTGTGGTGTATCCCGGTGGGTGCCGCGCCCTGGACGGGAGAGGGCCCCGGCCCGCGGCTGGGATGGTGCTGCCCCCTGGCGGCGGGTGGCGGCGTCCCTGCTCCCGCCTTGAGCGTCTAACGCGCTTGTCTTGCTCTTGCAGACCGGGAGTCCATCTTCTTCAACAGCCACAACGTGTCCAAGCCGGAGTCGTCCTCCGTCCTGACCGCGGTAGGTCCCCCCGCCAAGGTGGCCGCCTGAGGCCGGCCTCGCCTGAGCCGGGGCTGGGGGTGCTGCTCGCTGTGCGGCCTGGGCTCTCCAGCCGGGCCAGGGTGGGGGACCTTTGCCCCCACGCCGGGGCCCTGGCAAGTTCCAGAGGTCACGCTCCTCCTCACTCGCTTGGGCCTGTGCTGGTAGCGCCCGGCAGCCTGCTCGCCTCCGCCTGGAAGGTTCCTCCGGCTGGAAGCTGCTGCCTCTTCTCCCCCCCAGGAAAGCCCGCTCACGAGGACTCTGAAGACGGGCGGGCTGCGCCGCCTTTCTCTTCATTTAAACAAGGGATGGGCGCGACACCCCTCGCCCCGCGTTTTCCTTTTTCTCTGCTTGTCTGTGGGAGTCCAGCAACCTGGGTAGCGGCCCCCGGGCTGTGCGCCAAGGCCCGGGCGCTGTGAGCAGGGCGGCCACCCAGAGTCACCGCGAGTGACCGCCGTCTCCCTCTCGGCCGGCCCGTCTGTGAGGTGGGAGGGGGTGAGCCTCGACGCCGCAGGGCCTCCCCTCTGTGTCGTCAGGGCTCCCCAGGGCAGATAACATGTGAGAACAGAAGGGACATGTGTCTCCTTTCTCTTGGGGACAGAAGCCGCCTGCCGGCCACCTGCCGGCCTGGCCGTTGCGTGTCCAGGTGCCTCGTGTCATCCTCCCCCACACCCAGGGTCCCACCAGCTCCCCTCTTGGTGCAAGGAGCCCCGGCCTGGCCTGGAAGCCCCCCCTCCCCACTGGACAACCCCAACCCCAGGGTGGACCCAGCCGCCCTCTCAGCCGGCAGGCCCCGAGCCCTAGTATGGGGGGTTGGTTACGGGTGTGAACACTGACGAGACTGCCTAGGATCAGACCCCAGCTCCGGAATGTTCCAGCTGTGTGTCTTCACGTGAGCCACGCCGCCTCTGTGGGCCTCGGTGTCTCAGTCCTGCCCTGTGGGGTGATTGTGGGGCTTAGGGCGTTTTGAGACGGACAAGCACGCACAGCCCTGCCAGGCGTGGGTAAGTGCTGGACGGGAACGAGGACGGTCCCGCTGCCCACCTGCTGCATCCAGGACCAGCCTGTGTTTCTGACCCATGCCAGGATCCTCAAGCCTTTATCTTGTCGTGGGATGACTGTTCAGCTTTAGGTAATCAAAGGGCTTCAGGAGGATTTCTGAGATTCCTCCGCTGAGCTGAGAAAGTGTTTTTATAAACAGCATGTCACAGGACTCCAGTAACGCAGCAGCCACGGCTCCCTCTGCCAGGCCTGCCCTGCGAGCCTTAAACATTAGCTTCTTGGGTCCACACCACCGCCCCAGGGCATAGGTATTCTTATTGCTCCACTCACTGGGACGAGAAAACCAGGCTCTGCAGGGATGTGTTTTGGCTCCAGGCATGTCATGGGGAGTGGGCAGCGCCGAGGCATCTGCTGGGTCCCTTACCAGGGACAGCTGCCCTGGCTGAGCCTCACTGACTGAGTGCCCAGGAGGCGGTGCCTACCAGGCTCCAGCAGGTGCTCCTCGGCAAGCCAGGCTGGCACTGCCCGATAGAGAGATTTGCCCCCCAAGAAGACATCCAGGCTGTGGCGTCTTGGGCATGAGGGGTGTCCCTGCTGCAGAGCCGGTGGGCGGCCCTGCAGTCAGCACAGATGGCACCGGGTGTGGGTCCCTGCGCCACGTCTCTGGCTGGAAGCTCCCAGGGGCTCTCCACCCTCCTGTGCTGGGTATGAGCCTGTGTCCTGGGGGCCCAGGGTCTGTTCCGAGCCCTCGGAACCAACTTCGCCATTTATTCTTTTTGTGTGTAATTGAGGTAAAATTCACATCACAATTAGCCATTTTAAATGACCGAGGTGGTGCAGTGTCCACCACCACCGCTGACTAGTTCCAGAGCATTCTCATTGCCCCAAAAGAAAACCCTGTCCCCATTAAGCCGTTGCTCCCAGCCCAGCTTAGCTCCCAGCCCCTGGCAACGGCTAATCTGCTTTTCGTCTTCATGCATTTGGGCACGCCGGACATTTGTGTCAGGGGGTCATGTGATACGTGACCCGTTGGGCTTGGTTTTTTTCACTGCCCGGGTTTCCGGGGTTCACCCACATGATGGCGCGTGTGGCTGGGTGCTGTTCCCTCGTGCGGCCGCCGCCGTCTGCTTATCTTTTCATCTCGGATGGGCTGTCTCGGCCCTGGTGGTCGAGCTCCCGTTTCCAGTCCTCTTGGTACCTGCCCAGGAGTGGCGGTGCAGGTCACGTGCTCATTCTGTCTTTAACTCTCTGACCCGGCTTCACTTTTATTTCTGACGCATCAGCCCTGAGCCCGCAACCCTGGGGCTCCGGGATTTACTGATCGTCCCGTGCTAGTCCTCGCCTGGCTGACTTGTCGGCGACATGCATCATCCCTGCCCTAAAACACAGGTGGAGCACCTCCTCCCAGCCAGGCAGCTGCCCCCCGCCACCCCCCACCCGGCCCGTCCCCAACTCCGCACCCTCAGGCTTCCTCCCATCAAGTTTGCGGTGGAGGCCTCACTGGTTCCGTTTTGCAGATGAGCAGACGGAGGCTGGAGAGGTGCTTTTCCTTTAAGACCACAGAGCTAGAAATTCACTGCAGGGTTCACATCCAGATTCCTCTGACTTGAAGTCACTCCAGTGCCAAGTTCTACTTCCTTGGCGGCCCCGGCAGGGGCCGCATTTGAGTCTCTGAAGACCAGCTGTGACTAGAGCAGAAAATGAGTGTGTGTGTGTGTGTGTGTGTGTGTGTGTGTGTGTGTGTGTGTGTGTGGCGAGGGGGGCGGTGTCCAGGGCAGGTGGGAGGACCATGCTTGGGGTGGCCCCGCTAGCCCCGCGGAAGCTTCCTGAAGGCTGAACCCCAGCTGGGACTTGTATGGGAGCAGCAGAGTAGCTGCTTTGGGGAACTCGGTTCTTGTGGGACGTGAGTGCGGGAAACTTAGCTGCTGGTCGGGAAGGGGGGTTGGTGAGCCCCTCCCAGGAGCTCTGGGACGCCCCTGGTTCCAGGCAGTAGGTGGAGGCTGGTCCTTGGTGAACCAGCCTGCACCCACAGGTGAACCCTGCACCCACAGCCCTGGGCCTCTGGTGACGGCTGCTTACAAAAGTCCCCCCGCTGCGCCTCTGCCCGGTGTTCAGCTGCTCCCAGCTCCCTCCTGCAGGTTCTTCCGTCGCGTCCACTGTGCCCTGGGAGGTGCCTTTTTCCTCCCTCCCCTGCCCACATCCTCCCCGCACCATGAAGTCTTCTGGGTCCGCTGCAGACGCCCCATCCCCTTCCCCCTGCTGCGGCTGCGTTTCCGAGGCGAGCAAACCCAGGTCCAAATGCAGCCTGTGGGCCTGAGCTGCGTGGCGCCGGCCTGGCCCCCGAGCCTCCGAACTTCGTCTCCCCTGAGTGTAAATCACCACTCGTGCCGCCGCCGCGGGTGGTTGTGGGACCCGCGGGGTCGTGTGCACTGTGCTCCTAGTGCCTGCCCGGCCCAGGGTCCCGTCCAGGGCCTCCGCGCCAGTCTGCCCTGCCTCCCTCCTGCCTCCCTCCTGGGGGCGGGCCGGGGCCATGTTTGGCGTGTTTGGCGCGGCCAGGGCCTCCTGCCCCCGCCTGACGCCCGTGCGTGTGCGCGCGTGTCTCGGCAGCTGGACAAGATCGAGGGCGTGTTCGAGCGGCCGAGCGACGAGGTCATCCGGGAGCTGTCTCGGGCCCTGCGGCAGGCGCTGGGCGTCTCCCTCTTTGGGATCGACATCATCATCAACAACCAGACGGGGCAGCATGCCGTCATCGACGTCAACGCCTTCCCAGGTGAGCCGGGCCTGGGCGCGCCCCTCCCCGCTAGGACCATCCGTGGGGCTGGGGCGACGCGGCCCCTCTCAGCCTCAGCTGCTAGCGGGGGGCCCCTGGCACGAAGGAGGAACTCTTAAAGCCAGGAGCCTCCCAGGGAAGCCAATAGGATGCCACTTGGGCCACCCGCAGCCATGAGAGCGAGTCGGGGAGGCTCGGGGAGGCCTGGGGCCGCACGCGTGGCCCAGGAGAGCCAGAGGCCGGGTCTAGGAATCATCGCCCAGCGCCCTGGTGGCACTGCCCAGCCCTCTCAGACTATGCTTTGCGAGCCTGGACTAGAGCGCTCACGGGGCCCAGCCTGAGGGGTGGCCCCGATGCCCCTGCACGCCTGGCCGCATGCTGGGCTCTGGGGAGTAATGACGGCAGGAGGCACAGGCCTTGTTGGCACCCGCAGCCAGGCCGCCCTCCTCCTCACTGCAGCACCCAGCACCGCGAGGCGCTCCATTCCCGAGGGGACCTGCAGGCTGGGTGCTGGTGACTTGTGTGAGGAGCCAGAATGGGGGCCCTGCACCCTGACGCAGCTCCCTGCCTCTACTGCAGCCTGTGACGGGACAAAGCCATCTAGGGGGGTGGTCTAGGTGCTCACCTCTGCACAGTGGGAGCACCGGCTCCCACCGGCTCCCACTGGCTCCCACCAGCTCCCAGGTCATTTGCACAGCGCCTGGCCCAGAGCTGCTGCTCTCCTGGGCTACATAGACACATGGGTTCCCTCCTGCAGGAGCCACGCCAGTTTTGGGACAGGGCGAGCAGACCCTCTCCTGGCACCTCAGCCTCAGGGCTCCATATACCCCCAGCCCCCCCAAGAAGCAGACACAGCACCCTGGGCTCTGCCCCAAGGGACAGCAGAGCTGTTGCTGAGTAATCACTGATGGTCCCTGGAGTTGGCATGACGTGACTCTCCTTCTCCCACCCCAGCCTGTGTCTCTGCCCTGGAAACCCAGCACTGGCCTCCCAGGGCCAGTCCTTCTCTCCAGCCCCAGCTGCTCTGGAAGAAGCCCCGGTTTTGGGGTGGCGAGCATAGCACCACATGTGTCAAGGCCCAGACAGGACTGTGGGGCCTGGTTCAGAGCCCAGTTCTGCCCGCCTGGGGTGTTGTGTCCTTGTCTGAAACAGGCTGATCCTGGGCCCTGTTCCCTGGGGGCCGCCAGGATGCCACAGCCGAGGCATGTGAGGCCTGCAGCCCCGCAGCAGAGCGGAGGCCTCTCACCACCTCACCTGCCTGCAGATAGTCACACGGCCACCTTTCTGTCTTTGGACCCGTTATTTAACTGTCCGTGCCTTGGTTTCCTGTCTGTGAAATTGTTAGGGGGAACAGGCTGTCCTAAAGCTAATTCCACACAGGCTTCGTGGACGCCACCCCCACCCCAGGCCAAAGCCAAAGACACTGGGAACTCCACATCCCATCCCCACCCAAGGGAAGGTGGCTGGGACCTGAGGGTGGGGTTCAGCAGCCAGGTTGGTACAAAGCCAGACACGTGGGCTTTGGGGGGGGGGGTCCCTCATTTTGGCTCCCCGCCAGCTGTTATAGGACAGCCCCGATATTGAACGGGTTCCTGGCTGGGGGTCCTCACCCGCGCGCTTACAAGGGCCTTATGAACACTCCACTGCAGGCGCCCACAGAAGGTTCATAAAAGGTTTATTCACAAGGGACAAGGAAAGAAGGAAAATGGACAACTCAGGGGGAAACTAGGGAAATAAAGTCTTTCATGCGTCCTCCCCGATCCGCCAACCTGGAAACCCAAAGGCACTCTCAGAGCTGGCCGGACGCTGCGAGCTGGCGGAGGGAGAGCCAAAAAACGGGATCCCCCCCCCAAAGCCCACGTGTCTGGCTTTCTACCAACCTGGCTGCTGAACCCCACCCTCAGGTCGCAGCCACCTTCCCTTGGGTGGGGATGGGATGTGGAGTTCCCAGTGTCTTTGGCTTTGGCCTGGGGTGGGGGTGGCGTCCACAAAGCCTGTGTGGAATTAGCTCTAGGACAGCCTTTTCCCCCTAACAAAATGGGGACAGAGTTGTGACGTTTGGGGACTGGAGGTGCGCACAGGAAGTGTGGTGCACACCAGCTATTCACCCACTTCGCCGGGCTCCTCCACCTGCCCCCTCGGCCCGGCCGGCCTCCCGCCCCAGCGGCTGAGAGTATGTCAGCGGCCCCTGCCCCCAGCCCTGGGTGGGCTTTTCTGTAAAGGCCACGCGTGACCCATTTCTGACCCTCCTCACCCCACTCGCCCTGATGACTGAGACCAGCCCAGAGGGCACAAGAGGGTTTCAGTTACTCCTCAGCACCCGGCCCGGGCTGTATGTGTCGGGGGCGGGGGGGGGGGGCGGGGGGCTGTGGACGGGGGTCAGTGCCTGGATCCCCTCCCAAAGCGCAGGCCCTTGTTCCTTTTCAGGGGTGCACTTCCTGCCATGCTGGGTGTTCTTGGAGCTGTGCACTCATTCTCATCCCTCCACCTGCGTTCAGGCGGGAGGCAGCATCTCCACCCCCCACCCCAGTTTTCTTTGGGAGTCAGCAAAATTCTTGCCCTTGTTCTAGAACCTGCTTGGTGGCTCTGAGGACTTGTTTGCTGACATTCGCATCTGTGTTGGGAAATGTGGGCCCCAGCGGGCACCAGGCTTCTGCTGAGGAGACCCAGCCTGCTTAGTTAAGGGGTGTGGGTGAGCAGTGGGGGGCAGGGCCAGGTGTGGGTGGGCAGTGTCTATGGGGGGCGGTCTCTGTCCTTGGCCTTGATGCTCAGAGCCTGCGGCACAGGCCCTCCTTGCATGTATTTGTAGGGTGAGAAGGAAAGACTCAGCCCTGGGAGCCAATCCTGTTACTCGGGTGTCCCATGCCCCTCAGTTGTGCCCATGGAGACTGCCCCCTGACCCCCAGAATTCTCATTTTACACATGAGGAGGCGGGGCCCAGCCATGTGGCATCAAGGGGTGTTTATCATTCGGAACATAAGCAGTGTGGGCCTGGCACTGCCGCCTCCAGCCGCCACAGCCCCAGGTGATGGCACCTTACCCCGTCAGGAGCTGCACCCGGGTTTTCTCACCAGCTCCAGTTCTGTCTACAGCTTGTCATACCCCCGGGGTTCAGGGACCAACACTCTGGGGTCCCCTTCCGCAACTCTGAGCCCAGGCCATGTGACTTCCGCCGGCCACTCTCCATGTAAACGGTATCATAGAAGCACCCACCTTGGGTTCTGGGAGTCCCCTCAGCCCCCCAGCCTCGCCTCCCCTGGTGCTCACGCTGCTGGCTAAGCGGCCTGTGCTGTCTCCCCCCACCTCCCCAGGCTACGAGGGTGTGAGTGAGTTCTTCACCGACCTCCTGAACCACATCGCCACCATCCTGCAGGCCCAGAGCGCGGCCACGGCGGCCCCGGGGGACGCGGCCCCGCAGAGGCACAGCAGGCTCCTGGCGGAGCAGGCGGGCAGCCTGGCAGCGGAGCGGACGTGCAGCGCCAGCCCCGGCTGCTGCAGCAGCATGATGGGCCAGGACCCGCCCTGGGCAGCGGAGGCCGACGCCGGCAGCGTGGGCGCGGGCAGCACCGCCAAGCTGCCCCACCAGAGACTCGGCTGCACCGCCGCCGTGTCGCCCAGCTTCCAGCAGCACTGCGTGGCCTCGCTGACCACCAAGGCCTCGTCCCAGTAGCCACGGAGCCCAGGACCCAGAGGGGCAGGTTGGCCTCGGAGCACCCACGTGGGGCAGCGGCTCCCCGCGGTGACGCTACTACTAAGAATTCCCAATGATCTGATTCTTTTTTTTTTTTTTTAACCTGATTTTCTGATGTCATGACCTGAAGGGGGTGGGTAGGGAGGGGGAGAGGGGAAAGAACCCCAGGTGGTCCAGCCTCGTGGAGAAGGGGCCGCCCACCTAACGCCTGCTGTGCAGATCTCTTCACTGGGTTTACACACGCTGTGTTTCCAACACTAGGCCTGAATGTGGGGGTGTGTGATTGGTGTGTGTGTGCATGTGTGCACCTGTGCGTGTGTCTGTGGGGGTGTGTGCGTGTGTGTGCACACGCGCTTGCACCACGACTGTTTGTCCTGATGGCTGCTGTGGACCAGGCCTCGGGGACCCTGGAGGTGCTGCCCGTGTTCAGGCCGTCGCTGACCGGAGCACGTGACCGCGCGGGTCTCCTGTCCAGCCCCCCCTCCCCCCCCCCAGGCCCCTGTGACATCTGCAGCTTGGCGAGTGTCCCGCATGGGAGACTGGGCTGTGGTCACCCGCTGCCACTCTCGACAGGGAAGACGGATGCTTCCTGGGGGGGGGAGGCCATGCCCCGGGGTGGCCGCCTCGCTTCACGTCCAGCTCCCTGGAGTCCACGTGTCCGAGCAGCCTGCCCAAGCGCGCCGCTGCCTGGGGCTTGGGGTGAGGCTGCCTGGCCGGGAGCCCCAGACCCGTCCCGCCTGTGCCAAGGATTTGTGCCGAGACTGAGCGAAGCATTCCGAGAGTCGCTGGCCGCGTGTCCTGTGTCTGAGGGGATTCGCGAGACCAGAGGACCCCGAGGAGCACGCGACACCCTCCTCCCGCCCCCCGTGCCACGGCCTCCCTGTCCTCGTAGTGGCCTAGACGAGATGCCCCTTGGCATCCGGGCAATGTGGGCCCTCTTCCTGGGCGGGAGGAGGCTCCCCATACACATCACTCCTGTGCACACCTGCCCGATCACCCTTCCCCACAGGCGCCATCCACTGCTCTGTATTCACTGCGGGCCCCGCACACCGGGCTGGCAGGGTGTGCAGCCAGGTGCCAGGGGCTGTCGCCCAGAGGTGAGAAAATGTATCCCGCCTCTCTCCACCCGCTGGACCCCTCCCCAGTGACAGCAGACGGACCACTGGTCAGTGGGTCAGAGTCCACGGTCCAGCTGGCAGCCGCCTCTGCAGAGAAGTGGGCGATGGGCAGCTCTGCCAAGGGTGGACGATGAACGCTGGGCAGGGGCATCGGACCCCGCGTGGTTTTGTGTCTTAAGGTTCAGTTCACTTTGAACTGAGCGGCCTGCCCCGCTCCTGGAAAGGGTGGTCCGAGAGAGGCTGCTGAGCTGGGCCCCCGGAGGTGCCTTCTGGCCGGTGTCAGCCCGCCCACTGCCGGGGAGGTGGTGACCGCCGTGGGGCCAGGCTGGGGCCGGGGCGGGCTTCGTCCGGACTGGCCAGCTGTCCCGAGAACAGAGGGCCCGCTCGCTAACCGCGTTTACACGACCCGAGTGTTGAACCCCAATTAAAATACCTGTACATCCTTGCCCGGCCCGGCCCCGAGCCCCAGGGAAGCGGGGACGCGTGGCCCCTTGCACTGCTTTGTCTCCAAAATAAACTACTGAAATCAAACCGCATTTCACACGTGTTTACGCAACGTTGCTAAAAGAAAGTGTTCTAATAAAACAGCTTTGCCATTTTGAATAAAATTCCAATCACAGGCTCCTCAAGAACAGGTGGGGAGTGGGGGGTGGCCCCCGCACCCCAGGCCATGCTGTGCTCTGTGTAATTTTCCTCACTCTTGGGGTCCAGGCTCTGCCAGCAGGGGACTGCAGGTGGGGCGCCTTCCTCGGGCCTCCATGCAGAGGTGAGCTGGAACTTTGTTTTTTTCTGGGGGCACCATAAAGGGCCCAGCCCCCACTCCTGTGCCAGGTAGTGTAGACGAGGGGAAGGGGCCGTGGGCAGTGGCGAGGGGCCAGCGGGTGCATCCGACCTGTTTGGGTCCCAGGGTAGTGTCTATAGCATTAGCTCCCCTTAGGCCTCCTGTCACCGGCCTCGGGGTTTCTGCCCTGGGGAAAGACCCACTCAGACACACTTGGCCTGTGCAGCCTGTGGTTCAGGGTTTCTGGAATCTTCGAGAGCACAGGGGAAGGGGCTGCTGTGATGGCACACAGGAGTCAGCCTGGAGGGAGCTGGTCTCATTCCCCAGCCTGCTGGCCTGATGCTGTCCGCCTTGCTGGGGGTCTGTGGCTGCTGCAGGCGCTCCTGCCTCGGGGCTCCAGGAGAAAGAGGGGGGCCACGTTGGCTGAGGCCTGGGTGTATCAGAGCATCGCCAAGGATCTCTGGAGGCACCCTGGGGCTGGGGCCTCGGGCCGAGAGTTTGCTGGCAGAGGTTCTGATTATATAACGATGTGATTCCAGAGAGGCCCCAGCTGCTGCGAGTCTGTCCCCCAGGAGCACCTGGGGCGGCCTCCCGGAGTGGGGGCGGCCCTGCGTATCACAAGGTGCTTGGAGTTGCAGCGCACGGTGGGTGGAGCTGGGCCTGGGGCCTCCCCGCGTCACCTAGCCTGAGTGAGTGGGGTCCTCTCAGTGGGTCAGCCTGAGTCTTCAGTCTGGGCGAGGGGACAACCTCGAGTTCCCTTTACCTGGAATCTGGGCACCTATCTCAGGCGGGCAGGCTCATGGTTTGTTCGGGCGCAGGGAAAAGGAACCTTGGAGCCCTCGGTGGATTTGCCGGGCCTTTAATGCTGCCGCTGGGACCAGACACAGGCCGGCCAGCAGGCAGGGAGGCAGGCGCGAGGGAGGTCGGGGGAGAGGGAGGCAGCAACCGAGCCTCCCCGCCCCCCACCCTGTGGTCTCCACGGACTCCCCCGGCTTCTCTCTCTCCCAGGCTCTGTCCGGGCACCCGTGGGCACACGCACGCCCTGTGCTCGCCGGCTTCTCAGCTCAGGTGTCTGTAATAGGTGTGCGTGCCCCGTGCTGTGCTCCCCAAGCGCTTTTTGCAATAACACGATACCATGCTGGCGATGAAACCTGAGAGGAAAGCAAGGCCGCGGGTAGTGGCTGCCGTGGCTCGTGGCGGGAAGGTGGGAAAAAAAGCCTGATTGAACCCATTTTCCTTACACTGAAGTGCTTGAGTGGGCTTTGTGGGACTCGGACAGGCAGCCGGGGCAGCCGCTCCCAGACTGAGGAGACTGTGCTTGGCCTCGCCCCAAGGCAGGTAGGTCCTTGGTGCTGATGTCCCAGGGGTGGAACCGCCTTCCGTCCCCTAGAATTCTGACCCATCACCTGGTGGGACCCCTGACAGCTCCCCTCCCTTCTCGTGCCACAGCTTGGCGGTGCCTCAGCTCCAGAGGCTTAGGGCTGAGTGCCAGCCTCCCTTATAGAGGTACAGCCTCCTCCCACAGGCTCCCCTGAGGCGGACAGGCCCATACTTCCTTGACAGAGGCTCCAGCCTTACCTTCTGGGTCAGTCTGCCAGGCCTTGAAGGCCGCACACCGGCCTGAGCAGGCCTGGGTTGAGCCTGAGACATAGGCCTAACTCCCATGACAGGAGGTCTGTGCCTGTCCCTTTCTGCAGAGCAAGGCCAGTGTGGGCCCGGAGTGACTCGCCCCCTGCGCACGTGAGAGCCAAGGCCCTCGGACTGCTGGGCCAGCTGTTGGGACGGTGGCTGGTTCCCAACACCAGGCCTCCTACCAGAAAGAGTGTGTCCCCTTGACTTCCAGACCTGGCAGCTTGGAGGGTCTGGCTTCCCACAGCCTGCCTGACTTTCCAGGACTGAAGGCAGGGACAGACCCCTCTGAAATTTCTCTTTAGGAGTTTCTCCCGTAGCGACTTCATAATGTTGACGGGTCCTGGTTTAGTGTTCACTCCTGTGCTGGGTGACAAATGCTGTTGGCGCCAACCCTCTTCACAACAGCGTTCAGCAGAGCCCAAGCCGGCGAGTTCTGAACTTGTGCGCACACCCCCGAGATGTTAATGTGAGCCCCTGGATCAGGGATCAAATCACGGGCCAGCACCTCGCCTCTCGGGCACTGCCTCCGACGTGGCTGCCTGTTTCATGAGATGATGCCTTATTTTTTTTTTTGGTGGGGGGTGTGGGGGAGTCTCAGGAGAAAGCATCCTGATTTCTCATTATTTGCTAAATTGTCTTGGTAGCGGGCATTGAGATACCTGCCGGACTAACACGCCAGCGGGTGTTCAGGGTCAGGGTTAGGTGAGGGTCAGGGTCAGGGTGACTGTGGCTGTCAGGTGCAGAGCACACCTGTCTGAAATGTGAAAAAATGCTTTAAAGCCGCAGCATGAGGGTCACCCTCAGTGCCTCGGGGCGGGGGCAGGGAGCGGGCATCAGCAGGGCGAAGCCCCTCACTGGCCTCCAGGAGAGGCCCAGGCCAGCCAGGACCCCGCAGTCCCACGACTGCGGTCAGCACTGTGCCAGTGTGGTTTTCTGGCCAGGCCGCCTGGGCCCCTTGAATCCTCACCGTGGTCTGGTGAAGTGGTCGCTGTGAGCCCCACTTCATAAGTGAGGAAACACTCCGAGTCGCCAGGAACCCCTGTCCAAGCTCTCCTGCTGGGCTGGGGACCCCAACCTCCATATGACGTCAGAAGCCATGTTCTCAGGCTGTGGGCTTCCCGGAGCCAGGGCCTGTCCCGGCCACCCCAGGCCAAGCCTCCCGGGCCCAAAGCAATTGCTCACAACTGTTTGATGACCAAGAGTGCAATCGCCCCAGTAATCAGCCAGTCTGCCCGGGTCCGGCACCCCAACCCTGAATGCGGGCCCGGGATAGATGTGCACTCCTGCTGGTGGCTTTGATGAGTCGTTTCACTTTCTGAGCCTCAGTTTCCTCCTTCTCCAAACCAAGCCTCGGACCTGCTGGCTCTGGCGAACCATTAGACGCGTAAGAACTTCAGCCGCCTGAGTCAGCAGGTGCAGCAGCTCCGAGCGGGTGGGAGGCTTGCAGAGGAGGGCCCTAGCTCAGCAAGTCCAGAGTTGGTCAGGCGCCTGTGGCCTTGGGGCAGCATGTAGGGCGTAAGTGAACTAATCGGCTTTTTATGCCACTAGCCTCTGTGGCCATCCCCTGCGGCCTTGACTGTGCTGATGCAGAAGGCGCTTGGGAGCGTGGGCGCCGGGCACAAGTGCCTGATTGTGGATACCTGCAGTATGCGTGCCCACGCATGCGTAAGTGTGCACACCTGCGCTTAGAGGCCAGGGATGTGAGGGCGGCGTCACTCAGACCGGGACGGCTGTGAGAGGATGCCTGACTCAGAAGAGGCGAGACCGCGAGCGAACACCAGAGAGAAAAGGGTAGGCTCGTGGCGGGCTGGGAGGCTCTGTTCCCGCCTGCCTCCCACCCGCCCCCCAGCCCGGCCTGTGCCTGCCTCCTTGTGCCTGGTTCCCTGAGAGCATTAAAGCCTGAAAAATCCACCGAGGGCTCCGGGGCTCTATCTGCCCGGTCCGCAGTGAGCCTGCCCTGCGCCTGCTGGCCCTGCTGCATCGTCCCGGACTGTGAGAACCTCCACCCAGCGTGGCAAGGAGCAGAGGCTTTCCCAAGCTGCTTCCCTGTCTACCCAGCTCAGGTATGGAAGATGGCAGAAGGGGGAGCCCCTTTGCATGTGACCCCCATACACTCTGAGGCAAGCTCTGCACCCACACTCTCCAGGTGAGGAAGCTGGTGCTGTGCAATGCACAGACACTTGCCAGTGGTCCCAAGGCTGGGAAGCGGCCAGGAAGGTGCTGCCCGGGAGGACCCCGTCTTCCCTCAGCCCTTTGCCTGAATCCAGTCCCTCCCACAAGTCAAGAGGGAGAAAGTTCAAAGAAACAGGAAAGAGCCCAGAGCAGATTTATTTTTCCTTAGATAAATTTTGTACAGAATATATTACAGTCGGGAGTTCTCAGCTTTCCCCAAAAGGTCAGAAGTTATTGCATGTGTGCCCAACGGTTCTGGCGGTGGCAGGAAACTTCTAGAAAGCTGCCTGTGTTCGGGAGGATTATTTAAAGTTGTGGGCCCCCCTGCAGAGGGCTGCACTGGGGTGGGGGCCCGAGAGCAGACAGAAAGGAGTGGGGGCGACAGAGTGGCCTGGGCGGGCGGGGGCCACCTCCCTGCCAGAAGCAGCACCCAGCTGTCTGGCCAGACCTGCCAAGGGGGCAACAGAGCCAGGACCATGGGTGCCTTGGAGCCCTGGCTGGTGGGGTCTGTGGGTGTCTCAGCCCCGCCGAAGCGCCTGCAGCCAGTGGGCCACCTTCTCCAGCTCTGCCTCTATGACCGACAGGCTCTCCAGCTCCTGGTCCTGGGAGAAAGCATCACGGTCGGGAGGGCGGACCCAGGGAGCACACAGTCCAGCAGCCCGGTTGTGCCGCTGGCTAGCTGCGTGACCTTGAGCAGGTGGCTTTGCCTCTCTGAGCCTCGGGGCTTTGTGTCTTGGGGACTGTGATACTGTCCTGCCGGGCTGCTCGGAGGAGTGTCATGCACAAGAATGTGGGGGTGCAGGGGCCCTCACCCCACCCCGGTGTCCTCTTAGACCTGCCTCCTCCTGCACGGCCCAAGACAGACCCATGGGCAGGGAAGCCTCCGGTGCCCTTCAGAGGCCTTGCAGCCCTCGTGTCCCAGGCCTGGCTGTGGCCACACCTGCCAGGGTGAGGCCAGGTCTGGGTTTCCCGTCTGCTGCCCTGTCAGAGCAGAGAGGCCTCTACCTGCTTGGGCTGGGCCTTGATCCCTGGTCCTAATTGTGGTGGACTCCAGGCTCTGGCTGCCAGAGCGGTTCAGGGCAGCAGGGGACCTTTCTATGAGCTCAGCTCTGTGCCCCCATCTCGGGAGCCCCCGGAGCCGGGCCTGACACCCATGAGGCATGGCCTGGGACTCGGAGCAGGAGTGAGGCGTGCACGCCTCCTCCTTGCCCTGGGAAGGGCCGTCTTCCAGGAGTCCCTGCCAAAGGCCAGGCAGCAGAGGGCATGCACCGGGGCCCAGTGGGAACAGATGGACAAAGGCTGCCGTGGACACAGGGGCTTAGGAGCAGGTGCAGGGGCCCAGCGATGCTGCTAGGCCATTTCTAAGACACTGAGTGTGGGAGGTGCCCCCTGCCCTGCCCACATGACTCTGGGATGCCCGTTTTCCACCCTGCAGACCAGGCCTCCCTCTGCCGCTGGAGGAGAGAAGGTGGGGGGGCACCTCGGGCACCTTGCTCCCTACCGCTGGTGGGGGGCGGGGGGCCACAGGTGCCCAGACCTGGCCTGGGTGGGGAGCCAACTCTGTTTCCCACAGCCCCCACAGGCAGAGGCCCTCTCCCAGTTCCAGATGCCAAGGAGCCGCCTCCTCGGGCTGCCAGAACCCTGGGGGATACCCAGAGGCGGGTTAGGGCCTGGGGAAGGGGAGGAGAGGCCCCTCAGCTGGGAGCCCCCAGCTCCCACTTCACCCCCTCCCGTGGGGCTGTGCCCCTGTGCCCCACTGAGCTTCCTAAGCAGCCCTGGGCATGACCGGGCTCCCCGTGTTCTGACCGAGATGAGGGGAGCAGAATGGGCACCTTCCCTCCTCTTCACAAATGGGGGAACCAGGGAGGCTCAGAGAAGGGGGATGACCCACCCACAGGCACACAGCTGGCAGGAGGCAGAGCCCAGGTCTTCTGGCAGCCCCAGCAGCCCCCCCACCAGGAGGGTGCTCCTGGGCTGCCTGGAGGCCAGGAGAGGACAGGCCTGACCTCTCACATCTTAGTGTCCCCTCCTCCCACCCCCACCTCCAGCTCTTGGGCCAATGGGGCCCCGGGCCTGGATGCAAACAGCCCTCCCCGGGCCCGTCCAGCATGTCCTGCAGGGTCCGAGGTCTCCACCCAGAGGCCCCAGCCCCACCTGCCGCTTCAGGACCAAGGTGCCTCCCAGCACCTCCGGGCACGGGCCCATCCCTCCCCCTGCCCCGCGGACCAGCCTCCAGCTGCGCGGGTGCCCTCTGCGAGCACCTGGCCGCGTCCGGCTCCCGCACCTCCCTGCCTCTCCCCGGGGCCACCCTCCGGGGCCGGCTCCCGCCGGTACCAACCTCTGCTCTGCGGTTGGCACTGCCCTCCTCCTCCTTCTTCTCCTCCGGGAAGCCGCGCGCCGGGAGGGGCAGGCCGGCCTCCACGCTGTCCTCCCGGGAGGACGGTCTCCAGCCGCGGCGCAGCGGAGGGCTGGGGCCCCTGGGGTCATGGGCCCGGGCCCGGAGGGAGAGCTGCATGGAGCGGTCGGGGGCGTCCTGCTCCCCGGCCTCCCCCTCCAGGCGCTTCTCGGCCGTCAGCTCCTCGGCCAGCCGGTCCATCGTGCGCCAGCGCTGGGCGGCCTCCCACTCCTGGGGGAGCCGCTCCCGCTCCCCGCTCCGCCCGCCCGGGGAGAGGCCTGGAGGGGCCCCGGCCGCCTCCTTCTCCTCTTCCTCCTGCCGGGACGGCTCCTGCGCCCCCGGCCCCGTGGGGGGCTGCGCCTCCTCGGTCCCCGCCTTCCCGGCTCTGTCCAGCGCCTCGGGCCACCCTGGGGCAGTGGGGAGAGGAGAGTGAGGCAGGGCCCGCCACGGCCCCCGCCCCCGGCCTCAGGGTCCCACCGGCTTCTCCAAAGTGGGTTTTACTGGGGCGGGGACGGCCCTCCCGCCATGGCTCTGCGAGACCCCTCGGAGCCCACGCGGGCGGCTGGCCGGGCCGCCTCTGCCTTCGGCCTCTCCCCATGAGCCCGGGCCCCTGGCACCAGGGCGGGGAGGGGCCGGACACCAGCCCGAGCCAAGCCGCCAGGAGGTCGCTCCCCGGTCTGGGCCGCCTGCCCGGCTGTGCCCGGCCCCCCGCGCCCCCCCCCACCCCGCGAAGCCCCCTCCTCCGGGGCTGGGGGTGCAGAGAGGCTGCGGGGAGTGCGGGGCGTGGGGCGCAGACGAGCCTGGGCTGGAATCAGCCTTTCCTGTGAAGCAGCCGCGAGACCGAGGACCCGCGCCCTCTGGGCCTCAGTTTCCCATCTGGAGAAGGGAGTCGCGCCAGCCTCCAGCCGGGCGGGCGGGGTGGGGGGGGTGTGGGGTTATGGACGAGGCCGCTCCCGCCCGCCCCGACCAGGCCGCACCTCTCGGGCTGTCCTTGTAGCCGAAGCCCGCGGTGGGGCCTTCCTCCTCCTCCGGGCCCCGCTGCTCCCCGGCCCCCGCCTGCTCCGGGCCCTCGTCCTCCCTCTTCGCCTGCTGCCCGCGCCCGGCACGCGGGTCCTTCTCTCCGTCCTCCAGGCCGCGGGAGGGCCCCGCGCTGTCCCCCTCGGTCTGCGCGCCCGGGCCGCCCCGGCTGGGAAGGGCGGGTGGGAGGCGGGCGGCGGCGTCTTCCTCCTCCTCCCCCGGGGCCTGGCCGTCCTCCACCTCGGAGCCCTGCTCGGGCCCAGGGGAGCCCTGAGGCCTGTCTCCCTCCACGCCGACACCGTCCTCGGCCTCCTCAGACTCGCCTCTCTTCTCTGCCGGGCCCCTGGAGGACGTGGCTTCCGGCTCCTCTGCGGACACAGCAGAGCCGAGTCAGGCCCCGAGGGCCCGGCCGCGCGTGGGTCTCCCCAGAGCCCAACTCAGACGTCAGGCATCGGCTGCAAGCCCGGCCCGAGGCGCGAGGCCTCTCCAGGTCGGGGCTGGACCTGGGCACGACCGGGGTGCTTCTCGCCTTGTCCTTCTACTTCTTAAAGCAGGAGGAGATTTTTTTATTTTAAGACCTTGAGACTGACCCCCGGAGGCAGAGGTCGGGATGGACGTCTAGGACATCAGCTGGGCCGGCCCCTCACCGCCCTGCGCGGGAGGCACCAGCACCGCGACTCCACGCCCCGCTCCGGTGGGGCTGCCCGAGCGCACGGAGCAGACGTGCGGTTCCTCGGCAGGCGGAGGGCCGTGGTGCAAGGTGTCCTCTCGCGGCCGCCCTGAGGCCAGCTCTTTAGGGAAAACCTCTGCCGACACGAGGGTGATTTCCAAGCACCGCCAAGGACATAGCGCCCCTGGGCTCCGGGGCCGGTACCAGGGGGCCCACCCTCATGATTTTAACAATTCAAACTGATCCTCAGAAAGGGGAGTGACCTGTCCGTGATCACGCGGTCTGGAGAAAAAGGCTGAGCCTGGCCCAAGCCTCCCAGTCTCCCGTGCTGGGTGCCCCTGCGCTGACAGGGCCGGCTCCCCACACGGCTTCCCCTGCAGCCGTGGCCGGCCGCAGCCCTGGAGCCAGGATGCGGGAGTCCATGCGGCACCCGAGGCAGCCGCTGGGGCGACAGCCCTGGCTCAGGTGAGGCCCCCCTGCACCCCACCCCCACCCCCCACCTGCTGGAAGACCTCTGAGACCCCCTCCTGGGAACAGCCGCCCCAGCCCTCCTTTCACAAGCCACAAGAAGGGCCTGCAGGGGCAGCTTGCTGCTGCTTCCAGGCGCAACGAGGTGTGTCAGCGCTGCCTTGACCTCAGCCGTGATCTCCTTGACCCCTGAAAGCTCTCTGGCTTCAAGAAAGATCCAGATTCATTTCAAGCTTCCAACCTACTCCTCTGGGCTCCTCCTACAACGTGGCTCTGCTAAGGCGCCCGGAGCCCAGGAGGCAGCTGCAGGGGTGCAGCCCTGCTGCAGTGGCCACCGAAGAGTCAGGGCTGAGGCCTCCGGCCCTGCGCCGCGCAGATGGGGCAGACGGGAGTAAGACGACCCAGGTTCCAATCTCCAGTTACAAAGCCACTGTGGGCGAGGTACTCACAGCTCTGGGCTCAGCTTCTCCACTTGTAGAGGGACTCAGAGAGGGGCTCCTGCCCCCCGGCATCTCTCAATCCATCAGAACCCCTGTTCCCATCCTGTCCTCCCTCCCCCGGCCTCTGGCACTGACCCTTCAGCTGGTCACTCTGCTTCCCCACAACCTCGGAGAGTTCATCTTCGAAACTGCTGTGCTTCTTCTGCTGGTGCGCCCGCTCCTTGGCACCTGAGGGGAGGGAGGAAAGGAGGAAAAGGCCCCCTTTGGTCTGAGCCGAGCCCTGCACATCTGGCTGAGAGCGAAGCCCGGGTGCTCATCTGGAAACTGGGTGGGTGGTGTCCTGAGCCTGCCCAGGAAGAAACTGAGGAGTGGAGCTGGGGAGGGGGAGCATGGAGCCCCTGCCGCCTCCCAGCAGGGGCCCATCTCGGCTTCTCGCCCAAGAACTGAGAGCAGCCCCAGCCAGCTGCCTCACGGGGCAATAAAGGCTCAGATGGAGCCAGGGTTCCCGGGGTACAAGTAGAGAGCGGGGGCCCCTCAGGTCCTCCCTGGTGGCCAGGGACCCTACAGCAGGACGTAACAGCGTCCACTTGTCTCCTTAGGGGGTGCTTTTGATTCAAGTCACCCCTGATCTCCTTGACCCCAGAAGGCCAGGCCTTTGGGAGAAGGCCAAGCATGTGCCTGTGTCAGCCAGTTGGGGGGACTCCTGCTGATGTGATCGAGACCCCGGTCCCTGCGGTACCCCCAACCAGCGCTGCCTCCCTGCCTGTGCCCACCCATGCCTGGATGGCCCTCATCAGGACAGCTGCAGGGGAGATGACTTTTTCCCATGATGGGAATTTCTGGGAATTTCTGGAATATTCTGGAGGTGGTGGGCCTTAGAGTTCGCCCGGATCCGGCCGCGGGCAGACCTGGGTCCGCACCTCCTAGCCTCTCTGTGACCTGGGCAGTGTGGGCGCCCCACAGCTCTTGTCATCTATGAAGCAGGGTTGTGCATAGCAAGCGCTGAGAGAGACAGGCGCGCGGCGCCCTGGGAGAGCAGGAGAGGGCGCGGGGGACGGGCGGGATGTCAGTCAGACCAACCCGCGTTCTTTTCATAAAAACGGCGCGTGTGCACAGTGGGTGCTGTTCCTGCTGGACGCACGCACGGGCGCGCTGGGCAGCGCCAGCTCAGGACAGGCCCCAGAGTAGTCTCTGCTGCTATCCTATTTAATAATTGCAGTGTAATAGCAGTCGATAGTTAATTTTTAAAGAGTGTGAAGTTGATTTTTTAAATTGGTTTTTTCTTGGGCCTCCCCTGGTGGCGCAGCGGTTGAGCGCTGGGCTGCGAGGCTGCCTGCAGCCTCTGCAGCGCCGGTTCAAACCCCGGCCGCCGGCGAGGGTCCCACAAAAAAAAAAAATTTAAAAAAAAATGTTTTTTTTTCTTTAAATTGCGGTAACATGATTCACGACGCTGCCCTGATGTAGGGTCGAGGGCCGCACCTCTCCCGAGGTGAGGAGCCGCACCACACCCAGCACAAAGGACCCCTAATCTTCCACGTAGTCCTTGGGGCCCCTCTCCGCATGGCTCCCCACCCTTACCCTCCACATTTACATTTAAAATCACCATACTATAGTAAATCAGTTCAAGTCTAGTTTTTTAAAAATACCAGGTTGATGTGGGGAGGATTAAAGAAGCAGGTAACAACAGCTCCGGCTCCGCCCCTCCACCTTGCCAGGTGCTCTCTTCAGGCTCCAGGCAACCGCGTGAGGTGCTGTTTGCCCCCCAGGAGGCCGGGAGCGAGGCACGGAGTGGCGTGTTGACCTGGGGCCCTGCTGCGGTTATTTTCTCTGGCTTCCTCTCCAAATCCCTCTCCTGCTCACACGCGGCCTCGGAGCGGGGGCTTCTGGGAGGTGAAGCCGCATCGGGCCTTCCCTGCGCTCCCGCCCTAGCCAGGGCGGAGCAGCCCTGAAGAGGTGTCCTCATTTCCTTTGGACCCAGCTGCGAGATTCACACTCGAATCTCCAGGCGAGACACGGCCCTGCCCCCCAATACAAGGCCGCTTCCCACAGGGAGTCAGCCTGGCCAGGTGCGGGACCAGACCCAGTTTTTCCAATTTGCCAGGGAGGGATCGCTGCCTTCGTGACCCCAGGAGACCGCCTGGCACCAGGCGGAATCACTTACTGGGGGCTGACATCGGCCTCGCCCTCGCATCCCGCCCCCTCTTGAATGCCCCGTGGAGCTCACGCTCTCACAAAGCCCCCCATTCTCAAGCATGCGAGCGGCTCACTTGATCTCGGGGAGAAAGACATGCCGGGTTCTGAAGTGCTTGGGTTTGGGGGAAGCTTCCGCGGCTCCCCCTTAAACGGAAACTCACAAGGGCAAAGGGCTCCTTCCCTTGCCTGGAAATGTGTCTGGGTGAACAGGGGAAAGGCGTCCTCTTTGCGAGCCGGGCCTGGAAGTCCTCGCCCCGCCGCCCCAAGATGGCCGGGCTCCAGAGACCTCAGGGCGTGAACACAGTTACCTCTGGCCCTGGCATGTCCTTCAGCCACGGCGCGACCTTGGGCGAGTCCCTCGAACCTTCTAGGCCTTGATCCCTCTGAGTCAGTGGCAGATGGGCCGGGAGGCGCCGAGCGCCCTGCGCCCCCCAGTACCCCCACCCCGCCCTGGGAAGCAAAGGCCTGAACATCAGGAGGAAACTTCGCTCAACCTTCCACCCTGGTTTTCTGACTCTCAGTCCTGGAATTTATCCAGATTCATGGGCAGCGGCTGGAAAATACCTTGGAGGGCGAGGTCTTGGAGCTCTTTCAGCAAATTCTGGTGTCGCAGGATGGAGAGGATCCGCTCGTCTGCGGTGGAGCAGCGCCGGCACGGGTGATGTCCGGAGAACAGCCGAGAACAGAGGAGCATCAGTATTTTCAGCTGAGCACATGGAATTCATTCTGCAAACTCAAAATCTGGGTGGCAGCATCAAGATCGGGTCGAGATAACACTTCTGAAAGCACCTCCTTTCGGAAGTGTCCGTCGGAGAGACCCTTTCTCTACCATCCCAGAGACCAGCGCTGGCCCAGCGCGCAGGCCCCAGCCACGAGAGGGCGGCCCCGGCGGGGAGGGGGCGCCGTCTGGACACACGACTCGCTCCCCACCTCCGGCCTTTGCTGGAGCTGCCCCTCCCCCTGCAGTGCCCGCTCGTCCTTTTTCTCCGCACTGATGTCCAGCTTTTCTCTTAAGCCAACCCATTCGCTTACGCGGGGCCCGTCCACCAGCTGGCTGAGACCTAACTGCCTGTGTCTGTGCTCTGCTCGCCTGCCACTCCGATATTCATCACATCCCAGCCAGATGTCAAGGGCTGTTGTGGGTTGGGCATTTAGCACACAAACCCTTGTCCACAGGGAGCCACACTCTGGGGGCTTGCTGGGCCCGCCTGCTTGTACTGTGCCCAGAATTCTACTCGGCTGGTTGATATCCACCCATTCTTGCCTCCCAGGGGCTGTGACCTCTTCATAGACCCCAGCCAGGGCTGTGACTGTTGAATGAGACTGTGGAGTCCTGTCAAAAGCCACACAGCCATCTCCTGCCGCCCTGGCCAGCAGCCCTCCCCACGCCTGGTCGTACCTCCTCGGAGTGTCTCGAAGCACTCCTGGCTGACGGGCATGGGGCTGGGCTTGGACAGTGTGTCAGAGATGACCTCAACGATGCACTTCATCACCTGGGAAGAGAGGGGGGCAGGTTGGAGTTGGTTTGGGCTTGGGGCTCAGCGACCAGAGGCTCCAGGGCAAATTTCCAATGAGGGCATCAGGGTATTTGCTTTTGTATTCAGAAACCCATGGCTGCCTGGCTCAGGGATAGAGATCTGCTTTCTTAGCTGAATAGTAACAATGATAATAGGAAACCTTCTGTGGCATTTACCATTGCCAAGCACCCCAATCATCAGGTGCCCCTCTTTGGCGGGGTAGGTGCCTATTACCTGCTCCTTCCCCAGTGTTACTATAGAAGGGGAAACTGCTCCTGGGCATTGGCGGTATATCTTGCAAAGTCCTTTAGTCTAGAGATGCCCCAAGGGTCAGCTACCTCCAGGAAGCCTTTCTGGAATACACGGAGGAGAGCAAAGGCCTTCTAGTTCTACCCTGTCTGGAAACAGGATTTGGATTCCTCTCTCCCATCACCCACGGTATTGTCACATGCAGGGAGTGACAGTCTCACAGTCTGATTCCATGTTTACCCACGGATGAACCCCCTGGGGGAGGGGTGGGCACACTCTGGCTACTTTGGGGCCCCATCACAGGCTAACAGCAGCTATATATCTCTGACAGTCTTGTCCGGTGCCCAGTGGAGAGCTGTGGATAATCAGGCACCTGCTAAATGATGACATTTGCATGCGGTGCCAGCAGCGGCGTGGGATGACTAGCCGTGTGATCTTGGGCATGGGACTTGACCGCTCTGAGCCTCAGTGTCTTCATTCGTAAAATAGAAGTTGAGACTTTCCCAACTCCCGAGTGAAGAGGCACAGATGGGAAAATACTCTCTAAAGCATGAAGTGCCTCACGCACACCCGCGGAAGGATTCACAACTCCAGACCTGCTTCAGCTGCCGAGAGCCAGGCAGAGGAGCAGAAGGTGTGAGACATGCATCAGGAGATGCTGGTGGGGAGGGAGAGGATTGGGCCAGGTCTGTGGGATGCCAAGGCAACTGGCTCCAGGATCCAGAATGGCAACTGGCACACAGACTCTGCAGTAATCACAGCATCCTAGGATGGAACATTCAGGTCTTCACCAGCTATTCTGGTGCCCCTAATTTCAGGATCCCGACTACAATATGATGGCCAAAATGGGGTTTCCCAACAGGGATCTGGCAAAGAGAGCACTGCAGACTGTACCCCATGTCTCCCCATGACCTCAGACCTTGCATGGGGGCTATCCCATCCCCAGTTCAGGAGGACAGACTCTGGGAGCGAGTAACTGGGTATCCCCAAGAGGGCTGGGAAGATCATGAAGGAAAATTCTAGGAATAACTGTGTCCATTTACTGAGGACCTACTGTGTGCCAGGCAGCTACAATTCCTACTCCTCACAACTCCCTTCAAGGGGAAGGGAGAATCCTCGAGAAGTTAAGGCATTTTTCCAAGATCACACAGCCACAGTGAGTGGTGAAGGTTTAAATCCAGGCCTGTCTGCAACTAAAAGATAGGAAATACAGCTGACCAAATTGAAGCTGGAATCTCTCTGATGTTTTGGGCATTGACCACAGCCTCTCTGGCAGGAAACAGCTACTGGAAAGGTGGGGAATAGAAATTTCTCTGACTCTCAAGTGTGCCTCTTGCTGACCACAGGACCCTCCTGAGGGTCTCCCGAGCCTCCTTGCTGTGTGGCCTCCATCAGCCCCAACTGAGCAGGACCCCAGCTGCAGGAGCAGGACCCACAGCATTTGAGAGAGCCACGGCTCCAGGGTGGTGGGGAAGTTGCTGGCAGAGCCCTGCAGGGAGGGCCTGAGCACAGGGGGAGGCCAGAGCCAGGCAGGGGACAACTAAAACCACAGAGAAGCCTCTCCCCACCACCCCCCAGGGAGAGCCTACCAGATTTGGGGTGTTCAAGGCAGGTGGCCTAGCGCCTTGGCCCGGCAGAAAGGACACAGTCCCTCCCGCTGGGCTGCACACCTAGCTGAGAGGAAGCAGGGAAGTCCTCCCAGCAGGGAGCAGGGGACCGGGCAGTCTGGTATCTTCTGCAAGCTGTCCCCGCTCAGCAGCCGCAGTGCTGGCTCTTGGCTTCATGCCAGGCTCGCTCCGCAGCTGCCCAGGAACGGGCTGGGAGGTGTCACTAGGGCCTCCCAGCTCCCACCCCGAGCCACCCCCCACCTCCTTACCTCGGTGTCCCCTTTACTCATAGGGGTGTTCACAGGGAGGGCAACAACTGGGGAGAAAAAGAGGGGGGTTACTGCTCTGCTCTAGGAAGAGCCCAGTCCTTCCCCACCATGTTCCCTGGGGGCCATTCACCCCAGCTGGCCCCGCACAACTGCCCCAGCCGAGACGCTAGAGATGACTTTGTTTTCCTTCCTCAGCTGCTGACCCCAGGGAGGGCGGAGGCGCCCCCAGAGGCTGCCGCGAGCGCGCCCCTTGCCCTGGGGAGGCGCCTGCGGGCGGGGCGCGGGGGCTGCGTGCGCGCCAAGGAGACCGGCCGGGCCCCCGGGACCGGGCGGGGGACTGGGGGGGGGGAGCGCCCCGGGTGAGGGAAGGCGGGAGGCAGGAGCGGGGGAGGAGGGCGGAGGGGGGCGGGCGCGGGAGCCCCCCACCCCCCCCCCGTGACCTTGGCCGTCGGGGGGCGGGGCCGGCGCCGGCGGGGCCCCCCCCAGCCCGGGGCGGGGGCGCGGGGCGGGCGGGGCGCTGTCCCCGGTGCTGAAACTCGCCGCGCGCGGGGCCGGCTTTGGGGGCGCGGGGCGCGCGCGGCCAGGGGCGCCGGGACCCGCCCCCCGCGCTGGCTCACCTTGCCCGGCGCAGAGCAGCAGCGCCAGGACGGCGGGGGGGCGCATGGCGAGCCCGGGCGGTCTGGGGCGGGCGCGCGGGTGCCTCGCGGGGACGCGGGGCGGGCGCAGCGGGGCAGGTGCCGGGGCGCCGCGGCGGAGCGGGGGGCGCAGGGTCTCTGCGTGCAGGCGTCTTTCGGGGCGCCCGCCGGCTCCCGCGCGGGCTGGGGCGCTGCAGCAGGAGTAGCCGCCGCAGCCGCGCGCGCCCCTTATAGCCGCCCGGCCGGAAATGACGTCATGGGACCGCCCCGCCCCCTCCCTCTAGGGGTCCCGCGCCTCTTCTTTCCACCTGCTGCATCCCACTTCCTGCCGCCGGGCAGGTGTCGGCTGGAGGCGGCCCGAGGGCCCGGCCCCGCCTGCAGCCTCCAGGGCCCACTCGCTCGCGCGCCCTGTGTTCTGAGTGTCTCGGGGTGCGCGTGTCTCGGGGTGCGCGCGGGCCTCCTCCAGGGCTAAAGCCCCATTCCACGCGCCTGAGGTCGCTTCCGAGGGGCGTGCTCCTCCTGAGCGCTCTGGAGGGAAGCCTGCCCCCCATGCAGCACCCCTCGGGGGTGTGGGAGACCCTCCTGAGGCCTCCCGCCCTGTGTCCGAATGAGGGGCCGCCTCCCTCTCTGCAGCCGGGTTTGGTGCCTGCACAATCTGTGGTTGTGTGTATATATGAGGTTGAATTAGAGAAATGAAAGTAAGCAGAAGTGGGTTTTTTAAAGAATCAAGACTAAGAAGCCATCTGAAGACTGCTCTGGAAAAACTGGCGGAATTGTAAGGATTTTAACAGGCTGCAGGGAAAACGTGTTCAAGGATTTTTGCAAAGCCTGGGCAGGTGTCATGTGTCTACCGCTGTTAGTATGATTGGGGACAACGAGGGCTGTTAGCATTTACCCTAGTCAGAGCCTCATCTTCTGGGAAGCCGAGGCTGTGGCAATCAAGTCTTTCTTTAAAGTGACTGATTTGCCTGAGGCAAATTTTTGTTGTTCAAGATGCGGCTTCTTCACAAGACCAATCCAGCTGTGTCTTGACTCTTGGCTTAGCTCCCTCATCGAGACCAGGGAGAGGGACGCCCACTTCTGTATTAGTTTTGGTGAACAGTCTGAATAATGTTTAGTCGCCGCTGCTTTCACGGTGCGGCGTGCAGCCCCCGGCACAGAGTAAAGTGACTCGATAGAGAACTGCACACGGTACTGATGGAAGGTCCAGCCGGTGGATAAGTGGATCCCGGGCTCTGGTCATTGTTGGGAAGCTCTCTTGGGGGCTAGTGAGGGAGGAGTAGGGGGCAGTTCTTAATATCAAACCAAAACAAGCATTCTTAGACCTTCCAGGCATTAGCTCTATTCAGCCCCTTGGGAGCACCTTCTTGATGCATTTGAGACCATGTCTTGAGTGACCTCAAAACCTGGGTGTGTTGCATATCAGGTTGGATTCCTGGTTTATTCCCATCTTTCTCCGGCAATCTAGGGAACAAAAACAACTCCATCTCATAGACAGATCTTTAACCCATGAGCAGGTAATTGTCCTACCCTGGGGAGAGGCCAATTTCCCATGTTTCTTTCACGTGTGTTAGCTGGACGGTGATCCCTACACAACTCTTTTGATCTTAGTAGAACAAAGACACCTTGACATGGCCCCTCCCCAGACATCTGGCATCATTAGTTTCACACAGAACGATCACATTCACATTCTGGGTATGTGCACATGCCACGATAGTGCCGTCTTGTCTGCCACCTCCATGTGAGTTGTCTGTCCCCTATAAGATGTTGTGATTCCCTGGTATGTACTTTTATTGTTGTCCTCTTGCCTTGGTGATAAAACAATAGTGACATTTAGAAATTATTGTTAAAAGGATAACTGGCAACATACAGGGTTACTAACAATTTTTTAGGTAAAACACTACAAAAAGTTGTGGGTATACCAAACCGAAACCAAGGATGATGCCTCTGAATATGTATGAGATGAAGAAGTAGAAATAAAGCCTTTACAAGATGACAAAAATAAAAAACCCACAAACTACCTGTGGTCATCCTTACTAAGAAGGATACAAGATCCCTGTCAAGGTGGGTCGTGTGGATCTGGCCTTGATCCCGTGTATGTAAGTTTACCTTAATATACTCTAATTGTGCTCAACAGATGCGTCTGCTCTGTTGCTCGGGCTCAAATGACCCTCTTAGTTTGGGGAAACTTATTTGCTCCCGTAACCACACAAGCCCCCTTGGAGAGCCTTTTCCACCTGACCCCACTGTCGCGGTAAATCTGTGTCCGGGCTATTGCTTGGCATCAGGTGACATCATCCAGAGCCCCTCCTTCTTCCTGCTGCTGCTATTTCCTACTTCTAGCCCCACACCAGTGCCCACTCCCACCCCTGAAAGAGCCTGGAAGGCGCTCGGGAGACATATGCTCATCCGCACACTCATTCATTCGACAGCTATTTGTTAGGCATCTACTCTGCGCTTTGAACCACACTCAGCTGTTCTAGGTGCTGATGATACAGAAGTGAAAAAATAGATTGAGGCTGGATCCTTTGGGAATTTGCAGTCTAAAGAGTGAAGACAATGAATAAGTAAAAAACAAAAACAACAATGCACAGTATGTCGGGTGGTAACAAATGCTATGAACAAAAATGAAGCCGGGAAGGAGAATAGTGTACAGGGGACGGATAGGTTATATTTAAATTAGATGCATCTGGCCTCCCTGGTGGCGCATGGGGTTAAGCACAGCACTATGAAGCAATACACAGCCTCTGCGGCATGAGTTCAATCCCCAGCTGGCCAGGGAGCAACCCACATGGAGCAGCAGACCTCTCCTGTCTCGCCCGCTGCTCCCCTCAGCAGTGTACTTTGGTCAGTCTGCCTGTTCTGCTCCCCACTCTGTCTCTGGTGAATCCTCTTACCCCCCACACCTCTGGCCTGTACCCCAGCTCCTGTATGCATAAATAAAAATAAATCTTAAAAAAAATAAATTGGGTGCATCTAGAAAGGTCTCATCAGGAGGTGACATTTCAGCAAGGACCAGAAGTTGGTGTATCCAGGGATAGGGGCTCCGGGTGGAGGAGGGGAGCAGGGCACGTTCGAGGGACAGCCGGACACAGAGGGGAAGGGACGCGGAGAATCCAGCTGAACAGCAGCACATGTTCCAGCCCCAAAACTTAGAAATGCGCAGAAATATGGGGAAACACCTGTACTCAGAGCACCCAGCGCTTATTTTGAAGTGTCTATTTGAGAGTCTCTCTTCAAGTGGCTCCCTGGGGAAATGGAAGATTCTCCTGCGAGACCTAACGGAGCCCAAGACTAAGGACTTCAGGCCCTTCTGAAGCGAGGTTTGCAGCTGCATCTCCCTCAGGTCTGGTCAGAGGATTTGCCGACGCCATGAGTCTCGTGGGCCTCCGGGATTCTGCACTATACAGATATATCTGTGATACACGATAGGTTTCTTGTTATTATTTTTGTTTTTGCTATTATAAAGAAAAATCTTATACAGAAACCGTGCAGTGATTTCATCTACTACCAGAGAAACTCGTTGATCAAAAAAAGAAGGCCCATTGCTCAACTGCCTTAAAGAAAGTTGAGCCACTTTCCGGGTTCAGTGGACTTCTCTCCTGAGAAGTTTTGCAACAGGGTGGTCCCCAGGAAAGGGGGAGGTTCCCTGCCCCACCCAAGGGAGGGTGGAGCTGAGCAGGGAGAGAAGAAGCTGCAGAAGAGACTGAGGAAAGAAGCAGGATGGAGCCAGGAGACCTGGAGGAGGCGCATGGAGCCTAGAGACATGTGAAGAAACTGCGCTTGTCTTTTGGTCGTGGACTGGGTGACACAGATGTGGGTGAGACCCGTGGGGAGGTGACCATGGCAGCTTTTATCTTGATGTTGATTTTGCTCTTTTCCTTCCGGGCTTGTCTGGTTATTTCTGACCCTTTTCTGTGGGTCCCCACTGGAAGATGCTTTAGACTTGCGGCAGGCTTTGGGGCCTTGCTCTGGGCCGATCCCATATGGATGGAGTTTTACCCACGAGGGGACGGGTCACTGTGGGTGCTTCATTTAGAAACTGCACTCTTTGCCTTACCTGTATTGTTTCCTAGTTTTATTAAAGATCCTTCCCATTCAAGTCTCATATGTTTCGTGTTGATGCGGCGGATGGCAGAACCCATTTAGAATGGGCAGGTTTGCGGGGCTTGGGCTGCCCCTCTCCCTGTCCTATAACAGATTCAGACCCACTGCCACCTGCCCTGGGGCACCAGCTCGCAAGGACCCTGGCCCAGTTTGTCACCTAAAACTGACTATTACCAGGCGGCAAACATGTCCCAAACAAGGCCTTCCAAGAGACAGTCCTAGTACCTGGCTTTGCACCATGCATCTTCGTGGCACTTGCAAACGCTCCAGTGTTGGCCTGGAGGCCACCCAAGCTTAGAGTGGGCTTGCGATCCTCTTCTGGCGATTTGTTCATTGAGAGCCAGGATGTCACAGGGGCCTCCAAGAAACCTCATTTCCCTGGATCTGATCTTTGCGCTTTGAACGATATCAGGTGAGAATAAACTGCTGAACAAAAGACTCCACACTCCAGTGAAATAAAGGGGGGGGGGAAGGGCAATGCAAGGCAAGCAGCGTCCTTGCAAGGACTCATCGCGGAGCACGCACGCGTTACTTCTGTCAGCCCACTCTCTAGAACGCAGGCTCTTGGACACACATAGTCGTCGGGGAGGTTGTGCAGCCATTGAGGGTTATTCGATGGCCAGAGGAAGAAGGTGATTCTGATTACCACATGAGGAGGACAACGAGGTTCTCTGCTACCTAACCCACGGGGAATATGCCAACGAACCCTCCTGGACACTTCGTAGGAACCAGGCGCTGTTCTAAGAGTGTCAAGCTACAGCCTACGAGACAGGCGTCATTACGACACCTACTCACAGAGGGAGTTCCAGAAAGGAATTAAGCCCAAATGCCCTCTTTCAGCAACCCCACCCCAAAAGAATACACTCAGGCTTTAGGGTGTTCTCATTCTTTGAGAAAGACAATTGATTTTTTTTTTTTTTCCAGCCTCAGGTGGGTGAAGCGTGGAGAAAGGCTATTTCTATGAGCCTGGGCCTATGCATGCCCTCTCCAGACCAGCCTGACCTTGCTTTGTCCCTGCAGCTTTGGACAAGTCCCCAGTTCCAATCAGGTCACTGCCCCGAAGTTCCTCTTAGCCTGACATTGTGGAGCTGCCCTGGGTTGTAGCAAGGACCTCTCACCTGGTCCTCCTGGCCAGGCCCACATTTTTCCCCCACAAACAAAGCCTGTGACAGAAAGCCAGGATGTGGTTAAATCTCCTTGAATTACGTACTAAGAGAGAATCTGAGAGCAGTGTGGTCTGCTGTGAAGGTGGGCTCGGCAGCCCATCTTAGAATCATGTTTGGGCACCAAGAGCCCAGTAGTTTTCTACCTGCTTGCTGATAACTATTTGCCCAGGCAGTTTCCCAGACCTGCTGCCAAATTTTGATCCGTGCACAAAATGTATTTTGATTATCGCCAAGTATATAGACTTCCTTCGTTTTGTATGTCAGATGAAGCCCTGAGCTGAGTGGATAGTGGAAGCTCCAGCCAGCTCACTGGGAGGATGAGGTTGAGGGTCAGGCAAAATCAGGAGCTCTTTGCCAGGTGAAAGCATTGTGCGCTGGAGGGCTCAGCCTCCATACTCACCCTTTTATGGGGGAGGGTAGAAGTCGGAAAGCTTAAAAACTACATTTCCCAGACCCCCTTGCGGGGAAGGACCGAGCAGCTGCACTTGTGCAGGAAGTGGACCTGGAGGCCTCTGTGGAGAGACACAGGGTGCTGAGTGGCCACGTCCCTAGTGTGGACGTGGCAGAGGTGGATGGTGCTGGAAACAGCGGCTGGAGTGTCAGCTTCCTAAGAGGGCAGGTGGTTTCCTGATCCTGGTGGGGGCCGCTCACCTGGCTTCAGCTCTGAGGTGTGGCTTGTGTCAGCTGTTTCTGGAAATAATCCAGAGTCCACTTCCTCAGTCCTCCCTGCGAGTCTGTCAGTCATTTAATATCCTGTTTTGTGCAACCAAATGAAATAAGGAAGTAGCCAGTATGGGCAGTGAGCATCTCTAAGAATGAAGAGCAACCTGGGGTGGCGGGGGGCCAGGTGGCGTGCTCGGAGCCCTCTTGTCCCGGTGTCAAAGGAAAGGGACCGCTAGTGCCAGGAACCACTGACTTCTGTATCTCAGACGAAGCTGGGCCAGATTTATCCATGCACGCTGGCCTCGGGTCTCCTGGTGGATGGGTAGTTGTCTGGATTAATACCTCAGTTTCCAGGTCATTGAGAAACTCTGCGAATGACACTGTATGGCCATCGTCCCGTCCCCGGGGCTCAGAGATGGACAGGGACTTACCCGAGGTCACCCGGCAAGTTGTAAGAGTCAACTTGTTCTGCTGACTCCCGACCTAGTCGTTTCACTGCTGCAGTGAATGAAAAAGGATGAAGAAGTGAGCGAGTGTGGCGTGGGGCTAGCGGCAAAATTCACCAGAGTCCAGGACCAACTTGTGGGGTGAAAGGAGAAAGAAGAGGGCCTCCCCGGTGGCGCAGCAGGTTGGGCGCAGTGCTATGAAGCTGTCCGCAGCCTCTGCAGTGCGGGTTCGATTCCCGGCCAGCCACGGAGCTACCCACATGGCGCAGAAGACCCCTCCTGCCTCACCCACTGCTCCCCTCGGCAGTGTCTTTGGTCCATCTGCCTGTTCTGCTCCCCGCTCTGGCTCTGGTGAATCCTCTCACCCTCCCACACCTAAGGCCTGTACCCCCAGCTCTTGTATAATAAATAAATCTTTAGGAAAAAAAGAAAGAAAGGAGAGAGTGGGAACTACACTGAAATGCATGTAAATAATCACTCTTTAGTCAAATTCATAGAGACAGAAAACAGAACGGAGGTGCCAGGAGCAGGAGGGAGGGGAATGGAGAGTAAGTGCGAAGGGGTACAGCTCTTCAGGCAGGGAAGACGGGAAAGTTCTGGAGCCTCTGCAGGGGCTCCTGGGCCAGGAGAGTTCCTGGCAGGTTTGAGGCAGATCAAAATGGCCAAGGTGGCTGGAAAAAAGAGAGCATGTTGGGGGGCAGTAAGGGAGGAGACAATATTGGGTCAGATCATGTGGGGCCTCCTGGGCCTTGGAGAGGACTTTGGCTTTTACTTCAAGGGAGCCACAGGCAGCAGCAGGCAGGAAGATGAATTAAACAGGCTTTTTATGCCACGAACCTCTGTGGCTATCACCTGTGGCCTTGATCTTGTTAATGCAGAAGGCACGGGTGCCTGATTGTGGACACTTGGAGCACGGGCGTGGGCATGTGTACGCGTGCACACCTGAGCCTGGAGGTAGGGATAAAAGCCAGGGCGGCAGCAGCAGTGAGAGAAGCAGCCTGACTACAGGAGAGGTAAGGCCACAAAGTGTTGCAAGAGAAAACGCCAGAGTCCAAAGCAAGAGCCTAAAGGTTATTTGAGGCCTGGGAGGCCTGCCAGCTCCCGGCCCCCAACCTCTGGGCCTCCCTGCCTTGCCAGCCTGCAGGCTTGCCACTAGATTATGCAAAGATATTGTTTGGAGGTGCCCATCAGGCCTAGCTAGCCCCCAGCAACCCTAACACCCCACTCCATCCCAGGGGACTTGCAGAGTTGCTTCTGAAACAGTCAAGAGAGAAGAGAAAGCCACTGTCACCACCTGCCCCTGGTGGCCACAAATGCCCCCACTGGTGAGCCCCACACTCCAGGCCATGGCTGGCCGCTCCGGTTGGGGCTCAGGATGTCTCCCTACCAGGGGGTTCTTGGGAAAGTGGCAGCTGCTTATCTGGCAGTGGAACCCAGGGCGTTGGACAGCAGAGTCAATATATCCTTGGCCAAGCTTACAAAATCATATTTTCCAAACACACAGCTTGTCCAAGCCTCTTATCAGGCCTCCAGGTGGCAAAACCCCGTTGCTGGGCAATGTTGTTTTATCTGCAAGGTTTGCACAGAGGCCAGGATGAGGTGATTTCATTAGATCCTCTCCCATCTGTCTCTGCAAACATCCCCAGGGGGCCTCCAATTATGGTTTTGCTTTTCTTCTTTGGCAGATGTTTGTTTTAATCTAATAAAGTAGTTTACAGGCCTCAGTGGGTGGACAAGGGCTTTGATGGGCCCCAGCCCAGGAGGATGATGGGAAAGGCAGGGGAGGGTGCATGGGCACTGAGCCCTGGGCGCTGAGACTGGCTCACGTGGGCACGAGGCACAGCTTTTGGGAAGAAGGACCAGGCCTGGCCAAAGGAGCTGGAGGTGTTTCCTGGGCCCACCCCACTCCTTCTGCAGCTGTATTGCCACAGGGGCCCACGGCAGCGCCCCACGACTGAGCAGTGTGTCTTCCAGAAGACAACCCATCAGAAACGTCTGTATTCATGGGGGAGAGCCCTGGGAAGTGGGCCTGCAGCGGCTCTGTAAGGGAGGTGCTGTGGAAGAATCATCCAGTAACATCCAACCCCAACGTCATGTCAAGTAGGCAGAACATTGGAAACAATAGGGCCTTGGGAGAGAGGGTAGGAGGGTGGGGTTCAGTGGAGGAGAGTGGAGGTGCTGGTCTGACCTTGGCCACAGTGCATGGCAGGGGGGAGGTGGGAGGCACCCCTGCCCTAGGAACACGGCCAAAGCAAGACAACTGGGGGGTGTCGAGGACGAGGACGGGGCCGGGAGCTGAAGGCTGAGAATAGAGGATCCCCAGCCCAGTCTCCACCCACACTCCAGGCTGTGGCTGGAAATTGACTTTCAGGGCCTCCCAGGGAAGTACCTTTGGACGGCTTTGGGGTGATCTTGGTCCCCAGAGCCCCTTGCAGAAGCAGCTTAGGATGGTGGAGAGCTGCCCTGGGCTTGAACCCCGGTCTGCCTGGTACCACCGTGAGACTTTGGAAAAGTCACAGCATTCCTGAGCCTCTGCTTCCTAGCGTGCAGACTGGCCCAAACTACTCTGTGCGTGATGTCTAGGGATCTGATGGGGAGAATTCGGTCCCCGTAGTGATCAGGGCCCACGCTGGGTCGGCGCAGGGGTGCTGAGAAGAGCTCCTAACTGGGCTTCCCGGCCCCCCTCCCATGTCCCAGGGACTGTCCCAGCACCCACTCTGTCTCCCTCAGACTGTGCTCTGGGGGTGCCCTGGGCCTGCACGGTTCCATCTCGTGTTGACTGATCGCCTGCAAGCACCCTGTCCTTCAGGCTCCAGGGGGGGCAGAACTGGGCAGCTCGACTTCTGGGACAGTCTCGGTTTTCCATCTGCAACGGGAGTGTTGACAGTGGCACCTGCCTCCCGGGGAGCAGCTGGGTCAGATGTCCTCACACAGGGCCTGGCCCAGAGCGAAGGCCCCGCCATTATCGGCGCGCCCCATCAAGACTTCAGGATGTGGTTTTCTTGCCGGTGACTGAATATCTCTGATGCTCAGGGTGATTGAGTCCCCACAGCAGTATCTGGTGTCCCCTGAAATTGACCCCTGGAAAAGAAAAGTTGGGAGTGGCCTAGAAATCGAGGGCCACAGGGGCCAGGTAGTGGGTTGATGCCCCACCCCTCAGGCCCTGCCCCTCCTCCACCAGCCAAGATGGGGGTTGGGGACACAGACAGAGGGTCTTGAGGGAACTCTGGCCTAGAGGTAATACAGGGAGCTCCTAGATGCCCAAGGCCTGCCGGGCAGCACACGACCCCTGGTGTCCTGCTGAATGAGCTGAGCGACCATCTCCCCCCAAGAACAGCTCTTCCCTCACCCTGCCTTCGGCCCCCCAGCGTGGAGACTGAGCAGTCTGGGCGGCCCAATTCTCTGCGTGCCGCCTCACTCTGGGGAGTGGGCACGGAGTCCTGGGCCATGTGGTGCTTAATCCCGGGCCTTTCTCCCAACCAAGACCTGAGTCCAGGTGCTCACGGGGGTTCCTCAGCTGTGTCCGCGTTCCCAAGACGCCTCCTTCTCCTTCTCCATCGGAATCCCATTGTCTGTGCTTCATCCCTGTGGTCAACGTTCTGTCCCCCCACCTTCACCCCGACGGGAGGGGCCACATGTTAGGCTTTCTTAGTCATTTGCTCTACAGAGTCCCCTATACAAGTCGGGGTGCAGGGCATTGAGCACAGAGGGGATGTATTACTAAGGGGCAAAAGAACGACAAGAAGAATATGCAGAAAAGTGAGGCTTGACACCCTCAGAACGGTCCCCATATTTCTTTGGCTTTCTCTGCTTACTCCCCTCCCCGCCAGGACGGCGTAGGGGCAACCATCCCAGGCCAAGTGGGTTCATTGTTGATTCAGGCAGACAAGAATCTGGAGCCCTTGGCAGATCTGCCACACCTTCAACGCTGAAGCAGGGCCCAAAACAATGGGCGGGGAGGCAGGCAGGCAGCCACGCGGCCTCCCAGCTCCTGCCACTTCTCAAAGCTCCCATCATCGCTGCTTCTCTTGGCCCAGGTGTTGCTAACCATAGCTGTGCATGGCCTGTGCTCCTGCGCCCCAGCACTTTCTGCAGCAGCAGGTTATCACGGGTGGGTAGTGGACCCCAGGAGGAAAACAAAGTCGCAGGCGGCGGCCACAAAGGCTAGGGGTGGAGAGGTAAAAAATAGCCCGAGTTACTCTATTTTCCTTCCAGACAGTGTCAGCCACACCAGTCTAAAGACTGTCCTGACAGCCCCCCCATGTCACATACACTCCTGTCCCTCCCTTTTTGATACACCCCATGGCTTACTTGTCTTCCCCAGCTTTAAAGCTCAGATCAGCTCCACCTGGGGAGTGTTTTTGATCAGCCCACCCGACACCCCTCATTCTGCTTTATAAGATCTTTTAGCCCTTACGATCAGCCTCACTGTGTGGGTGTTGCGGGGTGCTATATTCGCCCGTGCATGACCTTGTGTGCAAATATTCTAACTGCTCATCTAGACTTCAAGCCTTTTGAGGAGAAAGACACGGCTTCAAATCATCCCCACTCCCACAGTCCTAGCAGCACAACCTGCATTTTTTCGTGAAGGCTAAAGTAGCACGGCTCCAGGCTGAACATGATGGCCGGATGCCTCACCAGGTGGGAGGCAGGTGGGCAAATGGGGGGTGTGTGGTGATTTCTGGACACAACTCTGTGTGTTACCCTGTGACTAGGACTCACCCTGGCCATTCACAAACAGGCAAGCGAATTCAAAGGATGCTCCCCAGACTGGTTGACTTGCTGCTGTGAAAGGAGGTGCCCCCCACCACTCCCTTCAGAGGCGCAGGCCCACGAGTGGCCCTGGCCACTGTCCATGGTCCTGAACCATCACCTCCCGCCAGGAGGCCCTGGGCCCTAGGGAGTGAATCTTAACCAGCAGGGCCAGGCCTCATACTTGTACGATCTCTTTCTTTTGAGTGTGTTTAAAGTTTTGAATATTTTTATATCATAACATAAGAATTAAAGTTACATCTTTGTTTCACAATTGATGTAATTAGTTTATTTCATGGAGGTTTTCCTCTTATTTCCTATAGTCAGGCATTTTCCACCTCTGAGAAGCTGGAGGATGTGGAAGTCACATGTCTACCCCAGCAAGCCTCACACGCTGCTATTTCATGATGAGAGACCTGCCTTACTTCATGGGAGCTACCAAAAAGGTAGGAGCCTTTCTGAATCATTTCAGAGACGTTTCCCCTGCGCTGCATCATATCGAGTCATCTATCTGGATCTCAATTTTTTTTCCTTTAAAAATGTCTGAAGTGCTGGGGGGATTTGGACTTGATTATCTGAGACATAATCCCTTTCTTTGATGAAATGATGTCTCCTGAGTCATTGTCTGCCATATCACCACGAACTCTTCCTCCCTTAAAATAAACAAGAAAATCTAGGACATTACCACATCAGACTCAAAAGATTGCTTCTTGTACAATGGCCTCACATCTGATTGCTAAGAATAAGGCAAGGGCCTGTCTGTGCTGCCCACTGCACCGTCTTAGAAGGACATTCAAAGCACTGATTCTTCTGCTCTTACACTGAGGTGCTCTAACATCTCAGCTTTCCTGGTAGAAGTCACATGGGGAGAAACATTTGACCCTAAATGTAAACAGGAAATTTTCTTCTGTGCATGCTGGCTCTTCCAAAGGAAATCTGTGCTTGGACAAGAAGTTTTGGTGCCACAACCTGCAATAAAGTAGAGAGTAGTGGTCACCAGACAGTAAGAGGTTGGTAAACAGGCAAAAGGAGTCCCCTGGGTCCACTGTGGTGGCAGATGGAAAGTCAGCATCTGATGGCGAAGAGGTAGTGAATGGATGGCAAACTGTCACGTTGTACCCTTGAAACTTACATAATGTTATAAACCAATATCACTCCAATACAATATTTTAAGGCTGCAGCTTTGGCCTCAGAACCAGGGAACCATCCTATAAGGATGAGGGTGCTCTGAGGAAGGCACAGTGCCCCCCTCCCTGCACCCCCAGTCCTCTTGGCTCACTGATCCAGGCCAGGTGGTTTGAGTAATGGTTAATGAGGCTATCACTTAGCTCCGTACCTCCCCAGGCTGTTCAACCACCTCATCCTGGGATCCCAGGGAGAGATCTTATTCCTGAGGCATTAAATACCAATGAATAATAAATACCAAAGTGGACAGAGAACATGAGATTGAGAGGTCAGAGAATTTTTACCAAAGGTGAGAGCTGAGTCTCAAGTGCATCTGTCCCAGAGCCACAAGGCTGGAAAAGGTGCTTGGGAGGTCACTTTTTGTCCCTCACAGCTTCTCTGATAGCAGAAGGGAAGAAGGAAAGATGCTCAGAGGATTCCAGCGGTCACCTGGAATCACCTCTGCCTCACCTTCTGATGACAGCCTGGCCCTCGGCAGGGGCCTGGGGGCCCAGCTGCTCCTCTGAGCAGAGAACTCCCCCCTCATGCCTATACCAATATCTGCAATTCAAAAGGCTGTTGGTCCCCCAAGTGTCTGTGAAGATATGGAGGAACTTGGACTCACATACCATTGGTGGGAATGTAAAATGATCCTTTGGAAAACAGTTTGTGATTTTCTTTAAAAATGACACATGCACTTTCCATAGGAACCACCACGCCACAGCTGGGTATTCACCCAAGAGAAATGAAAACAATCAACACTTGTACATGGATATTCAATTTATTTGTAACAGCCCCAACTGGAAAAGACCCAAATAACTATGAACAGATAAGTAAAAGTTGTAGCATATCCATATAATAAGCTATAACTTAGCAATAAAAATGAACTATTGACAGACACAACAAAATGGATGCATCTCAAAAGAGAAGCTGGACAAAAAGAGAACATATTGTATAACTCCAGTTATAAAATGTTCTGGAACATTCTGGAGCATCTATAGCAACAGAGAGTAGATCAATGGTTGCCTGGGATGATGACTGTGGAGGGGGGAGGGGAAGGAGGGACCACAAAGGGTCAAGAAGAGATTTGGGGAGGTGATGGATGTATATATGTCAGAACTTACCAGATTGTCTGCTTTAAATACGGCAGTGTAAGTCAACAAAGCTGGTGTTTTGTTTTGTTTTTCCAAAGAAGCTGTCACAAGAATGCAGAATGCAGGGAGAATACATGGAGCTGCAGATGTCTCTCAGCTCCAAGCTGGCTTGGTCATCACGGGAGATTTACTGTTCCCTTTTCACCCACGAAGAACCTGGGCCTCAGAGAGGTTAAATGCCAGGCTGGGGTCTCACGGCCCAGGGTGGAGCCAGTGGCAAAATCCCAGCTTCCTCCTCTGCACCCAGAGCCTTTTCCACGGGGTCCTGACAGTGCTCCCAGGCATCACTTAGAGTCTGTCAACATGCCCCAAACTGAGGGACAGGGTGTCCCTGCCACCTGAACATGTAATCTCCCCTCACATCACACGCCTCCCCGATAGCGCTCCCTCGGCCTGCGCTTGTCACCAGGAGACTGGATTCATCTGCAGAGAATGGCCGTGGTTACAGCAGCGCCTCTGGGAAGTACCAAAGCTCAGGCAGGAGATAAGGGCCAAATGCAATTACCTAAAGAGGCCGTTATCTGTGCAGAGGACACTGGCCAACTGGTGATTCCTGCCCTGTCCCAGCACCCTGGAGAGGCTGGCAGGGCCACCCAGCCCAGGACAGTGCCCTGGGGAAAGCTCATGTTAGGGGGTGGACGTGACGGGGGATGAGTAGGATTTGGGTTGGGGCTGGGGATGAGGGTGCTGGGTTGGGTCAAGCACCCCCTTAGTTTTTGCCTACGTGTTCTCCCTTTGCTTTGGGGACCCATGATGTTTGGAGTCAGAGCCCGCGAGGAATCCTGGGATGAGCACCAGCTTCGTGCGTGGACAGACCGGGACATGGGGTATCAGCTGGGCCTCAGGGACCCGCCTGTAAAATGGGGGCAGTGATGGTCCCTATTTCATGTGGGTGTCCTGCCCCAGGCAGCCCAGCCCCCCTACCATGCTTCTCCTTTTTCCTTCTCACACTGTGCACACCAAAGATGGGACAGTGTGAGGAAAGGGTGTGTGTGACTCTGGAGCGAGGGCTTGTGAAGGAAAAGGCGGTGACTACATCTCAGAGCCCCACGTGTCCCAGGCGCTGGACCAAGCGCTCCACAGGCTGATCCTTTTGAGTCCCCACAGCCACCCGTGAAGAACCTGGGGTATTCACACTCATGCCGCTTCACCAAGGGCTTCTGCTACCTCTAGGTTGTCATTCCTCCAAGGTCAGAGAAGCAGCAGGAGAGAGACGCTGGCCTTGGGCCCAGGCAGCCTGACTCCCGAGTCCCTGGCCTGGGGGATGACTCCCCGCCGAGTGTCTGTGGTCTCTCCTTTTCTGAGTCTTGTGCCCGCTGGCCGGGAGGCTTGCCCCAGCTGGGCTCCATGCCCAGATTCTCTCTGCCACTCCAGTTGTCCTCATGAGCCTGCATATGTGCGTGGCACTCTGCAGTTTGCGAAGAACTAAAAAACTCGCCTATCACTTACACCCCTGTGGTTCCAAATCCTTTGGGAGAGGAGAGGCTGCTGTTTCCCCATTTACAGGATCTGTCATGATGCGGCTCCCTTCCTGGGGGGGCAAAAAGCTCTCCATACATTGCACCACTTTATCTGCAGAATAAATATCATCAGGCCCAGTTACTAGCTGCTGAAACTGAGGTCCAGAGACATGAAACATCTTGCCTATGGTTATAAAGCTGGGGCATGGCTAAAGTGATATTTCCTCCACATTAATGGGCTCTTAAAGCTCAAGCTCAAGCTCTTCGCCCACTTTAGAACTGTACTTGAATAGGACACACCCCATTTCAATGAATGGTGTTAACCTCATGCAAGAGCTGTTAACACCCCTCCCTTCCTTAGCTCCTCCCAGAGGAAGCGCTGAGGTCCTTTATCAAAGGCCCAGTCTGCCATATTTCTGAATCAATCAGACAGCATCCATCCATCCATCCATCCATCCACCCATCCACCCATCCATCCACCCACCCACCCATAAACCCATCCATCCATCCACCCACTCACCCATCCACCCACCCACCCATCCATCCATCCATCCATCCACCCATCCATCCATCCACTCATCCATCCATCCATCTACCTACCCATCCAACCATCCATCCACCCACCCACCCACCCATCGACCCATTGACCCATCCATCCACCAATCCATCCATCCACCCACCCACCAATAGACCCATCCATCCATCCATCCATCCATCCATCCATCCATCCATCCATCCATCCACCCATCCATCCACCCACCCATCCGTCCACCCACCCACCCACCCACCCATTGACCCATCCATCCATCCATCCATCCATCCACCCACCCATCCATCCATCCACCCATGCATCCATCCATCCACTCATCCATCCATCCATCCATCCATGCATCCATCCATCCACTCATCCATCCATCCATCCATCCATCCATCCATCCATCCACCCATGCATCCATCCATTCACTCATCCATCCACCCATCCATCCATCCATCCATCCATCCACCCAACCACACACCCCTAGACCCATCCATCCATCCATCCACCCATCCATCCACCCTTCATTCACTCACCAAATTGCATGAGCATTTGCATCCCATGCAAATGCTCCGAACAGCCATGGAGACACTTGGTTTCTGAGTGTCTGTAAGTCGTGGGTCCTAGAAGAGTTCCCTGGTGAAGAGAGAGAGATGAGCAAGGTGGGTGAGAATCTGCCCCCTTTGTGGGTTGCAAAGTACAGAAGGCCCACATGCACCTTAGTGTACATGCCACAGAGGAAAACTGCCTATTCTGAGTCTCACTATTCAGCAGTTTCCATGGATACCAGATCATAATAACAATTAGACCAAATCAAGTGCAAATCAAGTGTCTATTGCAATCTTTGATATCTTCTACTTCCAATCTTTTATCCACTTATTTCAATCATTTCAATCATTCATTCAACAGTGAATGCCTGTAAGACTCTGCACTTGAATGAGTGAGCTAACAGCTATAATAATCATAACAATAATCACCAAAAAAGAGCTAACATTATTGAGAATTTATTATGTATCAGGTACTGCCCTAAGCACTTTACCTACATAACTCATATACCCCACAAGAGCCTTTCGAGGAAGGTCCTGCTGTTATTCCTGAGCAGGATGAGGAAACAGACAGAGGAAGGAGAGAGAAGTTGCCCAGTGACAGTGGTCGTGGGCAGCCTCAGGCGTCCCCTGGTCCGTGGCGGATCCAAATAGAACCCGCTCTGAGGCTTAAGACCTGCCGCCCCATCCTGGAGTCAGATCACCAGGAGGACCCTGGGGTGATGCCCTCCCCCACAGCTGCCTGCGCACTCTAGATTTGGAGGGGCGCACTTCAAGTCTGAGGGCTTATGCTTTGAGGAGCAAGGCTTGGGGTACACCCTCTGATTCCAGGCACCTCCTCTGTACAGTGGAGACTGCGCCGGCTCTGGCCAGGCGAGGGACAGCGACATGCCCATAGGGCTCCCAGCCAGGCGCTTCGCACACGGTGTTCTGACCTTGGCAGGCGCGGCCCGGGCGCAGTTGCGGTGCTGTCAAGAGTGGACTCGGGGCCTCCGCTTCCAAGGCCAGGACTCCCGCCTGCACCCAGGGCCTCAGCGGCAGGAGCGCCACACGCAGGGCAGTGTCCCCTGCCTCCCGAGGCCCTGGAGACGCTGACACAGGACTTGGCCGACACAGGCCCGTCTCTATGGGTGTCCCTTCGACGGTCCCTGACTTCTGGGAGAGCTGTGCCGAGCCAGCGAGAAGCCGACCCCAGGCCCCGGTGGCTGTCTGTCGTGGGGCGGCTGTTTGCCCTTGTTCTCGTGTGGAGGAGTCACCGCCTTCCAAATCGAGAAAGGAGGTTAGAAGAAAATAGCTCAGCAGCTGGCCCGCCGCGCCGCCCCCGCTGTTTGGCCCGTCAGGGCTGTTTGTGTGGCTCCCATATGCTCTGCGGCGGGCCTGCTTCTCCTTCAGCACCTAGCGATGGTCTCTCCTGCCTCGTGGACCCTCCCCCCCAAGACACCAGCTGCAGCCTCGGTGGTGGCTTCCCAACTCAAAGGCCTCCTGTCGCTCACATTTCTGTGGCCTGGTGCCCTGAGGCCAGTGAGCGTCCCAGGAAGGACCCGCCTGCACTTGGGGAGGACCGTGGTGGCGGGTTTGTTATAGAGCAGCCCCGATATTGAACGGGCTCCTGGCTGTGGGTCCTCACCCGCGCGCTTACAAGGGCCTTATGAATACTCCACGGCAGGCGCCCACAGAAGGTTCATAAAAGGTTTATTTACAAGGGAAAAGGAAATAAGGAAAATGTACAACTCAGGGAGAAAATAGGGAAATAAAGTCTTTAATGCGTCCTACCCGATCCGATGACCTGGAAACCCAAAGGCACTCTCAGAGCTGGCCGGACGCTGCGAGCTGGCTGAGAGCCAAAAAAATGGGGCTCCCCAAAGCCCACGTGTCTGGCTTTCTACCAACCTGGCTGCTGAACCCCACCCTCAGGTCGCAGCCACCTTCCCTTGGGTGGGGATGGGATGTAGAGTTCCCAGTGTCTTTGGCTTTGGCCTGGGGTGGGGGTGGAGTCCACAAAGCCTGTGTGGAATTAGCTTTGGGACAGCCTTTTCCCCCTAACAGGTTCACTCCTCCCACCTTGCAGGACTGTCCTAGGGTGCATTCTATGTGGTTCCTCAGGGGGCCCCGTGTGGGGGTTGTTCATTGTCCAGTCCCTGGCTGGTTTGCTCACGTCTTAGGGAGACACCAACCTGCGCGTCAGATGAGCAGAAAGTGTGAGCAGGAAGAGGGAAGATCCCTGGCTGGGCAGCCAGGGCACCCAGTTCCAAACCATCCCTCTTCCATCGGCTGCTTGCACGACAAAAGTCAGTGAACTGAATATGCAATGAATGGACGCGTGAAGGAACAGGGTAGATCTTGTTTTGCCTACTTTCCTGATTTGGAAGCTGGGATTGGCATTGTTAAGGCTCACCAACACCTTCTGGGCACACACCGTCATCCTCTGATGACAACAGCCGCCTCCCGCCCTCACAGTCAAGTGTGACCATGTGACTGTCTTTAGCTGATGAGCGTGTGCAGAGTGACGCGAGTCACTCAGGGATGAAAACAATTTGGAGCCACATGTTCCCTGTTCCCTTCCTGTCCTGCTAAACCCCGAAGCGGTGTGCTGAGCTGGCAGCGCCAGAGACTGAAGCAGCTTGACTGCTGACCCACTTCACAGGGACAGTGACCCCGGATTTGCCTGGGACTGGAAATGGATTTATTATGTGAGTAGGAAATAAACTCATTATTTTGAGCCCCTGGGGCTTGGGGATACTTGTTACTGCAGCATAACTGAGCTCACCCTGATTGATACACAAACCAAGCCCCAAGGGAGCTGATGGCAGAGCAGGACCCGGCCTGGAGTTTCCACTCAGTCCAGGCAACTCTTGAGCCTGCGATTTGCCTCCACTCATGTGCCTGTGTTTGGAACAAGGCAGTGTGGCCAAAGGGGTGGTCACTGCCTTTCTATCCCATTTGGCCAATTCCAAGTGAGGTCCTTAGAGGCTCTATCCCTAATCCACACTTTGCCTCAGTTTACCCATTTTTGCAAAGAAGAGGCTGGGCAGGATCAGGGGTTCTGAGACTGTGCTCTGCAGAACCCTGTTCCATAGACGGGTCATGGGTGGGACTGGAGGGTGGTGGCAATGCTCGCTGCCTTCCTTCTTCAACGGGAGTTTTTGTATTTGGGGGTTTTCACATCAGAGCAGATCCATCGAGAACCATTTATAAACTCAGGCCGGATGACCTGGAACTTCAAGATGAGGCGTTTTGACTGCAGACACTTGGACTCATCTATCCCCACCCTACTCCATCCAAGCGTGACATTTCAGGGCCTCATCCCTGACTCCCAGCTGTCCCCTAAAAGCTGAGATCCTTGGTGTGAAGAGGCCACTTTCTGCAGACATGGCCCCTGAGTCTTGGGTATGTGAGCCACCAGGTTTCTGAGTGGTTCCAAGGGTCAGCCAGACACAGAGCTGCTCCCTGGGCTGCTGGCCTCCCTCCTGGCCCACGCGGGGTCAAGGCCTGGAGGCCTGGCCTCTAACCCAGCTCTACGCCTCTTTCACAGTGGAATTCCGTTTCCTTTCTCTGAGTCCCGTTGCACAGTTGCGAGCCAAGCCAGCACCGCGCTAGGCAGGTGGGATGCGAGGGTGAATGTGGCCCTTGGGGGTGAAAGAGGGAAGGGTGGGGGCTTTTACCTGCAGGGACAGTGTCCGCGAGCACATGAGAGCTGCCTTCAAAACCACCCGAGAATCAGCCGGCAGGGTGGGTCAGATGAATAATTTTTTTGGAGGGCGTCAGATATTTTTCATCATAGCAATGATTACGGCCAAGCAGTGTTTTTAGTTCCTTTATCTAGAATGTCAACCCCATGAGGACAGCTAGGACCTCGTCTGTCTTTTTCACTGACATGTTAGGACAGAGGCGGTGTGCAGTAGGTCCTCATTCAATGTTTACTCAATTACTCTTGTCCCCTGCGGCTGCCAGAGGAGGAAAGTTTCAGGGGGGGCCACTGATTTCTCTCTGCCCCCACCCCCACCAGTTCTGCTCCTCCGCCCTCCCCCTGTACCCACTCTGAGTCAACCGCTTCCTCTCTCACTTGCGGTGCGAGTCTGACTTCCTGTGGCTCACTCAGGGTGGCAATTTTGGTCAATCTAATCAGGGCTGATGGGGAGTGATTAATTAGCTAGAGGCGGGTGGTTGCCGAGTTGAGCTGAGCAGGGAAACAAAGGGAAATTATTCCCAGAAAAGGAAGAGCAGCCCCACCCTCATGGTACTCCCTTTACCCACCACCATGGCTGTTGAGTTGTGACCATCCTTATGTTGGTGGCAGCGGGAGGTGGGGGTGAATCGGGAAATGAATAATCACAAATTAATTTCAAGGTATGATAGAGAGGGTGAGCTCAGGGTGGGAAGGTGCCCCGCTTTCACCTAAAGATCAGCAGGATCGATCTGCTTCTACAACTGGGAAGAGGAACGGCTATTTTGGGTTGTATTACTAAAAGTCTATCACTAAAACAAGGGCGTGCATATGCCACTGACTAAGGCTGACTAAGCTCCGGGGGCGGAATCCCGTCCTGGGGACTGGAGACATGGTCCTGAGCCCAAGACCCTCCAGCTGGGTCTGGCTAGACTCAATGCGCCAGAGCGGAGAGGTCTGGGGATGTAACAGATGTGGGATTCAGGTCCCACCTCCACCCCATAGCGGCATGACATTGGGCAAGTCACATAAACGTCCTGAGCGTTGTTCTCTGAATGCACAGAAAATGTGGCCAGTGATACCTGCCTTTGGTTGCAGAGATTAAATGAGGGAATACAGATGAGTGTAACCCACATCCCTTGCCCTCTGCCCGCCTCTGTGCCAGCCTCACTCCCCCCACAGCCCACCTGCTCCCCCTCTGTTTCCTGACGGGGGGAACTCTGTCCTTTTCCTGTTGCCAGGATTTTTTTGACTGCTGGCCCCGCCCCCGTCCCTGACAGGCCACCCTCCACAGAAGGGTGTCCAGGGGCCCATCCATGAGCTGGAACCTGAGTCAGGATGGAATCATGGCATCCATAGGCTCCTTCTCGGTGGACACTCCTATTCGCAGTAGGGTAGGAATAATTTGCATCTTACAGACATGGAGAGTGAGGTCGCTTTGCCTGAGATCCTGCAGTTGGCGAGTGGCGGCTGCTCCCATTCCGGACTCAGGATGCCATGTTTGCAACCACCCTGCAAACCGGCATGTGGGAGTTTCAGCTACTGCCCTGAGGAGGCAGTGATTAGCTATGGGACATTCAGGAGGACTTCTTGGAGGAGGTGACCTGAGTGGGACGCTACAGAACAAAGGGGAGTTCAGGTGGCAGAAGAGGAGAGGAAATTAAATTTCAGATGGAGGGCACAGTCCCAGCCGAGCAATGGCGGTAGGAGAAGGAGGAGGCATTGAATGTTGGCAAAGTGTGGGGGAGGCAAGGCTGGCAGCAGTGAAACCTGCTGGGAGGTGGCTGTTGTGACTGGGGAGAAGGCATGATGGTGAGGAACAGGACGGAGACAGCGGAGGGGAGCGCTGTGGGCGGGCCTAGGACTAGCTGGGAGGTGTGGATTCCGACACGGGTGATCCTGTGGCTGGTGCCTCGCGCTGCTGCAGTCCAGAAGGAGTGGGTGAGTGAGGACAGCGTTGGCCATGATGAGGTCGAGGGCCAGCGGCCCCAGGCCAGTTGGAGAGGTCCCGAGGGGCTGGACGAGCACCCCAGAGGCGCGGGTGCTACAGGGGACAGGGAGAGCGAGGCCGTGGAGGCCGCTGAGATTTAAGGGACAGGTGGAGGACAGGACCCCAGGCGCGGGGGACCCTCCGCTCCCCTGGCCGGGAGGAGCGTCCCTGACAGCAGCATTCCCAGCCAGATGGGACCACGCTGGGGCCCGGGTTCCGCTGACCCGCAGCCCCTCTGCAGCCTACCCCCTCGCCCACGACCTTGCACATCTGGGAGCCTGGGATTGTGCAAATCCAAATCCCGTGCCCCCGTCCTTCCGAGTCTCGAGAGCTGCTGGTGGGCTAAGTCTGCTCTGGCTTGTTCAAAATTTGCTTGAGCTCATTACCTTTGTGTCCTTTGTAATGGAAAGAAATCACACGGACACCCCCTCCCCAGGCTAATGTCTCTTGCACGTCCTTCTCGAGTCCTCATGGGAAGCCCTTACTTTCAAGATTTTTCCAGAGTGCTCAGGCTACACCCGTCTCTTTCCGTGGGAGTCTTCTATTCGCATGCGTTCTCGAGGGCTGTGTAACCAACGGCATCAAAACCCAGTGACTTGAAGCAGTCGGTGTTATTAGCCTACAGTTTCTGAGGGTTAGAACCCGGGCTGGCTTGTCGGGGTGGCTCTGGCACAGGGTCTCTCGTGAGGCTGCTGTCAAGGGGTCCACAGAGGGCAGCATCTCATCTGAAGGCTCCACGGTGCCGTCCACTGTGTGCCAGGAGAGGTGCTGAATTGTCGATGACCCGCTCTCTTCCTCAAAATCCTTCCATAGCTCCTGGCCCAAGGCAATGACCTCTGCCCAGAAGCTGCCCCAGATTCCCAGGCCTGTGGGAGAGGCCTCCTTCAAACTCCACCTGCCCCCTCTGGGGTTCCTGTCTTCCCACACGCCTGCCCTGACAGACCCCCGAGTGCTGGAGGCAGTGGGTTACCCATTTCCTGAGGCATGAAATGAAGAGAGGCATTGAAAACCACCGGTGCACACAATAGGCTCTGTGGGATCGCACCCCAATTTCCTAAACCTCATCCTCAAGAGGGTGTGAGGTTCGCCCCTGGCAGGACCGGGGCTGCCCTGTGCCTCTCTGCGGCCCCGCCCCCTGCAGCCTGCTGTGGCTCGGAAGAGATGCCAGGGTCATGAGTCCTTGGCTTCCATTTTTCCAGGTGGCTGGGGAAGGAGGCTGGTTGGAGGGAGCTGGGCGGCTCAGTCTAGAAGAACTGGGTGGGCTGGGTGGGGAGGAGTAGGCCAGGGCCCTGGGTTCCTGCGGTGGGGTGGAGGCGGCTGTTTGCTCTGGCCTTCACTCTGAAGCCCCACTCCCTGGTTGCCTGGCAACCATTGTTCGTTTAATTGTCACTGACTTTGAAAATAAAAATCAATGTTCTTCATGAAGTGAGCTAGAGGGGCATATTAACCCCCAAGATTAGACAGACCGATTTTATTGCTCAAAGATTTATGAACCAGGAGGTGCACAGCATTATTTTTAATAGAGCAAGTGTTTTCGGAAGGTCTGTCAGGTGGGGTCTGATTGAATCGAGGCCCGTTCTCACCCCAGAATGTTCTCCAGCTAATACAAAACAAGGATGCCGGCAGGGCAGCTTCCTCACAGTGTAAGTGAAAAATAACAAACAGGTCACAGCACAGCGTGTGTGGAGCCCTGTCCTTTTTAGCTAATGAAAAGGGCGTGTGGGCGCACACGTGTGCCTCGCAGTGAAAACGTTCTAGAAGGATACACAGCAAAATGTTAACCGTGATTGTCCCCTGGGATTGGGATCGAAGTCATTTCAATCTTCTATCTGTTGCATCTGATTTGAGAACTGAAACAAGCGTGTGTTAGTTTTCCAGCTTGTTTTCACACAGAATTCCGGCTCTGGGGGTCAGGGCTTGAGCCTACGTGACCAGCAGTGGTCAGGCTGGGGCTGAGCAGGAGCACAGGGGACGGGGACACCGATGCTTTGCCAGGTAACAAGAGTCCTTCCAAGTTGAGAGTTCCCTCTCTGTCCTCTGGGGGGGCCCAGGGATGCCCGGGGTGGGGGGGCCTGTCGTGGTGGACGCCGGGCCAGGTGCCTTGTGTCTTCCAGGGAGAGGGGGGATTGGACCAGCTCATGGAGAGGAGGGTGGGAGGGACACCTGCTGGGCCTGCGGCAGAGGAGCCCACCCCCTTTGACAGCTCTTTGCCCCCCAGGCTCCAGACCATTAGCCCTGAGGCTCCCCCTTAGCTGGGCACTCCACGCCCTTCTGGGGGTCCTCACCCTTGCCCATGGCTCCCGCTGCTTCCTGGACGTGGGCCATTTCGCCCCTGTTCCCTCGTGAGCCGACCTCCTCTGCCTCCCTCCTCTTCCCACAGGCTGGGCTTGATCAGATCGCGCCCCTGTTCCCTCGTGAGCCGACCTCCTCTGCCTCCCTCCTCTTCCCACAGGCTGGGCTTGATCAGGTCGCTCTCGGGACTAGAAGCCAAGGATTTTACTTTCCTAACAGGCCGGCCTGGGGGAGATGAGGTGCCCCAGGCTGTGGGTGCTCCTCCGTACACTTGAGAACACAGGATAAGATCTGCCAGCTGAAAGAGAAAAAGGACAATTGCATTTATTTATACAGGGGGTGAGAAGTGGGGAGGCAGGGAAAGACAGAGAGAGAGAGTTTGCAGGCTGGCGCGTGGCCAGATACCCTTGTCCTGCCCCCCAGAGCACCCACTGAGTAGAGACCTGGGCTCCAACTAACCATCGCTCACCCCCCACCTGCCCGCTTGGCCCTCTGTCCTCCTGCCGTCCTGTCAGCCTTACCTCCAGCTCTGTCCTTCCAACCAGCCACTTCTATCCACTGTCGATTTCATCCTCTGTTCATTCTTTTCTCTTTCCATCTGTCGCCCACCTATCGATCCTCCCCCTCGTCACGTGCCCATCTCTGCATCCAGTCATTTCCCCAACTAGTCGTTCTTCCATCCGTCCATCATTTTACACAGCTCTTTCCCTGAGGCCCTGGACTTGAGCTGGGGACACAGAGATCACAAGACATCGGCCCTCCTGGGGCTGACGGCAGCCTGCTGGAGCGGGGGTGTGAGAGGCCCCGTGAGAAAGCACCCAGGGAGTCTCTTGGTGCCTGGAAGTGCATCGGACCTGGAGCTCCTTGGTTAGGTAACTTGCCAGAGTTAGTGAGTGGGGGGGAATGATCCCCAGAGCCCAAGCTTCCAGTGAGCTTTTCACCCACTCTTCACCTCTCCTGACACTAGCCTGACCATTGTCAGCGGGAGGGAAAAAATGTGACGGCAGAAACGCCAGACCATGACTTTGCACCATGAGGACACCTTGCTGGCCATCCTCACGGTGACCCATGACGCCAGCGGCCTCTGCCCAGGGACCAAGCAGGGAGCAGGCCAGTGGCCCGGTGCCCGCAGGCAGGAGGCCGCACAGGGAGAGGGAAGAGTTAAGTCATTAGTCACGTAGGCCAGCCAAGTTTTTCACATTAAGCCCCTTTATCTCCTTGCCTGTGCAGCTGATCACAGCACTAGAAAGCAATTTGGTTAAGTGGTGAATTTAATCACGCTGCAGCCATTCAGAAACCACTTAACGCCTGTGACTGTGATCGCTGTGCCCCTGGGCTCTGCTTACCTGGAAAGCACCCTTCTTTAAACACAGGCCTCTTGTTCTCAGCCCCTGCTTTGTAGGAAGAAAACAGTTCAGGGCAAGAGGCTGTTCGGGAATGTCTTTTTGCTTCCGTCCTTTCATCCCGAAGTGCAGAGAGAGCAAGAACGCGATGAATCCTGCGTTTCCTATCTGCTGTCCCCGTGCGCCCTGGGCCCACCTGCACCTTCATCTCCCAGAAGCTGAGCTGCAGCTCGGAGAGGTGCACTCCCTCACCTGAGTTCAAATCCCGGACCATCTTATGTGCAAGTTTTTGCCTCCTGTTGGTCGGAGTCATTTCCTAGTAATCATACTTTACATGTGACTATGAAAATTTAAAATCCTCCATCCTACTGCTAGGCCTCCTGCCGAGTTTCCCCCACATGAGCTCCTTATCTCTGTCCACGAGTTGCTCCCCCACCGCCCCCTCAGCCACCGAGTTCAGGCCCACATCGTTTTGTGCCAGACCTGCTACCACCCCCTATGCCCCTATGGGCTCTGGTTGTGCCACCTTGATGTCCTCTGTGTTTCTGCTGAATCACTTCCTGAGAGCGGACCAGGCCAAGTCTCCCCTCCCCCGCCCCAGCCCTGGAGCTGTTCCTGGGAACCTCAAGAGGTAAAGTGGCCAAGGAAGCACCTGGGCTCCTTTTTGTCCTGTTAGAGGTCACACACCACTTAGTGACATTTTGGTTAACAGTGTGTACACAAGGTGGTCCCACGAGGCCGCCATAGTGCCCAGGGTGCCGTGGGCTGTATTCCATCTGGGTCTGTGCAATTGAGCTCTGTGATCCCCGGTCAAGATGAAATTGCCTAGACACATTGCTCAGGAAGGGTCGCCATCATTAAGCGATGATCTAGAACACAGGACTCATCCACAACCGTTGTCCTCAGCCCAGAATCTGTCCACAAGCCCCCCAAACCTCCCCCACCCTTCTGCAGGGTGAAGTCTAAGGATGTTGGGCACCATTCCAAGCTCTCGCTCTTTAACCCTGTTCTGACATCCCTCCCACCCCACAGGCCCACTGCCCAAACAAAACACACTTGCAAGCCTCGTATTTAGCAAGTCTCAGGCCCTTTGCACATGCTGTTATCTACACTCCGCCCCTGCCCAAGATCCAGCTCTTCTCCCTGTGCCTTTCTGGACCTTCTCATGACTGGCTGCATCTCATACTTAGGTCCTGGCTTCAGGATTATCTCCTCGCAGGGGTTGCTACGTCAGGCTCACCTAAAGCAAACCCTGAGATGGGAAGGCATGGCTGAGTGATCGGCTAAGGAGGTGCTGGAGCAGGAGACAGACAAGCAAAGGGGAGATACCAAGCAAGCAGGTGATCTCAGGCTTGGCCCCAGGGTCAGCGCTGCTGGGCAGCCAGGAGTTTTCTTTGATGCCCGGGTGAGAGGTCCTGGCTTTCCTCCTGCCTTGGTCAGTCAGTGGCTGCGAGGCCCCAGAGAGGGACCCCATTTTTGAAGGTCATTTTTCTGGCTACCAAGTGATCCAAAATGGCAGCTATGGAGCAGCCATCACATTAGCATTTCTAGCCAGTAGCAGAAGACAGATTGCAGAAGTTTCACATGAAGCTTCTATTTACTTCTCATGGGTCAGAATTTAGACACATGATCCCTTGCAGCTGCAAAGAATGCTGAGTAGCAATATACTCAGCAAAAAGCAGGGTTCTGTAATTAAAGAGGAAAACAGAATGGATTTGGGGTAAGCAACTCTCAGATCTGCACAATCTTTATTATTTGGAGATGTTTTGTAGGTTCTGGCCAGTGCAAAAGACATTAAACAATATTAAGAGGTATGAGTTCCAGAAAAGGATAGACACAGCAACACTATTTGAAGAATGTATAACTTGATTACCTGTAAAACCTACACGCAGTGAATCTCTATGTGAGTGGGACGTCCTTAAAAAGCTACTGCAGGAACTTTGGATACCAGATTTCATTAAAAAGCTACCTGAGGAAAATAAAAGATAATATGAATATTGAGCAAACAGAGTGAAATACCAGGAAAGTTCTATGCCTTTCAATCTTGACATGATTACTTTAAAGTTATCATGGGAAAATAATGGTAAAAACAGGATTGAAAAAGAGATGAACCTTACCTGATATGGAAAGAAAAAACAACGATAATTAAGATAATGCTTCATGGAAGTGGGCAGGTTGATAGCCAGAACAGGTATTACTGAAGTGACTCTAACGGGTGATAGGTAGCTATAGGGAGCCCAAGGGGTGATACTTCAACAGCACAAAGCAAGAAGCAAGCACATCGCTGGGACTTTTTTTTTTAAGATTTATTTTATTTATATAAGAGCCGGGTTATAGGCCAGATGTGTGGAAGGGTGAGAGGATTCACCAGAGACAGAGCTCTGGGACTTTAAAGAGCTATAAACTTGGAGTCAAGAGAGCCTACCTGGGAGAGCAGGCAATATTTCATTGCATTGCATTGATTTCTTCATCTGTCATATCTGACTGTTGGAAGATAGAAAAAAACACTTTAAATGGTAGTAAGGGAAAAAAAACTCATGATAAACAGGTATTCTGGAACCAAGGCCTGAGGTGTTGAGGTTAGTCAGAACCTGAGTTATTACCAGCAGAAAGTGGATTTTTTCTAAAAATCAAGCTGACAAGCCTTACCTTTTAAATGGCAATTTTAGTTCATTTACTTTTATTGTGATATGTGATCATTTGAATGTATATATAACCTTTCATTGTTCTATTTATCTGGCTATTTCATCTTTTCCCTTCTTTTCCCTTTTATTAAGTTCATCAGGTTTTCTTTAATCCCTTTTGCTCTTCTAAATTTGTACATATTTTTTTTTCTTCAGGAGTCACTCGTCAATGTTTAACACATTGATTTAACACAAGTCACAGGGAAAGATTTCTAACACAATCTTTTTTTTTTTTTTTTTTTTTTTAGTAAAGTTCAAGTTTGGTCAGAATTTCTCTTTCCTGCCAAATAATAAGACCTTCAAGTATTTTCCCTCTAATTCTGCCTGTTGTCTTACATGTCATTATTCATCAATATTTCCACTTTCAACCCCCCATTGTTATCTTTGTGATTATTTCCTACATGAATATTTGTTTAAAGACTCAATGTTTGAGAATTTACGTGATCAAGATTCTTTCTTATAACCTGTTCCTTCTTCCTGGTCTGGGTTTTGTTCTTTAGCAGTCCTTTAACATGCGGTGGTAATAACTGTCTTAGTCTTTAAATATTTCTCATTTTAAAATTGATACTTATGTTTTCCCCCAGGACTTCAAAATATTAGTAAAATATGATTCCGCTGTTATTTGGAATCCATGGCTGTAACTGACAGACTGTTGTTCTTTTGGAGGCAATTTGTCTTTTTTCCTCTGAGCTTTTTGACAATCCTCTACTTTGGGTTCTGAAGTCTCTCTGCAGTGTGTCTGGTTATGAAATTATTTTTATCCTGCTCAAGACTTCTTGTGCTGCTTTAACTTGAGGATGTGTAGCTTTTCCCCCAGTTGGAGAATCTCAGCCATTATTTCTTCCATTATGAACTCTTCCCCATCCTACAGTCTCCTCATTCCATCCTCCAGGCCTCTCCCTCCTGCCTCCATACCCACCATCTCTTGAACTGCTCCATATCGTCACCTTTTCCTGATCACAAGTCTATATTCCCAGTGTATGAAGCTGAGCATCCTGCCTGCCACACACTGCACCCCCCCACCCCCAGGCACCAGCAGAAGCAAGGCCAGTATGATGTCCCAAGTCGAGCCCCAGAAAGGGCCAGCAGCTCCTGGGGACGCCATGGACCCTGCTGTGGTGCTGCTTGGAGCTCATGGAAGATGCCAGGAACAGGAGAGAGACCCCTTCCAAGCTGCCTCAAAGTGGTTTACACGATGAGCGCAGAAAGTCCCAGCCAGAGGCAGGCAGGGAGGACTGTTTCTCTGCACGCAGGGCCTGGGCCAGCTGAGTTGCTCCCTGCATTAATCCAAATGCCCAAAGCCCAGTGCCCCAGAGTGATGCCCAGGCTGCGGTCCCAGGCCTGCTCATCCTCACTGTGTGTGTCCCCGCCTTGGGTCCCTGGCCCCCAGCCCGCCCACAGCCGCTCACAAGAACCCCACTTCCAGGCACCCCTGCCTGCCTGAAACCACTCCTGGCTCCCTTAGACACTCGGGGCCCTTGCCGGGTCCCCACACATCAGCCTGTTCACGCCCTGCTCCAGTGCTGAGACGTCTGCTGGGGAGCTCAGGGTGGACCTCCCAGGAGCACGCCTGGGAGCAGGCCAGGAACCCCCAGGGCGCAGGGCAGCTCGGGATGCCTCGCTTGGGGTGGGGGAGGTTGTTTTACTGGGAAAATTCTGCCTCCACACAGCATGAAGCTCCGTCTCCAAATCACGACTGCTCACAGGTGGAAAACTTACTCGACCAGCATTGCCAGACTCCCAGACCCCGGGGAGGGCAGTTCCTCCGTCAGCTTCGCAGCGCACTGTGCTCTGCGCAGAGTGTTGGCTTTTCAGTCCTGCGAGCGGGGACGATGCGCCTCCTTTCACGCACGAGGAGCGCCCAGGGGGGGGTCAGGGAGCTGGCCCAGGGCTGCACAGCGCATAAGCACAGGGTGGGGTTGAGGACCCTCTGCTGAGGCTGCAGGCGGAGGAGGGGAAGGGGCGCTGCCGCAGCTGGTCAGCGGTGCAGGCCTGGGTTCTGGGCTCCTCTCCTCACCTGTGTTTTGTGGGTCCGGGGGCCGGTGGCTCAGAGGTGGGCCCTGCTTGATGCAGCTCTGCTGCACCCCAGCCCTTTCCCGGGACGGGAGGCTGAGGGCAGCCCCTCACTGGCTGGGGGCCCCTGCAGGTTACCTGAAATAGCAGCTCCCCCTAGTGCACTGAGCTCCGACCAGCCTGATGATGAGAGAGGAGGGAAGAATCAGAGACGAGAGAGCCGCGGGGAAGAAGAGGGAAGCCTAGTTCTAGGACCTGTGAATTGTGCGCGGGGAGCTCTCTGGAGTGATTTAAGAAAGGAGCCAGCGTTCTTGGGCACCTCAGCACACAATGTTCCAGTAAACTTGCCCAGGAGGCAGGCGATCCACGCACGCTTGGACATCTGCGCTCCCATGACCGCCAGCCTGCCTTCTCCGTGCCCACTCAGGTTGGAGAAGCTCAGGCCAAGCTCAGGCCAGCGGAGAGTTGCCCCGTAGGCTTCCTTATCTGATCCCAGAACGTCACCCTCCCAGAGGAGCAGGAGACCGCACGTCCAGCTCCGGCACTGAGGTCCTCTCCCACCCATACTGTTGGGGGGTCAGTTACAGCTGAACTGTGACTCCCGGCGTAATCGTCCAGCCTCGCAGTCTCTTCTTCTAACTTCCAAAGCCTCTTTCAGGGAAATCCACACTGACTGAGGACCCCTCCGAGACAGTCTCGAGACAGTCTCACGGTCAAGCTCGAGGTCTAACTACTGGTTTGCAGGAAATACAGAAGACAGAGGGACACAAATGACACTCTATGCTGCAGAATGCACAGCCTGTGCAGGGCAAATGATGCAGTTTCTTCCACAAGCAAATTGCAAGGGGGGAAAAAATGAACGAGGAATAAATTCAGAAGCTTAAGAGGCGTGTGGCCCAAATGCCAGATGCCAGCCTCATTAGGGTCCCGACCTGAACAACCAACTACCGAAACTAAAGGACACGGAACGCCGACATGCGATTGTCCTAAGAACCCCCTGCTTGTTTTTAGGGAACCCACTGGGGTGTGACCAGATGCAATGAGAACTACCAGGGGGTTCATTGTCCCCTTTTATCTAACTTTATGTGTTTAAATTTTCTCTCATTAGGGAAAAAACAAGATCTGAAAGAAGGGAAAAAAATAGGTGATTCAGAAGAGACAGATCCAGAATATTGACTAATTTCTTTTTCCTTTAGTTTCCTGTGCATGACTGCGCAGAAGGGTGATAACTGAGTTGACACCATCTACATACAGAATCACCATGATAAGCAACAAGAGCGCATGGCCTCTTGGGCTGTAGCCAGAGTTTTCCTGCTGATGCCTAGAATCTCTGGGATTCAGTGTGGGTGTCTTTCCCGAAGAGGAAACAGGCTGGCCAGTGTTGAGGGGCTGGTTCGGGTTAGAGGGACAAAGCCCTGGGGGGCCCGCTGTTGCTCCACGACCCTTTGTCCTCCATCAGACCTCTTGGGGCCTGATGCCAGACCCCCTGGAGAGGGAGGTCCGCAGCCCTGGGGGCGGCTGATGCTCAGCAGGAGGCCTCTCGGAAACAGAACTGGGGTTGGCGGAGGGTCAGATCCTGCAGGAAATGTCAAACCCAAACAGGAATCATGTTTGTCCTCCCTGGAGTTTGGAAGGATGGATGGGTATCCTGCGTGGATCAGACAACTGGACTATTTCAAAACCCAGGCCGAGAGACTCATCCTGGAACAGGGCCCTGGGATGATCCCGGGCAGCAGTTCGACCCCTTTTCCAGGCTGGGGGCCACTTGTGAAAGATCATGTCCGATTCCTAATGTGCTGGTATAACTCCATGAAGGGCACAAGAGGGGTGGCCAACAGTCAGTGCACGGAAGGATCCAGACACCCGTCCGCCCACCAGAAGATGTGCAGCTGTGCCAGAAACTGAGGAGGTGGCAATGACAACAGGGTGCAGGGCTCCTCAAGTTGGCAAAGGTTTTAAAAACAGATATTGCTCCAGATTGAAGGTGACCAAGAGACCTGGCAGCTGCACCCAACGCTCTGGGCCCCGGGCGGGTCCCGCATGGGGCAGGGAGGGGGCACTGCAGAGAACATTATTGGAAAAAACCGGTAAATTTTGAATGTGGATCATGGCCCAGAAGGTAGCAGTTAAATTTACTGATCTTTATAATTTCACCTGGCATAGACGTTGTTAGGAAACTCTCACTGGAATGTCGCAGGTAAAGGGTCCCACCTGCAAGGTTCTCTCCAGTTGTTCAGGGAAGGGGGTGGGGGAGGTGCAGGAGGACAGATCGGGGAGATGTCAGCACCTGGTACATCTGGGGGGAGTGCAGTTCTTTTTTTTTTTTTTAAGATTTATTTATTTATACAAGCACCGGGTATAGTCAGAAGCGGCGGGAGGGTGAGAGAATTCACCAGAGCCAGAGCGGGGAGCAGAGCAGGCAGACTGAGGAAGTACACTGCTGAGGGGAGCAGCGGGCGGCAGGAGAGGTCTGCTCGCTGGTGGCTGGGGTTTGAACTGGTGCTGCAGAGGCTGCGGGCAGCTTTGCAGCCCAGCGCTCAACCGCTGCGCCACCGGGGAGGCCCGGAAGTGTAGTTCTTTAGCCCATTCTTGGGTTTTTCTTTTTCTTTTTTTTTTTTTAAAGATTTATTTATGCATACAAGAGCTGGGGTACAGGCCAGAGGTGTGGGGGGTGAGAGGATTCACCAGAGACAGAACGGGGAACAGAACAGGCAGACTGACCAAATACTGCTGAGGGGAGCAGCGGGGAGACAGGAGAGGTCTGCTGCACTGTGTGGGTTGCTCCCTGGCCAGCCGGGGCTCGAACTCATGCTGCAGAGGCTGCGGATTGCTTTGTAGTGTGGTGCTTAACCCCTTGCGCCACCAGGGAGGCTCAGTTCATGGGTCTTTCTATGAATTTGAAATTATATCAAAAAGTTAAAAGCAAAACCTTTTTGCCAGCGTGCTGGTGAGGGGGAGCAGCCTACACCTTCTGGAGAATCGGCAACAAATAACAGTGCAGGACCAGCTGCTCCGCCTCTAGGAACTTGGCCTAAAGAAATAACCGAAGACTGGCCCAAAAGTGAAGCAAAAAGATTTTCACTGAAGCACGGACTGTACCACAACAGCTGGTGACATCAGCGAAAGGCACAGAGTGTGAAAGAGTGTGTCATCACACGGGAAAGTGGTTCCTGATACAGGATTGGGGAGGAAATGTCCCTGGACATTCTGTCCAGTACGAGGTTCTGTCCAGCACGCAGTCAGACCCCAGCCAGACTGAGAGTGTGTGTCTGTCTGTGTCCATCACCAGCTCCTTGACCTCTGGAACCAAGTCCTACTTGTCATTCTATTTCCGCGGCGTCAGGTAGCACCTGATGCCCAGTAAGTGCTCAGAGAGTCTGTTCAGGGGACGGGCAAAGAGCCACAGAAAAAGGACCCAAGGGCGCACTTCAAAATGTCCACAGCAGTCACCCCCGGCGGTGGGATCTTGAGCTCCCGCTTTCCACCCACCTGTATGGTGCCGTGTTCCACACAGAATGTTGGTCAGTTTCCCTGCAAATTATTTAAAACAATACATGCAATTACTTAAAACAACTGTGAATTATTTAAAACAATAAGGACAAAGCAGGGGGGAAGTAGTTTTAATCTCAGTGGCCTCAGGGGCAGGACTCTGGAAGGTGCTCAAGGTTACCTGAGGCCTTGTCCCTCTAACACTCCTGCAAATCTCCAGGTGTCTCAGTGTCCCCAAAGCGCAGCCACACAGGAGGAGCTGAGCCCTGACATGGTCCTCTCCTGGCCTCTTCCCCCATCTCGGGGGCAGGCTGCCTGGTACCCAGCACGGAGGGTGGGCCAGTCCCCTCCCAGCAGGCCACGGACCCAAGGGACAGCTGGCAGGGGTGGGGAGCCAGTGAAAATCTCCCAATTGACAGATAATGTGAGGCTGGAGCTGGACCTACCGTGGGGCTGTTGTCACGGCCTCTGTCCTCCACCCCGTGCCTGATGTCGAGCCCCTTCCCAGTCCTCGACGCCTCAACACTGCCTGAGGATGGACCTGCCCCGGGGATGAAACTCAGTGTCCCCTGTTCCGGGAGTGTCTCTGGAGAGCTCAGAGCATCCAGCCAGGATGATGAAGGGCGGCTCTCAACTCCTGGCCCCGCCTTGTGGCCTCCCTGGCACCGCCCCCACAAGTGCCTGTGCAGACACCCCGCCTGCGGCCTGCTCGCCCAGGATGACTGCTGACAAGCCAGAGCTTTGTTTCCAATAACAAGCAAAATGAGGATTAAAAAAATTGAATAGGGCCTCCCCGGTGGCGCAGCGGTTGAGCGCTGGGTTGCGAAACTGCGCGCGGCCTCTGCGGCGCCGGTTCGATCCCCGGCTGCTCCCCGGCCACCGGAGGAGGGTCCCACATGGTGCGCAGACCTCTCCTGCCGCCCGCTGCTCCCCTCAGCAGTGCACTTCGGTCCTTCTGCCTGCTCTGCTCCCCGCTCTGGCTCTGGTGAATTCTCTCACCCTCCCGCGCTTCTGACTGTACCCAGTGCTTGTATAAATAAAACAAACAAACAAACCAGCAAACAAATAAATAAAGCATGCCTCTATAAAAAAAAAAAAAATTGAATAGCCCCCCTTTTAGAACAATTTTGATGTTACTGCTAAGCTGAGCAGAGAGTAGAGTTTCCAGCTTCCCCACCCCCTTCCGCAGGAACAGCCGGCACTGGGGTGACGTGCGTTAAGATGGAAGGGCCGGGGCGGACACATCATATCACCCACAGTCCACACTTCACAGAATTCACTCTTTTGAAAAAATTATGATGAAATACACATGACATAAAATTCACCATTTTCAACCGCTCTTAAGCGTGTGGTCAGGCGGTGGGAAGCGCGCACTGCCTGCAGCCATCACCCCAGCCCCAAGGGAGACTCGTCCCCAGCGCGCCACGGGCCAGTCCTTGCGTCTTGACAAACGTCGTGGCCCCTCCACCATCACTTCGCTGCCTGTGGGGTACCCTGAGGTCCCCTGGTCCCCCGCCCTCCTCCTACCCTCGCCCCAGCAACCACCCCCTGGTCTCCAGAGTCCTGCCTTTTCCAGAATGTCACACATGGGTCTCCTGCACCGGGCAGTATCCAGGCCGGCTCCCTTCACTCAGTCTAACGAGCCTTTTGGGAGCCCCCGTGTCGTCTCATGAAATGAGTCCTTTCTTTTTAGCACCGGATAACACTCCATTGTCTGGTTATACCCTGGTTCGTTATCCAGGGATGAGGACTTTTTCATGATAAAGAATTAAATGCTAAGTTTTGGAAACAGAAAAACCAAGAGAAAGGGAAGAAAAAGTCCCTTATAATTCTGTTATTCAAGCCCTTGCTGTTAGCATTCTGCTCACAGCTTTTTTGATTTGACACAGCTCTGGTCTCGTGGAACGCACCAATGAGATTCCTTGTCTTGCTCATTTTAGCTTAGCTCTCTTCGTGTTGTACATTCTCCACAAGCATTTGTTCTTGTTCTTGCGAATGTCTGCAGAATTTTCCCTTAACTGGAGATGTTGCAGTTTCTCAAGCATGCCTCTGTTCCTGGCCGTCAGAGTTATTTTCAATTTTGTGCTATTAAGACTACCTTGAACTGCTGGCACTTAAATGATTGCACAGACGCCCCCCTCCGTGCACGCGTGCACACACTAAGAGGTGGAATAGCTGAGTCAGAAAGCTACTCTATTTTAGGGGGAAATGCAATTTTTCATTGTGGTTAAAAACATAAAATATGGCCACCATCACCGTTGCTCGGTTATGTTAAATATATTTAACACTCCACAAATTTTTTTTATCTTGAAAATTTAAAACTCTATACCCACAGAGCCCCAACTCCCCATTCCTCGGTCCCCAGTCCCAGGGAACCCCCATTCTCCTTTCTGTTTCAGTGAACTTGACTGCCCTAGATAAGGCATGTGCGTGAGATCCCACAGTATTTACCACTGAGTTCCTTCCACTCTCAGCTATTGTGACGAGTGCCGCTGTGAACACACACCAATGAATGTGTGAACAACTCCTGTTTGAGCCCCTGCTTTGAAATTGCTGGATGATAGTTTGTCTTGTCATTCCACCCACAGTGCACACGCCTTCCAGTTTTGCCACATCCTCACCAGCACTGGCTGTTTTCTTCTCTTTTTAGCTTTCTTTTTAAGAGCTGGAAGAACCATTTCTCAGTGGTTCCCACACTTTATGACACCCTTTGACTTCATTCTTCAAGAGATTTGTGTCTATCAATCATATTTGACCAAGAATTCATTGCTTTCCTGTCTCTACCCCTTGGTCTGGCACGTGGGGCTCTGGGGATCCCCCTTGGGGCCAGTAGCTGGTGGTGCTCCCGGCTCTGTGCCCCCTTCCTCCTGGCATGTTTCCAGCTAGACACGTTTCCCAGCCACCAGCGGTGGCCACAGCACTGTTCTCACGAGTGGCATGGGGACAGGAGTGGCACCCAAGCTTCTGCCCGGACATCTGAAGGGCTTGCATGCCTGAGCTTTCTCTTTCTCCCCTTCCTGGGGCCAGCACACGGGATTGGGAATGCTGGACGTTCCTGTCCTGCTGATGAGGCTGGTTGTACTGGCATCTGGTCTTCTGTTGCAGCAGTTGCCCTGTCCCCCAACGAACACAACCTTACAGCACAAATGCATGCTGCATGCACACATGCATGCATGCACACATACATGCACACACACATGCACATACACGCATGCACACACAAGACCAGTACTCATTGTCCCTTCAATCTTATTCTCTGGGCCATTCTCTGCAATAGCAGATTATTGGAAATGACCTAACTGTTCACTTGCAGATAAATGGCTGAAGAAAGAGACGCATCTGTTCAGTGGAATTCCATGCAAAACAATGAAGAAGTTAAAAACATTTTTAATAGGCTTTTAAAGAGCAGTTTTAGGCTCACAGCAAATTTGAGCGAAAGGTACAGAAAGGCGTCCTGTGCACGCCTGCCCTCCGCATGCACAGCCTCCCCCACTGTCAACACCCCCACATAATGGTTCATTTATTGCGTGGATGAACCCGCATTGACACATCATCGTCACCCAAGTCCACAGTTTACACTGGCGCTGGGGCTTGGCTTTGTGAGCTCTGTGGTTTGGACAGACGTGTGAGGACATCCAGGCAGCATCCATGAGTAACGGCGCAGTTTCATTCCCCGAAGAGAAAGCTTTACTGCAAAAGGGGAAAAGAGCAGCCAAACAGTGTATGTATATGCCAACCCTTGTGCTTTGTAAAAAGGTGCGGGAGAGGGTAGGTATCTGTTTGCTTGTATGTGCAGGATGAGGCCTCTGAAAAGGATCCCAGAACCTAGTCTCAGAGCTTCCCTGCTTCACCCTTGGGAGGGGAGGGGAGGGCCCTGGGCAGGTGTGGGTCAGGGATGAGTTCCACAGTTTTCTTTCCGTATATTTTGCTGCTGTGTGAACGCGTTACCTCTTCAGAAAGTGAGTCTGAATGAATAAGAACAGTGCAAAGTGGAAGTAATTCGTTTTCGCATTTTACACTAACTCAAGTTCTGATGCGACCTCCCTGGGCCCTCAGCTGCCGCCTCCAGCAGCTGCTACAGGTTTGGGGCCCGCGTGGCCTCCAGGCACACACCACAGCACGGCCACAGCGCCCCCAGCTTCCTGCCTCCTCTCTGACCCACCTCCTGCCAGCTCTGCCCAAGCAAGACCCAGCCCTCCATCTGCAACCCCAGATGGGCAAGCTGCTCACCCCCTTCCTGCCAACTGAGCATCCTAATTACGCGATAAATACTAATTGCCCGTGACGAGGGTCTTCCACAGCCACAGACCTTAAGCAAAGGCCCGCCTAACGAGCCTTGCTGCTAATTATCTGAGCTCACTGCTCCAGGATTTAATTAAACTTTGGCAGGAGAAAGCAATCCACGTCGGAGGAACGAGGAAACCGAGACCCCTTTCTCACAGGTGGCCTGGCACCCGGCTCCGAGTCTTCCTTCCAATCCCCTGGGGTTTTCCCCGTGATGCGCAGGAGCCACCTGGGAGAGGGGCTGTGTTTAGCCAGCACCTGCTGTGTGCCAGGCAGGTCCAGGCACCGTGGCATACGTCATCTCAGCCATCCTTGCGGTCACCGTGGGAACCGGGCCCCCACTTTACAGACAGGGAAACAGAGGGTCAGAGAGACTCAGTGACTGGTCAGTCGATCGGGAGAACTACGTCTGTGGAGGTACAGGCTGGAGGGCTGGGCTTATAGCATTGTTCTTCTAACCTGGACCTTGGGTAGTGTTTTAGCTTTCTCCCAAGCGTCCCCAAGCTATAGCTCACCTTACTTTCACATTTGTTTATTAAGAAAACAAAAAGCTGAAGAGTGTGATGCCTGGAGAGATTGTGATGTACACACAGCTACACCCCCAGACCCCACACTCCCAGGGTCACGGCCAGGAAGACATCGGAGCAGGGTAAGAGACTGCCCCTGGGCTCAGACTGCTTGATGCCAGTCCCAGCTCCATGCCCTGGTGTCTGTGGCTCTGGCCAGGCTACGTGTCCTCTCCACCAAAGATGTGTGGGGCTGGCGGCTCCCACTTGGCAGCCATGCACGGGTGTCTGCATTCCCTGTCTGGGACGCCTGCCTCCAACACCTGGGTCGTTCTGGAGACCAACCAGGGTCGCTATATCCTCTGCAGCTTCCTGGGAGTGTGTTTCAGTGGAAACAAATATTTGCAGAAAATATCATTTCTGCAACTAAATTGGCCTTTGTGATAGATTGAGAAGGGGGTGAGAAGTGTTGCTGGCAACCTCCAGGATCACACTTGTCAAAAAATAAAAGCAATTCCTTTGTCCTTCTCCTTGTGCTTTGCTCCCTGGTCTAGCTGAGATTCATTTTTAGGGAAACTGGAAGCAACAGGTGGGAAATATTTTGGAGTTGCTTAAAACAACAACAACAACAACAACAACAACAATGCATCAAGGTCAGAGGTCCTGGAGTCATGGAAACTGAATTGGGATCGGTTGATCCCTGAAGGAAATGAAAGTGTCTGAGCTGGTGGCCCTGAAATGTCACAGAGTTCTGCTCTCTGGGAGTTGGGTGTGAGTTTTGGGGCCTCTTCCCGATTCCCTCAATGCAGCCCGCACTCTAGGTGGGCTCTCCTCCTGCCCCGCCCCGTCCCACCCAGGACCAGTCCTGGCCGCCCTTGCTTCTTTCTGGGGGAAGGAGGGAAAATTTCCCTCTGGGCTGTTCTTGGGTTGGTTGAATAATCAAATTAACATCATACAGATTAGTAGGAGGAAAAAAACAAATTTAATTATGTGTTTGTGGGCATTTATGTGGCTACAAAGATCCCAAAGGCAATGGGGCAAAATAGGGGTACATGTCTTGAGCTATGAACGGGACAGGAGCCCGGGGCTTCGCGCAGCGAGTGGAGGGACTCACGTGACAAATGGGACGCTCGAATTAGATGTTTGTCCAGGAACACACACAGGTTTTTCAGATAGAAAGGTTATCTCTGCTAAAAACCCTAATTCCAATTAAGACCCCAATTTTCGTTCCTCTTGGTAGTTAAGGGAGGGGTAACGTTTTCTCATCGGCCTGCAGGGCTTCGAGTGCTCTGCTCCAGATACTCTACATGTCAGAGCAGCACAGCTTGGGGAGGCCTGTCCGTCACTCCCAGGCTGCCTGTGCTTTGGCCTTGTCCCCAGAATCTCCCCAGTACCCACCCCATGCCCTGCTCTGCTCACTCAAGAGCTCTCTCGAGTCCTGAAAGACAGAGTGGGTCTTGTCTCCTCCATGGAAGGCCGTCCCTCCCTCCCTGCCCTCTGCGCCCCACCCAGGTGCACACCGAGGCCGTGCTGGACAGGGTGAGAGCCGGGCCTTGAGTCAACAGACTCTGGGGTGCCTCTGACAGTGCTGAGCCTCACATCCCTCATCCCTGCAGGACAAAGCTACCCAGGCCACAGGGTGCACCAGGGCTGGAGGGAAGAGCAAAAGGGAATTCTCCATGAGGGAGGGTGTCCCACAAAGTCAGTCACTTCTACACACGGGGCTCCTGGGTACAACCACGGACTCCCTCACCCCCCACAGAACCCTCCCAGAACTGGGTCACTCTGTTACAATACTTAATGTAATCACCACAATAACTATTGTTTATCGAACAATTGAGAAGGGAGGTTACTTAGCCTCTGGGAGCCTCCATTTCCTCATGTAAAATGCGGCTCATGACACCCATTGTTTTGGGTGGTTATGAGGTTTTGAATAAAATAATGTGTTTAGTGCAGGGCCTGGTGTGTCACTGGCATAACTATAATCAAAGTAAATGAAGACGAAGACGGCTGACATATAGAGGGTAATACAGAGAACAGGGTGAACGGTAAGTTTCATGGACAGCGTTAGAAGTGCCTGGCGTGGCTCACATAGTTTCTCTTCACTGTTGTCTAGGGGGAACATAACTATTATCCCTTATTATATAAGAGGAAGCCACAGGTGGTGAACATTGGGGTTGCATCTGAACCAAATCCATTGCTTTGCCCCTGGTGAAGCAGCCCCTTGCAGAGGCCTGGCTGTACCTGCTTCAGCCCCATGAGGGTCCCCAACAGCAGGGTCTGCATCTTTGCTTTCACTGCTCTGCAGTCCCCCCGACCCACACACTTGATGCCCTGCTTGGTACAGGTGCCAGGCGTCCCTCGACTCAGCATCTATTTCTTGAACACTTTTTATTTGCCAGACATCATTCTTGGCTCCAGGAATATGAACTTAAAGTTCTGGAAATTAAAAAAAAAATGAAGTAAAAAATGGTTAAAAAGAAATTGGAAAGAAATCAAATAGAACATCTAAAAATGAAAAAATAAAGCAATTGAGATGCTCAGGGAAGAGGCTTCCAAGAGAAAACAGGACAAAAAACATATGTGCTTCTCCATTAGCACATCAAAGAAAACAAGCAACACATTTAAAATGGAGATAAGGTCCAGTGCATTTTCCAAAGCTGTATCAGGGTGAAGGCTGCTGCCACTCAGCTAATAAAAGAACATGAAACAGGGATCTTTGACTCACTTCCTTTCAAGGACTGATCACCAAGCCATCGTTGACAGGCAAGGCTGGAAGGCAAGGTCAGGTTTGAGTCACGTGATGCTGCTGTTTAGTGGCTGATCAATAGTTGGGTACACAGGTGCCCAGTAACAGGCCAGCTGCTTCCAATAGGCATCGATAGACACAAGGACTTGGGTGGCTTGTCATCTAGTGGCACTTCAATACCATCATTTCCAAACCTCCAATGAGTGTTAACAGCTCAAGAGATCTACAGTAACTGTCATGTGATATAAAAATAGCTGTGACTTCCATTTGGTAATAAAGTCACAGGCATATAATTGTGCTTTAATGTCTATATTCATAATAAAAGAAAAATGCTAAATTTTAGAGAATAAAGGATATAATACAGCTTCCCCACTGAAGGGACTAAGCCCCCTGAATTCTATCCATATGACTCTCAGGGTCCATATATAGGTTAGGGGGCTGGGCTCAGGGTGTCTGCGCCCTCTCTTCTGAGTCTGACATAGCTGACATCAAGATGCTGGCTGGGGCTGTGGTCTCATCGGGAAGCTCAACATGGGAACAATCTGCTTCCGAGCACATCCAGGTTCTTAGCAGATTTCATTTCCTTGCAGTTGCATTGCCGAGGGCCTGGCTTTTAGTGGCCAGGCTGCCACCAGGGCCCAGACACCACCCACAGTTCCATGACACACACACAGGCTTCCTCAACATGACTGCTCACGTCAAGCCAACACAGAGGCTCCAGCCTGCTAAGATGGACTCTGCTGTAATTCACATTTGCCGTATTCTTTTGGCTAGAAGCAAGTCACACTGCACGCATGAGGGATTTACACAAAAGCATGGACACTGAGAGGTGGGAATTTGGGGGGGTTCACTTAGGGTCTATCTGGCCCAAAGAGGGATGGGAAGAACCCAAATGAAATGACTACTTCCACACCTCCTCCTCCCACCCGCAACACTTAGTGTTTGTGATGGCGCACTACAGCGCTGTGTATATTTATCCCATGTCGTCTGATTTCACAATCATTATTGCTGGGAAGGTGCTAGAAGGCACTAGAACTCTTTGGTCTATACATGGTATTGCTTGGGGTTCTTACAACAAGCATGTATTTGTGCACAATGTGATTATAATGTATAAAAACACAATTACAATGAAAAATTGTGTATACAGTGTGACTTCAACTACAAGATGCTTTCTCCACTTCTGGACCTTCCTGTGTACACCCTCACACACAACAGGGAAGAAAGACTGGAAGGAAACAGGCCCAAATGGGAAGACGGATTAGTTTGGAGCAGTGATTACAGGATGAATAAATTTTCTTCCTTACACTTTTCTGTATTTTTCACAATTAGGGGACATTACTCTAATGATCAGGGGGAAAAAATGATTTGAAATGTATTTTAGATCCAATTTTATGACTAAAAATAAAGCAAAGCCTCGTTTGCCTTCTGCAGAAAGGCAATTTCCTGCTTGGGTGACTGATGGAGTGTCTGCTCCGAGAGCTCAGAGAAATAAATCAGATGTCAGCAGGGAACACACACACCTGCTCCCTCTCACACTGATGGAGAACAATTAACTCTCATCAGAACGTATCTGGCTTCGCCCCAGGACTAAATGTTATTTGAAAAAATATGGCAGCTTTCCTCCAGCACCGAAGAGCTACTGGACGGTTCTAGATAAACTGGGAAATGCAAGACTTTGTTTCGGCAGATTTGGTAAGCTGACGTGATCGGAGCCAAGTAGTAGAACCTGTGGCTATGTGGGAACAAAGGATGTGTTTGCTCTCACTTTACGGCTGATCAGGGGCCTGGGGGGGTCTCTGGACTGTTTGTGAAATTATAGAACTGGACGTGAGGAGCTTCTGTCACAGTCAGCTGATCGAAGACCATGTCTTAGTCCAAACAAATACAAGTTAGGTTGTCCAAGCTCGCTGCAGCCCTGGAGAGAGAGCCGGAGAGCCAGAGCCGCAGGCGCATCACAGCAGGTTGGGGGGGGGGCGGGGTTCCGGGGGAGGTTGGGACAGTCCCTAGAGGGGCTGGGAGGGGCGTTAAAGAATTGGGGTCCAGGCCTGGGTGGATGCTGGGAGGCAGCAGGGGCGATTTGGTGGCTGAATATGTCAGTGCTGGTGCAGCGTAAATGAAGATGCTCAGGCTCTTGTGCCATTGGCCTCTGTGGCTCTCACCTGCGGCCTTGAGTGCAGGAGGCCTGGGGAGTGTGAGCAAGTGGGCACACCTGAGCCTGGAGGCTGAGCCTGGAGGTGCGGCAGAGGCTCTCGCGTGGAGAGCTGTGGAGAACAGCTCCGACAGGAAAGAGCGTCTAGAGATGTGAGGGGGCCCAAGTTGCTGCGCCCCTGCGGGCTCGTGTCCCCTGTGCACTCTTAGAAAACCTGTGGGCATGACGCCCCGGGCTCCAAGCTTCTCTTTTAAGCTGCCTGAACAGATGAGCCTGCCCGGCCTGGGATGGCGGCGGAACAGATGGCCGTCTAGGGGGAGGGTAAGCGGGGGTTCCAGCTGTCGGGGACACAGCAGCCAGGACTTCAGAAAGGAGCGCGGCTCGTCCTGACAGGCTGGGTGGTTGTGTCCGTGCGCGCACGAGCGGCCTTGCCCCACGTCCCGATCGTGTGATGTCCTGGGAACAGGCTGACTGCGGCTCAGCAGGGTCGTTCTCTACTTTCTTAGCCCCGTTAACTTTACAACAAACACACCAGCCAACAGGAAAAATACTTGATACACTTTTAGCCTAGTGTCGGGCAAGTAAACGAGATCAGGCTTTCCTGCCCTCCCGCCTTGAGGCTGGATGAGGGATCCCTGCAGTCCTGAATGCAGGCCTGACGGCGGCACCTGGAGTGGGGTGCGGGCATGTGTAAGTGGGTGCACCTGGGCTGAGACTGGGCTTGTAAGGGCGGCGTCACGGGGACGCTAGCAGGACCAAGAGAGCAGAGAATGAACAGGAGAGCAGAGAAGCAGAGACCACTGCAGAAAGCCGGAGAGCCCAGATAGAGTGAAGACTTGCTGGGGGCTGGGAGACCTGCCAGCCTCCCGGCCCCCCGGCACCCTTGCCTGCTGTGTACCCAGTAAAATCCCAAAAGCCACCGAGGTCTCCAGGACTCTCCAGGACCCCTCTTTACCCGTCTGCTCGGGTCATAGAAAACCTGCCCTGTGTCCTCCTGCGCACTGCACTGTAACGCTCTCCTAATGGATGGGGAAAGTCTTCGGCTCTTTCCTACGGCTCCATTCTCAGAGATGAGACTCTGAGGGTGAGAGCTGTTCAGGGACCTTCCCTGTACCGCCGCCGGCTAAGCAGCCAGAGCCAGCAGCAGGCAGCTTTACATTTCTACTTCTTTGTTGTCAATCATCGCTCCTCACCAGTCCTAGTGCCAAACATCACGTTCATTCCAGAACTCTGCGTTGAATCTTAATACGTGTCTTGTTCTCTTCCAGGCTCTGAAGATGCAGCTGTGATGACAGGTGCAACCGGCCTCGAGGTCGCTGGAGTGATGCAGGTGAGAGGCAACTCAGCTCATACGTATCAGGATGTGGGACTTACTGTGTGTGGAGCTCCTAACAGGGAGGGACGCCGTAGCGTGTCTACACAGGCATTCACGATGGCCACAAACTTGGTGGTTAAAAAAAGCGACTTTATTCTCTGTAGTTCTGGAGGTCAGAAGGCTTGAATCTGGGCGTTGGCAGGACTGAATTCCTCTGAGGAGGCTCCAGGGCTCTCCCCAACTTCCAGAGCATTCCCTGGCTCATGGTGCGTTCTCCATCTTGAAGGGCAGTGAGTGACTCATTCTCCCTTCTGCTCCGTCATCACATCTTCCCTGACTGTTCTGTTTTCATGATGACTGGGCGTAGCCGGGTGATCCAGAGCACTCCCCCGTGTTATGATCCTTGACCATATTGGCAACGTCCTTCTTGTAACATGTTCATAGGTTCCAGGGACTACATGGACATGGTTGGTGGGGGGGTACTTTTCTGCTTACTGTAGATACCCAGCCTAGTGTGGGGGGTTCTTTTGGAGAAGGAATTCTGACTTCATAGTAAAGCGGCAGCTGACGCCAGGAGGGAGCGGGAGCCGAGCAGGGAAGTGTGCCAAGCAGAGCAGGCAGGTTGGGGCGGGGGGAAGAGAGAGCACTGGTGGGGCACTAGCCAGCTATTGCCAGGTCACGCTGCAGTAGTGCTCGCCCGACCTCAGGGGCTGCAAGAACACAGATTTCCTTTTCACTCAAGCTGCCCGTGCATTGTGCACATGCTCCGTGTTTGGGTTCTGCTCTGTCTTCATTGCAGGACCTGACGGAGCAGCCCTCTCAGCACATGGCAGGGTAACAAATCAGGTGGCAAAGCCACAAGATGATGCTGGAAGCATGTGCCTTCCCCTTGCATTTCACCAGCCAGAGCAAGTCAGGTCATGTAGCCAAGGCTGCCGTTATTGGGACAGGAAGTAGAATCCTCCCTTGGGAAGAGCAGTGAATGATTGCAACAGCCGAGGACTAGTCCGGTCCAGGAGCCCGGAGAGTGAAATAAGATGCCGGGAGTGGCTTCAAGCTGGTGGGGTATTGCAGGCCTGATCATGGATGCCTTAAAAGTTAGTCGGCTCCGTAGAGACAAGAATAGGGTCTCAACCCAGTGTTCCTCAACCTACTCTTTCATTATGACTGCCCCCCTGTAACATCTTCACGCCGCAGACACTCTATGTGCTGCATGCTTATTTGTGCTTTGTAGCCCAAAGCAGCAAGGTTATTTTTGGCCACCTAAGAACTAATTTTTACCCTTGTGGGAGGTATTGCTGCCTGTTGAGAATGCATGTGGTAACCCTGACCGCTTTGCAAAACGTTGCTTTGCAAACCTTTCAAAAGCTGACCTTAAATGTCTTACTGCTTTCGGGAGCCTTCTCCACTGAACGGTGGCTGCGCCGGTGACCTGGGAGAGTCCATTTAGCTTGGCTGTTGAGGAAAGACCTTCACTGGGTCTTTTGTGTTTCATTCCTTATGGCTTTTCCCTCTTTGGGAAACCCCAGCAACCTGCTATCAATGTACCAGGCCTGTGTCTTCTGTGCTCTGGTTTTGGAGATGAGCTGAGCTGCATGAATGGGGCAGACCCCAAGCGCAGGTCTAAGATCTAGAGACACTGGGCATGAGCTCAGTGCTTTGCTGATTTAATCGAAAGTCAGGTCATGTAGCCAAGGTCAAGTTCAATGAACATCGGTTGAAGACCAATTATGTGCCAGGCACTGAGGAGACACTAGTGGATTAAAAAAAAAAGCAGTGTTTGCCCTCAGGGGATGACAGATAGCCAAGATATGTGCGCCTGTGAGCTGATACTTGGCCGGGTGATGCCAGGTGGGTTGGCCGAAGGACGGGACACGCCTGCCCCAGACAGGACAGCTCTCCTCTCAGATTCGTTTCCTCATTGTCCTTGACTCAAGGAGTTGACTCTGGAGGCTCAGAAGTCAGGGGGTGATTGTCTAGATTCATCCATGTGGTTTTCTTTGTCAGTGGGTAGCAAAACCACCTCTCAAAGCAAGTTCTTTACCAAAATGGCACGTGGAACAACTCTGTTTCGGAGTTCTAAAACAGTTGAAAGGTTTTTCCTGTTTAAAGAAGGTGGTGGTTCAGGGGCAGAGGGGGCTGCAAGATAGGTTTTCAAATTTAAAGTAAAGTCCTCCCTGGCTGGCGCTGCACTCCGTGCTTTCTCCCTCTCTACCCAGCCACGCTGGCCCCGCTGGCCGGGGTCCCCTGGACACACCCACCAGGGTCGCCTCAGAGGTTCTGCACTTAACCTAGTGCTACTCCATTCTGTTCAGCCCAGAGCATTCTCCCGAGGAGCACCCTGCCCTCCGCCCCGCCCTCTACTTTCACCCACTTTTCATCACGTGACGATGAACATGCATTTAGTTTGCCTTCCCCGCTTCAATGTAAGCGCCGTGAGGGCGGGGGCAGCTTTTGCCCACCACTCTGCTCTTGCTGAGAAGGGGCCTGCCCACGGGGTTCTGGGCATTTGAAATGATTTTGTCGTTTTATTATGACTTAAGATTATTTTACCACCCACTTTTTTTTTTCCTGAGACATTTTTCATAAAAAACCCTCTGTAGGGCCTCCCCGGGTGGTGCAGCGGTTGAGCGCCGGGCTGCGAGGCTGCCTGCAGCCTCTGCAGCCCTGGTTCGTTCCCCAGCCGCTGGCGAGGGGCCCCCCCCCACACACACACACACAAAGCCTCTGTAGGTAACACACTGTTTTATTTTGTGGCGTCTGTGTGTTGAGCCTGTGCCCGCATTGGAAGTGTGGAAGTTTAGAATCACTCCGTCTGTGCTCTTCTCACCCAGGAGGGTTACTGGGAATGCTGGTCCTGTGCTCAGAACCTCCACCGAATCTGTTGTTGCTTCCTCTGACAGCGGCCTAACGTGCCCAGGTCACCAGGCCCTGCCTATCCTCCTTGGCTTTACCAGTTCTTTCCTCCTGCTTCTGTCCAGACCAAGATTCCCTGAGTGACCTTTTCCAGTCGGACTGGCCTCTTGCAAGGGCCTTAGAGCCCAGAAAGGCCTATTAGTGCAGCTTGGTTTCCCTCCTCCCAGGTTAGCTGGCTGTGAGCTTTCTAAGGCTGGACTGCTACTCCCAGACAGTCTCACCACATCTACAGAACATACAACTAAGATGGTTTCTGCCCTAGTTTAACACAACCCATGCTTTGTCCTTTTGATGTTTTTATTCTGTAGGTTTTTTTGAACGGTAGCGTTTGGTAAGCACAAAATCTGGAGGAAAGGCAATTATAAAATGATTGTATTTTCCAGTTGGCAGCTGTGAGTACAAAGGAGTACAAGGGCCCTGACAATCCATGTACGTGTAGGCGCGCACACATCTTTAAACACACTGGATTGAGGGGAAAAACCCGGCTGTCACGCCGTCTTTCACTTAGGTTAAGAAGGTTCAGTGTTATCTGAGGATATGTGAATGGGAGCACTTCAAAAAAATCACCCATTTGTTAGTGATGAAGGATATTGAAACTGAAAACTCAATGACAGATTCAAGTAGCTGCAGAAGAATCAACTCGGAAACACTCCGTCAACTAGTTCCAAATCCAAGAATGTGTAAAGACTGAACAAAAGGTTTAGAAACATCGCTACAAAAGCCAGGCGGACGTGCAGAGACGGGAAGTCTAGCAAACACCATGCTGAAACGTGCTATTTTCCATTTTAAGTATGTAACCTGGTTTTAATCATTTTCCAGAAATGCATCCAAATTAGGAGGGAAAAAAGCCTTTAGGAAATACTAAGGCTAAAGTCCCTTTATTCTGTGTGAGATCAGGCCTGATTCCCGGCTCTGACCCTCATAGCCCATCGTGTCTGAGCAAGAACGAGGACAAAACGCCCACCAGACTTAGCCTCTACGCCCCCCGCCTTTACTGTCTCATGGCCACTGCTGGACATGGGACTGTCTGCCTTTTTCTTTTATGCATGTTGAAAAATGCCCAAATGTGCCTGAGGTGGCTTTAAAACTTCATTTTCTGATGAAAAAGAAATACATAGAGCCACTGGTGTCCCCAAGCTTCTACAGAAACATGCAGGATACTAAAGTCACAGCACAGAGTTTTAAGACCAGGAACTCTGGTCAGGGTGGGTCCGGTAGACAGCTGCTCGATGCAGTGGGCAGGAAGGCCTCACCCGCGCGGAGCCCAGGGACCAGGGACGAGCACATCTGGAGACAGACCAGCCCGGGGACAAAGTGAGAATCAGACACGGGGGTGGGATGGAGAGCAAAACAGTCATACTGAAACATCCCTTCCCAAAGAAAAACTCCCAACGACTCCTCGCTGTAGTGTTTTAAAAATGCAAAGGCTGCCAGAACAGGTTTGATTCCTAACCGCTCCAACAGGGCTGCAGATGGCCTGAGCTAGAGAAAGGAAAATAGGAGCGTGTGAGAATCAAAGGACGAAGGCGGAGGGCCTGGCCAGCACCAGCGCCGTCAGCAGCTCACTTCTGGTCCGTGCAGAAAAGTCTTGTTTAATGGGGATGAAAACCATCACTTACAAAAAGAAATGAGCATAAGTTGAAGTATTTATAAAAAGATTTATACCAATCAGGCCTTTAACATGTAAAAAGTAAATCTGTATTTGCAGAGTTAAATATATGAAAATACAGAAGCAGACTGAATTATCAAAAAGAAAACATTTTATTTATATCACTAAATACAATTAGTTTCCCTGATTATAACCCACCAAGAGCGTCGCCTTCAACAGGATGGTCTGGTCACGCGAGCAGCCCCAGCCTCTCCGTGTGTACAGACACACACTAAAGTCACTGGTCTCGGAAAAAGCAGAGCTGAGCAAGTTAAATTAATGTCTGTCTAGAAACTCTTACCATTTGAAGGAAATCAGAGGATGATTTAGGTAGCAGGATACTCGTATAACTTAGGGGGTTAAAAGCTCGTAGTGATAAGTCATCTTGTGCACTCTTCTCAGGCGCCTTGTGCACCCTTCTGCAGAGCCCAAGCCTGGAAAAAGCCGGCTGGTCACGGAAACACTGGGCTCAGCTCACTTGCCGTGTGGCTGGTCATGATGCATTTCTGGCGTGTAAGTCAAGAGAACAATCATAACCCAGAGGTGAAGCAAAGCCTGAAGAGAGAGAACAATTTGTGGGTTGGCAGATCCATCGACCTCACCAGGGCCCCGCGGTGCGGTGGCGAGGCCAGGAGCTGCGTCTCAGCTCTGCTCCTGCCACCAGCCTGCGCCCGCGACGCTGCAGGGCTCAGCACAGGCTCACCGGATAGTAAGGCAGAAACAAACGTACAATCAAATGAGCTCAATGTGAGGCAGAGTAACAGATGTGATCCCTACAGGCTTCTCTGTGAGGAGGAAGGTCCCTCACACGACGCACGTGTCCACACATGGAATCCACTGGGCGACCACACGCAGAGCAGCTTCATAAAAACTGCTACACCCCCAAGAAGTTGGCTGGAAAGGATTTTAGCACAGACTTAGGGCTGGGGTTTTGAAAGCGGGTTTAGCATGAATTAGCGAAGAGGAGATGGGGAGACACTGTTGACAACATAGTGTCAGGTTTAGAGGTTGACTGGGGTCAGAGTACAGGCCTCCAGGGGTAAATCCCACTGACCCCCTGGCCATGCTGGGACAGACGAAGGCGGCGGGGCCATTGTTGTGTGTCTGTGGCGTCACTGCCCCGGGACAGACAGTGCCCCTGGTCATGACCTCCAGCACCTGGGAAATGACCCCCGAGGTGGGCTATCTGCTCCAGGTCATTCAATTTCCTGTCCGGCTTCTGTTCTCCCCATTCCTCTCTTCTTAAAATTTTATTTCAAGGAGTAACTCTTCCCTCTAGTGGACCACAGGAAGATTTCCAAGTATGATTTTATCTCTTTTCAAGACTTGAGGTCCATTTAGAAAAGAAAGCAAAAGTCATGGAAAGAATTTAAAGCAACTTTACATCAAGATCAAAACGAAAACAACTGTTTTGTACAATATATCAATCAAGGAGCTTAAAAAAATGGAGGTAATTCTATTAAATTGTATTGAAGTTAATTTTATTTGCAAGAAAAGCTCTTGAGCAATTTATATTTCAGACAAAATGAATTGTCTACTTGCACCATAATGGAAGAAAAAACCTTAATGAGCAAAAATAAGTCCTATTTCAAAACTGTGCTCAACTTTTACTCAAAAAGGTCAGCAGTTGAAAAACGAAATAAAAATAAACAACAATGAGGCTTTTTCAAACAAGTTACTTACCATGTATATAATTACAAAAACCCGGGCTATGGGGTATCTTCGGAGAAAAATTCCCAGGCGGATGCTGTGCAAACAGTGGTGGGGAGGGAAAGACAAGAGTTATTCTCACAACTGATCCCCCTGTGGTCACATCTAACAAGACTCTAAAATTTCACCCATTTAAACAACGTGGCCACCATACCAGGAGAACTTTAAAAAACAGATTGTTAAATGATTACTTGAAACAACTATACGACGGCCACAGTAATAACTACTTCCATCACCATTTGGGGCTTGGCTATTAAACGTCAGCAAACACTTTCTCTTAATTCTTTGGCTACACTTGGAGGAGGCAAAGTTAGTGCTGCTCTGCATCATTTTTTAGGAGCTAAAGAAGTTAAAAAGATGAGGCAAGTGTGAACATGTGAACTGGGGGAAAAAGTTGGCCAGGGATTAATCTGCAAACGGCTAATCCAGGCGCTTTTGCAAGGACGCCTGCTTCCAAAAGGCACAGAACTCTCGCAACGCCAGTGAACGGGCTAAGAGCGAGAAGCAACATGATGTCCGGACCTTACTGCTCTTCTCTGCAAGACGGCTGTTTGCACAGGCAGACACACCTTCCTGCTAAGCCTTGCCTTGCATGTGGGTTCCCTGAGAATTATGATGTACATTAAAAACAGCCTTAAACAGATGTGCTTAGCAACCTGGAGATAACAGCCTCTAGGCCTATGGCTTTGGGAGCCGTAGTAAGTCCTTATTTTTAACACCATAGCTCTATTCTGACACATAAAGGCAAGAAAGCATTGCTCTATTATGCAAGAATTCATTAAAATTATTTAATTATAAACACTAAAAGGCAAGAGTTTAGCATGTTATTTAGACATGAACTTTATCGAGGACTATTAAGACATTTAAAAAATAAGGCAGATGGGCCTCCCCTGGTGGCGCAGCGGTTGAGCGCTGGGCTGCGAGGCTGCCAGCAGCCTCGGCAGCGCCGGTTCGTTCCCCGGCCGCCGGCGAGGGTCCCACAAAAAAAAAAAAAAAAAAAAAGGCAGATGCCTGCGAGTGTAAAAAATTTATTTAAAAATACACAATATACAAAATGCTATTTATGTAGTATACATAAAATACATACTGAGCACTGTGGGATAAAACATTCAAACGGATGTACTTCTATGAGATAGGTTTTCTCAACCATGAATTTTTAAATAGTTTATTCTAGAAAGCGGAGAAAAGGGTGAGGGTTAATGATGTTCAATAAAAGAGACACTGGCAGACCTCTTGAAGTAATTTCAGGACACTGAAAGACCATGAAGGGAATAAGGTAAATGTCATTTTAATTATCAGCGCCGCCGAATGGGCCTGTGACCTGCGATGGAGACCCCTGAAAAAGGCACACAGCAGCAGACGGCCCCTCTCTCACGCCGCCAGCTTTCTTACCTGAACTGGTCGATGGAACTAGCAGCTTTTCGGACCTTTCCATACATTCCCACCAGGTTAGCTTCCGAGTCAGTAAAAAGAACAGGGACGTTTCGCAGACGTGTGCCTGTTTTAAACAAGAAAAGGGCGAACTGATGTAGATACCAAAATCACCTTTCTGACAAAATTGCAGCTGAACATATTTTATGCTACACAGGAATGAAATGCTCAAGGCCAACTTTCTAAGCATTACATTCGAAGTGAAACCATAAAGAGAAGATAAATTAGAGAACATATCTAAAGTTGCACATCCACAAAAATCAAAATTTAAAAACTAAGAAAATTATTTCTCCATGAAATCAGTAAATCGAAGTCTACAGATACTTGGTGTTGATGACTCATAGGCCCCTCCGTCCCGTGCTAGCTGCACCCTTCCTACAAAGCTGAGGACTCCTAAACTCTCATCTCCAGCCTGGACCACGCCCTTAACTCTAGACTTGTCCAACTGCCTATTTCATTTCTCCCTGGATGTTAAACAGACACCTCAAATTTAGTACCCCCAAAAATATGATCCAGATTTTCTGTTCCCGGCCAACTTACTCTTCCTGCAGGCAACAACCCCATCCTTCCATCTGGTCAGGCCAAAAACCTTGACTCCTTTCTTTCCCTCAAACTCCCCATCCAATCTGCCAGCAAGTTCTGTTAGTTTCCCTACAACATAAATTCTGAATCCGCCCTACAACCCCCACTGGCCTGAACCACTACCACCTCTCACATGCATACAACAGTTCCTCCCAGCTCTCCCTGCCTCCACTGGCAGAAATCTGCATTCTGTTCTACAGAGCAGCCAGAGGCCTCTTGTTCAAATTCATGCCCACAGTTACCCCTTTTAGGACCCTTCGGTGGTGTCCCACGTCAGAGTTAAAAGTCCATATTCAAGCCAAACAGCCTCCTCCGTGTTCTCCGTAATCACCTGACATTGCTCTCCCCCTCGTTCTGCCTACAGCTGCACCTGCCTGTTCCTACAACACTCCTGCCTCAGGGCCTCTGTCCTGCTTCGCTCTGAACAGGTATACACGTGAACACTTTTCCCGTAGCCCGCCTCACAGTCACACTGCCCTAACCACGTATTTGAATTATAATCCCGTCTCCACACCTGGTACCCTGAACCTCTCGCTCCTGCTTAATTTTGCTCTGCCCCATATCTCACCACCTCACATAATCCACTTGTATTCCCCACCTATACTCCGCGAAACACCAGCTTGTCAGGCCTGCGGGTAGAGGGGTTGGTTTCTTGTTGGCCTCTGAATATCTAATGCCTACAATAGTACTGGTACCCAAAAGGCATTTAGTAACTACTTGTCTTTAAATTGGCCCAGCAATTCTATTTCTAATAATTTATATCCTGAGAAAATAAAAGCTGTGTACTGAGGGTATTTTCTTCAGCACTGCTTGTATTAGTGATAAAAATGGTACAATCTAAATCCCCAACCACAAGGAATTGATTAAACAAATGATGGTATTTCCATTGATGGATTTCTATGAAGCAACACATAAATTACATAAAATATATTATGAAAATATATTACAAAAATTTAAATTATAGGTACTACATTTATAAGGAAAAACTGAGAGGAGATGATCCAAATTGTCTGATTTCAACTGCCCCTCTTACGTATTTCCTTTCACAGCAACTATATTATTAAAAATATACATATAACATGTATTTTTTAAGTTAAAAATTTTTTTTAATTTAAGCAACAAAACCGTGGTATGTTAAATGACTACTGTGCAGACTATGAAGTCCTAAAATTAAAAATCTAATCTATTGAAGCTTAAACTAAAAATCCTTAATACCTTTTTATTATGTATTTTGGACATCTATTTTAATTATAGACCATGGATATGCCTATGTGACTATGTATTAGCTGGTAATACCTGAAATTACAGACTGCAAGATTATTAAATTGCATCAAAATTCCCAAAGTCCTTCCCATATTATTTGCCTCTTGAATTATGAGCTTAGCCAGCAATGTCCTGTTAAATGTTCTACATATTTCAATACAGTTTCAGTCCTCAGGCTCCTCTCTAAGGGACATTCACGAAACCATCATCCAGCTCACTAACCACCACAAACAGCGAGCACATGGCCCAGGCCTCACACTAGGAGAAAAGAGCATTCTTTGTTGGATGAAGCTTCTTTTCATTCAAACAACAAGTCTTTCTGCAAGTTTCACTCATGTCTGAATTAGCAAGGCTGTAAATTAAGGCAATGAGACATTCTGCTGAGCGTCCTTGCTTTATTACCTTCCTTGTTTTATTACCTTCACCACTGTCAACTCCAGACATGTTAATGGAAGACCCGTTGCTCCCACTTCCAGCTACACACTTCATCTGCTGCTCAAGGCGCTCCAGCTGAAAGACCAGAGAGTTCTTCTCTGTGCTGAGATTCTCCAGCATGGTCTGCTTCTGGATGAGTGTCTCTGTGAGCTGATGGAGTCGATTTTCTAACTCGGACTGACTGCTATTGCTTAAAGTTTTATTGGTGAGCTGAAAGGCAAGATGTTCAGAAAATTTAAGTCATAACAACACAGAAACCGAATTACCACATCCCCACAAGTAAACTGCGGCATTAATTGATTTCCAAAACTGTATGATGATTCTTCCATTATCAACAGAAGTAATTTTTCCAACTCTAAGAGTGGATGATGAAATCAATATGGTGGGTCACATCAGCTTTAAAAAAACAGAAGAGCCTGGGATATATCAGATTGCCCAGTACATAATGTGACAATATTATTTTGTGAAGCTTCTGTTTGTGAGAACCTCCTACTCTTTATTCTAGAAAAGTTGTAGCTTAAAGGTTTTAGCTTATATTCCAAATTGATTTTTGTTAACTTTATAAATCTAATTAGAGGATAAAGGTCAAAGTTGATTTCTTCTATTATGTTTTTATCCAGTGCCATACAATAGTTTTGAAAGAATGAAAAAATAGTATAGCGGTAACCTAGTTTTCTTAACTAACATATTGTTCTCCTAAGAGGCCCAACGGTAATAAGATAAGCAGAACCAGATTTCTTATTGTTTACTCAGTAAAAATCTTAGCTCACTCTGATTTTTTTTTTAAACAATGTATTAAGATATTGATCTCTTTGTAAATTGTCCAAGTCACCTTATTTCTATGAGACAGTTTTTTTTTCCCTGTTCTGTATAGATCAAAAAATTTTAAGACAAATTCTCCTTTGGCTAATTCTTGATTACAAAAAAGGTACAATATCTTAGTCATAGTAGGCACTCAATGAAAATTTATTTAAGGATTAAATCAATTGGTGGTTTATGCTCCTTTCTTTAACTTTCTGCTAGCAGGGCATGTTATCATTTGTAAGCATTACAGAAATGTAGGCAAGGGAAGGAGAAAGGAACAATCAAATCAGTTATCCCCAGCTTTTATAAAAATAATTCTTTTTCTCCTGCTTCCCTCCCCCATTAAAATATTTTAAAACATTTTAAAATAGCCCAAAATTTAAATTATGGGCTACTATGAAGTCTGAGAACTTAAAAACTAAAATTATTTGCCTTTTCATGTCCTAAGTCATTAACTAAAATAATCAAACCACCTAAATTATTTAAATGATAAATGCATCTATAATTTGCTTAAGTCAATTGTCTGGCTGTAAGGGAGGAAAGACAAAGCACAATTCCAGGATGAGCGAATGCATGACATGGTCAGTTAAAAACAAGCTTTGGGAAATCTGGGTGGCAGGTACATGTTTTCTGTGCTTTATAGTTTCAGAGTTAAAGTAAGTTCTTGGTGACTTTATAAAGGACTTATCGATCTGTGGTTAACAGAAAATGTATCACTGAGTCATTTTTATAGTAGAAAAGAGAAGCCACCAGAGTTATGAAAATGGCACTCAGCACAACTACCACTGAAGTTAGAAGATACAAATTTGGGGTAGTTCACATCTCCTTGAGCGATTTTGCCAACGATACCTCTATAAGAAGCAAGCCATAGAAAATGGTAAATGCAGACCCACAGCATTAGATGAAAATTTGTATCAGGTTGAAAAACCTTTATTGCACTGTTGCAACAACAGAATTCAGGAAAAAACATGGGCAAAGAAGGTCTTACTAACTCCTTTAAAAAATGCAGTTTTACAATAGTGTCTTTTCCCAGGTGTTGATTCATACCTGATTTCTGAGTTTCTGAATTTCTTCTTCTCGATCTTTAATTCTGCTTTGTAATGTGTTCTTTGTTCGATAGAGATCTTCTTCTATGTAGTGGAATTCCTAGAGTGAGGTGTGAATAAGCAACCGCTAAATCAGCATTCTCTGCTCCATCCCCAGTACCTAAAACACTGCGTGCCACATAGAAGACAATCAATTTGCTCTGAGTAAATATACTGAATGAATAAATGAACAGACTTGGCTGGGTCTGGGGAAAAGTCAGTACTCCAGCATGATATATCACTTTGTACATGATGAATAGCCAAGGACAAATCTTAATGTGGCCAAGTGTTTTTGTCCTTTTTGGGTAGGTGTGGAGGAAGAGAACATCATGTATAAGTACATCCAACCTCAAAAAAAAACCCTGCCGAATGGTTTTCTGACTTTTCCACAAAAGACCTTTACCATTCTCACAGCAAATGGGAGAGTTCCAGATCCTTCCAACACTTGGCACTGTCACCTCAGTCAGGGCAGCCTCCTTATTGGATGTGTAGTGCTAGCATGTGGGTCTGGATTTGCATTCGTTTAATGATGCTGAGCAGTTCTTTTGGCGCTTATTTGTATCCAACGGTATCTTTACCTGTTTTGTCCCATCATTAGTACGAGAGAGAGAACAGAAAGAAATACCCCAGGGTACTAACAATTGCACTGATGCACTGCCAGTTTGCACAATGGACATAGTCAGAGTCGGGTCTGAATTTAAGAGCAAAACTCACGCCAGGGAAGAAAGAGCAATTAAAGTTAATTAAGCACCTTCAAGAGCATCATGTTTAATTGTGCAGACAATGTAAGTGAAAAGTGCTGGACGAAGAAGTAAATGTGGTATGGAATCCCACTGTGAAGATGATTTTATGAGTAGTTCAGCCTACTCACTTCAAAGATTCAAAAAATTGAGATAAGAAAAGACAAAATTAGGTGGGTAACTGGGCTATAAAAATCGAAATTTATAAGAAGGTTTACCTGGCGGAAGTTTGAGGTTAGCAAAAAATTTAAGGTTAAACTAACGAGGAGCACTAAAGGAATATTTAGTCCCAACAGTGAGTACTTTCTGTTGAGAACAACTGATTCCTAAGAGCCTATAGCTATATTCAGTCCCATTTTCCTCTAACATGGACTCTCCCCTTTTGAAAGGGCAGTAGACGTGGATGCGGCAAAACCATTTGCCATAATGATTTTATCTCATCAACCATCAAGAATATTAATGTTTTGCCTTTTAATATACAGTAGCTCCCCTTCAGTAAATTAAAATGCAATTTCCGAAAGGACAGTTAATCTTTAAATTACCTAAAACAGCCCATGTTGAGCCCTGCAGGTTGCTATTCAGAGAGTTTTGTTCTCACGAAGGAAGCGCTTGCAACTCTCATTATAAAAACAAACATTTTTTTCCTGAGAATAAAATCAATTTCAGAAATGATAAATCCCAATAGAAAAACAATCTTTAAGAATATAAATATGCAGAGCTGGGAACATGAGTGATGAACTGAAATTTCTAAGTTTTCTCTTCCGTAAAATGAAGAGTACAGTGATTTCACTGTGAGGAGGCTGTAAGTACCTATAACAATGTCATTACTCAGGAAATTACAGGTGCTATTAATATTGGATACTGAATCTTATTCTGAAAATGAGATTGTAAACACATTTAACTGTTAATACTGAAACTCTAAGTATGTTAACATATAATTATTGGCTGGGGCACAGATAACTGCTAACTGAAAAATGAAAAATTTTAAAAGTGATCTGAAGAATTTAATTTTAAATATCATTTGTAGGAATAGTTTGTATAAGCATTTTCTTCTCAAATATTTCTTTTTTTTAAAGATTTATTTATTTATGCATATAACAGCTGGGGCACAGGCCAGATATGTGGGGGGGGGGCGGTGAGAGGATTCACGAGAAAACAGCAGGGAACAGAACAGGCAGACTGACTCTAATACACTGCTGAGGGGAGCAGCAGGTGAGACAGGAGAAGTCTGCTTCGCCATGTGGGTTGCTCCCTGGCCAGCCAGGGATCAAACTCGTGCTGCAAGAGCTATGGATTGCTTCATAGCGTGGTGCTTAACCCCTTGTGCCACCAGGGAGGCCCTCTTCTCAAATATTTCTATTAAGTATTTATTGTTGTTTCTAGAAAGTACAAATATAAGAAAATACAAAAATCAACTGAGGTTTTTAAGTGTTCTATACATATACACTCTGACAAGGAGATACAATTAAATGCAGAATAGAGTAGCAGAAATAATTCTGGGCTCCAGGATAGAAATCCTGGGTTCTAGTCGAATCTAATTAGTCATGTGAATTAAGCAGGTCTGCAACTATTTTGTGCCTCTCTTTTTTATCTGTTAAAAAAACAATGAAAAGGGCCTCCCCGGTGGCGCAGCGGTTGAGCACTGGGTTGCGAAGCTGCCGGTGACCTCTGCGGCGCCGGTTCGATCCCTGGCTGCTCCCCGGCCACCGGAGGAGGGTCCCACATGGCGCGCAGACCTCTCCTGGTCCTTCTGCCTGCTCTGCTCCCCGCTCTGGCTCTGGTGAATTCTCTCACCCTCCCGTGCTTCTGACTGTACCCAGTGCTTGTATAAACAAAACAAACAAACAAACAAATAAATAAATAACCATGCCTCAATTAAAAAAAAAAAAAAACAAAAACAATGAGAAGAGTGAGTAGTAATAAGTGGGACTTTGAGGTCCTGTCTACCATTAACACTCTGAGCCCATCCTCTAGGGACTTCAGTGAGTTACTTTTCTGCGAAGCTCCATGTGACCCCTAGTGGACAGAATCCACCTTGGGCATCATGAGTCTAGAACACATACCTGCTTCTGCCGCTCCAATTCTGCCTCTAGTTCTTGTTTGGATGCTTTCTGTCCCGCTATCTGGTCTTGCAGATCCTGTAGCTGTTCTCTGGCTGATTCTGCTTCACTGACCTGCTGGGCCTCCATGTCCTAGAAAAAAATGACCCTTACATGTGAAATCAGTAGCTAACCACTCGATTCGACATTTACTGAGCAATCGTGGTGAAATCACCATGAATGGGCTCAGCAGGCACTGGAGGGATACAGAGGAGGGAGACCTGGTATCAGCCTAAGAGGAATTACATAAACTGACACTTCATTATATAATATGGCAAATGGTAGGAGAAATGAAGAGGATACTACAGATGCCACAGCACAAAAAAAATTTAGTTTGGTAAGAATGAGGAGACTGGAGAATGAGACTCACTAGGAGCTGTTTCTGTTCAAAAGTTAATTTCAAAAAGAACAGAAACAGCATCAATGTAATGAACAGCAAAGTGACTACAGTTAATAACACTGTGCTGAATATTTGTTGCTATGAAAATAGATCTTAAAAGTTGTCATCACAAGAAAAAAACCTGTCAATTATGGATGGTAACTAGGCTTCCTGTGGTGATCATTTTATAACACATACAAATATTAATCATATGGTATGCACCTGAGGCAAATACAGTATTACATAATGTCAATTACATCCTGGGGGGTGGGGGGGGAATCTAACAACAAAAATACTTCACTACATTAGTCCCCTGAAACTGCAGTCTGTAATTAGCTTTTGTGGTATGTGGTTCTCGCATCACCTGACATTAGCATATTGTCTTTTTTTTTAAATGAGCCATATTACTATAACTTGTTTTTACATTTTCTCATATTTCTTACTCTAACTTCTTCACTTGGTGTCAATAGTATCATTTTTCCAAACTCAAGAACCACCTCTGGCTTTATGTGAAATCTACTAGTAGCAAGGAACATGGCTCTAGATCCTAGATTTCTATATTCTGGAATTCACTATTTTCCCCTATGGGTAAGCATTAATCTATTCATATAGTAATATATAAGATTAAAACTAATATTTTAATATCACTTTTTAATCTTTTGATAATCTGTTATTTCTATAAACTGACAACTTCACATATTACCTGAAAGAACTGACAGATTAACAACAGTCAAAGAATCACAGTGTAATAATCGAAACTCATACAACTTTGTGGATATAGAGGAAAACAGTAATTATTTTTCGCGTTGGTTACGTTTCCAGTGTTATTGATCTTCACCATCAATTTGACTAGATTAGATGAATTCTTGAGATGCAAGAAGCAGGCACAGTGGTTAAGAACTCATGTTCTGGAATCAGACAGACCAGGTATCCTGGCTCTGCCTCTCCCTCTTTATGGCAAATTACTTTCTTCTTCATGCCTAAACTTTTTCAACTGTAAAATGAGAACATCACCTCTCTCTCAGGGTTATGGTAAGAAATAAATGAAAGGATGTATGTCAAGCACTTGGTGCAGTGCCTGGCAGATAAATGCTCAATATGTTATAACTATTATAACATTAACAATTCTTCCATTTTGCTAGACCTAATCTACTATCTTTGAGGTATTATTTCATAAAGTTCTTGAGAAAGGGTAGGAAAATGAGCCAATGTCATCAATAATGCTAGGGTAGGGATAAGATTAAATAAACAAATCATACTTCTCATAATCTCACCCAAAAGACATGGAATTGGCATGAGTAACTTTAGTATCCATGCAGTTTCTAAGTTCATAGGCCTGAATTCTTCAAATTTAAAATTTACAAGGAAAAATAAATTCTGCCTTAAAGAATTAGAAAAAAATCCAGAATAACAGCAGCTACTATTTACTCAGTGTCTTATGTGTCAGGAAGGATGGCAGGTCCTTTACCTGCTTTATTCCTTATCCTCAGTAGGCCCCTCTATGCAGGCGCATTTTACAGATGAGAACACCAGGCTCAGGGGAAGAAGTGCCTCCTCGTGTGCTCATCTGTTACATGCCAAAGATGGGATTTACAACCAGGCCGGTCTGAAATTCAAGCTACACGGGATATTCTATTCTCACAGCTTCCACATTTTCCTTTGTAGTTCATAGACATCTTACAAATCAGTCATTTTCTGAGTTAATGCATAGGTGAATACCCTTTGTAAAAAGCATTTTTTTTTAAAAAAAGTCTCATTACCATGTACTTCATTGTCTGTCATTCTCAGGGACTCCTATGATATTTAAGTCAAAGATTTCATGTTTAAATAAAGAGCTCAATTTTATTTTTAGACTAAATATAGTAATTAGACATAAACTACAACTTACATGACTATGCATGAAACTGTAAGTAAAAGACTACCCTGATCCCATTCTAATATCAAAAAAATTCCAGTTTTATAGACAAGCCCAAATATAATTTGTTTTTAGCCACTAGATTATAAGATCCACAAATATGAAGATTCCTGTTCTCAAGCGCCAGGCCTAGGAGGTACCGGCACACAGCAGGCCCTGGGCAAGTAGTTGTTGAACAAGTGAATCTGGTGACCACGTTTCTTATTTCTATCCATGGACAAGAAAGCTGCTGCTCATCTTCTAGCAGAAGTTGCACACATTATTTTGTTAAAGTCCTCTCTCCAAAATACAGACTCCATCACCTCTCAAACTGCTAAAAGTGGGAGTAAATAACCATAATAGATCTTACCTGTAATTCGGATCTCAGTTGATGTATCTGGCCCATCAGCTTCTGTATTTCCTCCCTCTGCATCTCCTTCTCATGCCGAAGTTCTTCAAGTTCCATGCTATTAGCAGTGCTGCTATCTAGGCCTTCAAAGCCAGATCCCTCCTTAAGGCTATTAATCAATTTTTCTTTAGACTATTATAAAAAAAGAAATATCTTTAGGCAAAGCAGAGATTAATTTGTACGCTAAGTCTCATCTACCACACAGAAACTGAAATGCCCCAGAAACATTCCAACCCTAGGCTCCACTGATTTAACAGACTGTTAAATGCAGTGGGATAAAAACACAACAGAGGCTTGCTATCCAGTGTCTTTGGATTTTAGTCCCCAGGATCACGTTATAGTTGAAAACATAACACGATTTTTCTCATACGTTCTTCTCATGTTCCTTCCCTCTCCCCTCCGCAATCATATTCCATTCAACAAATATTTATGGAGCATCTGCAAAGGCACTGCGCTCAGTGTCCTGAGTAATCAAGGACAGCACCTCATTCTGGGTAGCACCCCCTGCCTTATGAATCAAAGGGAAGCTACAAGTATCCAGCGAGTGGCAATAACCAGAAGGTGAGAATTCCAAGGAGGAAAAACTATTTGAAGAGGAGGCGTCACCTGAAAGAGCATCTATGCCGGCCTTGGGAAACGGCTAAGATTTTAAAAGGCATAGAGAAAACAGAGCCAGAAGCTGGAAGTACAAAAGCACAGGGCCTCTAAGAAAGTACCATGAGATCAGAAACAACAAAAAGTACTATGAAATGTGCTCAGACAGTGTGTTTGGACCAATCTGTGGGGGCTTCAGATACCAGGACAAAACATTCACTTTTGCTAAGTTAAAACAAGTCACCAAAAAGCAGACAGGACAGTGATGTGACCAGAGATGTTTTAGGAGGGCTAATCGATAGTGGCATAAAGCAGGTGCCTACAAACTATGACTGATCTGGCCTGTGGCCTGTTTCTGTACAGCCACAAATAAGAATGGTGTTCATATTTTTAAGGGACTGCAAAAAGCAAAAACAGAGACTATGTAATGTAGACGACAGACACAAGGCCAAATGTACTATTTGGCCCTTTAGAGGAAAAAGGCTGCTGATGCCTGGTGTAAGAACAAGTTGGAAAAAGATTTGATGTGGGAAGACTAGTTTCGAAAGTGCTGTAACTCTAGACCAGTAATAAGGACCATCAGCTCTTTCACCTTAAATGCAAGTATTTTAAATTCATTCTCGTCCATCAAAAAGTTTTTACTTTTTATGTGGTAGATTTATGGGTGACTTTTTTCAAATTTTCTATGATAAATACAATCATGTATAAAATTTACTTTTTAAAATCACAAAGCAAAACCCCCAGCATCACATTTCTATCTGGCTCTTATTCTTTCCTCATGGCCACAGTCATCAGTGTCTTCGTATTGACACCTTCCAGGGGACTCTAGAAGCACCTTTTGTGAGGTTCCCAGGACCTCCGACTTGCCAAATACAACAACTGTGTTCAGGCCCCATGGCATGGGCACCCTCTGTCCCACTGATGAGCCCCTACTCTAAGTCTCCCCCTGTGTGGCTTCCCTGAAGGCAGCAGTCTCTTCCTGGTTCTCTGCCAACTTCTGCCTACCTACGTTCCTTCTCAGTTTTTAATTCCATGGGACAGTCTTATGGAGAACGGGCTATTTGAGGCAGGGTGGGGGGATCAAAGTACAGGTAGACGTTATCCTCAGGAAAAAATGAAAAGACAGTCTTCCCTTTGATACGAGAGGAAAGGAAAGAGAAGTACCTTCGATGACTGCAGTATTTTCTAGTTAAGGGTGCGGTCACCTTAGATTTAAGTGAGGGGAGACAAAAGCTGGATGATGCCTAAACTAGTTGCTCCAAAAAAAGTCAATTGTTAATATTATCATGGTGGCTAGGGTGGTAGGTCAAAGACCTGAAGTAGGTGGTGGCAGAATGAATTAATCCAAAAGAAAAAAACGTGAATAAGACACACTTCATTCTTTTTATTTTTGAGGAGAGCAAGGCACCTGAGTGCACCAGCCCAGCCGAACACAAACAAGTCACCTCACAGATGCATATCGAGTTTCCCAATGCCTCTCAATCAGCTGGCAAATCTAAATACCCACACGTGTACACCTCCCATTTACCTGGAGTATTCTCGTGGCTTTTTGCTTGTAGTCGATTAATTCCTGCTTCGAAGATTCCAAGTTGGACTTAAACGTTTTGACTTGCTGTTGAAGCTCATCAACTCTCTTCTTCTCATCTGCGTATTTTCTTTCTGCCAGAGTAACTGACTCTGCCAACTTCTGACGCTCCACTTCCATTTTATTAAGGCGGGCAGTAAACTCACTCTGTGATAAAATTTTAGATCTTGCTCATTATATATCCTATGTTGAGATATTATTTTATAACCATCCATTTAGATATTTACGGGATTTATTAGCTCAGCCAACAATGTAACGGGAGGGCAAAAATAAATACATGAATAAAACAATAATAAACCAAACTCATCTGTTGGAACGTAAGAAAAAAAACTTAAGGTTGTAGCTCTGAAATACAGCACATCATCAAAATAAGTAGGGAGTTTGGGGCCTCCTGGTGGCACAAGGGGTTAAGCGGCAGCACCATGAGGCTATCCACAGGCACTGCAGCATGGCTTAAGTTCAGTTCCAGGTTGGCCAGGGAGCTAACCCACATAGTGTGGCAGACTTCTCCTGTCTCGCCCACTGCTCCCCTCAGCAGTGTATTTCAGTTAATCTGCCTGTTCTGTTCCCCACTCTGTCTCTGGTGAATCCTCTCACCCCCAGCACCTCTGGCCTGTACCCCAGCTCTTATACGCATAAATAAATAAATCTTTAAAAAAAAAAAAAAGTAGGGAGTTTGTTAAAAATACAACCACTCAAGGCCATTCCTGGCCTCACTGAATTGGAAGTTCCACAACTGGTGTTAGGAATCCATTTTTAAAGACATTTCCCAGGTTAATCTGGTCACCTGGATACAGGGTCTTGACTAATATTAGCTGATGAATGGACAAAAGGTCTAGCGACACTAGAAAGTGTTACAAAGCAAATGGAAGAAACAAGTAAACTGCTCCATCTTTTCTAATGTTTCCCCTTCATTTCAAATTTTCTAGTAAACAAGCCAATGTAATCTTTAGCTTAAGAGACTTTTAAAGCACAATCTAAAAGCACACGGCCTGTCCCTTACTGGCCGATCCAGTTCTGAGAATTATTTTTTACCTTCCCAAAGTTTCTGCCACCAAAAAAGACCAGAATGTAAGGCAAAAGTCAGAAGGCATTTATTGTTACATACCAGTAACTAAAGCCCACAAAACTTTGCTCTATTGTTAACTCTTACTTTGAAGAAAAGCAGCAAGAGGACCTCAGCTGATGTGTCACGAACATGTGAAATGTGTCTAACACAACTGAGAACTGTATTTTTTAAGCTTATTCATTTGGATAAATTTAAACATGAAAACTTTCTAACACAATTAGCAACAGATTTATGGAGACATAACCCACATACCACAAAGGTCACCCTCTTACCTGCACAACTAAGTGGTTTTTACTCAGTGTTGTGCACCCACCACCACTATCTAATTTCAGAACATATTCAACCTCAGAAAGAAATCCTCTACCCATCCCGCCTCCTTCTCAGCCCCTAGAAACCTTTAATCCACTTTCTTTCGCTATAGATGTGCATATTCTGAACATTTCAGATAACTGAAATCGTGTAATATGTGGCCTTTGCCTGCCTTCTTTTCTTAGAGTAACATTTTAAAGGTTGCTCCATGTTGAACAGGAATCAATACTCCCTTTCTTTTTATGGCTGAACTGCATGTCCTTGTTAAGACTGTAAGACACTTTGTTTATCCATTCAGCAATTGATGGACACATATATTTTTTCCAGTTTGGGTCTATTAAGAATAATGCGTATGTGTACAAGTTTCCGTGTGGACATATATTTTTAATTCTCTTTTGTATACATTAACTAGGAGTACAACTGGTAGGTCATATGATAACTATGCTTAAGTTTTTGAGGAACTGTCTATTACTGGAAAACGTCAAGTATGTTTATAACAATCTGGGTACGAAAATTTACTTTTTTACCTATAGATTTTATAAATTCTAAATACAGCTTAAGCATTTGCAAAGAAAATTTAGTGAATGAATTGTTACACCATATTTTAAAATATTAGTCTGCAAAAAAGAATGTAAAATGTTTGATTAATAACTTTTAATATTACTACATGTTGAAATGATAGCACTTTGGATGTAATATATTCATAAAAAAAATACCAGTACATTTTTAAAAAAAATCTACATTACCTGGTATTTATTTTCAGGGCTTCACTACTTTCACCTGTTGAAAAGATAGTTCTAGACTAGGGGTTCTGACCCTGACTGCCTATCAGTTACACCTAATACTAGCACCTATGTCCCCACCCCATATAGTGAAATCAGATTCTTCTGATACAGAGACCAGACATCAGAAAGTATTAAAAGCCATACAGATAATTTTAATGTGTAGCCAGGGCTGTGAATCACTGAACTAGATGCAAAAATTCATTTCAGAGTAAAACTCTATAAATACTATGTATCATTTTCTCTTGAAATAAATGAATCAGACTAAACTGGAATCAGAAAAGGCTTAAATAAAAAGAATAAACAAGATGCCCAAATCATCTTTTAATCAAATAATGGTAATGTTGGCTGTGCCACCAAATTAAATTAAAAGATTTTTAAAAAGATCTTTAATGAATAGTAACTACTTGAACTATTTTTTAATTTCAACTTATACAACTGAATGCATTTAGCAAGGATTAAGTTTTATTTTAAACCTTTGGTTTATGTCATAAAATTTTCTGAAATGTACTACAGTAGTTTATTAGCATTTAAACATTAAGAAACAGCATAAAGTCACTCCTCAACCAAATCACAAAAGGGAGGTGTCGCCTTCTGCTCTGACCTGCATTTGTTTGTAGCTCTCCTGCTCTCGCTTCAGAGTGGCATCTGCTTCATGCAGTCTCTCCTGAAGAGTCTGCAGGGCTTGATTCTGCAGGCTGCTACCTTCATTGTGATCCTGCAATATCCTAAAAAAAGATCCATCGCTTGAAATAACTCTTATGCACAATGGACAAGTGATAAGGCAGAATAAATTTGAGAGTCCTGGCTTGTTAGTACTAAAAAAGATGGCCTGACTAAAACAGTCTTAGAGAAATATTTTAAACAAATGTCACCTCTATTTGTAGGCATACAAATGCAAGCACATAACAAATTATTAAATACCAAGACATTAATGATACTATATTCTTCAAATATTTTAAAATTTACAAGTTGTGAACAATGCATCAATATTCACATAAATTCATTTTTAATCACACACATTTCTAACATTACTAAAAAATAAATGTTCCTGCTTGTAAATTTCCAAAAGCTAAATTTTCACAAGATAGGGTACACCGTAATGTTTACCATTATTTATACTGGAAAGAGAATCATTCTAGACTAGAATAATCCTAATCATTTGAGTAGGATGAGTTACCGTGACTTTTCACTCTGTAAGGTCTCCAGTGCTTCTGTGCGTGTGTTTAGTAGCTGATCGGCTTCCTGGAGTCTCACTCTCAGGACAGCCAGCTGGGAATCTTTTGCAGCCACTGCTTCAGTCAGGTCATCTACTTGGGCTCGAAGTTCTCGAGTTATTCGATCACTCTTTGAATGATCAACATTCCACTTTTCAACTCTTGCTCTTGCCTTGTTTAATTCTTAAAAAAAAAAAAAAAGAAGCAAAAAACACAAAAATTCTCTATACAAGTGAACCAATCTTCCTCAGATCACACACAGATTCTCTTTTGAGTCCCTTCTGTACTTATTTTCAAAATTAGGAGTTTACAAATATCTTCAATATTTTTTTTCCAGGTGGAACATCCCTTTTCCAAGGCCAACAAGCACATCTATCTCAGTTGAAAAGGGCCATGAAGCAAGTTGCTCTTCTACAAAAAATTTCTTTTTCCCTGGAGATAGACCATGAAGCAACTAGGAACCAAAACCAGTAGGTAGGAGTTCAAAACTCTGAGATGATCAGTGGATTTATGGAGTTTTGCAAGAGACAGGAAAGAAGAGAAATTCACCTTAAAGGTAGATAATGATTGTACAGCCCAGTGAGACCAAAACAAACAAAAACAAAGGATTGTTAAACACAAGAAAGGATCTATTTGCTTCAATGACTGTGGCAGAAAGATATTATTCTCTGAACCTAGGAAATGGCTGTGGGAGAGCCAGGCCGCGTACCCTTCCACACCTCCGTTTGCCGTCTGCAGCTGCAATTTGCCAGCCAGAAAAAATTTTCTTTTGACTATTAAAGCAAACCTTACAGGACCTCAGGAAAAGCTGTATTTCTTTGTCTAAAGTAATCTGGGTAAAGTGACACTTTTCCCAAGTTCCATTCAGTAAGACTCATACAGTCTTCCTACTGCTCTTCTGCGCCTTCAACCACGTCTTCGCAAAACTCTTCCTACTGTCCCCGCTCTTCTAATCACTTCGCAGAGATTTCTTCTTTCTGTTTTCTCCTCAGTCATACTTACATAATTACTAACATAGTCCCCACCACGACCTATCATGGGATTATGTGCTTAATTACCCATTGCTGAGAAACCCAAGGGTTTTCTACTCTAGGCCCCATTCTGTGCACAACTCCAACGGGATGCTATTTAAACTGAATTCCTCAGTCATTTTTTGCTCCCTAAAAGTGCAACACTGTGAAAATGTCCTGTGGTGTCCAGTACTGTGATTTAATTCCACCTTTGGTTCATGAGCAGTCTCCCATGAAGTTCAGCATAAATCAATTAAACGAACCAGGTGATTACTGAAAGTCTGTTCTTTTCAGTTCTTAAACTGGAATGACCAAGTAAGGAATGATCAAATAAGCCAAACGTCTCCATTTTGGAGTGGGAGGATGATTGGTCCTAGATCCAAACCTGGGCCCTGTATTTCTGTGAAAACACTCTGTGACAAATCTCTAAAATAGTTCTAAATAGCTAAAACAGTTTGGATATTATCAAGCTTTTAGTTTCTTGTTGAACTGATAACATTTTTAATCCTGGGCAATTTAAATAAGATTCTACCTTCTTGAGTTTCCTTGGATCTTTGAAGTAACGAGGCCATTTCTTGATTTAAAGATTGAACTTCATTCCTCAACAGCTGGTTCTCCAGGCGAAGATTAGACAGTTCATGTGATTTGCCATCATCATTAGGTGCCGGGTTGTGATCAGCACAGGCATTTGATGGTACATTTTCCTTTGAAGAATCTTCTTGGCCTTCATGGCCAGAATCTGAATTATTAGAAGTTTCTGTAAAAAAGGAATATATTTTCATTACATCGGACACTCACTATTTAAGCACTGATAGCGTGCTTGGTAGAATGCCTTTGGCTGAAGTTGATGGTGAAAGTGAAAATGGCATTGAAAGGAAACTTAAATTCTCAACAGACTTCCCTCCAATAAAATTTCATTCTTATCATCAGTGGAATCTAGACCTCAAAGAATCTTCAAAATCTGAACTCACTGAATGAATGGTGTCAAGAATGGATACAAGAATACAGTTCAAGAAATGAGGAAATCAGAGATAATTTAAATGGAAGAAGGATTTTGTCTTCCCATTTGTCTCCGGATGATTTTTGAAAAACAGAGTGAAATCTCAACATTGAAAATACTGGAAAGGCATAAAAGCAGAGCTGTGGGTTTCAAGACAAGGCCAGAGAAATTTGCTTTATACCAAACTGGAATCTAAATGTCACGCAAGGGCCTCCCCGGTGGTGCAGCAGTTGAGCGCTGGGCTGCGAAGCTGCCCGCAGCCTCAGCATGCAGGTTCGATCCCCGGCAACCGGCTAGGGTCCCACATGGCGCACAGACCTCTCCTGCTGCACCCGCTGCTCCCCTCAGCAGTGTCCTCTGTCTGCCTGTTCTGCTCCCTGCTCTGACTCTGGTGGATTCTCTCACCCTCCCACGCTTTCGACAGTACCTAGTGCTTGTATAAATAAATAAATAAATCTTAAAAACTAAAATAAATAAATGTCACGCAAAATACATTTTTACTTACACTGACAAAAAAATGAAGTATATGCTACAAAATAAACTATTTTCAACCCTACCAATGCAATGAGAAGAAAAAGATTTTTTAAAGAGTTAAAGGGGTAAGAAGAAACCAAACTGTCACTAACTGCCGATATTACTGTGCATTTGGCATCCTCTATCACTCAGCAGCACTAGGCATTCTAAGCATCTGTTCTTAAACTTGGGTGATTTCACCCCTAAGAGACATTTGGCAATATATGAAAGCTTTTTTACTTTTCACAACAGGAAGGTTCTACTGGCATCTAATGAGAGGCTAGGGATGCTGCTGAATATTCTCCAGAGAACAGGACAACTTCCCACATAAAGAATTGTTCAGCCCAAAATGTCAACAGTCCCCAGGTTAAGAGAAACAAAACTTAATTTTTATAGCTCCTTTGTATTATACTGATAACTGGTTCTAACTCCTTTCTTCCCTGTTAAGCAGGGTCCTTTATAACTAACTGCAAGCTGTTTTCCTTAAAAGTAGAAAAATAATCCATGTCACCCTTAGGCTTAAAAGACCTCTGCTAGCATCACATTGCTGTGGCACATGGACTGCCTGGACAATGAAAAAGTTCCAATGTCCCGACTTCATCCCCAAAAAATCTGACTCAGGAAGTTGCAGGGGACACCCAGTAATTGATTTTATTAACCACAAAGTGATTCTAACACAGGTTGTCCAGGAACCACTCTTTGAGAAACAATGCTTTCCAGGAATAACGGGTTTGAACAAGTAAGGAACAGCATTTTATAAGGGCCATCAACAATAGGCCACAAATTTCCTTGCTGGCTTAGTTTGTTCATCGCCACCATCTCACACACACTGTTCCCAAGAACTCTCTTATAAACCTTTTTTTACTCTACCAAACTTTTAAAGAATCTGTGCATGTCTAGCTGTGGTAAGTCCTCTGTTCACCATGAAAACTCTTCAGAAGACCCAGTTGAAATTACAGATCCTACGTTAATCTGTATCTGACACGTCAGGCAGTGAGTTATTACCTTCTCGATGTTTCAACTACTCTCTGACCAACTCCATGACTGCATTTATCACACTACCTGTAAATTATCTGTACTGCATAATACTGCAGTGTCTCCACTGCATGCACTTTATCCTAATCCATTCAGTACTGTATGCTGGTACCCAGCAGGTTGTCAACGAATGATTGAATAATTAATCAAAAGCTAGCTGAGAAGAAATCTGTCAGCGTGCATACTCAATAAATTAACTGCTAGGGCATGCTCCCGTCTTGGAAGCCCGACACCCCTGCCTTTTTACCACTTAATAATCTCAAAAATACAAAAGAGATTTTATTTTCTAACAGCAAAGATGGTGGGAAAAGTTCTAACATTTAAACAAGTTCTAACATCTTATAGATGTATGAACTGCTGGATGTACTGCTACTTTAAATGCTTAGTAGGTACATGAATTAGCCATGTTACTGTGTTAATCTTATTTTTGCATGTGAGAAGGTACACATGTAGAAGTAATTTCATAGCAAATGAAATAACTGAAAGACCAGAATTCTAAGTTCTTACTTCATTACTTAGCCAATGCCTTCAACCCTTCAAATTGGATCAAAGTGCAGTTTCTTAGTTTTACTTCTGGGGGGGACACAGGGAGTGAAAAAAATATACACCAAAAAACTCACAATCCAGAATATGTGTGACATATAGTCTCCTGCATTTTTATAATGTACTGACAAAGAGAAATGGGGGAGCTCCAAATCCAGAATAACGTAGTTTTTTTTTAGATTTCATCCTCCCCTCCTTTTTGGTATCTTAAAATATCTTACAGAATAATTTTTGTCATAACTTCTCAGATGCAGGCCGGGAAATTCCCCTAGGACAACATTCAAAGGCCCCTGTGATAACTGCCTACTAACAGTACACCACGTTCTTTTGCTAATGCCACACATTTCAGAGCCTGCTCTTACACCAGTGGGGACAGTAAATAAAACAGGATGAGCAACATTATCAAATATTTGAGGCTACAAAGACACATCCAATTTGCATAACTAAAAAAAAAAAAAAAAAAAAGAGGACTGATGAAGTACCAGCGCTGTGGCTCCCGGAAGGATTTTCCTCAATGGCTCTGACACTGGCTGGGCTGGGTGTAACAGAACTGACGCTTGCTTGAGAACTCGGAAGCACAGATGTCTTGCTCTTTTCTTTTTTGATTTCTACCCTCCCAGCAGGCTCCTTCTGTGAACTATTAAGAAAATCAAATAGCAGCTCATCGTCGGGTTCTGACTTTTTTCTTCGAACAAACTGCGATGAAGGCCTAGGAACAGACGCATTTTCACCGGGATGGGAGGCCTCCGCTGATGTCCTAGATCCTACTTTCACATTTGCAGTGCCAGCTAAGATGGTAGTTTTTTGATTTCTAATGTTATCAGCTGCCGAGGAAATATAAGGAGCTTTAGATCCAGTCTGGTAAGTTAAATCTGCAGTTTGCTGATGAAGTTCAGGATAGTCAGTATTTTTGCTATACACAAAGTTGCTGGTATTCTCTTTTCTATTGAGAGCTGTTGCAGCCCCTTGATCAACTCGGTTTAAAAGATCTTCTGCCTTTCCAGCAAGATCAGCAAACCAAGACATGATGGTAGCAGGATAATCCTACTGGGCAACCTGTAAAAAGGACATAAAGTAATCAGAATGAAGTAACAGCAGAATGTGTGTAAGACCAGGCTCCAGAGCCAGATAGTGCAGGAATGAAATCCTAATCCTGCCTCTTACTAGCTGTGTCTTAAGCAAACTACTTAACTGAAACTGAGAAACTTTATGTAGAAAATGAGAAATGTAAGTGTATTTACATTACAGGATGGTTTAAACTGAATATATAGAAGTGGTAAGCAAAATGTCTGGTACACCACAGGCAGTCACAATTACAACTACGGCTGCTGTTACGATTCCTGTTTCAGCAAAGGGCAAATTTTAATGTAATAAAACACCCCAAATTATCAAATAATCAGTATGGCAAAGCTAAATAAAAACAATTCTCTCAGTTGTTTTTAAGTGCTTGTTTTAAGGTGCCGACCCTTGAAAAACCTTTGGACCAACACACAGGCTTTCTTAATGGTAAACTGCAGGACACCCGGATAGTTAGGTGTGCACAACAGCAACCCGGTAATTTCAACACTCAGTACCTACTAAGTGTTTGTATTAAGCTAAGTTCAGAATTTTAAAAATGAATCGTCATTCACCTGATGGTTGAATACTTAAAACGTACCACAATGAATTAAGATAATGGTGAAGTAACCAGTTCTCAAGCTATCGAAGAAACAATATATACGTCAACCATGTCTTGAATGTGTACACTGTCCCTTTTGCCTGGACTGTCCTTTCATGGTTAACTCTTTCTTATTCTTGGTTTTCACTTGAATGTCATCTGCTCCCAAAATAGTATTTTCTTTCCAACAAAGCCAGATTCTATCATTTTTCTGTTCACACCCTATTCTTTCCCTCACAGCCTCTCATGTCTTATGTTTTTTCCGTGTCTCCTTACTGGGGAAAAGGGTTCTGTCAATTCTGCACCCATAAATACTGCCTGATGGAATTATTTTATGTGCTAGATGCCAAGCACACATTATCTTCACGACACCCGATTTCCACAAGCACATGATCAGGAGCAATCATGCTTTTTTCACAAACGGGATGCCAGCGTCTAGACAGCAGCTCAGGTACTCACATCTAAGTTAGCCAAACCCACATTTTTACCCCTGCCTTCCCCATTTGGCCTCTCCGTATCTGAATAACCTCAAGAAGAAACTCACCTGGTAAACGTGTTCCTAACGAAACAGAACTAATACATGGCTGTGCATTTCACAGGACTTCCGTGTGCAAGCAAGTAAAAACGGAGGTGACATGCTCTGTAACACACGAAACTTCCAGAGGCACCTGAAACTCTGAGGTATTATTAGCAAGTAAATATCGGTGACTGGGAGCAAGGAAATATGGGGGTGAATGGGAGCAAATTATCTCTTCTAATAAAGCAATCAAGACACTTATTAATACCTTATTTCTCACCTCCCGTCTGAGTTTAAAGGACTTGAGAACAAAAGCCTGAGCCTTCACGCTGCTCAGCCCCTGGACTGCCGAGCTGGGTTCTGGCGCTTGCCTCGGCGACAGCCAACCCTGAGAGGCCTGCGAGCCCCAAGCCTCAGGTCGCTCCAGGTTGGCCCGGCCCGGGGGCCCCCGGGGGGCCCGGGGGGGGTCTGCAGGCCGGGCTGCCCAGACGCTCCCAAGCTCCGGAGTCGGCTCGAGAAAGGGGGTTCGGAGGGTGGGCCCGGGACGCGCGCCCGTCAGCCAAGCAGGCGCGCCCCGGGAGCCGAGCGCAGCCCCGCTTCGCTGCCGCCGTCCGCCCGGGCCCCGGGAGGAGCGGCCCGCGGGGTGCCCAGGAGGGGCCCGGACCGCGCCCGGCTGCGGGGCTCCCCCGCCCCGCCTCAGCCTCCCGGCCGCCCGGGACCCCGGCCTCCGCGAGGGGACCCGGCCCCGCCGCCGAGGCCGTTAACGCCCCGCAGCCCGTCCGCGCCGGCCCGCCGCCCTCACCTGGTCCCGCTGGCCGCCCGCAGCGGGGAGAAGCCCCGGCCGAGCAAGCGGCCCCGACGCGCCCGGCCCGGCGGCCCCGCTGCTTTTCCGGGAGACGTGGAAGGGCGGCGAGGACCCCAAAACAGAGTGACCTCTCGGCTGCCTGAGCTGCGGAGCCGGGAGCAGCCACGGGCAGGCGATCAGGCGGGGCGCCGGCGGCCGCGGGGTCCTCGCGCTGGCCACGCCCCCTTCCGCCTGCGGCGCGGCGGGGCGGGACGGGGCGGGGCCTGCCTGCGTGTGACGTAGCTCGCCTCCCGGCACGCGGCCGGCACAACATGAGAGGCCACGCCCACAGTGGGCGTGGCCCGCCCCTGCCGTCGGGGCGGCCGCGGGGGACGGGCCTTCCGTCAGCCCGCGGGGGGCAGGGCCGCGGGGGGCGTCCCCGAGCCGCACGCCCGAGAGACGGGCGGGGGCCGCGGTGGCGCGAAGCGGTGCGGGAGGCACGTCAAGGGCCTGGTCAGGGACGTTCTCTCTGAGGAGGTGGCGTTTGAGCTGAGAATCAGGTGGCGACAGGCCCGTGACGGCCGCTCCCGGCAGCGCGGGGGTCGCGTCCGCGCACGGCCCGGCCGGCGTGGCCACTTGTCAGGGGGCGAGGCTGTCCTCAGGCTGATCCCACACAGGCTTCGTGGACGCCACCCCCACGCCAGGCCAAAGACACAGACACTGGGAACCCCAAATCCCATCCCCACCCAAGGGAAGGGGGCTGGGACCTGAGGGCGGGGTTCAGCAGCCGGGTGGGTATAAAGCCAGACTCGTGGGCTTGGGGGGGGGTCCCCCCCATTTTGGCTCCCCCCCAGCTCGCAGCGTCCGGCCAGCTCCGAGAGTGCTTTTTGGTTTCCAGGTCGGCGGATCGGGGAGGACGCATGAAAGACTTTATTTCCCTAGTTTCTCCCTGAGTTGTACGTTTTCCTTATTTCCTTTTCCCTTGTGAATAAACCTTTTATGAACCTTCTGTGGGCGCCTGCAGTGGAGTATTCATAAGGCCCTTGTAAGCGCGCGGGTGGGGACCCCCAGCCAGGAACCCGCTCAATATCGGGGCTGCCCTACAACACACTCAGCGGCTTTCGGCGAGGTTGGGCTAATCGGACCCTCAGGACAAGCCTGAACACAAGCCTAAGGACCCCCCTCCTCAGGATGAGGAAACGAAAGGTCAGAGGTTGAGCAACTGCGGTCACTGCCCCCATAAGGGGTTCACACTCCTCAGAAGCCTGTATCCGCAGACTCAATGTTTTATTGTTTCCAAATTAAATTGCAACTTCTTTTCTGCCGCCAACTCAGGATTAGCCCAGTCCAGTGAACAGAAAAGAGAAGATTTTCATGACACTACTATTCTCCGCCACTTACTGGGCCCTTATCAAGTGCAGAAGACTGTGTCACGCTTCGGGCATGCTTTAGCTCTTGGAGATTTACAACAGCCATAGGAAGGTACTGCTTCTATCTGGTGGTAGGTGGTGGTGATCCCACCCATTAAGTAGCTCTTCCTTTTAGGGTTACACTTTGCCACCTGTTGCCATGCCGCATCCTTCGGGAGTGTTCTTTCCAACCTCACTGATGTCATGCTTGATCCTGTGACTTTCTTTGGCCAATGGCACGTGATCAGAAGAGCCTTTCACCACATGTGACTGGAAGTGTAAAGAGCCAAGATGTATTTCCACAAAGTCTCTTGATCTTTTTCCTCTATCATGAGAATGGCCTATGGAGAGAGGCCTGCTCACTCAGCCTGCACCCTGCAAGGAAAAAAAAAAAGTGAAGTGGTCTATATCTAACATACAAACAAAAGACAAACCTTTGTTTTTAGATGCCACTGAGATCTGGGATTGTATCTTACACAGCATTACCTATAAAAGCTGACTAATACTTACCCCCATTTTACAGGTGACAATACAGAGATTCAAACAGATGCAGTTACTTTTCCATGTTCACAGGATGTAGTAGCACATCTGGGAATCAAATATAAGTCAGTGTGACTCTTGAAACAATGCTCTTAACTGTGGAGAGGATGAGAATGAAAGAAGTTGAAGTGGAATCCCAGAGCTCTAGAAGGTCAGATAAATTAAGTCACTAGAAACTGATTAGCCAAATAAGATCCCAGATCATCTGAATTTTTTGAGGATTTCAGAGAGGAGAAAAATATTTGAATAAAAAATGGCCCCAAACTTCCCAGTTGATGGAAACATTAACCTAGGCATCCAAGTTCCATGATCTTCATATAGGATAAATGCAAAGAGACCCATCCTGTATATAACTATCAAACTGTTGAAAGACAAAAAAAAAAAAAAAAAACAAACAGAGAAAATCTTAAAAGTTGCAAGAGAAAAAATGTCTCATCACATCCGGGAGGATAAGAGTACTAGCTGACTTCCCATTAGGAACAGTGAGAGAGAGAAAGCAGAGGGGATGGCATATGTAAAGTGTTGGGGGCTAAAACTGCCAACCTAGAATTATTTTTCCAACAAAAGCATCTTTTGAAAGTGAAATCAAGATAAATGCATTCTCAGATAAACAACAGCTGAGAAAATATGTGGGCAACTGAAGGTGGCTTAAAGTTAGGGGATCAACCAAGATATCCTTGAGGAAACATTCAGAAGGAATAATGAGAATTGGGAAAAAATTATAGTGGAGCAGAGTTTTTGGAAGAAGTTGGACAATTTCCTGTCAGTTCCCCCCATGACTTGAAACTTCCTAGTAAACTGGCTACTATAACTGTGCCTAAATCACACAAGTCAATTCCAACTTCTTGTCACACAATCATCCATCATCCACCCACCCACCCACCCATCTGATTGTTTCTCTGAAGAACCCTGAATTATTACCAGGACCTTCCGCATATATGACACCTCCAGACAGGTAAATTCCAGAGACAAAGCAGATTGCTGGCTGCCAGGGTGTGAGGGGTGAAGAGGCATGAGTCCAGAATTTTCTATGGGGGGTGAAGATGAAGATATTTTGGAACTTGAATTAGGTGATGGTTGCACAACGTTGTGAAGACCACTAAATTGTGCTTGAAAATGACGAATTTGGAATTATGTGAATTTCACCTCAATTAAAAAATTGTGTTAGAGATCAAGCACGCTGATACTTGGGAAAAGAGCGGTGGATTTAGTGGTGTGGCAGTCACAGCTGACCTGGACAGGGGTGGTTGTGGTGGGCATAGAGCAAAAACAGAGAGAGTGAGGTCAAGGGGACTGGCCACAAGGGGGCAGACTCGAGCCCACAGTTCTTCCAGGAACTTTGGCTGCTTTTCCCAGAGCGGAGGTTGGAGTATTTTCTGTGAGTTTTAACAATTCACCTCAGGTCTCCCTCTCCTGTGGGATCTCCTTTTGTCCTTGGCTTCAGAGCTTTCTCATACTCTTAACTTTCTTGCTTGCTCTTCTGTATGCTTAAAATGATGGTTTTGTCCAACTTTACAGTTTTGTCACTGTGGCTTCTAATATGTAAATATGCGTATCTAGATATGGCTGCATTACAGACGCATTTTCTAAGTATGTAAAGTGAATATGTAAAATATGTATATGTAATACTTCAAGAAATATTTTATCTAGTAATTTTAAAGTGTTTCTAATGTAGGAAGGGCTCAGGGTATTATTCACAGATGTTTTGAAAACAAACTTCTGCATTTTATTTTTTTAAAGATTTATTTATTTATGCATGCAAGAACTGGGGTGCAGGCCAGAGGTGCGGGGGGTGAGAGGATTCCCCAGAGACAGAGTGGGGAGCAGAACAGGCGGATCTACTGAAATACACTGCTGAGGGGAGCAGCGGGTGAGTCAGGAGAGGTCTGCTATGCCATGTGGGTCAGCTCCCTGGCCGGGGATGGAACTTGTGCTGCAGAGGCTGCAGAGGCTGCGGACAGCTTCATAGGTTGTGTCTTAACCCCTCGTGCCACCAGGGAGGCCCCAAACTCCTGCATTTTACAGCAAGGAAAGTATGAAATACATATGATAGACTCTCCAGATATGGGGTTGCCAGTGCTTCAGAACCCCCTGAGTGTTTTTTCCTACCACAACCCTCTTCTGTGCTGGAGGTGATAACTCTCCTTTTCTGTGGCCCTTCCTCTAACTTTGCATAGCTGCACAATCTAGCTTAGTTTCACCTGTTCACGTTCCATGCCTGGAGTCCTTGTGTGGATTTTCTTCTGTGGCTGGCTTACTTAGTCAATGTCAAGGTAAGATGTATCCGCATTGTTGCCGGAGGAATTTTTTTTGTTCTGAGGTCAACCATGTCTCATTACACCCCATTGACGTGTCTGTATATACATCAGCCGTCTACCAAGTGGTGCAGACAGCAGGCAATGGGACACATGAGCCTGGGTTCTGTTTGGGGGGGACTTAGCTAGAGAGAAACCTGTGGGGTCGGCAGCATGTGGGTGGAAAGTCACACCGGTCAGGGAACAAGTGGAGCCAGAGACAACGACAGTCCTGCCCTAAGGCCTGGACCCTCCGATGTTCAGAGATGAAGGGGGGAAGGGGAAGAGGGAGGAGGAAAATGGGAGAGTGTGGAATCCCAGAAACCGCCTGGAGAAAGCCTGTGAAGTCATGGTGAGGAAGGGATGGGCGCGCCAAGTCCGTGAGGGCTTGGTCCCGTGTACACGGAAGTGCCAGAATATCTGACTCCTGGGAGAGGAGGAGCAAGTTGATAGGGTGGGGTGTGGGAGGAAGGGAGCTGTTTAACAGTTACAGGGTTTTTATTTATATACAGGAAATCTGTTGTAAAGGAAAAGAAGATAAATGGGCAGTTTCTGGGGGGGCATGGTGGGGTCAAAATAGGCTCCCCCCACCCCCGCCTTTTCCATTTTTAAGGATTGGAGAAAAGAACAGCATGGAAAAGATCTCTTTTGAGAAATATCCAAAAGAGAAAGAAGGGTTGCTACTGCAAGAGCCAGAGGGAGAGGAAGCAGTGCCACGGCGCTCAGGGAGGATCTGACCGTGAGGAGAACCAACGCTCCCACCTCCTCACAGGAAGCCAGGCCCGGGGGCAGGTGAGCGGATGTGCAGGTGAGCTTGTGGACGTTCTCAGTGAAAAAGAGAATTAGGTCACCCGCTGAAGATGAGAATTGGGGAAGAGGCCCAGGGGTTTTAGGGGAGAAAAAGTGTGAACATGCCAGCAGAGTGGGAACATGGGGGCAACAGGAAAAAACAGATGATTCTGGGCAGCCTGCAGGCCAGGTCCACTTGACATCAGAGGTCAGGAAAGCCCAGTGAGGTGAGTCAGGCTGGTCATGTGACCCCTCGGTGTTTCTCCTGCTGCTGGAGCGCTGGTGCCCAGCAGGTGGAGCGATGGACTTAACCCGATAACTCAGGATTTAAGCCAGTAACAATGGGTTTAAGCAGGATTTAACTCAGCTAAGCAAGTTCAAGGAATGTGTGTCCCTGAAATAGTCATGGAATTTAAAGTAGGATAATGGGAGTGAAGACGTGAGGTAGGGGATAGAGAGGGAGACAAGCTGGTACAGTGGATTGGAGGCTCTGGAGGGTCCAGGACCTGCTGAGGCTGAGGTATGGGAGCGGATGGGAGGCAGGAGGAGGGGGTAGTGGAGGGCGCGTCACTCAAAACCGAGTTTCTGGTGGGGGGTTGTGATTCCTGCTTGTTACAGACTGAATTGTGTATCCTCCAAATGTATATATTGATGCTATACAAGTGCCGTGTGAGTATTCGGAGATAGCCTATAAGGAGGTATTAGGGACAAGTAAAGCCATAAGGGTCAGGCCCTGTAGATATAGGATTAGTGTCCTAATGAAAAATACCAGAGGGCGCTCCCGTGGGCGCCCATCTCCCCTGCATCAAGAGAGGACACACTGTGGAGGCGGCCATCTTGGAGAGCAGGGAGGAAGAGAGTTCTGCCAGAGCCTGAATGGGCCAGCACCTTGATCTTGAACTTCTAACCTCCAGGACTGTCGGAAAAAAAAAAATATTCTGTGGCGTGAGCTACTTAGTCGATGTTATTTTACAGCAGTGCGAGCAGACAAGCACACCAGCACGGATGCCTGCTGGTCTAGGATAGGGCATGGGAATGGCAGGCGCAGGGCACGGGAAGGATTAGCTGTGAGCATGCTGTAATCACCACGAATCACGACGGGCATTGTGCAAGGGAGAGTGACAGTGAGTCAGTCCTAGGAATGAGGAGCTCACATGTTAACTAGACCGTGGTGCTCATTTCACAATCCACACAATATAGAATCGTCATGTTGGACTCGTGAAACAAATATAACATGTCAAATAAATCACAATTAAAACATATAGGTAGGGAAAGGAACAAGAGTTTGATTCTGGTGTCAGCCCTAACAAGGAGAAACAGAACTGGGTAAGTTCTGAGATTCAAAACTGGATATTTTTAGGGAGGAGGCAAGAAGGGACAAAAAGATTCTGAGGCCAAGGTGGGTGAGTAGAAATTCCATCCAAAACCTGGGTGGAATCCGGGGAAGGGGTACAGGTCCAGTCTTGTCTCTCAGACCCCGGAGGCCTGCTCCCAGGCTTGTCAGAGAGGGAGTGAGATGGTGCTGGGAAGGGCAGTCAGCTTCGAATTCTTCACATGTTGGAGGGGTTGTAATCTTGGCTAAGGACCCACCCACCAGGCCTCGAGCAGGCCAGGAGTATGTGTTCACCTTGAAGATGATGCCGTTTTCACCCTGGCAGTGTGATCGCAGTGGGTGGTTTGTAAAATCACATGACAATGTCCTCTCTATGGCTAGCTCTTCCATGGAAAGTGTAGCAGAGCCACGGGCCCACACAGAACCTCCGTGTAGGGGAGGGCCCATGTGGACGGGCCTGGGCTGACTTCCATTGCATCTTCCAATGAGGGCACACGGGGTACAACTGTTACTCCTACCTCAGGGCCTTTGCACTGTTCTCTTTGTGGCAGACATTCCCAGAACTGGTCCTCTCGTTCATTTATTCAAGCTTCCCATCCCAAAGGCTCAAGCTCAGACAGCTCACCTCAACCTCTCACTGTTTGTTTATTCTGCTGTCTCTCCCTTCATAGCATTTACTGTCATCTACCATTAACATTTTTATTTGTCCATTTATTTTTGTGTCAACACTGCAAGGTAAGGCCATGAAAGCAGGCACTTTGCTTTGTTTCTGTTTCTAGATTCAAAAACATCTATAGCAGTGGTGGGTAAATATCTTTTGAAGATGAATGAATAATCTTAATCCTGAGGAAAGTAATCTGGATAGGGTTCTGAAGTTAGATTCCTTGACTAAAATAATGCCTAGGCAAAAACACAAGAAGAGGCATGTCTAAGCCAATTTACGGCAACGCTATTTTTAGTAAGAAAACCACCCAGTTGCCTTCAACAGTGAGTTCGTTGAATAAGTCCCATCCCTACTGCAGCCACTAATCTACTCACAGTCTCCATAGAGAGGCCTCTACTGCGCGCTTCCTGTAGTGGAATCATCAAGATATGTTCCTTTATGAGTAGATGCTTCAATACTTCATTCATTGTTACAGCTGGACTCTATTATATGGCTATACTGTTGTTTTTTTTTTTAAAGATTTATTTATTTAAGCATATAAGAGCTGGGGTACAGGCCAGAGGTGTGGGGGTGAGTGGATTCACCAGAGGCAGAGTGGGGAACAGAACAGGCAGACGGACTGAAATACACTACTGAGGGGAGCAGTGGGGAGTCGGGAGAGGTCTGCTGCGCCATGTGGGTCGCTCCTTGGTCGGAGCTCGAACTCATGCTGTAGTGGTGATAGCACTGAAACTTAACTCCTAGGCCACCAGGGGTGCCCCTATACCATTGTTTTTAGTCCATTCAACAGTTCATGGCCATTTTGGTTTTTTTCTGCTGGTCTGTTATGAGTAATACTGCTATGAACATTTATTTGCAAGTTCTTGTGTAGACATAGGTTTTCATGACTCCTGAGTATACAGTAAGGAGTGGAGCTTCTGCTGATTACTGAAATCTTTAGGTTTTTTTTTTAATTTTTAAAATTTTAAAACATTTTTTAACGTCATTTTTCCTTTTCAAACGATATTTGTTTCCCCCCACCCCTCAGTGTAGTCCCCATGGAGTTTCCTTCTCTAGTGCACCTGTGCACCATCCCCTCGTCCCCTGGGCTCCTCCCTCCCTCCCTCTGCTCCCTCTCCCGCCTCCTCCCCTGCTGGATGTCTCTGATTCATAATTGTCTGTTTTTGCTTTGTTGTGGTTTGTACTGTTATTATTTTTTTACACTGATGTCTTATTGGGTTCCCCTATATTCCTGCTATAAGTGAAACCATCCGATATTTTTCTTTTTCCTTCTGGCTTATTTTACAGAGCATCATTCCTTCTAGCTCCATCCACCGTTGCTGCGAATGGCTTTTCTTTTTTGATTGCTGAATAATATTCCATTGTGTATATGTGCCACATCTTCTTGATCCAGTCATCTATTTTTGGGCATTTGGCTTGTTTCCAGGTTTTTGCCTATTGTCAATAGTGCTGCAGTAAACATAGGTTACAGGTGTTCTCTTGAATCAATGTATTTGTGTCCTTTGGGTAGATTCTTAGTAGTGGAATTGCTGGGTCGTATGGTAGTTCCATCTTTAGCAGGTTGAGGAACCTCCACACAGCTCTCCATAGTGGTTGGACCAGTTTGCACTCCCACCAGCAGTGCAGGAGAGTTCCTTTTTCACCACGTCCTCGCCAACATTGGTAGTTGCTTGCTTTTTTGATATGTGCCATTCTCACTGGTGTAAGGTGGTATCTCAGTGTGGTTTTAATTTGCATTTCCCTGATTATAAGGGATGTTGAACATTTTGAAATCTTTAGGTTTTTTTGTAAATCTTTTAGTTCTTGGAGTATTTGTTTACGGGAATGGGCAGCCAAATTATTTTCTCTTAAAATAACTAGCAATAGTTTCTGTTGGTGTGGTTATACTATAACTCAATACACAACTTTTATTTCATTTTTTTGGTTTTGATTTTGAGGGGGAAATTCTTATAAAATTTCATTTTGTTTCATATCTATGCAAAATATTCCTATGGGCTTCCCATTTCCTCACTTGCTACCTTTAATAAGCCTGTGGAAAGTGGCTAGAAAGGTCCAAGTAAAGAAGGCAGCCAAGAGTGGAGGTCAGGGATCAGATGAGGACCCCACAGGTCAGAGGCCTGGCAGTTGGGGTCTCGGCAAGGAAGTTGGGCAGTGACCAAGCAGGGTTGGAAGATTTGTTACAGAAATTAGGATTGAGCAAAAATTTAAATATCTTGAAGATAATGGATCACAGGAGGCAGGTGTCTCCTTGTCAAAGAAGAAAGCTGCAAATATGAAAAGGGGACAGTCTGGAATGAACCTGGTGGTGGTGGATTGGAACTGGAGATACTGGTGTGAACTCATGGTTCTCAAACTCTAACCAGACACAGAAATAAATAGCGAGCAACTGTACGCACACTGGGGACCAGATCTGTGTTCTGAATGCCAACAGGAACCACTGCTCCTTGGGGAAATGACAGATTCTAGGATGGGGACCCAGAAAGGATAAGATGAGCCTGACATGTCTTATAGTGCCAGAAAGCAACAATGTGCTCTGAGAATGAGAGTGAACTGTCAGAAGGACAGAAGGATTAAAAAAAGGATAGAAAAGTCACATTCTAGGAAATGACATGAAAAATTTTTTTTATGAGAGCACCAGATTACATTCCATTGGATAAAACTGGACCCTGTAAGTCTATGTTGTATCAATAAGTGAATGAAAAATGAATGCGGACAAGAGAAAGCACTTCCTTGCAGTAAAAAGGCCAACTAATAAATATAGAAGGAAGATGGACTCGGGAGGCCATCCTGTGGCCTTCACTGTAGCAGTGATTCACTGAGGCAAGAAGCATCGATGGACACTAAATCTAGTGGGTGAACGTTGGGGGAGAAAGAGGATATTTACGTGATCTGGAAGTACCTCCCTACAAAATATTTATTAACTCTAAAGGGAACACAGATAACTCTGGTGGAGAGTCTTGGCAGAGAGGATCATCTCCTGCTGTGAGTCTGCGCCATGCAGCTCCCTGCCGGTGCTGGTTTCCTGGGTTTGCTAGGAGTGTAATGGCCGGTGGACTGCGGAGGAGCACTCTGGGCGCTTTGGTGATGGGAAAGTTCCGGGGACCACACTGATGGGGGAAATTCTAACAGACACTACCAAGGATGCAAAACAGTGGTACCTTAATAAAAAGAAATAAATTTTAAACATACCATGTCTGTAAGTACCAAAACCCCTCCTCTTATCTTTTAGAGAGAGATTAAAGTATTTATGGACAGTGCATTGTTTGTTACTATATAACAATCCATCAAAACACAGTGACTAACAACAGCAGTAAACACTATCTCACAGTTTCATGGACCAGAGGCTGCCTCACAGTCTGCCCTTTGGTCCCCCATGATTCAGTTCTTGCGCTGTGAAAAATACACTCACCACCTCCCTAGGTCCTCAAAAATCTCGTTCCATTACCACATCAATTCAAAGTCCAGAATCTCACTATTGAAATCATACCCGAGCTCTCCAACGGTGGTTACTCTTGATCTGTAGACCTATGAACTAAAGACATTTATCCCCTTGCCAGCTGCTCTGGCGAACCAGGCCGAGGATATTGGTATAGATAGTGCTATGCAGAGATGGTAGCTACACAGGAATTGCTGGTGAACGGCAGTGGATTCTGAAATCCAGCAGGGCGGGTGTTGGTTCATCCCTTGACTAGGGCTCTGGGTTCGGGAAGACTCCGAGGGCTCATGGCTCTACCCCTGATCATCTTTCCTTTTCCTTGAAGGGTAGCTTGACTTTCCTCTTAGGTAGCCCTATACCGCTTTCTGCCTATGGAATTTTGGAGACTCAAAAATACCTTAATTTATATGATCAATCCTAACTGGTGGTGTTTCTGTTGATAACAATTGTCTGTAAAACTTTGGGGGTCACTTATGAACATTTCCCCATCAGCCAACATTCACAAATCTCTGTGACCTCAGCTCTTTGGTACTTGAGCTTTGCCTGCGGCTAAGAACAGTGCTTTTAAAACCCCTAGAAGATCTTTTCTTTTTTGGAGAAAAAGCAGCACCAAACACTTTTACGGCAGTAATGAAACTTGAAAGTCATGTAGTTGGGAGGTGGGGGTGTGGCAGGCAGCAGTAGTTTCTCTCAGCAGATCACTTCCCAGGACAGCAGAGGGGTGAGAGGGGAAGGAAAAGGCAGGGAACTTTGAGATCAGCAGGCGGAACCGAAAGTCAAAAATACAGAATATGCTGCAGCAGCACTCACCAGTATCCTTCTCTTACAAGAAGTCTCCAAGTTTATCTGACTACGGAGCTTTCACTGGGTATTAAATGTCTGCAAATAGCACCTTCAATTTAAACTTTCATTAAAGTCCTTAAAATTTAGGGAGAAGTTTGGATAGCTGTGAGATCACAAAAGTCCTGAATATCTATGAAAACACACACACACACACACACGTGCACACACACACACACACACACGATAGGGCAGAGGCAGGCCACCCCCAAGCAGGTTTCAGAGGTCCCTGCTAGCCTGGGGACTGATACCTGCAATGTCCAGCATCACAGTGAAAAGGACCTGCTTTCAACAGGCAGAGGATTTGGGGTGGGGGGGTGAGGCAGGGTGGTGGAGGCAAAGGGCTACACCCTCCTTACTTCAGTTTTGGGTTGGGCTTTTCATTCAACTCAAGGACATCACTCAACTTGGGGGAAAATTCTACCCTCAGTAGTGCCTCTAGTCTGCTATGGCTTTGTAGCACTGTGGCAAGAAAGTTTAATATATAAATGATTAAAGTTTCATCCAAAAAATAGTCTACACACACACACACACACACACACCAGTTCCTATTTGAAAGTTAACTCATGACTTCTGTTGTTAATGCTTAATTGAAAACCTTTATCCAAAAACATGAAACTGAATCTTCACCCCAAAATGAGAGCAAAATAAAATGAACAACTTGAGCTTTATGGCATATCATTTTGGTCAAAACATATAAAAGAAGGGAAGAGCAGGGCCTCCCCGGTGGCGCAGCGGTTGAGTGCTGGGTTGCGAAGTTGCCCGCGGCCTCTGCGGCTCTGGTTCGATTCCTGGCTGCTCCCCGGCCACCAGAGGAGGGTCCCACATGGCGCGCAGACCTCTCTTGCCGCCCGCTGCTCCCCTCAGCAGTGTACTTCGGTCCTTCTGCCTGCTCTGCTCCCCGCTCTGGCTCTGGTGAATTCTCTCTCCCTCCCGCGCTTCTGACTGTACCCAGTGCATGTATAAACAAAAACAAACAAACAAACAAACAAACAAATAAATAAATAAATAAATAAATAAAAAAGAAGGGAAGAGCAAAGCCAGGTGATGCTTCTATGGGTAGATGCTTATACAGTGAGTGGCGCATCAGGAAAATCGCCACGTGGCTTTGTGTGTGGGAATATGCGGGTGCTGGTTTCTCTGGAACATCCCAGAACCCGGGGTTAATGAGGCAGCCAGTCCTTTCATTCTAGATTGAGAAGTTCCACATCAAAGTTGAGGCCAGCATTTGGTGGGATGGCACCTGGGTGCCCAGTGGCATCATAGGCATAGTCTGGGGAGATAGTTTGGCTCTGACTCACTGTGGTCTGGCAACCCCTTCTGCCCAGCTCCTGCTTGCCTGGCATAAACTTAAAGAGCTTATTTCTGTCCAGAGGGGATTAAATTCTTTTTATCTTCAAGCTGACCCAGTGCGGTGTGCCACGCATTACGCTAGCATAGTGCTCACTGCTGGCTAAGCTTCTGGAAGGTGCTGGGGTCTGGGTTACCTGGTCTCCACCTGCACTCCCCTGGCAGGGGCAGCAGCCCAGGGGCAGGTCCCGAGCTCTGTTCTTTGAAATTCTACCTGAGGCACTGCCTCTCATCTTTTAAAGGATTTTATAATCTGCCCTTGATTTTATCTTTAAACCATGTTTTCCAACTTGTGCTCTGATTATTACCTAGAAGAGAATCTAGGAATTCCCAAATCTGGCAAGTCCTAACAATTTTATGTTTTACAGTTGCTTTTGATTTTTGTTGTTTTTGCTTATCTCTGTCCTCTTGCACTTTGCTATGGGCACAAGAAAAAGTCAACTAGGAACTCTCTGCCTGCCTATCACATCCCCTTAGGTAGAGCACCCATTCATTAGGTAGATTTTCTACTTTCCATATTACTGTGGCCACAGTGTGGCTAAACTTAACCATTAAGCACCTTTCTTCCAGTTTTTATCATATTTTCTTCATTTTCCTTCAAGCCTTCCTAGTAGGCCACTTGAAGGCCATTAAAATACTTTTAACTTCCTCTTTTAAATTTTCATTAACACACTTCTCTTGATCCTTGCAGTTTCCACCCTTTTCCTAATCCCAAAACCATTCCCACATTTTCAGGGTTTTGTTTAGGCAGCACCTACTTCCAGGTACCAATCTCTGTACTAGTTACCTATTGCTGCATAACAAACTATTGCCAAAACTTAGTTGCTTAACAATACTGTGTTTACGTATTATCTACTATGGTTTCATGGGAAGGGACTTGGGACCAGTCTGAATGGGCAGTTCTGGCTTATGAGCTGAAGTCATCTGAATTCTTGAGGGGGCTCATGGATCTAATTCTTACATCACTCACTGGCTGATGGGCGACCTCTGTCCCTGTGCCCCTGGGCCTCCCAGTAAGTGTGCCTTAGTGTCCTCATGGTATGGCAGCTGTCTGTCCCCTTGACTTCAGATATAAGTTTTTAAGGCTCAGAAGCAGATATGGTATTATTATTTGGTAAAGCTGGATGGTGAACATATGAGCATTTGTTATTCTGCAGTTTGAAATGCTTCATAATAACAAAGTAATTTGTTTCTAAAAAAGCAGGGGTACCTACTGATATTCAACATTGTACTAAAAGTCTCAGCCAATGTAATAAAACAAGAAACAGAAATAAAACATTTTAAATTTTGGCAAATGATCCAAATACTACCATAGTACCTAAAGTAAGGCATCTTTTAGGGGAATTGAAGAAGAGTTTGTTTTTTTTTAATACTATAAGAATATTTCTTCAGGGATAGGAATAATACGAAGACCTCAGGCTCCTTCCTTGAATGACATAAGGGAAGATAAGGGACCATGAGAATTTATTAGCATAAAACATCTCCAAAAGGCTGGGGATTGAATTTCCTCGTACACTCTGCCTAACTTTTCGATTCAGGGTCTGTCTACTCATTTACAGAAGCATGAAGGTGTTGGGAGTCTCTTACTGATGACAATGCTTTGTCAGTCATTTGCTGCTTCCTGTTTTGACTTTATGTCCTCAGTCAGCAATCTCACTTTTCAATCAAGTTATTTTTCTGTAGAAAAGAAGGAAAAACAGGAACTCTGATCACATGTTGACTATTTTTTATGTTTGAGCTCATGTTAATTACCGTCTTTGAGTTTTACTGAAGATCACAAGTCAGCCTTGCTATTTATGCAGTTCAACCCTGGTTTGGGGAAGTCCTGGGTTCCAGCATACCGTCCAAAAATAATAGTGACTTCACCAACTTCTTTTCACGCTCAACATCTTTTCATGCTCATGGAAGAGTGAAGATAGACGATGTAATAAGAGATAACGATAGTATTTATTTGATTTACTCAACCCTAAAATTGAAAAAGAGCTTGCATTTGGGAGAGGAAGTACAAGAAAATGTCCCAGATGATACCTGGAACTTGAGACAACAAGTGATTTTTAGGGTATCGCCGGATTCAGCCCAAAGTCTTAAATTATTTTATCTGTGGCAACTTCTCAAGGGGCTTGTGGGCTGGAAACTAGAAGAGATGGGTTCAAGTCCTGCCTTTTGGCGAACTAGCTCTAGGACCTCGATCGTCATGTTTCCTTCAATATCTCAATTTCATTATTTGCTGTATCATCTCCAAAGTATCCCAGGTCCAAAATTCTATGTCCAGAAGTCAGAAGGGAACTTTGTTTATTCTAGAAAGAGGTCATCAGAAGTTGGAAACTCTTCTGACTTGTTCTTATGTGTTAATTTGATATTCAGCCAACACTGTTAAATATTATAATGATTTGAGGTATTGGATAAAAACACTTAATGGATCATCATCCATGAACTTGGCAGTGATTTCTGAGAAAGATGTGGTAAGGGGGAACTAGATCCAAGCATTTTGGCCATCGTCCAGTATCTTCCTTAGCTAGGAGCTTGGACAAACTTTCTTGAACATAATCCTCCAGAGGGGAGCTTTCTTGAAACCTTTAGCTTCAGCTCTACAAGAAAGCTAATGTTAAGTACTCTGATCTTTTAACAAGGTTGATGGAAGAAAGCAATATCTTGTGAAAGGTTTAAGCAGATTTTAGTTCCACTGCTAGCACAGGCAATTGATGTTCCTTTGTTTTGGGAAGACCATGTCAACAATGGTGAATAAATAATTCCGAATAGCATTTCCCACATACCAACTATCACATAGAGTCCCACTCAATACCCTCATTGAAATCCTCATGACAGAGTGTGAGGTCGTATTATTATTAACCCCATTTTATAGTTGGGAAGCAGAGGAACATAAAAGTTTAAAAAACTGACTCAGTATCACATACAGTATATAGTAGAGTTGGAATCTGAACCCACACACCTGTAAGAACTGTGCCTTTAATTCCAACTACTGATGTCTCTCTAAATGGGTCTATTAATGATGTCAAAGTAAAGCTAGCATTAGCTTGTCCCATTGCATCTGAGTCCTGTGACTACTGCAATAAGTTGCTACTAACTTAGTGACTTAAAACAATACAAATTTATTTTCTTGTAGTTCTAGAAGTCAGAAGTCCAGCATGGGTCTCTGTGATCTGTAATAATGGTGTTTGCAAGGCTATAGTCCTTCTAGAAGCTCTAGGAGGGAATTTATTTCCTTGCCATTCCCAGAAGTTACCTACTTTCCTTGGCTCATGGCCTTCCCCCATTTACAAAGTCAGCCATTGCGCCGTGCAATCTCTCATGCAGCACTGCTCTCATTCTTTCCCTTTGATGAGTGGGTAAAGAAAATGCAGTATATGCTTCAATTAAATATTATGTATGGTGTTGGCATCCCTGGTGGCACAGGGGTTAAATCTCAGCACCATCCAGCCACTGTGGCATGAATTCGATCCCCCGCCAGGGAGCTGACCCGCATGGTGCAGCAGACTGCTCCTATCTTGTCTGCTGCTCCCCTCAGCAGTGTATTTCAGTAAATTCTCCTGTTCTGCTCCCCACTCTGTCTCTGGTGGATCATCTCACCCCTTTACCTCTGGCTTACACCCCAGTTCTTGTATAAATATTATGTCATAAAGGAGAATGAAGTACCCATACATGCCACGACACAGATGCTATTTTAAATGAGAAGCCAGACACAAAAGACTACATAGTACATAACTCCATTGTATGAAATATCCAGAAAACATCAATCTGTTGGAACAGTAAGTCAGTTCATGGTTTCCTGTACTTGATAGGGAGCAAGGGGAGGGGAAGGAGCTGGGGGTGCCTGCAGACCAGCACAAGAGGTGTTCGGGGCCAATGTAAATGTTTTAAAGTTAGATTGTGGATATGCTTGTACAACTCTATACTTTTATTATAAATTATTGAATTGTACTCTTGAAATGAATGAATTGTATGAGTGTTGATCAATCTTAGTCAAGGTATCTTTAAAGAAGACTGAATGAATGCACTCATATGTTGAAGTGAAGTGGCCCACCCCTCTTCTTTACAAGCACTGTCTTTTATTCTGAGTTTGTTTCCTTTCTACCTTTTTTTTTTTTAAAGTTAACATGTTCTTTATTTCTGGAAATGATATAATAGCAAATGGTAGCAACTTTGCTTTTGACTGTCCTTCCTTGGAAAGTAAGAGAGTAAAGACTGTGAGACTGTGTCATTTCTTGGACATGTGTGCCATCTCTACTAATCCACGAAATCCAACCATTTGAGAAGCCCTAGACCAGCTAATGTGTTAGAGCTGGAAGAAGTGTTAGGGATCACTGAATTGAACCCCATCATTTTCAAGATGAGAAAGTGTTAGTGGCCCATAGCAATGGAGATGGCTCTGTGGGTTGCCCAGCCAGTCTTGGGGTCATCCATTTTCTCTGCCTCTTCCCAGGTGCCTTCTGATTCCAGGAATCTAAGAACTCTTTATCAGGATAGGTACTATGGGCTCAGCAGGCCAAAATGTTAAAAGGCTTCATTCAGGACATGGCTTTAGGGGAAAGACTCATCTCCACTGAACTGAATTAATCTGGATAGGTCAACTGACCAGACCAGTGTCCACCAGCACATGACAGTCAAAGATCATTTGGTGAATCTGCCAAATGACTGAGAAGTGCTTACTAGCCCAAAGGGGATGTTAACTGTGTTGGTAACTTAGGGTATTTCTGCAAGGCTCAGCAGAGTGGGACATATGACTTGTCCCACTGAGGTTGGACCCCAGCACAATTTCACTTTCACTCTTGCTGCTGAAAATATACTACAAAGGTATCTGAAAAATAACAAGACCCCCAAGGGTCCAGGGACTCAGAAATACAAAGATGAATCAGGTGTTTCTGTCTTTTTTTAATCCACAACCAATCTTGTTCCAGAAAGGATTGAAGGCAGCTTTCAAGGATGCATAAAATTCAGAGTGTACATGAAAAGGGAGGGTGAGGGCCTCCCCAGTGGCGCAGAGGTTGAACGCTGGGTTGTGAAGCTGCCCGCAGCCTCTGTAGCTCTGGTTCGATCCCCGGCCACCGGGTGAGGGTCCCATGTGGCGCCCAGACTTCTCCTGCCGCCCGCTGCTCCCCTCAGCAGTGTATTTCGTCAGTCAGTCTGTCTGTTCTGTTTCCCGCTCTGGCTCTGATGAATCCTCTCACCCTCCTGCGCTTCTGACTGTACCCAGTGCTTGTATTAAAAAAAAAAAAAAAAAAAAAGGGAGAGTGATACTGAAGTCATGTAAATGTAGAAGTCATGTTCTGGTTTGAAACCCAACTTTTGATTAAAATTGTAGATAGGGCCTCCCCGGTGGCGCAGCGGTTGAGCGCTGGGTTGCGAAGCTGCCCGCTGCCTCTGCGGCGCCGGTTCGATCCCCGGCTGCTCCCCGGCCACCGGAGGAGGGTCCCACATGGCGCGCAGACCTCTCCTGCCGCCCGCTGCTCCCCTCAGCAGTGTACTTCGGTCCTTCTGCCTGCTCTGCTCCCCGCTCTGGCTCTGGTGAATTCTCTCACCCTCCCGCGCTTCTGACTGTACCCAGTGCATGTATAAACAAAACAAACAAACAAACAAACAAATAAATAAATAAATAAAACATGCCTCTATTAAAAAAAATAAAATAAAATTGTAGCTAATATTTAAGTAAGAATTTTAAAAATCTGTTCTTGGCTCTACAGTATAAAATTTAAAGTATTTTTATTGAGATGTAATTCACATACCTTCTTATAAATTGTACAGTTCAATGATTTTTAGTTATAGACCCACCACTGTCTAATTCTAGATAATTCATCACCCCAAAAGAAGCTCTTTACCTATTAGTGGTCACTCTCCATTCTCTTCCAGGCTGGCAAAAACTTCTTCCTCAGCTACTTTGTGACTCTGTGGATTTACTTATGGACATTTCATATAAGTGGGATGGTACACATATTATCTCCTTTCACTTTTTTTGGGTCACAACCTCCCAATAATTCCCCAGGTGTAACCTGAAATCGGCTCCCTACATGCAGAAGGCAGGAAGAGATGAAAGAAGACATGGCACTCTACATTAGCAGGTGACAATTTTAATGAGCATGGAAACTTACAAGGCTGGTGGTGGGTGATGGCAAGGTGAATAGTTTCTACCTCACCCAACCCAAAAATCTCAAAAATTTCATAGCAGTCTTATCTGACTCAGCTATAAATACAGTCTAGATAGTCTCAACAACACGTTAAAAACACATTTTTTCAAAGCTGTATCTTTGGAACATCTTCTGGGAACAAGGGGCAGGGCTATGATGTGCATTCCAAGGGGAGGGGCTGAAGAGCCTCCGATTGCCCAGGTCCAACTTGCAGGTCAACAGCCAGTCATGCTCTTTTAATTACCTTTCCCGACACTCCACCCTGGACCAGCTTTTATAGTCACATGCGCCTCTGCAATGTGTCTTGAGCAGTCAGCAAACTAGTTCACTAGTGGAGGAGGCACATTGGACAGAGCTACTAAGCTGCATTGAAGTCAGATGCCTCAGCAGCAACACAGGCATTAGCATGAAACAGATCAACATGATCATTCTCAAGTCAGTGACAACTTTTTCCTACCAAGAATCCCCTGATTTAAAATCATTGATTTACTAAGTCCCCTCTGGGGGGTTGGGTCATTCAGGGTTCTTATGTCCTCAGGTGATTCAATAAAGATAACACATTCGAAGACTCATCAGGTGTGAACACACTACACTGTTTGGATGATGGCACGGGTGACTCCCTGAGGAACAGTAATAGTGTGCAAGGCCATTCTGTTTTGGAGGACAACTTTTCTCATGTGAAATGTTTCAGGGTACACTAAGGATGGGTTTTATTGGCTATCATTCTAGCCTTGCTGAGTGAATTGAGTAAGGGCTTCTCTGTTCAAACAGAAATGAGGCATTTTTAGGAGCTTGACCTGATTGCTGATTGTACATACCATACATATTGTCTGCAGTAGGGAGGGTGGGGTGACAGCACTGTCAAGTATGAAAGGGGCAGGGGCAGGATATATCAGACCAGGGCTCATGTTTTTTCTCCTTTTTAAATGGTGCAGGTTCATTCCAGGCATAGTGCGTTCCAATAGGCCCAGCTTGCAACAGGACAGCAGGATCCCTGTGGAGACTGAGTAGTTCCCTTTACCCAGTGGGTAATGTATCTCACCAGTCCTGGTAGGATATTTCATCGAAGATTCAAGTAGTGTGATGGGGCTTGGTTTCCTCAGTAAGCATGTTGCTCCTGGCTAAGAGTTAGGATGAAATATCAACTTCATGTCAATGAAATATCAAGAGCTAAGGACTACAAATCCTAGCATGCTGTGAACCTGATGCCCTGAACGAAGGGCCGAATTAAGTGGCCACACTTGGCTTATAACTGAACATATATGTGTGTGCTCACTCTCTCTTGTTTTTCTGGCTTCAACTTCATGCATGCTGGTATCTCAGCTCAGGTAGCCGTGCTGGAAGGAAATGTCAGTCATTTATACTTTTCTCTTTCTCTTTCTGTTTTCCCTCTTCTCATTTCCCTTGTAAACAAAACTTTTACAAAAATTTCTCGTCGTGTGTCTGCTTTTATCTCACAGTTATTAAGTGCGTGGGGGAGGACTCACAATTCGCATCATCCTGTTTCCCCCTGGGGTTGCCTGTGAGAACTTGGTAACCAATGTGGTGTCATCACATCTGTGGGTGACCAGCCTACATGATTCTTCTTTGCATTGGCCACTGTAAAGTCTGGTATATGGAACACTATTTTGGTCTTAGGAGTTCCTTTGGGCATACATTGGGACTCAGCTGCAACCTCCAATTTAGGATTTTTCCCTTTTGGGAATCTTCTCAGCCATGTTCATAAGGATTTTCTATAACTTTTTTTGTTTGTTTGGTTGGTTCTACTTTGAATAAGAGTCTCCTGGGACAAATTTTGGATGCCCTCCATAAGCTAGGCTTAGAAAAGACAGAGGCCAATTGGATGGCACAAATAAGGGTAAAGTAGCCCCCCCCCTTATCCTGATAGCAGTAATGGTGAGGAGGAGGGGAGGAAGAGGAGAACCACTACTTACTGGAGGTTTTGAACCCACCAATGGAGACTCCCTTTCAAGAGGGTCGCATCCCTCCTGGGGAAACTGCAGAGGCTCTGAAGACCTTGTAGTCACAGTCCCCAGGACTGGTGGTCAAGAATGTGCCAGCATGTCCCCGGGGACATGCTCAGGGATGAGTTGTGGAGCAGGTTTGCAAGGCAAGACTCTGCTGCTCAGTGAGCAGCCCTCTTGCTATTTATTAGCAGAATGAACAAGCATGATCGATGATGTGACAATGGCAGGAGGAGCAGGGTCCAGGAGAGACAAAGGGTAATCAACTTTATGGGGAACAGGAAGGGACATGTTGACCATGTATACAGGGAGGACTACCCGAGCAGGCACTTGGTGTAATTTCGAAGCTACTCCCAGACCACCTGAGACCATGGCCACACAGTCAATGGCTGCCTAGGCATCCCAGGCTGCCTCGTGATGTGGACCATTGTCTTAAGGCAGTCATGCAGGAGTGCCTTATCCAAATCTTTCACAAATACACACATGCAAATAGAGGCCACACACACACAGGTGCAGAGGCCCTAAGTGGTAGAGAGGCCACACCCAGGTTGGAACTAGAATGGTGCCTCCTCCTCATACTAAACAAGGCACCCAATTTGGCCAAAGTAGTGACCCTAGGCTAGGGTAGGACAGTTCCCTCTTTGCCAATTCCCAATGGTTGGATTGAATGAACAGAGGCAACCTATCAAACATTATTTTCCACTGGGAACCTCCCTAATTGGAGAAGTTCTGTCCATCCCTACTGATAGGATCCTAAAAGAATGGCTAGTTTGTTTGCCTCTATTCTTGCCTCCCACCAGTGTACCTGGGTGGACCTACAGTCAATGTTACATATGATATTAACATCAGCTGAGTGGAAAATTGCATTAGTGAAGGCTAGTGAAGAGGCTCATTGACTCCACCAGGAGGATCTAGAAATCCCTGAACAACACACTGTTATGGTATCATTACTAAGGTTAAAAACTAAGCCCCACCCCATGCTCAGAAGGCAAGTTTGGGATGCGTGAATATGGAGTGAATGGGACTACCAGGTGAACTGGGCCCTTAAGCTTATCCAGATCATGAACCAGGGCACGATCAAGGCTAGATATCCTAGCCAACCACTGGCCAGCATTTGTAGAGTGTCCCCACATTTCTATAATGGTCCCCAGCATCTGCATATTGCCCACCCACATAGGGGCTGATGACCCTCAGGATTTCCCCCATGGATGTCTTTTCCCCTAGGTTAGGGAACTTAAGAGATTTGTATAGAAAACTCCTCCCTAATAGAGGCCCAAGGCCAACCGGGATTTCCCCTGCAAATGTCTCTCTCTCAAGGCTGATTTCTTGGGCCACCCCACATAGAGGTTGATGGCCAGCCTGGGATTTCCCCATTGCATGCCTCTTAAGAATTTTCTAAAGATCATTCTTAAGGAACTTATGGGATTTATACAGAAATATGTGTCTTTCTCAAGGTCCAGTTCTGGCTGACTTGCCATTGCAACCTTCTCGGAGCTTCCAGGTATAATCTGAAACTTGTCTTGGGCAGCCGCAAGACTCAAAAGACCCACAGCCTTCCGCAACCTTTGCCCCCTTCTCCCACATGCCTAGTCAAATCTTGAAGGTTTTTGTCTTTTAAAGATTTATTTTTATGTAAGAACTGGGGTATAGGCCAGAGGCACAGGAGGGTAAGACAATTTACCAGAGCCAGAGTGGGGAGAAGAACTGGCAGATGGACTGAAATCCACTGCTGAGGGGAGCAGCGGGCGAGACTGGAAAGGTCTGCCGCGCCATGTGGGAATCTCCCTGGCTGGCCGGGAATTGAACCTGCGCTGCAGAGGCTGTGGACAGCCTCACAGTGCTGCGCTCAACCTGCTGTGCCATCGGGAAGGCCCAAATCTTGAAGGTTTAATAGAGGCCTACATTGGGTCCAGCCACAGTTCAGATAAGTGTCAATGGCGCATTACACGCTACATATCGCAACACTTTTCATCAAGTGGTATCCTTGTAGCAGCTCCTGGAAGGTACATTTCAAGTGAGAAGGCTATAGAACATTCCAAGAAGATGGGGTGAGCCTCTGATTGCCCAGGTGCAGCTCTGGGGTCCCAGGCAGTTGATTGCCTTCCCCAACAACTTCCTATGTTTCCAAGACTCACTTATGTCGAGAAGGACACTTATGAACAACCCAATTTAAAAATGGGCAAAAAACCTGAACAGACCCTTCACCCAAGAAGATAAGGACATGGGGGCACAAACATATGCAAAGAAAAAATATGAAAAAAATGTTCACAGCATACGTCATCAGGGAATTGCAAAACGACCTTGAGCTACCTAGAGAACAGCCGGAATCCCAACACTGACAACACCGCATGCTGGGGAGAGCGCAAGACGCTGCAGCAAGACACCTGGCAGTTCCTTCCGAAACAAAGCAAACTCTTACCACATGACTCAGCAGCTGCTCTCCTTGGTATTTGCTCAAGCAAGCTGGAAGCTTAAGTCTAAGCTACCCCGCACATGCGTGTTTAGGGCGACTAGTGCTAATTACCCAACTTGGAAACATTCGAGCTGCCGTTCACCAGGTGACAGAGCAATGAACTGTGGCACCACCGCCAAGAGGCTAGTAGCTTACGAGAAAGAACTGATCTGTGGGGTCATGAAAAGACAGGGAGGAAACCAGAAGGCTTATCACTAAGGGGAAGAAGCTAATCTGAAGAGGCTACATGTCTGGTAGTGAGGGCTGGAGCGCGCCTGAGATAAGTGAAGGCCAACGTGTCCAGGACACCAGGAAAATCCTGCGGGGCTGATAAAAACATCACGGGGCACCTGTGCTGTAGATGGCTAAAATCACCCTGTGACTATGCAGGTGACTCTTTTCTTTAGCCTTTTCCTAATCTGTCCTTTTAAAATGTTAATTAAGGGCCTCAGTCTGCTCCCCAGCCACCAGGAGGAAGGTCCCACATGGCGCGCAGACCTCTCCTGCCGCCCGCTGCTCCCCTCAGCAGTGTCCTTCGGTCCTTCTGCCTGCTCTGCTCCCCCCTCTGGCTCTGGTGAACTCTCTCACCCTCCCGCGCTTCTGACTGTGCCCAGTGCTTGTATGAATAAATAAATCTTAAAAAAAAAAGTTAATTAAAAAAAATCAAACCAAATCACCCTTGTGGACAACCCCCCCCCCCCAACTAGCATTGCAATTTTGATCCCCGCCTTCCTCTGGCCCCCATGATGCCTGCGATGGATCTACCAACTGCCAAATAAGGACCGGCCTTCCCCCCTGGCCGCCCCATGCCTCATACCCCTACCCACTGAAGGGCAGAGCATGCACCAAAATTGGGTAATCCAGAAGAGGACGGGGTGCTGGTGCACCTCAGTTAAGCCAGGGGCCCGTTGCCATTTCGGGCAGTTGTTGTCTGTGGACACGGTCTGCTCGGACCCCTTCTACGAGGACTGTCACTAAGTAGACTGCCCTTGTGCTTTGCCTGGACAGGGCTCTGAAATCTTTCCTAGACAGTAAAAACCCGATAACATACATACCATAGGAGTTCAACTGTAGGATGTTCTGGAAAAGGCAGAACTACAGAGAAAGTGGTTGCCAGAGGCTAAGGGTGAGGCAAGGATGAATAAGGAAAGTGCAGATGATTTTTAAGGTAGTAAAACTATTCTGTACAATAATCGTGGAAACATATTATAGATTTGTAAAAAACCCATAGAATGTAAAAGACCTTATTGTAAACTATGGGCTTGGGTGCGAATGCCCTGTCCGGTCAGGCGCACCAATTGTGATGAATGCCCAGTCTGGTGCAAGATGGTGGCCAGGGTCTGGCTGTGGGAGGCAGGGGAGCATATGGAAACGTCACTCAAATTTGCTTTGAACCTAAAACTGCTCTAAAAAATAAAGACTATTAAAGAAAATCTGAATAAATAGAAGAATACATTGCCAACTATTCTGCACACCCGGAGTCAGCATCATTCATAGACTGATGGCTCCAGGGTCCCGTCACTGGGCTGTGCGCTGTCTCCTGCCCGCAGTGGTGCTGGTACTAGGAGCTCACTCTGTGCCCCGCTCAGCTGGGTTCCCACCGTTCCCCGGGGCCATGGGAAGCCAGGAGATGCCCAGGAAGTTAGAGCTCCTCTTTGTGAGCAGTGATTAACTGATGTGCTCGGCCCTCCTGCCTTTGAGTGGAACAACCTCAGTTGTACAAGTCATGTTCCAGGACTCATTAAGGTGTTATGCCGAAGCTCACCTCTTCCCAAAATCTCCATGTTTGCAGGATTCTTCCTCTGTCCTAACACATCGCCTCCCATCCTGCTCCCCTGGCCTCTCCTGAGAGCCTGGCCTCAACAGTGCACAAGAATTGCCTCTCCAGCTTTGCTTCTAGGATACTGATCTCTGACAGTTCCTATGGTCTCTGTCTGCCTAGTACATCCTTATTTGTTTTGCAAGTATTACATGGGTGGTCACCTTAGAAAAGGGTTAGGTAATTCATTTGTCCACAGTGTTGCTTGACACAAACAAAAGACCTTGAAATATTCTTTCCCCATAGGTGGTAAAAGCCAGACACACAGCAGTGCCTATGAGCCTAACTCTGCAAAATCAATGCTTTTCCTCCCAAGGACAGTCTTTATATTAAGAGTGGCTTTAGGGGGTGAAGGTAGAAGAAAGAACAGTGCTGATGACAATGTGGCCAGAAATGAGTCTGAATACATGAGCTTCCTTGGGGTGGGTCACAGATTTTTCAGTGAACACATACACACCCCCCACACACACATGTGCACACACACTTATCTGTTCATTTATACAATCCCAGTGCCTCCCCTTTTGGAATCAATTGTATTAAGACCAGCGAGAATTTCTTCCCTGTCCTTCTGAGAGCATATCCACCAAGGAAGAAAACACAACCTTTCTGGCATCTTTGGGGGAGAAAAACCTCCGCCTACCTCGATGCCTGAGCTCTGCTCGTGCTCACCTCCCTTAGAGAACTTGGGCCATTAATTTGATTTCTCTGAGCCTCCATTTTTCCATCTGTAAAATGGGAATAGTACTGGTTCCCACTTCACGTTTCATTAATTAATTCTTTGTAGAGCATTAAGTGATAAAAACGTTCTACTGATAGCTCTTGAGTAAGCATTAAAAAGCATGATTGCTCTTACTAACTTTATACAACAAACGGGAAAAACATTTTGCAATGAGGACCACGAGGTCCTTGGCTTCAGGCCTGTCTCTTGTTATCCTACCATCTTTCCTCCTCTTCTGCTGTCACCTGTTCTCCACAGGGTACTCTTGGGACCTTGGCAGAGGCGGCTCTGGGATGATGGTGCATGTTGGTAGCAGGCCCTCAATCTCCCTCTCCCGTGGCTGAGCTCAGGCCTGCTGGGCCTGTTCTATTCTGGAATAGAACTTACAGAGAAGCAGAAGCTATTGTGTTCCTTTATTTCCTTCAGCTGGAGCTCGAGCCCCCATCTTATAGGGTTGGCGGGCAAGAAAGGAAGGTGACTTAAAGTTGACAGGAACTCTTAGATTCTTCTGGTATAAGTCATTTTTCCCTAGATTCTTTTGAGGATATGACTGGTCTTCCAGGTTTCTTGGTGGTGGAAATGATTGACTGCTCCCCAACATCTGCTGATTCTCAGTCTCTCTTACTTCTTGTAATAACAGAACTTTTGAGTATTAACCAGAGACATGGCTGCCTAACTAGACACTCCACACCCAGCCTGCCTTTGAGCCAGAGTGGCCACAGGACTCTGGTTCTGGGGAATAGGATGTTATATTCGTGTGTATTCTCCAGCCTGCTGCCTGGAATGTGGCATCCGAGATCAGGAGAAGGCAACAGTGGAGGAATAGAAACACTCAAGACAGAGGGAGCTGGGTCCCCGACACCAAGCTGCGTCCCTACCAGCTCTGCACTGCTGACAACTGGAGTGCTTCATGAGAACAAACCTTTCATCTTGTTTATGTCACTGTCGCTTTGGTCTTTGTCAGCAGTGATTCTGCATTCCAGTAATACACTTCCTATTTCCGCCTCTTTTCTACAAATGGTGTCTAGCGACAGGGTAGAATTAAAAAGCCTCATGGATGTAAGTAGGTCCCCTTCCTACATGCCGTCCTCCAGGATTTCTTGGCCTCTGATGCCTCGGCACTGCCTGGTCTAGTTCTCGGCTGTGTGACATTGGGGCCTACTTTGCTGATACCACTTAGATTTCAGGTACTAAATTGGGACTCGCTGTCAGCACCAAGCTGCTGCTTCAGAGGTTGCTTTTCATTTTTGTGCTTTTTGAGCTCTCAGCTGAGGTCTCCAAACTATGGTGGGGCCTGTAGACCTCTGTGGGCTGCCCCCAGCCCACCTGCGCACCTGCCTAGACACCTTCCGCAGTTGTTTCTGAGCTACCCCCAAGTGTGCGCCTCTGCTCTAGGGCTTGAATATTCCTGGTCTTTATTGACCTTGAATCCTTATGTATTAGGGCTCCCCCACAACCCTATCCGAACCCTAGAAGTCCCATCTGCAGTTAGACCTCAGGGTGCAGAGGAAGGAAGGCAGGATTTGCAGTGTGACCTCTAACCCATTTCTCTCTCACTCTCTGGAGAAAAATGGAGACATTCTATCTAGCTCTCATTTTCCTCTTTCTCTGCTCTTGACCTTTGGGTGAGTGCCGACACTCCAGCCCCTTGGTAAACTTTAAGCCTTGGCTTGGTATTTCTCAACCAGGAGTGATTTTTGTCCCCTTGAGGACATTTTGGCAATGTCTGGAGACATTTTTAAGTGTCACGGTTGAAGGAGGGTAGGGGGCCGCAGATGTCTGGTGTGCAGAGATCAGAAGTGCTGCTAGGCATCCCGTAACACGCACACAGGCCTGCATCCACACAAGACTTGCCCTGCCTCCAGCATGGGCAGTGCCCGGCCTCGCCTGGCTCAGCCTTCACTGCGAAAGGCAAAGTGACAGGCAGGCGAGGGCCAGAGAACCAGGCTCAATAACCTTCCCCGCCGCATGTTAATAAAGCTGGGTTGGAAACAGCATCCAGTTCATACACAGAACATAAACCTGGGCTTTTCTAAGGCTATTCAACAAGTATGTTGAACACGTCCTGCTGACCAGGATCCGCTCTGGGTGTCAGGGGTACTGAGGTAAACAAAGAGATGCAACTTTTCTGGAGCCCAAACTCAGGCAGAAAACCAGACACTCAATAAACACACTCCCACAATGTATTCCAGGTCTGCACTTGTGCGACCTTAAGTGTGCAACATAGTCTCTCCAGCCTCAGTGTCTGATAGCACCTGCCACACAGCCCTGCTCTTCATCAGATGCTCATCCACAGACTGGACCTGTGTAAACTTCTAGACTGCAGCAGGTATGTTAAGAAAAGAAAAACAGGGCCTCCCTGGTGGCACAGGAGGTTAAGACGCAACCTATGAAGCTATCCGCAGCCACTGCAGCACGAGTTTGATCCCTGGCCAGGGAGCTACCCACATGGTGCAGCAGACCTCTCCTGACTCGCCCGCTGCTCCTCTCAGCAGTGTATTTCAGCTGGTCTGCCTGTTCTGCTCCCCACTCTGTCTCTGGTGAATCCTTTCACCCACTCCCCCACACCTCTGGCCTGTACCCCAGTTCTTGTATGCATAATAAATCTTTAAAAAAAAGAAAAGAAAAACAACTCAGGCAAATAAAAATTACACTGTCACCAGAGACATATATAGACTGCTGCACCCCCCCCTGCAGTGACCCTCAGGGCTAATGGCTGTTGCCATGGTCCCTGAGGTCCGGCGTGGGCAAGGAACCATGCGCGCAGGGGGAGAACAGCAAACTCCCTAAGATGCAAAGAAGCCGAATGCCTGTCAAGAAATAATGACCACCAGAAGCTGCCACAAAGATGATTAAAAGAAATGCTGACCACCTGGAACCTTATCTCGCTTTCTCAAGGCCCACAAACTTTATTCTGCTACAACTGTCTTTCTAAAATCTTTCCTTTTTCTGGTCATTGATTGCTAATTAAAAAGCATACCTAATTTAATAATTAGGCTAATGCAAATGAAACATTACTAAACACTGTGTTATAATAGAATTGTTAGTTTAATAATCTTTCTATTATGTGCTTAACTTTAGTACCTTTGATATTAACTGCATTATAAAATAAATTCACCCATGACAATTAATTATGATAGTTAGTGCAACTAGAAAATAATTATATAAAACAGTAGAAAGAATTTATAGCCTGTCCAATTAGAAATGAGGCTAGGTCCAGATGTAACTTCGGACATAAATCACTGCCCTGTCAATTAAGCTAAATCTATGAACAAACTGATCTCTTTAATGTTCACTGTTCCTATGCTTTTAGAAAAACATATATATACTGACCACTAGCTTAATAAAGACGCACTCAGATTTACACTCTCTCTTGAAGTGTGTCTGTTTGTCATTTCTTTAACCGAATCCCTGACCACCCTGCGCAGTCTCTCAACCCTGAGACGGCCTCATTGCCTACTGCTGTGCTGGTCCGCGGCAATAGACTATTTTACAAACCAGGTAAAGGAACAGAACAGTAGGTGAGGCCCCAGGGTGACCCACTATCTATTCTTTATAACATCCAGGGAAACCTCCCTGAGACAATGACATCAAAAAAAGTTGAAAACCTCACTTATCCTGTGCGGTAAGTTTCCTACAAGAAACTCGCACACACAGCTGGCAGGTGTATAAAGAGAGACAACCCACCTGGCATTCAAAAAAAGTTGAAAACCTCACTTATCCTGTGCGGTAAGTTTCCCAAGAGAAACTCACGGCTGTGTGCACCAGGATGCAAGGATCATGACATTTATATGGCTTTGCCCAAGCCTGGGACACCCCAGGTCTATCAGCCATAGAAAGAGTCATTGGGAAATAATAGGACATAAGACAATAGATGGAAATGAACGAAGTGCTTCTCTAAGCAGCCGTGTGAAAGGTCGCCACAATGAAAATGTTTAGTGAAAGGATCCAGGCATGAGAAAACAGGGTGTCTGGATCACGATCATGTAAAGTTCAAAACCAGCCAACACCAACCAAACTAAGTGGTTTGAAGATACAGACTTAGGTGTCAAACCTAGAAAGAAATGCCGGAAGTAACGATCGTGGTGGTAGGGGTCTCTGGAGAGGGAAAAGGGACCAGGTTGGGGCACCTGGTGGTTTTCGAGGTGTGGGTGATGTTTTATTCCTTGATCTGATCGGTAGGTACTTGAGCGATTTTGTTTCACAATTCTTCACTCACCTGTATGGTTGATTTTTATGCCCCTTTATGTGTACTTATTATAGTTCATAAATAATAAACGAATCAGTCAGTCTTGAAGTTTGGTTGGAAGAGCCTTCCAGGCAGAGGAAAAAGTTAGTGGAAGGGTCCCGGTAGGGATGAACTTGGCATGCTTGAATGTCGCCAAGAGGCCAATGTGGCTGGTGAGGAGGAACGAGGGGCAGCTGGTTGCAGACAGGGTCAGAAGGAAGCTGGGCAAGCAGGTCAGAGGGCCTCGGAGGCCGTGGAATGGTTTGCTTGGGGCCGCGAAGCGATCTTCTGAAAGTTTAAGATCTAAAAATGTAAGAGGTCTGGCTGCTGTGGTGAGGACAGGTCACAAGGGCCATGGGGGTGGATGGAGAAGAAAGAAGACAATGGTGGGGCAGCTACTCTGTGCCTTCACCTTCCCACGCTTGTTTCAAGTTAGCATCATTTCCCTTTTATAGACAAGAACACTGAGCTAGTGAGCGGTGGAGCCAGGATTGGAAGTTGGATCTTCCTGACATAAAGAGCAAAGCTTGTGCCAGAGGCACCCTTCGCCAGCTGGAAGTGGGTGACCTGGGTTTCTGTACTCTCTCTGCCTCTCCCATTCATCAGCGTAAAGACAGCAGGCAAGTTGCTCCACTTGCTTATAAAGTGGGAGCTATAATCCCCCAGAGAGTAAGGTGCATGAACACTGAAACCGAGTGTAAGCAGGGGAGTCAGTGGTTCTCACACCTGTGCAACAGAATCCTTTGGAAGACATTTTAGAACTCAGGTTTCTGGGTCCCTGATTCCTGATTTAGGAGGTTTGTTTCCTGTTGCTCCTCTGACAAATCATCACAAATTTAGTGGCTTAAAACTATAGAAATTTATTATTTTACAGTTTTGGAGGTTTGAAAAATGAGTCTAATGGGGGCTAAAGTCAAGGTGAAAGCAGGGTGTGCCCCTTCTGGAGGGTGCAGAGAAGAATCCATTGCCTTGTTCCTTCAGGTTCTCAAGGCTGCCTGCCCCCTGCATCTCCCTCCATCTTCAAAGCGCAGTACCCCAACTTTGGCTTCTATCATTGCATCTCTTCTCAAACTTCTCCTCTTGCCTGCCTTGTATACAGACACCTGTGACTGCATCAGGTCCACCCAGGTCATCCAAGATCACCTCCCCATCTCAAGCTCCTTGACTTAATCACATCTGCAAAGGCTCTTTTACCATGTGAGGTGTCAACATACAGGTTCTGGAGATTAGAACATGGACATCTTTGGGGGCTAATGTTCTGTCTTCCACAGTCGATAGGGATGCACAGTTTTAAGGAGAGGCTTAAGGAGGAGGCTCAGACACAATAGAAACTTATCTCTTATTCATTTAACGGTCCTGGGTGGGTGGACATGTCCTTCAAATACTCATTTAGAGACTCAAGATGAAGGAAGTTCTGTCAACTTCAACACTAGCTTCTAGGGCCGTCTTAGGAGAAGGAACTTTGAGCAACAGTGAGAGTTTTTTGTGGGTGGGCCTAAAAATGGCTCACTTAAAAATGGGTATGCTTGCATTATACAGGCCAGAACACAGCCATATGACCACAGGTGGTCACAAGAGAGGCTGGGAAATGCAGCCTGGTGCTGTGCCCAGGGAGGAGAAAGGCTGTGTTGTGGTCAGCAGCTGGCAAGCTCTGTTCCAAATGCAAATTCTATGCAAATAAAAAGAGAACAAAGTTTAAGCCAACTCTGAGTTTTGCTTTTCCAATGCTTGGGGCACTTGCCAGAGAGTGGGAAAAATGTGGGGAGCATCTGGGGTGGGGGGTCCTTGTGAGACTGATGGTCAGGGGGCCCTGGAGCTGGCTGGGACCTGCAGAGATGGAGCAGAGGGGGCTGTATTCATTTCTCATTATGACAACTTAAAACAACACCCATTTATTATCTTACTTCAGGGAACTCTGGGTGAGCTCAACTTGGTTCTCTGCTTAGTCTCACAAAGCTGAAAACAAGGTGTCATTCCGTCTGGGCCCTCACTAGAGACTCTAGGAGCAAATCCACTTTCAAGTTCCTTCAGGCGGTTGCTAGAATTCAGGTCCTGTGGTCTAGGACTGAGGCACCATTTCCTTGCTGGTTGCCAGCTGGAGGCCTCTCTTAGCCCCTTGGGGCCGCTCCATGCCTGTGACCCCTCCCTCTTCAAGTCAGTTTGAAATCTACCAGTAGCCTGAGAAAATGCTGCTTTTAAAGGGCTCATGGGATCAGAGTAGGCTCACCTGCCCAGGCAATCTCCCTTGTGCCAAACAATGTGACATGATTGCGGGGGCGATTTCTCATATTCAGGTTTTACCCACTGTAGTGCACGTAAATGATAATCAAGCTTTCCTGCCCTCCCACCATTAGGATGGATGACGGATCCCTGCGGTCCTGAGTGCATGCCTGATGGCGGCACCTGGAGTGGGGTGTGGGCCTAGGTAGATGGGATTCACCTGGGCTAAGACCGCACTTTTAAGGGCGGCGTCACGGGGACGCCAAGAGAGCGGAGAACTAATGGACGAGAGGAGGGCCACGAGAAAAGCAGAGAAGCAGAGACCACCAGAGAACGCCGGAGAGCCCAGATAGAGGGAAGGCTGCCTGGGGGCCGGGAGGCCTGTACCCCTACCTGCCGTGTACCTGGTAAATCCTAATAAAAGCCTGAAAAGCCACTGAGGGCTCCAGGATTCCTCCTTCACCCCATCTGCTTGGGTCCTAGAGATCCTGCTCCGCGTCCTCCTGACCCTACACCCACACGGGAAGGAAGATGACACATCACTGCGGGCTGGGGGCAGTGTCATTCTGTCTACTGCAGCCTTCAATAAATCTTACTGACTTGAAATCCTTAAAAAAAGCCAGGAAGAGATGGTGCTCGCTCTGTATGCAGGGGTACAGCCAGCTGCTCTGACCTTAGTGTGCCACTTAATCCAGTCACCACTTACTGAATACTCAGCGTGCTCAGAGAGTTCTGCATGACAGCTACTGTCCTAGGCACCGGGAATGTAGAAATAACTAAGACAGGCAGGGTCCCTGCTCCCAGGTGTTTAAAATTCAGTGGAGAAGCTGGGGTTCAGATGGAGTTTGGTGTTGGGGGCTCTTGGGGCCTTCTGAGAAAGCATTCAGCAGACGCTCCCACTCATCAGCACACGGCAAGTTTATTAAGGAAAGAGGGCTGCCCGCACAGACGCAGCTGGGCAGTGGGCTGCATTTTGTCAGAGCAAGGGGTGTTTTTTTCATAGTGTTCATGAAATTATTGTGGAATTTATCTCCTTGGGATCAGGTTGGGTTGGTTTTCTACAGTTGATAATCTTCTCTGCCCCCATCTCTGGCTGATAATCTTTACTGACCTTATCTCAGGTTCCTGGAAACTTCCATAACAGGTTTAGTTTAAGATTCATCCATTGCCCCTGTCCTCACATTTGGTGTTTGTTCTTGTGAGACCTTCTATCGTAACTTTTTTTTTAAAGATTGATTGATTGATTGATTTATACATACATACATACATACATACAAGCACTTGGCACAGTCAGAACCACGGGAGGGTGAGAGAATTCACCAGAGCCAGAGCAGGGAGCAGAGCAGGCAGAGGGACCAAAGTACACTGCTGAGGGGAGCAGCGGGCGGCAGGAGAGGTCTGCGCGCCATGTGGGATCCTCCTCCGGTGGCCGGGGAGCAGCCGGGGATCGAACCGGCGCTGCAGAGGCTGCGGACAGTTTCGCAACCCAGCGCTCAACCACTGTGCCTGCGGGGAGGCCCCTATCATAACTTTTCTTACTCTCAGCTTCCATTCGAGAGGCAGGACATTAACAAATGTTTACGTTGAGATTATAAAGCAAGAGAGTGACAGAGAGGGGTGGTTTCTGTACTGAGTCCCGCAGACCTAATGCGCTTATGGTGACCAACGCAAGGAAAGTTACTTTGGGCTGGTCCACCACGGGTGTAACTTGGAAATCACGTTGGGTGCCACACTTACAGGGCAGCCCCGATATAAAATGGTTGCCTGACTGTGGGTCCTCACCCGCGTGCTGAAAAAGGACTTATCAATGCTCTACTGCAGGCACACACGAAAGATTAACAAAAGGTTTATTTGCAAGGGAAGGGGAAATGAGGAAATGTACAACTCAGGGAGAAAAGAGGGAAATAAAGTCTTAAATGCGTCCTACCCTTTCCGCTGCCCTGGAATCCCAATGGCATTCGAGAGCTGGCCACGAGCCGTGAGGCCAAGAAGGCCTCCAAGGCCCACGTGTCTGGTTTTTATACCCAACCTGGCTGCTTAACTCCACCCTCAGGTCCCAGCAACCCTCCACCTGGTGATGATGGGATTTGTCTTTCCCAGTGTCTTGACGGCTTTGGTCTGGGGTGGGGGTGGGGTCCACAAAGCCTGTATGGAATTAGCTCAGGACATCCTTTCCCCCCAACAATGCGAGTCAGCTGGCCCAGGATGTTACTGATTTTGAATGATCTTTGGCTTTTACCAATTAACTGCAGACACATTCTGAAATAGCCAGGAACTGGTTTCAAGTGAAGAATATTTATTGTGGATCTCTCAACAGAGAAGGGCCCGCAGCCACCAGCGGCATTTTATGGGGTTGATCTCCAGGGTGGGAGAGTTGGGGAGCAGGGTATTGGCTGGCTGGGGTTTTCTAAGCAGGGTATTGGCTGGCCTAGGAGGTTTTCGAGCTCGAGTTCCAGGACCTTTAAGCACCCACAGGTGCTTTAACCTGTCTCACATTTTTTTAAACATTTATTTATCTATGAATACAAGAACTGGGGTACAGGCCAGAGGTGCGGGGGTTGGGGGGAGGTGAGAGGATCACTAGAGACAGAGCGGGGAGCAGAACAGACAGATTGAAATACACTGCTGAGGGGAGCAGCGGATGAGACACATTTACTCACTTCTTTATAAGAGGGTAAGCTCTTCGCAGTTGATTAAGGTTTTACTAAGAGGAAGGTAACGGGCCACACACACAGCTACTGCAGTAACACAGAGAATCAGGTTCCAGCAAGGACAGCCGTGCTCAGCTGGAGGTGCCTGTTGAGCAGGCCAGCTGTGTGACTGGAGGAGGCGGTGCTTTCCCGGATGCATAGACAAAGATTAGAAGGCCGTCTGGGTTTGAGTGCAAAATGTGAAGTGGCAGGGAATGAAGTCATGAGGAAAGGCAGGAGTCAGGTGATATCAGCTGGGAGGGATTTTATTCTAGGAAGGGTGGGACAGATTTGGAGCTGGAAATCACAGTGAAAAGTTTTGGAAATAGTATGACGGTTGCACAATAATGTGCGTATAATTGTCACTGAACTACACACATAAAAATGGTTAAAAGGGCAAGTGCTATATGTAGTTTACTATTCTAAAAAAGGTATTTAAAAAAAAAGTAGTATTGGGTCAGAAAACACACAAAGGGTGCTGGGGGGGCAGAGGGAAAATAATTATTAAATGCTGTGGGCAAAGGAGGGTCTGAGACATTTAAAAAAAAAAAACAAAAAGACAAGTGGAAAGAGACGAGAGGGAGGTTTGAGTGGTTCATTTTGTGAAGATCCACTGAGCTGTACATTTATAACTTGTGCCTATGTTCAGTCTGTATAAGAGGGGGGAATTGTTACGGGGCAGCCCCGATACAAAACGGGGTGCCTGACTGTGGGTCCTCACCCGCGTGCTTAAAAGGACTTATCAATGCTCTACTGCAGGCACATGTGAAAGGTTCATAAAAGGTTTATTCACAAGGGAAGGGGAAATGAGGAAATGTACAGCTCAGGGAGAAAAATGGGAGACAAAGTTTTAAATGCGTCCTACCTGATCTGCAGATCTGGAATCCCAAATGGTGCTCTGAGAGTTGGCTGCGAGCCAGGAGCCGTGAAGCCAGGAGGCGAGAGACAGAGAGAAAGAGACCCTAAGACCTACATGTTTGGTTTTTTATACCCAACCCTGGCTGCTTAACTCCACCCTCAGGTCCCAGCCACCCTCTCTTTGGTGATGATGGGATTTGTCATTTCCAGTGTCTTGATGGCTTTGGTCTGGAGTAGGGGTGGGGTCCACAAAGCCTGTATGGGATTAGCTCAGAACATCCTTTCCCCCAAACAGGGGTAGGATTTTTATTGCCCAGTTCAGGGCAGGCCAAGGTGAATTTTCTCTTGGTCAGCATGACTCAGTTGTTCTTGTTTCCTGGAAAAAATATTTTCCCACATTTGCGTGAAACTGATGGGCACTGTGTGGTCTAGGGGAGCAAGTGGCCAGGGTCTGCATGGCCTTATGATGCGACCTTTGTCTTCCATTCAACTGTGAACAAAAAACAATTTAAAAGGAGTGTGGTCAGTGCTGGGAGGCACTAACAGTTTAAGGCCATTTAGGGAAGTTAATAGGTTAGCAAGTGGAGGAACAGAACTGCAGGTTATGTTCTAAAGGTTACACCAGTGGCTAGCTCTTGCAGAAAGCTGTTTTTGTGTTTCTCATTCTCTGGACCTTGTTCTAAGTTTTTTTCAAGTATTAATTCATTTGATCTTTACCACTCTTAGGAGTACACAGAGGTGAAGGGCCTTGCTTAGGGTCACCAGCCGGGAAGTGGCAGAGACGGATTTGAAACCTAGACATCTGCGTCAGCGTCTGCACCTTCCACCATCCCATCTAACCGAGTGAAGGAATGGTGTGCTCTCTGCGATTCTCTCTAAGCCTGTGGTTCTCAATATGTGTGTGCGCAGATTTTGTCCTCTGCTACCTCCTCCCCTTACTCTGCTCCCCCCCCCCCCCCCCCCATTTTGGCAGTGTCTGAAGACGTTTTTGGTTGCTTCCCACTGGCCCAGCACGTCCAGCACTGCCCTGCCAATCCGCGGGGACTAGGAGCGCAGGCAATGCCAGGGGCACAGAGCCCCACCCTGTTTTCCCCACCGGGATGCTTGACCCAGTACCCGAAGGAGTGCTCCGAACTCACGGAGTAGTCAGTCTCTATGGCACTCACTTGGTGCTAAGTACCGCGCTACATTTAATTTTTAAAAAAGACTTATTTATGTGTGCACACAAGAGCTGGGGTGCAGGCCGGAGATATGGGGTAGGGGTGTGTGTGTGTGTGTGTGTGAGAGGATTCACCAGAGACAGAGCGGGGGGGTAGCACAGGCAGACTGCGTGAGCTTCCCTGCGGAGGGGCGCCGCGGGGGGACAGGAGGGTCTGCCGCGCCCTGTGGGTAGCTCCCGGCCGGGGCTCGAACTCGCGCTGCAGAGGCTGCGGATTACTTCACAGCGCTGCGTCTTAACCCCTTGCCCCACCAGGGAGGCCCCAACTTTAAATTTCATTCTGAGAAAACGTCTGAAGCGGGTGCTGTGTTTCCACGTCACAGCCGGGGAACTCCAGGCCGAGCAGCAGCTCGCGCGGGCCGGGCGTCCCCGGGGGCCTGGCGGGCGCCGGCCGGGCCGGGCCGGGCCGGGGGGGGGGGGGGGGGGGGGGGGGGGAATCGCCGTCCTCGGCGCCCGCCCCCGCCCCCGCCCGCCCCCGATTGGCCGCCGCCGCCGCCCGCCCCCGGGCCAGCCAGTCAGGGCGGCGCGGCGGCCCTCAAAGCCGGCCGGGGCCTGCGCCGCAATCACTGCAGGGAGACGCCGGGGCGCGCCCGCTGAGGAGCCCCGCGGCCCGCCCGTCCCGCCGCCGCCGCCGCCGCCCGCCCGTGACGCCCGCCCGTGACGCCCGCGCCCTTTCGCCGCCCCCGGCCCGCAGGTGACGCCTGCGCCCGTTCGCCGCGCCGGGGCCTCGGGCGGGGATTTTCGGTTCCCGGCGCCTCCGAGCGCCCCGCCGCGGAGCATGTCGGGAAAGGATGGTCTGGGGGAGACGCCGCGGGCGGCCGGGGGTGGGGGGTGGGGTCGCGGGGGGCGCGTGCCGTGGGAAGCCCGGGCTCCTCCTCCAGGCGGGGGGTCGGGCTCGAGGGGGGCTGGGGGAGTCCCGCCGCCGCGCTGCCGGCAGGGGCGGGCCGGGGTTCGGGGCCGGGGCCGGGTCCCTCGTCACGGCCTCAGGGCACGAGGCGGTGGAGCTTCTGCCCGGAGAGCGCTCGGCGTCCAGCCGGTTGTGCTCGCCTCAAGGGTACCCAGGGGCGCCCCCTGGGGGCCGGGGCCTCGCTCCCCGAGGTTGGAGCCGCGGGGAGTCGCTGCCCGATCCCTCCCCACAAGGAGGGGGAAATTAGCCGGATTAGCCCCCTGCTCCTCAGGGCTGGTGGGAGTTGGGGCTCCAACCTGGGGCTGGAGGAGGCGTTTGCGTCACGTGCTTTACGGGAAGGTGAAAATAAAACGCCCCGTGACGGGCGCCCCAGGTGCCCAGCTCTCCGCGGCAGGGCTGTCAGTTCACTGTTGTGGAGCGCGGGGCCTCCCTGGTGGTGCAGGGGGGTGGGCACCGCACTATGACGCTGTCCGCAGCCTCTGCAGCACGAGTTCGAGCCCCCCTGGCCAGGGGGCTACCCACATAGCGTGGCAGACCTCTCCTGTCTCCCCGCTGCTCCCCTCAGCAGTGGATTTCAGTCTGCCTGTTCTGCTCCCCACTCTGTCTCTGGTAGATCTTCTCACCCCCCACATCTCTGGCCTGTACCCCAGCTCTTGTATGCATAAATAAATCAATAAACCTTTAAAAAAATAAAATAGGTACGTTTATTTAAAAAAAATTGTGGCGCTTACTAGCTTATTGGGCAGGGATTGTTTCTGGAAGGGGAGACAGTCTATGGCGAAGTACCCAGTGTGACAGGTACAAGGTTTCGGGTTTGCATGGCGACTGCATGGAACCTTGGCGGGAAGCATCTAGCCCTGACTGGGGAAGAGGCAGAGCTGCGCAGGGAAGGGATGCTTGAGGGACGGGCAGGGGCAGCCGGACGGGCAGAACCATATTTCATCTGGTAAACAGCGCAGGGAAGGCCTGGAAAGAGCCTGGAGCCCCTTGAAGATCCGGGATTCAAGTGGGTGGTGGATTTCCCCAGCTGTGGGAATGAAGAAGCGAGTCTTGCAGAACCTCCTGTGCAGCTTTAAAGGTTGGGTTTTTTTCCCAAAAGCCCTGGCAGTTGTGTGTCCTGGTCGTTGTGTATCTTAGATACTCTGCAGTGCGGACAAGTACTGAAGAGAGGCCGCCCAGGGAGCTCATTACGGTAACTCCCAGGAGAGCTGCTGAGGGTGTGAAGACAGCGGCGGTGGGAAGGGAGAGATGAGTGGCCGGGTGTTAGGGCTCGGGAGGACACGCTGCCCAATATCGTGCGGTAACAATATGTTGACGTGAGCTCTGTCCCTTGAGTTTCTAATCTATGACAATCTTCTGAGGAGCTGCCCAGCATTTCTTTGAAAACTGCCGTGACCCCATCCTTCAGCGTCATCTGTTTTCCACCTTGCTGAGTCTCCATCCTCTCCACTGCCTGAGGGATGACGCTCTGGCTCCCAGGCTGTTGCGAGGATGGGAAAATGTCTCCCCCATCGCGAGCTCAGCGGGTGCCCAGGATGTCCCTGGGCCCTGCCTCCTGCAGCGCATCCACAGGCGCTTCTCGCAGGAGGCTCTCCTCAGCCCCGGCTACAGTAATTACTGTGTCATTTTCTTCCTGCAGACTAAATGCATGTTCCCTGGCGCTCCCCTTGGAGGTCATTCTACTCTTAGCTTATTAAGATCTGCCTGATCTTATTTTTAAAGGCTTCATGTATCCAAGACAAGGATGTGCCGTAATGGATTCACCGCGGTCCCCTGTTGACGACCCTCTGTCGCATCCAGTGTTTTCCTGTTACAAACCAGTGGGCCGCCTCACTCCTTCAGATCGCCCCCTTTTGAAAGTGGTACCTCCCGCTCCTGCCACGACTCCCTCCCCGTCTTACTTTTCTTCCCAGTGCCCATCACCACCCAATCACCCGTGTGTTTCTGTGTCTGTCTCTTCCTGCTAGAATGTCAGCTCAGTGAAGGGTTTTGTCTTTTGCTTCCCTGTTCTGTGCCATGGGCATCTGGTGTGTGCTCAGGCCATGTTTATTGAATGCATGGGTGGGGAGATCCGAGGACGAGGTGAGGGCGAAGCAGAGGATGATGCCCGCGTGCCAGGGCCACGGAGGGCTACACGCAGAAATGGCCATCATGAAGAATTGCGGGTTTGGCTGGGATCATGTGCTTTTTCTTTATGAATTTTTCCCTTTGCTAAAAGAAGAATAATAGGTATGCTGCAAGATTATTTGTGACTTTGTTCTGATCCAGACTTTGTCAAGAACGGTGCTGCTCTGGCTGGCTGCTTTGAGCTGTGTTATTGCTGAGGGTGATGGAATGACTGTTCTGTTCATAGTCTTCTTCCCCCCAGGACCTAAGGTTTCCCCACATACTATTTGGTATCTCTGTTTCCCTAAGTGACATTTTCTAATTAGTGTCACACTGTGAAGCTTTTAACTTGTATTCAAAATAAAACTGTGTTTATAAGGGGAAGAAAGGGGGGGATCATTGCCAGATGTTAACTGACACTATCACTTGTGTAGCAAGGCACTTTCCTCACCGAGGAGTAACTTGCCAATAGGAGAATGAAAGGTCGACTTGACTTTTCAGGTTTTATTTAGTCCCTTTGGGGGTGGTGGCGGGAGGCGCGCAAGAGCCCCCTCAGGACTAAGTCACTTGACCCAAACTCAAAATCGCCTGGTGAGCAAACCAGGGAGGCAGCTTAATGATTGTCAGAGAAGTGTGAGGAGTCCCCTTTGAGCTCCAGCCGTCCTGCCCCCCAGGGCGGGCCAGAGAGACTGTCACCTGATCAGGTTTTGCTGGCTCGGGCAGCCTTCACAGTCCACTGGCAGGGTTGACTATGGTGACGGATGACATCACCACAGAGCAAAAATATTCACTCCCCAGCAACGAAAGTTCGTTGCCTGCCCTGGGGGACGCCTTCACTGTAGACCTCACTGTGGCCGGAGGCTTCCCATGAAAGCTGTGAGCCAAAGAGCTGCCCATGAGGGAGCCCCAGGATCATGTCCCCGGGGTGAGCCCTGGGGGACTTGGTGCTTTTGCTCCTTGGCTCTCTCTTGTCTGACCTCATTGGTGCTTCTTCATACTTTTGTGTAATTGTGTGAAAACCCCAAGTGAGCCATGTGGGGTGGGGTGGCTGTGGGGAGACTCCCTGGGTGCACATGAGCGCGCTAGCAGGCCGGCGGTAGAGGCATCAGGGAGGCCTGGGCAGCCCACCGCCCTCATCTGTTATATCCCCTGCAGTCGTAAACAAACAGTAAGAAAACAAAAAGCTTAGTTGTTTCAGGATAATCTTAAAACGCAATCTGGGGCATCTAGTAGTTTCTTGGCCAAATGGGGACCTTGTGCTGGAGCTCAAGACGCTGGGATCTAGCCCCTGCCCAGGCTTCGAGATTAAGAATGGAGTTCCTGGGAGGAGGTATCTGGGGGTAGAGGATGGCGTGGGCAGTGGTGCCCTGCTAGGGTTAGTGGCTGGAGGGGCTGCTGTATCGGGCCCCGGCATCCCCTGGAGCTTGCTGGAACTGCCAAACTGGGCTCTGCCTAGGATGACTGCCTTGGAATCTGCATTCTAACATGCTCCCTGGTCACCAGGATAGGATGCACAGTTGAGTTGGAGAAGCGCTGGCCTCAGGTGCTTTTAGGTGGGTTTTTTTTTTTTTTTTTTTTGCACTTATGGGAGAATCCATCATTTTGGATTTTAGCACAGAATGCTGAGGATGAGGTCAGGCATAGCCTGAGCTCCGTGATGACATGCAGGGGCTTTGTTTTGCCAAGTGGCATTGGAGGCAGTGGCCAGCTCCAGACTTCATTGTTCTGAGCCCCCCAGCACGGAGTCCTCCAGCACAGAGACTGTTTTTCCTCTTATCTCACAGTGACAGGCCTGGCTGCTGTCACAGGAAGGCTGTATTTTGTTTTCTTTTTTTTTTGAATAACAGGGCAGGGTCTGATCCAAGTAGTGCTTAGCCACTGTGGTCAGTCCTGCCCTTTGCTCTTTAAAACTTCAAGTTTGGCCATGAAATATAAAATCGAGCTTTTTCTTCATTAAGAATAATTAAGTTTTCTTTTTTAGAAAAATGTTGCTAACGGAGATTAAGGAGCTAATCTTAATTGGGGAGCTGATAAATCACACGCTTTTGCTTACTTTAATAAAACACTATCCCCAAATGCACAAGCTACCCTTAGCTCTTGAAGCGGAAGTATTACTGAAAGTGTTTATTTTTAAATGCTGTCATCTGACCTGGGATAATGAACAAAGCTTGACAAATAATATGTTATAAACCCCAAAGATTTTAAATCAGAAAAGTCTTCCAACATGGCAGCATCCACATGAAACGTTCAGTTTCTCAAAAAAGAAAAACAACAAAACACTTTTGTTATGTGGAGTCTTTCTCAGCTGCCACCCCACCAGCCAGCTAACATACTGGGGCCAGCTGCCTTACCCCCCAGAATAATTAAGTCTTGTGATGCAGGACCCTGTAGAAAGAGACACTGGGCCAAGGACTCAGACGTGTTGGTTTACCAGTTACCAGTCAGCTGGTCTCGGCCACAGCTGACTCTCATGGCTATCCGAGCAAGTCACTCACTCTCTTGTGTCAGCCTCATCTCCCTGAAAAAATGGTGTAAAATACGCGCCCTTCCTGATGCACAGAACACACACACACACACACACACACACACTCACACACACACACACACACGGTGTCATTGTTATATGCGGACATTATCTTGGGCTAGCAATTTCTGACCGTAGCTTATCCCGAGACTTCACTCACAGACTTGTACTTTGCCCTTCAGTGTTTGTATTGAATTTTGCAAACATGACTGTATACTAATATATATTAATTGTAGTAAAAAGAGGCAAATATGAGAAAACTCATCTTAATTTCATCTACTCCTCAGCTGTGGCTGCTGCTTCATGTTTGTCTGCCTTCCACATTTTTCTGTGCACACATTACATATATCTTCTCCTAAACAGTTTACAAGACGCAGTAGACATTTTTCCAACACAGTGAATTTTGTTGGTGAGTTTTCTCTGCCTTGTTCCAAGTTGTGACAAAAACCTTAAAAGAGCTTTCTTAATTTTTGGTTTAGATTTGCAACCTCATGTAGTGAAATTGGGGGGGTGTGGGCCATTCCTTTCTCCACATGAGGAAAAAGCACAGAAGAGCAAAGAATAAAATTGCTGTGCTATCACTTTTCTCCTCTGCATGCTCTGTCTGATGACTAATTGGTTTTTTTTTTTAAGATTTATTTATTTATACAAGCACAGGGTACAGTCGGGAGCGCGGGAGGGTGAGACGATTCACCAGAGCCAGAGCAGGGAGCAGAGCAGGCGGTTCGACTGAAATACACTGCCGAGGGGAGCAGCGGGCGGCAGGAGAGGTCTGTGCACCGTGTGGAACCCTCGCCTGGAGGCCGGGGATCAAACCAGCGCCGGCAGCTTCGCAGCCCAGCGCTCAACCGCTGCGCCACCAGGGGAGGCCCTAATTAGTCTTTTTGAGGTGTTCTCTGTGAGAGTTTCTCAAAGGCCACGTGCCGTCTGTTCTTGGGAGTTTCTTGGCCTGACTCTGCGCTTTTCTTCCCAGATTTCTGCTGTCAGACCCCAAGGTGCAGGATGATTTGGGGAGTGACCGTGTTGCTCAGCTTGGCCCTGGCCATTGGTGCTGTTCCTGTGGACGATCCCGAGGACGGGGGCAAGCACTGGGTGGTGATCGTCGCAGGTTCCAATGGCTGGTATAATTACAGGCACCAGGTAAGAAGTGACACTTCTTTTTTTAAATGACACTGGCATTCTCTAGACCGTGGTTGTTAACGAGTAGGGTTCTTAAAGGCCATCTGCGCTCCTATTTGGCTGGGATATTTGTGGTGGTGACAATACAGGGAAATGGAAACCCTCATACATCGTTGGGGGCAGTTATAAGATGGTACAGCCCCTCTGGAAGAAGTTTTGCAGTTCCTCAAAATAGCCCCTATGGGGTCCCCTCAATCTCATGTAACGATATTTGGGGCCAGATAGTTCTTTGTTATGGGGTGTCTTGCCAATTGTAGGATGTTTAGCAGCATCCCTGGCGTCTTCCCAGTAGATACCAAGAGCTTTGCTCTCCCCACCAAAATTGTCTTCAGAGGTTGCCAGACGTCCCCAGGTGAGATCACTGGTCTGACACCTTCATTTTATAGAGAAGGAAAATGAGACTTATCAGGAGGAGGTGATGCACCTGGGGCCACACGGCGGGTGGACGCCCGACGGGACTAGAGGTCGGGGCTTTGGTCAGAGCATCCGCAGGCCTCTCTGCCCTGCCTGCCTCTGCCCTGCTGCCATCCCCACTCCCCATCCTTCCTGGCGTTTCCTCCAAACCAGCTTGGCAGGTGTGAGGAAAGGCTCCTCATCTGGACACACAGCCAAGCGCAGCCGCCCCTGGGAAAGTCGAATGGGGAAGCCGCTTTAGAAACAGTCTGGCTGTTCCTCAAAGGGTCGGACACAGAGTCAGCACATGACCCGGCCACCCCCCTCCTGGGCACACCGCTGAAGGGGACGAAAATCTCTGTCCACACAGAAACTAGTACCCGATGGATCCTGGCAGCTTTATTTGTAATAACCAAAGATGGAGACAACCCAAACGTCCACCGCTAATGAGCAGGTAGGCGGGCTGTGGCCTGTCCATGCAAGGGGACAGCATTTGACCATAGGAAGAACAAAGGATTAACACATGCTTCAGCATGAACGGATCTTAAAAACATGCTGAGTGAAAGGAACCAGACTCAAAAGGACCATGTATCACAAGATTTATATGGAAGTCCAGAGAGGGGGAATGTGTGGAGACAGAGTAGAGCAGTAGTTTCCAGGATCTGGGCGGAAGAGAGAGTGGGGAGTAACTGCTAATAAAGTCTCACTGGAGTGATGAAATTGTTCTGAAATTAGAGCTGATGGTTGCACAACTGTGCAAATATACTAGAGACCACTGAATTATATATTTTAAAAGGCTAACTTTGATGGTGTATGATTTATATTTCAAGAAAGCTGTCCTTAGGCATGTCACTTAATGTGTTAATTCTCAGAAACAAGATGCACAGCCTGTCCGTATCTGTGCTCTCTTGTAAGAGCCCTTGACCCAAGTGCACTTAGTGAGCCCCTGCAGTGGAGCTAGGTGTGGCAGCATTGGTTCTTATTTCCCTTTTACCTGGGTGGACTGAGGCACAGGAAGGGTCAGCACCTTGCCTGTCATGCCACAGATCACCGAGGTCGAGCCAGGATTCAAACCCAGGCTGACTGGCTCCAGAGCAGTGTGGGGTGACAGGGAGAACCATAAAGAGGTGAAATCAACTTTACTATGTCTTAATTAATCCAGTATATCCAAGTTGTTGTTGTTTCATTTATAGTCAATATAAAAAGTTAAGTGATGCCTTACACGCCACGTGTGCCAAGATATTGAGGTCCAGCGCTCATGGACATCCCTGGGGCATTCATCTTGGACTGGCCACCTCCATACTCCATGGCCACGTGTGGCTGGTGCGTGTTGGACAGTGCAGGCCTGGTGTCGGTGCTCCCACTGGTGTGGCAGTGCTCCCTCAGGTGTATTCCCTGCTTGGGTATCAGTTTCCATGTCTGTTGAATGGGGCAGGGGGCGGGGGGTATAGACGAACTCCCTGCCAGTTCTAATATTTGATGATCATTGGTTGGTGTCTACATTCAGTGACTTATGTGTGTTAACTGAATAGGAAATTTGGCTTGATTTAAAAGCCATTGTTATCACGAGATCATCCCTCTGCTTTTTAATGCTTAGCCACAGACCTGACCTATTTGCAGAGGAGCAACCTGAGGATGAAACTGCCCAGCTCTCAGTTTTCTCCTTTCTTTTTAAGCAGGAGGTAGAAAGGGGAGGTGTTAAATGCAGATCCTGGGGCGTGAATAGGTTCACCTGTGTTTATATAACCAACTTGGGGAAAAAACGTTGGGTAAACATTATTAAGTATGGGCTGACTTATTATCCTTTACTCCCAGAAAGACTTTTTTAAAGAAGTGTTGCTAGATTTCCTGGGTAAAATACTCAGTTTTGAAATATTAGAATGAAGGGAAGCAAGGCAAAAGCCTTGCCACAGCCTGAAATATTTATTAGCTAGGCAAGAGGATGAACGCGCTGAGGCTGGACTGAGGGGAAGTGGATGCTGAATCATCGCTGGCCTCAGTCCCTGGCCCTGCCGGCTGGTTCTCTTCTCAGTCAGTGCCAGCACAGGCTTTCTTGACTTTGGAGGTTAATCTTTAAAAGAGCATCTGAAGGAACTTTCCTGTAGATTCCATACAGACTTGCATTAATTATCGAGACGTAGATGTTTCTTGGATTAGTACAATACTCATCACAAATTCCTTTTTTTCTTTTTTCGCTAGGGAAGGTTAACATAGCAGGTGCACTTAAAGCATTACTAAGTGCCATGTGGTGCTTTATGATGGTGATTTTTTATTTATTTTTTCTCGAAATTTATTGGTTTGCCAATCTTTACATAACTAATTTTGGGAGCACATTTTCACCCCTCATATGTGCACTCACCCTGCAGCCCCCACTGGTAACCAGTGTATTTTTCATAGGGTTAGAATTAATTTTGTTTTGCCAGTTTGTTTTGATAGTTGATATTCTACATTTAGTAGAATAGTTGATATTCTACACTCACTTATGTAAGTGTAAGTATTCTACACTTTTTTAAGTGTAGAATATCAACACTGGCTTATATCACTGAGCTTTAGCTCAAGATCCATTCACTTTGTCCCTAGCAGGAATGCTAAGCAGGCCATGCCGAGCCTGCGCGTCACAAAACATAGGCCTGTACTGAGGCCGGTTTATCATAGACATATAACTTGCCCATTTCAGAGGTACACTCAGATTTTTTTAGTAAATTTGCCAAGTTGTGCAAACATCACCATGCATCAGTTGTAGGACATTTCTATCCCCCCAGTAAGATCCTGTGGGCCCACATTTGCAATCTCCACCTCCAGGCTGCCACGCGTCTGCTTTCTCTTTATATATTTATATTTACCCTTTTGGAACATCTCATAGAAATGGAGCCAGATAGCACGTGGGCCTCTATTTTTCAGGCCTCTCTGTGTCCCGGCAGGTGTCAGAACAGCATTCCTTTTTATTCCCAGCCCACGGTCCGTGGTGTGGGTACGGGCAGCCTGTCCACTTACGTGGGGGTGGACATTGGGATGTTTCCTAGGTCTGACCTATGTATACGAACCTTTGTTGAGATGAGTGTTTTTCTTTCTCTTGGGTGGATACTCAGGAGTAGAATTGCTGGGCCATGTGGCAAATTTATGTTTAACTTTTAAAGAAACAAACTGTTTTTCCAGAGTGACTGCTCCATTTTACATTCCCACAAGCCGCATAGAGAGGTTCCTGGCCTCCACGACCTCCCAGCGCCTGTCACTGTCTGGCTCTGAAATGACTCACTGTGGTTTTAATTTGCATTTCCCTGATAATGATAGTGAGCATCTTTTTACGGTGCTTATTATTAGCCATTTGTACATCTGCTAACGTGAAATGTTCAACTCTTTTATCTATTTTTGGTGGGGCTGATTCTCATCGAGGTATCAGAGTCTTTTGCATCTTTTAGACACAACGTTTTACAAATATTTTCTTGCTCTGTTGTTTATCTTTCATTTTCTTAACTGGGATGTCTTCAGCAAACATGGTCCTTTACTACTTATTTTAATAGTGTCATTTGAAGCACTAATGCTTTTGATGATGTTCAATTTGTTTATTTTTTTTCTTTTATAGGCCATGTGCTTAGTTCATATCTGTGACATCTTTACAGTTACAACTTAAGGTTCCGAGGACTTTCCCTATGTCCTGTTTCAAAAGTGTCACTTTGTTTTAGCCCTTACCTATAGCTCTGTGATCCAATTTGCATTGGTTTTTGTGTGCGGTGTCCAGTGAGGGCCTGATTGCATCTTTCTGGATGTGGCATCCAAACTGTCCTAGCACCATTTGCTGAAAATACTCTTCTTTCTGCAGTGTATTTTAAGACCAGGAAGTGAGAGTCCTCTGTCTGCTGTTTTGAGATTGTTTTGGCTACGCTATGTCCGTTGTGATTTCATATAACCTTTAAGATCATCATAACACTTTCTGCAAGAAAATCTGATTTTTTTTTTTTTAAAGAATTAAGTCTTCTGATTCATGACTATAAGACATCTCTGTGTTTAATTACATCTTTAATTTCCCTCAGGAATAGCTTAGCATTTTCAGCGGATGAGTCTTACGCTTCTCATGTTAAATTTATGCCTAAATCTTTTTTTTTTTTTTTTGATGGACACACCTTTTCATGTCTGATAAGAGAAATAAGTAATAGGACAATTTGTCCTGGGGTGAGGTCATTAGGGGTAGGTTAAGATGTGACATAATGTTTGACATTTTTCATTATGAAATTGAAAACATGACATGTTCAATTTAAATAATAATAATAATAAATGATTACCTGTGTACCTTGTGCCAGCTAAAGAACAGCCGTTACTAGTCCCATGTCTGTGTCCAGTTGGAGCTCCCTCCCTGCAGGAGAGCAGATTTCTGCATTTCTCATCAGTCATTTAAAAAGATTTTATTTATTTATTTATTTATTTCATTTATTCGCTTTGCTTTAACAGTCTTACCACGGGTGTACTTGACTGTAAGCAACACAATGTTTACTGGGTCTCTTTTGACCCTTATATAAATGTTGTCATGGGGAATTTTTTTTTCTTCTACAACTTTTCCTCATTTTGTTGCAGAGATTCAACTATTTTGAAGCATGGGTTGCTTTTCACTCATTTCACTCATGTTCTATTCTGTGCTCATAAGACAGTTTATTTTTCTAGCTATTGAGGGTCCTTTTGATGGGTTATTTCTTGATTTTTGCTGTCGCGGTGATGCTGTGCACAGCCTCCTGTTAAACGTGGGTTAGACTTCTCTAGGGTGCATGAGGCGCAGATTGCTGGGTTGGCGGGTGTATGCTCGGGTAATGCCAAGATCGTTTCCCCCGTGGAGTGGGGTGACACTGGGCTTCTGAGTCGTCGTTCATCATCCTGAGTTCACTGTTTTCCGGACCTGAATCAGTGTTTTCAGGAGACTTTTATAAGGTGTGGGAAAAGAACATTCAAAGGCCCTTGTGACCTGAAGGTGTGGTGGTGGCTTTGTGTGTGTGTGTATGCTTGTGTGCACACACGTGTCCTACATATACTAGCTGCCTGATGAATAGGAGCTTGGATAATTGGGGGCTGGTGGGGGTTTCTTTAAATTCAGTTGAGGGCCTCCCTGGTGGCACAAGGGGTTAAGAGGCAATGTATGAAGCTGTCCGCAGCCATTGCAGCATGAGTACCATCCCCGGCCAGGGAGCTACCCACATGGTGCAGCAGACTTCTCCTGCCTCCCCACTGCTCCCCTCAGCAGTGTATTTCAGTAGATCTGTCTGTTCTGTTCCCCACTTTGTCTCTGGTGAATCCTCTCACCCCCCACACCTCTGGCCTGTACCCCAGTTCTTATATGCGTCAAATAAATCTTTTTAAAAAATAGAGTTGAAAAAATATAAATGTATGTATTTTAAAATAATTCAACTACCTGATTCACAGCACTTCTTTTTGAGAAAGAATATGTTCATTAGAGCAAAACCTGACTCTTGCTGGGCAAAATCTCACTTGACGAAATGGTTTCTCCCAGGCTGATGCTTGCCACGCCTACCAGATCGTCCATCGCAACGGGATTCCCGATGAGCAGATCATTGTGATGATGTATGATGACATCGCCAACTCCGAAGAGTAAGTAGGGGGCACCTTGAATCTGGTAGGGGAAAACTTTAGGGCATTTACAGGAAAAGTCATAAAGGCTTGTAGGCACCCATAGAGTGGACCCTACAGTAGAATATAGACAGATTCCCAGGTGAAATTGCACAGTAGTGCTGCTCCAGTAGTGCTTTGGACATAACTCAGGGGCACCTTGGCAGTGGCTGGAAGTAGGAAATGGGCGCTGCAGGGGATATGGGCCATTGTGCTGGAACTCTCTTAGCTCGGAGAGCTCTGTGTTGGGTCCTACACAGGGCTGGTTCCTAATCCCTGGGTGGGCATCACAGAGCCCCCGACACGAAGGCTGGCTTGTAGGTTATACCCTCAGGCCCTGCTTTCCAGACTATTCACTTCCGTTATTTGTTGATTTGATTTCACAGATAGTTCCCTCCTGTGTACTTCTGGAGAAAGGCAAATAGAGGTACTAGAGTAACCAGCTCTAGCCTACCACTCCTATCACCCTGCTGTGGCCCCAGTGCAGGGTGTGCCCTTCATTGTCTGTCCTGAGCTTTAACCCCTCAGCTTTCGTATCGAGGCCTTGTCATCTGACCTGCCCTTTCCTGCAGCCCTGTTCCGCTGAGAGCTTTCTTGATGAGACCTTGTCTCCCGGATGCCTTGTGACTTCCACTGGGAGGCCAGCACACCCTGGCTTTGGTCCGTACTCAGTTTTCAGAGCTCAGCCCTTCATTGCTCCTGCCAAGAGCTGGAGTGTTGGGGGCACCCCGAGCTGCTGAAGTCACTTATGGGTCGGTGGCCATTCGCAATGAGACGCGTGGACCACAAACAGGGGCTTTTACTGCTTTTGTATGTAAACGGGTGTGTTTGTGAGGAGACAGGTTTGAGAACCTTCAGGTCAGGAGCTTCAGGCGTGTTCTTTGATTTTCAGCAATCCGACCCCGGGTGTCGTGATCAACAGGCCCAACGGCTCAGACGTGTACGCGGGGGTCCCCAAGGACTACACCGGCGAGGTGAGGCGGCAGGATGCGGGTCGATTCTCATTTCAGTGACTTTCTTCTCCTTCCTGTATTTCTAGGATCAGAACCTCACTAGATTTCAGGTCTCTGTTTCCTGTCAGTATTAAGACTTTGGAGAATTTCAAAAGATGGGGGGAAAAAAAAAAGGAAAACTATCAAAAATAAGTTGTAGTTCACCACCTTTCAGTTTCTAGTTTTCTTAGACTTTAAATCTGAAATATTTCCTTCAATAAGACCTCAAAGTCTTGAGGAGTTGCTGTTCATCTAATTATAATGAGCAGCGTTCTTTCCTGAAAATCACGTATTTGGGAGTTCTCCAGCGCCAAGCCCGGTGCCGCGAGCCTCTCCTCAGTGGGCCGCGATGGCTGCGTGACGTCGTCGTATCACCCCCGCCACTGAGGCTGTGCGGACTGACACATCTTAAGAAACACCACCATGACTTAAGTCTTGTGATTTTCATGGTCTCTTTCTTAATTTCAGAGGAATGTTTTAGGAACTAAATTCCTCATGATAAAGAACATTTATTTCAAGTTTAGCAACTCTTTGTTCCATTTTTTTCGTCTTTTGAATTCAAGTGCAGTGAAGTGGAACCCCCTGTACATGTGATAGTCATCCCTTTTTTGTGAAATGATTTCTATAGCGTTACATGGAAGTGTCTAGAATTCGATGGTAGGAATTGGGTAATTTTATTTCTTTTGTAATTTTCTATATTGCTTTTTTAAATGATCAGGTATAAATTTTACAAAATTTCCTTTAAGGACATTGCATGTCCTTGGAACCAGCCTTTCAGGTAACAAACTGGATGCAGAGGGGAGGTCCCAGCGCTGATATGTCTGCCTCCCTCTTGCTGTCTCTGAGGTGGTGTGCTCGTGTGGCCTCTCTTACTTATCCCCACCTTCTGGCATCTTTGGGTTTCTCCACGGGGACTTCTATAACTGTCAAGAAGGTCTGCTGAGTTGCCACTTGTCAGGCTTGCTGAGTTGCCATCAGCCAGCGATCCAAGATGGCGTTTGAGATGAGCTCACGGAAGTGCCCCAAAGGTGCTGACCTTGCTTTTGGATCCTTCTTAGTCCCAAAGTATCTGCTTGTAAACCTCGAGCCTCAGGGATGTGTGGGCCGGGGCCTCCGGTCTGCCAGGCTCAGCAAACACTCTGGGCAAGCTGAACAAGCAGCTACATCTGATCTCAAATTCCAATTCTTCGTAGGATGTCACCCCACAAAATTTCCTTGCTGTGTTGAGGGGAGATGCAGAAGCAGTGAAGGGCAACGGATCTGGAAAAGTCTTGAAGAGGTAACGTCTATTTTATGGAAATCACGCTTTTTGGAATGACTTGGAACACCAAAATAGAGAATCAGTGTCAAGGTTTTTTCTCCTTTTGATTTCTTCTCTGACCCATTGCTTGTTCAGGGGTGTGTTGTTCACCACATACTTGTGAATTTTCTAGTTTTCTTCCTGTCACTGATTTTTTTATTTATGCTATTGTGGATGGAAAAGGTACTCAATATGATTTCAGTGTTCTCAAATTTGCTGAGATTTCTTTTGTGACCTGGCACGTCTATCTGGGACTGTCTTCCATGCATGCAGGAGAAGAGCGTGCTGTTGGGTGGAACACTCTGATTATGACTGCGAGGTCCAGCTGGTTTAAAAATAGCTCAAGTCCAATGGGTCTTTATTGATTTTTCTCTCTAGATGATCTGTTGCTGAAATTGCGGTATTGAGGTTCCCCAGTATTATTGTATTGTCTACTCAGAATAGTGAATTTAAGCAGACATTGTTCTTTGCTCCTGACTTGTTCACCGTAAGAATGACAGGATCAAGAACTTTGTCTGACTCCCGACAGGCTGCCAAGGCTGATGGCTTCTTTTGACAACTCATTTCTGTACTGAACTAACCACATGATCCACGGTCCCTTGTTATGCTTAACAAAGTGTTCCCGGTCACTTAAACCCTCTTCTCTGCTGCCCACGAATCCTGATGCTGGCATTTCCCTCATCCAGTGGAACAATCTGAGATGGGCATGAAGTGCTGTGGCTGTTCAGCCTGCAGGACCCACCACTGCCTCCAGCCCTGTGCCCTATCACAGCCCTCTGGCGAGGAGCACCTTCACGCACACAGCTAACCTTTGTCTTCAGGAGCCAACCCCAGTGCTGCCCTGCAGCCTGTGGGTGAGAGCTGTCCTAGTAGCATGGCTAGCGATGTCAGGGGTTTAGCAGCGTGCCTTCTGAGGGCCTTGAATGATAGCGTGTAGAGCCCTGGGCACAAGTGGGCTTGTAGGCATTAGTGCAGAGACGGACATCTGTGTGGGTGAACCCCATGGTCTCCCATGCTGAACCCTATGGTGAATGATTACAACTCTGCAGCCTGGAAGAGGGCGCCGCCTGGGGAGGGCGCAGGGTACCTTCCCAGACTGTGCAGGCCAGTTGCCTGGTGGGGTGTCTGAGCTGCAGGTCTGTGTTTGGCGGTGTGTCTGGCTCCTTTGCTCATTTGGGGGGAGATCTGGTTGGAGAGTGTGGCTTCCTGGGAGGAGGCCCAATTCCCAAAGGACCCCATATCCAAATCACACCTTTTCTGTCTGTGCTACCCCGAGGGGGCCTCTCCTCCTCCCACCCTCATCCCAGGCTCCAGGATGAGCCCTGTGGTTCAGGAGAACATTCAGCAGAGCAGAAAGCCCAGAGAGCAGGCCCTGTGCGCCTCTCCGTAGTGGTCGGGAGACGGTCATCCCCACTCCTCTCTGCGTCTCACTTAGGGCACCTTTAAATTTAAAAAATTAAAAAAAAATGGAAGTAGAACTAGAAAAAACCTTGGTTGGCACTGACGCTTGTTCTCACCTGCTGCCTCCTCCCCCTCGGCAGCGGCCCCCGGGACCACGTGTTTGTCTACTTCACCGATCACGGAGCTACTGGAATACTGGTTTTTCCTAATGACGAGGTGAGTTTTTCTTAACATCATAAAGACAAATTAGGAGAATGGCAGACGAAACTTTAGTAGTGTCCCGTGACCTGTAACGTGTTCTGGGACCTGTTTGTCATGTCCTGTGAGGGCGGGTCCTGGTGGGTGGCGGGTGAGTGGGGCACCAGCAGCCGAGTCTGTCCCGATCCGGCTCCCGACGGGCCCCTTCACACCCCGGCGTCACCAAGTGTCTCAGCACTTGGCGCCTGCACCGACCCGCAGTACAGCCAGCCTCTGAGAGCGTGGGCCAGAGGACATGCGAAGCCGCGCCCCCGCCCCCGTCCCCCTTAGTTATGGAAGAAAACACTTGGCCGCATGCTGGGGTAACATTTGCCGCAGTTATGCCTGCAGGTTGGCAAATGAGGATCTGTAAAGCAACAATAGGACCTTACTAGTGGGTTTCCCAGCCAGTGGGTTCTCTGGGTGTGTTGGTCTGAATATCCGTGTTCTTACCTTTCAGCTCCATGTCAAAGACCTGAATGAAACCATCCAGTACATGTACGATCATAAAAAGTACCAAAAGGTAAGTCAGCACTTGGGGCAGCACTTGGGGCTGCCTGGGGTGAGGGAGCAGCCTGACGAAGGCAGTGGGAATGAGCCCCTCAGTGCTCGGCAGGCCGCCCAGCTCCGACAGCTGTGCTCTCTGCAGAGTGCCCTTTCAGCCAGTCAGAGAGGCCAGAATTTATCTTTCGTGTTACGGGACTTGAGCCATTAGCTCAGAATCACCGAAGATCTTGTTAAAGCACAGACAGGGGGCCCACTCCCAGAATTTGACTCGACTATGCAGGCTGGCCTGAGAGTCTGCTTCTCTGGGCGTCCAGGCGACGCTGAGGCCACGGTCCAGGGGCCTCACTCCCAGAGCTGCTGTCCTGGGACTGGGGCCGACTTGGGGCCATCAGGGAGGAAGGTGCCACTCTTGTTTTCTCTTTGGCCCTCGCTCGCCCCCTCTGTAGACGCCAGCCAGGTATATCCACATACATAGCATGTGCGTGTATGGTAACCTGTGGCGTGTCCTGCCTTGGTCTCCCCGTGTTGGTCAGTGAGGCAGCTTTGCTCAACATCATCTGAAGATTCATTTTCTCTGCTTTATTTCACTTGGTAGATACTGAATTCTGTCAGTGATGAAAGTATGTAAATGTGAGTAACGCTGTGTGACAGCAGCGGCGCTGCCTCTTACAGCAGAACTATCTCCCAGAAGCAGCCATAAAAGACGCTTAAGAACGGGTCCAGAGAGCAGGCAGTCCCAGAGCAGCATTTCCCAGAGGCCTGGGCCTGCTTAGGTGCGCGCTCACCTGTCTCGTTCGCCCCGCAGATGGTGTTCTACATCGAGGCCTGTGAGTCCGGCTCCATGATGAAGCACCTGCCCAAAGACATCAATGGTAGGTGGTGGGCGCGGGCTCTGGGCCGGCGGGTGAGCGGGTGTCTCAGAAGTGCAGTGGGCGTGAGACACCGGAGCTTGGCAGGGCCTGGACAGCCTGGCGTGCGGGGGTGATGCGCGGCCCACGGCTCCCCTGCCCCTCGCCTAGTGGTCGGGGTAAAGAACGTGCACGTGGGCCTCACACGCTCTCCAGGGCCCTGTGAAGCCCCTCAAGCCCCAGTTTATAGTCCAGACCACCATGATCCTCTGTAACGCATTGCTTGTGGCCCTCTCTGATGCTCACTCTTCCCTTCTGTAAAATGGGGATAAAGATTGTGCCTTTCTGTTGGCCACGCCACACTTTCAGTGACAACATTTGTCCAGCACGCCTCACAGCCCATGGCAAGCTGGCTAGTATAGGGCAGTTTCCAGTCACAGTGTTTCTTCAATAAATGTGAACTTCCTCAGCAAATAAAATTAAGTTTGTTCTTCAAGTTTCTGGAGCTGTTAGGACGTTTCAGCTTTACTCCAAAATAGCTTGATGTCTCAATAAGCTTGAATGGTTGCTTATGGCTGCAAAAAGTGTCTATCAAACAGCTCCTCTTTCTTCCATGTTCAGTTTTCCACAAGTTACTGTAACGGAGTGAACAGAGCTGGGCGAGCTGCGTTTTCCGCTCTCCTGGCTGAGGAGGCACCAGCCGAGGAGGAGGGACTGAAACTTCCAAGTGGAATGACAGGAGATTAAAAACGTGACTAAACACTGATTTTAATTCCTCTAGTGTATGCAACTACTGCCGCCAACCCCAAAGAGTCGTCCTACGCCTGTTACTACGACGAGAAGAGGGCCACGTACCTGGGGGACTGGTACAGCGTCAACTGGATGGAGGACTCGGACGTGGTGAGCTCCCGGGGCTGCTGCTTGTGGAGGCGCGGCCACGGCTGGGATGGGCGCAGGACTTGAACATCTTCATTTTTGCAGGAGGACTTGACTAAAGAGACCCTCCACAGGCAGTACCAGCTGGTGAAGTCGCACACCAACACCAGCCACGTCATGCAGTACGGGAACAAGGTGAGTCGGGAGCCTCGCAGGCTGGCTCACCTGGCAGCGTGTCTCGTGGGGGTGAAAGGGCATCTGACTCTGCCAGTTCAGGTCACGGCCAGGCTTTGATCAGACCTTTGATCGGACCTTTCAAACTCGTGAAGTTTTGATACTTCAAGCAACCGGCTTAGCCTCCCTGGATCTGTTGCCTCCTTGCTCATACCTAGTGTACAAGGAGCGCTGAAGAGGTTGTCTAAAACACTAACGTGGGGGCCTCCCCGGTGGCACAGCGGTTGAGCGCGGGGTTGTGAATCCGCCCGCAGCCTCTGCGGTGCCGGTTCAATCCCCGGCTGCTCCCCAGCCACTGGAGGAGGGTCCCACATGGCGCGCAGACCTCTCCTGCCGCCCGCTGCTCCCCTCAGCAGTGTACTTCGGTCCTTCTGCCTGCTCTGCTCCCCGCTCTGGCGAATTCTGTCACCCTCCCACGCTTCTGACTGTACCCAGTGCATGTATAAACAAAAACAAACAAACAAATAAATAAAACATGCCTCTATAAAAAAAGAAAAAAAATTAAAACACTAACGCGGGCCCAGCACACAGCTGCCCAGTGGGAAGCTGCTCCTTGGGCTTCATGGCCTTGTCCCGGAGAACCCCAGTCCTTGAATTCTCGGGGGTTTCCAGGATGTCACCTTTACCTTTGGGCTATCAGAGACTCCTCCGCACCCCGCTCCAACTATGTCCGGAAGGAACCTAGGTGGTTAGATCGGTCAGTTCATCGGGCTGTCTGGACAGGTCGCAGCAGGTCGCTGCTGAAGGTTGGTGCCTCCGGGGTGCTTCCCTGGGGCTATGTGCAGGAGGCACGTGGTGTGGGGTTCCCCAAGTGACCTGGCACCATCTGAGAGCTCACTAGCTCAGAGCGGTGCCTTCTAGAGGGATTTGTGAGCCAGCAGCGCAGCCACCTTTAGCCCTTCATGGGCCGGAAGGCCTGTGAGCCAGCAGGGTGGGCACAGGCCAGGAGGAGCGCACTTGGCATGCCACGGCCCCGTCAGGCTTCAGGTGCGGCAGAGGAAAGATGGAGGAGAGAGAGGGCAAGAGGCCGGTCACTCAGAGCTGGGGGCTTCCTGCGGGTCTCGCCGGGGATGGGAGTGAGGGAGGGAGACCCAGCAACAGTCCCCTGCCCTGGATTTTCCATCCTCTTGACAGTTTCCTCAGCTTGGGCTGTTTCCAGTATGGGCTGAGGAGGCCGGATGGATCCTTTTCACACCAGCACCAGTGTTCTGTCTCTTGGTGGATGTTTTGTTTTGTCTTAGAATTGTTTTTGATTATTCCTGCTTGGTTTTGGAACAAGAATGCTTGTAGCTTTTCTTTGGCTCTTGCTGGGATCCAGTCTGTAGCGGCCTCTGTGGTCAAGCCGCGCCCAGCAGTTAGGCCCTGGTTCCAGCCCAGCTCTGTGGCCTTGGTTCTGCCCGGACCTCAGCCCGGACCTTTACAGATGCTGTGCACCCTCCTACTCCTGTTACAAGGACAGGTGGGGCGCACGGCCCGAAGTCATTGCCGGCTGAGACACCCTGGTCCGAGGGCCTTGTGACTGGGGCAGCATTTACTCTCAGATGTGAGGGGACACCCGTCCCTCTGCCCGGGATGCCCGACACCCCCAGAGTTCATCACTGGTGAATTTCAGGTGCTCGGATCTGTTGCCTCGTCCCAGCTGAGGGCCAAACCCGTGTTTTCAGGCTGTGGCGTGGCCTTCAGTGGTTCCCGGGCCATGGGTGTGACCTGTGAGGATACGTCTGGCGCCTCCACTCTGGCCACTCAGGCCGACTTTCTCTGCGTGTCTCTCCCCAGTCCATCTCCAACATGAAAGTGATGCAGTTCCAGGGTGTGAAGCACAAAGCCAGTTCTCCCATCTCCCTGCCTCCAGTCAAAAACCTTGACCTCACGCCAAGCCCCGAGGTGGTCCTCTCGATCCTGAAAAGGAAGCTGATGAGAACCAATGATCTGGAGGAGTCCAGGAGGCTTGTCAAAGAGATCAACGCACACCTGGAGGTCAGTAGTGAGAAAGGAAGCCTTTCCAGGCCTGCTTCCAGCCCCCAGGCCTGGTGCCGGGGCTCCCTCCATGCCCTCCCCCCGCCCCTCCCCCACAGGCACGTGAGGAGGAAGCCAGCCTTTGTTCTCTGTGTCGCAGAGCAAGTGAGCAGAGCTGCGGTTCCTCCTGGCCCCTCCGGTAGCAGGGGGCAAGGAAACGGGGACCTTCTCCTGCATCCTGCCAGGCGGCTGTGGGGGGGTGGGTGTGGCCCTCCGTTACGCCCGGTTGCTTACAAGACATTTTTATTTTGCTGCTTGACAAGTTTTTAGCTAATCATGTGTCTAAAAATTCCACTCCACAAACATCCCTGCCTTAGGAAGTCACGGCCACAGTCTAGAGTGCTTCCTGAGATGTTTGAGCTCTCTCTTACCATTGCTGAGGCTTCGTGGCGCGTCCAGCCCCACAGCTGCCCTATCTGGACAATCACGTCAGCTTGTTGGGAGGGGCGGGTGCAGCCACGCGGCCAGGGAATCCAGGAACGGGCTCCGAGTGTGCTGGACAGAGGCTGTGCCCCCACCCAAGCCAGCCCGGGGCTGCTCCTGTCCCAGCATCGGCTCAGCGCAGGCCTCGTGTGCTAGGACGGCCTGAATATTCATGAAAGATCTTTAACACCCTCTGTGATCAGTTTTTAACTGATAGCTCACCGTCCTGCTCATCAGGTCTCCACAGCGCGCTCCGTGAGCAGGGCCGATGTCTGGGTGTCACAGGTCACACGGCCAGCCTCCGCCCTCTTAACACGCCTGGACGATGGACCCCAGAGAGCCTTTGGGATGGGTTGTATTGCTATTCGCTGCATTAGAAACGAAGACTGAGATTTTCAAAATATGAACTCATTTAGAAATAAGCCATTTTGTGTTAATGCAGACCCGTGTTTTAATGAAAAATAGTCATTTTGAGTAACAATTATTTTGCTGCGAAGAGCAGCGTTACTCCACCTTTTCCAAGACTCTTCTGCCCAGAGTGATGGCGTCGCTGCGGTCACTTCAGCGGATGGGCTCTGTAGTTCTGGCTGGAGTATTTGAGGAAAACCCAGCCTCCCACAGATACCTAGCCGGGAAAGGGTTCTGGGGGCCCCTCGTGCTTCTGGCCCCCTCTTCCGACACACCGTGGGCAGCGAGTTTTAGTTGTGCTCAGACGTGAATTGAAAGAATGGGGGGTGGGGCTGGGAAGGGGCAGTCAGGGGCCTTGACCCTGACCTTGGTCAGGGGAGCAGCAGCTTCCTCTCAATCATGACAGTTTTCATCTTCTGGGAAGAAGCTGCTCCCTTTGGGCCCCTCTGTCCAGCTGTTGGGTGCTTTCTAGAATGGACAGAGGTGCCATGAACACACAGCATCACTCATGGACAGCAACAGTCTTTGGGACACAATTTCTGTATCTCCTCCTTCCTCAGAGTGGCCAGGCCTGCTCCTCAGGTTTTGGGATTTACATGTTTCCATCTTGCCAGCAGGGCCCTAAAAGACCTTTGTGAAGTCTTCTAGTTGTTCCACACACTTCTCTTGCACATCTTTCCCCTTCAATTTTTACCCTTTGGGTAGAAAACCAGCTGCTCAGCAGTTGGGGTTCTGTGGAACCTGCTTTAAGTGAGATGCATTTCCAGAAGATATGTCTCTTCACAGGCCAGGACTGTCATTGAGAAGTCGGTGCAGAAGATCGTCTCCCTGCTCGCGAGGTCTGATGCTGAGGTGCAGCGGCTCCTGTCTGCACAGGCCATGCTCACGGCGCACGACTGCTACCAGGCGGCTGTGTCCCACTTCCGCTCACGCTGCTTCAACTGGCACTCCTCCGCGGTGAGCCCAGACCCTGCGGCTGCTGAACCCACCTTCTGGCCTCTCTCTGAATCTGAAACCCAAAATCTAAATTAATATTGTCCACTGGCAGTCAGATCAGATGTATTAGCGTCTAGAAGGTTCCATCCAGGCTAAGAAACAGTGCGCTCATGTCGTAGGCTTTTGATGGGGAGAAGATGAAAGTCATCCAGGCTCACTGGCCCTAAGCCTTGGCCACAGACGCTGAATTGTCCCTGTGGTTGGGAGCGTTTGCCGCTCCTAGATGCCAGGAGCTCTTCACTTTGCTGTCTCTGTCAAGGCCCATTCCTCATACCAGCCACCCAGGATTTCTTCCTGTTTGGTCTGTTGTGACCTCTCTCCAAGGCGTACTGATGACGTCAGGCCCTGGCCCGTGGAAGAGAAGCAGGGACCCACTTTCTGCAGGCTGTGGGATGTCCGGTGGGACTCACCCAAAAAGCGCTGTCTGTACTGTGCTGCGTGACTCCTGCTCGGGCAGGGGTGAGCACACGGCTACATCCTCCCACAGCTTCCTGACTCCCTCACCCTGTTTATATTAAAATATAGCTTTATTGGACACAGCCGCCCTCTCCGTGGCACGTGGAGCCCGGCCCTTCACAGATGCTGCCTGCCTCGGAGCTCTTCTGTCCAGCACGGCAGCCATGGGCCTCACGTGGCTGCTTAAACTTGAATTTTAGATAATTGACGTGGAATAATATTTAAGCCCAGTTCCTCAGCTGCCCGGGTCACATCTCAAGTGGTTAGTAGCTGCCAAACATTCCCTGCCTGCAGAAAATTCTTTGGGCCGTGCTGTGAGGCCCATGCTGGACAACTTCCAAGGGTGATCGGCCGGGGACATGGGGGGCAGCTCTCCATTATTAGGATTTTATGTTTTCATGTATTTAACAAAGTATTTTTCTTTATCTATTTAATAATTAAGATTTTCCCATTTAATAAGGTTCTCTGCTTTATTCTCTGGTCTTTTGTGGCCTGTGGGGAGGGCTCACACCCAGTGAACCACTTGGCTCTTTCTTGTGAGGGTTCTTCTACTGCGAGTTCTCAATAGAAACATCCCCGTAACTTCGGTGTCACCTTCCTGTGGCAGTCGGCTTGGCGTTCACTGGCCATCCGTCTCCTCATCTGTGTGTCCCTCCGGGAGTGAGGGGCCCAGAGCCAGGAGCTGGAGGATGAGCGATCCCTGGTGCCAGGGGTCAGAGCTTGGGGTTCTCATCACCAGTCCTGCTCGAGGAGGCCTGCCAGGCAGGCACAGGTGCCTTTGTCTTGAGAGATGATCTGTAAATCTCCCCAATGATCCACATGTGTGGAAAGGGGGTGCGTGGCCCCCAAAAGCTCAAGAGCCACAGGTCTAGATGCCTCTTCTCTGTCACCAGAGGTGGGAGGCGCCCAAGGTGAGTGGATGGAAGTGGCATGAGGTCGATAATGTGTTTCGGTCTGTTTTCCAGCAATATGAGCATGCGCTGAGGCTCCTGTACGTACTGGTCAACCTCTGTGAAGAACCTTACCCAGTCGACAGGTAAGTCAGCGCGGGAACGCTCTGCTCTCCCATCTGCAGGTGGGCAGCCGTCCTGCCAGCTGCTGCTGCGGAGGAATCAATTGAGACGAATCCCCACGGTCACGGTGGGGCGGGTCTGTCACCGGGGCTGCCTGTCACATGTTGGTTTTGTCCTCATTCCCTGGGGATTCGCTGTGGCTCACCAGCATCTCCTGTTTCTTACAGAATAAAGATGTCCATGGACAAGGTATGCCTCTCTAACAACTGAAAGAGCACACCCCGGATGCCTTCCAAGTGTGAACACCCCCGTAGCATGTGCCCTGCTCAGACTGAAGAACCAGAGCAGGAGGGAAGCTGAGCTGCGGCTCCAGGCCTCCCGGGCTCGCGGGCCAGCCACTACGGGGCCCTGCTAGGCCTTTTACCAGATAGCTGCTCACCTCCACCTTCTCCCCAACCGCAGGTCCTGTGTGATGCTTGGAAAAAACTCTTGAGTTTTGGGTGGGCAAAGCTCTGTGTTGAGAAAGGTTTTCATCTTTGCCGATTGTGTGTAATATTTGCCCAGGACGCTCGCTGGGGCTTCTGTGTCCTGGGAGTCTTTGCTCTGAGGAATTTGAAACTGAAACCTTTAAGAATGATTGTATCGAGAGGGATGTACGCCCCAGATGAAATCTTATTTTTAGAAAATATTAGGAGATTTGATTTGATTGCTTTTGTATTTAATTCCACAACAATGGATAAGTCTTAGGAAAATAAAGATTTATAACTGAGCCTGAGTATTAATTTCTGGCCCCTGACTTGATAGTTATGCTCCTCCTCCTCCTGGTAGGGCTTCCCTGCCCCCTTGTTCTGCTAAGGGCCCCTTTGCACTCCTGGGACTTAGCAGCTTCCTGTGCCTTTGCTACTTGCTGCTCTTCTTGTGCTGGTGTGCCTTTCCCTTCCTCTGATATCCTCAAGGTGGAAGTTCCTCCTCTTCCTCAGAACTGCAGCTTCCTTTTCTATCCACCTATTATAAGCCCCTACCTCTGCCCGTCTGCATTTTCATCCCTTCAGCATGTGTCAGGATCTGCCCTTAGGGAGCTTCTCCTGGGCTAAGGCTTCCAGCCTTGACGTTGCTTCCCTTGGCCCAGTGCTCCCCACATAGGGAGGTATTTGAGATGTGTTTGGTTAATTATGTGCAAGTGACACTAATGATACTCAGGCCGTGGAATATTATGCAGTGAGAAAAAAGGATGAAACACTGACATGTGCTACAAGATGAAGGCAAGTGAAAAGCCAGTCAGAAAGAGCATGTCTTCTGATGCCATCCATCAAATGCCCAGAATAAGCAAAACTAGAAGCCAATCTAGGTGTGTGGTGCCTAGGGGTGGGGAAACAGTGATACTGATGGTGCGAGGCTGCTCTGTGGTGATGGTTGTACAACTGAATATCCTAGAAGATGTGAAATTGTGCTTGTTAAATGGGAGCATCATGTGGCTTGTAACTTGTATGTCAACAAAATTGTTTTTAAGAATAAACCACACAACTGTTGAGAGAGAGAGAGAAAGCAAAGAAACAAGTAACACTAGCCCCCGACACGTAGGACGGCCTGCCTTTATGTAGCGAGGCCTGTCTTGCTCAGCCGTGATGGACCCTTTACAATTCACAGTTCTGAACAGGAAGCTGAGATCCTGGCAGGTGGTGTGATGCCTGTGGCAAGTTCAAAGTGACACTTACCTTCCTAATGGGCTCATATTTTTTTATCAGCACAGATGACCTGAGGTCAGTTGACTGCAGGATAAAACAAGCTGTCGTCCTATAGATTTGGGGGAGCTGTACGGTTTTAGGTAATAAGTACGAGCCACTCAAGCACAGCGCCGGGCACGCCTGCGGCCTGGCTGAGGTGTAGAGAATGCAAGTACTGAAAAGTGCAGTTTTTAAAGGGAATGTCTTAAAAGACCTCAAGATATCGGTGGTTAAGAACCCTGTACTACTGCTAACTTCCCATGGTGCCCTGCTTCTCTTTTTTTTCTTTCCTGTAGAACCAAAGTCTACTTATCTACTTAATACAGAAATGTGAGTGTGGATGGCTCTAAACGTTGAAAGCAGCCATGTTTCATTTCTCAAATAAATACGTTTCACAAGTCACAACGCCTTGTCTCTTTTTCTTCGAGTTATCGAGGCTTGTGGACCCCAGTAGAAATGGGCTTTCTCCCCTGTGTTTAGCCATTTTCTATTCGATTTCTAACAAAGTGACTTTTCTCTGTGTATTACAACTAGGACCAGCACCCCCCGCCCCCTCCATTGCATCCAAGACGTGCTAACGTGCACTTCTGGCATGAGAGGTTGCTGGTACAGAGATGTTTGCAGCAAAATGTGGTCATTCCCTCCTCCCCGAAATCCCGTGAGTCTCGTATTCCCACTCGGCCGTCCTTTCTGTGTACTTACACACCTGCACGACACGTGCTTTTTTACTTTTTCCATGTAAAGTAAAACAAAACCACACGAAACAAACGTTTAGTGAACGGCAAGGTGAGATCCTTGTGACCACGCCCAGGTCCAGAAGTAGAACTTCACCGGGTGTAGTCGGCCGTGGCGCAGCCTGTTGGGCCCACCTCGCCCGTGCTTGGCTGTCCTCAGTGCTGCAGGGAGACTGGCTCCCGTGACTGGGGCGGCTTGGTAAGTCCAAAGTGTGCGGGTTGGAGACTCGGAAGGTTGCAGCTCCAGACCTAACTCTTGCTCGGGGGAAATCAGTCTTCGTTCTTCTAAGACCTTCACCTGATTGGATAGGACCCACCCATGCTGTGGGGGTAACCGCTTCCACTCAGTCCACCGACTTAAATGTCACCCTCATGCAGAAAACATCTTCACAACAACCAGAATCGTGTCTGACACATCTCTGGGCACTGGGCCCGGGGTGCTGGCATGACTCAACTGAGTTGCCACAGCAAATTGACCATCCCAGACCCCCAAATCCTCCTTTGTGCTCCATCCCGGTCCCAGCTCACACCCCGGCTCCAAGTAACCACCTCCCGTGTTCTCTGTGACTTCATCACGCGCGCGCCTGGGCACCGGGTTAGTCTCGCCCACTGGAAAAATGCTTCCGTCACCTTTAATCTACAGCCTCTCCTCCCCTTGCGTTTCCAGTTTCTGTTGAAGAAACCAGACCATCGAGCTGTGGCGTTTCTCAATCAGGATTGTGTTGACTGCACCCTCGCAGCGCTCTTGGTAAGTTCTCACACCTCATCTCCCCAGCCGCAGCGGACCCGCGGGAGAGCCGGCTGCGTCCAGTCCCGGGGCACGCTGGCTGATTTCCACTCTTTTTTGTATGTTACTTGCTGTCCCGTATTTAGAGCCATGAATTCACGGCGACACGACAGAATGGAGAAATTCTTGTCCTCTGTTTTCATGTATTTATTAGGAGACGCTTCCCCTTAACTCCCATACCCACCGGTGTAGCGCGGGCAGGAACAGAGGGCAGATGCCAGTCCGTCCTCTTATGTTCCTGATTTTTTAAATTGGCTCCCTTTCTTCCACACACTGACCAAGGAAGCTTTCCAAACGCCATTTTGATCTCACAGGTGTAGCCGTATCTATGGGTTTAAGTCCATTACATTTCTTGTCTTCATCGAAGCTCAAATTGTGCATCTTTGACCGGTGGAATCCTCCATGACCCGAAGCCCTTTGACGCGCCCCTAGTAAACGTGAACAGCTTCCTTCCATCGGGTATGTCAAACGTCCCACCCCCATCTTATACGTTTTCTTGGCCCCAAAGTTGGGGGTCAGCAATTTCTCCAGGAAACCCTGATTTCATGTCACAAGAAATAATATTTCAAGACAACCTGAGTGCCAAGAGTGCTTGTGGCTATGCTGCCAACCAGGTCCATCCAGGAGCCCCAGCCCGGCCTGCCCTGCCCCGTAGCTGCAGGCTGCAGGGCCCCACCCTCTCGAAATGGCCAGCCCAGGGCCTCCCCGGTGGTGCAGGTGGTTGAGCGCAGCGCTGTAAAGCTGCACACAGCTTCTGCAGTGCCGGTTCGATCCCTGCCAGCCGCAGAGATGTCCACATGGTGAGGCAGACCTCACCTGTTGCGCACGCTGCTCCCCTCAGCAGTGTGTTTCATCAGTCTGCCTGTTCTGCTCCCCGCTCTGTCTCTGGTGAGTCCTTTCACCCTCCTGCACCTCTGGCCTGAACCCCAGTTCTTATATAAATAAATAAATCTTTAAAAGAAGGAACTGGCCAGCCCAGCGGACAGCACACTCTTCTTACATTTCCCCTGACTCTTCGCTTTCTTTCATCTTCCTTGTTAAGAACTAGTTAGACTTCACCCCACTTGCAAGCTGACAAGTTTACCTGGCCTCGGCTTGAGGGTGCAGGCGGATGATACGAGCCTCCCGGGATAGAGACAAAGGGCCTTATCTCTTCTGACACATGGGTGGCGTAAGCTTTGCTTTTGCTTCGACTCTCCTGCCTGCCACGAGGCCCAAGGGTGACGTGGAGGTGGCCAGGACAGGTGCCTTGCACTCCGGTGTCTGGATTAGACTGAGAAACCTTGAGCACAGAGACCTCCAGCTGTTCAGAGAAGGCTGCCGAAAACCTGGAGGCGCGCCTGTCTTCCACGGTGACAGACGTAATTTTATTATCCTGGTGTGTGTGAGGGGGAAGCTGCTTTCTTCCCAGGAGAGAGACATGACCTCTCTTCCAAGACTTAAAAAGATGGTCTGGATAAAGCCGCAGTGGCCCTTCCCCAGACGCGGAAAGGCCAAGGCCTTGGAGAGCCGCTCTGAGCTGTGCCAGCTTCTCTAGCCCCCCGCTGCTCCTGGCCAGCTCCTTGTCCTTCAGACCCAGTGTGGGCATCCCTGCCTCCTGGCAGCCCTCTGGTTCCTGCAGCTGCCTTACAGGCCCCATGACACCCTGGGCCTACCTACTGCTGTTGTCCCATTAAACTGACAACATGCCCATGGCTCAGCCACCCCCAGATCTGAAATCACCCGTGCGTCCTGTAGACCATACTGCCCCGCGAGAGGTGGCGTCCCTTCCTCTGGGTGCCCACAGTCCCGCCCAGGGTGTCGTCCCCCTACACCCTCAGTCATGTAACTGTGGCAGTGAACCCCGCCCCCTGCCCATCTGCACTGCCCCTGGACTGACTTTTCAATAGATCTTGGGGCTCTGCGCTGCCCCCCGCCCCGGCTCATACGGGCGCTGCGGCAAGCCTGGGACGCCAGGCCCGAGCGCGCCCATTTTGAGAATGGGGAAGCAGCACAGAGATGGGAAGCAGCGTGTCAAGGGCTGGCAGCTGGCCCCCAGCCCGGGCTCCTGACCCTTCCCCTGTGCTGACTGGCAGTTCTGACTTTGCGGTGGCCGGGCAGCGGCCGGGCCCTTGGCCTAGGGCCGCGAGGGTGCTGGGGCGGTTCCTGGAAAGGGCTGCTCAGCACCCTCTTCCCGGTCAATAGCGAGCCACGGGGGGTGCCAGGGCAGCCTCTGCTGTGAGCTGGCATTTTTCCACGCGATGCCTGGCTCCATGTGACCTTCCTGAGAAGGAAGGGCCTGGTTCCTGCCACAGCTGCCCCGTCTCCCCACCTCAGATGACCCGGGTGAGCAGAGAGTGACCTCGGCCCAGGATTCTGGCCAGAATTAGCACACGCGGCAAGCGCATCTGCCAGCGGGCGTCTTCCAGACGGGCCTGGGGATGCCTGGTGGGAAGCGGGGGATGGCAGGCTGGGCTGGGGGCTGGGGGCCTCTCCACCACGCCCCAAGGACCTCCCGCACCTCCCTGTCCCTCCTCCTCCTCAGGCCTTGCTCTCCTCTGCCCGTCTCCCTGCAGGCCTGGCCCCCGCCCACGGCAGAGAAGCGCTCACGCTAGGGCAGGTGGGGCGCACGCTCAGGGTTTCCCAAGGGATCGTTACACACGTGGGCAGTTCCGAGACTTTCCCCAAAGGGCAGGACTCCCCTGGCAGCTGTCGCTCACGGGCCGCGGGGCGGGAGCAGCAGGCAGGCCTGTGGCTTCGTCGGCACTGCCCGTGTGGAGAGGAATAGGGGCCCCTAGATGGGGGGAGGGCGGCCTCGCGCAGGGCAGCCTCGCTCTGGCCTCTAGTGCGCAGGTCGCCTGCCCCAGCTTCCACGGTGTCCTCCAGGTTGGCAGGTGGAAGCCCCAACCCCACGTATCCTGAATGTGACCGGAGACAAGGCCTGTCATGAGGTAACTGGTTCGCAGGCCCGTGTCCTTACCAGAGAGTGACCCCAGGGACTCCCCGTGCAGAGAAAAGGCCACACAGGGACGCAGCGGGAAGTGGCGTCCGCGAGCCGAGCAGCAGCCCGTGAGCAGCACGGGAGGTGCGGGAAGGGGGCCGTGTGCACAGCAGCTGGCTGGGGGCACGGCTGGGTGTCCGTGGCTTTTGGAAATGTGCCTGTTTCCTCCTACCTGGTCCACGGATGCCCGGCCTGGGGAGTCCTCCAGGCCTGGCTGTATCCGGGAGCACCCCCTGCATCTCACACAGGCCTGGGGCCAGAGTCCGCAGACGTTTGTTGACCGACTGAACGAGCTGGCGGATGCCCAGAGACTCAGCCAGCTAAGTCCTGGTGCCCTGCGGCTGCAAGGGAGCCGTCCGCTGTCTTCTGCTGTTTCCCTGGACCTGCGGCAGGGCTGGCACCCAGCAGATACTCAACAGTCAGGGGTCTGTGATCAGTGCTGAGGACACGGACACTAACGGCCCGGCTCTGGGGAGGAAGCAGAGGTATCAACCCACAACTGCCATCCAAAGGGTAACGCTCGTCAGAGGGACAAGCCCGGGGGCCGTGGGAACATGGACAAGGGGTACCTGGCCCGCCTCGGAAGTCAGCCGGGAGCCAGTGGGCTCTGAAGAAGGGGCGGGGGCTGAGGGACTCCTACAGGGAATGGCATTCCTGGGGTAGGCAGCAGAAGCACGCGGGTGAGAGATCATTCTGGAAGTGACACAAGGTGGAAATGATGGAGATCGAGGAGGGCGGGAGCTGGGAGAGGAGCAGCTGAGGAGCAGGCGGGGCCGAGGCCTCTGGTGGAAAGTGTGGGGGGCCTCCTGCCCCCTCGCTGCAGAGGGGCGCAGGCTGCGTCTGGCCGCTGGGCAGCGCGCGGCCCCTCCTGAGAAGGCGATGCCGTTTTCAAAAAGGCTTTTATTAAACTCCCCACGGAGCTTCTGGCATCACCACCGCCACCTCGGGGCTGGTCCCCCGGGCCGGCCGTCAGCGCGGCCCTGGGGCGGAGTCTCTCTCGGGTGCCCGCGAGGGGCTGCTGGTGGGTGCAGGCTCCCCACGGGGCTGGGGGACCCCTCTCCTCGGCACACACCCCGAGGCCCTCCTGAGATGCCGGTGGGTCCCCAAAGTCCCGGGTCCGTGCTGGGAGCTCCGGTGGCCGCTGTGGCCGGGCCGCTCGGGGGACAGTCCCGGGGCGGGGGGAGCCGCGGGGCGGGGCGGGGGTCCCCCGCGATCCATCGGCTCACAGGAAGTTGGGCTCGCGCACCACGAGGCAGGGCGGGCCGCCGCCGCCGTCCAGGGGCCGGTACACGAAGTGGAAGTCGCGCTTGGGCTCGCTGCGCAGCAGGTAGCCCTTGATGCGGTGCGGCAGCGCGTCGTCCGCCAGCTGGAAGCCGCGGCCGTCCACGAGCACGAAGAGCCGGTGCTCCCCTGGCCGCGCCACCGCGAACTTCTCGGCGCACTGCGCGCACAGCGCCTCGGCCGGGGTGTCCGCGCGCGACGCCAGCGTGCGCGCCTGCCGCTCGGGCTCCAGGAACGACACGCAGATGAAGTCCTGCGGGGACGGCGCGGTCACCGGGCGGCCCCCCGCTGCGGGCGGGGCGACCCCCCCAGCCGCGGGCGCGCGCCCCCTGCGAGGCCACGTCGGGGCGCCCCGGAGGCGGGCGCGCGCCCTGGCGCTTTGCCAGCCACGCGCGTCTCCGCGCCCCCCGGGCCCCCCGGGCCCCCGCCCCCCGGGCCCCCGCCCCCCGGGCCCCCACCACCCGGGCGCGGCGCTGGGCGTCGAGGGCCGCGTCAGTGAACCCCGAGGAGCAGCCCCCGCTGCAGCGGCCTCGGTCCGGCTGGGGGCTCGCGGGGGGCAGCCAGCCCCAGGGAGGCGCAGGCGGCAGGGAGGGGAGCGGGGGTGGGGGTGGGGGGGGCCGGGGCAGGGGTGAAGCAGCGTCGCGGGGCCGGGCCGGAGCCCGCACTTGGCCAGCGACACGCGCCGCCCCCACCAGCTAGAGGGGTGCGCGGGGGGGGGGGGGGTGGGGGGAGCCCCCGCCGGGCTCCGCCTCTGCGCCCGCTCGCGGGGCGCCTCGTGCGGCTGGACCTCCCCGGGCCTGTGCCTCCTCGAGCGGCTCCTCCCGGGCCCTGCACCCCGGCCTGAGGGCGCCCGTGCGGGGAGCTCGGGGGCTGCAGGAGGCCCCCACCTTCCCCCCACCCGCAGCGCAGCTGGGACAGGGCGCGGTGCTGCCCTTGTGGGGGGCCGGCGGCAGCGCCAGCGAGCAGAGGGGCGCCTTCCCGCCAGGGGGGAGCCCAACCTCTTCCTTGGGTCTGCGTGGCGGCCTGCCCCCTCCCTGCCTCCTGTTCAGGCCTCCCAGGCGCCCTGCACACCTGCCGAGGAGCCGAACTCTGAGCTCTCACTCCCTGAGGAGTGAGGGGCCCGGGAGGGATGGCCAGTGGTGCTCCCCACACCCCAGAAATAAGGCTGGGGGGCTCCCTTCCCCCATCCCCGGCCTCTCTCTTTAGCGTCACCTCCCCAGGGGTGCCCTGCCCGGCTGAGCCCTGGGGTCCTCCAGGGTGGAGGCGAGAAGTAAGGAGTCCCTGGGTCAGGCCTGACCCAGAGCGCCAGGTGCCCAGAGCTGGGGGGGAGCCGGGTGTCTCCGGGGAAGGGGGGAGCTGGCTGGCGCCCTCATTTGCTGGCTGACACTAGCCTGAGAAGACCAGCTGTGGATACTTCTCCGCAGTTCCCAAACTCAGTGATGCCAAGTGAGCAGCTTGACGTTGGCCACGGTGGGCGTAGTTACACCGTGGACACTGACGGACACTGACAGAGGGAAAAGCCTACAACGTGCTGGAGACAGCACTGACGGCAGAGGAGAGGGGCCCGGGCCTAGAACACCAGCCTGGAACAGGACCGGGTACTAGAACCAGGGCGCACCTGGGCCACCGTCCACCTGTGCTGACAGCAAAACTGAGTTTCAAAGTGGGGCGGGGACTGCTCAGAGCTGGGTGCGGATCTCGAGCCTCTCGCCTTCAGGGCCTGGGCTCAGCCATCTTGGAAGCCAGAAGTGGAGCTCAGGGGCAGTGTGCTCCGGGCGCGGGCGGGCGTGAGGCTGCTCAGCTGTTATAGCTCCACATGGCTGCCCGGCTCCCTGTCCTCTGCTCCGCGCATACGCTAGTCCTGCGTCCCCCCAGATCCTGGGCTTGGGCCCTAAGACATGTCCTCCAAAGACCACAGCTTCCCGCATGGATGGGGATGGCCCGGGCGACGTGTGCGCCTCAAGGGGAAGTGCCGCAGGAGGCACGGGGCCGGCGTCTCACTCAGGCCGTAGGGATGGGGCTCTGGGGACGTGGTCAAGGAAGATTTGTCAGAGGAGCGGTGGTGGCTGGAGACTACGGGAGGACACGCCCGCCCGGGCAGAGTGAGCACAGCGTGTTCTGCAGTCGGGGGTAGCGGGCTGGGGTGTGGGGGTGACAGGAGTGGGGGAGGAGACAGGCCACAGTGACTGGAAAACAGTTTGTGTAGAGAGAGGTGGGGAGCGCCGGGTGACTGGCTTGGAGGGGGCAGGCTAGGGGCAGGCTAGGGGCAGGCCAGGGGCAGGCCAGGGGCAGGCCAGGGCCAGGCTAGGGGCAGGCTAGGGGCAGGCCAGGGGCAGGCTAGGGGCAGGCCAGGGGCAGGCCAGGGGCAGGCTAGGGGCAGGCTAGGGGCAGGCCAGGGCCAGGCTAGGGGCAGGCCAGGGGCAGGCCAGGGGCAGGCTAGGGGCAGGCCAGGGGCAGGCTAGGGGCAGGCCAGGGCCAGGCTAGGGGCAGGCCAGGGCAGGCTAGGGGCAGGCCAGGGCAGGCTAGGGGCAGGCCAGGGCCAGGCTAGGGGCAAGCCAGGGCAGGCTAGGGGCAGGCCAGGGCAGGCTAGGGGCAGGCCAGGGCAGGCTAGGGGCAGGCCAGGGCCAGGCTAGGGTCAGGCCAGGGCCAGGCTAGGGGCAGGCCAGGGCAGGCTAGGGGCAGGCCAGGGCAGGCTAGGGGCAGGCCAGGGCAGGCTAGGGGCAGGCCAGGGGCAGGCTAGGGGCAGGCCAGGGGCAGGCCAGGGGCAGGCCAGGGGCAGGCCAGGGGCAGGCCAGGGCAGGCTAGGGGCAGGCTAGGGGCAGGCTAGGGGCAGGCCAGGGGCAGGCCAGGGCAGGCTAGGGGCAGGCTAGGGGCAGGCTAGGGGCAGGCCAGGGGCAGGCCAGGGCAGGCGGACTCTTGCAGCTGCTGCACTTGTCCAGAGACGGAAGGTCAGGGGTGTGGATCAGCCCCCCAGCTTGGACTGCAGTGACCACATGCCCACCCCAGCCAGCCCCGGCTGTGCCAGGACAGAGCCGGTGCCGCGGACTCCTGGAGAAAAGCCTCCCCCCCCACCCCGTGGTGTCCGCGCGCCCTGACGCCCGGTGTCCTCCCACGGCCCGGCACACGCCGGCGGGCGGAGCTGGTGTCCCGCTCCCGAGCCCGCGGGCAGAGGGGATGGCGGGGCCCCCCGCGGTCCCCGGCGCACCTGCACGGAGGAGCGCGAGGCCCGCGCCTTGTTGAGCGTGCGCCGGCGCTCCCAGCGGTGGATGGAGTCCTGCACCTCCACGCTCAGCTGCCGCGTCACCGTGATCTTGTCGTAGTTCTTGATGTGCTCCAGGGCGCCGTAGGTGGTGGTCAGGTAGTAGGAGCCTGCGGGAGACGGGCGCCTGCGTGGGGCGGTGCTCGGAGCCCCCGCCCCGCCCCCGCCCCCGCCCCGCCCCCGCCCCTCACCAAAGCCCCGCCCACAGCCGCGCCGGCCCCGCCCCTCGCCCAAGCCCCACCCCGCCGCGGCCGAGCCCCGCCCCTGGCCCAGGCCCCGCCCACCGCGCGCCTAGCCCCGCCCCTAGCCCAAGCTGGCCTCCCCCACCGCCCCCGCCGCGGCCGGGCCCCGCCCCTCGCCCAAGCCCCACCCACCGCCGCGCCTAGCCCCGCCCCTCACCCGAGCCCCGCCCCCGCCCCCTGGCCGCTCGGCTTCCCATGGCAACCGCGTCCCCGCAAAGCCCGGCCCGGCCCCGCCCTGAGCCGGCGCGCGCTGGTGTGGAAGGAACCTGAGTTTCAAACGAGTTTTCAAACGTCTCACAGAGGATCCGCAAGAACCCAGGGGATGTCGGGGGAGAAGGGCGGCCCGGAGGCATGGGCGGGCGGGGCCTGCTCACTGTGCACACACACACACGCGCACACACGCACACACGCACACACAGCACACACACACACCGCGCACACACAGCACACACACACACACCGCGCACACGCACACACGCGCGCACAAGTAAGCACACGCACGCACACACTCGCGCACACACATACACGCACACACACCCCCAAAGCAATTTTAAAGAAGTGGAGAATATTGTAATTGTGGTTACACTGTTACTTAAAGATTTAAAGTAAGTGAAAGAGTGACTGGCTCATTTCTCATTAAAAAAACCCTTTAATTAATTCACATGAAATTTTAATACCTGGTGTTTGCAGTTTTGAGATAAAAGACCAGCCAGGACGCACACGGGGCACCTCCTCACCTCTGAGGGCTGTGAGGGAGGCACCTGGCTGAAGGCCTGGCCTTCCCAGCCCTCTGGTAGGCAAGAGGGTGACTTTTGACATGAGGTCAGAATGCTAGTGGCCCGCCCGAGTCCCAGCTTCTCTTCCTAAATAACTGAACTCTACTTTTTGGGGAGAGAGGGGGGCAGGGGACGGATTAACATTCACAAGATGCCCTTCCACTCTGGGTACAGGCAGGAGACCCCGTTCTGATACGTGGAAGTCCCTGAATGGAAACTTCAGGAAAGCCCTTTGAAAGGGACAGCCTCAGCCCATCTATCCCCTTGGGTGTTGCCCAGCCCAACCCCTTCCTCCCGCCTGGAATAGAGAGAGGAGCCTGGAGAAACAGCAGCTCTCTTGTGATCAGAGGCGACAAGCACAAAGAGGGAAAGAGCTGGGCCCACAATTTCCCACTGGCAGGGCTAAACCTGCCATCACTATCAGTGCTCACCTCAGAATTTCTTGGTGTGAGATCTACCAGCCCCCACTCTGATTAAACTGCTATTAATTACATCAGAAGTTATTCGCAGCCCAAAGCATTCCTAACCCCTGCATCGGATGAAGCTGCCTAACAGACCTACAGATCCCACTACAGGAAAAGCCCACAGCCCGCAGGGGGTGGGGAGCGAGACGAAGGGCTGGTAGCCACGGGTCACGCCCAGTCATGCAGAGAGCAGTGCAGGAAGGATTTTTTTTAAAAATAAATATGTCAAGGTTAACACGGAATTTGTCCTTCGTAAGAGAAGAGCCACTAAACTAGTCTCGCGTCCCCCCTTCTGGCTGAGCACAAGGCCCACATGTTCCAGGAAGGCTTCTGTGTTCTCTCACCCTTGCTGTCTGGGAGCAGCTGGTCTCTTTGGGGTACCTCCATGCTGCTTTCCGTCGGCTCCCCAATGAGCGACAGAGTGCAGCGTGCGGGTTGAAAACATTCCCTTTTGGCGTCAGAGAGCAGGTCAGGTCAGGTCTTGCCCTCCGCAGCCAGCCTCGTGATGTCTGGTGCGTTACTGTCCTCTCTGCCTCAGTTTCCTCATCTGCAACATCCCCCACCCCCATGTTGGCGTGAAAAGTAAATGCGATGAATATCACTAAGTGTATTGCTCGGCACCTTGTGAGTGATTGTGGTGGTTAGGTGACCCAGGGGAGGTGCTCTGGAGGTTTCTCACCCTCTCTGGGGAAGGGAACCCCTCAGCAGCGAGTCCTCTCTGCTCCAGCCCCCTGTCTCCCTGGCCTTGGGGACCAGCCCCCCCAGCTTCTTCCATCCCCAGGATGGGCCCTGCAGTGCCTGACGTGACCGCTAGGTGGCAGGCGATCCCGCTCAGCGCGAGCTTGGGAGCAGGTTCTTCTCGTGGAGGAGAGTGTTGTCCTTTGACGGGAAGGACGCACTGCCCTTATTGAGATATCAGCCCTGCAGAGCCAGCCCTCAGCTGAGGGCAGAGGAAGTGTGAACAGGAGGCCATGAGGGAGCTTCTCAGGGGCTTGTCCTAGGAAACGGGGTGCTCAGGGTTTGGACAGGAAGCCGGCCCTACTCAGCGCCCTGGATGGAGCCTCCCTACCTCCCACTTGATTCCATTCTCTCCCCCTCAAGCTGCAGGGCCTGCAGGAGACAGGCCCGTGCTGCCTCTGCCACCCCCTCCCCTGTGGTGCTTCTGTGTGCCTGCTCAGGGCTGGGGAGACCTGGGAGGCTTGAGGGGGAGGCCCCAAAGTGTGGGGCCTCCATTCATTCTCACAAGACTGCCAGCCTTGCCGGGCTCGCCCTGTCCTGAAGGCACGGGGTCTGGCACAAATAGGGGCCCGCTGAGTAGCTGCTTGCTGCACAGGTGAATGAGTGAGTGGACAGATGGAGGGGCGGGTAGGTACGTGGGTAGTGGATGGAGGGAGGGGTGGGTGGATGGGCAAATTTATGGATGTGTCGGTGGGTGGGTGGGTGGGTAAGCGGATGGACAGGTAGGAGGTGGAGAGAAGAATGAATGTGTAGGTGGCTGGAGAGGTAGATGGGTAGGCGTGTGGGTAGGTGGGCGGGTGGATGGACGGGTGGATGACTGAGTGGATGGATAGATGGGGGTGGACAGATGGATAGGTGGGTGGGTGGGTAGGTGGGTGGTGGCAGTGGGTGCATAACTGGATAAATGGATGGGTGGAAGGTGGATAGATGGAGGTACCGGGTAGCAGATAATCACAAGAAATCACCCTTGACTTCTACTGAATTCCCGCACCTCCTGGAAGGCAGGTTGTTCCAACTGCAGGACAGATTTAACTAAAGAGAGAAAAACAGCGCTGGAGGCCCCAGAGCACAAGGCAAAGTTATATATGGCAGCAAACGTCATGGCTTTACATGCTCCCTGGAGCTTCTAGAACTCACAGCCACGTCAAACTGTCACCCCAGAGACTGACACAATCTAAAAATGCAAACAGATGCAAAGAGGGCAGGCTTCTCTCAAGAACCACAAAGCCCACAGGGGACACTGGGGCCCGAGAAGTCCTCTCCATCCTTTGAGGCCCTTGTCTCAGCCTAGAAGGCTCAACGCTCCCTCAGAGCCAATATCCGGGCTGGCTGCACCTTAGGGATTCTTGGTGGAGGGGGCTGAGGCTAACTGGGTGGGAGGAAGTGGCGGGAAGGAGGAAAGGGGAAGGGAAACCAAGGTAGGTGGAGCAGAACACTCATGCCGACGTCCTCCTGGCGTGTGCGGGACCCTTGGCCCACGGCCTTAACCTCCTCCCACTGAAAGAAGCCCTGGCCCGGGGCTGTAGGAGCCTGGCGCTGAGAACCCTCAGCATTGCTGCCTGCCACTGCGCTGCTAGCAACTGCTGTTCCCTCTGCTGAGGATGCCTTTCCCTCTTTATCAGACTGGCTCCAGTTCATCTTTCAGTGCTTCGCTCAGGCAGGTGTCCCCTCCTCCAGGAAGCCTGCCCTGCTGGCTCAGCCTGGATAATACGATCCTGTACCCTCTGGATTTTCCACCATCCCAGCACTTGTCAAGCAGTGGTGACCTGGTCTCCTTACTGGCCTGGCTCCCCTGTTAGCCTGCGCGTTCCCCCAGGGCAGGACTCAGCCCCCTCCCTTTCCAGCTCTCCCTCCTGCTGCCTGCTTGGCAATTTCACATCATGCAGACACACCCAGAAGCAGCCGAATAATAAATTTCCTTGGGCTCAGTGGGATCTGGCATCTGGGAGGTGCCCATTGGGCTGCCCAGCCTGCCAGGTGGGTGACGGCAGGCATGGGCCTGGGCTGGTGACTCACCCTCCCCCAGCTGCAGGGCGGGGTCCATGAGCTCCATCATGTACTCCACGTTGAGGAGCATCTCGGAGAGGTTGCTGCGGGCCAGCACGTACATGAGCACGGGGAGGAAGTCGTCGGCCCCGTAGGGCTTTCCTGGGAGGAGGAAGGAGGCAGGAGGTGGTGAGTGCGGGAGGGAGAGGCGCTCCTTAGAGCTGGCCCCAGCCTGGGGGGGGGGGGGGAACTGTGGTTGGCAGGGCAGGAGGGTCACCCAGCGAGGGCAACCTTCCCGCTTTCTCAGGATTCCAGAGCAGGACGACCCCCCACTGGCCTTCCCTGGGATGCTCAAGATGCAGTCAGGGTTCAGGCAGAAGGAACTCAGGGGTATCCCTGCTCAGCGGGCAGGTCCCGGCCCCTCCCTTCCCAGCTCGCCCCGCTCTTCCCAGCTCGACCCTCCACGGCTTGACAGTCAGTTTCACATCACACAGACACACCCAGAGGCCCCTGAGTAACGTGGGGCTTTCCTGGGAAGGTTCCCCCTAGCACCGTCTTTCCACGTCAGATCGGAGGCCTCCCTCCACCGACAGCACCGGGCTGGACACCCGTCCACCCTCCTCCTCTCGGGTTTCCTTGAAGGGACATGCGTCCTCAGGGAGCACCTCCTTGCTGCTCCGTGGGTGGGAGACGTGCCCGGCGCAGCACACACACCTGCACGGTAACAGCGGAGCGAGGGGCCCGCCTCACGGAAGAGGCAGGCGGAAGGCAGGTCTCTGAAAGGACCCACTGGCAACACAACACCTAAGTTGGGACCCGAAGGGGAAGAATTCCAACAGGGACAGGCCAGGCCCCCGGGCTCCCGGGGTGCATGCTGGTATGCAGGGTTCCTGGAGAGTGAAAGACTGGCCACGCAGCCTTGCACAGGGGGACTGGCCATGCGGGGTCCCCAGGGGCTCTCTTACCTCTTTTTTTTCTGTTTTTAAAGATTTATTTATACAAGAACTGGGGTACAGGCCAGATGCACGGGAGGGTGAGAGGATTCACCAGAGACAGAGCGGGGAGCAGAACAGGCGGACTGACTGAAATGCACTGCTGAGGGGAGCAGCGGGGAGGCAGGAGAGGTCTGCGGTGCTGGGTGGGACACTCGCCGGCTGGCAGGGATTGAACCGGCGCTGCAGAGGCTGCGGGCAGCTTCACAGCGCTGCGCTCAACCGCCTGCGCCACCAGGGGAGGCCCCTACTTGATAGGTTTTATAAAGGCTATTATAAAGGTGATGATAGGGAAATACACAAGATAAAACAATAAGATCTAAATAAGAAAGCGAACATACAATGAGCAGCAGCACTGTATGCTTTAAGAACAACGAAAACACACATAAGCAAGAACCCACACAACTGCTCTTCTCAGTGCCACAAACGGGGCTTCGCGTTTCCTAGTGGCCAAGGGGAAGAAGAAAACACAGCTACAGCCTCCTCATTGTCTAGGAGGAGAAAATACACCCATGTGTTGGGGGAACCAAATAGTATTTCTAACCCTTAAGGTTACAATAAAAATTTTCACCTGTAGCTTCACTTGGGGGACACCACTGGCAGGCCCCTGCACACACACGGGGTACATTTCGCAGTGATTCTCATTGTCTTGCCTCCAGGGCTGCTGAGGGCGAGCATTTTCAGGGGAGGGCAGCAAGTGTCAGAGTTAACGCCGTAGGTGCTCATCTGTTCCTCATAACCAGGGCATAAATACATGCTTTCTGGCCCACCTTGCTAAAGAAGAGACGGACGTTCAGAGAGCTTGGGGGACTACCTTGTCCGCATTTGAGTCCAGAGAGACCTGCGGTGGCGAGCTGGGCCTCTGGCCTCGGGCCTGGGTTCCCAGTCACTAGCTCTGATCCTAAGAGGTTCCTTCTCTCCTCCCACCTTGGCAGGGAGTTTGGAGAATGAAATGAGGTTTGAGGATTAAATGAAATGATGTGTGTGGTTCATGCTGTGTTGGGGCTTGAGGCCAAAGGAAAACTGTCTTCCTAGCGATACCAAGATAGCCCCTCATTTTGAACCAAGTCGGAAAAGGGCATGAGCGCCCCACAGAGCATGATTGTATGTAAACCCCGGGGTCGGCCATGCGCTCGTGGGGGCCTCGGGCACGCCGGCTGATGGAGATGACTGCTGCGTGATAACACAGGGTCCGAAAACAGAGGCCTGTCTTTGCTTCAAATGTTGATATTTTGTTCATCAGGGATTTTTTGTCTTACTTTTTATTTTTTAAAACATTGCATTAAAGTGTTACTGTATCCTACCACTTGACGCCACCAGGCTACGCCCAGGTCCCTCCCTTGAGAAGTGGAAACCTGGTCACACAGACTTGTGCACAGCTGTTCACTGCAGTGGGAGGCAGAGTGGCCAAAGGCAGAAACAGCCAGAAGGTTCATCAGCTGGGGAATGGATTGGTAAAATCTGGCCTATCCAGACAAGGGAACACTGTTTATTTAAAAATAAAAAAAGACCATCTTGTACATAGTGAATAATTTTACTTCTAATGAAATGCCCATGAGGAGAGAAACAGAGGTGCCCTGCACTGGGGGAGCCGGGAGCGGGAGTGATTACACAGCGGGTGCAGTGTTGCTTTTGCGGCAATGAAAATACTCTGGGATACAGAAATAGATGACTCGATCAAGAAGACGTGGTCTATAGACACAATGGAATATTATTCAGCCATCAAAAAAGACATGCCATTTGCAGCAACGTGGCTGGAGCTGGAAGGGATCATGCTCAGTGAAATAAGCCAGAAAGAAAAAGAAAAATACCGGATGGTCTCACTTACAGGAGGAATGTAGAGGATCCAAATAAGGGATCAGGGGGAAAAAAGTTATTATAATAAAGTGAAAATCAAAATCAACGAGTAGCTGTAAGCCAGAGACATTCTGCAGGGGGGAGAAGGGAGCAGGATCAAAACAGGGGTGGGACCATGGTGGTGGTGCACGGGTGAGCGGGGTGGGGTGGGGGGTGGGCATTTCACAGGGACTGTAGCCGAGAGGACAAAGCACACATTGTACCAAAATGAAGACTGATGCAAAAATATATAAAATAATAATTAAAAAATACTCTGGGCTAAAAGTAGTTTTGGCCACACAGTTTTGTGAATATACTAAGAGCGGCTGAATTGTTTTTAAAAATGTGCCGGCGCACATGATTCCGTGTCTGTTTTATATGTATAAATACGTATAATTTTACTGTTTTTAAAAATACATATAATGGATTTCTAGATACTTATGCTGATTACTGAGTTTAGGGGCGTCCCCTTAAGTTTTGCATCTGAGGCACAAGGCTGACCCCACCCAAATCTGGCCTGGCAGGTGGCGCTTAGGGCGGCGGCTGGCACCAAGCAGTGCGGGGTGACAGGCAGCAGGGACGAGTGGGCGCTGGGGTGGAGCCGGGCACGCAGGAGACACAGGAAGAGAGTCAGAGCTGGTCCCTGCCCTCAGCACCCTGCTCAGGCTGGGACTGTGATTCTGGGGTCACACCTCCAAGGAAGCCTGGTACCCTTTCGCCGCTCAGCCATGCTCTCGGCCAGCAGGCGTGCCAGAGGCGGCCCTCCGTTCCCCCTCCCTCAGGACCCCGTCTCTATTCTCAGGGCTGACTTTCATGGGGGACAAAGCCATCCCAAGTGAAGACTGCATTTCCCAGCCTCCCTTGCAGCCAGACGGCGCAGTCCTGGCCGTGGAGTGGGGGGCAGAGAGGGGACACGGGGAACTGATGTGCTCGGCTCCCAGGTAGAAGGCGAGGCGCAGGCAGATGGAGGGAACACTGAGGAAGGTGGAACAACAGAGAGGGCGGCCTGGGTCTCTGAGGGAGGAGGGGGCGGAGGGAGAGGGGTCAGGCCAGCCCGGCTGGTGTGTGAGAGTGAAATAAATTCCGTTTTCTTCCACCTGCCGGGGTGTGTGTTGGCAGCATCCGCGCCGTCTCCGGACAGCCACAGGACGTGAGCCGCCGGGCCCAGGAGAAGTGCCCCCAGCGAGCAAGCTGTGCTCCGGGCGTGAGGCATTCCCTGTGAGAGGCCGGCCAGGGCCGACCTGCTCGTTCACTCATTTGATACCACGAACCTAACCACTCACCCCACGCCCAGGCAATAAGATCTGACTTTTCTGGATTCTGATAGGGGGCAGGAAAGCCAAGCGGGGGAAAGGGTGTGAAGGAACTTTGAGAGGAGGTGGGAACTCAGTGTTGGATCCAGCAGGCCCCCTGGAAGAGGAATCATCTTCTGCTGCCCGCGTCCAGACAGGCCGGCACCCTCTGGGGCGCCGGCTCATCCCCGAGGAGCAGGCTTGGGCGCCACCACAGCGGACTCACAGTGGACACGCCCATGGGCGCACACCAGGCCAGCGGTCCCTCCCGCCTCCTCTGTGGCCCCCCAGGGTGCAGGCAGCATGAAGGGGCCTCCGGGAGTTTGTCTGAGGACCGCCCCCTTTCTGCACACAGGCACCTGCATTCGGTTTCCTGGAACAGGGTTCCTTGCACCTGCCTACTAGGCCTACATCTACAAAGCGGGGGCTGCACCCCAGCCCCGACAACCCGCAGGGCTTTCAAGAGAACACAATGAGAAAAGGACACGAGCGTGATTCAGAACCAGAAAAGTGCTGTGGAAAAGTGAGCTGTTCTGACATCTACGTTCTGCTTTCTCCAGGGGCCTCGGCCTCTCCACCTGCGCCTGGCAGCTGAAGGGCACGGGCTGGAGTAAAGCCCCCGCGTGTCCGCCCCAGCCGTGTGACCTGGGGCCAGGGCTGCACCTCTCTGAGCCTGCCTTTCCAGCCATGTGCGGACAGACACAGGCCACCCTGGGAAATGATTCATGTGGAGGCGCCCACCCCACCCAGCGCCCACAGAAACCCCCTTCCTGTGTTCTGAGGCTCTCTGAGTATTTATGTCAAGGTTACCGTTCCCCTCCTGGCACGGAATTACTCCATTCTGGAGAAAGCCTTCCCACAAACTTCATGTGCTCCAGATACCACCAAAGCCTCCCTGGGGAAGCGTCATTTTGTGTTCCGAGATGTTTTCCGTGTCGATGATTTAATTTCCGAATCCTGGCGCCCCGGAGGCTCTCTCCGTGTTTGATCATGGCTTAGGGAGCGAGGCGAGTCCAGCAGCACAGGCCTGAAGCCCAGCTGTCAGGGAACGCTCCTGACATCTGGCCAGGGAGGCTGCTAAGCACCCCAAAATTCACAGGACAACCCCCACAATACAGAATTACTTGGCTCCAAATTGTCTCTAGTGCCAAAGGTGACCCTGACTGTCAGTGACCTCAGCCAGGACGTCTGGCTTGGCCTTAGCCACCTGACCTCGGCTTTGTGCCCCAAGGGCGGGGGAAGTCCTCTGGCCTCTTTTTTGTTCTCCTCAAATTCTTCTTGAGAATCTGAGTTGAACCCTAAGGAAGGTCTCTGGGGTCCAGCTCCTGGTTCTCATCACACTGTGTTCACTGCAGGGGGCACCCACAATCCTAAGTCTGTGCCTCCAAATACCCATGAGCTCCTCCCTCTATACCCCAGTACAGAGAGCATGCTAGGACCAAGGTACGCAGCTGATGTGCTAGATCAGTGGATGGAGGATGGACGGAGGATAGATGGATGGATGATGGATGGAGGATGGATGGATGGATGGGGGATGGAGGATGGATGGACGCTGAGCTCTCAGCCAAACCCCAAGTATGTGTCATGGCACCAACTCAGATGGGACTCTCTGAGGCCCCTGGAGTCCTTCCCCATCAGGGGCCAAGCCAAGTGTGTGTGATCCTAGAAATCTGTCCTTTTTGGGGCCTCCCATTTCTGTCAAGGAGCCCACTTACCCCCATTCCTGAGATACAAGGCCTCGGACACCCCTCTTTCTCTGGGGCTCTCTGTCCCCCACGGCCCGTCAGGCCAGGGTCCCAGGTGAGTGTTCCTTCCCGCTGCTTCCTGCCCTCACCCACTGCTTTTCCAGCCCTGCTCTCTGAAGCCAGCCCGCCCAGCAGGGTCTCTCCTTTGATCACTTGGTCCTGGAACTTGTCCCCTAAGAGCAAGCTCTGCTCAGGATCTAGTCTCAAGAGCCATCAATGGCTCCCCACTACCTGGAAAACACAGTACAGTTCTCTTACCCTGAGGTTCAAGGTCTTTCACCATGATTGACCCGACCCTTTTCCAGTCACAACATGGAGTCCTGGCCTCAGAACGGGCCTGTACTCCCGCCCGAGGTTTCTGTCCACCCAGCTCTGTGAGCCCTTGCTTGCCTGCCGCGAGCCTGTGGAACCATTTATGTGATTCCATTTTATAAACATTGTATTGCTGAACTCCTCAAGCATGCAGGTTAGCTTCACTGTGCCTGCTTCCTAGATGAGGCGGCTCAGGGGCTCGCCTGAGGGCCCGTGGCCAGGGCGTAGTGCTCCCTCTCCTATCCTCCCGTGCTCCTGCCATGTCGACACTTTCTCGAACTTCCACCTGCTCCACGAAGTCTTCCAGGATGCCCTGACAAGGGGCATCCCTGCACTCTGCTTTCCACCTTTCAGCTCAGAACGAGAGTCTGCTCCATCACCCGCGGGCCTCCCGGACTCACCAGCGCCGTTTCGCTCTCTCACACGCAGTTCCCTTTACCTGGGTCCCGCCCCTCCCTGGCCCTCGTCCTAACTTCTCCTTGTCTTCTTCCACATCCTCAAGCCCAGGAAGAGGGTGCCTGCTCCCTTGACCTTCTCCAGCACCTGCCTTTATCCTCAGACTGTGAACTCCCCGAGGACAGGGCCGGAGGCTGTGTGAACGTGGGCCAGTGACCTAACGTCTCTGAGGCTCTGCTCTCCAACTACCTTGGAACGCTGATGCCCCTGGTGGACAGAACAAGACCCCGGGTGTGTTCCCAGGGGACACTGCTCTGTCTTGCCTGGGGCGGGGTCAGAGTCAAGGACACGAGGACCTGCGCGATCTTTAGACAGTGGTGTGTTGGGAAATACTGAACAGCAGGCTCTCTGAAGGAGAAAATAATCTTTGATTTATAGTGTTTGCCAGTTTCCATGGTATCCATATTTCCATAATGGCCCATTTCAAGCCACCCTTGTGAACAGAGTGGGGAGGAGACACACAGGCTCTCACGAGATGGTACAGGCTGACGGGGCATGTCAGCGGACCCGGACACGTCAAGTCCAAACTCATTGTGAGACATCTGAGGCCCAGAATGGGAGACCCTGGCTCGAGGACCCACTCACTGTTGGTCAGTGGTGGAGCTGGGACCTGAACCAGGTGGGTCTTTCTCTCCTGACGTGCACTGGACATGCCCACACGGGCCCTCTGGCCTGCAGCTACTTGTGGACACACACACGCTTCAAGCCCTGCACCAGCTAGAGCCAAGCTCCGGGGACAGCCAGGGGGGCTTCTTTCTCCTGCCCGAGAAGCCTGCAGCCCAAGGCTCAGGTGCTGCCTGCACATAGTGGGGCCTTAAGCAGTGCCCTTGGGGTGCTGGGGCAAAGCTGCCAAATAACTCTCCTGTGCTCAGACGCCTGTGTGTCCTGGACGAGAGGTCAAGTCCACACGCTGTGTCTGAAGCCCCTCGCCGCAGCCTGCCTTTCCTGGGGATGTCTGCTTTGTTTTCTGCCAGTCACACCTGCTTTCCATCTGTAGCTATGGGGTGGGGTGGGGAGCTGGCCGGGGCCTTATGCATGTTTCATGGGCTGGGAGGTTTTGGAGAGGAAAGACTCTCTTGGGGGTGAAAATAACAGAGAGCGAGGCACACTGGCTCAGGAAGTCCCTGCGCTGCCTCTTAACTAGCTGTGTGATCTGGGGCCACTCACTGAACCTCTCCGAGCCTCGGTTTTCTCATCTGAAAGCTGGGGCTAAGAATAAAGCTCCCTCAGCCTGTTATGCAGGGCCTTAGTGACCACTGATTGAGCCGCTGGTTAAAAAGGTTTTGTCTTCTAGAAAGCATTATGTAAAACTGGCGTTGGCAAATTTTTTCCATAGATACTGTCAAATATTTTTAGTTCCGTAGGCCTCACGGTCTCTATCCCAACCAATGAGCGCAGCTGCTGTAACAAAAGCGGTGGAGACACTGCACACCTGGCCGTTTAAATAAAAACTAACGACAGCCAGGTGCTGGCCCGAGTCAGCCCGTGGGAGGTGGTTTGCAGACTCGTGATCTGGGGGATGGTCCAGCATCTCATAACCGCCCTCCAAACCTGTGGCCGGGCTCTCTCAGGAGGGAGCAGTCAAAGCAACAGTCCTGGTGCAGCACAAGACTGAGGCCTGGAGTCTCGGCCAGACCCTCACTTAAAGCCACTTCCTCCAGGAGGGCCCCCTTTACTCCTCCACTGCCCACCAGCTAGGTTCCAAGGCCTCAAGGTGGGTTTCCCTGGCCTGGTCATTGCAGAACGGAAACACAAATATGTCAGCTCAGAGAGGCCGCCCCTGGCCTCCCCACCCAGGACAGCGAACCCCTTAGAAGTGCCCTTCACCCTGGTTATTCATCAGATGCTGAAATATATTTTGTATTTCTTTTTCCTTATTCATCACCCGTTACCCACTTTCTGCGGGCAGGGATGTGGTTCTGCTCACTGTTTATACCCAACACCTCCAGGGGGCCTGGCCTATAGGGGGTGTTTAAAAAGATGTATTTGCTAAATGAATGGATAAATATCATTTATCATGCTGTGCACTTGGTCCTTGTTTGATGCTTGAGTTGTGGCGATGGGTTTTCCTGGTAGCACCTGCGCGGTCTACCCATGTCGGCTGGACAGCCGATTGTCTACATTTATTTCATAAAGACATAGATGGCAGGAAGTTGCGAGCTTCTAGAACACGGGCTTTTAAATACCCTTTTGTCATGGAAGCTTTTGGTGAAGGGGTGTTTGATACAGAATGCGGCTTTTCTGGTGGATTCACAGTGGGGGCTGGCAAGGCTGGCTGCTGACTCCCTCCCCCTTACCAGGGAACCTCAGGCTGTGTCTGTGGTCCTGAGGTCTAGTGAGGACCCAGCCTGGTCTACTCAGGACCCTCAGCTGCACACAGGACAGAGCGGGAGCCCGGGATGGAGACATGACGTGTCAGAGGTTCCCTACAGTCTGCGGCTGGCATGGTGTGAGGGGCCATGAGGGGCCAGGCCCCTCTTTCCACTGAACTCCCCTGTTTGGTTGTTGGTGCTTTTTGCAGAGTTCTGCTTGTATCTCAGTTCTGCTTTGAGTCACCCACGTCCCCGAGGAAATCACTCCAGCTCCCTGGGTTCCTCTTCGGAGAGAAACCGGCCAGCCAACCACACGGGCCGAGGGTCTGGGGACCTGAAACCAAAAGTCCCAGTCCAGCTCGAAAAGGCACGAGGTCAACTACGACTCAGGCCTGAGTTCTCAGAGGTCATCGATGACCCACGACACCCCTCACGGGCAGGGGACACACGGGCTCAGCACAGCACCAGCACCCAAGTCCCAGATCTAGCACTCACCCCTCAGGGTGACCTGGAGGTGCTGCCTAACCCTGCCAGGCCCAGTTTCCTTCACTAACTTGGCTACCAATTGTGTTACGACCTTGTGGGGGGTTATGGGGGCTCAATGCCAGGACAGATGGACATGGCTGGCGGGGGGTTGCTGGCAAGTGAGAAATATTGGACATGGTTACTATGGGAGACAGGGCGACATGTCTTGTAATCCTCAGAACAGGACATCTTGGAGGGCCAAGCCCCATCTCTGTGGTGGATGGCAGGAGCAAGAACGCCTCACTTTCAGACCTGGCCATATGTCTGTCTCTCTTCTCTCTCCCCTGGATGTCAATGCCCAGGGTCACCTAGAAGCCGAGATCCCAGAGTGACTATATGGAGCAGAGCCCCCCTCCACACTCTCAATTTGGTTGGGTTTAATATGAGTGAGAAATAAACTTAGCTCAGATCAGAGACAGCACGGCTGATCTCTCTAGCAACTCTGCGCCTCTATTTCATAAACACCAGAAAGCAGTCCCCCCAGTCACCTTTTCAACAAGGAACATTAACTGCTTTTGTCATTAGAAATCAGTTTAGATTTTTAAAAGCCATAGGCTGATGGCCCCTCTGTTCTCTTTACTCGACAGTCACATGTCTGTTTGGCTTCTCCTGGGGTCTCTCCACAGTTCCCTCCTCCGGCCCAACCCCGCTCCTGGGCCCCGGCCTGGACCGGTTGCCGATGCTGAACTGGTTGAGGGGTCTCTGCTAGGAGGTGGAGGGCGAGGCCTTGGGGACTGACTCTGGGACTCTGAGTCTAGCCCTCTGGCCCCCCACATCATGGAATTTAAGAGTCAGTTGGGATCTAGCTGAAAATGCACAACCTCAATCTAATTGTGAGGAAACATCTGATAAACACAAAAAGAGGAAGGAGGAACTTTCATTAAAAGTCAAAGCGGTGGGGGAAGTGAGGAGGGAAATCTGAATTTCTTAAAAAGATCAATGGCATAAAAGACAAAGGTCTTGGAACTGCTCAGATTAAAGGAGGGAAAAGACACTGGGCAGGCCAGGGGTGGGCGGGGGGGCGGGGGTGGGGTGGGGTGGTGGGGGGGTGGTGCTGGGGAGGAGCCTGAGCGTAAGTTCCATCCGTGAACTGTGAAGCGAAAACTGAACCGTGGCTAATAGCTCAGTCTTAGAAAAAGAGTTTAGGGGTAAAGGGCCAAGATGTCTATCACTTACCCTCATGCGATTCAGAAAAAAGAGAAAAAGGTGTTTGCAGAGAGCGCATGAGGGGTGCCAGTAATTAAGCCAAGGGGAGACGCTCCTAACAAGCCGCGATTGTACTCCGGACGCTCCTCTCTGCTGTGCTGCTTCTATTCTGGAAGTTTTTGAAATCTGAAATTGTTTCCAAAACGAAAGGCTTTGAAAAGCCTTCCTCAATTTAGCAGCAGACTGCTTATTTCACACAAGAACTCCTTGTGTGATGCCAGGACAGGCAAGGTTGTCCGGGGTGAAGCTGCGTAGGGCCCGGACTGCCCTTGGGTGGCCCGTGGGGTGCTTTGTGGCACCCAGCTTGGAAAGCGCTGATTGAGCTCAGCTTGCACGTTTCTGGGAACACGGTGGGAGGCAGCTGTTTCTGCATCCAAGCGTCTACTGAACATTTACACGCAGACGCAGTTGCATCTGACCCCCGCAATCACCCCGAGAGAGGAGGTGCTACCTCTCTTTTATAAGCGAGATCCCCAAGGTTCTGAAAGGAACTACCTCCTTGGGCGCCTACATGTCCAGGAGTTTCCTGTATGCCCCCCGGTCCCTGCTCGGCCACCTTCGGAGCAGGACACCTGGTCCCGACTTAGACACAGGCGGAGGCCCACGAGATGCATGTCCCAGGCAACAGCACCAAAGCTGGGCTTCAAAGCTGGGTCCAAGAAGAAACCACAAATCCTTGAACCTGCTTCCTCTCAGTGAAGAAGCCGAGGCTCTAGAAGGAGCAGCCCGGCCAGTTGAGGGTGAGGAGAGGCTGGGAACCGCTGCTCCCCCATCAGTGGGAGGGAAACATCACCTCCTGTCCTGTCCCGGTGAGGAGCCCATTTGTTCCTGGCGGGGAGTCTCCCTCAGAGCCCTAACTCCTGCCTGCACTTCTGGGCTGGGCCTCTCCCTGCCTGGGATTGGCTTCTGAATCAGACAGAGGACCCAGACTCCCTGCCACCCCGGGTGGGGAACAATGAGCCCCCCTGTTCTGCTCTGTCCTTTCACTTCAGTGCCTGGCATGACCTCTTAAGCAACTGCTTTTCTTTTCTGGCCTTCTCCCCCAAAATGAGCCATTCTCTCCCCCATTCCCTGCCCTCTGGTAAGTTTTTAACAAACAATTCATTGTCAGCAAAAAATCGCAGTGTTTGAAAGTCACTGGTTGCTGTCCAGAGAGTGGGTGTTTGAATGCATTCCAGGAAGCCCCAGGCTTCTGAGAACCAGCACTTGCTGATTGTAGAACTGCCCTTTCAACCCCCATGCAGCCTTCCTGATAATGTCCCGGGTCGGACTGCCTTGACCCTGACTTCGTGTGACTCAGGGAGAAACGATTCCGCCAGTAGAAGTCCAGGTGTGGAAGGTCACTGTCCTTAGGAAGTGCAGGTGGCCGCCCTGGGTGCGAGCTGAGACTTATCTCAATTACGCTACCTCTCCAAGCCAGCAGGGTGGTGTCCGCTTAACACGGGGAGACTGAGGCTCAGGGCGCCTAACCTGAACACAGGCACACAGTTGGGAAGGAAACCCCAGAAGGAGGTGTTTGCCAGGGCACCCCAATCCCAGCTGGATCTCTTGGGCAGCGTGGGATAAAAAGGAGACCCCTTTCTCTTCTGAGTTCCTCCAGCACCCCAGGGGCAGCCTGTCTGTCCTCTCTTCGAGGCCGTCACATTTCTGGCTCTGTTCAATTTTACTGCTGCTCCCCCTTCTCACCCTGCAGGAAATGCCCCGGCCCACCCCTCTCCTCACTGCTGCAGATCTGGGACTGCCTCACTTGGAGACGGTCTGAGAAGGTTCTGGGCTTGTTTCTGGCCAGCGCTTTGCCAGTCCACAAGGGGGTCTTAACCCTATACTTCGTGTCACTGATGCGAGGTGTGCAGACACTTTGTCAGGGTTCCCCACCGCTGAACTGACCACGTGAAGCTCTGAAATCTCAGGGTTCTGCAGATTGCTCACCAGCCCCCCACCTTCCACAGGGATTTGTTGGAGATTACTCAGTTGTGACGGACACATTTCTGGGGCTGTTCTCTGGACCCCAAACTGTACAGGACAATGGGTCTCAAAATGTAACATCCACAGCATGAAGGAAACCCTCTACTTCACTGTTCCCTCGCCCACCCTCTTCTCCAATCCCACTTCCAACATCACGAGGAAGGGTCCGCGTGGTCTAACTCAGCGCGTAGCTGCTTCTGAGGAAGGATAGTCTCCCTAGCAAATGGCCCCTAGAGCACAAATCATTTTAATCCAAAAGAGAGACTCCAGCCTGGAGTCTGGAATGTGGCCTGTTTCAGACCTGAGAGGCAACTCTTCGAGGCCCAGGGGAATCTGCACCCCAGCCACACGGTAACTATGGCTCGCTGTTGGCTTGTGGGGAAAAACTCCACTTCGACATTGTGTCTGCGCATCTCGGAAGCAGATGGGGAGCCAGCACCATCGGCTGAACCCAACATTCCAATTCACATACGCTGTTTCCAATAGTCACAAGCGACTGAACCATTAGGGGTCCGAGTGCTCCCTCTCTGAAAAGCAGCTACCTCAATGAGGAAGGAAACTGGGGCTTAAGGGGTTAAGTAAGTCATTCGAGGTGATGCAGGTACTGAGTGACAGCCAAGGAATATGAATCGAGGTCTGTGGGTCTCCAGAGATCACAATCCCTCCACTCTCTACACCAGGGCTGTCGTGTGCAGTTCCTCAGGTTGCTCACTGTACAAGGGTGTCTAGCTAAAGGGGAGGAGACCCAGCCAGGGTGTACACAGGGTGTGCACCATGGTGCAGCGATGCCATTTGGTGTCTGCCTGGTACACTGATTAGAAATGATTCCGCCGACTCCCCTCCCTCTATCTGCACCCCCTGCAATGAGACTCTGCAGCTCTTTTCCATCAAGAAACAAGCCCTTTCCTTGTTTTCTGCAAGGAGTTCCTCACTCCTCACACTGGGGCTGGTCTCGTGACTAGACAAGTTGTGCAATGTTAGATGGCATCGTGTCAGTTTAAGTTCAAGCCCCTGAGATCTCTAGAAGGCTCTGCCTGCTCTCTAAGGCCCCGGTTATTGCCATGGGTGCAAGCTCTGGCTAACCTGGTCTGGTTACCCCCACTCCAGACCCATCAACAGCCTCTCAACCACCCAACATAGAAGCAAGGCCCTCCTAGGCCAGCCAGTCTCCTAACGACCCACGCTGGCCTCAGACACACAGGTGGCCCAGGCACACGGGACCCACCAGCAAACTGCCAAACAGGCGCAAGAATGAGTGCCATGTGATGAAGGGGCTGCGATGGGTGGAATCGTGTCCCCCACTTGCTCCCCATTTATATGTTGAAATCCCAACCCCTTTGGAATATGACCTTCTTTGAAAACAGGGTCCTAGCCTTGCAGATGTAGTGGGTACAGAAGGAGGGCATCTGGAAGCAGGGAGGGCCCTTACCCCACATGACTGGTGTCCTCCTAGGCAGGGGGCCGCGGACAGGACAGGCATGCAGAAGGCACGCAGGCGACGGGAGTGGCGCTGCCACGAGCCAAGAACGACTACACGTGAACAAATACACACCTCCCGCAGGCCTTCAGAAGGAGTGTGAGCCTCTCCACACCTTAATCTCAAAGATCAAGTCTTCAGAACTGCGAGAGGAAACACTTCTCATTGTTTAAGCACCTGCTTCGTTCGAGCTGACCTAGGAAGCGAATTTAGCTGCTTTCCCTGATTCACATGGCGGCACGGTCCGGCTGGCTTCCTCACCTGCCCCCAGCGGGCAGCCAGGTGTAGCCCTCCTCTTGGTCCCTAGACGGCCCCTGAATTTTAAGCCTACCTGGCCCAGTCCTGCCCCAACAGGACTCCAACCTGGCAAGGCTTCTCTAGTATCTTCCAAGGGCTCTGGAGTCCTGGACGGGGGTGGCATCCCACACCCATAGAATCCTGCATGCTGGGGCCTGGAGAGAGCCCCGGTTCAGGCCCCTCCCAGCTGCCACATACCTGGGTTGCCGAGCGCCATAGAGTCGTAGATGAGTTTGCAGGTCTTCAGCAGGATGGCAATCTTCTTCTCGGGCGAGTAGGCCTTGTGCATGCTGGTGAACTTCTGCAGGATCTTCTCCATGACCGCCACCTCGGGCACGCTGGTGGTCACGCCCAGGTCGGTGGTGGTGGTGGCCAGGATCACCAGCTGGTTGTCCTTGAGCTGCTGCATCGAGCCGTCCTTGCTGTGGATCTCATGCAGGCAGGAGTTGATGGCTTCCTTCAGGGGCTTCAGGACACACTTGTACAAGGCAGACTCCACAATCGCTTCTGTAGGTGAGGGGGTAAGAAAAGTGGCCTCGGAAATCCTGCCCCCATGCCCTGTTGCTCATGGGGGTGGCCATCCCTGTCTTCTGGTCCCTGGAAGGATGTACTCACAGCCCCAGCAGTACACCCTCAGGTCTGACCCCCAGACACTTGTACAGACACTGGGAAGACACTGGCCAGGACTGATGCATTTTATCATCACGATTTTCACAGGGTGTGGTATGGATTAAACTCTCCGGCTGCTTAGCAATTCATAACTTTCAAGGATACCAGTCACACTGGAGTTGTGTAGTATACAGCCTGTGCAGCTGTACAGAGAGGGCCTGGGCACCCCATATGCTTGGTGGAATTATTCAATTCCCAAATCCACTTGACTCCAGCCTCAGGAAAGCTGTGTATCTGGAACCTGACTTCTCACCACCATCATAGTACCACCTTCACTTGGCTGCTACCACCTCTTGGCCCGAGTTATGTCAGTAACCTCTCACCCTGGCCCCTTTTAGTCCCGTCTCAACACAACAACCAACGTAATCCTGTTAACACATGTTTGATCATGTCATTCTGCAGTTTAGAATCTTCCAGTGGCTCCCATCCCATGCATAATAGAAGCCGAAGACTTCCCCATGGCTCACAGGCCCCCTCTGGGATCTGCCCCTGTGACCTCTCTCACTTATTACCTTGTTCACTTCCCTGTGCCTGTGCTGCTCCAGCCACCCTGGCCTCCCTGTTGCTCAGCCAACCTGCCAGCCTGCTCCTGCCTCAGGACCTTTGCACTGGCTACTCCCTTGGCCTGGAGAAGTCAGTCCACACAGCTTATCCTTCACTGCTCCACTGTCTGTTATCCAAGAGAACACCCTGATCATCCTGTGGAAAGGGAGTCAGTCGGCACTGATCTCCCAGCAACTGTACACACAGGCCATTACCTCTACCCTGCAGATGGCCCGACAGGCTCTGGGGTCTGCGTCACAGGGCTGGCTGGGGGCTGAGCAAAGACCTGGGCCTCTGTCTATATGTTCGGTTGCTTTGGGTGACAGTCGGGAAATATTCTTGGGAAGCCTTTGGCTCTCCCCTGTCTCCAGGGGGAAGGTGTTGGCTATTGGTCCAGTAAGGGGAGATCCCACATCCTGTCCCTCTAGGGAGACACCTGAGCTTCCCATTGCCGGAGGGTGAGGGAGGCTTATGCTTCCATAGTTGAGTCTCCAGAGAGGCCACAATTCCCTTTCCCCGCCATGCAGGCCTTGGGTTGGCGCCCGTCCTCTGTGCAGATCCTGCTACCTCCCTCTTCCCTTCTGCTTCAGCAGTGTCTTCAGCCAAAGAACATATGGCTGCCCTTGCACCCCTCCCACCACCACCCCACCCCACCCCTGTCCATCCTCCTAGGCCCACATCACCAGCCCATAGTCCTCAGACCTCCTGTCAGTGGAGCCAGGTGACTGGGGGCAGGGTCTTGCAGTGGTTCCTCCCCTACCCCTCACTCCCACGTGACCTTGGCCAAGTCTTTTCCCCATTCCAGGGCCTGTTTTCTATGTGCAAAATGAGAGGCTGTGCCCAGGCCCTCCAGGGTCCTTGGTCCCTGAGAGCCAACAGCTCCCCTGCAGAGACGGCCCCCGGCCCTCAGCAGCCTTTGCCCCTCGTTGCTCTTTGTCTCCCTGGTGGCCCAGGGGCATCCTGGGTGGGAGTGTGTGGTGGGTCCTGCCTGGTCTGTCACGTGGTTGCAGCTCCTCGCCCATCTAACTGGGCACATGGGCAGAAATCCAGAAGGCCGGGCAGAAGAGCAGAGCGGCTAGCGCGTGGGAAAGGCGGACACCCTGGGCCTCTCCTTCCCTCCCGCCCACGCCCAGCCCGGCCCGGGACTGACCCAGCTCCTCGTCGGAGTGCAGGGTGGGGTCCACCAGCGCCTTGAGCTCGGTGCTCTGCAGCAGGTAGCTCTTGAGCTGGGTCATCATGGTGCGGATCTCCTGCAGCATCTCGGTGCTGGAGGTCTGGCGCGCCATCATCTCCAGGCTGTACACCGTGTAGTCCCGCACCAGGTTGCCGAAGTACGAGGCCTTGTCCTGGGCCAGCTCCACCACCTTCTTGTAGAGCTTGCGGTTGGTGGAGAGGAAGGCATGGAAGACGTTGCTGAAGCTGGCGAAGCTGAGCCGGTGCCGCGCCTTGCCCAGGATCATGGAGGGCTTTTTCCTCACGCTGGGGCTGCTGAACTGCTCCACCTCCTCCTCCGCGCTGCTGGTCGAGTAGGAGTCCTGGTCCGTGGCGCAGGCGGGCGAGCCCCAGCTGTCCGCCAGGGAGGCCTGCGAGCCCTTGAACTCCGGAGCGCTCTGGGGCCGGGCGCCGGCCTGGGCATGCGGGCTCTGAGTCCTGGCTCGGGGCACAGGGCTCGGGTCTTCTCTGGGCGGGCCCGGGGCGGGCTTCTCGGGGGCCGGCTGCTCTGTGGAGAGCTCGGCGATCTCCACGGGGCTCGGGAGGCCCGAGGCCAGCTGCCGGGAGATCCGTTTTTTCCTAGGGGGCGGGACTGGGGGTGGTCGGATCTTCCTCCCCAGCTCTGGCTGGGTGCCCAGTTCGCTGGCTTGGGCCGCTGCTTCCTGGCCCGGCTCCACAGTCCTCTGAGGCGCTTCCCCAGCACTGGCAGGGGGCGCCTCGGGAGGCAGGCTGAGCGGGGGTGCCGTGGAAACACCCAGCGGCTCCCCCTCTGCTGCTGTCCCCCGGCCCACCTTCCCCACATCCTGGTCCTCTAGGGAGACCCTCTCGGAGATGCGGCGTCGGGGAGGAGCAGGAGGGGGGTTCTTCTTTGCTGGGACCGGAGGGGCGGGGGCCTGCTGCAAGGGACCGGGGGACGCCCCTGGCTTCATCTCTTCCTCCCTGGAGGGGCTCAGGCCTGCGGGAGGCTGTGGGAGCCTCTCACAGGCTGTCATGGGTGGCAGGCTTGGATGGTCTGGGGGGCCCGGGGCATGAGGTGCAAGGTGGGGGGCCGAGGCTGCAGGAGGAAGGGCTTCTGGGGGAGGGGAGGCAGCAGCCACCGGGGGAGAACTGGGCAAAGGACAGGCTGGAGGAGCAGGCGCTGAGGGCAGAGGAGGCTGAGCTGAGCCGGTGGGGTGAGAGGGGGAAGGAGGCGGAGGGGGCGCTGGGCGGCGAGGGGCCCACCTGGAGGTGGGTGAGGTAGCGTCAGAGGTGGGAGTCGGCGGGCATGCAGAGGGGGTCTGGTCGGCAGCCAGGGTGCTGCCACAGTCCTCAATGAAGATGGGGTTCACAAACCACAGGCGGTCGCTCCCCAGGGACAGCTCGATCTCACACGAACAGTTTGCGTGATGGGAGGCCGACCTGAGGCTGGAGGCTGGGGGCGTTCCGGGGGCTGGGTCTCTCGGGGGCTCCGCTGGGCTCCCACCTCCTTGCCGGGGGTTCAGGGAGGAGTCCCAGAAGCCTGGGGAAACAAGAGAGGGAGAGGCTGTAGCTTGGAAGCAGGTGTGGCAGGAGGGCCGGGGCGGGCGGCAGGGCCACGCCGTCACAGCATCTGCTTTGAGGCTTGTTTTTCCCCTCTCCGGCTGTTTTAAACCTCTCCCACCACTTCCTGCTTCTGGAGGGGAAGCCCCACGCAAGCCTCCCCCTCGGTGCTGGGGTGGGGCTAGGACTTGGCCTCAGCTCTGACCCTGGCAATGGGGGCGCCCACCCTGGAGGGCACTGCCATGGGCGGGGGCAGGGTGTAGCCTGGAGAGCCGCAGGCACGTGTGGGGATCGCGGGGACGGCAGGTGCCCGGTCCCTCATGCTGACCAGCTGGGTGCTCGGGGGTCTGTCAGTTGACCTTTCTAGGCCTCAGTCTCGTCGTCTCTAGGGTGACCTAGAGAAGGTGCTCTGGGCCGGTGTTGGCCACCACGGTTGTTCCAAGCAGGAAGAACCTGTGGATTGTGGCCAGCGAGCTCAGACCCGACCGTCTGAGTGGGGAATGCCTGCCTACTACAGAAAGATCCTGACACTGATTAATCTCGGGTACAACAGGAAGCTGCCCCCGGTGTGTGTTGGTAAAGGGGAGGCTCAGAAGCAGGGGTTCCTGCACAGCTGAGCTCAGTTCCAGCACAGGTGTCACAGATCCAGCCCAGGCCCGCGGCCCCCGGAGCGGCCTGCCCTCCCCAGCCTTGTTGACCACGTCGGGTTGGACATGCTCAGGGACAGGGGACACCTGAGCTGAAAGGCATGGGGGATCCACTCACTCAGAAATTCCTGACCAGGCCCTAAGGAGAATCGGTGGAAGCTCAGTGGCTAGCAGGCGACTCTGAGCTCACTCAAGCAGCTGCTCCTGGACAGGGGCCTGGAAACCCCGTCTCTTTAGGGCTCTGGGTTGGGCACTGACCCGGAAGCTCACTGAGTCCTGGCTTGGGAGGCGGGCTTGGCCTTTGATTCTCAGTGAGAAAACTGCCAAATATAATATCAAGGACAATAAAGGAACAGACATCCATTGAGTTCCAGCTGTGTGGGCTGCCCCCTTTCAATGGCTATGTCACCGAACCTTCTGGAAGTCCTAATATTATCCCCAGAACACAGGTAAAGGTTAACAATCCAGAGAGATGAACTTGGCCGGGTCACAGGTGAGTGGACTTGAGCAGGGCCGGAGCAGGGATGGGAGCCAGGCCTGCGCAACTCCTAAGTCCCTCTGCTCGGCCACGGTGTTAAGGGGCCCTCCTTCAAAGGAACTTGCAACACTTCCCATCTGGGTTGCTGAGGGGGAGGGTGGCATGCACTCCAGAACTGGGGATGTGGTAAGAGCATGACAGGCTTCTGACATCGAAACAAAGGAGCATCTCGAGATGGTAGCTGTGTGCACACCTGCCCCCAAAGATGGGCACTCTCAGGGATGCGGGCAGTGCCCACCTTGTTGGCCAGGGGGGTCACAAACCCAATCAAGACCAGCAGGGTGACCCCAAGGCCATGCAGCTGCTGAGAGCGATCAAGAGCAACCCCACCCTGCGCCGTGAGGCGGGGCTCAGGTGTCAGCCCTGTCCTCCATGCCAAGTCTGGCAGCGGATTGAGCCAGCTGTCTCCACAGTGAGGAGGACAGACTTTCAGGTGACTCTCTCGACATGCAAAGCTCTGAGCACATCCCAGTCGCCATCTGAGGACGTGGTGAGCCCAGGCTGGGAGGCCGGTTGCCAGGCTCTCCCTTGACCCAGGCCAGCTGTTCCCCGCCCCCTGCACCTTACTCTCCCGCCCAGCTCCTGACCCTCCAGGACCGAGCACCCCCCTGGGGGTGGCACACAGAGAAGATATTCTGGCCCTGGGGACTGATCTTTTGAAGCACCGTGCCCCGTCTACACAGGCCCAGTCTCTCTCCTCTCAAGTTTCCCAGAAAGGACCAGCAGGTACCACAGCGACTCTGAGGAGAGCTGGTAGCAGGCCCTGTGAGAGCAGAGGTGCCCGGTCCTCACCTCCAAGCTCCCAGAAGACCCTTGGATGCAGGAGCCCGTCAGGGGCGAGGCAGTGTACAGAGCTGCCTGCCATGGCTGGACACTCGCCGCATCGCTCTCGCCTCACGCCACAGCCTGCCCCGTCCTACCCATTCCCCTGCAGCACTGAGCCCCCAGAGCAGGCCCTTGATTGCGGGTTCAGAGTCACTTCCAACCCCTTAACCTGGCCTTCAAGGCCCACAAGATCTGGCCTGGACTTTTCTAGCAACACCTCCTGAGCCTTTACCCCACTCTCTGCAGTTCAGTTCTTCCTGAACACACCACAGGCTGCCCTGCATTCAGCTCTCAACGATGGCGGTCCTCTGTTTAAAAGAGCATGCTTCTCCTACCCCCTCCGCCTAGCAAACTTTTACTCATCCTTCAAGACTCAGGTCAGGTGTTACCTGCTCGGTGGGGCCTTCCCGACACCTTCAGGCCTCACCGACCCTCCTCTGTGCTCCCACGGCTCTGGTGCCCACTCAGACCCAGGGCACCACTGTGGGGACTGTAATCCTCCGGTTTTTCTGGCTCTCCTTCCACACCCCGCCCCTCTGTCCCCCACTCTGAGCTTCCGGAAGGCAGCTCCATACCTCCTCCATCTGAGCATTTGCAGCACCTAAGACAGTGCCTCGAACAGGCCAGCAGGTTTAGTGTGGCGAGAGCAGAGGCAGGGGCCTGAGGAGGGGGCACAGGCGAGACTATTCTGATGGCGAAGGGCGAGGACAGCAAGAAAACAAGAACACACTTTCCATCACTCAGATTTAAATGCTGGTCAGTGTGGAGCAGACACTTGGTTCAGAGAAATGGGCTCTGGTCCCAGGGGTCTAGGAACTGCTCCCCTGTCCCCTAGATAGGCCTGTGGCTGTTCCTGGCCAGGGTAGCTGCCTCCAAGCCAGTGCCGCTCTGAGGGTGGAGCCAGCAGTCCTTACACAACCTAGGGTCTGGGGGCCTGTGAGGGAACCACAGTGGCACTGCAGGGGTTTAGGCTCAAAAAAGGAAGTAGGTCAACTTTCTCTGCAGTCTGCAGAATGCCAAAGCCACAGGAGAAGCAGAACATGGTCATGCAATCCTAGTGGTTGGCAAAGCTGCGGGCACCTGTGCCTGATAGCATCATGCCAAGCCGTGGCTCAGCTGCAGGGGTTCCCCTATGGCTTTCACTGCCTCCGTGCTCTACCCCCCACCCCCTGAGACCGAGGCAGCACAGCAACCTCTGTGACCTCCCACACCTGTGGCGGAGGCTGGGGACACCTCTGCAGATGTCCGTGCCTCTAAGCCGCGGCCTGGGTGGAGCCAGGCCCTGGACTGGCGCCCAGGAGGGCAAAGTCTAGGAAGCTCCACACTCAGAGAGCCCCAGGCCAGCGGAGGACAGAGAGGGGTGGATAAAAGCTGTAAAATATTCCAGATGCCATGGAAACAGCTCAAAAGTGCATGAGTTCAGTGAATAAATATTTATACGGCATTCCAGAGATGGGCTGCTAGAGACTCACTTGAACTCGAGCGCTCGATGCATTTTTTAACAACGAGGAAAATTATTATATGATCTCGAGGAAAAAAAAAAACAAGCTACAAATGCAAACTTGAAAGCGTCATAGACAGGCCTTGACTACATATTTTTGGAAGATTAAGGCTCTGTACACGGCAAACGTGCCTGAGAAACTCTGCTCGCGCCTCCCTTCCGTACACTGCCGCACGGTCCTCGCGCGCCTCCAGCCCACCGCACAGACTTCAGTGCTGAGCTGCCCTCTACGTTTGTTTTGTGGCACCAATCTCCCTTTGAAATCCAAGCTTTGAAGTCCAAGGTATCTACACAGTCTGCCTATTTTTTTGAGTAGAAGAACTGGGGTGCAGGCCAGAGGTGCAGCAGGGGGCTGGGGGAGACGGATGGGGGTGAGAGGATTCGCCAGAGACAGAGTGGGGAGAACAGGCAGATCTACTGAAATACTGAGGGGAGCAGTGGGTGAGACAGGAGAGGTCTGCTGTGCCATGTGTGGGTCACCCCCTGGCTGGGGATCGAACTGGGGCCCTGGCAGCATAGTGCTAGACAAAACCCTACGCCACCAGGGAGGCCCCCTACAGCCTGCCCTTTGGAACGGTGGCTTTCCAAGGCCATCCTTGGACTTTCCACATCATCAGCTCCAGAGAGAACAGTGTTTTTACCCACTGCAGAGCCCGGTGCTGCCCCAGTGCCTTGATCCCTGACTGGCCGGCAAGGCACGTGACCGAATCAGAGATTCATCACATTTGACTCCATTTGTAAAAGGTGAGCAGAATGCCAGAAAAATAACATTGCTGACACTACTGACAGGAAACACATATGCCCCAGGAATCTATTCCAATGGCAAGTTGGTCAGATGGCCTGAAAATCCGCTCAATCTTTACCCTTCACGAGATCCTTAGCTCTCGGCTCTAGGGAAAAATGGAAAGGTATAAAAATGTTCGAACAAAACACAGCAAAATGGCAAGATACAAAACCGCACTTTCCCCAGTGTGTGGGCACAGTAATGCTTGGAGGGGATGCCCCCGCCCCAAACACTTGTAGTGGTGGTGGGGTTATGGCTGAGTTTCGTCTTCATCCTTTTTGAATCTTGTTGGTTAAAAAAAAAAAAACAAAAAACTCCAAAAACTGGACGGCAACATGCCAAAAAAGAAACTAGACTCCTATACACACATCCACATACGTATACCATATACAAAACCCAACTCAAAATGGATGAAAGACTTGATTATAGGGCCTCCCCGGTGGCGCAGCGGTTGAGCTCTGGGTTGCGAAGCTGCCCGCGGCCTCTGCAGCGCCGGTTCGATCCCCGGCTGCTCCCCGGCCACCGGAGGAGGGTCCCGCATGGCGCGCAGACCTCTCCTGCCGCCCGCTGCTCCCCTCAGCAGTGTGCCTCGGTCCTTCTGCCTGCTCTGCTCCCCGCTCTGGCTCTGGTGGATTCTCTCACCCTCCCGCTCTTCTGACTGTACCCAGTGCATGTACAAACAAAACAAACAAACAAACAAACAAACAAACAAACAAACAAATAAATAAAACATGCCTCTATTAAAAAAAAAAAGACTTGATTATAGGACACAACACTATAAAACAGATAGAAGAAAATGCAGGCAAAACACTCCATGACATAAGCCTCAGAAACACCTTTGGGGATTCTTCTCCAGAAGCAAGGACAACACAGGAGAAGATGAACAGCTGGGGCTGCATCAGCCTGAAAAGCTTCTGTACAACAAAAGGGACAATCATCAAAACAAAGGGACGTCTTACTGAATGGGAGAAAGCCTTGGGACACCACACGGTCGCAGAGATCTACAAAGACGAAGGGATGGATACCAAAGATCTACAAAGAACTTGCACAACTCAACAAAAACAAAGCAAACAACCCAGTCAAAAAATGGGCAAAGAGACACTTCTCCAAAGAAGAAACGCAAATGGCCAACAGGCATATGAAGAGATGTTCCACATCATTAGTTACCAGGGAGAGGTAAATCCAAAGCACCGTGGGACACCACCTCGCTGCAGCGAGAAGGGCCCACGCTGGAAAAACCAGAACCCACAAATGCTGGCGCGGAGGGGGAGGGAAGGAAGCCTCTTACTCTCCGGGGGGACGTACGCCGGCCACGAAGGAAAGCTGTGTGGAGTCTCCCGGACACCAAAAATGGATCAGAACAATGACAACAACAAAATGGAACCATATGACCCAGCCATTCCACTCCTAGGAATCTACCCAGAGCCCAGAGGACGCAAGACACTACATTTTTTCACCCCTATATTTCTTGCAGCACTGCGTGCACCAGCCGAGGTACGGAGACAGCCCACAGACAGACGGCTGGAAAAGCCGTGGCATATTTATATGATGGGATCTTACTCTGTGATCAAAAAGGACAAATTCACGGCAGTTGCAGCAACATGGATGCACCTGGAAGGGACGCTGGGGGCTGAGTGAGTCAGAAGGAAAAAGATCGTCACAGGACGGGCTCCTCGGATGTGTGAGGCGGAGAAACAGAACGAAAGGTCAAGAAAAAGTCCAAACCCGCAAGCTGGCCAGAGACCTGAGGCGTCCAGCAAAGGAGGAGGGGAGGGGTGGAGACCCAGGGAGGGGTGGCCACAGGGAGGGGGTGCCGGAGAGCTGTGGGGACCACAACCATCAAGAAAAGGATTTAATTCATTTTAAAAAACCATAGGAAAAAACCCAAGACCAAACACAACAGGCTGGACTTAGAGTGAGAAGAAGCTGTAATGAGAGAGAAGCAGGTATGGGGTGTGAGGCAGAGGTCAGGGGTCTCGTCTCCCCATCCCCGTCCTTACAGACCCCCTGAAAGGCGGGGCACTACCAGTGGCTTCCACTGGGGGTGCTGGAAGCACGTGGGAAGGGCGGGATATGGGGGTGTGGTGGGGTGTCTCCGAGCCCAGGCCTGGATGCCGCTTCTGTCACCTTCCAGTGACCAAAGTCCTTCCGTCCCTTTCAGGCCCCCCTCCTTTCTGGGTAAGGGATTTATTGGGATACACGTCACATACTGGACAGCGCACCCATTTAAGAAACAGCCCGGGATTTGGGTTATTTCTTTTGTGTATTTGCCACTATTAATTTTAGAACATTTTCATCACCCCAAAAAGAATCTCCACACACAGAGCAGTCCCCCCACTGACCCCCTCCCAAGCCCCGGGCAACCACACGTCTGCTTTCAGTCTAGAGTTGCCTGTTCTGTTCTGGACACGTCACACGTGCTGTGTGGCCTCCCGCCTGGCCCCGCGCTGAGCGCATGCCAAGGCTCCCGGGTATCTCACGTCAGGCTCTTTGCTGTTGAGCAAGCCCTTTAGGCCCTTCTGAGTTTCCCTTCCCTCAGCTGTGAAACGGGATTGTGTGACAACCAAGGGAGATCAGGCCTGCGTGGTGAATACGTGACGGGCTTGCCCGCCACTTCCTTTCAGTGTTCCCTGTACCAGGGTGACACCCAGCCCACGGGCACCCTGTACCAGGGTGACACCCAGCCCACGGGCACCCCATCACCACGCCGGCCAGCGATCATCCTGATTCTCCCAGGGAGAGAGCCTGGGTGGGAGGGGGTGGGGGGGTGGGGCTGTGACTGGAGCCTGGCAGGTGGGCAGAGAGGGACGGCAAGTTAAGGAGGAGGCTGAGGGGGCAGGTGTGTGCAAAGGCACAGCTGCTGCTCCCCACAAAGCCAGGTGACCTTCGCCAGGTGACCTTCCTGCTCTGTTTCTTGGAGGAGCCCAGTGTCCTGTTACTAAGTCCCTCTTATCACTGGGAGTCTGCATAGGTTTCAGGTTCTCTGCACTGAGGGTTCTGCTGAAGCATCACATGAGGCCCTGGCACAATGCCTGGACCGTGGCACAAGCCGCTGTCTGCAGAGCTATTGCCACCGCTGCACAAGCAGGTCAGTGAGCCGAAGCCCGTGCATCTGCTGCCCAGGCCTCTGGCCCAGCTGTGCTCTCTGCTCTGCAGCCCCATCCATTCAGGGCCTGGACTGAAACATGAACCCCTGGGCTCCAGGGAACAACTATTCAGGTAGCCCCACTTCCTGTCGCGCCACCCCTTGGGTAGGATACCAGTTCTGCTCAGAACCTTCTAGTTCCAAAGTTGAACATACCCAGGTTTTATTTAAATCCCCTGCTCAAGGACTAAGTGCAGACAGACAATCTGAACTGCTGCGGACTCCCCGACTTGCACCTCCTTCCCCCACGTCTTCATCACACCAAGGTCAAGTCCCCCAGGAGAGAAGGGATTATCTAGTCTAGAAAGGAAAGTGGTTCTCCCAGGAGCAGCAGCAGCTTGTCTCAAATACAACATGTCCCTAGGTCTTAGGGGCAACCATGATCCTCCAGAGACCTGCAGGGGACCCCGACAGTCCCAGGGATGCCCCCCTGCACCCAGCAGTGGGGTTAAGGGCTACAGCACAGCAACCCTTCCTCTGAGTGCTCCTCCCCAGACCCAGGCCGTGCATCTCATTTGCCCTCCCAACTTGGCCTAAAACTGGTCATGGGCTGCCTGTTGCAAATAGAGCGGAGAAGGTGGTGGGACAGCCAAGGGCAGCGCAGGGGCCATGCATGCCTGGTGCACATCCCAGCTGGCTTCTTTCCCACCAGGGGCGCCAGGGACAAGTTTCTCTGCTGTGTCTTTAAGGCAGGGACACAGGATTGCACAAGACAATGTCTCCCAAGGGCGCTACAATCAATGAATGCAATCCATGCCATCTGAGGGCAAAGTTCAGTGTTTATTCTCAATATCAACTGAAAAGTGACCCTAAGAGGCTTGGGTGAAGAGCTCCAGGGCAGCAAGAGAGGGGGGGTGGGCGCCACAGCCCAAGAGCCAGCTCTGCTGTGGTCTGCGACCTTGGACATGTTCCTTAGGCTCTCCTGCCTCAGTTTCCTTGGCCATAAAACAGATGAGTGAATCAAGAAGATGTGGTCTGTATACATCATGGAATACTACTCAGCAATCAAAAAGGATAAGCTCCTGCCACTGGCAGCAACATGGATGGAGCTGAAAGGGATTATATTGAGCAAAAAAGTCAGAAGGAGGAAGATAAATATTGATAGTTTCACTTGTATGTGGAATAGAGAGAAACAAAGGGTCAAAGACAAAAGAGCTGAAAGCTGACCATAGACCTGAGGCATCCAGGAGGGTAGAGGAGAGAGAGATGTGAGAGCAGGGGTCGGGGGGAGCACAAGGGGCTTTGATGATGGACTGTGGGTGCTTTGGTGGTGGGAGAACTGCAGTGGCCACACCCGAGGGGAGAAACCTTGTGCCGTCAAAAAATTAACAAGGATGTGAGAAAAAGGTACTTCATTTAACAAATTAATTAAAAAAATAAAATCTAAGGGATACTGTAAATAAAAAAAAAAGAAATTCTCTGGTGCTGACTAGCTGACAGAGGCTGCCAGTCTGGCTTCCAGCGGCTGCGGACTTGGGCCGGCTGGGCCTCCTCAGGGCTGGCCGGGGGGCTGGGCAGAGGCGGGTGCTGGCTGGCTGCATCCTCACAGCCCCAGCGAAGCTCCCCTCGTGGAGGGGGCTCAGGGGACACGCGGTCTTCCTATGGGTGCAGGGCTGGGGGCAGGAGCGTCTGTCTCTGCCTCTCTTTTCTTTTCCCGCCCCTCTTCATCCTCAAAAGGCCAGAGGGTCCGGGGGAGTGCGCTGGGCAGGGGGCAGGCGGAGGGAGTTGCCATCGCATTCACGCTGATCTGCTGCCAAGGTTGAGGCTGGGGCTGAGATGCCCGGCTCTGTGCCACGGAGGAGGATTCTGGCCTTTCTCCAGATCCCCCAGAGCCACTTGTGAGGGTAACCAGCCGTGCTGGCCTGAGGGCCCCAGCTCCCTCAGACCCGCCAGGGGTGTGCGTGAGGCCCCCTGGAGAGCAGCTAAAAGGTGCTGCTTTGAACACTGGGAGAATCTCCCCATCACGAGGGCTGGGGCAGGCGTGCGGGTGGTTCCGAAGAAGCGGGTCTCAGGAGCCAGCCTGGTGCCAGCCTGAGGCGGCCCCTCTGTTCCCGGGCCAGGGGACTGTTCTGGGGTCTCTCTCTCTCTTTTTTTTTTTTTTAAGATTTATTTATTTATTATTTTTCATTTATTATACAAGCACTGGGTACAGTCAGAAGCGCGGGAGGGTGAGAGAATTCACCAGAGCCAGAGCGGGGAGCAGAGCAGGCAGAAGGACCGAAGGACACTGCTGAGGGGAGCAGCGGGCGGCAGGAGAGGTCTGCGCGCCATGCGGGACCCTCCTCCGGTGGCCGGGGAGCAGCTGGGGATCGAACCGGTGCTGCAGAGGCTGTGGGCAGCTTCGCAACCCAGCGCTCAACCGCTGCGCCACCGGGGAGGCCCTGTTCTGGGGTCTCTTTGCCTAAATCCCTGCCTCTTCCCTGACCTCTTGGAGAAGACTTACCCAGGCCCAGGGTGGAGATGGTCTCGAGGTCCGTGAAGCTTCTGGCCTCCAGGATGGCCTGGGGCAGCCTCAGTGTGAAGGGCAGTAAATCTCTGTGGAGACATGAGTGGTCAGAGGTCATGCTGGGGAATCATGGGTGTCCATTCCCTGGTTCCACAGCCCCCAAACCCACAGCCCCCAAGGGAAGCACCCCAGCAACCCCGCTGGCTGCTGGCAGAGCTCTGAGGCTGACGGAGCTTCCAGTCAGGTGGGGCCCAGAGGGGCGGCCATGCGCTAAAGGCCGTATTCTGGGTAAAGCAGACCCTTCTGGGGAATGGGGGGTTCATTTCTTCCCAGTTTTCCTGGCCTGTGGAAAGCCCAGCAGCTTCTGCTAAAAGTGATATCCTGGGTAAAGTGGGTGTAAGGGGCCTGCAGCTTTTATGCTTTCTCCGGTGCCCCCTGCCAGCTCCTGGATGTGGTCACCAGTGGGGAGGTGGGTGGGTGGGGCAGAAAGTCCCATCCTCTAGTCCCATGGTCTTCCTGCCACCAGTGCCATGATGGCCCCACCCTCAGCCACCTCGTTAGTATAAACACTAGTGTGAGTGGAAAATTTCCTTCAGGATAATGAAAGACACCCCTGCTGTGGGGGAAATCCCAAGGAGCTCTGTGTCAGGAGCCTGGACAAACACCAAATGTGCTTTCGTGTTAAAAACACACCCCCTGATAGGCGTGACCCGCAGAGTGAAAGACATTATACACCACGTACGTCAGTCACCACTTCTTTGGTACAGACTAGTTCTCCCTTCCCCGGGGGGCTCAGCACCCGCTCCTGGTCCTGGGAAGCTTTGGGATGACCTGGGAAGTGCTCTCAGGATGGGAGGCCCCATCAGTGGGAGTGATATCAGAGCCCCCCTCAACGGCCCATGGCACCCCCAGCAACACCTCAAAAGGATTCTGAGGGATTCTGTGGTTTTGAAAATTGATCTCTGTAGAAGGAAAAAAACATAACCTCATTTTGGTCAAAAATTTTTTTAAGTGAAAGAGGAAGAAAAAGAAAGTCACCATGGACTCTGGGATTGACAGCCCCAGTTGAGACCCCAGCTCTGCTGTTCCCAGGAGTGATGCTCCCCGCAGTTCTGGGTCTGATGGGCACCACGGTCTTGGGGTGGTTTTGACGATTAAATGGTGGGATGTAGAAAACAGCACAAGCACAAGCACCTCATGGGGATGTGCTTCCTCTTCCTAAGAGCCAGTCAAGGGCCCTTCTGGGGACGTCTGAGCAGTGGCGCCAGGCGTCTTTCCTGTGCCCAACACCCAGGACCGTGCAAGGCAAGATGGCGGCTCCCGGCTGGGGCAGCTGGGAAGGGAGCCCGAGACACAGGAACAGCCTCCTTCAAAGGCAGAGGCCAGGCCTCTTCCTGCCGCCCTCCTCAGGGAAAGCAGGGAAGCAGCTTAGTGACCGGCTGGGTGCCTGGCAGATCTACGGGGCTCCTCCCTCCCTTACTCATTTCAGTGAACAGCACCCACTTTCTGAGGCCACTGTCTCCCGACCCCAGGGCACTGAGGATTGGGGCCCACGATCCCCGTAAGAGGCTGAGCAGAGTGCCCAGTGTGCAGCAAGGGCATCGGAACAACCGAGTGTGTTCACGTTCCTGTTGTCCAGGATAGGAACCCCTAGGCCCCCCTAGGTCCCTCCAGTCCCCCTATTTTGCAGTGGCTGCCCTCCCATCAGTTCCCCCAGGCTACCCTGACAGGCACCTCCACATAGGACTGGGAGGGCTGCCGCGGCCCAGCCGAGGCCCGGCTGGTCTCCACTCTCCCCTTGCTTTGCTCCCAGCCGCGGTCTTCCAAGTAGCCCATCTCCCGGTGTGCCCCGCTTCCCCACGAGTTCCTGAACGTCCCACTGCCTTCCCGCTGCCAGGCCTCACCCACGCTGTCTCCTCATCCTAAGTTCTCTTCCTCCCTCTGCGCCATCTCCAATGTCACCTCTTCCTCCCAGAAAGCCCAGACTTCTCTAGGAGACGGGGACGGCTGGCGGGGGAGCAACACGCACCACCGAGGCTGCAGACCTGCAACAGTGTGCTGGGTGGACACCACAGGGGCTCAGGAGCCAGACACGAGCGCGTTCATGTCTGGTCAGCACCTAGTGGTCAGGCCCGAGGCCTCAGTCTCCTCACCCCCATCAGTGGTAAGAACGTGCCCGATCGCTTCTGGACCACTCGCTACGCGCCATGTCTCTGCTAGGCCCCGACAAGCCTTGCGTCTGACCCTCAGCGCACCCTGGGGCTGCAGATGAGAACAGCTACCCCCAGGGCCGCTGGAGGTGGGGAAGAACTCCTGGGGAGGGGGCAGCCCAAGCCTGATCTACTGGATGCCCCTCCACGGGAGCTGGGCCAAGTGGACACTGGCCAAGTGGACACCGGCCACCCCACCCAGGCCCCTCACATCCCCTCGTGGCCCAGGCTCTGGGGGGGATTGCTCCTGTGAGCTGGCACCCGTGGCCCTCACAGGTAAGGTTTGTCCTGCCTTGTTTGCCCCAGGAAGAGCCACAAACGTCAGGGTGTGCCACGGGTGGGGGAAGGTGGCTGGCTGCTTTGGGGGTACAAAGCCCAGCTCCGTGGCCTTCCGGCAGATAACCCTCCATCCCGGGAAGGGGTCTGCTTCATGCTCGGGAGCTGCCCTGGCCCTCGCTTCCTCGCTGGACTTCTCTCCCTTCCCCGTCCGGCTCCCCACTCCCTTGCTGCTTTCTCCTTGGCAGGAAGTGCCCTAACCACACCTGTGCCAGACGCCTCATCTCACCGCCTGCCCCCCGAAGCCCCCAGCTATTACTATCATTGCCCTCGGAAAGTTCCCACACCCTGGTCCACAGACGGGCGGGCTATAAGCGCAGGCTTCATACCTGTGCGTGTCCTGCATGTGGACGCTGCGCCCAACCCCAGCCCCGCTGAGTCAGACTCCCCAGGGGGCCCAGGACACTGGAATTTTCACCACCTTCCCGGGCCACCATGGACCAGCGGGTCCGGGAACCCGCCCCACAGCTGTCACGCCATCCAGTGGGAGCGACGGGGCTGGTGTCAGGGTTGGGGTGAGCACCCGGAGCAGACGCTGCCTTCCCGTTCCCAGGGAGAGGAGGCAGGGGGTACACGGGGGACGGGCCTCCTGCGGAGGAAACCTCCCTCCCCCTACCTGACCACCTCAGGTCCAAGCTCTTGTGGGGGATGTCCTGGCCCCAGCCCAGGCCATCGGGCGCCAAGGACCCACGGGTCTGTAGGAGGAGGGCCGGGGGGGATCCGCGGCGGGACCCTGCCTCAGGCTGGGACGGACATTTATCACCTGGGGGCTCAGCTGTCCTCAGAAGCCGCCTGGGCCAGGCCTCGCAGCCAACACAAAGGCCTCCCACAAGCCCCTCTGCTCTGGCTCCGTCTGCTCCAATGGTCTGACGGCACCCGCCCCTTGATCGCAGGGGGACAGCACCCCAGAGCTCCTGCACTTCGGGCTTCCCTCCTGGCTGTCATCCCCGTAAGAGACGAGGCAGCAGGCCCAGAACAGTGGGGTGACATTGAGGTCCCGCAGCCAGGTACTGCGTCTCCACTCCCAGCGCGGGGCTCTTCCTCCCAGGGTCTCACTTCAGAGGTGGCCTTGGGGCTGATATCCCCCCCCGCAAGTACAGGCACGCCAGACCCCATGCCCTGTGACCATTTTGTGGGCTCTCCAAGCTCCTGGGGGCAGGCAAACGGGCGCTTGCTTTCTGGGTCAGCCAGACCCCGTGCTTGGTGCCTTCGTCTCAGTAAGAACTCGCCAGGGCAGGAGGGGCTGTCTCCGGGGCGCTGGGCCTGTGGTGACGTGCAGAGGGCCGGGCCTCTGAGCGCTGCCTTGCGGGCCTGGGGGGACATGCTCCTCCTGGGCTCGCGGGTGTCCGCAACAGGGTGGCCGTAGCAAAGATCAGGGATGTGGGAACTTTATCTGCTTTGACTCTGCTCTTGGGAACAAGAGCGTTGCTTCACGGAAGACATGCCAGGCTTAAAAAGAACGTGTTTGGGGGCCTCAGACAGGGCTGGGGGCCTGGACAGCCCTCGGGAGCCCTCTGGCAGCTGTCATTATCAGCGCCACCTTTTCTGCCCACCAGGGCCCAGGAGGGTCCTGGCGGGTGGGGGGTGTTCTGGCCGGGGTCGGTTACCCTGCAGGCTGGCAGCGTGGATGCCTCCCTCCGCAGCAGGGAGAAGCGGGCTCCAGACATCCTGCCCCGCCCCCCGGCAGCCCTTGTCAAAGCCCCAAAATGGTACCAAATGTATTTTTAAATTATTGTTGACCTGTAACCGGTTCTAAATAAATAGAACAGCTCCGAGGGTGGTTACCAGACACCCTCTCCACCCAGCAGCTGCTTCATGGTCACAAGTTTGTTCCCACGGAGGGTGTCAGCTCTTCCTGTGTCCCTACAGGAAGTTCCTTTAAAACCCTGTGAGGGGACCTGTCTGGTCCACACAGGACCCCAAGCTATCCTGGAAGCCAGGACACAGGATGCTGGTGTGTGAGCGGGGGGCTGGGTGCTGGTGAGGGAGGGGGCTCACCCGCCTGTGCAAGGAGGCATCAGACCCAAACCACACCCCCAACCCCATGCCTACCAGAGCGAAGCTGGGGGTTATCCCCTCTCTCTGTTTCCTCTAGGCTGCACCCTTCCATCTGGGGGCCCTCTTGAGACCCCTGGCCCCACACACGCTTGAAAGGGATGGCCTCCTGGGGGCTGGCTCTACTCACCTACTGACACAGTAGAACGCGATTAGTCTGAAGATGTCCTCAAACACAAGAACCGAGCCTTCCAGGTACAAAACTGAGGAGAGATGAGAAAGGCTGGGGTGAGTGTCCCTGTCAGAGGAGGAGGCTGAGTCTGTTGCCTGCCCTGAGGCTCCTGTTGCAGCACCTGGCCTGCCACAGCTGCACACATGGCACTGCCCGCTGGCCCATGGGAAGGGAGAAATGCCCCTCACAGTGGTCACCCACTGAGATTTCGGGGACTAGCTGGCACAGAATGTGGTGGTCATCATTTTGGGCAAAACAATAAAGAAGACTCTGGATGGTAAGAGCAGAATTAAACATTTACTTGTGAAGGTCACCTCAGTCAACGGTGAAGTCGGAGAGTGTCCAGCAGGGGGAAGCTACCAGTTCTGTCCTCCAGAGGTCCACTGTCCAGGGTGCTCAACTGGGGCCACCTGTCTTTCACCCAAGAGCTTGTAAGAACCTCATTTGATCTGGCTGCATGGGTGAGAGTGAGGGCGACCTCAAAATTCCCTGACAAGGAAGAAGGATGAAAGTATTTGCCCAAGATTCCATCCCAAGGGGTCCAGAGAAGCTGAGGGAGACCATGAAGTTCCCCGTGGACCCACAACTCAGCATCATCCTTCCGAGGAGTCCCAACTCTCACCCTGGGCTCCACATGCCTAACATGGGATGCTTCCTGCACTGGGGATCCCCACTGTGAACTTTCTTAGGCATCAGCAAGGCCAAGAAACACGGGCATGTTGTACTTTAGCTCCAATGTCCTCGGTTCGTCTAGCGTCCCTGTGCGGGGGGAGGCAGGACCGGGGCTGGGCCTCTAGGGTTAGCAGCGTGACTCTGGGTTACCCCTCTTGGCCCTCCCACCTGCAAAGGGAAGGACCCGGAGCCTCCAGCAACAGGCCTGTATCCAGGTGCCAGAGTAAGGACAGCACCCTCCCTGCTGCGCTGGCGATCTGTGTACCAGGATACACGGGCCACAGGTTCTGTTCTGATAGCCTCATTTTCACATTCATCCTGGAGGGGAGGGCACTGCTCACAGATGCCTACAAGTGACTGGAGTCATTTATTCTACATAGTTCACATGATTTTTTTTTTAAGTTTACATTCATCATGAGTTCCTGGCAAAAAAAATGGTTCCTCACTGGCATAGATGTCAATAATTGTAAAAATGAGTTTAAGAAAAATATGCAGTAGATTACAGTACAGGAGGTGCTCAGCAGATGCCCACAGATGACCAGCCTGAGGGTGGAATGACCAGGCTCTGAGAATTGGGGGGGGGGGGGTGGTGGTGGCCCACAGTGCCACCTAGTGCCAGCCTTTGGTGCGTCATCTGCTCTACACAGGCACACAGACTGGTCACCCCCACCTGGGGTCAAAGGACTTCTCTGGGCCAGGAGAGGTAGGGCGAGCACCCCTCTGTCAAGTGGGAACATAAAGAGCTCCCCCACGATGCACACAGGAAGCCGAGCTGTGCCTACCAGGCATGCTCAACAATTAGCCGCTGTCCTTGGAGAGAGGCTCCTTTGCGCAATGCAGCAGGAAACTTCCGTGCCCTCTGGCACCTCATATAAAGCTTCTTTTAGAGTTAGTCATACTTGGCTTGTTGGATCAGCTTCTAGGGAGCAGGGACCAGGCTTATTCATTTTTTAGCCCAGGGCCCAATACAATTCTTTCCTATTGGCCCAATAACCTGCTTACTGTTCAAACTAGATCTGTGCAAGCCACAAAGCTGTTTGCTTCTTTGGAATTAGGAGGGCCCCACTGCTGGCCCCGTCTGCACCTCTCCCCACCCTGATCATGGGAATGCACCAAGGCCACACCCGGAGCTCCTGCAGGACAGGGCCAGGGCTTTGCCCACATGCGAGTCTCCCGCAGCACCCAGCACAGCGCCTGCATGCAGCCTGGGAGACCAGAGAATGTTTGCTGAGTAGCTGTCTCAAAGGACACCCCAGAGGGCAGAGGCTCCAGAGTCCTGGACCTCTCACCAGAACTCATGGTCCTTCCCTCCAGGGTGACCATGGACTTGCGGGGCTCCCAACAGACAGCCTCACACCATCCTGCTGCTGAGGTGACTGCAAGGGGGTGAGGTAAACAATCCCTGGTTGCTTTGAGTGGTGGTGGTGGGGGTGATGACTAGTTTCCAGGGTGTTCCGTGTCCTGCACCATCCTGCTGGTGGCTGGTGTGTGGGCGCCCCGGCCAAACTGTTTGAGTGTGACTGAGTGTCTATCACATGCCCTGGTTTCCTCAGCTGGGTGACAGGGTGCACAAAGGATGCCCCTGTTGTGGGTTGAATTGTGTGCCCCTCAAAATTTATGCTGGCGTCTTCTCTCCTGGTACCTGTGAACATGACCTCCTAATTTGGAAAGTGGGTCTTTGTAGATATAATCAGGATGAGGGCAGACTGGATCGGGTGGACCCTAAATCCAACCTCTGGGGACCTTATAAGGAAACACGTAATGACATGAGACACAGACACTCAGAGCGGGGCTGTGGGGACAGGGAGGCAGAGATCGGAGAGGGGTGTCCAGAAGCCAAGGATCACCCGGGACTGCCAGCCACCCCAGAAGCTAGGAAGAGGCACCAACACGTCTCCCCAATCTCCAGAAGGAACCAGCTTTTCAGATTTCAGGTTTCTGGCCTCGAGAACCATGAGAGGACAGCTTCACCTGCTTTCTACCAGAGGGTGGTGCCTCACTGCAGTGCCCCTGGAGACGAGGCCCCAGCTTGGAGGCAAGGGCGCGAGCACAGCACGGGTAAGTCTGTGGAGCTGTTAAAACAGGGTGGCCTCCCCCGCCAGCGGTGCTACGGCCAAGCCTTTGAGCAAGGAAGACCGTCACGGCACGGAGCAGTGTCAAGAGGAAGGTGTTCCTGTCCTTCCTGGGCCTCATCTTGTATGGCTCCTGGATGGAAACCCGTTCCCCGCAGGACCATTGTCCTCCCACCCCACAGCCCTCATCTCTACCTCTAGGCCTCGGCACCTGCTGTTCCCCCAAGCTCGGAGAACAGGCCTTTGCCTTTCCCTGCCCTCAGGTCTCAGCTCCAGGTCCACTTCTGCCCCAAGGCCTGGCCAGGTGTCTGGCTCTCTCTTGTGGGAAGGCTGCACCCGGGGGCACCGTGCAATCCGCACGAGCCTGCAGCAGGGAATCCTGGGATGTGCTAGATGGCGGTGCCAGCCCGGGGTCCTCAGACCAGGAGACGGTGGGCTCGCTGGGGGCAGGAGTGGGTCTGAGCTTCCCGGCCACCTGCACTAGGCCAGGCACCCAGGGAGGACTCTGCAGGGCCCGTGGGCTGACCAGACCCGCTGCTGTGGGAATCAAGGGCGGACCAGACAGAAGTCTGGAGAATGAGAGCACATGAGCGGTCGCTTTGGGGAAGGAGAGGGGAGGAGGCTGATGGGCACAGAGTTTCCTTTTTGTTGTGCTGAGCCATAAAAAGCCTAGAACGTAGCCTGTCAGCCACTTTCAAGCATGCGACGCAGCGGCATTAGGTACATGCACGTCGTGCAACACCGGACTTCCTTTTTGGGGTGAGGAAATGTTCTTAAATTAATTGCGGCGAGGGCTCCACCATGGTGAATACGCTGAGAGCCGCTCCGTCGTGCGCTGTCAATGAGCAGATTGTATGAAACTGAATCCCAGCTATAAATACCTCCCCAGACAGCCGCTATTAAAAAGAGAAAGAGACGCAGGCCCGCAGAGCGCCGCCCGAGTTTCACTGCTCTGAGATTGTCCGGCATTTTGATACCGAGGATCGATGAGCTCCAAGTGGAGAAATTACAAGAATTTTCCAACTTTTCCCCTAGTTTTTCTAAATCGCTCTGTAGCCTTTTCTCTAAAGCCACCTGGTTTCCCATGTCCTCACAGCTCACGCTGCTGTAGAACCTGCTCATAGCCTTGTGGGGGGCAGGGGACAGGCCCTGTCTGCACCCCCACGCCACCGCAGCTGCCCCCTGCTAAGGGGTCCAGTTGCCCTTAACTCACCAGTGCTGTGGGGTGTGCCCGCTCTTGGCAGCAGCTCGGAGCCGGCCGGCGGCTCGTGCAGACAGACATGCCCGTTCAGCCGGGGGGCCTTGAAAACCGGGCAGCAGCAGCCCCAGGCCCCACTGCGGACCGTCTCCCGGGGCCTCCGGCAGAAGCCTCGGTGCCGACCCCCAGGCCCCGTCTGAACGAGTTGCTCCTCTTTCAAAGAGGAGGAGAGAGAACGGGCACCCGTCAGACGCGCCTGGCGCGTCCCCAGGTGATGACTGGCGACAACAGCTGGACCCTGCGTCTGCCTAGAGAAAAGGGAATCTGTCACCCCTGACTCACCGTCCGGCCGAGTGCCCGCCAGGTAGAGGCGCCGGCCCACACGCGCCCACTGCCTCTCGCACTTACAGTCTCGGCTTCAAATGAAATGTCCTCAGAGAAGTGGCAGCTGGGAGGAGACTTTTTTCTTTTAAAAGACATTTTATCCCTCACGAAGACAAGTGAGCTGCCCGGTCAGGGACGGCGTGTGAATCTCGTTCTCCAAGTCACCCCCAGCCCCGGGCAAGGTGCTTATGAGCACACGGCTGGCTCCGGATTTTATTTATTTATTTAGAGAATATTTTATTTTGTAATATTAACAGATTCACAGCAGGTGGCGGAGACAGACAGGCGGCCCATGTGCCCTTCATGCACCCCCTCCCCAGCCCGCCTCCTCCTTAGGGACTATGGTGCTAACCAAAGTACAACATCAAAACCAGGAGCTGACCCTGGTGCAACTCACAGAACTCACTCAAAGAGCTTCGCATGGACTCGCGTGCGCACACACGGGTGGTTGGAAGGTACACTATGTCACGTCACCCCCTTGTAGCTGCCTGTAATCACCACTGAGTTCAAAATATTTCCCTGACCCCTCACCACAGGCCCCTCACATGCAGCCTTTACAGCCACACCCACCTCTCCCCCGCCCCAACCCCTGGTAACCACCATCTGTTCTCCATCTCTGTGATCACACCATTTCATGAATGTCATGGAGCTGAATCACACAGCGTCTCTCCTCAGGGACTGATTTTTCACTCAGCATGATTTCCTCTAGGGTTGTCTGAGCTGTTGCATGAGTCAATACCCCATTCCTTTTCAGGGCTGAGTAGTATTCTATGACCTAAATGGACCTTGGTTTGCTTGGCTATTCACTCCCTGAAGGACATTTGGCTTTTAGTTATTATGTACAAATCTCCCGTGAATATTTGTGTACAGGTTTCTGGATGAAAATGTTTTCCTTTCTCTGGGCTGTAAGTCCAAGAGAGCAACTGCCAGCTCAGATGTTAAGCTCATCATCATTTTCCAAAGGAACCACCAAACTACTTCCGCAACAGCGATGCCGCTTTACATTCCCTCTGGCAAAGCGGGCGTGAGTCAGCTTCTTCCCGGGCTCGCCAGGTTGGTGTTATCACTGCCTTTTATTTCAGTCATTCCAGTAGGTGTGGGACGAGACCTCACTGTGGTTTTCATTTCCATTTTGAAACATCTGAGTTTTGTTTCATGTGGTTATTTGCCCTCTGTCTCTCCTCGCTGGTGGAATGTCTGCTCGTGTCTTTTACACACTTTCTAATTGAATGGTTTTATGTAATGTTGAGGGGTTTTTTGGTCATTGCTTAATGTAACACAGAGTTTACGAACATAAAATGTACAATTCCATGCTTTTAGCGTCTTCACCGAGTTGTGCAACCATCACCACTATCAATGTTAGAATATTTCCAACATCCCCAAAACAGATCTTGGACCCAGTAGCAACCACTTCCCTCTTCTCCCTTCTAACTTCTGGTAACCACCGATCTGCTTTCTGTCTCTATGGCCTGGTCTATTCTGGACATCTCATATCAATGGACTCCTCTAAGAGGTGGTCCTGCGTGTCTGCTTCTCTCACTCAGCATCGAGTTGTCAAGTACTTGTCGATGCTGTAGCAGTATCAGCCCTCCCTTCCCTTGTGGCTGAAAAACATCTGTTGTGTCCAGACATCACGTCTTGAAAAAGATGAAGGGCCTCCCCGGTGGCGCAGCGGTTGAGCGCTGGGTTGCGAAGCTGCCCGCGGCCTCTGCCGCGCCGGTTCGATCCCCGGCTGCTCCCCGGCCACCGGAGGAGGGTCCCACATGGCGCGCAGACCTCTCCTGCCGCCCGCTGCTCCCCTCAGCAGTGTACTTCGGTCCTTCTGCCTGCTCTGCTCCCCGCTCTGGCTCTGGTGAATTCTCTCACCCTCCCGTGCTTCTGACTGTACCCAGTGCATGTATAAACAAACAAACAAATAAATAAATAAATAAAACATGCCTCTATTAAAAAAAAAAAAATTAAAAAAAAAATTAAAAAAAAAGAAAAAAAAAGAAAAAAGATGAAGTATTGCTACTTGTGACAAGTTAGATGTAAGTGGAGGGGATTATGCTACAGGAAATAAATTCGAAGACAAACCAAATACGTGGAATAAAAAAAAAAAAGCGCAACTGTTTTTTTAAAAGGACTGTACCGTTTTGTATTCCACCAGCAGCGGATGAGGCTACAATTTTTCCACACCCTTGCTAACACGGATTACTGTCTCTGGATTACAGCCATCCCAGTGTGTGTGGTGGCAGCTCATGTGGTTTGGATTTGCATTTCCCTAGAGATGAGTGGTATCTTCTCATGTGTTTATTGGCCATTTGCATGCATTCTTTGGAGAAATGTCTATCCAGATCCTTTGCCCATTTTTAATGGGCTACTTGTCTTTAATATTGAGTTCTAAGAATTGTTTCTATATTTTAGATACAAGGCCTTTGTCAGATGTGTGATTTGCAAAGAAATTTTCCCAGTCTGTAATTTATCTTTACATCCTCCTAAGAGATTCTTTCAAATATTTCCTTTAAGAATGAAAAAATGAATGCTGTCCAATTTTGTCTGCAGAATAGCAAGAACTTCAACCTGTGGTGCATACATGATTCAACAGGCGTTATTGCAACCTGCTTTGATTAAGTCAATTCTGATTTGTATTGGGTAGTAGCATATTGTTATAGTTAATATGTGATGGGCCTTTAGCCAGGTATACCTCTTATCTAGGCCAAAGTCCCCTAGTCTCTTGGTAGATTTATCCTCTTAGCAGATACTTCCTTCATAGATGAGGCAGAGGTAAACTTTGGACGTGCTCAGCTTTAATTACCACAAATCCCCAGGGGCTGAGGTGAGTGAATTTGACAAAGAAAACCTGTTCTACACCAAGTCCACCTTAAGCAGAGAATGGCCATGGCATGTGCCTTCACTGGGGTCGAGCTGTCCTTGCTAACAAATGAAGAATGAACATTTTCTCATTTTAGTCTGACCCTGGTTTTTGGTGGGGAAGAGAACATTCCATGAAAACATGGAGTGGGGATGCCCCTTGCTGAGGGCTTTTAAGACTGTGAAGTGTGGGCCTCCCTGGTGGCACAAGGGGTTAAGTTTCAGCACAAGGAAGCTAGCCACAGCCACGGCAGCATGAGTTCAATCCCCACCCAGGGAGCTGACCCACATGGCGCGGCAGACCTCTCCTGTCTCCCCAGGGCTCCCCTCAGCAGTGGATTTCAGTCAATCTGCCTGTTCTGCTCCCCACTCTGTCTCTGGGGAATCTCCTCACCCCCTCCACCTCTGGCCTGTACCCCAGTTCTTGCATGCATAAATAAATAAAATAAATCTTTAAAAAAAAAAGCTGTGAAGTGTGGGCTTTCTGAAGAAATACAAACCGAGTCTTTTGTGTCAGCAAAAGGCTTCCTTGTTAACCCGAGTCATTTCTGTTTAACGCAGTTGGTTGACAACAGGAGTGGTTGTTAATAACTTTCCCGGTCGTGACCCTCATCTGAAGGGCCGGGTCAGAGGTGCTCTTTAGCTAGGACATTCCCACTGGGTATTCATTCAACAGCACATACTTACTGTGCTCAGACTCTGCTCACATAAATGGCACATGGGCATGGGAGCTGAGAGGACACTTCAAGACAGAGTGACAGGGAATTTGTCAATGGTCTGGCTATAGGGCCTCTCTGCAACTCCTTCCCGAGGGGTAGAGATTCAAAACAATGGCCTCATTTTCCTTTGCGGATTGAAAATTTGGTTGGGTTGGGGAATGGGGTGCGAGAGGCATTAGTTGATATTAGCTTAGAGAAAACCACGTGTGCAGCAAGGCCTCAGCATGCTGGTTATGGAATGGGCACTGGCTGGATGAGAGGTGCCCCAGGAGGAAGATGGGACACGGGAGGTTGGGACACCTACAGTCTTGTGTTGGCAGGAGAGGTGGAGTTCCTGATGTCCCAGAGGACTCAACCCTGGAGAGAGGGGTCATCACACCTGGCTGGGGGTGGGGAGGACTTGGAGGGCCCCAGAAGTGGTCCTACCCCAAAGCCTTCTGTGACACTGCTGAGTCAACCTTCCCTGACACCTGTCACTCAGAATGCATTAGGAGACCCTGTCCTAATGGTTTCTTATGCTCCTTCATAAAAAGGGACTCTAGATCACCGCGCTGGGTCCCTGACAGGAAAGATTGGCAGTACAGACCCTGAAAATAAAAACTAACATGACAAGGGGCTGGGGAGTGGGTCCCAGCTGGGGAGCAGGAGGGCTGGCACCTGTAGCCCACTCATCCCTGTGCCCCTCACACCCCCTTTGGCTTCTACTCACTTTGAAGATCACAGTTGCCTTTTGGTTTGTACCCACTGCTGCCCGGCAACACCATGGTTGCCAGGGGAACCACCGCATGGACAGCTTGTGGCTGAGGTGCTAAAAAGACTGTTTGCTGCTATCATCAGGGCTATCCAAAGGCCCAGTTTTCTGAAACAGCAGCATGGAGTGGGCCAAACCCTTGTTTCTACTTCAGGCGAGCCCGAACCTGGACAGTACTGACCAGGCGTGGGCTCATGCCAGGCACCCAAATCCTCAGACAATCTTTCTATTCCTGCCAAGGGAGAATGAGAGGAACCTTGGCCTCCTGGGCTCTCTGCCTTGCTACGCAGAGGCCAGGGTGGTACCTCACAAGAGGCTCTGAGAAAGGAATAGCAGCTTCTCCACCAGAGCGAGCACAGGGGCGTAGAAGGGCTGGGGGAACTGGAGGGAGCACTGATTTGAAAATGTTGGGGAAACAGCTCCCTTTCTCTCCCCGGCCACTCTTCATGGTTCAGGGTGGACACCATGGCCTCTGGTTCACTGACTCTGGAGCCCCTTTGGTGTGTATTTACCAACCTCCCGGAACCTCTCTCTGTAAAACCACACACTCACTTTGGCCCCGAAGTTTCTCTATTGAAATAGAAACCACATGAATTGCCAGCTTACACTGCTGGGAGGCCTGAGGGCCTTCTGTGCAGGGGGTGGGGGTGGTGTTGGGGTGAGGGAAATGGTGCCTTGGCCCCACGTACCCTTGGCTGGAGGCTAGTAGACAAGGACAGGGGAGGGCTGGGCAGCTGTGGTCAGGGTCCTTCCAAATGCTCCCAGTGCCCTGCTAGGGTTTCATAAGAGAGCAGAGAGGTGTCCCCTCCTCGGGGAGGCTGCGGTCAGCACTAAAGTATCCAACTCCACAAGCAGGACACCAGCTGGACTTCATCCCCACTAATGCACCTCGCAGGCACTTGGGGGCAGTGGTCAGCTGTGCCTCCCTGGGTGTCAGGCCCGCTGTCACTGCTGGTTGTGGGTGTCATAAGAAAGCATTCCTCCTGGATTGCACCATAGGAATTTCAGGGTGAAAAACGTCCAGCAAAACTTTTTTCACTAGGTTCTGTTTCCCACCCCAAGTTTGCTCGATAAGAGACCCCAAGTGTCCCTCACAGTGGACGGGGGGTGGGACTGGAGAGCAGTGGACAGGGAACCACTGAAAGCCAGAATGGAGGCCCCTTGGAGACAGCCCTGGTCAGCAGCCTTCCCCATTGCACAGACAGGGAAACTGAGGTCCAGCGAAGGCGTATCCTATGGGAGAGAATTAGTCTGGGTGCTTTCCAGAGCTGGATTCTGGGGCTCTCTGGAATCTAGATTCTGCTTCTAAACCACTGTTGTTCTGACTCCTGCTCTCTGCTCCCCCGGCTGGGCTCTGCACAGACTTGGGCCTCCTCCCTAATAATGGACAGTAACTGTTACCATAGTTTTAATAATAACAATGATGATGATGACATTATCATTTACCATTTACTAAGTACCTACTGTGCCGGCTTCTGTAGCATCAGGAAAACTCCATTATCCTCATTTTATAAGCCAGGCAGCTGAGGCTGAAGGAATCGTGCCCTGGGCCACGGGCATGGCCAGTTGCCATCAGTATGCGAGCCTGGTGCATGAGGCACCTTTTGTTTGGGGGAGGAGGTGTGGGGTGAAGGGAGGGGGTCTCAGTGTCAGCGAGCAGAGGTGCCGTGGGCCCGTCTCCCCATCACCAGGCAGGCCCCTTGTTACCCCAGAAGGCTCTTGAAGCGAGCACCCTGCTGCCTCCCTCTGGCCCTGGCACCGGGCACACACTCACATCAGAGCATGATTGCCCCACGTCATGAGCTGCTCCCGGGCCTGAGCCTGGCCCAGCGTGAAGCTCTGGACAGGGGGCAGGGCTCCTTTCTTTTCACCATCCCGGATCCAAGACTCGCCCGAATCACATCAAGTGCTTAGCCGCGCGCGGTTGTTGAAAGCATTGTCTCTGAGCCCCGTGTTGGCAATCACATCTGTGCAACTGCCACTACACTGTTCAAGCTGCAATAAACGATTCCTTTTCTTAGACACTGCTCTTCCATATTTAGCAACTGTATAGATGAGGATTTAAGTCTGGGAAAAGGAATACAGAACAAACTGTCACAATGCAGATGGAACTTTGCCTGGGAAGTATTTATAGGCTCAGATGCCAAAACAGAAGGGGAGACGTAGGACAGATGTGCGAATTTCCAAGCGTCACGGAAGACTAAATAAAGAGCAAGCAGACAGGGAGGTGTGGGGGTGAGCGAACAGTGCGGGGCGGTGGAGGAAGAGGCACACCAGTGGGTCTAAGTTACCCATAGACAGGAGCTGCGCGTCTGGAAAACCATCCACCTGCTGCTCTGCTCACACAGCAGGAGCCAGGGAGCGCCTCTGACTGTATCCATCATGAAAAAACACTGTGATCTCTTAGAGAGCAGACGATAAAAGGGAGGTGGCCCCGCCGGGGTCAGGCCACTCTGATGGTGGGAACAAGCCAAGAGCACAGAAGGTCTCATCAAGAAACAACACCGTCCAAAGAGCAACCTAGCCTCACCTTCAGGACCTGACAGCTCATCCCAGCCCAGAGCACAAGAAGTCTCAGAGCTCTAGAAGCAAGCGCCTGGCACTTAGGAGAGCCATGAGACCTGGGGTGGTCAGTGCCTTGCTACAAGTCACACACCCGCAAGACAACATCCACACACTAGATGGCTGACAAGATACAGAAAAAAAACCACAGCAGAAACAAACAACCCAATCAATCAGTGGGCAGCAGCTATGAACAGATGATTCACCAAAGAGGATATTCAGAAACACTGTTCATCGTGGCTTCTAATAAGAGACATGCAGGTTAAACCCACGTGGATGCCATCTCGAACACCTGTGAGAATGGCGCACATTATAAAGACCCCCAACAACAAGGGCTGGGGAGGATGTGGAGAAAAAGAAACCCTATTACACTGTTGCTGGGAACAGAAACGGTGCGGCCATCATGGAAAGGGATCTGGATGACCCTCAAAAACGAAACCTGGAACTAGCATACAACCCAGCAGTCCCAGCTTCTGTATCTATCCTGAGAACATGAAACCATCAATGCCAAAAATTATGTACTTTACAGTGTTTATGTCAAGTGGGAGAGGGAGAGACAGGTCAAAGGGGTATCGTTGGTGGTAGTGGGGAGTAAAATACAAAAGCCATATCAGATTATGTCCTTTCATCCTTAAGGCCTTTCCCAGGGGGTGCCCCACGGCCCTCTAGATAGAGGTTGAATTTGAAGACCCGGGTGTGCGACGCCCTGTGATGGACCCCCAGCCAATGGCTCCACTTTCTGCCTGTCCCTCCCTTCCTAATCCAGCCAACTGAACTTGTCCAGGACACAACCCATCAGCCCGCCATTCTCAGCCCTATCCTGCCACCTTCCCCCTTCATCCAAACAGGACATTTATATTCCTCCTTCAAGACACAACTCACGTATCCCCATCCCCCAGAGCCTTCCCCTGGGGCCTCACTCACCCTCCATGTTGGGGGTCCTTCCTTGGAGTAAGTTCCTAACATCCTCTTAATAATATAATCTCTGTCTCCCTAGGAGCTAGTGTCCTTAATTTGAGTAAATGAATAGTAGAATGTCTTATGTAATTCTCTAATTATTCAGTGTGCATGATCCTTACATCCCCAAGTAGATAAGAAGTTTCCTTGAGAGAAAAGCCATTTTTTCAAGTCAAGGGCAGCACAGGGTAGGGCTGGGTAGCCTGGGTTTAAATCCTGGCCCCACCACTTACTAACATGTGACCTTGAGCAAGCCACTTGGTTTTTTTGTGTTTCAGTTTCCTCACCTGTAAAATGGAGGTTATGCCTGTTCTGGTTACCTGTTACTGTGTAACAAACTATTCGCAAAATTTAGTGGCTTGAAACAACACCCATCTGATTGTAATTCACCATTTTGTGGGTGAGGCATTCAGGCAGGGCTCAGATGGGAGATTCTTCTGCTCCTCGGACACTGATTATGTCACTTGGTGGTCAGGACTAGTCTGGTCCTCCAGGTCCAGAAGCTTTCAGTCATGGTTGCTGCTTGGGCTGGAACAGCTGGAAGCTTAGATTCAGCAGGGCCTTTTAACCTTACTAGATTCGGGGCAGGCGGCCCCCAAATATGTCAAAGTGGCACACTGATTATTTTGAATTAAAGTTGCTTGAAAAACAGTCAGGACTCTCTGACTTTCTTCTCTAAATCTCCCAGGTAAAAGGCACTCTCCCTGCATAGGGGGTAGAAAGGCACTCTTATTGCAGAGATAGGGAACTCAGGGAAGAGAAATCTGTGTAAACAAACTCTGTTTAGTCCTTTGCTAGCTAGTACTCAGGCCTAAAGTCTCTTTTCTTGTTTGTGCTTCACAAATTCAGTGTTTCTTTATTTTAAACTGATTGCTTTGGTTATTTCGTAGGCCACATATCTTTGAGACCTTTATATATATGAAAATAAATGTTTTTTTTCTCCTGTTAATCTGTCTTGTGTTGATTTAATTACTAGACCAGCTGATATATTTTAGAAAGGGAAGAAAAGTTTTTCTCCCCTACAGATCAGTGTTCCTATAGGATCTGGGCCAATCTAGGCAGCCTTTCCAGTGTGGGGATCACTGGATTTCTTACATGACAACTCAGGGCTCCCAGAGTCCAAGTAGAAGCTGGTGGTTCTCTTAAAAGCTACACACAGAGTCACTTCTGCCTTCTGGCCAGAGCATATGACCATGTTCTCTTGGTCAAAGCAGTGCCAGCTCAGTCCAGATTCAAGGGGAGAGGCTGGAGTCTCCACCTCTCAGGAGGAAGGTCAGAGAGTTTAGCTGCCTGCTTCTTCTCTTTATATATTATATATATATTTTTTTAGATAACCTTGGTTTATAACATTATATATAATTCAGAGGGATAGGTTCAGACCTCTTCAGATGTGTGTTACCATGCCACACCTCTTAGGTCCTTTACCCCCAAGGCCCAAAGGCCACTAAGAAAAGGGCTCTCAGGCTTCCACTGGAAAGTACCTCATGATGTGAAATGTTCTCCTGTGATGGACCTGCAGGCTCATATTACCTGGGAATGTATGCCACACCTGGCCAAGTTGGTAACACAACCTGATTCCAATTAGTTTCCTGTTTTTGCAAAGATAGTTCATTGGATGATTTCAACCGTGTGGAATGTAAAGAAACAAAGCAAAGAAACAGGTAAAACCAAACTAAAATTGATACAGCATTTCATGTATGAATTACAACACATTACATATAAAAACACACACCATGCTTTAGTTTGCAAAATGCTCACATATACGTCACTTCCCAACAGGTCGATGAGGTGGGCATCACCAGCCCTGCTGAGATGGCAGTGCTGTGCTGGTAAATGCTGAACAACCAGCTCTCTAGGGGAGGCAAAGCATGGTGTTAATACATCTGCCAATTTCCAAAATGTTAGCATTGCAAGTGTTGGGTTGGGAAGAAATGGACACAAGGAATCTCCACCAAGACTACAGCTCAGACAGACTCTTGTATGGTCATAAGAGGCAGAGCATTAAGAGGCGAGAGATAGCTAAGCCCCCTGGCTTCGGCACCCTCCTCACGCCCTGTTGGAGCCTCTAGTCCTGTCTGCTCCCGTTCTGCTCAGCTCTGGTTCTTGACAATGAACATGAAGCACTGGGTTTAAACTTAGCTCAGGCCTCTGACTCTGAGGGTGACTCCAAAGCTCCTCATGTAACTCAACAACCCTCTGCTCTGCTCCCTCTCTGCTGTCCTTCCCTGACGTGGAGATCCTTGTGCACAAGACAAGAAAAACCCGGCTCAAGGCAAGGAGCTTGGAAATGGAGTCCACCGCCCTGGAGCCAATCCCAGTTCCATCCTGGGATCATTTCCTGGCAAATGGGGGTCACAGCACCTGTCACGGGGCAGTGGGGAGACAAGAATGATCTCGAATTGCCACCCAGTGCCTGGTAGACAGTGAGTCCCCAGTGACTGGGGGGCTGAAGGCTCTGTAAGATTTCACAGAAGGGACTAGGTATTAGGGTGCTCAGTTCCACCTGGGGAATCCCAGGGCAGCCTTGGACTGGGAACAATGACTGCATTAAAGGAACATTCCAGCAGGGGAAGTTCCACAGGGCAAGTTCCCTATAAGTTTCCGTTGTGTATACCACAGCCCAGACAGCAACGAGCACAGAAGGAATGCAGTGGGATGGGGAATGTGATAAAGCAGCACACACCACCTGCTGATTCTCTACAGCTAAGGGGAGGTGGCCACAAAGGACCACGGAAGATACCACAAAGACTCCACATCTACAGAACTTTCCAGAAAGTCTCACCTCTGACTGCTTCCTTAAATAGTTTGGGTAGAAAGGAGAAGCTGGTGGGACTGGCATAGTAAAATGGCTTCCCAAGAGGCCAGCTGGGTTGCCTGGATACTGAGCAATAGGTCTTTTCCTCAGCTACAACGAGGCTTTATGATTCAGGTGCTTGGGACATCTGGGGTCAGGCAGACGAAGAACAGCACCTTCCTGTGTGGGGTTTTATCTTTCCAAAGATCTGTCTCTTGCTGGGTGACGTCAGAGATCTCTATCCCATGGGGCTCAGAGACATGGAGTGAGTTGCTTAAGGTCACACAGAAAATTACTGGGGGAGCCAGATCAGAATTCATCGACACCCACCCTGACTGTGCACCAGCTCACACCAGCCCTGACACTGCTCCCTCCTCCTAGGGGTAGGAACCCCTGGGGACTCCCAGAGCATAGCACCTGTGGGAGGCCCTCCAGAGGTACTCAGAGGTAACGATCAATATTCCCGCTTGAGAAAAATGAAACAAAACTGAGTTCCCTGGGAACAACCCCACTGAGTTCCCTGGGAACAACCCCCTTAAAATCTAGACTGTGGGGGGGTCCTCCCAGAGCAGCTGCACAGGGTGGCCCTGAGAACCACAAAGCAATGCCAAAGGCCCTTGCCTGGTGTCCGCCACGCCTGTCCCGATCTGCTCAGCCACGCAGCACCCCATCTGTCATGGCCCAGGGCTCAAGGATGCTCGTTACACCTGCACGGCCACGCTGGCTCTCCTGCCGGGCTGAGGTGTGTTCTCATGTTTCCTTGTCTGCTCCTCACACCCGCTTCCTCGGCGGAGGAGCTGATGCTCGCGCGGCTGGTGGAAGTGAGGCCTTGCTTTAGTTCACAGAGCAAGTGAACCGGCAGGACGGGACACAAATCCAGGTTTTCTAACCCTCACACCCGTGTGGCGTGGATGGCGGGGCGGCGAGGGAAGGAGCAGCGGCTTTGGGCCGGAGGGTACAGTCAGCTGACGCTGCGTCCAGCCGGCCGGGAGACGACCAAGCTGAGTGGGGCAGCGGTGATGCCCAAGCCCTCCCTGCCGACGGGAGGGGAGGCACTTGAATTCAGATCCACTGGGTACCAACGCCCCAGCCATCTCTCAAGTGTGAGGTGCCGCCTACCCCACCTTGTGCTGGGCTCTGGGGGCCACAGCTGTGGTGTCAGACTCACTGGCCCCTCAGTAGTTTTCCGGGAGATGGGAAAATGTGAAAGAGACAAGGAAGGACAAGAGGACCCGACAGGCCAAGAAGCGTGGGGGTGCGCCCAGCGGACGAGGACACAGCACAGTGCAGAGGGGGAGGCAGGGAGCAGAGGGCGCCATTTGGGGATGTCGGGATTCTTACTTTTCTAGGGAGGCTCCGCGCGGCTGCAGCTGGAGGAAATTGTCTCAAGCAGGTGAGAGACATTCGTGAAATGTCACTGAGTACCAAGCCCTGCCAGGAAGTCGGAGGCCTGGTGGCAGTGGGCACAGGAGGATGTGGTCAGTCAGGACGAGGTGGGTGCAGAGCTGGTATCTGCTGCTTCAGGATGCCCTGCTCAGCGACCTCCTCCTCTGCTGCTGAAGCCTGGGGGTCCGCCCGCGCACCTCGCTCCCTTACGCGGTGCTGTCTCTCACTTGCTAGCATAAACCTGTTTGCTGAGTTGGGAATTTCCAGAGTTGGTTTTCATGGAGGAAGAGGGAGGAGGTGGAAAGGAAGTGGAAGGGAAAGCGGAGCCCCAGAGGCTGAGCAAGCCAAGCCCACACCTGTGCTGTCCCCGGACAGAAGGCCTGACCCCTGACACCTCCATCACCCCCAAAGGAGGGTGGCTCTGTGAGGCTCTTGGCTCTCAGAAACAGTTAAGTTGGACTGTTTTTTCTTAGACACAATTTCTGAAGGTGCAAACCCCCCAAAGTGGCACCACGGCACAGGGGCGGGGCTGGCATGGCACCCCACACCCCTGCCTCCCCTCTCTTTCTGGAGCTTTCTCACATGGCTGCTAAAACCTCCTCCTGTGATCCATTTCCTCAGGGTGAAACAAAGTCCAGGCAGCTGTGCGTTCGTTCAGCTTCCTCACTGTCCTCCATCCCCAAGAAGGCTCAGCTGCCCGGTCTCACTTACTTGGCCTCGCTGCCCACTGCCCAAGATTGTTCTTGAGCAACCACCAAGGCCATTGTCCCTCCATCCTCCTCTGTCCTGCTCTGGGCACAGTGGACTGTCCCCTCGATCACCCACACCGCCCAGCTCTCTCCTAAATCACCGATCCCACGGGGCCACCACTGTCACATCTTCCCACGATGATAAAACAAAACCCCTGGCACCACGGGTGGCTGTCAATGCCCTTTGGGACCTGACTACGCACCCTTCTCCCAGCGCCATCTTTGATTCTACGGCCAATCACATGGATTCCACTTCCTCACCCTCAACATAGCTTCTGTCCACTGGTTTATGGGTATTCTGTCTGTCTGTGAGCCAGTGCAGCGTGGGGTCTCAGGTAAGCATGCCCTGTTCCCAATTTCTCTTTCTTGCAATGATTTCTCATCTCCCAAACCCCAAGAAGGCTTGGACTGACCAGTCAAAAGAAATCAGTTCTGAGTTCCCCAGAGTGCACACGTCCATTCTAGCTCTCACAACCATCTGGCTTGTGTGTCTGCTTCATGGGCCTGTGTCTGCCTACCCCTAGCTCCAGTGCCAGGGACCATTCAGTACACATTTAACTGGGCACAAAGCCTTTGAAGTGTTTAACAACAGAGAAAACTCATAAGACAATGTTTATGTGAAGAAAAGGAAGGCAAAAAACTACAGGTGCCATTATGATTCAAAATCAATTTAAGAAAAAAAGAAATTCACCGTTGGAAAAATGAACTTTAGGAGAGTTAAATTATCCAATGACGTATGTTTTCCCTGGGCCACCTCCATTTTGGAGGTGAAAATGGAACTGCTAAAAAGAGAAAGAAACAAACTGTGGTTAGTCTTAAGCCAAAACCTCCACGGGCAGTAACCAACGTGAGATAAGAAGAATGAATCAAATTCTTTTTATTTTTTTTTCCAATTTGGGTTTATTGCGATAAAGTAGATTTATACCTTGGTGTCTGTGCAGGGTTATAGATTCCATCCTCTACCAATGTCTCTCTCTCCCCCTACCCACCACCAGGGCCCCCACCATCCTCCACCATGTTCCATTGGGTCCCTTCCCTCCCCATAAATCAACTTCTTAGAGTGAGTTCTCCAGAGCCAGGGGTTGCAGGAAGTGATGGTTTAGAGGTGTGAGCTGCGAGTTACTCAATCTCCATAGCTAATTATAGCTGCCAGAACTTACCGCGCATGCGCTGCGTGTGGGCATTACGACAGATTTTCCCCATAAAGTCTCCATTTCATTGAGGAGACAACAGCGTGGTCTGAGTTACTCTGATTCTGACATCGGGTCTCCCCCGACCCCAGCCCCACCAGCAAGCCATTCACCGACACCAGCAGGTTATCCTATAACTCAACTCCCTTCTGACGCTCTCTTCCTGGAGATAGTGTCAGATCCCACAGGTTAAGGGCTCGGTCCCTCCCAGTTCAGATGCCAACCTCACAACCACATCGATCCCTATGCTTGGCACATGTGGGTGCAGCGTCTAAGGCTCCTTTCAAGGTAGACCCGAGCAGGGTGCTTGATCACCCTGGGGCCATGTTTATACATCACGAGGTCTGACCTGGAAAGCCCAGGGACTGATGAGTGAAATGCCTTGTTGATCAGATTGGCGCCATGGGTGGGGGTTGGAAGTATATCCACAGACTCACTCTCCCTACAGCCCTAAATTCAGGTTCTGTTTGACCTTTTTTTCTGTCAATAAAAAGGCCAGGATCTTGCTCTAGAGCAGTGCCCTGCATCCCACAGCCTGCCCCATGACTCCTGTTGCTTTTCTTTATCAGTGGGGTGCTGCTGACACCACAACAACAGATATGGCTCAGAGGGTCCAGTGACCCCCTTCTCGGGCTCAATTAATTTGCTAGCGCAGCTCACAGAACTCAGAGAAACACTGTATTTGCTGGAGAAGCGGCTTATGATAAAAGCATGTACTTCAGGACCAGCCGGATGGGAGAGAGGCCCAGCCGTGGGGAGCGCGCAGGAGCTTCCACACACCTGAGCACACTCTCCCTGAATCCACACCTGCTCGCCAGCCTGGCAGCCCTCCGCATCCTGTCCTCTGGGTTTTTTTTATGGAGGCCTCCTTACAAAGGCATGATTGATTAAATCTTATCACTGTTATCACTTAGAAAATTCCAAAGAACATTTTCGGAGTTCTGTGCCAGGAATGAAGAAGACCAAGCCTATATTCCTCATTAGGAACCCCAGTATCGAAGTTCTATTGCATCACGAATCCCAGTGTCCCAGTTATGATGCTGCTATGCACCCCACGTGCCAGGTGTCACGTCCCATGGCCCCTTGCACTCACTCATCCATCCTCCAGCCCTGTGTGGCCAATGTTCCCATTTTGCAGATGAGGAAACTGATGCACAGAGAAGTAAAGTAACACGTCCAACGTCACCAGGCGACAGACACAAATCCCAGGACAGCCGGCCTTTCCAAAGCGCATGCTCTCAAAGGAGGCTTAGACCAGAAGGCAAGACGCACACGGGCAGCTCCGCCTCCCTCATTAAACACCGGGTTTGCCTTGGCCCCGCCAACCCCAACTTCGGTGATAATCATTTCTTACCCTTTGGTGGACTCAATACATTCCCATTCAAGAACAGGTTCAACCCCGTCCTAGGATAAGGGGTGAGTTGGCGAGAGGGTCAAAGCCACGAGCGTGAACGGAGGCCCCCGGAGCCGAACTCAAAGGCGACACTCTGCCCCACATGTACATCTCCACTGCCCAGGAGGACTCCCTGGGTGTCTCCCCTCCTTAGCACTTCATAAGAACCACCTGTGCCAACTGGCACACCTTTCACCGAGTTTGCCCGAGAGGTGGGCTTCGTTGCCAAGAACAAGTGTCTCTGTCCACTTCAACTACTTGACCTAAAACCTGGGCCCTAAGAGGGGAGATTCACTCCTGGCAAGAAGCCCTGACTGACCTAGCGAGGCCAGGGGTCAGCCCAGCGGAGGAAACGGGCAGCGAGCAGAGTGGGGCTGCCCCAGAAACTCAGTGCTGGGCAGTCGCTTCCCATGGGGGCCAGACCGCACCATCCACTACCATCTTGTGGTTCCTCTTCCAGAGACAGGGCCTTCTGTCTGGCTTCCTTTCACTTTTTTTTTTTTTTTTTAGAGGCATGTTTTTATTTATTTATTTATTTGTTTTTGTTTATACAAGCACTGGATACAGTCAGAGCACGGGAGGGTGAGAGAATTCACCAGAGCCAGAGCGGGGAGCAGAGCAGGCAGAAGGACCGAAGTACACTGCTGAGGGGAGCAGCGGGCGGCAGGAGAGGTCTGCGCGCCATGTGGGACCCTCCTCCGGTGGCCGGGGAGCAGCCGGGGATCGAACCGGCGCCGCAGAGGCCACGGGCAGCTTCGCAACCCAGCGCTCAACCGCTGCGCCACCGGGGAGGCCCTCCTTTCACTTTTTAACAGCCTGCAGAAAATCGCCACCTTATGGATGTGTCATTGTGCTCATCTTCCAGGGTGCGGAGCAGCAAAAGAACAGCCAGACTCCCCAGCCAGCTGGTTCATGCCGGCCGCAGGGGGTCAGGGCTGTGGCCTGGAAGTCGGCTGGCTCCGTCCACCCTGCGCCTGCTCCTTTGTTGACTGTGTCCCTCCCCCACGCCTCCTCTGCTGGGTCTCTGCACACACAGCTGGCCTCAGAGGGTCCCCGATAAGGCAAAATGTTGACTCCGACACCTCACAGGCCCTTGTCACTTTGGCGCAGTGTAGAGGGGCCTGCGGATGCAGTGAATGGTAGCACTTGTTCAAAATGGCTGCTGCCCCTCCCTGCGGGTTGCCCGGCCCCCTGAGGATGGCACCCCCACCCCCTGGCATCTGGCTGCTCCGGTGAATGAGATGTGAGGGGAGGTGACACCTGCTGCCTTGGAGCAGAACGTTCGGAGCCCCGTGGAATCCCACGGGGGATTCCTGCCCTCCTTTCGGCCTGGACTGCAGAGCAGATGCTTGTGCAAGGCGTCTCCACATACCGTCTACGTGTGAGAGACTCACGTTGCTTGGTGTGCGTGCAAACCCCTGGGGCTTGGGGGTGTTTGTTACTGCAGCATAGCCAGACTGAGCTGACTGCGCCGGGGTTTGATGGTTCCTCTATTTTGAAGTTGCCTGGACTCGCTCCTGGTTCAGGGAAACAAGAAAGTGGAGGGCCGCCTAGAGCCGGCCAGGCGAGTCTGCTTCAAAGCAGAGTGGGGACACAGTGAGGCTGACCACTCACTTTTGGGGGATGCCCCTGTCTTCTGCCTGAGCCATGTGGGGAACCCCAACAAAAGGTCCTAGTTCCAGGCCCTGGGCCTTTCCCTTGCCCACTTCCTCCTCAGGCCACCCCCTCTCCCGCTCCAGACACCACAGCAACAGGAAGGCTCAGGAGCGCCCTGCTTGGGGAGGCGGGTGGCTCTCTCCTCCCATGAGGGACACGTGGAGGCTCCCACTTGCTCGCCTGGAGTTTACCCAGAGCCTTGGCCCCTGTATGAGCAGCAGGGCAGTGGCCTAGCAGCAGGGCAGAAGCAAAGGCGGTGGTAGTAACTGGCAGCCATGTCAGTAGCAGTGAGAGCAGGAGCAGCGATAGCAGCAGCACCGGGAGCAGCAGCGGCAGTACTAGCAATTGTGACAGTGTGGGAGCAATAGCAGGAGCAGCGGGAACAGTAGTAATAGCAGCTACTACTATTATTATTATTAAGCAACTACTACAACTATTATTAAGTAGTAGCGGAGCCAGAGTAGTGGTAGCAACACTGGCAGCCCTCCCCTGGGCTCCAGCTACTGTCCTGTGCTCAGGTGCACAAAGTCCTCCCAGCACCGCACACGGGAGGCACCGTTACCATCCACTACAAGAAGCCGAAAGAGGCTAGGTAACATGTCCAGGGGCCCATTGTAACAGGGTGGTCCCCAGGAAAAGGGGAGGTGCCAGGTTCCCTGACCCACCCCAGGGAGGGTGGAGCTGAGCAGGGCAGGGAAGCTGGGGAGGAGCCTGAGAAGGAAGGAAGCAGGCTGGAGCCAGATGGGGGCCTGGAGGAGGCCCGTGGAGCAGAGACACGTGAAGAAGCTGCGCTTGCTTCTTGGTCCTGGGCTGCTTGAAGCGTGCGGGTGAGAGGCCCGCGGGAGGATAACAATGGCAGCTTTATCTTGATTTTGATTTTGCTCTTTTCCTCCCAGACTTGTCTGGCTGTTTCTGAACCTTTTCTATGGGCCCCCGCTAGAAGGTGCTTTAGACTGGTGGCAGCTTTCGGGCCTTGTTGTGGGCGAAGCCTGTTTGGGTGGGCATTTACCCACGAGGGGACGGGTAAGTTCAGGTGCTTGTTTTGGAAACTATATTCTTTGTCTTGTCTGTACTGCACAATGACAGTTCCTTTCCATTAAAGATTTTATGTGTTTGGGTCTCCCTGGTGGCGCAGTGGGTTGAATGCAGTGCTGTGAAGCTGTCCGCAGCCTCTGCCGTGCCGGTTCGATCCCCGCTGGACAGTGAGGGTCCCACATGGCGCGCAGACCTCTCCTGTCTCGCCCGCTGCTCCCCTCAGCAGTGGATTTCTTCAGTCTGCCTGTTCTGTTCCCCGCTCTGTCTCTGGAGACTCCTCTCACCCTCCTGCACATCTGGCCTGTACCCCCGTTCTTGTACAAATAAAATAAATCTTTAAAAAAAAAGGCGGATGGCAGAAGCTATTTACAGCAGGCAGTTTTGGGGGTTCTGGGGTGCCCGTCTCCCTGCCCTGTAACACCACGAGTAGTAAAAGGCAGGGCTGGGTTGGAACACGGGTTGTGTGGCCCCCATCATCAGCCCCCGTTCACAGGCGAAGGGAGAAGGCACGGAACAGGGAGCCGCACATCATCGCGGCGGGAAACCCTCCACCTGCTTGTGTTTTGATGCTGCCTGGGTTCCCTCCTGGGCAAACCTCAAAGGTCCAAAGTTTGGTCCTCAGTGGAAGAAATTCAACAGCCAAGCAAAACATGCAAACTTACAGAGGGCACGAGCGGGGTGGCTGTGAGTGGGCGCCAGTCATGCCCGGAAGTTGTGTTACAGGGAGGATTTTTGGTTTGAGTTGTGATGGTCTCTTCAGCAAAGTTGAATGCTGCTTTTTTGAAAGTTTAAAGATGGAGCATAGGGCGCCACCGCCGGCCCCGGGGGAAGAAGACACAAGCCGCCGTGCGAGCTGCCTCGCCCCCGAGTGCCCTGCTTCGACTGGGGGCTTCTTACCAGGAGCAAGACATGCGCCGGGCCTGACTCCCAGTCCCGGGGGCAAGGCTGGCGTGTGCTGTCTGAACCGTTCCGAAAGGCCGCGACAACTGGGGTGGGGGGTGCAGTGGCTTGGAGAAACCTGCAGTGATCACCCTGGATACGAGGGCAGGGAGCAAGAAAGAAGCCTGGGGGATTTAGGAGAGAAGCTGAACCTCCAGACACTGTCTAGTCTGGAGCCCTTTTCCTCCAAGAAGCTCCCCCAATGGGCTTGCGCTGGAACAAAGCCCCCTCAGGACCTGGGGAGCACATCACCCCTCCCCACTTTCAGACACTTCCCCAACATGGGGGTCACGGGCGTCCAGGAGGCCAAGTCCCCGAAGGCCCAGTTATGTGCAGTGCGAGCGCAACCTCTTGCTGGCAGGACCACATGGTCCACAGCAGACAGGCTGCTACTGTCCTCCTGCCAGGGTCGGTGCGAACCTGTCGTCTTCACCCCTTCTGCAGAGGGAGCCACGTATCTGATCCGGAAAACTAAATTCTCTCTCTTCGAGATTTCCTACACGTTTTTCCCTGTTCGAGGCAGCAGAGAGTTTGTACATAAATTAACAGCCTTCTCCCTGCACCAGCCCGCCAGCCCCACCGCACACACCATGGCCCGCTCCCAGGGCGCCGGAAGGAGCTAGCAGTTCACCAAGAGCCTGGACACATGCTGGACCAATTTCCCAGGCTCCCTTGCAGTCAGGTATGGTCGCGTGACTGAGTTCCAGCCAGTGGGTGTGAGGGCAGGTGACACGCCCACCCCACCTAGGCCTGGGGGGTGAAACTAGTCAGAACTCCCCCAGGCTCTTCGCCCTCGTGGCCATGCAGCAGAGGGAGTGGAAGCTGCGTGCCAAGGTGTGGAGCCGGGTCCCTGAATGAGCCTTCAGGGATCTTGCAGGGGGGCAGGAAACCACTTTTGTTATTACAGCAGCTGGTGGATCTTCCCAATTCCACTTTCTCCACAGCCTGACCCTCTGTCTTGAAGCTGTTGTTACCAGGTCAGCCTCCTCTGTCACCTGCAGGCGAGCTCCGAGAGGCGGGGACTCTGCTCTGCTCCCTGCTGTGTCTCCAGTGACAGAGCAAAGCCCGACACAGAGTAGACACTCAATAAATGAGTGGATTATGTGGCACCCATTCTGCACGAGTCAGGTCCCCATGGATAGGCCCCCTTTTCTCAAGAACAGGAACTTGTCTCTGCTTTCACTTTCTCATCCACCTGTGGAGCTAGAAAACCAGCCCTTAACTAACACACTCACCCTCAAGGCCCAGGTTTCCCCCCTTCTCTGACACCCTCCGAGTCCCACATGGTCTGCATCTCCTGAGCTCCTGGGCCAGGGGACCCTCAGCAGTCACAAGGCCACTCGTCAATCGGCCCAGCAAGCACTGATGACCGAGTCTCTCCCATCCAACCGGGCCCCCACCCCCACCCTCCAACTAGACTGGAAGCCTCTGAGGCCCCCTGACCTGTCTTTGTCTCTTCCCTATGTCGGGCCCGAGTGTTCCTGGGGAAGCAAACACTCCGGAATATTTAGTAAAGATCTTAAAATATTTATTATATTTACTTAATGTTTAATTATGTAAGTATATTTATAATTTATGCTTAGAATATTTATGAAACACTTAAAAATATTTTATTATCTTATTTAACTGTTGTCACTCTGTTGCTAACTGGAGGTGAAAAGCTTCCTACACTCGCGACATCCAATTTGAGGAGGACCCGGCTCAGCATTTGGAATGTTCTAGAGTCTTCGACAGCTTTTTTTGACTTTACTATCTGGCATGGCCCATGAGTGCAGGGGGGAGCTGGAAGCCTTTCATCAAGTATCAGTACCAACTCACCCTAGATGGGGAATGCCAAGACATTTTCCCGCCGAGGCCCAAGCCTTGCCTGGCAGCCCTGTGCACATACAGGACTCTGACCCTCGCAAAGGCCCTGTGATACAGCTTGGATGGCGATGGTTATTGTCCATTTGACAGATGAGAAAATAGAGGCTCTGAGAGCTTAGGTGACATTTGCAAGCACATGGCTGGAGTGCATCCTGAGCCCTTCCTAGGACCCAGAGGGCCAGCCATCCCCGCTCCTTTTCTTCCCTTTCTCAAGCCTGAGCTGACAAGAGGAAACTTCACCGGCAGCTTCACTACGAGGAAGCCAAGACAACAAGCCATGAGTGACAAGGCTGAGCGGAAACTCTTGCCTCTGAGCGATAAGCTGAGTTCAAAACAAACGTGGCCAAACAACTTCAGCGGATGCAAAGCTTCCCTCCCTTCTTCTAATTTTAAACCCCTCTACCTGACAGCAGTGGCTGTGGTTACGGGGTGCAGTGTCTGCTGCTGCTGTGTGGTCGGGGGCCAGAACGGGAAGACAGGTACTTACTCGATTTTTCTTCTTTGATGGCGCATTCGAGCACATCGGACGAGCTCTCCTGCAGGGACGGGACGTGGACACAGAGCACCAGGCGCTTCAGGCTGCTGTCCCTGCGCACCAGGAACGCCTGCGAGGAACAGGGGAGAGCACCCGCGTCAGAGAGCTGAGTGAGGTGGAGGTCAGCAAATGTTGCCGAAACAAGAGGCAAGGAGGGCCGTCAAGCACCCCTCAGGAGAACTGGGCTTCTGCCCCAGGAGCCAGGTGTCACCTGGTCCACATCCCCAGATCAAGTCCTCGTTCGCTCATGGAGGGAGGTCAACGAAATCACTGTTTCCCAAAGGTGTCTGTGTTGTAGGCATAGAGCTTGGCAGGAGGGGCTTAAAATGCAGATCCCTGAGTCCCCCCAAGAGGCTGTTTGGGAGGGGGAGAATCAGGTGATTCTGATCTGGGAGGCGGTCTGGGGTCCACACTTAAAAAAGCTCTAATACATGGGGAGTCAAGTTAAATTTCAACCACCCCAGCACGTATGCTCTGGGGGAGGCTGCTGGAAACAATCACAGATATTAGTCAATTCACACTTTATCCCCCACAGAAATAAAAATAGCTAATAAATAATACAGACTTTTCTCTGTGACAGGAACTATTAAGAATTCTTTGCATACGCACACTTGCTCCCGCCTCTCGGCCCCGCCACGGGAGTCTTGTGGTTATCGTAACTTTGTGGATAAGAAAACAAGGCCTCTCAGACCTCAGCAGGGGCCCACTCCTCGAGCTGGTTGAGGGCGATCAGAGCAAACGCGTCGCGTGCGTGGGCTGAGCCCACAGGACACACGTTGGAAGCTTAGCCCGCCGGCCAAGGCCTCGTGGCTCTAAGGGGCAGTGCTGGGAGCCAGGCCTGGACGCCGGTGGCCTGGATGCCACTTCTCCATGGGCAAGCCCTGCCCAGTGAGGGGAGGGACTGGTCCTTCCTTCTCAAATGATTTCATCCCGGTCTGATAAAACAACGCCTCTGGGCCCTGGGACATATCTGTGCTCTGGTCACCAAGCTTCACCCGAAGTCCAAACCCAAGTGGGGGGACTCAGGTTTCCTCCCCGCTACTCCTGTTCCGGCCGATGGCTTTGCTCAGCCGTGACTCCGAAGTTTCCCACTGTCACACCCACAGCGGCCCCCCACCCTTCAGGACCTCATGGGGAGGGCCCCCTCTTTCCTCTCACAAACTCTGTCTTTTTCAAATGTCCTTTTTGTCCCCTCTGCCCCACTCCCAAGCTCGTCCCTTCTTCCAGGGATGATGACACTTTACGGAATGGCCCCGCCCTTGGGGCCTGGCTTCCTGGGGAAGGGAGGGGGTGTCCCTCAGCCAGTGAAGGCCACTCCTTCCTTTCCTGAGAAAGGACGTGGTCGCAGTGTCCCCCTTCTGTCCTGCTCTGTCCCGCTCAGGCCCCCAGCACCTGGGCTGGCGCTTAGGAGACCAGGAGTCTGGCCGCGTTGCTGAAGGAGAGTTGGGGAGCAGGGTCACCAAGAACGCCGAGGACGGGCCCCAGGAATGGGAGGTGCTGGGGGATCACCGAGATGTCACGGCTTCCCTTCCCCCACCAGCCCTAAGGGAAGTTCCGAATTCTCGGCCATCATTACTGATTACGATTATAATCATATCACTACATTATAATTGTTCCTGCCATGGTATTACAGCTGTTAGTGAAAACATTACAATAATATCATTATTGGTGACTAATGACAGCTGACACACACTGGCCCTCACCCCAGCCCATCGGATTCCACGGTCTTACTTGAATCTCTTACGGGAGCCATGAGGGCCTGCCATCATCACCCCCACCTTATGAATGAGGAAACTGAGGCAGACAGCGGCAAGCCCAAAGGGTGAGGACCCACTGGAGCTGGGGTCTGAGCTCAGCCCCTTCCTCTACTTTCCAGAAATCACCCACCCTCCATCCAGCCCACAGCGGCTGGGTGTCCTGGCTTAAAATTTTGCTTTCCATGAGCACGCGTGTCCCTTTGGGAGCAAGAGAGTCCACAGTCACTGGGCCTTGGCTGGAAATGAGTTTACCAGCAGTTTGTCCAGCAGAGCAGGGTGGAGAGAGCATGAGAACTGGGGAGGATGGAGGTCGCTGGGGGAGCGGCTTCTCGGGCCAGCGGTGGTGAGGAGGGGGAGATGGCACAGGGCGGAGCTTGCAGCCTGGGACCTGCCCAGCCTGGACGGGAGCCCCGCCCCTGGGGGCTCGACACGAGGCTCTCCAGAAGCCTCCTCGCCCTTCACTCAGAGATCACGCCTGGCCCCCAGTGCGGCCTGGCCCTCCCGTGAGCCGCAGCTTCACTGAACTGACTCGTCACCTTCCTTTCAAAGAAAAGAGGTCGCTTTGCCTCTTCCTCAGAGGCCCCCGGCCGAGCTGCCCCCTGCCCACCGAGCAGGCGGGGACTAGCGGTGTGTGAGGGAAGGCGAGGGTGGGTGTGAGTGGGAACGGGTGAGTGTGTCTGAGAATGAGTGTGGTCTCATAAAAAAATTACATCTGGTCTTTGTCCCCAGTTCCTGACACAGAGCTTGGCATTTGCTGAGAAACAGGAGTGTCTTGTTGGTCGTCAGGAGTCCCTAGGGACTGAGCCGAGTTGACATGACAGGTGACTCACGGCGGCCTCGGCTTCACAGGGGGGCTGGCCACGGAACACCGGGCCACGGAACACCGGGCCACGGAACACCGGGAGCTTTCGGTTCACCCCGATCTCAGGCGAGGCAGCGGCTGAGCGCATGGCTAAATCACTCACGGCCACACAGCGAAACTCGGCCCAGCCTCTGGACACTGAAACTCAGCAGAGCTTCAGGGTTGGGGGGCCTGGGGATGTGGGGGAGGGGCGGGTGCCCCGATTCCACAGGAGCCGGGTGGGGCCTCTGCATCCCCCCACTCCAGGCCTCGGCCCCTGCGGCCCTTTTATTAGGCCGAGTTGCATCCTTCAGCATAATGTGGTCCGCAGGAGGCAGCTTCTGCTGAGTTCTGGAGTCCTGGCGACTCACCAAACCTGAAGGGTTGTGTCCATAGTCAAATCAAGCAGAGACACAGGTGGCCGGGCACCCCACTTGTGTGAGGCATGTGAAGTGAGGCAGTCCTGTTGGGGCTCCTGCCTTTAACCTGTGGGGTCTGTGCTCTCCAGGTGGGCAGTGTCTGGAGAATTAAATTGTCAGACCCGTCCCCCCGGGGTGCGGGAGCACTGCTGTGGGTGGAGTGAGTGTGCACGCATGTGAGGGCTCGTGAGTGCGTGTGGGGTGAGTATGGAATGAGGGGCCTCCCTGCTGCAGCCCTGGGGAGCAGGCTGCCTTGGTGACCCCAGGACAGACAACAGTAAACTAGGACCCTTGACCCTGAGCCAGGACCGGAGCTGAGGTCAGAGCCCGCCTGAATGGAAACCAGAGCGGGGTTGCTGCAGGGAGGCGGCTCCCTTGCTCAGTGAGGAGCCGCACCGCGGGGACGCGAGCCGGTGGCAGAGCTGCTCCTCCAGCCCAGGGGTCGGGAGGCCACGGGAAGAAAAGCGGTGCTTCTCCAACTTTGGTGGCATCAGTGCAAACCCACCCACAGACCCGCCCCCGCCCCCCACCAAAAAAAACCAATCAAACAGAAGAGGCTTGCCCGGGAGGGCGGCCTCCTAGGGAGGGCCACAGGTGCTGCTGGCTGCAGACATCAGCTTCCAACCCCGCGCTTGTGACGCTGTCTCCTCTCTCCCTCAGGAGACTGCAGGGCAAGTCCTGGGGCCGGGCTCAGCGTGGCTCTTTCACACCCAGCTTGGAACGCTCTAGATTTCCCCTCGGTTCTCCCCCTTCCTGCTCCACGGAGAGAAAGAAGAGGAGCCGGTGGACAGGAGCCCCTGCGGGGGACAGGAGACAGTCACGACCTGCTCCTTTTTTGGGTTTCTGGGGGCCCTGGCAGCAGTTCTGGGTGCTGTGGCCCCGGGAATCTCCGCAGCCTCAGTGTCCCGATGGGCAAGTGGGGCGTGGCCGCCTGGCAGAGACATGGAAGGAAACCAGAGCTCGAGATACAGTGCGGGGAAGCGCCCAGCGTCCCCACAGGCGCCCACGTAGGCCGAACCCTCCATGAGCCCCTACTGCCTCCCCAGGCCCCAGCCCATGGCTGGTTCTTCAACCTCAGTCCCAGGCTCCGCCTAGACCCGGGGTCCAGTCTACACACACGTTTACTGTGAAAAGGGGTCGGAAGGGATTTCCCTGGAGGGTTCAGGCACAAGGAGCCAGTAGTGGCTATGCTCTGGGCCTGGCGCTCAGGCGTGGCGTGGCCCAGTCTCAGCACAGCCCTCGCAGGTGGGCGCTGTGGCCCTCGCTCCGCCGGAGGGAGACTCGGGACGCAGAGAGGCTAAGCAGATCCAAGCCAGGCAGACGGATGTGCAGGAGCAGGACCCAGAGCCCCTCCTTATCTCTTAGCATCATCGCGGCCGTGCGCCACTCAGGGGGAGCCAGCGTGTGGACGGGAAAGTCCCCGAGGCCAGACTCTGACAGGTCCCCAATTCTGAGCAACCTGTACGTAACCTCTCAGCGCAAGCTGGTGGCAGCACTTGCTTCCGCCATCGCCGAGTCTTGGGTCTTATGGGAAAAGCCGAGATGAGGAAGGCTGGCGGGGAGAGGGGAGTTGTGCTGTGGTTGGGGGTGGAAGAGGCTCTGCGTTAGCGTTAGCGGGGTGAAGGGGAGGAGTCTGAGCTGGGCCTGGCTACAGGAGCCCCCTGGCCCTTGCTGCCCAGATGGAGCGGGTGGGGCCCAGACGGCAGCACTCCAGCCAGCAGCTTGGCTTGGCCGCGGTCCTTTGGCATAAGATGGTCTAGTTTGTGTTTCCCTTCCAGGAGCGTCAGCGGCTCAGCGAGTCGAAGGCCCTTTCTAGGAAGCGCCCACAGACATCACTGCAAAAAGAGCGTCCCAGGGAGGCCAGCTGGGGAGACGCCTGCCAATTGTTCTCGATTAGTTCAAATGTCCCGCACTACGCCTGGCAGAGTTCAGCCGCAGCCACCGCCTGGCGGAAGACCATTTTGTGAGCTGTCTGTCTGCTCCCCCCACCCCCCACCCCCCACCCCCCACCCAGGGCTCATGGTTAATCTCTAAAGAAGGTTGCAGGTGAGAGCAGAGGGGCTAGGAGTGCAGTCACCTGAGCTCTTTCTCCAGCACCCTGGCGGGTCCACACACACATTCCCCAAGCCCCCGGCTTCTCTCCCTACTTCGGCATCTAGCTTGCTCGGGACGCGTAGGACTCAAATCCCAGCCCTGCTACTTAGGAGCTGTGGACCACAGGCAAGTTACTTTCATTTCTCTGGAGTGTCCACTTCCTCCTCTGAGCATGAGAACCATGAAAGTCATCTTTCGGGACGGCTGTGAGGATGGCTGATCAGTTATATAAAATACCTGGCAGAGAGAATGCACTTCCTCGATAATAATAACTACCATTGTTATTGATGATATATTGATAATTTATAATACTAATAATCAATAATATATTAATAGTGATATAACTATATTATCAACATTAATAACTATATGATATTACATACCCTATATCCTATGTCACAAATATTATACATTATAGATTCTATATACATTATATTATATTGTAATAATTACTGTTGTTATAATTAATAATTACTATTATTATGGATTGCTAACATTTGCTGAGCACTAAACCTCATGCTAAGATTTTTATACGCATAATCTCATTTGAGATTAAATCTTTATAAATAAGATTTTTACTCTGTATCTTTTTCTGCTTGCGCTGGACCAAACAGGAGATAGGAAAAAGGCCTCAAAGACCACTCGTCTATGTGGTAGATTAAAAACAGCCACAGACTCTTTGCAACTCCTCCCCTCAAGAGGTCGAGCGTATTTCCCCACACCCAGCGGGGTGACCTTGGGACTTGCTAGTACGGAGAGGAGGTGGCAGCAGTGGCACCGTGGAGGGGAGTCTGAGCCTCAGCCCAGACATGTGTGGGCTTCCTCGCGCCCCCTTGGGTCCCGAGCTGTCGGGTGAGGACGGCTGCGCTAGCCTGCAGGAGGCGGTGGCCCCGCCAAGACCCAGCCCCACCGCCAGCCATGTGAGCGAGGCCATCTCAGCCCAGCTAACTGGAGTCCAGCTGCCAGATGACTGTGGCTGCTTATCTGACCCCGGAGAGACCAGCTGGCTGGACCCCAAACCCAATTGCTGACCCGCAGAATCGTGAGCAAATCAAATGGTGATTGTTTTGAGCCACTTCAGTTTGGAGCGCTGTTATATAAGAGAAGGTCACGATATCGTTGTGGGTATATGGACACGGGTCTCATCATCCACCCCACTTCCTTCTATGGGGCGCTGCTTAAGGGCCCCAGAGCTCGGTGGGGAAGCTGGAAAGCCAGTGATGTACCCAGCAGCTCACTTTACAGTCAAAGAAAGCAAGACCCAAAGGTGCAAAAGACTTCCTGAGCCCACATCACTTACTAGTGGCAGAGCTAGGACAGGAATGCCAGGCCCTGACTGGAGGCCGGGGTGGTGACCACGACAACACGTGTCCTCTGACCCACCACCGTCAGCAGAGCACGTGCCTCATGACACACACACGCCTAGAGGGTTGAGGTTACTTGCAAGAGATTTGGGACACGCGAGCTGCCGCACCGATGAGAAGCCAGGGTGGGAGAGGAGGGCCTGGAACCCTTTCGTGGAAACTTAGGTCTGCAGGATCTGGAGCCAGATTCTCTGGGTTCAGTCCCTAGCCGGCCCCCTAAGCCAGGGACCTCTCTGGGGATGCTGCTTTCCCTGCACAGTGGAGTCAGAATGGGTCAGAATGGTTCCTGCCTGCGGAGCCCCCCCTTTGTCTTGCAAAGTGACCCCAATCCTGCCCTGGGTGCCATCTGCTCTGCTCCAGAGATGAGTCGTGTGTGGTGGCACTACCACAGCTCTCCTGCTCTCCTTTCCCGCTTACCCTTTCTCCATCCCCGCCGCAGGCAGGAGTGGGCAATGTGGCATCTGGAAAACATCTGTTTCCTGACGAAAAAAAGACCGAGCCCACGAAAAGAAAGGCTTTTGCCTTCAACCTCTTACTTTAAATGGGTGAGATGCCCGGAGCTACAGTTGCTGTTTGTCAGCATGAGGAGACAAACCTGATGACACAATTCAATACCCTGAAGATGGCAGAGCAGAGAGCAGAGAGCAGGAGAGAACCCAGGTCCCGAAGACACTACTGAGCTGCTCAACGACTTAGTCCTGGACCCCAACCCCCAGATTTCTCATTAGGGAAACAACAGTATCCCATGGCTGAAGTCACCACAGGCTGGGTTTGTTACTTGAAGCTGAAACCTCGGAGGCTGAAAACTACCCAGGTGATGTCAGCTTCTGGTCCCTCTGGGCCCTCCTGCTGTTCAGGGGTGTCTCCTGGAGTCTGAGTGGGAACCCGTGGGTACCCCGGACAGTGAGTGACATCCTGTTAGCAGCTCCAGACACCAGGCCTCAGCCTGAGAGGAGAGCTCAAGGGGAGCAGTGAGAGGGCATGCTCAGGCGCTAGGGCCCTCCCTGTCCAGCCGTGGTTATTACGAAAGGAGCAGCGCACCCCGTGCCCTCAGGGGGGCCTCCATCTCCTGAAATCCTTCCCCAGTGGAGCAGGTCACCAGCGTCCCTGCATCCTCACTCAGCCTCTCTCCTCCATGGGAACAAACATCATCTGGTGCCTGATTGCGCTGACATCTGAGTCAGCAGCTCCTTCTGCTCCCTCATTCTGCTTCCCCACTTTGTCAGCTCCCCCATGCGCAGGATTCGGGAATCTCAGCAAGCAGAGCCTCTCCCCAGTGTTACAGGTGCATGGGAGTCAGGCCCATGCTGAGGGTCCAATTTTTGCTGAACCCCCAAAACTACAGTGGGGTAGTGGGCAGAGCACGGGCTGCAAGGCAGGCTGCTCAGGGTCCTTCCTCGTTTTTTGTTGGTTTTTTTTTAAGATTTATTTATGCACAAGAACTGGGGTGTAGGCCAGAAGTGGGGGGGGGGGTGAGAGGACTCACCGGAGACAGAGTGGGGAGCAGAACAGGCAGATCGACTGAAACACACTGCCGAGGGCAGCAGCAGGCGAGACAGGAGAGGTCTGCTGCACCATGTGGGTATCTCCCTGGCTGGGGATCGAACTCAGGCCGCAGTGACTGGGGATAGCTTGATAGCGCTGAGACTGTAGCCCCTGGGCCACCAAGGAGGCCCTCCTCCTGGTTCTGACCCCGTTTGCTGGGTCCTTCAGAAGTCACTTTCCCTCTCTGAGCTGTTGCCAGGCTGGTGAGGGAGAGGAACTGCTCCCCGCAGATACTGTCCCAGTCCAGAGCCCCGGGGCTCCCCCAGAGCCCAAGAGACTTCTTCAAGGGTTAGTTTCACCCTTAGATTAATGCAACCAGGGAGGTGGGGTCAGCCGGCGTGGGGTTCCCTCCTGCTGCCTTCAGTGGGGGTTGGAAGGAGCAACGGGTGGCAGCAACGGCTGGGGCAGAATGTGCTTCTGGAGAGAACCGTGCCGCCTGACTCCCGCCTCCTCCCCAAATAAATACAGAAAACCCAAGGCTACATACGCTCTCCGTGCCTTTGGTTTACTCCCCATTTTTGGCCTGGATAATCCAGAGCTGTCTGCTTTTCCACTTTTGTTATTTTAGGACTATTTTCCAGTTGCTCAGGGAAAATTCCTAATCACGCCCCTTAGGGCAGGAACAGAAGCAAGTGGTTCTCCGGAGGCCACAGGGCAGGTCGGTTGCCCAGGGGCCAGAGCCCACTGTGCACAAGTCTATGGCAAAGGGCCTGGCATCCCCAGTCCTGACCCTAACCAAGCTCGTGTGTGTGTGTGTGTGTGTGTGTGCGCGCGCGCGCGTGTGTGCACGCGCACATGAAAGTCTGTAAGAAAGTCCAGCCACAAACTGTCCTAAGTACCAAGGATGGGAAGTAGGAGAAAGAGGCATGTTTTACATACTTAAAAGACACACACCACCACCACCCCCCCCGACCCCAAGACTTCTGCTTTATGTAGAGGGAAGCTGAGGCCGCCTCTCCCGAGACGTGTAACATCGACAGAGTGGAGATCCCCACTCCTGGTTGTGCATCAGGCCGGCCCCACTCCAAATCCAAGCAGCTGGCATTTCTGAGGGGGGGGGTGAGGTGAAACAGCGTCTTTTGGGGAGCCCCTGAAGGCAGTCCTTTGGTGCGTTTGAATCCCGCTCCACCCTGCTGAGAAGGCACACCCCAGCTTCTTGCTCCTCAGGCAGGCTTTTCGCCCTCCGGGGATGCCTCGCTTACAGGGTAGGGCCTGGCCCCATGCTGGGGCTGCGGCACAGAGGAGAGAAGGTGCAGGACACAGAGCAGACCTGCAAGGCCTGCCTGTGCCATCCTCCCCGGCCCCCACCCCTGAGGGGTGAGAGACACCTCACCAAAGGCTTCACCAAACCATGCTCACACCTGGGGCAGGTGCCTGGACCCTTACAGGACAGGCTCATATTACAACCAGGTAACAGCAACTCTTGAGCTAACCCCTCCCCACCAACAGCAACCACACAGGGAGTGGCCTCTACGGAAAGCGAATAAAGCCTGGGCTTGGGTTAACACTGATGTGTCTATACTGGCTCATTAGTTGTGATAAATGTACCCCGCTGATGTTAGAGGCTACCCACAGGAGAAACTGGGTGAAGAGTAGACAGAGCTCTCCTGACTGTCCTTGCAGCTTGCATCTAAAACTATTCTGCACTAAACTAGCAACAGCAACAGCAAAACATTGAGCGCCTTAAGAAAAAGGGGCCTTTTTGATGGCCTTGTTTCTAGATACACACAAATCAAAAATGTTCCCAACACCTTATCAGAGGCGGCAGGCTTCAGGGGGCGGAGCTGGGGAGTAGCGGAGCGGGTGGCATGTAGCGAAGGTCACACAGACGCTTGGCTGGGTCCCCAGCCCCCTGCCATGGCCACGATGAAGTGCTGTCTCTCGCTGGTACGGGAAGGATGGGCCCTTTGAGCGCTCAGCCCTGGGGCCACCCACAGGGTCTGCAACTTTAAAAAAAAACAAGCCCTTGTACTGGCAAGACTTGAGACAGCTCAGAGGAGCGATATGTAGCAAAGGGCCTTCCCGCCTCCTGAAGATCACACCAGGAGCTCTGCTCTCCTACTAGCTGTGTGACCTTGAGCAAGTGAGTTAGTGTCTCTGTGCCTTCGCTTCCTCATCTAGAGATGAGGACACTAACACCTACCCGACTGGAAGGGCTGTGAAGATCAATAAGATCAGGCAAAAAGCAATTCAGGGGAAATGCCGGCCAATCATTTTAGCAGATCATAAGCTTAGGGTTTTGTTTCTGCTTGAAGACACAGACACTCATGGGGGAAGGTGGGATATGAGAGAGGGCGACAGGAGGTGCATCTGCTCCGCTTCCGTTGTCCTCACGGAGAGCCAGCTCCTGCAGCAAGGTGGGGTGGCCTTGGGAAGGGCCTGGCCGTACCCCTTCAGCAGGTACCTATGTATGTGTCTCACTCCTGGGATTGTTAGGGGGAGAGGATGTCCTAAAGCTAATTCCATGCAGGCTTTGTGGACGCCACCCCCACCCCAGGCCAAAGCCAAAGACACTGGGAACTCCAAATCCCATCACCATCACCAAAGGGAAGGTGGCTGGGACCTGAGGGTGGGGTTCAGCAGCCAGGTTGGTATAAAGCCCAGACACGTGGGCTTTGGGGGGGTCCCCCATTTTGGCTCCCCACCAGCGCGCAGCGTCCGGCCAGCTCAGAGAGCGCCTTTGGGTTTCCGGGTTGGCAGATTGGGTAGGACGCATTAAAGACTTTATTTCCCTATTTTCTCCCTGAGTTGTCCATTTTCCTTATTTCCTTTTCCCTTGTGAATAAACCTTTCACTAACCTTTTGTGTGTGTCTGCAGTGGAGTATTCATAAGTCCCTTGTAAGCGCGCGGGTGAGGACCCACAGCCAGGCCACCCGTTTTTATATCGGGCTACTGCGTAACAGGATCACATTCAAGACACCGGACACAGGTACCATTTCAGGACTCTGCCTGGAGCTTTCTGTTTTCACACTCAGCCCCTGGATTTACAAGAGCTGCCTGGATACCTCCCCTGGCAGGGTCGAGGGGTCTCTGGGCCTCTAGGTCTCCTTAGGCCTGCACTAGGCTTCAAGGCTTTAACATGGGCTCATCTGGAAAATGAACACAGTCATGTGGCTTCTGCCTCTAGTGGCAGGGCCTGGGCAACCTGCTCAGCGTTGTCAGCTCCCCAGAATCAGCCTCCTCCAGGAAGTCTGCCCCGATCACCCCTACTAGCTTTGTGAGCAAGTGAGTTAGCATCTCTTTTGAGCAAGTGAGTTAGCATCTCTCATCTGGAAGTGAGGACAGTTCAGCATCTGCTGCTCATGGGCTACTTCTGGCTACAGTCAAAGCTTCTCATGCTCAGGGCAGAGAGGAGGTTCTGGAACACGGAGCCTAACTCCCCACAGTCTTGAGGCAATGGCTATCAGAAGTGCGTGGATCGCACCAGCTCCCGAGCTTGCCCCTGGGTAGGATGACCCTGAGCTGAGTCTTCCCCCGGTTCCCACAGTGGCCCAGCAGGATTCGGCTCGTCCTGCAACCAGGGGCAAAGTGGTGACCGCACACGCACTATTGGCTGCTTTCCCTTCTGGGTTTAATTCCCCTACTGGTGGCTCCCTAAGGTCACCCTCCAAATAAACCACTTGTTCTCAAAACCTCCAGGGTCTGCTTCTGGCCCAAATGAGGGTTCGGCCTCAGTTTCACTACCTGTAAAATGGGGATCGCAGCAGAGTCTGCCTCACAGGATAGTCACAGGATTAAACGAGACGCCTTTCATAAAGTTCTTGGCCTAGAGCAGGTTTTAATAAACATGCTCCACACAGAACCACTACTGTTATTCCGAGTTGAGCTTATTTTTAATTTTTTTAAGAGAGAACTGACTTCTTTGACAAAGCAGCCATGACATGTGCCCAGCCCAGCGTGCCCTGGAGACCACCTGCCTTCCCCTCGCCGTCTGGCCACCCCCATCTATACACACGCTCGGGACACACCCTCCTGATGACCGGATGGTCCAGAGATGTGCCTCAGCCTTGACGCCTTGGCTCCTGGGCCTGTTTATGAGCTACATCATCCCAGGAGGAGAGGGAAGCGAATCCCCTCAGCACAGAGCAGGGGAGGGGTGAGGCGTGGGGACTCCGTTCTGGGAATGCTGACCGGGACCTCTGCGGTCATGGGTCCCCACTTTTATTTTCCAAGCAGTTTTATCACCTGTTCTGAAGTTTTGCTCAGTTCAAAAAGGAAAACCCTTTGGCGGGAGGAACGAAACAGCAGACCTTGTTCTCCTGAGGGCCATAGTCTCCCTGCCTCCCCTCCCCCGGCTCCCTCATCCTCTGAAAGAGGCAACTGCAGATTCCCACCTGCTGTGGGGCTGAGGTGGGGCTGGGGGGCCCACAGGACCCTGTCTCACTACCTGGGGATGCCTCCCTGGTCTCCAGGGACTCTGCTGGATCTCGAGGCCATGACGGTCCCTGACTCCCTACGGCAGGGGCCTCTGTGGACCCTGCTGGGGCCCCATAAGTCCCAGCAATTCTAATTTGCAGGTACAACTGTTGGCTTGATGGCTAGTCACAGGTGACTGAGCCCATGAACCAACGAGCCAGTGGGCTCTCGGGACATGGGCACGCAGCGCTGCTCGCCACCCGGGAGTGCACGAAGACACGATTCCACCATGTCAGGTAAAACCCGTGGGGTGCAGCACAGCAGCACCCCGACACCTGGGCTCAGACTCCAGCTCAGGCGCTTGCTCGCTGTGCTGGGAGTCACTCACCTTGTGGGTGTCTCAGTTTCCTTATCTGTGAAATGGGCATAAAACACCGCCCTCTGAGGACGCTGTGGGGGTAAATGTGCTCATTCCCGTGAAAATCACAGACCCGTGCCTGGACCCTAGGCCGTGCCGGGGAAACTGTGGGGCATGATGGGAGAACGCACCACGCACTCTGGCAAAATGACTCTGGACGCAGACTGGTTGTGGCCAGAGGCCAAGGCAGGAAGGTGCAGGGAGTGACGGGGCTTTATCTCGGGTGATAAAACATTTTGGAACTGGAAGAACGAGATGTGGCACAACACTGTACACACAGTAAATGGCCCACTTCAAATGGCTAATTTGAGGCGATGTGAACTTCCAGTTACCAATACAAGAAAAGGTTTCCAGGAAGAAGATCCGGTAACAAAGAGTAGGTAGAGAAGATTTTTATAAAACACTTTTTACTTTATCTGTCCAGCCTGCTTTTTTAAAAAAAAAAAAAAAAAAAACAAAACAAAACCATGAACCCATATATGGATCACTTTTGTAATTAAACTGATTTATAATTAAACGTTTTTAGAAGGTAGTACGTGTAAGAGAAAATGCGTGTGTGTGTGCAGGGGTTTGGGGGTGAGGGAGGTTGGTGGGTTGGGGGATGGGGGTGGTATTTGATGAGCTCTGATTCCTATTTCACCATCTACCTATCTGACTCCCCTGTAACCTTACCCTCCAGGCAGGGGAGCCACAATCATGGCCCAATTTCAAAGTGAGAAAAGTAAGGTTCAAAAAATTTAGGCCTCTTGCCCAATTCACTGAGCCCGACTCAAGAAGTCTTCGACTCCATCACTCATATTCCTAGGTAAAACAGGGGTGTCAAGTGATTTCTCAGGTGCCTCTGGCTCTGATGCGCTCCACCCCCACCCCAAGCCTGGCTGATTCCTCACTGTCAGTCCTGCCTCTCAGGTGCCCAAATGCCCAGACAGCCATGCCAGCCACCCGGTCCCTGCTCTCCAGTGGGGATAACTGCTCTCCTGACAGGACCAGCCCTTATTCCAGAGTCCAATCCTGAGTTCTGGAAAAAGCACTCTATCAAAAAGCTGAGACAGGAAAGCAAACAGTACAGCTGTCCCAAGGGGACTCCTGGTACCTGTGCCCATCAACTCCCCCCCCCCCCCCAAGGTGGAGAGACCCAGACTCACCCCAGCAGCCTCCCGGTGCAGGATCCTGGCCACCTCGGCCCGGCCCAGACCCAGCTGCAGCCACACGGGGCAGGTTTTCACCAGCTTCTCCAGGACGCTGATGCCCCGGCGAGGCAGGCAGTTCCTCTGGGTGACCGGCTGACAAGGCCCCATGTCTTCTTCCTCTGCCTCTTCCTCTTGCTTGCCAGCATCTGCAGTAGAACTGAGAATACAATCAAATGATCAGCCTCTCCTGCAGCCAGCCCAGGGAGGGGGTTCAGGAGAATACAGGGGGTGCAGCTCTGAAGAGGGTTTTCTCTTTATTTTTTTATTTTTTAAAGATTTATTTATGCAAGCACGGGGGTACAGGCCAGAGGCATGGGAGGGTGAGCAGATTCACCAGAGACAGAGCAGGGAGCAGAACAGGCAGACGGACCAAAAACACAGCTGAGGGGAGCAGCGGGCGAGACAGGAGAGGTCTGCTGCGCCATGTGGGGAATCGAACCCTCGAGGCAGAGGCTGCGGACAGCTTCACAGCGCTGTGCTCAACCCGCTGCGCCACCGGGGAGGCCCCTCTTCAGTTTTTTAATTGCAGTGCAACTATAATAGACGCAGTGAAAGGCATACGTCTTCGATGCAGAGCTAGACAGATGTCTACACCCGTGTCACTACCACCAGATTAAGACAGAGACCTGTGTGTCCAGCACCACAGGCACTAAGCACATGTGGGTATTGAGTTCTCAAAAGCAGCTGGTCTAAACTGAGATGTGCTGCACACACAGAAGACACACAGGCTTCAGAGACTTGGTATGAAAAAAGAATGACAAGCAGCTCATTAACAATATTTTTGACAATGTAATAAAGTGATTATATATTGGGTAAAATAAAGCATGAACATTGATTTCACTGATTTTTTTATGTGGCTTCTGAAACATTTGAAAGGACGCGCGTGGCTTGCATTCTCTCTCTATTGATGCACTGAGACAGACAGTTCCAGAAGGAACTGTGTCTGTGTCCACCCTCAGTCCACTCCCACCGCCACCCCGGGTAACCGCTCAGGGTTGGGGAAGAAGAAGAATTACAGGCCCTTCCCAGCATGCTCACCGCTCTCCACCCCCTGCACACCCTGGTGGGTTTGCTCTGATTTCAGCGCAGGAGGTGGGTTCCTGGTGCCCAGAATTCTGAGCCTGGTGGACTGTATGGTTGTTTGCTTTCTACCTCGGGAAACAAACCCCGCAGGGGTGAAAACCTTCACCAGGCAGCAGGGGTGGGTATAAAGCCAGAACGATGTGGTCTCTTCTGCCTGTGTCCCTGCAGGATGCCCAGGGACGCCAGTAACCAGGGTGGGTGCTTGCTGTAAGGAGCGCCGGGAGAGGCTGGGGCCAGGATGAGCCCTGTTGAAGGCTGGAGAAGTGGACCCACTCACCGAGGGGAAGGCGAGAATGGGGGCAGCAGTGGGACAGCCTCGCCTTGATTTCTGGAGAAGCCTGATTCTAAGGCCAAAGACCCTCCTCTGATGGAGGCTCATGGTGAGCAGCCCCTGGGCACTGGGAGGGTCTCACCTCTGCCCCGGCATGGGGCAGCTGGGAACCCCACACAAACCCGCCGCGGGAGGCCTGGCCCGGCTGCTCCGAGGAGCACAGTCACGAGCAGGGTCACATTTGCTTTGACAAGCGGGGGTGCAGCATGCACTATGTCTTGGGGTAGCCTAAAGGTTTGGCCACCACCCTGCCAGGTGTGTATACACCCACTCAGGACTCATCGAGATGCCCCTCTTCCAGGTCTGGAGTAGATGAGGGATCATACCCCCCAGCCCCACCCCGTGGTCCTTAACTGACACTAATCTGAGACCAGGCCGCTGCGCAGCCTCACAAAATCCTTGACTCAAGGCCGAAACCGAGATGGACTGAGGGCAGAGGCCCCACAGCCAGGGAAAGTGTCCTCATGTGCCGTGACAGAGCCAGGGGGGCGGCCAAGGCCAACCTCAGCCCCACACTGCTGAGCCCCTAATTTGTTTCCCTAATTGTTTCCTATTCTGGAAAATGGGTATAAGCACCTGAGCCCCCACCCCAGCCCCACTCGGGAGGCAGCCAGCCTGGAATCTGACGCCTGGAGCACATACCCAACTTTATTTCTGTTTCCCCCAAGAACATCTGAGGTGCCTGGTCCCACTGGGACAGAGCATGGACCTCTGCTCCCCCACCCCCACCCACAAAGCAGGGCTTCCATGGGCTTCTGAGCACAAGGCCACAAGAAATAACCGCTTGAGTACTGGGGGCTTCTGTCCCAGGCCCACCCACTGGCACCGTGAACACCGCTTTGCCTCTGGAACAGCACCCCACCCTCTCCACCCCCTGGAAGCAGGAGCCCAGCAGGGGAGGAATCAGGCAGTGGACAAAGTGAATTAGTGGCCAGGTGGTTAGGGGGTGATGGCACCAGAGGAAAGCAAAGGGCCACAGGGTGTGTATGTGTGTGTGGGGGGGGGGGCGCTTTGAAATCTTACAGCTAGGGGAGTCTGCAGAAAAGGAGACTGTGCAAAAAAATAGAAAAAATAGACAAGGCAGATAGGTGATAGGTGGATATTTAGATGATTGGTAGGTACATGATTGCTAATAAGTAGACGATTGACAGATGATAGAGGATTGATGATGGATAGGTAGGTGGCTAGACAGATGATTGATAGATAGATGGAGATAAATATAGGAGAACATGTAGGACAGATAAAAGGAAAAAATGGTGACTTTGAGCAAACACCCCAATGCCGATAACAGGGGAAGAAATTCCAGACACAAGGAAGAGCAAAGGCCTTGAGTTTCTTGGTGCAGGAGAAACCACAAGGAAGCCTGGGGTGGGAGGAGCTAGGAGGGTGAGCGCTAATCCAGATATATAAGCACTTTCCCTGGATTTCAAGCTCCAGGTTGGCCTACACCAGTGGGCAGGCATCCTTGGCAAGAAATGGGCCTCCCCGGTGGCGCAGCGGTTGAGCACTGGGTTGCGAAGCTGCCCGCGGCCTCTGCGGCGCCGGTTCGATCCCCGGCTGCTCCCCGGCCACCGGAGGAGGGTCCCGCATGGCGCGCAGACCTCTCCTGCCGCCTGCTGCTCCCCTCAGCAGTGTCCTTCGGTCCTTCTGCCTGCTCTGCTCCCTGCTCTGGCTCTGGTGAATTCTCTCACCCTCCCGCGCTTCTGACTGTACCCAGTGCTTGTATAAATTAATTAATTAATTAATTAATTAATTAATTAATTAATTAATTTTTTTAATTTAAAAGAAAGACATAGGAGGATCTGAGGGGCTTCTGGATCTTGGGGAGTCTTGAGAATCCCCCATCCCTGGAGTCCACCTACATCCTGAGGCACAGGTTGCTGCTTTCAAGTGACCAAGTAGAAACTTCACCCCAGGCTCCGGCATCACAGGGATGGTGCCCCCTCCCACTTGTGATAACACCCTTCACCGCTCTAAAACCTTCAATGGCTCCCACCGCCTGAAGAACCCAGTCCAGCTCCCTCATATAGAAGGCATGTCCTTCTGAGCCGCACCTCCCCAGGCTCCCCCAAGCGCTGCTCTCCTTACCGCAGCAAATACTGCACTTTTCCACCCCACTCCTGCTCTGGCACCCGCACGTTCTCTATCACCTCCTCCCAACATTCTCTCTGAAGGGCAGGCACATGTCTATTGAATTGGACTCAATGCAAGAACCGTAAGTGGAAAGATGGATAAATAATATCTATCAAAATATAAAGTTCTGCCCATCAAACTCATTGTTAAGAACAAGAACCCTGCAAGTCACCTGGTGGGAAAAAAACATTTGCAAAGCACACATCTCACAGAGAACAAGGAGACTGATTTTTAAAATGCGTGAAAGATTTGAATAGAGACCTCAAAGAGGAAGACAAATGTCCAATTAGGAGGAGAAGCTGTGCCTAACATCGTCAGTCATTAGGGAAATGCAAATTAAAACCACAACGAGACACCACGACACAACCACCAAAATGGTTCAAATGAAAGACTGCTGACATAGCACATTGGTGAGGAAGGGAAATGATCAGAACTCTCATGCATCTTTGGCCAGAACATAACCGGTATAGCCACTTTGCAAAAAGGCAGTTTTTTATAAATCTATGTTGCCCTACCCTGTGGTCTGGACATTCCGCTCCAAGACATAGACCCAAGAGACATGTAGGTGTGTGTCCACTCCTAGCAGTGTATGTCCCAGGCCCATTCCTAGCAGCGTGATTCATAATAACCCAAAACTGGTCCCGGTGTCCATCAACAGGACAAGATGTGACACATCACACAATGGAATAGTACACAGCAGTGAAAAGGAGCTGCTGACACACTCAGCCACACTGATGAACCTCCAGTTATCACGCTGAGTAAAAGCAGCCAGATGTGCATGCGTCCACACACACACACATACATACATACACACACATACATACATACACACACACACAAATACTGTAATCCATTTATCTGCAGTTCAAAGGATACGGTGAGAAATGTGTTTATATTTTATCAGACACAAATTTTACATCAGCCCCCCAAAAAAGAGCCATAGATAACTCAGTTGAATAACATGCATGCTAACATATTCAAGAGGCCTCTGGAACTTTCTTTGAAATGCACAAAAGAATTGTAGATGCATGAATGGACAGATATAGAATAATGCAAATATATAAAAAACTTAAGGGTAAGTGGTGGGTATGTTTGTTTGCTGCAAAATTCTCCAACTCCTCTGTATTTAAAAAAAAAATTTGTTATGAACTATTGGGCCTAAAATTCTCCCTTTCCAAAGGTCCCTTCAGAAAAAGTCTGCTAGCTCTACGGGAAGCCCGGGGTTTGAATCCAAGGCTGTGTGATCTCTGGCCAGTTACTTTACCTCCCGGGGCTTCTCTACCTCTTTGGGATTAATTACCTGTAAAAAAAAAAAATTGTCCTTATCTAACAGGATTATTGTGAAAACTGGATGAGACATCTGTCAAGTTCTTAGCACATGCACAAAATTCAGAAAAAGTTAGCTGCTGTTTTTCTTTCTGACCTTCTAGCAGGAACTATTTTCCTCTTCTCCGTATTCCCCCATTTTGTAGCCTTGGTTTCAGGACTGACCACGTTTGATTAGAGTGGGGTGCACATCTGTGTGTTGCCATGGTCTTGTACTCAAGACAACATCTGGCCCCAGAGGTAACCCACAAATTCAAGCGCTGGGAACCACATGGCTTGACATGAACAAAGCCGTCGATTTTCCTGGCATAGAAACAAACCACTTGGAGGATCCCATTTGAGTCTCCAGTCCAGCTCGTGCTGGTGAAAAGGCAAATAAAGCCTGGGGTTATCCCAGAAACCTTACAGGGCTGAGAGCCAAAAGGGCTAAACTTGGCAGCTCAGACTAAACCACTCGCGGGCCGGAGCCTCTGGAGATACTGCTTTCCAGGAACTGCCCTGCTCTCCCAGTGTCCTCCTGTCTCCCTGGGTGGGCCAGGCAGGAGTAGCACTGCTTGCTCAGGGCCCCGGCGCTGACTTGGCAGTCACCAGGATCGGAGTTGGAGGGGAATCTGTAAGCGTCAAAGCCTGCAGCTCGGTGGAGAAGTTGGAGACAGAGTAGCTGGGGCAGGAGGGAGGCTGGGCCTCGCACCAGGAGGGCACAAAGGGACATGGTACCTCCTCTGACCAGGCCAAAGGGGGGAATGTGGCCCTGAGCTGCCTTCTAATCCCTGAATCCCTGCTGGCCTTGGGCTGAGGGTCACTTGACACTCTGGGTATCTAGGGCTGACTGCGAAAGGCCTGTGCTGGTGATGGAGCTCAGGGTGGGGTGGTGGGGCTGCAGCAGGACGGCAGAAGTGGAAGCACCTGGAGCTGAAGCAGGTGCGGCTCTCAGGGCTGGGACAGCCTGGCCACCCCAGCTCCGACTGCTGAGGACCCTCACGGAGACCCCCGGGTATCGGATGCGCCTGTCACCTGCTGGCAGAGCCAGTGACCCAGCAGCCAGGCCTTCCTCTCAACAGCCAAACGCCAGCTGAGAGCCCCGCAAAGGCAGCCACAGGGGCCTCGGTGATTAGTGATGCTGTTAGTGCCAAATAACGAGCCTCGGGAACTCTAGAGCTGCTCCCCCGGAAAGAGAAAACGTTCCATGACTCGTTTCCTTCCGCTCCGGGAACGCAGCAATTAGCTCACCCTCAGAGCTACCAGCCTCCCACCAGGCTGCCCCACCGGAGGCCACGGGCCACACTCTGAGGGCAGAGAGCAGCCCGGACTCAGCATCCCTGCGGATCTGGGGCGTGTCTCGCCAGCTCCTGGAGGAAGCTGTGTCCACGTCTGCCTGGCCCAGCCCCTGCCTCACAGGCCGAGGACGCCTGGGTGAAGGGGGAACGCTCCACTCCAGGACGGAGAGGCCGCCCAGGGGCACCCACAGCCAAGGTGGCTGCACGAGCGTGGGCTGCCATCTGCAGGGAGGCAGGGAAGGTTCCCAGCTCACAAGGTGCAGCCGCCAGCTTTGGGTGGCCTGTGGGGCCCCCAGGGAAGCAGTTAAGGAAGTTTCCATGATGCCTCATTGTGAGGACTGAGGTCCCCTTGTGCAGACTTTGCCAGAACCTGGAGGGGTGTGGGCTGGAAGGGGAGGATCGAGGAAAGGCCACCTCTGTCCCACCCACAACTCTGACCCCAGGCCTCCCAGCTTCAGTAGCAAGAGGGGGCAACTGGGAAGCAGATGCCCGGTGCCTGGCCTCAGAGGGCTCTCTCGCTGGCAGAAGCCAGGCAAGGCTCCCGCGTCAAATGTTAAAGAAGGCCCGATCGCTCTGGATGAGGCGCCTGAGCACAGAGATGACATGGCGAGGGGGCAGGTGGGAAGGGGCCCTGGTAATGCCAATCTGGGCAGCAACTTGCCTGTTTCACATCTACTATGTGGGTGCATACCATGTGGGTGCCTGTGCATACTATGTGGGTGCCTATGTGGGTGCATACTATGTGGGTGCCTCTTTCACCTCTACTATGTGGGTGCATACTAAGAACACTGTACAGTCTGTTAGCTCAGTCTTCCTCACCCACAGGGGATGTTGCATCTTGCCTCCCAAAAGATATGCTCAAATCCTGACCCCAGGACCTTATTTATAAAAAGGATCTTTGCAGGGCCTCCCTGGTGGTGCAAGTGGTTGGGCGCTGAGCTGTGAAGCTGTCCACAACCACTGCAGCATGAGTTCGATCCCCAGCCAGGGAGCTACCCACAGGGCGCAGCAGACCTCTCCTGTCTCCCCGCTGCTCCTCTCAGCAGTGTATTTCAGTCAGTTGGCCTGTTCTGCTCCCCGCTCTGTCTCTGGTGAATCCTCTCACCCCCACAGCTCTGGCCTGTACCCCAGCTCTTGTACGCATAAATAAATAAATCTTTTTTGGGAAAAAAAAAAAAAGGATCTTTGCAGTTGTAATGAAGGATGAGAGCACCCTGGACTGAGGTTGGGTCCTGAGGCCAATATGAGATGTTTATAAGCAGAGGGAAAGAAGAGACAGTGGAGGGAGGCCAAGGGAGGCCAAAGTTTGACGGCCAGAGAGCAGCATGGAACGGATTCTCCCTCAGAGCCTCCAGATGGAGCCAACTCTGTTGACATCTTGATTTTGAACTTCTGACCTTCAGAATCATGGGAAAATAAGTTTATGTTTTAAGTTGCAACGTTTGTGCTTATTTGTTGCTAGGAAATGAATCTACTTACTCTGTGCCCTATAACCTAGAATAGTCTCCTAAAAATACAAGGATGCTGAGGCACAGAGAGGTTAAGCAGCTAACCCAAGGTCACACACACCAGGATAAGGTCACACACACCAGGATTACAAACCTGGGCAACCTCACTCCAGAGTCTGTGCTGATAACCGTTACAGTACACTAGTTCTGGAAGTAATTTTCAAATGTTCCATGGTGATGTTTCTTCTAGTATTTGACAAAGGAAGAATGCTCACCATGTCTGCATGCTGTTTGGGAATATATACCCCCACCCCCCACAGAGACAGAGACACAGAGCCTGTTAGGGGCAAAGGATGTCCTGAGCTAATTCCCTGCAGGCTTTGTGGACCCCACCCCCACCCCAGACCAAAGCCATCAGGACACTGGGAGAGACGAATCCCGTCACCACCAAAAGGAAGGTGGCTGGGACCTGAGGGTGGAGTTGGGCAGCCAGGGTTGGTATAAAACCAGACACGTGGGCCTTGGGGTCTCTCGCTCTCTCGCTCGCCTCCTGGCTTCACGGCTCCTGGCTCGCGGGCGGCTCTCAGAGCGCCATTTGGGATTCCAGATCCATGGATCGGGTAGGACGCATTTAAAACTTTGTCTCCCACTTTTCTCCCTGAGCTGTACATTTCCTCATTTGCCCTTCCCTTGTGAATAAACCTTTTATGAACCTTTCGCGTGTGCCTGCAGTGGAGCATGGATAAGTCCTTTAAAGCGCGCGGGTGAGGACCCACAGTCAGGCACCCCGTTTTGTATCGGGGCTGCCCTATAACAAGACCATTTCTGGAAGGCGAGGTAAGACATCATTAAATGCAGTCATTTCTGAGAAGTGTAAAGGGCTTGTTTCAAATTTGTATACTAATCATGCATTACTTACATCATTAAAAATCATCTTTAACAAATACGTGAAAAAGTTCCAGTTTGTCACATAAAGGCAGGTAGGGCAGGAGCTGCTGGTTTTCAGGTCTCATATCCCAGCCCTGAACTGACTCACTGGGACTTGGGCGCCTTATTAACCACTCTGACCTCCGGCTTCCTCCCCTGTCCAGTGGGGAACAAGTACAAGCAGCTGAGACGGTTTCTCCTGGGAGTAACCGAGATGAGGTGGGGAGGCATGTGGCCGGGGAAGGACTGTCCGCGAGTGGTGATGATTATTGGTTATTAGGAGACTATCTGTAATAGTCGTCATGGCCAGATGGGCTACAGCACCCACCCTGGAACTTCTGAAAGCCGACGTCCCCTCCCTGCTGCTTGATGTGGTACTTCTTTCTTGAGCTGGGCCAGAGCCAGGGAGCAGTAGGAAGGAGGCTTCAGCCACTTCTGTAATGACTAATTTATTTTTAAAAGACTTGAAGCAAATATGACAGAATGACAGGATTTAACAAAGACAAATGATGAGCACTCAGGGCGTTGCTGTATTTGTCTTTAGATTTCTCTATGCTTAAAATATTTAATTTAAAAAATAGGCACACACCTTCCCCCAAGGTCCCAGAGCTTGCACAAGCTGAGAAGATGAGGGGCGGCGGGGAGGGATGGGAGAGGTGTCTCCAGACACCTAAGCCTATTCCTTCTGCCAGGGCAATTTTCCCAGAAAGACTCCCAGTTATTTTTCATGGCTGTTCTAAAGTCAATACTGCGGCCTGGGGCTAGGGTAGAGGGTAATCTAGACGAATGTCTACAAAGAGTCAGACCCCAGGGGACTTTTTGGGAAATCCTCTCACAGCTGCCACAAGGTGTTAGCAAAGCAATTGTCCAGCACAAGAAAGAAAAAGTCCTAGTAAGAAGCAACTGCCAATTTCTATGGTGTAAAGACTCCCAGCCTCGATAACAGCAAGCTGTCAATGGGTTAATGACCAGCTTGCAAAATTCGTAGGCCTTTACCTTTGTGAGCCTCCCAATTGCAGTATCCCACTGGAATTTTAAGGCTACCATCAAATATTCCCTCTACCCTGGAGACCTCCCTCTAACAACCCAACATAGGCACGGCTTGAAGGTATTTCAGGTTGGGTTCCAGACCACTGCAAAAAAGGAATAGTGTAATAAAATGAGTCACATGAATTGTTTTGTTGCCCAGCACATGTAAAAGTTATGTTGATACTATGCCAGTCTATTAAGAGTACAATAGCATTATGTCTAAAAAAATATATATATATATATACCTTAATTAAATGTGACTCAAACTCGAGTGAGCAAGCCCTGTTAGAAAACTGGGGATGTCAGGTAGGCTTTACACCTTTGATTTGTAATAAGCGCAATAAAGCAAGATATGCCTGCACATGGCTATTTCTGCTTGAAGCGCTCTAATGACAGGGCGCTTCTCATGGGGCAAACCATTCAGAGAAGCGACGCTCAACCTTTTTCTCTTGGTTTTTCTACCCTTTATAGGCTCAGGGATGACTCCTCCCTGCCCCATACAACCCTTCCACCAGGGGAAGGTGGCTGGCACAGGGTTTCTTTTCTCCTGTAGAACAGTTGGGTACTGCTCCTTCACACAAATACCCGGAGAAGCCACTTCCCAGGGGTTCCCCTACAGCTAAACCTTAACTGGCGTTTGACATGTGCTGTCTCCATGAACTTGCATGTGGAATGTTTTGGTTTTCGTTAACAATCTAAAGTGCACGGTTCAGTTGTTTTGGGTATAGTCCCAGAATTATGCCCCTATCACTAAAATTAGTTTTTTAACTATTTTTACTCCCTGCAAAAAGCATCCTGTGCTCTTTATCAGTCATTCCCTTTTCCTCCCAAGATCCAGGGCCTCCCCTGGTGGTGCAGGCGGTTGAGCGCAGCGCTGTGAAGCTGTCTGCAGCCTCTGCAGCACGGGTTCGATCCCGGCTGGCCGGCAAGGGTCCCACATGGCACAGCAGACCTCTCCTGTCGCGCCCGCTGCTCCCCTCAGCAGTGGATTTCATCAGTCTGCCTGTTCTGTTCCCTGCTCTGTCTCTGATGAATCCTTTCACACTCTTGTGCATCTGGCCTGTACCCCAGTTCTTATACAAATAAATAAATAAATCTTTAAAAAAAAATCCAGTTAGTGCCATCATTCATCTAATTTCTGTCCTTACAGATCTGCCTTCTGGATATTTGATATATGGAATCATGGAATGTGTTCTTTCATATTTATCTTTTTTTTCAGTATGTAATGTTTTTAGGCTCATCCATGTTTTCACAGATTTTAGAATGTAGCTGTTATTTTATTTCTTTTTATTGCCAAATAATATTCCAAGGTATGGACACATGGTATTTTATTTATTCACTTGTTGATGGACATTTGGGTAGCTTCCACTTTGGGGCCATTATGAATAATGCTGCAATATTCATGTACTAACTTTTGTACAGACATTGTTTTCAATTCTCTTGAGTATATACCTATTGATAGGAATGGAATTACTGGGTCATATGACAACTTATATTTAGCATTTTGAGGAACTGCCAGCCAGGCTGTTTTCCCAAATGGCTACACCAATTTACATTCCCACTGGCAATATATGTGGGTCCCCACTCCACATTCTCACAAACACTTGCTGTTGTCTGCTTTATTACAGCCATCCTAGTGGTGAAATGGTAGCTCACTGTGGTTTTGATTTGCATTTCCCTGATGCATAATTATTTTGAACATCTTTTAATTATTGATGATGATGACATGTGTGTGTGTGTGTAATCTTTAGAACAAATGATTATTGAGATCTTTAGCCTAATTTGGAATTAAGCTATCTTTTTATTACTGAGTTGTAAGTTTTTTATATGTGCTGTGTACAAGTCCCTTATAAGATGTATGATTTGCAAATATTTTCTCCCATTTTGTAGATTATCTTCTCATTCTCTTAGTGAAAAGATAAGAGTGTCCTTTGAAACAAGAGTTTTTAATTTTGGTTTAGTTCAATTTATCTATTTTATTGTTGTTATTTGTACTTTTGGTGTCATATCTAAGAAGCCATTCCCTAATTCAAGATCATGCAGTACCTCTTACACTTAGCTGTTTCTCCATTTCAAATTAATTTTTGTATATGGTGTGAGGCAGAGGCCCAACATCCTTTTATATTTGGATATCCAGGTGTCCCACACAATCTGTTAAAAAGGCTTCTTTCCCCCATTGAATTGCTTTGGCACCCGATCGAAAATCAGTTGACTCTAGATTATAGAGATTTTTGAGGACCACATCATACTATTTTTATCCTTCTGAATATGCTGAACATCCTTCTGCCTTGTACCTTTGACATGTAGTCTCGAGCAGGGAAATAAACCCTCAGATGTGCCCTGAGCAGCACACAAAAGATCATGGTCTTTACCTTTTTCAATCTAGATACTCTGCTCCTATTCACATGACCAAGGATAGCATCAGTTTTTTTGCAGTTACACAATACTCTCGGGAAATATTTTTTGATTTTGAAGTTGGGATCATATTGTGGAAATGAAGGGAGAGAATAAGGGTTTATGAGATGGGTAAGGACGTGACAAATGCTGTATTTATTCATCAGGAGAACAGGTAGGACATAAGGGAAATGGTACTGAGCTCAGACTCCGGAGATCATGGGTCTGTTTCTGTGACCTGGGGCAACTCACTTCCCTTCTCTAGTTTCAGTGCCTCCAGGGACATGGGAAGGTTGGACTAGATTGAAGATGACAAGTAGGCTGGATTTCCATTTGAACCCCAATTGATTAGCAGCAGCTATTTGGATTGTTGTGATGAAGGCTGGGCGGAGAGCGAATGCTGGGATCTCTTAGTGATGTCTGCCTGGGGCTCTGTATGGCAGGCAGGCAGCAGCTGGGCTCTGCATTTACTGAGCATGGATCACACCAAGGGAAGAAGTTTCCTTCCAGCACTAAGAATTCCATGACTCTGTCTCAACTGATCCCTGGCTAGGTGCCACTTGAAGGCTTTTCTTCCAAACCAGGCTGGCTCTGCCCCAGCTGACAGCCTGGGAGAAGGCAGCAGCCAGGCCAGCTTCTCTGTGGCTTCCTCTCTGCCAGATACTTTTCTTGGACCTGTGGAAGCCAAGTCATCACAGCTGCCTGGTCCCTCCTCCAGCCCAGCCTTTGGTGCACACTGCTCCAGCTGACCAGGGAGCTCACGTGGTTATGGAACAGAAGTGGCTGCTTTCAGAATCAGAATCTCTCACACGTGTAATGTGCAAACATGTGGCAAATGCTTCAGGCTCAGTTCCACAGGTTAAATAACTGCAGAGGCGCGGTGAGCACCCCCAGATGCAGAAATCATGGGGCTCCAAGGACACTGGTTGGAGAGGTCTGTTCTGAGAAAGTTCGCCCTGAAACCAAATGCCTTCCATGAGAAGATGGCCACAGTTTAAGGCCCCCAAGTCTCAGTAGGTCAGCCCCAGAGACCCCAGGACCCAGCTCTGCGGGCCCCTGCCCACAGATTCTCTGAGGGGAAGTCAGATTCAGCAGGTCTTCCGGACCCCGGAAGTACAGAGAACCAGTCAGACTGTTTGTGACAGGCCACATCAAGAGGTCTAGCAGGTCAAAGACCTCAAGCTTTCCACACCTGTGTGAGCAGCAGGTCTTCAGCCGCTCAGCGAGCCTGTCAGGCACTCCTGGCTCCCAGCCCTGCCTTCCAGGCCTCCTCCCAGTGCTCTGCTATCCTCTAGGGCCTCCACCTGTCCAGACAGAGCCCCCCGAGGATCCTAGTGGAGCCAGCAGGAGGCACCCAGCTTCAGTGCTGAGGTCCCTTGAGTGGCCGCTCCCACCTCGACAGGCCTGGCTCCAAGGCTTCATTTTTCAGACACTCTTAACTCCCTCTGCCTGGCCTTGGACCCTGGCTGCTTGGTGCTCTTGCAGGCCCTGTACACCCACAGCCTCCTGGGAACTGGCTGGGTTCCTCCGTCCTCCCTCTGCAACCGCTCTGGCTCACAGCCTCTCTCCCCATCCCTGCTAGCCTCTGAGCCCAGCCCCACAAACTCAGTCTGCCCATTCTGCTGACCCCCACCAATGCCAGTCCTGGCCTAAGACTGTCCACTCCCACTGGGACCCAGCTTATAGACGGTAGCACCAATTCTGTCCTCAGTGCCGTGTGCAAGGAGGCTTTGCAGGGGCTGCGAGGTTTAAAGATGTCATGAAAGCTCTCTTTGCTTCAACCCTCTTGTATTTAAGATGGGGAATATGAGCATTACTACATTATAGGATTGCTGTAAAGAGTTCAGAAGAGAGCCAGGACTACATCAAACACTCAAACATTAATATCATTCACTCATTCATTCGATAAACATTTATTGAGTGCCTACTACGGACCAGACACCATTTTAGACTCATCATCATAATAATTACAGTATAGACACTTCACGGCACACAGCAATGGTCACTGCAGAGACATGGTTTGGGTGACTAATGTCCTGGCTGGGAGCAAAGGCAGGAGGGACACAAGAACCCTGCACCAGGGGCGGCGGGGCAGGCTCGGTGACTACCTGTACCGCAGGGATGTCGAGATGAGCCGAGACCATTGATGCAAAGAGATAGCAGGGGGCAAGAAAGCAAAGTTCTCTTAAAGGGGATTTCAAATGTGGAGCCGACCTGGGTTCTGCATGAGCAGATCTAGAGAATTCTGCTTTCTTGTTTTGGCTGACATTGCACAGGGGAGCTATTTTCCTTCCAGAAGCTGTGTCAAAGAGATTTTAAAAATGTGAATAAAGCTTCGTGGACAAAGACGTTCACTGCAACGTGACTGGAAACAATCAAATAATGAACAGAGAGCCCTGCAGGGCGGCTGAACCCTCCCCCACCCCAGCCTAAGTTCAAGGTGGGCCCTGTCTGCTGCCTGCGTTCCCAGGCCCTGCACAGAATAGGCGTTCGATAAAAGTCTTTGCGTGATGGAGTGGTTAAGAAAATATTTGTTCTCTATGAAATTGGCAACATTCCACTATTTGGAGTCTATGAAGACAGTAAGATGTTCGGTCTACTACAAACCCTGGGATAATCTATCTGTGAAGATAAAGCTGCATCTGTGCCAAAGGGTGTCTGGGCAAAGACTCTCCCTGGATTCACTGGGGAAATATCTGTAGGGGAACAATCTAAATGCACATCAAAAGGGAAGAGGTAAATAAAGACACTAAGGAACTGGAAATATTCTGCAATTGTTAAAAAAAAAAAGGAAGAGGAAGCCGTGTCCTGATGAGGGAAGGGTTCTAGGATATGTGGGTCAGTGACAAAAGCACAGCGCAGAGCAGTGTGTTTGCTGTGCTCACCTGTTCAGAAAAATAATAGTTTTTGTATTTGCATAAAGAAATTCTGGAATCAGACATAAGAAACTATTAACCGTGGAGAAGCATCCATGGGAGAATAAAACGGGAAGACTTTCTCACTGCACATCATTTTTTAAGGCATAATTTCATTTTGAATCCTATGAATAGATTATTATTTACTCAAAAGTAAATGAATAATGTTTCCAGATATTTCTGCGTGCTCACGTCATCCTTTCACAAAACCCTATAAAAGACTCTGGTTATCATTCCCATTTTGCAGAGGAGGAAACTAAGACACAGAGAAAGAAGTCAAGCAAATCGTTAAGACTGTGGAATTAGAAATGGCAGAGCTGGCATTCGAACCTTGGCAGCCTCTGAATCTGGAGCCCGTGTTCCTTAGCCAAATCCTTCCCCTACCTGCTTACGATATAAGAAAAACATAAACATACACGATGGGGTGGAAAGGCAGAGACTCTTCGTGGAGGGAAGACAATGCTGCTGAGGCGTGACTGCTAAACAAAAACTACTTGTGGGATCAGTGCAACCCCAGTTAGAACCCAAAGGGGTTCTGAGGAAGGGCCCGGGGAGACCCAGGGGCCACGAATCTCCAAGACACACTGGAAGAGGGTATAGGATTTTCTCAAGTGGATGCAAGGACACTTGGCTTTAGGCTATGATGATGAAGATGGTGGAGGGAGACACGCTGATCAATGTACAGAATATTCCAGAAACAGACCCCCTCCACCCCCATCCACACACTCACAGTCACTTGATATCTGGATGGCCTCAGCAGAACACTGCAGGAAGGACAATTTGCAATAAAAGGTACTGAGACAACTGACGAGTCAAATGGGGGAAAAATGAAACTTGACACCTTCCTTTCAGGTTATACAAACTCAATTCTAGGAAGCCTCTGTTCTGACCTAGATGTGGAAAGCAAAACAAAACTGCTTCCAGAAGAAAATGCAGAATATCTTCCTAATTTGATGAAAGAGGAACTCCTTAAACACCACACACACACACACACACACACACACACACACACACACACACACGCACACACTCCTTCAAAGGAAACTGATGCATGTTTTATAATAAGGCACCAGGAAGCTACCGGCACATTGTAAGTAAAGACTATATTTTAACGTTTTTATCTATTGCATACATTACTGTTTCAGCATCTGGGGACTGATAGATTGATACTCGACTGCACGAAACGAAGACTTTCTGTTCTTCATCAAGCCACCATTAAGAGTAAAAGTCAAATCCTGAATGGCAGAAACGCACATTTGGAACACACAAAACTAAAGAAGGACCAGACCCAGATTCTATGCAGAACTTTTACACCCCAGTAAGGAAAGACAAGACGGCAGTGGAACAATGGGCGAGGGCTTTGCACAGAGGATGTCCAAACGGCTGAGAAGCACAGGAGATTCGCAACAGTGTGGGGTCAGGAATCGAGAGGCACCCGGGAAAACGGCTGCCACCAAGAAGGCCGGGATGTGGGGGTGCCACGTTCCCGGCCTACGCGGGCAGCAGCGAGAACTGGCCAACGCCGGTTGCTCAGCCCGAGATTAAGTGATTTCTTTCTCTTTCATACTTCGCAGTTCATTAAGAAATGTTACATTGAGTGTATTATTATGGATATCAGAAAATAATAGGTGACGATTCCAGGGGAAAAAATAGAAACGGAAGAATAAATGTCCCGAGTCGGGTCTCCCAGGCAAACCAGTTCGCTCCTGGAGGCGTCTCTCACATCTATTATGGTGGAATGTTCGGGATTTGGAAAGCTCACCAGGGCCCCCCACCTGGCTGCCCCGCGCTGGACAAACCAGGAGGAAGGACCTCTGGCCCGAGGAATAACCTGCTCCAGCCTCCCCGTCACCAGTGCCCCTTTTACCATCGCTGAGCCTCAGTTTCCCCATCTGAAAAAAATAGGGAAATATTCACAGGGCCAAGCAGCTGGAGGTCAGAAGGACAGATGTGCAAATCCATGAAGCAGGCCCAAAGGGACCAAACTGATTCCAAGAACTATTTTTCACTCGGTAGGTTCTGGCCCGCGCTGCCCAAAACCACTGTGTGCCGTGATGGAAATGTGCCAAGTCTGCATTATCCAGCGTGGTCTCCGTTAGCCTCCTGCGGCTATGGAGCACTTGGAATATGGCCAAGGCAACTGTTAGTGCATTTTAATTCATTTAATTTGTAAAAGAGCTGCAGGGGGTTCGTGGCTACCATATTGGACCACACAGGTCTAGATGGTTCTGGTATCGCAATCCCTTCAGTGTGCGCGCGTTTCACGGACGGCACTCCTGGAATGACTTGGTTTGTTCAACATTGTTTCCTTCTAATATGGATGAGGGGAGAAAAGTCAAGTCCTGGCGGGTCCCTGTGTGTGGACTTGCCACGTGTTCCCAGGTCTGGTGGGCATTTTCTGGAGACCGCGGTTTCCTCCCACATGGCAAAGATGTGCATGTGCGTGTCACTGGAGTGTCTTAGGGTGAGTGTGTGAGTGTGATGTATCCTGCAAGAGAAGGGCGTCCTGCCCAGAATTGGGGAACCACCTTATGCCCCCAGCTCCTGGGATGGGCTTCCCCGCACGACTCTGAACTGGAGTGAGCAGGCTGGGAAAAGGAATGAATGAATAAATGAAAACCAATATGATTGTTTAATATTAGAAATGTGGGGTTTTTATTTAGAAGTTTGGTGATTTTTCTTCATGAACAGAAATGTGCTGTGGGAACTTAACTTTTATTAGTATCAATTAGCCTTTGGCCAAACTGGTTTTGTTGTTCTGCTTTGTTTAAAATTATGGTTTCCAAGGTCCTATGGGTGATGTTAAGTGAGGATTTCCTGTGCTAATATTGGGGGATTTGTTTTTAATTAGAGACAAACAAAAAAGAAATAAAATAAAGGAAAACTATTTGTGTGTCCAGCGTTACTACCACTAGCCACTACCTTATTCGGGAAGGCTGTTCAGGAAGGAAATTCCACTTTGGTCATCTGTTCCAGCTCTCTCAAGCTGGCTGCAGGCCAAGGCCCCTGCTTGGGTCTGACCTTTATGCAAGGGTCCCAGCCTAGCCTCCCCTGCTCGTCCCCCACAGCTGCCCGCGTCCTCGTCCTCGCCTGCCTTCCATCTGCTGCCTCCCCCCAGGCCCAGGCCAGGCTCAGATGTCTGGGGAGGTGTGTCCTCAGCCTCTGCCTGCTCCCCTCCCTTCAGGAGTACCCCGCATGTGGCAACCCACATGTCTACCCTCACCCTGGCCTGCGGCCCTGCCTGCTGCTTACTCAGCAGTTCCCCAGCATCTGGGGTTGAGGCAGGGAAAAAGGAAGGAGACCACAGTCCACCCCACCCCCGACATTGGGGCTGAGAACGGGGAGCAGCAGCCCCACAGTGGTTACAACTTGTCTCAGAAGGAGAGACAAGGGGCCCGGAAGCCCCCAAAGCTCCCTCCTGCTGGATCTCTACTGGACTTTTCCCCTGATTCTTAGTGTGAGGCCTGATGGAATTCTACTCTGACACTGGCCTTTCAATGTCTATGGAGTGAGCCTAAGACCAGTAACAGGCCCCACAGGGCTGCTGCAGGGACAGAATGAACTGCTGCCCCTAGTGAACAGTGGCCGTGGAAATTCTGGAGACCTCTACGTGGTGCAGAAAGTGCCCTGGAAGGCTGCTGGGTCTCTACTAGCCCCTGCCTCGGGCTTGCTGTGTGTCCTCGGCCAGCTGTCTGTCTCTGGACCCAAGTTCTCTCTGCAGTAAAAAGGCAAAAGCCCTCCCTTGGGGGCTTGAAATATGACCACATGACTTGACAAAGTGAACCCCCATTTCCAAACTGGAGGTGGTGCACAGCAACAGGGGAGGGCGAGGATGCACTGCTGACTCTGGACAGCCGCCCTCCCCGGGACAGAGCCAGCACGGGGCTGCAGGGACCAGGCCGAGCCTGCACCGCAGGAAACTACTGCAGCGTCGCATTCCCTCCACCCCGGGTGACACTGAGTCACTCTGCAACCTACCTAACAGTTGTGACCACATTTCCTCTACTGGGGGCTAAGCATGTCACATGTGCACCTCCAGAGAACGGTCCTGACACTTCTGGCAGCTGCTGCCTCCAGGGCCCAGGCCCACCTCGAGGAGAAAATGGGCGCACCCCTGCCCCCCTGTGAAGTTCCACCCAGGCACTTTCAGACTTTTGTTCCTTGTCACCATGTTCGCCCACATGCCCCCATCATATTTGACAGTCTACACAGTGCCTTAGAGTAGGGGAGTCGCTGGGAGAGTTTGCAAGAATAAGGGGCTGGGGAAAGTCAGTTCATTAACTTTGGGGACAACAGGTGGCACTGGGGTGGGGACAGAGAAAGGAGCTGCAAGGAGCAGTCCTGAGGCATGGCAGGCACACTTCATCCCACCTGTATTCAACGTCTCCCAGTGACCCCAAGAATGGGGGGCTCTAGAGACTTTGTCAGAAGATCGTGAGCAGGAAGGGGGATGCCTTTTTGCACCTCTCGGCTTCTACACCTGGTCCATCCATCCATAGAGGCATGATGGTGGGGGAGGGGTGCACTAGGTTCCCCCCCTTAGAGGGGCTCAGACAGCTGGGGGACGGTCCAGCAGCCTCCCCCCAGGATCTAGGCACATCTGGGTCTAGATGAGGCCACAGGGTCCCAGAACCCAGAATGCAACACAGGGAAGCAGGAAGGCCAGGAGCTAAGAACAAAGCCTCTCATCTTGGACAAACCTGCATTCAGGTCCTGGCTCTGCATGATTGTTGGGAACTTGCATTGAGTCACTTGCTGTGCCTCAGTGTCCTCCTCTGCAAACTGGGTATTGTACCCCCAGCCTCATAGAGCTGTGGCCATGAATTGAGCAAAAGTTTTTAGCAAAGGGGCCTGAAGTCAACCCTCAGGACACGATCGTTGTAGTTGTCAGTGTCAAGCCTGAGAAGGACGAGAATCTCCTCCCCTTCCTTGGCTTCGTTGATCGGCTGCTTCCTGCAAGATCCTCCTGCGAGGATCACAGAACGGGAAGTGTTAGCACTGACTGCTCCCTTCTTGGAAACCGAGCTTGCCAAGCCTTGGATTTCACTGGAGAGGAAGGAGATCGGAGGGTTCGGTGCACATCCCAGAGATTGTGAATTTAGACAGATGATACACAAAAGGGCACCTCTTAACCCAGAGGGCCGAGCTGCTGCTGGTGGAAGAGCGGGCAGAGCAGGGTGAGGCCTGCCGCCTGATCCACACGCTGCACATGCGGTGGTTCTCGCCCCTCGTGGCTGTCACGGTCTACACAGTCCCGGTCTACACAGTCCCAGTGAGCGCCGAGCCGGTGGGGACCATGGCTTCCAGGGGACGCCCGGGGTTAGGTTTCCTCCAGCCGCTGGGCTGGTCACAAGCGTTTCAACTCATCAGTACATGACCTTGTTTTATGTGTGCTTCTGTTTAGAGGACCCTGATTTAACACATGTTCTTGATTCATTAATCTTGAAATCATGGCCAAGAGCACCTAGAACTCACACCCAGATGAAGCTCATCATGCGGACACACCTTTCTCTATGACTCATCGCTTCTTTTTGCACTTCGGAACACCAGCCAGCACTTCAGCGCTGTGCTTAGGGCATTTTAAACAGTGAAATCACCAAAAAAAAAAAAAAAAAAAAAAAATTAAAATGCAAAAAGGTGGTACCAAGCAGCCCAGGACACTCGTTAGCAAGAAGGCAGAGCGCCCCCTTATTCCTTCTCAGGGGGGACGCGCATGTGGGAAGTTTCAGATATTCCCTCGCTTGGCGCACGTCCGCGGGTGACTTCCAAAGCACGAGGGCTCCCAGCCGGGGTTCCCGGTTCATGTTAGCAAGTCGGCCCGTTTACAAACACAGAATCCGGGAATAATGGGGATCAGCCACAGACGCCCGCTGGTAGGCTGGCATCCATCACGGCCAGCCTGGACCTGAACCCTGACCGCGGAGCGGGCATCTCCATCCAGCCCTGGGAGCTTCTGTGGCGTTTAACCCTGTGGCTGGGCCCCCGCTCGCCACTGACTGCCACTTCGGGGGCAGCTTCGAGGGAGCCGCTAGCAGCTCCAATGTCTGGGGATCTCCGAAGAGCCACTCCCTTGGGCCCCCCCATCGTGTGTGAGGTCACCCAGGTGATGTTTGTGTAGTGCCTACTGTTGGGGGCACTGCCAGGGCACACTGCTCCTCACAGAGCCTGGCTCACAGAGTCTTTGTACCTCCATGCTGTGTAAATGGAGAGGCGCCAATCAGAGAGAGCAAGGAGCCAGCCCAGGGTGCAGAGGAAGGCAGGGCAGACGTGGGACGGGTCCAGACAGAGCTACCCGGTCCCCCAGAGCCACAGGGGGCCCTGCAGACAGGCTGGTTGTAAAAGGGGGTGAGTGGAGTGGACACGAGGGTTGGGATGCTTCAGAAGACGACAGATCATGACTCCCATTTCTAGAACACTCACCACGGGCCAGACTCTGCTCAAGCTCCTCATGTGTGTTATCACGTACCACACCAACGCCACAAACCAGGAACAACCAGCACCCCATTTTACAGAGGAGGAACCAGAATGAGCGGGCAGGGAATGGGAGGTGAACCCTGCAGTCTGCACCAAGGCCTGCACCCAACCACACTGCCGGCCCACACGTCCAGACAGCCACGCTGAGCCGTGGCAGAGGCCACCCTCCCCGGGGACACAATCAAGGTAGCCTCCTGACCCCCGCAGTCCACACCCGGTCCACCCCAGGCCGGCCCACTCTGCCCCTGTGGACCACGTCTCTCCTGCTCCTCTGCTGAGACCCTAGAACAAGCCGCCACTGCTGCTGCCTGGACCCCTGCAGTACCTCCTTCCCGCTGTCCCCTCATCTGTTCCCCCAACCCCCCGGCCCCTGTGCACACAGACGGTTCGTGACTCGGAAACCAACACCCCACATGCAAAGTTTGCAGCAGTTTGATTTGCAACTGCCCCAAGCTGCGAACAACCCAAATGTGCTGCAGTGAGGAACAAACAAATTGATGCATCCACGGGGCAAAACACCCCGCACCATGACAAGGAACAGACCCCCGAGCCGCACGGTCTCCGCGCATTCAGCCCAGCGCACGGAGCCAGACGCACGAGGCAGCTCACGGGCTTCCCTTGAAAAAGTGAAACATAAGGGTGGAGAAGTGAGGGGCTACCAGGATGTGAGGGGGGGTAGGTGGGGGGCTGCACACACGAGGGAGTTTGGGGGTGACGGAACTGTTCTGAGCCTGGATTGGGGTGGCAGTCATCTGGCTGTCTGCACTTGCCAAAGCGTGGAGCAAGGGACACACTGAAAAGGGTGAGCTTTACTATAGAAAGTGCAGCTTGTTAAAGATTGAAGTGTCCCCCCAAAAATGTATGTTGAAGTCCTAATCCCCAGCACCTCCGAATGTGGCCTTAATTGGAAATAGGGTCCTTGCAGATGCAATTGGTTAAGAAGAGGTCAGAGGGAGCTGGGGGAGTCCTACCCCGCAAGACTGGTGCCCCTGTCAGAGAAAATATGGAGACTGGCACAGGAGGAGGCGGCCCCGTGAGCCTGGGGCAGAGCCCGGAGAGAGGAAGCTGCAGGCCCCGGGCCTAAGGATGGCCAGAGGCCAGCAGAGCTAGAAGAGGTACAGGAGGAATCTACCCAAGGTCCTGCAGGGAGGGCAGCCCTGCGCCTACCCTGGCGCTGCCTTTCTGGCCTCCAGAGCTGTGAGAGGAGACCCTCCCCTCCGTGGTGAAGCCCCCCAGTCTGCAGCGCTCTATGACAGCGGCCCTAGGAAGTGAACACAGGGCTCAATTTTTAAAATGGGGAAACAAAACCATCATCTCCATGGCCTTCCTGACACAAACGGGGCACCCCTGCCATCTGGCCTCCAATCCTGCACCCCCATCCCCCATCCACGCTGTGTGCAGACACAAGGCACTCTGAGACCCCAGGTTGGCTCACCCTGCACCCCGTGTTTACCTGGGGACTCCCAGACATCATCTGGCTTGGCTCTTATCTGCCCAGGAAAGCTCTCCCAGATGCACCCTAGTCTGAGCCGGTCACCCTCACTCAGTGGAGAACCCCAGCACACCAGGTGATCGCCCTAAATCACACAGCACAGCGCCACATATCACTCCTGTGTCCCAGGAGACAGAGGGTCTTTGGAAGAAAAATGAGTAGCCAGGCCCATCGCTGGAGGTACAGGCTGCAGCTGGGCTCCAGGCCTCGCTGGGTGAGCCCTAAGGGCTGGGGAGGAGCAGGGCTGTTTTGGCAACTGCCTCCCACTGGGCCCAGTAGGGCCTGGCCCTGCAGAGGTGAGACCAGGGGGCCACGCCAGGTGTGTCTGTTTCCTCAGTCACAGTCGTCACAGGCTCTCACGCCCTCCTGAGTTGACCTGAATGCTTCATCTTATCGCCTCCTTCACGCTACCGCTTAGGCCTCACAGCCACACACCCCTTCTCTCCTCCCAGAAACCCTCTGTCTTGGTCAGTCCATGCTCACCACCCTCATTGGCATTAACGTGCCACATATTCATTCAACAAACATTTTCCAGGTCCCAGCCAGGGTGTCTTCTCCAGCTCCTACAACTCTTGCTTAGCATGAGTATGCCCTGGGTCGCGCATTCTGTGCCCTGCATGGTGCCGATTCAACCACCAACCCTTATGCCCCACCAGGAGCCACTGTCCCTGCCCTCGGGAGCTCACAGCCTAGTGGGTCCACAGGCAGAGAATGTGCTGCGGCAGGCGTGGGAGCTGCCCTGGGCCATGATGGCAAGGTAGTCACCTCCCCATGGGTGCAGGCTACCCCCTCATCACCACAACATGTACCTGTTATCACACATGGTTTGGCAAGAGAGTGAAATTTCACTTCCCACTTGCCTCTCTCTCAGCAGGCGCCTTTGTGCAGTGACCAACCTGCACAACCATATGCAGACACAAGGAGGTCTGACCACCTGGGAGGCTTTTTGCAGGAGGTGGAGATGGGGTGTGTGTGCTTAGTCCTTGAGTCAGGAAAGAGGGAGGGAGAGAGGCAGCCAGTGAAGGCAGACTTGCCTGTCCCCCATCTTCCAGGCCTTCCTGCAGAGAAGCAACTTAGGTTCCTGCACAGAACCTTGGAAAGAGTTTCTGGGTCCTGCTCACAGACCTCAGGCCAGCCACTTCCCCTCACTGAACCACAGACTCATCTGTAAGCAGGGGCTGGATTAGGGGGTCTCTGGGGCAACACTGAGCTCTGATGCCTGATGATTCAAGAGCCAGAGATAGGAGCTGCTTTGGGCAGTGACTCTCCTTCCTGACTCTTCTTCCACCCACCTCAAGGGGCATGATAACCCCCGTTCAATCATAGGTCACACCTGGGGCCAAAAGACAATCCTGGGGGGAGGGGGTGCACTCAGAGCAGGCTCTCGCGGGATCCAGTGAGCCAGAGCGATCCCTGGCAGGGAGAATTCAAGCCCTGGCCACGTTAGGACAAACCTTCCCCAAGGTCAGACAGAGAGGTGTGGCCACCCAAGTCCCTCAGTGGCCAGGGTTCAGGCTGGCCCCCAGCAGGTGCTCTATAAAGAGGCAGTGCCTGAGTGTGTGGGTGATGAGTGGATGGATGGATGGACGGATGGGTGGGTGGAAGGCAGGTGGCAACCAGCAAGGACACAGGCACAGCACAGAAAGGGCTAAGCTATGAGAGTTCTAAAACACAGGGGAGGAAACTGAGGCTGAGGGAAGAGATGTGACGGCCTCACTCAGGAATTTCTAGTTCTGTCAAAGCTTAGGATTTGGGAATCAGAAACACAAACCAGACTAACTACCTGAAACTTCGGGTGAAATCTAAAACTCACATTCAATGTGAGAAAAATGCCTGCAGTCTAGTTCTTGAAACAAGAGCCTGAGTTGGTACAAAACTTTCTCTTCCTCGTTCCCAACTTCACTAGGTAACAAAGACTTTCAGGTTGTCCTGCAGAGCAGATTTAGTGTTCGGGTCTACAACCGGGCACTGTGTGACAAGAGATAAAACTTTTTTTTGTTAGGATTAAGTTTGTTTGCGACAAAATATAAAATAACAGTGATTTACATAAGAGAGACAGAAATGTTTTCCTCACTCACAAAAAATAATTTGGGCAAATAGTCCTGGGATAACGCTCCAGTGAATATATTGTTGCTCCACCCTGCTTCCACTGTTCAAGGTCACCTCAGAGTGCAGGAGGGCTGCTTTGACTCCAGCCATCACGCCGGCATCCCAACCATCAGAAAGAGGAGAGAAGAGAAAGCAGACTTTCTTCTCTTGAAGAATATCGCCAAGCAAATTGTACTCCCCATTTGTATTTCACCATCCTGACCTTAATCACACAGTCTCACCTAATTGCAAGGAAATAGGGGAACGAACAGCAAAATTCTACCCAACAAGAATTCAGGAGTCAATCCACAGGCTCAGCCTCACCCTTGAACTCAAATGCTCAAGGATGATGACACATCCCAAGGAAATGTCCCCAAATGTCCCCAAACCCTAGGCCTCCATAAGTTTTCAGGAGCTTTAAATCAAAAGCGTTTGGAAAGAAGCTGACACATGTCCACACTACCACCAAGTTTTAAAATGATCAGAATACGGTGAGGCTGCCAAAGACGGTGGGTATGTGAAGATACACACAGCAGCACGCAGTGACTCGTGTGTAGGAAATAACACTCAGGGACAGAAGAGGGACACAAAGTAACACATCCACGACAGATCAAAACTGCACACAAAGGGGGCCTCCCTGGTGGCCTAGGGGTTAAGTTTCAGGGCTGTCACCACTATGGCTTGAGTTCGATCCCCAGCAGCTGACCCACATGGCTCAGGAGACCTGTCCTGTCTCACCTGCTGCTCCCCTCAGCAGCGTGTTTCAGTCAGCCTGCCTGTTCTGCTCCCCACTCTGTCTCTGGCGAATGCTCTCACCCTGTGCACCTCTGGCCGACACCCCAGCTCTTCTATGTAAAAATTTAAAAAAAAATCTGCACACAAAGACCAAAATTAAGTAAACATGCACTTCAGCTAGGTGTGGACGCACAGAGATGAAAGTGTTGGATGCTTTAAATTTCACTACGCTTGCGTGAACTTTTTCAGGTATATAATAAACCTTTTTTGCACACCATCAGCATCAGCGGCGCCCCCATATGCATACGGCAAGGGTCCCCAGGGGTCTCACGGTTCAAATAGGTAACAAAACCCTCTCGTGCATCCCTGACAACAACCCTGCAAAGCAGGGCTCATCACTCCACGTGGCAGAGGAGGAAGAAGAAGGTGTCCTGGCAGGTCCTACGCAGAGCTTTGCCCCGCTGCCGAGTGGGGAAGAAGACCCGTGGGCTGCACCAGCATGGAAATCCGAACGCTTCCACCTGCAGCCAGATGGGTCCCAACTCCTTCCCCAGACCCATCCCACACAGAACCCTCCCTCCCTCTCCATCCCCTACCAGGTTCTCCAGGGCCCCCCCCACACCCCCCAATTCGTCTTTCCCTACTCTCCCACTAGGCTTTTCTCCTATCTGGGATCTCCATTTCTGCAGATGCCCAATTTCAGCCATTAGAATCTTACTTATCCTTCCAGACCCAATCCAGATGCCGCCTGTACCAGGGAATCCTCGTTTACCACAGGCAAGCGTGCCAGAGCCCAGTGAATCACCTTCTAAATACAGCGCCTTGGACTTCAATGATGCCCGTGGCCCACTAATTTTCCCTAGTAGAAGCGCTGGAAACTTCAAGTTGTTCGGTGGGTGGGTGGGGGGCGGGCGGGTGGGCGGGTGGATGGCTAGATAGTGGATGCACGTATGGAATGGTGAAGCCAGATGAAAAAAGATGGCTGAGAAAAGAATCGCTGAATGTATTTTAGACGGATGTTCTGTCAAAAATGTCAAGAACAGAAGAAACAAGGGCAGTAAAATCTGTCATCAGCAGAGAGCTGCCATCAGCAGAGAGTAAGTCCTTGCTCTGAACTGCAATATCCCCAGAGGAATTTGCATCCCCAATCTCTGACATTGATTAAGATTAAGGAGGCTGGGGACACGGAGGTTGAGGGACGAGTCCCCAGTGAATTTCCCCTTGACGGCTTGCTCCCGAGCCGGAGATCATCAGGTAGCAAATTTCAGATGCAAGACCCTCGATTCCTTTGGTCCCTGGAAGTGGGTGAAGAAGCACCTTACTGACCCAGGTAACAGCGGAGCCCTGGAGGAGAGGAACGTCTGCTGTGGCCTTTCTTTCTTCCGGGCTGTCACTCCATCCCCCACGCTCTTCTGTTTTATTCAGGAAGCAGGCTCCACCAGCCCTGACCCTGGGAGTGACTGTCTCGCAAGGAGTTGGGGTGCTGGTTGTCATTTAGAGTTTCATCTCTTAATTAGGGAATCAAATGTTCTTGCTTTAATGAAGGTCCCAGGGTCAGTGAGGAAATGGGAGGAAGTGTCCCCCAGGAGGGCCCTCCAGGGCAGCCTCTTGGCGAGGAGCTCAGAGGTCCCCATTCTGGCCTCTCCAGAAACCCGTCCCTCCCGGGGCTCCAGGCCCGTGGATGGAGTCAGGTTCTAGGGTCTCACTCTGCCTGGTCCCAGGGCCGAGGACGCAGGCTGGCGCCCTTACCCCATAGGATGTGGCCTGAATGTGCGCTGCTGTCGCCGCCGCGCAGATGCTAGGCCTTGACCACAACCGCTCCTCGGGCCGTTTCTTCTAAAAGGAACTGCCATTTCAAAGCAGGTTGGTTCATTCTTATAAACACGTACTGGCTGGGGTGGGGGCACCTCCAGGGAGTATGAGCAAGATGGGGATGTGGGGTTCTGCTGCCACTTCTGAAGCTCCTGTCCAATTAAGTTGCTTCAGCTGGCGGGGCAGCCCCTCCAAGCCCCACCCTTGTGGAGAGCAGAGGTGCCTGAGGCTGCACTGGGCCCTTACTGGCATGTGGGAGCTGATGGCCATGATGGCAGCTTCCAGATTGTTCTCCCAAATACCCGTGACTGAGAACCACAAGGATATGGACTCAGTTAGGCCCTCCCTGCTGCCCTGTGGACCTCCAGGCTGAGGTGTCCTTCAAGGCCACCTGATAGGAGGGAGGGACTGGTGTCACTGGTGACACTCTCTGTGTGTGGCAGATGGCTCCCCAGCGACCCAGCCCAAGCTGCCTGCATGGAGCCCCCACCCTCAGGTTGGGTGCCCACCCAGCCCCTCCCTTGTTGGTCCTTCCCTCAGACCTTGGCCCTCTCAAACCCTGACAGGAGCACCTTCCCAGTCAGGAGCCCCATGGCAGGAGGCTGCCTATGATCTCGAAATCTCCACAACTCCCACGCAGAAAAGGCACCACCTTAGAGGCCACTCCAACACAACCTCCCCAACTCACTGTCCAGTCAGAAAGTCCTACCAGAGAGCCGAGGGCCTTCCGTAAAGTGGCCCCCAGAATCGATGCACTTTTTTTCAAGACTACTTTTTCAAAAATAAAGCCACAGTCATGAAAAAATCATTTCCTTCCAGGCACTTGGTCAGGGTGATGACCCAGATGTCTCCTTTCTGGGTCTCTTTCTAATGCATGTTCTGGGCTGTTCCATAGGGCTGCCTCATCTCTGACTGTCACGTCAACCCCTGAGCTGCAAAAGGCTCTAGGATACTGGCTTCTCCTGCCCACTAGGCAATCATTTGGGGGATCAGTGACTGTCAGGCCGGGCAGGGATCTTAGAGATCTCATTCCTCAGGAGGGGAAGCAGGCCGGGGAAGAACAGAGAGCTTGCTTCCTAGGGTACAGTCTCCAGTCACCAGAGAGCACCAGACCCCAGAGATCGTCTCCAGGCTTACTGAAGCAAGCAAGTCCCCAAGCATCTTCCAAGTCAGCAAAGGACCACACAATTGGGGCCACTCGCTGATGGCCAGGCACGTGGCCGGGATGGAAATGGGGGAGCGCTGGGGGAGGGGTCACAAAATGGAGCAACTAGAGCAGAGTTCTCCGACTTCTGTCCAACAACTTTTTATTTTGCCAACAAGACATTAAAAACAAACAACCACCATCAAGTCACTGAGTCATTTCATCAAAGAAAGGAGGCGGACAGAGGAAAAAGATGTAATCTCAGGGTGAAGTACAGTTGTACCACCAACAGAGGTTGGCAACCTTGACTGATATGTGCAAAACACACACACGCGCGCGCGCACCCCACTACCACCACCACCACCACCACTGCTGCCCTGGCTTCTCAGTTTACCACATTTGGGGCCCCCAGCCCAGCCAGGGTACCCCCAGAACCTGCACACCCAGACTAACCTCTAATCTTGTGACTGAGGAGGCAGCATTACTCCATGCCCTGAGCTGGCTTCATCTTCTCCCCTATCTCAGAGAACTTGGGGTGCACAGCTGGGAACTGGGGGTTACAAAGCATCCCTACTCCATTTCCTAGGTGCCAGCTCCCCTCCTCCTTCCAGACTGGGGAGAAGGCGTAATGGCCTCCGGGGTAACCACCTGCAGAAGGAGAGGTGGGCCCCTTCCTCCCAGTCCTGGGCTCCCCCTCTTGGGCTCCCTGCCCCCACTTTGCTCTGGCTTACAAATTCAGAATTCCAGGTGCTTTGGCTGCAAGTGGTTTGCAGAATCCCAATCAGTGTATGTCCTCCTCCAGCGGGCCTGAGGGAGTGCAGCTGTGTCCAGGACAGAGTGATATGGAACTAAAAGTGTCCTTTCTTTGCAAGTTTGTAATCTACGCAGGCAGACATGGTATTAAAAGCTTCTCTAAAAGTGAGAGTAAACAAATGCCCCATGCAAAAAGTTTTCTGAGAAGCCCAATAGGAGAGATCCCTGGAAGGAGGCATGGATGGGAGGCTTCATGGAGGAGGTGGCAGCATCCCCCACCAGAAGGAACTTTGTGGGCCAAGGGGGGAGGCTATGGCGGCCCTTCATGTCCGGGAGGACTGAAGAAGTGAAGCTGTGCATTGGTTTCATGCAGGACTGCAATGGGGTACACAGGGCTCTCGAGGGGCCTTTTAACTATGGGAGCGTGGCGCCTGAGGGTGTTAGGAGGCATGGAGGGGCGGAGCCGCTGTCCCCCGGAGCCTGACCGGGCCCTCGTGGCTGGAGCAGCTGTCTTCCTTCTCGATTAGCAAGAGCCACAACACCCAAAGGGCTCATTTGGGGGGTGGGGAGGGCAGGAGAGCTCAAACAGCTCAGAACCGTCATGGAAGCCGTGGTTTCCATCTTCAGCTCCAATCTAAAGAGATTCCCATGTTTCAGACGCCTCTGGGGCACGGGATAGACAGCAGGTTCAGGGTACTAGTGACACCAACCTGAGAGTTCTAGAATTGGCCATCAGGGCAGCACTAAGCATCTCTAGCAGACTTCCCAAGGACAGATGACTTCTGGGTCCTGTTCCCTTACAAAGGTGACTTGCTAAAAGTGGGGGGGGGGAGGGAGATGTAGAAAGTGAGGAGGAGTGAGCGGAGAAAACAGAAGTTGGGGCCTCTTCTGGTTCCCCATGCTGGGGCTCTTCCTGGGCACCTCCTAACCCTAACCCTCCGAGAGGAACCAGGGTCCTGAGCATGGGGTCCTTGAGCAGGCCCCTTCCTACTCGCAGCCAAGAAACAAACCTTCCCCTCAAACCCTTTATCTGATGACCCAGGGGGAGGCCCCTCCCTCCCCAGCCCTGCGGGGTCCCGCCTCAGAGCCTTGCTCAGGCCCTTGTCTCCTCCAACCTGCCCTTCCCTCTTCACTGCTGCAGACCCAGTTGGCCTCATCACCCCTGCCCAGGGGCCAACTCGGTCAAGGAGAATCCCTGGTTACAGACTGAACTGCTAGGGTGGGAAGGACCGAGTGGGGCTGTCGCCCCTTCCCTCTGCTCTACTTCTGTGGCAGGAGGTGCCACAGGCCACTTGAGACTCTATCATGGAGCTCCACGGAGGCCTGAGAGGGCATGAGGGGCCTGGCATAGGCCCCTCTCAAATTTCACCCCCATTTCCAGTCAGTTTCTGTTTTTGATTTCTGGGTCTCCTGGGTTAAAATGCAGGTGCCATTTTAAGCTTTTAACACTTGCTGCTTCAGTAAAGATGACTGGATAGGCGCCCAGGCCCAGGACTGGGCTGGCCAGTGGTAGGGGAGACAGAAAGAGGGACCTTGGGACAAATGTGCTGAGACTCCCCCATCCCAAGCAGACCCATGCCCCCACCCCCTGCTCCCCCAGGAGCTGCCCAGGGGTGCACTGGGGCTTCTCAGGGCCCGGAAGTAGCGGTGGGCAGCCCTCTACCACCTGTGGGCAGTCTTTCAGGGCCTGCAAGAGGATGGGTCTCCCAGCTGAGTGCCAGCCAGGACCACCTGAGAAAACCATCCCCAGAGGGAGGCCCAGGCCGGTGGGCAGAATCTGAGCTGGGAGCCGGGATGCTGTATTCATCACAGGCCCCTGCTCTGGTGGGCCCCACCGTGGAAGAGCCCTATTTTAGAGCCGGAATGGTTGAGGGGCTCCTCTCAGGGGCCTCAGCCAGGCCCCTGCATGCTATCAGGCAAGAGACAACATCCCAGGGCTCTCCCAAGCCCTGGAACCTCACCCAGACCAGGCCTCCCTGCAGGCCCAAGGCTTAGGAGACTCAACTTCTAGGCCCAGCTCCTCCTCGACCTGGGGAAGGCACTTCCTTTAACTGCGTCTCCAATTCCTTGTCACTAAGTTAGGGAATTGGATTAGGTCTGCAAGGCCACAGTTTTTCTAAGAGTAAATATCTTTGAAATAAATGCTTAAGCAGATCTTGAATTGATCAAACTATGAAAGTGTGAGCTGAGGGCACAGATCCTCGTGAGCCCTCTGCAGAGGTGGGAACAGACGGCTTGTAGGTCCGAGGAGGGCCTGGGAGGCAGCTTCTCCCATCACCCTGATCTCTCAGTGCCCCCTGTCCTCCAGCAATCAGCAAGCCTGCACCTCTCCCATCTCAGGCCTCCACTGCCCACTCCATCCCGGCCACCACCCCTGTCTCCCGGCCACCACTGTGGCCTCTTGCTTCTGCTTCTGTCCCCCCTACAGTTTGTCACCCACATGCCCCAAATCCGCATCAGCCACCACTCTGTACAACCCCCACCGTGGCCCCCTGGTCACTCAGAATACTCCCCAACGCCTCCTCGCCACCCACTTGGCCTTCTGTCCTATCTCCTACAGCCACTCGGGTCTCCTGGCCTCAGGGTTCCCAACACACCAACTTCCATCCCTCCAGGGATTTGCCTCCCACTTCCTGCCAGCCTCGGCTAAACGCCACTTCCCTGGGGTAGCTTTCCCTGACCACCCGCTCCAGGCATCCCTCTGGGTCCCCACACCCTTACCCCGACTGTCTGTCTCCGCTTGAGAACAAAGTGCAAGCGTGGGGGAGCGTGGGTTAACGCTGGCCCCCCTCATGCAGACACTGTTTGTTGAAGGAAGGCAGAGCCTGGAAGAGAGGGTGCAGGCAGCCTCTGCATTTCCTTCTCTGAGGCCAGTGTTTTCAATAACAGGTAGACAGCGCTAGCTCGCCAAGAGCCTCTGATTCCTATTTCGGGGGCCAACACCCAAGTGACATCATTCTGGCCCCTGGGTGCCATCACCCTGGGTACCCAGGAAGTGCTAGGAAGCTTTCCCAGGAATCCATCTCTGAACTGGCTGCTCAACCACCCAAGGGGCCGAGGGCGCCCTCCCTCCCCTGAACATCCATCCCTCCACCATCGAGGAGGGGTGGTGGGAGCGGGCGAGAAAGACGAGCTCGGCTCATCTGCAGGGTCCCGAGGTGGCCTGGGGTGGGGGTGGGGTCGCGCTCCCTGTCATCTCTGGGCTCTGTGACACAGGAGTGGGGTACAGCCCAGGGAACAGGCTGGAGTGGGGCACACTGAGAAGTGCTTTTGAAAACTTGAGAGTTAGAAGACGGGGCTCCAGAGGGAGAACGGAGAAAGTGGAGGGAGGTCGCTGCCCCTGCAGCTCAGGTCTATGTGCCTGTGGGACGGGCCGCCTCCGCAGTCACGGGGGTGTGTGTGTGGGGGGGTGCGCACCTCTCAGTAGCGCTGGAATGTGGCGGAAGGATTCCTGTGGGGTTAAACAGAGAGACTATATAGGAACCCTCCCAACCCAAGGGAGCCTCTCAAATAAGCCACGTTTTCTAGCAACAAAGCGATATTCAGTTGACACATTCGGCACTGCACACACCAGGCACTGAGCAGGCCTAAGTTGGCGCATTAACCCTTGGCTGTTTGAGAGCATCTACTTAAATATTAACTCACCTAATTCCCTCAAGAAGCCTGTGAAGTAGGTGTTACTATTACCTCTAATTTACAGACGCGCCCAAGGCCAGGCCTCTTGTCCAAGGTTAAAGAGCTGGCACATAGAGGGTCTGCCCCCAACAAATGACACAAAAAACTATTAAGAGTTTAGTCTATAGGGTCCTCCCTGGTGGCGCAGGGGTTAATAAGCCAGCCCTATCAAACTGTCGCCAGCCACTGCAGCCTGAGTTCCATCCCCAGCCAGGTTGCTAACCGACAAGGTGCAGCAGACCTCTCCTGTCTGCCCTGCTGCTCCCCTCAGCATGTCAGTCAGTCCTCTTTTTCTGTTCCCCACTCTGTCTCTGGCGAATGCTCTCACCCCCTGCACCTTTGTCCTGTACTCCAGTTCTTCCATGCATAAATAAATACATCTAAAAAAAAAAAAGAGTTTACCCTATAAGTCAATGTGCTAAACTCTGTCTATGCAGTATCTCATTTAATCCTCAAATAACTTCAAAGTGTAGTTACTATTATTTATCTTAATTTTATAGCTAAGTAAACTGAGGCGCAGAGAGGTTAAATAACTGACCCAGTAATAAACAAAAGAAAAGCAAGAAGAGGAAGTGGGTCAGGTTAGGTCATCCCTGGAGGGGAAATAGGAAGTTGGAGAGGTCAGGACACGGCCTGCTTGCCTCCCACCCACCTCCACCCCCCTCCCTGCTCCGGGAAGCTCCTCCTAGCTCCACCCAGCAAAATTGGGTGTGGCAGATAAGAGCCCCTTGGGAGACCCTATCTGCAATGGAATTCTCAGTTCCTCCCCAGGGTGGCCTTTGTCTTTCAAGAGAGGGCGCTGGGCGAAGGGGGGAGGGCCGAGGCCTTCAGACCCAGGTGAGCTGGAGGGCCCAGCTATGACTTCTCGCAGAGGAGCGGTCATGTCCAGCCGCCCCCAGTCCCTGGCTGCACGGATGGGCCTAATTCACCTGCTTTACAGAGGCGAGGACTGAGGCCCTGGGCCCTGGGGTCATGAGCTAAGCCTGGCAGTGGCTGAGTGTCCCCCACAGAAGTAGCCCCGACCTTTAAGCCAAAAGGTGCCCATGGCCCCACCGGACGTGCCCGTCAACCTTAGCACCCGGCGAAGTTCTTAGCAGCATTCCCCGGGGCCCACCTCCCATGGGGAGTCTCCTCGATCCCCCAAGCTTCCCAGGACTCCCTGGGGGCCGGGCGGGGGCGCAAACCTCAGCCCAGAGCAGCGTCTAAGTGTGGGGTGGCCAGGACGGGGTGGCCGGCACAAAGCGACACGAGGAGCTGGTTCCGACGCCGGTTCCTTTTAGTTACTCTCAGGGGGTGCCTGCCCCGCGCCACCACCCTCCCCATATCCCGCAGGCCATGTGCACCCCAGCACCAGGCCAGGCAAGAGCTGGCCCAAAGGTCGCTGTCCCTGGACCTGCCAGAGGGGCGGGGAGGGGATCCCGCCGCATCCCCAGTCTAGGCGGACGATCAGCTGTCAGGCGGCGGCGGGCGCGCGAGTGGCCTGTGCACCCCAGCCCTCAGGGCCCCTCGGGGCGCGGCGGGGCGCGGGGCAGAGCGCGGGGGAGGGCGCGGGGCAGGGCGCGCAGCGGGGCGCAGCGGGGCGCGGGGCGGGCTCGGCGGAGCGCGCCGCGGGGCGCCTCGGGGCCAGGGTAGGGCGCGCGGCGGGGTCAGGGCGCGGCGCGCGGGGCAGGGCGCGGAGCAGACGCGGCGGGGCGCGGGGAGGGCGCGAGGGGCGCCGGCGGAGCTGCGGGGGCGGGCGGGGGCGGCGGGCACACGCGCCGGCGAGCAGACTGCAGGGGCCGCGGGCGGGGGCCCCGTCCGCAGCGCCGTCGGCCGAGCCCGGACGGGGGGCCGAGCTCCCTGCGCCGCCCGGGCTGGCTTCCCGGCGGGCGAGCCTGGGCTCCGCGCAGAGCTGGGTCCGGCCCCGGCCGCGGCTCCCGCGCGACTGAGCCGGGGCGCCCCGGGGGCGCGGCGCGGGCGGCGGGCGCCGGCCCCGGACTTACCTCGCGGGGTCCCCGCGCGCGGGCTCCCCCGCCGGCCGGATCATGCCGCCGGCGGCTCGGACGCGCTGCGCTCAGGCTCGGGGCGGCGAGGCCCGCGGCGCCCCGGGCGCCCGCATCCCGGTCGGGGCGCTGCCGGCGAGGGAAGCCCGGGCGGGCCGGCGCGCGCGTCCACTTCCTGTGGCGCCGGAGCGGGGCGCTCAGGAAGAGGCTGGCCCTGGTGGTCAGGGGGTGTCGAGCGTCTCGGCGGCGGCCGGGCCCGGGGCACGCGGAAGCCGGGCGGCCGCGCCCCCGGGGCCGGGCCTGGGGCGGGCGGTGCCGGCGGGGCGCGGCGCGGGGGGCGACCCCGCGGCTCCGGGGCGCCCCGGAGGGACACTCGGGGGAAGGCGCGGGCCGGCCAGGGCCCCCGGGCGGAGGGCGGCAGGTGGGGAGGCCCGCGCGCCTCCCGCCCGGGGAGCCTCGAAATTGCCCCAGAGCGGCCTCAGGCCGGGCAGGGCGCCTCCTCCTCGTCCAGGCCAGCGGAGGCTCTGCCGTCCCTTGACGGCCTCCAGGGCGGCCGGTGCGCTGCCTTAAGGGAAACCCACGAAGCCCGGCACCTGGCGCGGCTGTGACACTCACCTGTGAGCAGCGGGAGGCTCACAGCGCCCCAGCCCCCCGGGCCCCCCCCCAGGCCGCTCTTCCCAGGGCCTGGGACCCCAAATGCTTCCTGAGCCGGGGCTGCCCCTGGGCATTGCAGGTTGACTGCGCAGGACTGGACGCCAAGGGGTCACCTCAGTCCAACATGTTTCCCAACCTTGGTACTGTTGACCTTGGAGGCCAGAGGATTCCCTGTGGTTGGAGCCACGCCCGCCCCTCTCTTGCGGGATGTCCAGCCACACCCGTGGCCTCAGCCCACTGGATCCAGGTAGCCGCACCCTCTCTGGGTAACAACAAAAGTATCTCCAGCCATTGCTGGAATTTTACAGATAAGGGGACAGGGGAGTCGCTAGGCAGAGGCCACACGGCGGGTGGACGCCCGACGGGACTAGAGGTCGGGGCTTTGGTCAGAGCATCCCCAGGCCTCTGCCCTGCCTGTCTCTGCCCTGCTGCCATCCCCACTCCCCATCCTTCCGGGCGTTTCCTCCAAACCAGCTTGGCAGCTGTGAGGAAAGGCTCCTCATCTGCGCACACAGCCAAGCGCAGCCGCCCCCTGGGAAAGTCGAATGGGGAAGCCGCTTTAGAAACAGTCTGGCTGTTCCTCAAAGGGTCGGACACAGAGTCAGCACATGACCCGGCCACCCCCCTCCTGGGCACACCGCTGAAGGGGACGAAAATCTCTGTCCACACAGAAACTAGTACCCGATGGATCCTGGCAGCTTTATTCGTAATAACCAAAGATGGAGACAACCCAAATGTCCACCGCTAATGAGCAGGTAGGCGGGCTGTGGCCTGTCCGTGAAAGGCGCTACTCTGAGGCCATGAAAAGGCATGGGACACTGGCACCTGCTGCGACATGGAAGGACCCAGGAAGCATGTTGCTGAATGAGAGACACCAGACTCAGGGGCACGCGCGGTCGGAGTCTAGTCATACAGTGTCCAGAGCAGGCAAGTCTAGAAACAGAAAGTAAATTGGTTAAAGGCTGGGGCCCAGGAATGACTGGTAATGGAGGGTTTTGGGGTGTGGTGTGAAGATGTTCTCAAATTTATGGTGGAGATAGTTGTACAACGTTGTGACTGTACTGAAAACTGTTGAATTGTGCACTTTAAGTGGATGGATTGTATGGTATGTGAATTATATCTGAATTAAAATATTATTTTAAAAATACAGCCCCCAGGAGGCCACTCTGATGTTCTCCACACCACTCCCCAATCACCATACCACTACAGACTCCCCTCCTTAGAGGGTAATCATGCCCTGCTGACCTTTCTTCTCCTCCAGAGGCTGAACTTTCACCTCCCTGAAGGGGGTCACTTTGCCACACCCCTCTGGACAGGACTGCAGCTCCCTCTTTGAAAACACAGGTCCTTGTAGGCGGGTGTGGACTATGAGTAACCCCATTCTTCAATGCCTCCCACCCCCACAAAATTTCCGGGTCCCTGCACCACTGCTATGAAACTCAGGACTAGCCCCTCAAAGCCTGGGTTCCATGAGACCAACCCCAAGGCTCTCCCCAGGTCCCCAGTGAGGCCTCCATAAGGAGCATGTGCACCTGCTCCAGGAGGACAGAATTGCTCAGGGGCACCCCAGATGAGGCCTGACCTGCCCTAGAGGCTGGTGACTAGAGGCTGGAAGATTTTGCTAAGATTCCAGAAATCTGAGCATCCCTTTTAGCTTGTGACCTGTCCCCATGCAGCATGATGCCAAGCTTGCCCTCTGCCCCCTTCCTGGGGGCCCTTTGCATGCCCAAGTCCTCAGTCTCCCAGTTTTCTGGCTGCGCCTGGATCTCGGGACTACAGCTGGGAAGTGATATCTGCTGCTGATGGGGCCTACAAGCTCCTTTCCCTTCCCTGGCCTTTTTGGGTAACAATACCCATTTTCCCTTGAAGGACCCAGGCCTCCCCAGTTCTATTTAGGTGGAGACAACGACCCCAACCTTCCTTTTAGTGGGAGCATGTGATTCCAGTGTGACCAATCAGAGCCCTGCACTTACTGGGCACAGTGATTGTTTCAAGGGTGATCACATGAAACAAGCTGGGCCAGTAAGATCCCTCCCTGGGACTTTCTGTTGGGCTCTTTCAGGGAATATTAACCCCTCTCCCAATATCCACCCCAAGCTGATAAACTGGGAGAGTATAAATTTGGGGGAGCCAATAACCACATGGGCACCATGTGGTAAAATTGTATTAAAGAAGAAAACCAAAATGGAGGAAAGCAATGAAGGCTGTGCCCTGGAAACATCCTCTGAGGTCCAAATTCTGACACCCTGGCTGCACCATTCACCATTCATCAGTTTAAAGAACTAACACAGATCTTGATTTTTCCTTATTTTTTTAAAAAAACCTCAAACATATCTGAGTCACCCAAAGACTCCTGGTTGCCTTTGATTGCAGCCCCTCTGCCATATTTCATTCCTCCTGGCCCAGAGAATGTCCAATTGGTGGTACTAAGGGCATGAAAGGGTAAGGGCTGGCCCCATGGAATTCCAGGCACCCCATGATATAAGAGACTGGTTTGCATCTCTGGGGTCTTCCTGGGGTGGCTGTCACCCCCACATATTCTTCCACCTCCTCCCTCCACATGAGTGAAGGTCAAGAAAGTCAATCCCGAGGAGGAATGCGGGAATTTTTAGGGGAGCTCCCCTTCAGAAAGTCAACTCCAAGCATCACTGGAGTTTCTGGGGATTATTATGAAGAAAAAAAAATCTCATAGCACAGCTGTTTTTCAAAGGCCTCCCCACACCTTCCAACTTGGCTCTGAGTAAATAAGAACCTTTGAGGACATAGTATGTTCTGTCAATAGAAATTTCCCTGCCCTACCGAGCAGTGTATGAGGACAGGGGCTGGAGTCAGGGCAGCATTCGAATCCCAGCTCTGCCCCCTAGTGGCTGCGTCACCCTGGCCGGCGACTTTGCCTCTGTGCCTCGGTCTCCTCATCTGTGAGATGGGTTAATTCCAGGGCTGCGAGGGTTGCCCCAGCTAATGTGGGAAGGGGGTTGGAACAGAGCCTGAAGTGAGTGTCACTTATTTCCACTGTGACTAAGGCCTTACGGTAGCAGTCAGGCCTCAAAGGACACATGACACTTCTGACCAGCGTCACTCGAGGGGCATTAGTAGATGTGTCAGCTTTCCCGGCCCAGGTGAGGAGCAGGGCTGATGACCAGACCTGAAAGGACAGTGTCCTGTCCTGTGGAAAGACCACCACACCAGAGGACAGGAGCAGGGCCGCCCAGCGCAGGCCGCAGCCAGCTCACGGCGACCCTGGGGCTGGAAAATAAAGGCTCTGACTGTCCCTCCTCCCGCCAGAGTCCTGCAGTGGGCCCCAATCACCGAAGCTAGCTGTTAGCCCGAGGGCTGGGGCACCCACTGGTCAGTCCCTGAGGGTGTGCACGTCTCATAGGTCAGTCCCTTAGGGTATAGAGAAGGTTTGGGGGGAGGTCAGGAGAGCAGAGCTGTGGAGTCAGAGCGCCTGGGCTCAAACCCTACAAGGCCTCTGCTTGGGAGCTTGAGCACATCAGGCGAGGGCCTGGGCTTGTGACAGAAGCCTTCGGGATCCTCAGCCCAGCCCATCTGCTCGCTGATGCCAGGCCGTGACCTCTGCCACGTCACAAACGCAGGAGAACGGCTGAGCCGGCGCTGACGGGTAAAGCTGCACCTGTGATACGGTGGTTGCTGTTCAGGATATTGGGTTTTGCAAAAGCAGACACAGAAAGCAGCTCTTCTGTGACTTTTTTTCTATCTTCTGACCTCCAGCAGGCCCTGACATCTCCATTTCCTGTTACTTTTGAGAAATCTTACGGGGGTATTATGATGGCGAGATCAGTGTCCTCAGGTGTGGGATGGGAACCGAATGCCTGTGCTGTTGGGGGAAGCAGTAAGGCGTCCGCGAACCAGGTCTGGGGCCAGGGCAACCCCTTCTCTGCTGCCCAGCAGGAATGAGGGCCTGGGCCTACAAGACACCCCCCAACCCCCACACCTTTGTTTTTAAGAAACGCAGGAAGTCTGGATTTCACAGCACAGTTTCCGCGTTCTAAATCATTGTATTCACTGAGCATGTACTTCTGAGGGCCTGGTTTGGGGTATGACAGGCCTCCTTGTGCTGAGATTGCTTGTCTCAGGGAGTGTGGCTGGCGTGGATGTGTCTTGTGGAACTGGGGTGTTCAGAGATCCCCCAGGTTTGGAGGGGTCTGGCCCCGACAGACACGCTCTGGGTCTCTCCCCTGGGGTGGGGCGGGTCCCCGGGCACTGCTCTCTGCCTCATTGTCTTCTCTGCAAGCCCCATCTTTCTTCCCTCCTCTCTGAAGACAGATCACCCCCAAATCTGTAAGTCTGTGTCGCAGCTGTGTAGAGACCAGTGAGGGTCCCGCAGTCCCCATTCGTAATTCTCTAGAGTGATAATCAGATGGACCCCTCTTGACTTTGAGGGGCAGGCAATCTCAGAGAGAGTGGGTGCTCCCCAGTCAGGGAGACACCCTGGAAAGCTCTTTTGAAGCAGCCCCAAACTTGTGTTATTGGGGTGGCCGGCTTCTTGTCCACTGCCTCTGTTTCCTACTACCCCTTGGCCAGCCCCACCCATCACTGGCAGCAACTGGAGGCTGCAAAGATCTTTCTCAGGAAACCCCTCTCCTGTCCAGACAATGGGCTGCATGGGTTCCTCTGACTCCAAGATGCACCCCTGCAGTCTGTGTGCTCCCCACTGAAGTGCCCTCTTAACCCGAACTTGTAATATCTTTCCAGACACCACGAGGTCCTCTGGCTTCAATTGTTCTTAGTAAGGGGCCAGGCTTCTCCAGAGCCAGGGAGAAACCTTCCATTTTAATTGTGTCTGTACGCCCCCTGCACCCTGCCCCCTGTCCAAGATCCCGTGGAGGGCTCTGCAAACCGAAGATGGTTAATAAGCTCTTGTTGGCTAAATAAAAATGACTTAGCACCAAGAAGAAAGGTTTCCCCATTTCTGAGTTTGGGGCCATTGTGAGGGCGGCCCCAGCATGTGCCATCCAAAATGAGCTAAACTTAGGGTCATGCATGTCCTTGATTCGGAGTCTGTGAAGTGGTTGACACCAGCGAGGTACTAGAAGGTCACGGCAGGTACTGGGGTTCCCCAGGAACTGTCACAACACAAGATGTGCCATAGGACACACGGAACGGACTCCAGGTGACTGAATATGAAAGAGACAATCACGCCAAGGATAGTGCAGGCTAGGACAGGGTAGTACGTCAGCTGTCTATGCTGTGTAACCCCCAAATTTAGTGGGTTAAAACAACACATGTTTATTATCTCACAATCTCTGTGACTGGAATCCTGGCACACATGGAATCCTTGCCCCCACTCCAGGTCTCCCGTCAGGTGGCAGTCAAGTTGGCGAGCAGGGCTGGGATCTCCGTGAAGGCTCAGCTAGGCAAGGACCAGCTTCCAAACCTAAATGGTTGTTGTTAGGATCAGTGCCTCGAGGGGCCTCGGATGCTGGCTGGCGGCTCTCTTCCACGCCGCCACATGGCAGTCTCCCACTCAGCCGCTTGCTTCATCACAGTGTGCAAGCCAGGAAGATACTAGAGAGACTAAGACAGATGTCATCGCCTTGTATAATCCAACCAAGGAAGTAACAGTCCATCCTTCTGGCCATTTCATAGTTAGAAGCAAGTCGTCATCTCTGCCGCTTGAGAGGGGCAGGACTAAACAAAGGCATGACGACCTGGAGGCAGGGGTCATGGGGCCGTCTTAGCCCCAGGGCAAGACAGCTGGGACTTAACGCTGCCAGGCAGCACTCAGGTTCTGTTTTACTTGGTCATTCCCATTCATGTAAACAGAAATATGTTAATTTACACCTCTGTAAATTAGCATTTCCATGCCCATCACTCATCAGTTGCAACAAGAAGTTTGGTTGGCAAACGTCAGTAGAAGTCTTCTGTGAGAATCAATTTTCTGTGGAATTTACAGAAAACTATGCTCTATTTTTTTAACTGATTTTATTTCAAAATTAATTTATTTATGCATATAAGAATTGGGGAACAGGCCAGAGGTGTGGGGGGTGAGAGGATTCACCAGAGACAGAGAGGGGAGCAGAACTGGCAGATACACTGAAGTACCCTACTGAGGGGAGCAGCAGGTGAGTCATGAGAGGTCCGCTGTACCATGGGGTCAGCTCCCTGGCCAGGGATCGAATTCATGCTGCAGTGGCTGCGGATAGCTTCATAGTGCTGCATCTTAACCCCTTGCACCACCAGGGAGGCCCCTATTTTTTTTAAGATTTATTTTTATTTATGCATGTAAGAGGTCAGAGGTGCTGGGGGATGAGAGGATTCACCAGAGACAGAGTAGGGAGCAAAACAGGCAGATCTACTGAAATACACTGCTGAGGGGAGCAGCGGGGAGACAGGAGAGGTCTGCTGCGCCATGTGGGTAGCTCCCTGGCCAGGGATTGAACTCATGCCACAGCGGCTGGTGATAGTTTGATAGTGCTGTGACTTAACCCCTGCACCACCAGGGAGGCCCTTGTCTAGTTTATTGTTTAAGAAAATAAGGCCATGTGTTGTTACAGGGATAGATCATTTTGCTCTGACAATATGGTCCATAAAGAGTTGACACAGGGAGTCATTTCTCAAAATCCTTTGCTTTGTACCCTCCCCCCAAGGACTGATGGTCAGAGAGGCCTAAAGAAAGAAGTGGCCTTGAACAACTCAGCCCCAGCTGGCTGCAGGCAGGGGAAGCAGCTGGCTCAGGAGACACTTGCACTTGCCTGATTGTCATGTCCCTCCCCTTGGCAGCGCTTGGAGTGAGGGAATGGAAAGACACTTTGAAACAAAGATCTCTGAGAAACAAATCCACATTTTTGACAAGCAGCCAGATGATTGAGCATTAGTAGCTCATCATCTCTAAGTTGGCTCATCTCCTAGAAGGCAAGCCAGGAGGGTGAAGCTGTTCTTTGCGAAGCAGAGCCCCTACTATGTGCCAGAAACTGTGACCCTACTGTGCAACAAGGTAGGGAATGGTCTCCCAAGGGAAAGGCCACGTGATACGACTCTCGTCCTCTCTCGGGCACTGGTGTTCTGATCGGCCATCTTTAATCATGACTGACTCACCTGTGTGTGCCCAGGTTGGGGGTTCAGGACAGCTGAATGAATAGGTGTATATAGTGTGTTTTCATTATCCATTGATACTTAACAAGCTACCCCCAAATTTAATAGTTTTAAATAACAAAATGATTTAAAAAACCTCATAGTTTCCATGGGTCAGGAATTTGGGCACAGCTCAACTGCTTGGGTTTGACTAAGGAAGTCTCATGAGGTTGCAGTCAAATTGAAGGTAGGCAGCCATTTTGGACTATGAGGCAGCAGAGCTATATGCTGAAGAAGGCAGAACAGTAGTTGCAAAGGATGCTGGGTCACGGCACCATGGAGTGCCACCCCGGGCTGGACTTGCCAGCCTCTGATCTTCTGTGAGAAGGAGAAATAAAATCCTGTCCTGTTTAAGTCACTGTTCTTTGGCATCTTTCTGGAATAGGATTTCAACAGGGAGAGAAACAGGAAGGGCATCCTCAGGAGGCTTATATCCTAGTGACTGTGAGCCAAGGTCTGGAGGTAGGACCCTACCTCTCAAGATGGTGAGGAAAGAAAACGACTCACTGCCTAAGAAGGCGCCCCATTGAGAGACGCAGTCATTGCTAATACTTGTTCATCTTCCCTATTTGTTTTCTGCCCTGAGGGCGAGAAAGGTAGCTTACACTTCCTTGTAGAGCGTGCACGGCCCAGATTTATTTCTATCCCACTTCTCCCTTTGGAGGAGATTTACTTCCTCTGGAAATCAAACGTGGTATCCTCAAGCCTTCGCCTGCATGAGGAAACCCAGAGCTGTTCATTTAAAATTATGTAAAACAAAAATCAACAGAGAACTCTAGATCAGAGACGTTCTGTAGGGCCAGGGGGAGGGAGAGGGATCAAAAGGTGGGTGAGAAGAGCACAGGGGACTATGGTGATGGTGCGCTGGTGACCTGGTGGTGGAAACTCTCTGGGGACTACACCTGAGAAAAGAAAGCAAACATTGTAAGAAAAAATAAATAACTAGAGCCTCCCTGGTGGCGCAGCGGGTTGAGCGCAGCGCTGTGAAGCTGTCCGCAGCCTCTGCAGTGCCGGTTTGATTCCCGGCCGGCCAGGGAGCAACCCCCATGGCGCGCAGACCTCTCCTGTCTCACCCGCTGCTCCCCTCAGCAGTGTGTTTCGTCGGCCTGCCTGTTCTGCTCCCCGCTCTGTCTCTGGTGAATCCTCTCACCCTCCCGCACCTCTGGCCTCTAAAAAAGAAAAAAGAAATAACTAAATAGAATTTAGTCAGGGCCCCAGAGCCCCGGCCCGCTTGCCTCCTCAGGGCTTTTATCTCACGTGCTTCTGCTCCCAGGAAGAGAGTCAGTCCTATCACCCACCTCCCTCGCCACACTCTCTTCCGCTCTCAGGCCGAGGGCTGGCCCATCGAACAAGCAGGTCCTCTCTCCCCACCTGGGAGGACACTTCCTGCAAGCCCACAGGCTGGCTCCTGGTGTCCTAGGGGAATCCGAAAATCCTTTCCACTCCCAGGCCTGTGTTCAGTCCAGGAGATCAAGTGTTTGCCCTCCCTCACCCTGGGGAGATAAGCCTCCCAGAGAGAAAGCAGCGAGGGAAGAGGGAGCACCAGTCACACCTCCAGAAGGAGCCTCTTCCTGGGTCCCTGTGCGGCTGGCATGTCTCACCTGCAGGGACGCCATCTGCCCGGGCACTGGGCAGTGGACCCGTCATCTTGGGGAGCCGGAGGGGTGTGCACAGCAGGGGTGTGCTCTTGGCTTTGCAGAGGAGGAGGCAGGTCTCTGAGAGGCTGTCCCACCTCCCACAGCCCACAGGCTTCCCAGACACCCCTATCTGCTCTCCCCCAGGCTTCCCTGTTGGAAAGCTGGGGCCTTCCTCTCCCCCACGTTCTCCCTGATGCCAACAGTTGGTTCCTGGGTCCTCCGGGTGACAGCAGCTAAACTGAGTCAACAGGTCACCCAGCAAGCACCAAGCACTTGCGCTTAGCCGACCTCTACTCTTAGCAAGGGTTCTCTCTTCTTGGCTGGGTCTGGGACTCTGGTTCCAGTCTTGCCACACACACCCCGATCCTGGTCCAGCTGTTCTCCCCACTTCAGTCGGCGTGATGGTTTAGCTCTTGAAACTCAAAGCAGCCTTCAGTGGCTCTACCGCCTGCCCCATGGATCCTGGAGGTTCGCCTGTCTCGTCCCGCTCCGACTCTCAGGCTTTGAGCAGTTTCTTGGGCTGCTATAAGAAATGACCACAATGAAATGACTTAAAATACCACAAACTGGGGACTTCCTGGTGGCACAAGGGGTTAAGCAAAGCACTGTGAGGCTCTCTGCAGTCTCTGCAGCACGAGTGAGTTTGATGGCCAGAGAGGTGACCCACATGGCGGGGCAGACCTCTCCTGTCTCGCCCGCTGCTCCCCTCAGCAGTGTATTTCAGTCAATCCACCTGTTCTGCTCCCCACTCTGTCTCTGGTGAATCCTCTCACCCCCCGAGCCTCAGTTCTTGTATGCGTAAATAAACTTAAAAAAATAATAATAAAATACCACAAATTTCTTATCCTGCAGTCCTGGAGGTCACAAGCCCAAAATGGCCCGAATGGGTGTCGGCAGGATTGTGCTCCTTCTGGAGGCTGTAGGGAAATTTCTTCCACCCTTCCTCACATCGAGAGGCTGCCTGGGCCCCTTGGCTGGTGGCCGTGCATCACTCTGCCCTCTGCCTCCCACGTCCTCACACACTCCTGCCTCCTCTCATGAGGACTCTTGTGAACACATTGAGCTCATCGAAAGAATCTAGAATAATGTTCCGTCTCAACATCCTCTACTTAATCACAGTCCTTTGTCGCATGAGGTACCCTGTTCACAGGCTCCGGGGGTCAGGAGCCAGGGATCTTTAGGGGCTGTCGTCCTGCTGACCAGTGTCCTTCAACACTTCACTCTTTCCTGGTGAAAATCAATCTGCAATGTCAGAAGGACATTGTCTTGGTCATTCCAGGCTAATGAGCTTTGCTGGCCACATGTTCTAGGTCCTGGGAATCCCGGGATCATATTTTCTTCTGGGTTATTCTGTGAATTGTGAGATACTCATGTGATTTGAAAGTGTTGTGCTGCCTTCCATCACTATTCCCAGGTCCCCTCCCTGATTAAATCTCAGCATGAGTCAGTATTCCCCGACTGTCAGGATGATGGGGTGTCCCTTCCCTGAGCCCCCTGAACTCACTCCCTCTCAGAACTTGAAGTGGTCAGAGGTAGGTTTTCCAGCTCTGCAACCAGCACTTGTCTTGATGCATGGTACAGAGTGGATCTTCAATAAATGTTTGTTGAATGAATCTGAGTGGCAAAAGCTTTGTGTTCTTTCTAACTTCAAGGGTCATATGAGGAATGTCATTTAGACACCCTGTCTATGGTTGGGGCATGGGTGAATATATTTCAAATTGAGACTGTTCTAGAAAATTCCAAATGCAGAATTATCAAATGGTAATAAAAAACCCTATAAAAGATAACAAAAAAACTCGAGACAGGTGACTCATTCTAGCCTGGGGGCCTAGAAAGACCTTGAAACAAGAAGAGTGGGTCCTCCCCTGTAAGACAAGGGTGGGGAAATTTTTGAGCAGGGAAATTGTCTGAGGACAGGCAGAGTCTCGGAAGCTGCAGGGGAGACCACTTGGCGAATGCGAGACACGTTGTTGGAGGCCTAAAACACCCTTTGAGGCAATTGGGAAGCGTTGCGCTTTTCTGAGCTGGGGAGAGACGACAGTGGAATGCTGCCTCAGAAGACCCCTCTGGCTGCTAAACAGAGGCTGGACTTCAAAGAGGGCGACCGGAGGCAGGAGGCCAGCTAGGGGCCTGTGGCACGCACCAGTGGACCACGGACAGCTCGCACCTCGACCACGGTGAACGTGGATTTGCCTGGGGCAGCTGCAAGAGCCTGAATAGTGAAGCTGAGTGCAGGTGCGCTCCGAGTGGGGACAGATGCAGCTGAACACCTGCCCCCTTGTCTGGTCCGGGCAGCCCCGGGTGATGGAAGGAGAGCTGGCTTCTAAGGCGGCTCTCACAGGGAGAAGCTGGGAGGCCCTGCACACGCGTGTTATTCCGTGTTCCTCATTTCCTCATCTGAGAAGTAGGGACACTACCCACCATGTTTCACTCTTTGGGCTCCCCGTTGGATTGGGGGATGCCGGGATTCCCAGGACCTAGAACATGTGGCCGGCAAAGGTCATTAACCTGGAATGACCAAGACAATGTCCTTCTTATAGTGTAGATTGATTTTCACTAGGAAAGAGTGAAAACGAAAGGGGCTTCTGACCAGCTTCCATCTCAAGTCAAAGATTTTTTTAAAGGTGTTTAAAAATTTTTAATTCATTGCAGGTAAATGTTACTAGAAAAATGCAATGAGTTTCAGACATAAAATGACTCATCATGTTGCCAGTGTTAATACTGTTTCTCTACTCATCTTGCTGCAGGATGGTAACAGGTGGTGAGCCTGCTCAGGTACCCACTCCACCTGCTGGGTAGGACTAACCTGTTTCCTCACTACTCAAAGGGAACCAGGAGCGCCAGCCTCACCTGGGAACTTGCTAGAAAGTAGCATCTTTGACCCATCCTAGTCCTGCTGACCCAGACTCTGTTTTTAGCAAGATAGCCAGGTGATGCAGGTTTTGTGGCGGCTCGGAAGCAGCTGAGACTCTGGGAACATAGAATGGAGGAATTAACCAGAACCCTGCCCCCCAATCTCCGCTTCCCCTGGCACAAGAGCTGATGGCACAATCTTATTCCTGATGAGAAGGACCAACAACATAATTTGCAGGGCCCAATACAAATGGAAACATGGGCACCCCTTTAAAAACTGTCATTAAAAATTTGAAGATGTTAACAAGCAAGTCTGGGGGTCCTGCTGAATGTGGGGGTCTGGGTGATGCCACGGGTCCCAGGCCTATAAAGCTGGCCTTGTTAATGGGGGTAGGGAAGGGTCATTCTGGACTCATTCACGCTACTCAAGGTAAGTTCTGAGACTTCTGCTTTGTTTGATTCATTACTAATCACTATAATTAAAAAGCTCCGACCCTCATCCTTTTTGAAGTTTATTTTTCTTGATATGCAAATAGAAATGGTTCCAAATGGCTGTTGTTCCAGTGGAAAGAATTCTTTCAAAAAATACAAATAGGATGTGTCTATTATACACGAATGGAAGCTCTATAGAAAGACAACTTGTGCTCATTTATTTTATTGACAGTGTACAGATTTTGATAGATTGCATTACAATACTGACTGCTAGATTTCTTATAAAGATTTAGTTCATATTTACTCTAGATTTGTCTTCACAATAAAAATAAACTCATGCCAGTGTTTAGTAACCAATAATAGCAATTCATTCAAATTTTTATGACAGTTTTATTAAACTAAGAATCTCATATCACAGAGCATTCACAGTGCAGGAGGTCACAGTTCTTGAAAAAATAAATAGTGGGATAAATATATTTATTATTTACAACTTTTCAACTCATTGCTCCTGCATTGTCTATGAGAGAGAATGAACAAAGATGGCGGCATTGGGCCCAACATGCTGGCAATGTCTTGTGGGGGGCTCAGGGATAGGTATCAGCCCCACAAGTTCTTGGTTTGGGTTGTTTTAAGGGGGTTCTTGCTCCACACAACAGCCCGCTGGTTCTAACTACCTGCCATCTGGTAAGTCACAGCTGGGCCCCAGGAAGATCCAATAACCCTGTAGAAGTCATGCCCAGCCTGGCTGTATCTGGGGTACCTGGCCTCTCCTGGCCGGGCCCCTTTTTTGGCAGCTTCTGCCTCTGCCCATGGACCTGGCCCCATCTGGCTGGCAGCCTCTTTCCGCTCTAGGTAACAAAAGTCTCTTTGTGTTTGAACACCCGGCAACTATTCATGGCCGCGAGCGGCTGGATGCTGGACACACTCAGAGGACACTGGACAGGGAGGGTGTGCCCTGAACTGGTGGCCCAGACGAGCAGTCTCCTAAGGGGGATCCCCAAGGACCAGACACAGTTGCTCAGCCACAGCTCTGCCCACTGGGTTCCCCAAATGCTTGGTCCAAGCCAATGGAGGAAGCTCCAGGAGGTGATCAGCACCTCCCCTCCTGAAAGGAGGCCTCTGAAAGGCCTCTGAAAGGCGAGGCAGGGAAGCCCCAGCAGCCAGCAAAGAACACACTAGAATATTTGGAAAAACAGAACTGCCACGCTCACACCCTGATCATTCCCAGTTGCAAGGGGACTGTGCGCCTGTCTGGATGCGCGGGAATTCCCGCCGTGGGAGTTTCTGGAGTAGGTGCAGGGAGCCCTGGGTCCCTCCGTGTACGCACAGAGGCTGACTATGCCCAAACCACGCAACTAGAAAGCAAACACTGCCTCTCTTGAGAGCCTACAAAAAAGTTTTCCAGTGGTGAGACGGGAAAATTACCTACTTTCTCCAGGATTAAGAATTTTATTGGCTTCAACCATGGAAAAGTCCCAAGCGACATGCTGCATAAAAAGCAACTGTTTGACTGCTGGCAACAGGGGGACGCGGGGCAGAGCACGCCTCGATCTGTCATCAGGCTTTTGATCAAGAGCAGCCAATCCCAGGCTTGCACCCCCAAGGGCTCCACTGTCACCTAGCTCGGTACAGGGTGATTTCACTCTTGGGGCACCGCCCCTGGCCCCCAGTCCTGTACCAGGGCACGAGACAGACAACATTTTCCTCCACCTGAGAGGATGCTTTCAGGTCCTGCTAAGGAGTGTGTGAAAAATACACCACTTAGACAAACAGATGGCCTCCGACGCACTAGGTAGGAGGTGAGAGATGGTGAGATGACACGCAGCACAGTCGCCAGCCCTGGCAGTGCATGAGGGGTTAGCAGGGACAGGGCAACCTTAGCAGAGACAGCGCAGCCTGAAGTCATTTCCCTTTGACAAATAAAATTAGAATTTTCAAAATCCCCATAAAATAACCAAAGCCCCAAACCACCAAGCAGGTGGGACGTTCTCCTGTCAGCCTCCAGGCCACAGTGAAGCACAGAACTAGTGTCTTGACTTAGTTTTTCTTATTAAGAAGCAAATGGAACAACTTGACACCTTAAATCTCTATCCCCACCGGACTGTGCCCCGGGTTCTCTGCGCAGCAGGGAGAGCGCCCCCTCCCCCACCCAGGCCAGTGGGCAAAACCAAGTCTGTGCGTGGTGGGCTGGACCATGGAAAGACACCCTCGTTCCACCACCCCCATGACTGACACAGTGGGGGCCCTTCTCCATGCTTTGAGATGGCCCCAAGGGAGGCTTCACGTTTGAGGGGTTCACGTGCCCCTCATGAAATCAGACATGCCAGAGAGTAAGATTACTCCTGGTGGGGTGCTCAGGAGCTCTGGGAGAATCCAGAGAGAGGGGGGAGGGCACAGAGGCAGCATTGCAGGTCCAGGATGGGATGAGGGATAACAGACTTCCTGTCATCCCAAAGCTGCCCAGGCAGCACTTTTAGAAACACCTGGAATTTTCTAGGGGCACATGCAGCGATGAGGTTGCTGAGACATGGACCCTCTCAGGTGCCCTGGAGGCCTCAGCTAACTGCCCCCAGGGAAGGAAACTCACCCAGAGGTCCTGGTCAGAGGCATCAGCAAGACCAGGAATATTTAAATAATAGCCTGTGAGAACAATGCAAAGATTTTCACCCTAAGTAGCGAGTTCTTTTTGTTTATGGCAGCTACAAACTTTTGCTGAGTGCCTGCCCCAAACACAGCACAGCCAGGGAGGAACTCAGCCCACAAGGGAAGGAAGGTGGGGGTGGGAGAGAAGAGCCAGCACCTTCCTCCCTGCCTCTCCCCTGCCCCCCAGCAGCAGGGCCCAGGGAGGGTGGCAGTCCTGTTAGCAGCAGCAACTTCTCTGCTGCTGATTCTCAGGGGTAATGGCCCCACGTGGCAGCAGGGCCACACTGCTCAGCACCTTCACCCCCTGCCACTCCCCTCCTGCCCATGGAAAGCAGCTTCCTCGCTGAAGCTGTGACTCTCCCCAGATCTTCCTGGGACGGGGGACAGCCACCCTCACAGTCCATGCCCCTTTGTCCACTCCCACCTGGGGGAGATGGGAGAGGCCCTGGGACTCGGAGCAGAGAAACACCCAGAGCAAAGGGTGTTGTAAGGAGCTCCCCACACACATCCTGTCTAGATTTCCAGCCTGTTCGTGGGGTCTGGTGATCTCTGGATCTGGTGATCTCCTGCTGACACCATAAGCCTGGCAAAGCCAGAGGGGGCAGCCCAGGAGGGGGTCTGCAGCACTGCCCAGGAGTGACAAATGCCCCACCTGGCCTACCCAGGAGGGTTAGTGGCTTCTCAGCTGCTCAGGCTGTAAAGGCAGGGGATTGACACAGTCAAGACAGTCCTAACAGGTAGGCGATAAAGAAGAGGTGCAAACTCATAGGGGCCAGCAGACTGGGGGTTAGAGGAGAGGTGGAGGGAACAACTCTGCGGTGCTCTAGTGCCCCTGACCATGGTCTCACTGCCGCTGACCCCAAACCTCCCTCCAGGACCAGGTTCTCAGGGCACCGCCACGCACCTAGCCCTGACCCCGCTGGGCCGGTGAGGACAGGCCCAAACCAGAACTACCTGCTCTTGCTTCTAGAGACATCTTCTGAATGTAGTGATTTTTTTTTTTCTTTTCTGCCCCCAATTAGAAGAGCTAAATTTATTTCTTCTTAACTGTCTATTTTTTGCAGCAGAGTAATTAACCCCATGCTAATTAGCTTCAGGAATAAAATAAAGGAAGTAATCCTGCATAGCGAGGAAAGCATTATTTTAAAGTGAAGGTCTAATTAATCAAGCAACTCTTCAAACTTGTGGTGGAAAAATATTTAGTTAAAAAAGAGACATTTTCACCTACAGTGTATATATAGTTTCCTAGATACAATAGATGCTTAGATCCCTTAAGGAAGTCACATTGGCACATTCAAGTCCTAGGAGAATTAGCCACGAAGAATGCTCTACACACTAGAAATATTTTTTAGTCTCAAACTGTAGCTGTGGTATACTTTAAATCTCAGCTGGAGTCGCTGAGGAAGAGGTGGGTAATCGGGATGCGTTCTCTGAAAACTACATGAGGATTTTGAGACGTCAGCGCCAGTGGGGACATCACTGGGGGTCCATCTAGTTTTTGGTCTGTATCAGGAAAAAAATGGAACAATGATCGAATGGGGATAGATACTCGGGTATGAAAGTGAGTTAATTAAATAACTGTGAGTTAATTAAATAAAATTAAATAACTGTGAGTTAATTAAATATCTGATGAAGTTCTGACTTAAACAATAAAAGCCAACCACAAGGACAAAGGCATAACTACACCTGGCCCCACCAAAGGGTGGCCTACCCGTGTAACCCATCTAAACTGGCTGAGCTGGGAGGGGTGAGGACCTGGAACTTGGATCCTGCTCAGCTACTTGCTGGCCATTGACCAGAATCACTCACCAGGACCTAAGACGAAATTTGTTGTTAAAGATCATAGGGCAGTTTGAGAATCAGAACAGAGACAGATGCACTTGGAAGTCTGGATGAATCTATGAGACGGAGAGGACTAGGTCAGCTGTGCTGGGAGACACAGAATGGTCCTGAGGCCTTCAACCCCCCTGGCATTTCCAGTTTACACCAATGACCCTTCAGGCTCCCTGGCCTCCCACTCAGATCATTGCACCATCCTCAACTTGAAGGCTGCTGGGCCCACTCTGCAGGCAGAGCAACAAAAAGAGAAACCTCAACTTGGTGTAGCTACTAACACTGATTCGGATCCAGAACAGATGCCTGTCCTGCCTTAGCCTCAAGCTAAAGGAAACTGACAGGACACAAGCTTGACTGCTTCCTCCTTCTGAAAGGCAGGCGCTGCACCTTCCAGAGCACAGCGGTGAAGTCCAGCGTGGGTCACTACCTTTGTGTCTCAGGAAGCAATTAGCAGCTCACCACCGGGACGAACGGCTAAAAACCTTCCTTCCTCACACCCTCCTGGGCTGTTCCCATCCAGTGTTCCGTGCAAAATACCCCAATATTAAAAGTGCATCAAATTGGATAGACTTTTACAATAGAAACATTAAAAAAATAAAAAAACCCCTCTATATAAAATTAATTGTGCTTTCTTTTAGAAACCACGAATGGTTTTGTGTTCATAAATCTCTTTAATATAGATTTGAGAGCTATGAAGCAATCGGAAATGGTTTAATATTTTCCTATCTAGCTTGGAATCAGCCTCCCAGACTGGCTTTTCATGTGCAGCAAACTAGAAGGTTCAAGAAACAGCTCTAAAAATTCCAAGTTAGGGTTTTCATACTCGCCTCCAGCTAACCAGAAAACAATTCATTGTTTTTCAGGAAATCTCTCCTCTTGTCATTAAGCATTACTTCCGGCACTTTCCAGCTCAGCAGGCTGTGAGATTTGTTGGGCATATAAGCAACTGGGTCTTTCAACTAGGTGGTTCGGAGACAGAGCATTAACAAAGACATGACACACCCAAACCGCCTGGTCGCATGGCCGGGAAGGTCTGGTAGGTACAGCTGTCACCTCCGTGGCGCAGTGTCCCTGAGTGGGTGTCCCTTCCATGTGAGTCCTTCACTGGCTTGTATTCCAACCACGCGTCTTAGTGTCCACGCCACGCGGTACACACCAGATTCCCTTCCCATAAGCGTTACCTTGTTTGGGTCCCCACACTGGTCCTTTTTCTAAGGAATGGTATTTTTCAAGTATGATGACCTGTAGGACATTTAATTTTTAATATTTCATTGCTCATTCTCTGAATGCATCAGTCAGAGCGAGAATATTCACCTGTTTTTCTCTTTTCTGCTCTGAAAAGTGGTTTCCATTCTTGCAATTTTGCCCACAAAAGGGGTGGCATGTTTGTCGTCCAAGCCCCACGCCCCGACAGGTTGAGGCCTGGCCCCTCCAAATGGGGAGTGCTTCCAGCAGAAGTCGGAGGCTCCGAGTAAGTCCCACAGGCCGCCTGAGGGACACACCCCCTGGCCCAGGGACGACTCTGGAGGACAACACTCCTGTTTTGCACTTGCCCGGAAAACCTTGTGTTCACCAACAACCGCATTTCTCGGCCGCTGTGCAGCACAAAGACCAACCGCACACAGAAGTCCTTCTGGCAAAAGTGTCCGAGAGAGATGATGAGACACACCACGTCCCCTCGGCTGGCAGCTCAGAGGTCTGCGAAGCTGCTCAGAGAGCACCCCAAGTCTTGCTTGGGGGTGGGAGGGCAGAACTCCCAGGATGAGGAGGGCGCCCAGCAGCCTGGCCCATGACCAAAGACCACGACGGCTCTTCTTCCAGTGTATGAAAGAGGGCAGCTGCCGATGCGGGAGACTTGGGGGGTCAGGGAGAGAGAGGGGATCAGGGCCGCAGCGTCCAGAACAGCTCCCAGGGGCAGCAGCTCAGCTTTAATCGTCTTCTCGGCACATGGGCAAGTTGACGAAGGTGAAGACATTAAACTCTATCATTATGGAGAAGCACAAGAAGATGGCGTAGAGGACCAGCACGTAGACGCCCAGCTTCCGGTCCAGCCTCCACTTGTTCAGATGGATGCCTAGGACCTGGGGAGAGAGCGCAAGGATGGGCTCAGGGGCAGGAAAACACGCTAAGCACGTTCACTGGAAAACCACACAGGTTATGAATCCAGAACGTTCTCCACAATGGGGACAAGAGTGGAGGTGCTGCAGGCTTAGCCTTGGTTTGACCGACATGAATCCTACAGGCTTGTCTGATGAAATGGAGCATGCCTGGGCCAGCCCTGCTGGCCGGTCCTCACTCATATGGGCTGGAGACCTAAATGCAGAGGAGGGGACTACCCAGAGGTGAAAGGCCACCAACAGGAATTCAAAACTACAGTTGTCTGAAGAAAAGCCTCGATGCTTCTCCATGTGCAGACTGCACTATAACTAGCCAGTGAACTTCAGTCGGGTCCAGTTTCTTTGCCATTTGCCCACTCTTTAGCCAAAACAATTTAACCTCTTTGTTCTCAACCTTGGCCCTATATACCTACAGAGCCTATACCTCATAACCTCCTTCCCTTTCTTAAGAGGGGAGACATTTCCATTTACCTCCTGCCTTCTTGCCAACTGATTTGCAATAAAACCTCCTTCTTTTTTTAAAACCTGGTGCCATGGTATTTTGGCCTCTATGCGCACCAGGCAGTGAGCCTATTGCTTAGTAACAGTACCACTGAGAGGGGACCAGAAGGGGCAGCAAGAAAGAAGGAGATGTTGGGGCCTCCCTGGTGGCCTGAAGGGTTAGCAGCACTATGACGCCATCTGCAGCCTCTGCAGCACGAGTTTGAGCCCCAGCCAGGGAGCTACCCACATGGTGCAGCAGACTCTCCTGTCTCCCCGCTGCTCCCCTCAGCAGTAGATTTCACTAAATCATCTGTTCTGCTCCCCACTCTGTCTCTGGTGAATCCTCTTGCCCTCCCAGCATGCCTGGCCTGCACCCCAGCTCTTGTATGTATAAATAAATAAATCTTTAACCAATTTATATGTCTCCTCAGCTTTACCCCTCATCAGCAGGGGGAAGTGAGAGGAGCCATCAGAGACACCGGGCAGAATCAGATAAGGTGTGCAGGAGGCTCCTGTCTGGGTATTGTAAAAACTCACGGTGAGTGCCACGGAGCCCAGCAGCAGGACCACGGAGTAGACCAGCCCCCGGCTGTTGATCCGCACCTGAAACAACATACACAGGTCTGAGCCTCTGGGCTGCTCAGGGCCCCTCATTCCGGGAACCCAGTGGGCTTGGGATTTTCCCTCCCACGTGGGAAGGATGGTGGGTATTCCTGGTGACGTGCGGCCACGGGGGGGCAGCTCAGTGTGGACCGATGTTGCTTGTCTGAGGACACGGGCTGCAAGGTGCAGGCCCAGTGTCCATCCACTTACTAAGGAGCCCAGAGAAACTTACCGTGGATCCATAATTAATAACCATGGTCTGCAGGCCCCAGGGTATGCCGAGTCCCACCAGGATGTCAAACACGTTGCTTCCTATGGTGTTGGAGACCGCCATGTCGCCAAGGCCTGGAAGGGACAATCAATAACTAACTGCCTTTCATGAAGAGCAGGTTGCTGGGAATCCCTCTTCTTTCCCACAGCTGTTCTACTAGTGCTGCTTCTTAGAAAGGAATTCCTTCTTCATGACGCGCCCCAAACCCACTCCCTTCATGAAGTCTACAAAGGCCTATTACAGGTTGAACTGGGAAACAACCAAGATTCATATGCTTTTTAAGTCCCAACCCTCAGCACCTCGGAACGTGACCTTATTTGCAGCCAGGGTCTTTAGGGTGATAATCAAGCTAAAGTGAGGTCATTAGGGTGGGCCCTCATCTAGTATGACCGGTGTCCTTATAAAAAGGGGAACTCGGGCCCAGCAGTGTAAGGGGAGGACGCACATGAAGGTGAAGATGGTCATCCACACGCCAAGGAAAGAGGCCTGGATCAGACCCTCCACTCACAGCTCACTCACACCCTGGGGAGAACCAACCCTGCCAACACCTGACCTTGGACTTCCAGCTTCTAGAACTGAGAGACAGTGTCTGTCTTCATGCCTCTCAGTTTGAGGAACTTTGTTAGGGAAGCCCTGGGGATCCAATACAAGGGCCTCCATTGTTTCTCCAGCCAGGTTCATCAGCCAACATTCTCTGGGGACCTACTATGTGCTTCACCTCCTCACTCTGGGAGAGAGGGGACACTGTTGGCACATGGCGGGTGATGGAACAGGTTTGGGATATGCCCAGGGTCACAAGGTTTGGGGGCAGCCCCATGTCCCTCTCTGCCACGGTGTGTTCTTGTGGCCCAGACAAGGGCACCAAGGACCATGGTTTGGATGATAGGGTGTCAGGTTTTACGGCCCTGGTGGCTTCTGAAGTGTGAGCTCTTTTCCCTCAAATGGACGAGCAGCCTTCTAGAGGTCAGGCCATGCCATGGTCCACCCCTTCAGCACAACTGTCGGTGTCGTGCCAGCCACACAGTCTGAGGGATTTCACCACTTCAGGGCTACTGGAGGTTAGAAAACAAACTTCTATAAATATGCCGCTGGCTAGATGCTGTTCTAACCTGGCCACTTCAACCTACTTTGGCATGACTGTCATAACCTGGCGCAGAGACAAATGTCCATGGATGACGAGTCTGGACCACCGGTGCCTGGAGCCGTGGCTGTGGCTGCGAGAAGCTCAAAGTAACTCGCACCAGCCACCGCACAGCTGACTCACTTCTGACCACCTGCCCTGCAGGTATAAGTCACCACCTCCTCCTGCTCTTGTTGTTTTTACCAGCTCACATTCAGGGCCAAACCCTCCCCCCGGCCCCAGCACTGTCGTGAGTGCCTGCGGAATCCTGGCAGCTGAGTCCCTGAGGGGCAGCCTGTCCCTGGCCCACCGCCCCGGGTCTCAGTCTCTTGTACAGTGTAGGACGGTGCAGCGATCGCTGTCAATTAGCTACTAATTACTGGCGAGGAGGCAGGTGCTGACTGGACAGGTGGGGAGGCAGAAGGATGCTGCAGTGTGGGAGGAGGGGGTGCTTCTCAAGTTGGGCAGACGCTGCCCTCTCCGCACAGGTGCTGTCCTCTGAGGAATCTCTGGGGGCGGTTCTCAAACTTTAAGAGCGCAGACTTCCCTAGGGGACTGGTGCAGGTTTGGGCTCTGTGGGTCTGGGTGGGGCCCGAGAATCTGAACTTCTCACAAACTCCCTGGTAAAATCCAAGTGGCCAACCTGGGCCACACTGGAGCTGTGAGACTTTTGGAAGAGTGAACCTAGTAGAGATGTTCCGGGGACATCCCCACCCCTACTCCAGGCAGAGCAGGCAGAGTGTAAAGCCATCTGCTGCTCAGCCTTCAAGTCAGAACAGGCTCTGTCATGTTCTGTGAGGCAGCTATGCAGGAATCTGCTGCCTGTGGGGCCAACCTTTCACCCCCTCGCTAATGACCAAGGCGCCGGATAAAGACAGTCAGACAGGGGACGCCTGGCTTCTGTATCCCCGGTGGATTCTTTAGAGATCAGGACCGTGATTAAGCCCCAGCACCTGCCCTCTGTGCAGAAATGGCACGGACAGTTCTTTACATCAAGGTAACTAAGGAAATCAAAAGATCTCGATGTACAGAGAAAGACCAGAAGAGGGAAACCGGCCAGGAATAATTACAGTTTGACATCCGTGACGCTCTCTTCCCATCTACATAAACTCACCTCAGACTTGTGATAGTCTGAGCAGTTGTCACCGAGCAGAGTCTGTCAGGCTGCCTGGGTTCCAAGCCTCCCTTTGATTATGAAATAAGCTCCTGAACTATCACTGAGACTGATTTCAACCAAAGGAGCCGGGCCGCAGGGCGCCCGTGTCACAGCTGGCTGCGTGGACGCCCCACCGAGGCTTCTGCGTCCTCTGTCGTCAGGACCTGCTCTGACCACGTCTGCCGAGCCTCTGTGGGTCACGTCACTGCCCCCCATGCCAGCTGGACACTCCGCCCACCGGCCCTGTCCTTCCTCAGCAGGAAGTCCCTTCTAAGTTCCACCGGACGCGCTCACAGTGACAGCCTCCTCCCTCAGGGCCCCACCTGCCCCTTATTCCTGCAGAACCCACGCTCTGGGCCTGCTTAACCTCCCCAGCCCTTAACCTGCTGCCATCACCACCTTCAGCCTGGACGCAGGGCCAGGTGCTTGAGCTTCACATCCGCCACTGCCCGTGTCCACCCTGCCCGCCTCTGGCCTGCACTTGCCCCTTTCCATCTCGTCCCTGGAGCTGATATGACCGAATCCCACCCAGGCTCATGCCAATGAACGTCCGTCAGGCCCTGGTGCTCGTCACTGTCCTCTTCCTCACTGCACTGGGTCGAGGAGGGCCCCCCACCCCCACAGCATGTCTATGTGGAACCTGTGCACAGGACCTAATTTGCAAATAGGGTTTTTGAAGCTGTTATCAAACGAAGGTGAGTCACCCCGAATCAGGACGGCCCTCGCCCCATGCCCGGCAGTCTCACGAGAGGAAAGTTTGGACACATGCACGAAGTCAGAGGCCGAGACTGGAGTGACACGGCCTGGGCTTTCTACCAAAAGCTAGAAAGAGGCAAAGGCAGGGCTGGTCTTCCCCAAGAGCATGTGGAAGGAGCACGACCCTGGCAACACCCCGATTTTGGCTTTCTAGCCTCCAGACCCGGGAGATAACCCACTTTGGTTGTTCTGAGCCACCTAGAGTGGTATTTTAGTTATAATCTCGTGAGGATCTGAATACACTAGCAGGAGAGACCATACAATGATTTCTGTTCCCCTTAGGTGCTGCCCCCGGGCCTTCGCATTCTCCACAAGACTCCGGGCTGCACCGACCACACCCCCTACATTCCTTCCCTCGGCTCCTGCCTGCTCAGGACCCGCCACCCAGCGTCACCCCCTTCTGCTGTCTAGGAGGCTAAAATGTTGTCTCCCTCTTTCCAAACCAACTTTCTCCACGAGCACGTCTCTCCTCCCCGTCTCCTCTGAGATTTCACTCCATCATCTGCTCCCCTGCACCCCCACACTTTCACCTACGGGGAGCTGTAAAAGTCCCTGCAAGGCTGTTACCGCCCGGCAGTAAGAAAACAGGAAAGAGAAGTTGGCTCTTTGTGGCTCTTTCGTTCTGCCATCAAGCAGCAGGTGCTCAGCCTGCTTAACCTGTCACTCAGGGCGCCCCAAAGAAATCCCCTCAGGCATTACACATGTTCTAGAGCTTTGAAGAACAGGAAAATATTGGAGGTATAGGATCTCCCACTTTGCCCTCCTGGGACCGGAGTGTATCTCATTACTACTCCACGGGCTAGAAGAAGTCTGGGGGGTCTGGTGAATGGACCGTGGTGGCATCTCCCTATGGAGGGAACCTAATACCTGAGGGTTCCCAGACGTCACTGCGCTTCTGAGGCAGGACCTGTCAGTCATGAGTGACAACTGGGGCGGTGGTGAGAGGTTGCCTGGGGCTGCTAATGGCAGTGGGGGTGAGCGTGAGTCCTACCTTGTCTCGCCACAATTAAGCTGGCCATGCAGTCTGGAACACTTGTGCCCGCTGCCAGGAAAGTGATGCCCATGATGACGTCAGGGATCCCCAGTGTGTATCCAATTATAGTCACCTGCAGAAGGAGGGAAACGTGAACTCACAGAGGAGCACCCCTGGAAATTGTGCTCACCCCGAGTGTTGGTAACAATGTAACCAACAGAAAAATCTAAAACATGGTTTTACCTTAAAATATCTTTTGAGTGTCCTTTTTTCCCCTGATATAATGAGTAATAAAAGTTTAGAAAACAAAATAAAATGAAAATTAAAAATCTCCTACCATTTGTCAAGACCCACAGACAGTCACATAGAAGGGAAACCTTTGTCTTTCTCCTTCTGACTTATTTTGCTTGGCATCATCCCCTCCAGAGTCATTCATGTTGTTGCAAATGGCAAGAGTTCATCTCTTTTTTATCGCTGAGTAGTATTCCACGTACCTATCACGTCTTCATTTAATCATCCACCCCTGGGCAATTAGGTTGTTCCCGTAACTATTAGAACTAGTGCTGCACTGAACAGAGGGGCGCATATAGCCTATGTTCCTATACAAAATCAATATTTTTGCATTCTTTGGGTAGATGCCCGGAAAAGGGATTGCGAGATGGATGGCAGATCTGTTTTGAGCATTTTGAGGAGCCTCTACACTGTCGTCCACAGCAGCTGGACCAGCCTTCCTTCCCCCAACATCCTCGCCAACGCTTGTTTTTGGTCTTTTTGATAAAGGCCATTCTCAGGGGTGAAATGTGGTCTTCATTTGCGTTTTCCTGATGACAAGTGGCGATGACCTCTTCCCCATGTCCCCGCTGGCCACCTGGGCGTCTTCCTTAGAGAAGTGTTTTCTGCCCAATTATTTGGTTGGGCTCTTGGGTTTTTTTTTCTACATTAATTTAAACTGATGTACAGGTACCATTGTCTGGCTATAGAGATTTAATCAATCTCATGCTCGAATACTGACATGCTTTCTTATTTTGTTCTTACAATACCACTGCACAAAGTAATATTTATTGGACACTTACTGTATAACAGATGTTCTACTATTTCTCTAATTTACCGTCCACGGATGAGGAGGCACTGCGGTAAGTGCCATTTTATGCCTTGGGAAATTGAGGGTCCAAGAAGTTAGTAACAACGCCGGCTGGCACAAAGCTGGTGAACAATGAATTAGGAATTCCAAGTCAAGTCTTTCCTACTCTAAGGCTGTGTGTCTGTCACCACCGCTCTGTCTTGGGTATATGTCACTGGGTTGTCATCTTACTGTGATATTTCCCAAGGAAAGTTTCCAACAAATAGCACTGCTGGATACACAGGGTGCCATCACTGCCCCTGGCGCCCCATCAGGGGACAGTGAAAGTCAGTGCATGGTCCCAGGGTGTGTGCTTTAGCAGAAGTCAGGTTAATATGTGACTCTGTGGTCTTTATGCTTCCTGTGGAGGCCAGTCCCTTCCCCAAACCGAGGCTGGCTGAAGGTCAAGATGACAGGCAGGCACACCCCAGCAAGGTGGTTCCTCCAGGCCACACACCATGCCATCAGCTGCTGCTCTGCCTTAAGGACAAGGGCTGGGGTTAATAAGTCAAGGTGATGGGGTTGGGAGCATTATGGCAAGTCCAAACTCACTGCTAATTAGAACAGATTTAATAATACAGTTATTTTCAGTATTTAGAGATGGAAATTTTTCTTCTTTTGTTAATCTGATCTTCATACCAACTCAGATGTCACGAAATACTTTTTAACTTGTAATGCTTCAGGGGAAGTCACTGGATCCTTTCATCAAATGAGAAGATGACCTGGCCTTTCACCCTACTCAAATGTTTAAATTTTAAAATTCAATTCACTGAAGGCATGGATTTTTTTAAAATTACCTTTGCTTGCCATTCTTTTTCTGGGGGAGTTTGAGTAGTACTTATTTACAGCTCCTCCCCAACACCCACCCACCCACACACACACACACACACACACACACACACACACACACACACACACAGAGGCATCCATGGGAGTTTAACCTTCACCTGCGATGTGCAGTCGTGAACCACCCGCTGTGCTGGAGCTCAGAGCAGGACGCCTGAACAGACATAGGTCATCCTCCCAATAACGTTATTAGATAATGACAATCATCCCCATTTCACAGAGGGTGACTGTGACTTAGGGAAACTGAGCCTCCTCCCTGCACCACTCACCAGCCACACCATCAGGTAGGAGAAGACAGCAATCCACAGGGTCGCGGTGATGAAGGTGACCATGAAGAACTTCTCCCAGCGGGGCTTGCTGCAGTTGGGGATGGTGATGCACAGGAGGAAGATGAGGGGCCAGGTGAACACCCACTTGGCTTTGTCTCCTTTCGACTCTGCCATGGGATGGGGTGCAGGCAGAGGGGGGAGAGAAAGACACAGCTGGTTATACACCTGCTAGTCCACCTGCTGGTTTATTTTTTCAAGCCAAACAGGAAGACATGACTGAGTCACTGACTTCGAGAATCACAGACTTCTGGAAGCAATCTTAGCAAGATAAGTCAGTAAACGTTTGTTGTTTGAACAACTTCAGTCAGTCCGAATCCCTCATCTGACAGGAAAAGGAAAGTGAGACTCAGAGAGAGAATGGACTTGCCTTGGGGAGCTGGAATAGGGATGCAGAGTGCAGATGGGCTTTGCAACCAGACAGTCCTGGGCTGGAACTCAAGCAGCACTGAGCCATCCCCCTTCCTCACTCCCTCCTCTGACAATAGAGCTGTAAGAACAACTCACAATCTACATGGGGAATGTTTGCCACACATAGCAGGCACGGTGCTAGGCACTCTGCATCCTCTTAGTTTCATCAGTTAAATGGGACCTTTAATGCTTCCTTAGTTGTCGCAAGAAAGGCATGATCCAATGTACATGCAAAACCCAGCACATGGAGCTCTGCACACAGTAGGTGCTTTGGAAATCTCAGCTCTTTTGCTCCAAGGTCATACACTCAGCCTGTGGCAGACACAGAACTAAAATGTGAGTGCCCTGGCAGGCAGGTATTGTTAAAGAAGGCTGGCAAGGTGAGATGCTCATCATGAGCACAGTACTTTCCAGATGCCACCCCCATTTCTGTGTCACCAACATTGCAGATGCCTTGCACGACAACTCCCAGCACGCTGTGAACCAGAATTCCTGAAGAGAAGGCTACTGGGAAGGAGAGTGAGCTGTGTCGCCATTATGAAAGGGGGAGAGAACCAGACTGCACGTTGGCAAACACTGGCCCTTGGTTTCACACCACACCCCATGGTGTGTACTCTGCTCTCTGGCCAGTTGACACTGGTGGGATAGATAACATCGTCCTGCGGCGACCCTTGCTGCATCCATCCCTCGCCAACTCTCTCTCTCTCTTTCTCTCTCTCTCTCTGCACTATCTATGGAAACAAGTCCTTTTGCTAAGCTCCTTTTTTATTTCTGTTTTAGGGTCTTATTTTTTGTTCTCAAGCAGAGAGGATGGATAGGGACCCACAAACCAGTCACCCCCTTCTCCAGGTTTGCACACTTTCAGTACAACCTCACTGGCCCCTACCACGTGAATTCAGAAAGAATTCATTTCCTCCAGCTAAAGAAAAGTGGCCTGGATCAGCCACTGAGTGGAAACATAAGCCACTGAACACAGTGTGTACCTAGAAGCGCGAAACCGGCTTGCTGGCGATGCCAATGAAATGGAGGAAGGACATCTAAAAATCCTCCAAAAAGCAATGAGAACACCAGCAAAAATGGTGAGAATAAACATTTTTCAGTACTCTGGAAATTAATCAAAGGCTTACAGCAATTCAGTGTCTGGTTAAGAAAATAAGCTGGGTCTCTTTAAGAACAGGGAGCTTTATGATGCTTTAACTTGTCCTAATTTCATTCTCTCTCATTAGCTCTAGAGTGGCCTTGAACCAGCAGTTTGGCATCCAGCAGAGGGGCAGGGCTGGCTGAGTTCCCTCTAAGTTCATTGCCAGAGAACTGCCATTATTTGACCTGTTTGGTGGGGTCCTGTCAGACCCCACTTTCAAAGCGATCTTACTTCACCTGTGTCAGAACTCACCCAGCATGAACAGCCTTTTCCTTGGCGCTATAACAGCATCATCCCCATGGAAAGGGGAGGTTCCAAGTTCCCTGCCCCACCGAAGGAAGGGGTGGAGCTGAGCGGCAAGGGGACGCTAGAGAGGACTTGGGAGAGAAGGCTGGAGGGAGACTTGGAGGACGCATGTGGAGCAGAGACGTGTGAAGAAGACACGCCTCCTGCTCAGCCCTGGACATGCCCCAGCAACTTGGGGGACAAGGAAGGAGACACTTGAAAGAGACATGGGGAGAGACCCATGGGAGGCTGACAACCCACAGAACAGGAGGAAATATCTGCAAATCACGTCAAGGCCTAGTGCCCAGAATATATAAAGAAAATTGACAACCCAACAATTAAAAATCAAACCAAAAAGGCAAAGGAATGAAGAGTTTTCCAAACAAGACATGCAAATGGCAAGTAAGCATGTGGAAAGCTGTTCAACATCTTTAATCATTAGGAAAATGCGAATCAAGACTACTTCACCCCCCACAGGTATGACTATAGGGAGTTAGATAATAACAAGCTTTGGGGAAGATGCAGGAAAATGGGAACCCTCATACACTGCTGGGTGGGGCGGGGGCATAAACTGGTACAGCCACTTGGAAAACATTCTGGCAGCTCATCATTCTAGCCACACAAAAACTCGTACTGATGTTCATAGCAGCATTATTCGCAATAGCCATGAAGTAGAGACGATCTACGGTATCCATCAAGTGATGAATGAAGAAAATGTAGTCCAGGGCTTCCCTGGTGGCACAAGGGTTAAGCACAGCACTATGCAGCCTCTGCAGCACAAGTTTGATCCCAGGCCGGCCAGGGAGCTACCCACATGGCGCAGCAGACCTCTCCTGTCTTGCCCACTGCTCCCCTCAGCAGTGATTTCAGTAGATCTGCCTGTTCTGCTCCCCGCTCTGTCTCTGGTGAATCCTCTTACCCCCAGCACCTCTGGTCTGTACCCCAGTTCTTGATTGCATGAATAAATAAATCTTAAAAAAAAAATGTAGTCTATAGGAAATGGAATATTATTCACCCATTAAAAAGGAATAAGTACTGATGCAAACTATATGGATGAACCTAGAAAACAATGCAAAATGAAAGAAGCCAGTCACAAAAGGCCGTCCATCTACATGGAATGTCAGGAATAGGCAACTCCAGAGACAGAAGTAGAAAGTTCTTGCCAGGAGATGGAGGATCAGAAGGAGGGAAATGGGAAGTGACTGATCATGGTCTGGAGTTTCTTTCTGGGGTAATGAAAATTTTCTGGAATTGGATAGTGGTGATGGTTGTGCAACTTGGAAGATACTAAAACCCATTAAATTATGGGCTTTATAAAGGTGATTTATGGTATATGTATTATATCTCATTAGAAAAAGCAGCAATTGGAGAGTAGGCTGACAATAACTGTTTTGACTCCATCAGGGCTTGAATTACCCTAAATCACTAAAAGGCTATTACTAAGGAAAAATAAACCCCAGCCTGCTGATGAGACGAGGATACAGTTAGCTCAAAGTCAGTGTCTATCCATACATTCATCTTAGATGCTGCTTCTAGAAAAGCATCTGCCTTCCTAGTCTTTCTCCACACACCTGTCTGTGACCTGCAATCCTTGCACGAATGGCAGAATGTTTGCCTACTTGGTTTGTGCAAAAATTCTGGCTCTTCCCTTTTCAGCTTATTCTGACTGACCAGGGTGCTGGAGAAGGCATCGGGCACTCCCAGCAAGGACTGTACACCAGTGGAGAATGCACTCTGCAGATGCGTAGCCCCGGACAGTAAATGCCCAGGGCTGTCTGCAGACATACACTGAGGTAGCAGCAGAAGGATCATTCAGGTATTTTTTTCAGACACCAAATTGCATCGGTGTTGGTCTTTTCACTTGGTGTGGGTTTTGGGTCAGGTTTAGAGATCTACCCTGATCTGCCCCATCCAGCGGGCACATCTCACCGCCCACTAAAGACAATGCTCCACCAGATCCCTTCTGTGGCTGTGTTTTTTGATTTTAAGATTTATTATGCATACAAGAGCTGGGGTGTAGGCCAGAGGTGTGTGTTTGTGGGGGGGGGTAGCTTGAGAGGATTTACCAGTGACAGAATGGGGAGCACAACAGGCAGATCTTCTGAAATACACTGCTGAGGGGAGCAGCGGGGAGACAGGAGAGGTCCTCTGCGCCATGTGGGTGAGCTCCCTGGCAGGCCAGGGATTGAACTTGTGCTGCAGTGGCTGGAGATAACTTGACAGAGCTGTGTCTTTAACCCCTGCGCCACCAGGGAGGCCCTGCGGCTGTGTTATTGAACAGCCGAATCAGACCATTGGTGGATGTGATATCAGGTAAGTGGTTGGCAACTAGCATTTTCTTGGGAAAAAAAAAAAAAAAAAAGGAAACATTAGAGCTATTGCATGTAAGAGTTAAATATTATTCCATGAGACTTGTTTCTTTTTTATAGAGCGCTAGGTGCACATGCACACATGTGTGAAATATTTATTACCATGGGTGCGGGTGAAGGGTGGAAAGCTCCCACGAAGTTCACTGTGCCCCAGCCCTCAGGCCCCCCACCTGTTTTCAGCTTCCTCACTGTTCTACCTCTCCTGGATGGACTTTCCTCATTAACCCAGCCCTTGGTGATCTCTCTCCTGTAATGGCTCTGAATTTATGAGTTACTGAAACTCTCCCCAAGCTGACCTATGACCTCCCTGCCTGATCCACATACCCCCCTCTTCCAGATGGGGTGCAAATACAGCCCATAGCCGCTCCCAGTGCAGTGGGGCTGTCTGCACCATAGGCTTAGGAGGAAGCAGCGTGTGGTGCAACCTTCTAACAACTGCAATGCATGGTTGATGCTTGGCTGTTTTGTTCCTTAATTGTTCTACATATCAAATGGCAATGATCCAAGGTCAAGGACCATGCAGGCGGTGGGCAAAGCTCTGGCATCTGAGCTGCATAGCTCACAGGCTGTGGGTCGCTGGGCGCAATCCCCCTGTGCCTCATTTCCTTACCTCAAAAGAGGACTGTGAAAATATTTTGGGGGCTTGGGAATAAAACAGCATTTGCCACAGACAGTTCAGAGGAGTCTCAGCAAGTGGCACGTCTATCAGGGCTGTTATCACTGACCCAGTTTCTGATGTTGTGAGGCGCTGTCAGGCCACGGCTCTTGACTTGACTTGGGACATGCGTTCCTATGTGGGAGTTTACAGCCACGGTGCCAGCGGCTCACAGGCAGCGGCCTCTTGGATCCTTCCATACTTATGCCCTCAGCAGCGCCCCAGCCCCATTCCTGGCTCACACAGAGCTTCACACACAGGAAATGAACGGGAAGCTACCACGTTGGAAACAAAACCAGGAGAAGACCAGCTGGAATGAAAACTAATAAAAAATTACACATAACAGTCATGGTTTGAAATCCCCCAGGAAAGGGTTTCCACAACATCATGCTGATGAAATTAGGTATTTTCTGAACGTCTACCAAAAGAATAGAACACATCGCCGCAAAACATGACTGGCACAGAAACAGAACCCAGCCACACCCGGCCAAAGGAAGGAGGCACGGACAGCCTGGCCACACGCGTTAATATTCCCTCCAGTCTGATCCGTTAGTTGTTTTGCTACAGCTCAGGCCTTGTTGGCTGCCTGGGCATGACAGTCTGAATTCAGGACGACTCCCGGGACACCTCTGCCACCAGCCCCTTACGTAGGGGATATTTTCTCCCCATCCTATTTGTGCTCCTGTCCGTGACTGAGCCAGTGATGGTTCCAGCAGGAATGGGCGGATCAGAGTCTGTTCTCCGGCCTAGCGCCAGCAGGCACAGAGCAGGTTCACTATGGATTGGGCAGGTGGATAAGGAGCGTTCCAGAGCCCTCAATTGATTTTACAGGCTTTAATGCTCTCAGGGAGCCAGGTACACAGGCACACCAGGCAGGGAGGCTGGCATGCCAGGAGGCAGGCAACCGAGCCTCCCAGCCCCCCCCCCCCCAAGCTTTACTCTTTCTCTGGGCATTCTCTCATGGTTTCGCCTCTTCTGCAGTCACCCGTCCTCCGCCTGAGTGACACCGCCCCTATATCCCTGGCCTCTAGGCTCAGGCGAGTCTGCTTACACATGCCTGCACCCATGCTCCGGGTGGCCACGAGCAGGCACAGATGACCCGCACCCAGGCTCCCAAGCGCCTTCTGCATCGATGTGATTCACGGCCACAGGTGACAGCCATGGAGCCTCCTGGCGAAAGAAGCCTACAACCAACATTTACCCTACACCCAGGGTGCTGAAACTGGGACCAACTTCAACACGTGTGTGGCTAGAAGTGTGAATTCGGGAGAGGCAGAGGAAGCAAGTCTGAGGGCCCTGATTCAGGACAAGGACAGGGCTGGGGAGAAAAGGCGCCTGCCCATCTGGTTCCTGGCTCCACCTGCCCCAGCCCTACAGGTGCCTACTCTGGGAAACACCTTTCTTATGAAGTCCCTCCCTGCCTGAGGAAGTTCAAGTGGGTTCACATCACTTGCAACCAAAGCATCCCGAGCAATAGCGTCATGAAGCCAGAAGTAGCCCTCAGCAGGGCGGGCTTTGCATTCTGCCACCCTGGCCGGGAACGTCTCACTACTCGGCTTAATCCTGTGCTCACCACGCAGCCTCCTGCCCTAGGGTGAGGTCTCCTGAGCAGACTGGCCCACCAAACTGGGCCTCAACCTCCTCATTTGCAAAATAAGATGACAAGAGCAATGCTTCTCAAACCTAGCTGGACAGCCACCTCACCTGGGGGCTCGGGGACATGCGGTTTCCTGAGCCCTGGAGAGTCTTCCTAAGGAATTCCTTCTGCTTCACTGTCCTCAGGCTCTAAGGTCGTGCTCAAACACTCATTCTCTTGCCAAACCCACATCTAACGTGTTTGAAAATCTACTCTACATTTGTTTTAATCTGGTCTGGAAAGACACTGACCAGAAGGTTCTATGCTCACAGACCCCACAGAGGAAGTATGCCGTGCAGGGCCACGGGGGAAGAGCCAGAGCAGGGAGGAGGCGCGAGGGGGTGCAGGGCAGGAGCCCGCATTTGGGTTTCCACGTGACAGCACAGGCAGGGCAGCGGGCTTAGAATGGGTCGTGGGAATGTTTTCAGGGGGCTCGAGGGTATGGAGCTGACGCTAGTTGAGTGCACCTGACCCTGGATGACCAGGGCAGAGGATTAGCTCCTCCTACAGCAAGAGAGCCAGATAAAAGAGGTGGTCGGCGTGCTGGTCTCTGGAGGGCTCATCTGCCTGTGGAAGGCCAGAGGAGAGACGGGACCATGTCTTTCCTGAGGGTCTCCTCCGCCACCACCACCAACCCCCCCCCCTTTCAATACAACATCGGGGACATCTGCGAAAGGCTCGTCACACACTCCCACTGCCGTGCCAACGTGAGAGAAAGGAAGACTGTTGTTTTCGTTTCGCTAAACTCTCAGATTTCTCTTTTGAAGTAGAAAATTACAATTAGGTGAAAAATTCCTTAAAATGAACTGTAACAAGACAGATGGCTAATCACACATAGGAAATACGAAGAACAGATGCAGTTGCGGATGAAAACCCTTAAACAAAATAATTTGGACAGTTCACTAATTAGTTACTCCAATTAAAGAAAGAGCCAACTTGTGGCGTGTGAGGGTGGGTGTCTTCGGAGCATGGAGGTGGTGTGCGCCCCGGACGAGGGACTTTTACATAATCTAGAGAGCACAGTTCTAGATAATTGGGTCTCAAGCTTGGGTATAAATCAGTCTCGGGTTCTGAGAGCTTTGTGAGGTGATGGGAATCTCCACCCCCAGTTCCTGGCAGAGTCTCTGAAGCCCTTGACTTTCCTAAGTGGTAAGAGCCTAGAAGAATCTCTTGTTCTAAAATTCGTCTTTGACCTCATCCCAAACAAGGGACTCCTAAACCCCTGGTGGATGTCTAAGTGCTAAGAGCACTAGGAGTATCTTTTGGTCTATTCAGGAAATCCAGGGTGGGCTCCTGGATGGGGCCGGTCATGAGAAAGACCAACTCATGTTTACAGCTTGGATTTTTCTAATCATGGAATTTTCCAGAGAGGGGAGAGGAGCTGGAAATGGAGTTAATTGATCGTGCCTTTGTGAGGAAGCCTTTATAAAATCTCAAAAGCACAGGGTTGAGCGTGCTTCCAGGTGGGAAAACACCTCTAAACAGGGGGGTTAATGCACCCCAGCTCCACGGAGACAAATTCTTGCACTCAGGACCCTCCCTGACTTTGTCCTATGTCTTCACCTCTATCCTTTCTCATACCCTTAAATAACTGGTCAATGTGTTTCCCTGAGTCCTGTGACTTGTTCTGGGAAATTAATTAAACCCAAGAGGGGTCATTAGAACCTCTCATCTACAGCCATGGGTCAGAAGCGCAATCAGTAACTTGGGCTCGCAACTGAGTGGAACCATGCATGTGAGAGTGTGCATGTGGTGTGCGTGTGTGGGTGTAGCAGATTTGTGGGGCTGAGCCCTCAACCTGCAGGACCTGACACTGCATCTGAGTCTGTGTTCCCTCTCTGCAAAATGGGGGTGAGGACAGGGTCCCCCTCATAAGGCAGCCGTGAGGAGTATATAAGGGAGTATGTGCAAAGAGGCGGCAGCTGGAGGGGCTGCCCAGGAGGGACCCTGCTTGCCACTTAGAAGCTGGGTGACTGTGGGCCACTCCCCTGAACTCTCTGTACTTCCCTTTCCTCTGCAAACAGATTTGTGGTATAGCAGATTTGTGGGGCTGAGCCCTCAACCTGCAGGACCTGACACTGCATCTGGGTAGACGGTGTAACGACGACCTCCTGGTAGCTCCAGGGACAGAGCTTCTGTGAAACACTCATTCCTCCCAGTTTTGCCACAGAAATGAGCTGGACAGCACTGCAGCTTCTATGCACAGAGGTGGCCAGGGTCATCCCCCCACCCTGGGGAGTCCTGGAGCTGGGGCTCTGCTCCCATGTGGCCGGCCCAGGACGGTGCTCACAGGCCCCCTGCACTCAGGAGTCCCACAGCCTTTCTGAGTCTGTGTTCCCTCTCTGCAAAATGGGGGTGAGGACAGGGTCCCCCTCATAAGGCAGCCGTGAGGAGTATATAAGGGAGTATGTGCAAAGAGGCGGCAGCTGGAGGGGCTGCCCAGGAGGGACCCTGCTTGCCACTTAGAAGCTGGGTGACTGTGGGCCACGCCCCTGAACTCTCTGTACTTCCCTTTCCTCTGCAAACAGAGGTCACCCCCGCCCCCACCTTGTGTGCTGTTGTCAAGATTTAAGCAAAGAACACAGGGGAAACTCTTGGAACGGGGTGTGGCGCCCCGAAGCCCATTAGAGAATTTCCTATTTTTCACGTAGTACCTGACATGGCGGCTGTAATAGTGGAGGCCACACGCACCCCACCCCGCACACAGAGGTCACCTGGGGTCCTGCTGCATGGCCAGGGCTGGCCCGTGGGCTGGGCCCCTGTGCTGGGAGTCAGCCACCAACGGGCCGCATAAAGGGCTTTCCCGGGCTGGGTGGGAACTCCGGGTCCACGGCTGGCCATGGCGGGGCTCCCTGGGAAAAGGTGCTCTTTCTCCTCTGCCTCCTCCCCCAGGAGGCCTGACTACCAGCCTCTGTGGCCTGGACTGGGAAAGGCAAGGCGGCATTCTGTGTGCCTGTACATCCCTGCACCGGGCCCGTGGGCGCTGGAGCCAGGCTGCTGCTGAGCGCCCACGGGCTCTGGTCTGCCTGCCTAGGGACCCCTGTGCCAACGGGCAGAGCCTGGAGCACCTCAAGCTGTCACTCCCCCTCCCCCTCCATCAGCAGCGTGTGAGGGCAGGAGACAATGTTCAGAGCACATCCGGCAGCTGCCTGCTGGGAATTTCTCCCAAGTCCAGAAGGCCAGGTCGAGGCTGTCCTCTACCCAACTGGGCCCCCAAAGTCCAGAACAGCCCGACACCCATGGCAGGTGCTCACCAGGTGCGGACTCCCTCGTCCTGACCCGAGGGAGGCCACAGCCAGGCCTCTGGGGATTCTGACTCCCATGACCTTTTTAGAATACTGCTGGTGGTCCACGAGGAAGGAGGTGAGACCCTGGCGTAACAGTCGCGTGGCTAAAGCACCCCCGATCCAAAGAAACATTTACTGCTACCTACTATGTGTCAGTCGGTGCACACAGGCGGTGACTAACTTATCCTCTTTGCTCCTCAGAGCAGCCCCAGGAGGTAGGTACCCTCCACCCCTCCTGTGGATGAGGAACGGAGGTTTAGGGAGGTGCCCTAGGTGGTGAGTTAGCAGAAGCCAGATTTGAAGCCAGAACCTCTGGACCCCAGAGTTTCCCGGCCTGTCTGTGACCACACAGGAGAGCTATGCCCTGCGGGCCCTGATTCACCCCGACACCTGCAGAGACGCTGGCTCCAGGCTGCCCGGATGGGCCACTGCTGCTCTCTCCCGTCACCCCACTGTTACCCCTTCTTCACCCCGGACTCCCTCCTGGGGCCAGCCTAGGAGAATGATCATGAAGCCACAGGAGAGATGAGCTGAAAGCATGAGGTGGGTGAGTGGGTGGCGAGCAGGTGGCCTGGAGCTGCAGAAGTGGCCTTTGCCACAGGAGCTGGGTCCCACAGACCTGCTGCGAGTCCCATAACCCTCTGCCCACACAGGCCTCAATTTCCCTGGCTGCCATGCATGCACGCTGAAACGGCAGCTGCAACCCCACCCCAGCTCCTCGTGTGGATGGGGAAGGGAAAGGAGTAACTGGTGGTTTCCAGAGCAACACCTGCAAACACATCGTGGAAACACAAAGGGAGCTGGGAACAGGAAGCCGGGCCTGTTCCTGAGGGCAAGAGGAGGTGGCAGCTCCTGGAAGGAAACACACTTTGCTCTGTTCAGGGCCAAGTCCAGGGGGCTGAGGAGGAAGGGGGACCGACAGCAGCAGGAGGCCCTGCCCCCCCAGGAAGGGCAGTGCTCCCTGCAGAAGGCCTCCTGGTGCAGAGAAGCTGGGAGCTGGCTGGTCCTGGGCAGGCAAGAGAGCAGCATTCTAGGCCCTTGCTGTGGGGTACCCTGCCCAGAGTGCCCGGAGGGGGCTAGATCTGCTTTCCCAGCCACCTCTCTGAGGAAAACCAGATTCCGGTGCCAGGGCAAGGGGAGGGCATGGCTGGCTCTTGGGCCCACGCCCCATGCCTCCTCCCCTCCCACCCGGCCAAACCAAGGATTCAAGGAAATAGAGAAATGCAGTCCCCGCACATGGCCACCCCTTAGAGTAACAGCTGGGGGCAGCATGGGATGAGGATTCAGATAAATGTGACCCCCCCCACCAGACCCCAACTCTAAGATGGAGGCGCTGCCACGCCCTGGGGGGGAGCCTGGCTCAGACAGCCCGCTGAACGGCGGCGCCTCTCGGTCCCCCTCCCACAAGCCCTCCTGAGTCCTGACCCTGGCTGCATCTCCCTACCCTGGGCACTCCCTGGCCCGCCCTGGCATCTGACCTCCAGACCCCAGGAGCTGAAATTCCTCTGGTGCCTGCAGCTGAGTCCCTGACCTCAGTCCGATGTGGACTCACTCGGGAGAGGACCTGGGCAGGTGAGGTGAGGACCTGGGGCTGCGTGGGCCAGGGCTCTGGCCCTCCTAGGAACACAGAGGAAGGAACACACAGCTCGGTGGGGCAGGGAGCACCCTGCTCCGTCAGCCTTGGGCAGGCTGCTCTCTGGGGGTGGACATGCGGCTCTCGCAGACTCCTGCCCTGCAGGGTCCTCTCTCCTGGTGTATCCACGCAGGTGTGTGAGGCAGGTGCTCACTCTTTCCTCGTGGTGTGAGAACTGCTGCTGGGGCCGACCTCTCACAATGTACAGTGGGACCTGCAGCCCACCAGACAAGCTGGCTGAGCATGACCTTTGCTCCTCACAGAACATTCTGGCGGGTGTGCTGATGTGCCAGGATGTATCTGAGGGGGTCAAGACCTAGATCGCCTCAGTGTCCTGGTTGATAGGGGGGCCAAGGCAGGCCTGAACTCTGCAGGTGGTCCCCTGAGTGACCTCGATGAGGGGGAAAATGTGATTTTCTGGGGCTGCCCTTATTGTGAAAAGAGGCTGGAGGCGCTGACTGGGAGCAATTCGTAACTCGGCCCAGTCCCAGGAATCACCAAGAGAAGTTCTGAAAATGCAGATTTGCAGGTCCAAAAGACTCCATCTTTGTCCAGTTTTCAGAACCAGGCCCTGGGCTTTGGGAAGAACCGTAATCAGCATGGCCTGGAGATTAATCTAGAAACTCCAAGGAAGCCCTGTGATCCTAAACACGCCTCTGTTCTCCAGATGCAGCAAGGAGGCAGAGCACCCAGCTGCGCAGCTGCCTGTCGTCTGCTTGGGAGGCCAGACTGCACCCACAAAGAGGGGGTGAGGGCCAGGCAGCCTGTCCTCCCTGAGCCCTCTCCCAAATCAGCTGCCTATGAGCCTGAGGTAAACACTGAATTCTTTTCAGAAACACCCCAAGTTCTGGTCTTGAAAAACCTGAATTCTACTGCCTCTCAGGGTAGCAAGCCAGCAAGACCTCCAAGATCGGGCCATGCAATCAGGCCTTCATTTCCCACCTTGGATTCAGAGGCTGGCCCTCACAGAGGCTTGGCTAAAGACAAAGGCAGAGTTTTTCTAGGGGGTGTCTGGGGATCCTCTCAAATGTGAACCCCTGACTTTATTTATTGGACAGACATCTACTGAGCACCCACCATGTGTCAGGCACAGGCACTAGGGACACAGCAATGAATGAAATAGACAAAAATCCCCGCCTCCCTGCAGCTGATTTTGTTTGGGGAGACACACAAGATGAGAAAAATAGAGAAGATTTCAAGCAGAATGGTCAGGGAAGGCCTTATCACCTCAGTAAGGTGACATTTAAGCAGAGACCAGAAGAAAGTAAAGTGAGCCACATGGATAAATGAGGAAAGTGCATTTCAACAAAGGGCAAATGCAATGCTCCTGAGGCAGACGCATGCCGGGTGTGGTCTGGGACAGTGAGGAGCCAGTGTGGCTGGGGTAGAGGGCATGAGAGGGACAGGGCAGATGACACTGGGTATCTGAGATCAGGGTCCAGTGAGAGAGGAGGGCACTGAAGGCTTGGGGCAGAGGTGTGGCCTGAAATGACCTCTTCATGGAAAGGCGATGTGGTCCAGTGTGTAAAGGATGACCATCTAAGGGTCACGTGAGGCCTCAGAGTACCCCATCTCAGCAAACAAGCAATGCACGAGCACAACAGCCTGTCCGCACTGCAAGGGTTGGAGAGTCAGAACATGTCCATTCCATAACAGTGGTGGTTGCTTTTTCTACTGCAAAAGAAAGACCAAGTGCCCTGGGCATTTAAGGGCCGTCACCTGGGGTTCCCAAGTCTCCGGCCGGCCTCCTGTCTGGCACACAGGCTGTGACTGGTCGCAGCTTTAATCCATGGTCTTAGGATGTGTCCCTAAGATGCTGGTGACATAATGCTGACACTTCGCACCAGCTCTCGCCTCTGCCCCCAGGTCTGTGCCCTGAAAACCTAGGCTTGGTCCCACAGAACTCAGCATCCCCAGAACTCACCAGGCATGGAAAAGGGGGACAGGAAGCCAGCTTCAACTGGCTCTGGCTCCGGGGCAGGTGGCTGTGGGGCGGGCTGTTGCTCCTGCTCCTGCTGAGGGTCTTCAGGATTTTCCACGGGAACATTCCCATTCTCAATGTTTTCGTGTTTCCCGTTTTGAAGTGGCTTGCTGGTCACACCATTTGCCGAGTTGATCAGTCTCTGTCGCTATGTGGACAGGAGGCAAAACAAAACACGTGACCAGGTGTCACACGCTGCGCTGTTCCACACAGCTCTAAAAGGTTTCTAAAAGGTTTCTAGTGCTGGAGATGGCACTGCCTGAGGAATGGCACAAGGACCCTGGACTCCATGTAAGTTTGCTCATTTCCATCTGCAACAACACCAGAGCCTTTGGGGATTGATCAGAGCCCTGGACCACCCCTTCTTAGTGCCAATCTGACACCCCAGGCCATGACACTGGTGACAGCGATCATTCCAGGTCCCCTACGGGATGTTAATAAGCCACCTGAGGACAACCACAGGAAAGGCTGCACGATTACTTTTTTCTTTTTAGCTATATCATGCATAAAATGTTAATGATGCACTTATAAAATTAATGTTTTACACCAAGATGTAGAACATTTCTAGCCCTTCAGAAAACCCAGGCATTTCCCTGGTTCATGCACCCCTCTCTAGACGTCTACCATTCTACTTTTAGAGCCATCAATTAGTTTTTCCTGAACTTGCACATCTTATAAATGGGTTTAAATGGTATATATTATTATATGTCTGGCTTTCCTTATTTAATTGAAAATCCACGTATTCATCCACATAGCTGCATATAGTAGTTTTATTTTTCGTGGCTCTATAGTATTCTCTTGTGTGAACAATCCACAATGTATCCTTTGCCTGTTGACAGGCATTTGTCTTATTTCCTCTTTTTGGTTATTATGAAGAATGCAGCTATCTACATTCACGCACATGTCTTTTTATGGATCAGTGCACTCATTTCTCTTGGGTGTTTGTCTAGGAGTGAAACTGCTAGGTCATATTGAAGCATTTTATAGTCACAACAGCAATGGATTAGAATTTCAGTTGCTTTGCATCCTGGTCAACACCTGATATTGTTAGTCCTTTTAATTATAGCCATTCTGGTGGACACATTGTGGTATCTTAGCCCGGTTTTTAATTTGCATTTCCTTGTCATCTCATGTTGATGATATTGGGTTACTGTCCATTTGAATAGCCTCTGCTGTCCATATCTTTCACCATCGTGTACTCTGAACCAGTTGGTTCCCTTCCCTTCCCCATCTCACTGACAAGGCTTATTTCTTTCCACCCAAGCAGAAGCTGATCTTCCTCCCCAAGACTGTGGGTTTCTACTAAGCTGGGAAAGAAAGAGCTGCAATCTAAGCTATCAACAGGTTTCTTCTCTCCTGAGAACGTTTGCCTTTGCATAGCTCATTTTTACCTAGTGCTCATTAAAAATATTTATGGATCGGCTTTAGACCTGTGGGTAATGATTGTCATACAGTGGACACATAAATCCTTTCCAATTACTTCAACAGGAGACCGAGAATCAGCAAACCTATCCCCCAGGCCCCAACAATCCTCCACAAGTGCACGCCAACACCCGTCCTTGTGGTGATTGGACGTAAAAACAAAAAAGTCATTCTTAGAATGAAAGCCTTGTTATTTCTCTAAAAGAAAGAGGAATTGACCATTTAACTATGTAATTGTTTTCACGTCAGTTTGAGGCAGGGACTCCTAAATCATGAAGGTTGTGGGGGGTGGGGGTAGGTAGAAATTTCAAAATTTTCCCTCACAAGTTTGTCTCTGGCCTACTTTAGCACACCATAAAAGGACAAAGTGGTCTATGCCTGAGATTCTGTGGTGTAATATTTTGCCACCCAAGGAGGGTTAAATAACAGATCATCCTTGTAGTAAAAAGAAACAAGCAAAGTACCTGTACAAGGAAAGAATCACAAGGGGTGGGACAGACATGACTCAACTGCAGCAGGAATGATAGCAATGCAAGGACCTCATAACGCTAGCTTAATAGGAATCCACAGAAAACTGTACCTGGAAATAATATCTTCAGCTATGTGAGGCTATATTAAAAGAGGCATAGATTACAACACATAGGAGGTGATGAATCCACATGCCATGAGAGACAAACCAGGTTTTCATAGGAAAAGAACCAGATGGTGAGCACCGGAACCCTGTCACATCAGGGACTGTGGGAAGTTCCAAGGATGTTTAGATTCAAGGAGAAACTCTGAAGCACGGGGCAACTGCTGCCTGATAGTTCAAGGACTACAACATGAAAGAGGCAATAAGAAACAACTTGATAAGCAAGAGTTGGATATCATGGAGGAAAGAAAGATATAGACAAAAGGGGCCTGGGGAGATAGCCTAGACCAAGCCCTAAGAATCTGTGCAGCCCCACACCCTTCATAGGCCAGCCTCAGATTTGGGTTGGAATTCTTGTTCTCCCATCATATTGGTTATGTGGCTTTGGGCAAATTTCCTCACCTCTGATAAATGGAAAATGCCATCATGTGACTCAGCAGATCATTAAGAGGATTAATGCTATTACATGGGCGAACATCCAGCACCCTCCTGGCACGCAGCAGGTGCTCGGGAAATTACATCTGTTTCACCAGCTCAAAGTGACAGGCATCCAGGTGCGAGACGAGGAGGGTGGTGGGGAGGGAGGCGGTGGGACCAGATGGGACAGGCGCACAGGGAGGGCACGTGAGACTCTGGGCCCCTTGGCAACTCATCTCAGTGGCTCCAGGTGAGGACAGCCAAACTAGGTCAGGTGTAGACTTAGAAAGAAAAGCAAAGTCCCCTTTCAATACCCCTTATCCCCACCCCGAACCCTCCCTCGGGTACTCCATCCTCTTTGAAGAGGAACAAATAAGGGCATCTACCCCCTAGGCATTTCTTCCACGGATTAATTTCAGCTTTGCAAATGTTTCTGTAACATCCTGGAATCAAAATGACTGCAGAGGAAATGAGACCAAAGGATCTTAAGAAACCACCTTGAAACTGGGCATGTTGTGGCTTTTTAGTCTCCCCATTTCCATTCCACAATGAATTTCCCCAAAGACACTGCGTACTCTCCAGGCATAGCTCGCTGTTGCGTGTGAGTGAAATTTTTAGAGCCGGAGCATCCTGCCCAACACCCTCGGTTAGAGAACCTGAACCCCAGGAAAATTAGGGCATTACTAGCCAATGGGAGGATCATGTTCAAAATCCCTTCTCTTCAGTCTAGCCTCTGTGGCTCCCCATGCTGCCTTCAAGGGCAGGTGGACGCTAGTGGTGAAAGGATATTGGGGGCCTGAAAACCAGTAATTTACCAGCTCATCCAAATGAGCTCATTATTTTCCTGACATTGTACGCCGTGAAACATATACTATAAACCACACCTCACCACCACCCCAAGCTCCCAGAAGGTACAATTATCACCCTCATGAAAAATAGGCAACATTCAGTAAAGTTCCATGGATTTACCAATGAATTTTACCAACTTGAACCAGGATGGCTGAGAATGTTTCAAAGCTTACAGTGTTTCCCTTTGTTAATGCGCCCTGACAGCAAGGGCCCCGTTACATATGAAATCAAAGGAGAAATGTTCAAACACAGAACCTTCCAGCACTGTGCTGCATCATCCCTGCACACAGTCGCTGTGCCAACTACTGTTCCTAGCTGGTGAGTTCTGAGTCCTCCGGTGACTAAGAAACCAAGGGGAAGGACACAAAATCCCTCCACGCTCCTGTACAGCAAAGACTAGAAAACTTGGTGAACAATAAGCACGTTGACTTGGCTAAACTTTTTGTGCAGTGAATGATATTCAAGCCTTCTGAACTTTCTGTTCAAAGGAGAAAGTCACTTGGCACAAAATCTAGGCAGAGACAAGAGTACAGAGTGAAGAAGAATCCCCCAAGGCTGCTGCCATCCACCTGCATCTCCACCTCCTCCTTGAGCTGTTATCCACAGAGAACGTGTGCTCATCTGCTCTACAGAACATTCTAAAGAAGCAACCCATACTTCAGACTGGCCTTTCTCCTATCAGTTCACCTCTAACTCCTGATATAGTACTTAGTGGGCAGGACAGGTGAGTCTTTGCCGCCTGCTTTCTAAGTGTGCACCGATAAATGCCCCCCTGGCAGAGGTTGGCCTGGAAGAGGCCGACAAGCCAGTCTCCTCCGCGGCCAGGACCATCGAAGCCCACGTGTGCTCCCCGGGCTTGGAGCAGACGTACCTCATTGATGATGATCCTGCTGGCCATCCGCAGTCGAGTCCTGGGCCCAAACTTGTTGGTGATCATTATGCGCAAGCCCGCCTCGGGGAAGTTGAACTTGGGTGGGCTGGAGCTCATGACCTCGTCCACCATCACCACTGGATTTTTGCTGTATTGCGGCTCCTCCTTCACTATATTGAGCACAGGGCTGCGGTTAGTGCTGAGGTCCCCCTGGGGATGACACCCCTGTGCCAGGGACAGACTTCCCCAGACTGCGGTCCTACAGCCATTGGGGGCCTGGCTTTAGCGCCCCCTTCCCTGCCCCCGTTAGCCAAGGTCATCGGTTCTGAAATGCCCGCTGACTAGGAGCACTTCAGAGTCCTGGGGTCCCGCAGTGACAGGGCCACTCACGGGCACACCCTCCCCACCTAGCCCCTCTGAAGTTGACATCACCCCTACTGTCTGGGGCCCCATCTTGGCTAACAGTAAGGGTCATTCAGTTCCTCCTCTGAGCCCCACTGGGCTGCCCACCTACAAGAGTCAGGGTCCCTGCCACCCTTCCCCGTGACAGGGAGAGGACTTTTCGCTGCCCCTGTTTACAGAGGCTCAGATGACACTTTAAAACTGGCAACAGCTGCAGAATGGAAAATGCCAGAATGTACCAGAGAACCCTAGTTCTAAACTCCCCACAAGGCCAGCTGCTCTTCAATCAACCATCTCCACCCTGCCTCTAGCTTTGACCTCCATGAGGCAGGCCATGAAGGCAAAGAGGAACTCACAGGCTTTGAAGTGGCAGCGGAGGCCATGCCGTGCCCAGGCCCGTGGCCTGGTGGGGCAAGAGCGTCCAGCACAGCCACTGCTCCCTCTGACCCTTTGTGTCCCCTCATGAGGCTGAAAATAAGTCCCCCCAGTGCCCAGATTCCTCCTTGTCTCTTCACAGACATGCTCAGGGCTGGCCATGGGGATTCGACATTCAACTTCCAGAGCCCTGGAAGGGTCTACTACAGAGCCACTGGGGCACACAGGAGCAGGCAGCTGGGCGGGGCTGTCCGAGCAGATGTGGCCGTGCCTCTGCACAGGTCACCAGCTCTGTGAGCGCCCTTGGTGGCTCCAGGGTAACCAAGAGCTGCCCGGAGGGCACACCTTGCAAGAGTTAATGGTCAGACACGACGCATGCATACCAGACACGCCCCCTCCCACAGGGCTGCAAGGCTCAGCAGACAGGAGGCGGGTGGGTTAGACAGCGCGGGCCATGCATTTTTCGGAACACTCACCTCTGACGAGGCGTGCACTGGGCTCGTGAATTCCTTTTTTTAATGCATGTGTGTTATTGCCTGGATGAGAGCGGATTACTTACAATTTAGAAGAGGAGGAGAGTTATGGAGAGAAAGGCCGAGAGAGATCCAGAGGTGGTTAGCGTGCGGCGGATGCTGAGAGTGCGGGGCGGCATTCTGGATGGCGGCCAGGATGCCAGGGGTTACTGAAGGAGGTGTTAGTAGAGGGACTGCTGGGGCTCTGGCCTTCGGGAAGGCCCCTCTTTCTGGCCAAATTCCACGGCTCTGTCCCATTGTGAGGAGCAGGCGTCCCCATGCCACGCTCCTCCCTCCGCACACGCCGAGCCCCTTCCTACTCTGGGGCCTCCACTTCAGAGCGAGGTGAGAACCGGCAACACATGTGTAGAAGCAGCCCCGGGGGAGCGACTGGGCTCGCTGTGGAGTGGCAGGTTCTGAAGGGAGAGCCTGTCCCGGGCCGCCCAGCGGGTAACAGCACCCGGTGGAACGTCCGGGTCGGGGTGGCCCAGAAGGCAACTCGACCACAGTTAACTTCCCATTACCTCAGCCCAAGGCCAGGTATTGCCACCCCTCCCTGTGGCTCTAAGCCAAAGTTGGGGCTGGGCCAGGGCAGCTGGGAAAGGTCCCATCGTGAACCCATCTGCGGTCGGGTGGGATCCAGGCCACCTGACACCCGGCAGGAGCGGCTGGGCCCCGGCAGGGGCAGCGAGCAGGGCAGCCGCCAGCCTCAGTCCTGGGGACCTTTTTGGGTTTTTTTTTGGTGTAGTTTGATGTGAAAAATCTATGCAAGTTTTAGGGGAAAAACCAGACTACTCAACATGGAATAAAGCTGCAGGATGCGATGCTTCCTCCCCCCTGAAAAAGAGAAAGCTGGGCTGAGCTGACATGGTGAGCTGCCTGTGTGACCGCTAAGAACACTTCAGTTCTCAACAGGCCACGAGTCCCTGCCTGCCAGGAGGCTGGCTATAAAAATCTCCATTTTATAGGGAAACACCGAAACAGCCGCCTTCGACATCCTCGGGTGGCTGACCATGACCTCCTGGAGGCCGAGGGCTGACCGTGTGAAGAGGAACTCGGGTCAGAGGTGTCCACAGGCCGCAGCTCTGGGCCCCTCACCCCTCCAGTTCCTGGGGTCCCGGCTGGCACCCCACGCAGGGCCTCTGTCCCCTTTATTCAAATTTATTCACCCCAATAAAAGCTGGAGGGATACCTATCTTTTCTCCTTTCCATATGCTTGGGGGGCAGTCCCACAACTAATTTTCTAGAAACTGTCCTGGACTTAGCAATTTGAGGGGAAAGAATGAACTTGTGGGGAGTCTACTTCCCACACAGAAGTGAGGGGGCAGTGCTGTGAGCACCCCAACCCGAACAGGCCCTCAGGGCAGCTGCTGCAGGGGTGCCAGGCTTCCTGCTAAGGAAAGCGGCGGAGGCCCCATCATGATGCACAGGAGGACGCCTCTCAGAGCACCGGGAATAGGTGTCCCCGGTCACCACCCGTGCCTTAGGGCCTCCCGGGTGGCACCTGAGGAAGTGTACGTTCTGCTGACCCAAATGACCTCCCTCTGGACTCTCTCCTCTCTGCCTGCAGGTCCAGAGGCCCTCAGGAGCACTAACCCCATGCAGGAAACTGGATAGGAATCAGCCTCTGTCCTGAGAGACTGTGTGTGGGGACTGAGGCAGGGGCCAAGGAGCCACTGTGTCTGTGCAGCTAAAACCCCAAACAGCAGCCACATGGTTCCCTCCCTTCTGAGGAGGTTGTCCTGGAAACTGGCTCTCCCCTGGGGCAGCCTGCTCGGTGTTTCTGCAACAGGACATAGCCTGCACTCTGCAGGCTCCTTTCTCCATCCCTCGTGGGCATGCCAGGCTGTGACCACACTGGACCTGCACCCTCGCCCCAGTAGGCCTCTTCCTGGCCCCTAGAGGGAGTCATCACTCACTCCAGCACCTGGGACAGGTGCCCGGCTCAGGGTTTACCTGAGAAAGGACAGGGCATATATGCTCAAATTGCATGTGGGAGGAAGCCCCCACTCAGCGTTGAAGATTGGGCCAGGGCCAAGAGGACGGATTTCAGCTCCCACGTGTCCAGACACAGGCAAACAGGCCCCTCTGCACTACATGGTCCCAGCAGGCGCTTAACAAGGGGATTAAAGCTGCCTGGAAGGGGACATGACTTCTTTGGGGTCACAGGGAAAGAGGGAGAAAGACCCTCAGGTGGCCAGTCCATGTTCTCAGCTGGTCAGGAAGCTTTACTCGCGCCTGAGGGGGACTGGAGTCCTGCTTCTCCAAATCTCCATTATTCAGGCTTTAACACGGGTCCCGAGTGGGGAAAGCGTGACCTCTCCTTTCCTGCCAGCTGCCCCCAGAGGACAGCACCTGGCAACTGGCTGGATCACGGAGACTCGAGAGCAACGTCTCCAGCAGGCCTACATGATGCAGGGAACTCGACAGAAATGACATTTCTGGGTGTCAGAAATGGCTCTGGACACCCACGACCCCCAGACAAGGGGCCACAGAGAAGCTGCGGACACCAAGACTGTGGTCCCGGGGGCAAGGCTTCTTGGGGGCTGGTCTGGGAATTCTCGCTCAGCAACGTGGCTGCCTTCTTAGCCTGACTGCCCTTCTGGGCAATGAGCCAGACATCCCTGCAGAACAGAGTTCTCCAGAACCGGGCTGGCACTTGCAAAACCACAGGGAGGCGCGAGCCTGCTCTGCCACCCTGCCTTCTCCACTGCCAGCCACTGCCTCCTCCACCCGGGTCAGGGACGGAGCTCACTGCATTTCAGAAAAGCCAGGCAGGCCTGGAGCCTTCCTCAGGAGCCCCGGGAAACCCCCGGGGACGGGACTGTGGCCTCTTCCTTCAGTCTTCTCCCAGATAAGCAAAGGCCAATCTGGGCAGCATCTCCGACACGCCTTCTCCCTTCTCATTTAAGGTCCTGCGACCAAAGGGAGGAGAGTGACCATTAAGGGGGAGAGTGACTGAGTGAGTGAGAGAGAGTGTGTGTGTGTGAGTGTGTGTGTGACGGGTGGTGAGTGGCATCCGGACGTGGCTGGACCCGCTCCTGTCTGCTCAGCCTTACCTTGCCCCAGCAGTGGCAGGGAGGGGTCGTCAGAGCCACTGTCACAGTAGTCATTACCATCCTCCAGTTCACTGTTCACCGTGTTGCCGTTGGCGATGGTCTTCTGTTTGAGTGTGAAAAAGGCCTGCATCTTCACGTTGTACCTGGAGGTCAGGTAAGGCAGGAGGTCAGACCTGCGAGGAGTGGGCGGCACCCACACCCGCACCTGGTGCACCCACGGCCAGCACAGCCCTGGGAGTGTCCGGAGCGGGCGGAGGTGGTCAGCTGGCCGAGCTCCTCACAGGAACCTCAGAACAATGAGTGGTCAGAGGGGCCTGATGCTACTGAGCTCTCAGCCGCTTCCTGGGCACCGAGGGGCTGTCAGCCCGAGACAAGCCTGAAGCCCACTCGCCCACGTCACAAGCCTGTCCCAGAAACAGTCACTTGGGCCGGCTTCAGGGACAGGCTCGAAGCGGGGCCTACCAGGCCGGTCCTGTCTCCATGGCCGAGAGTTGCCTGGGGGGCTGCCTCCCTTATATCCCATACACCCCCATCTCCCACGCACCCCTGTCTCCCACCAGGAGGAACCTCACTCCCTGGGGAGGCCCTCAGGCTGGCTGCCTCTCAGAACTGCGCTCCGGCACTCCGAGGAGAGCGTGTGAAGACAAGTCTCTTGCTGTTTGACAGTTTATCTCCCATTTTAACAAAACATGATGAATGTTTGAGAGCAATGTGGGGATTCGTTGTCTCACGAAACCAGGGTTGTTCTTCTCTGGAGTTGTCTGTGGAGGTGTGAGGAGGGAGAGGGTACCTGAATGCAGCTCAGCTCAGGGGTTGTTCTGTCTTTTTCTGTTAGTTGTGGAACTATATATAACACACAATTGCTCTCTCAACTAGTTTCCACTGGGAAGCGCACAGTTCGGCAGCACGCACTCACCCCCCGCAGCGCGAGGGGCCACCGCCATCAGCTACCTCCACGACGTCTTCAGTTGTCCCACAGGGAGCTCTGGGGCTGCTAATCAATCAATCGATGAATCGCTCCTACTCCCTCCCCGGAGCCCGGGGTAACCTCTCCTTGACTTTCAGTCTCTGTACTGGCTCCCTTGGGTCCCGCCTTTTGGCAGAATCACATCTGGCCTGTGACTGGCTCCTTTTTTTATATGCTCAAGCTCCATCCGTGTTGGGCATGCCAGGGCTTCCTTCCTCTTCATGGCTGAATATCGTACCTCCGGGGTGGCTGTGAGATGATCTGACCTGAGCAGTTTCTGCAGGTCGGACCCAGAGTCTGCAGCCACAGTACTCTGAATGCGCCCCCTGCAGCTGTGCAAGGCATCCGTGAGGCATTTTATGAAGCCTGGAGCAGAAGGGAAGCTGCCTGGCTTTTTGAAGAGCGGCACTGAGTTATCAGGAGATTTATGCAGACAGCAAAAGAGTGGCCGCCCTGGAGCATGGAGCAGGAGCAGGGAGCAGAGCTGGGGAGGGGACTCAGCCTCCTCCTCCAGCCACCAGTCACCCAGCAGGGCTCCCCAAGCTGGGGCCTTGGAAAGCACCCCAGAACAGGGTCTGAACATCTCCCCCTGACGCCAGCTGCCCCCCAGCGGGCATCCACCAGAGGACTGGGCCTGGCCAGAAAACGCTCAACAAAAGGCTAGAAGGACATGGGACAAGGGGTCAGAGACCCCGAAGGAGACAAGAAAGGGCACTTACTTCATGATGAGGATATAAAACACATACAGGATGATGAGCACCAGGCCTTCCCACCTCAAAGAGAGAAAGGAGGGCGATGAGAACCAGGGAGCCAAGGCACTGCAGGCTGGGTGTGACCAGCCAGGCGTGGGGACCCAAGTAAACAGGGTGAGCCCACCCAGCCCACGACCGCCCTGAGAGCGGAAGCCCCCGTGGTAACAGACAGAGAGTGGCTCCGTAGGGCTCAGGAGGCGTTTCCGCAGCCATCCAGAAAAAGGAGGGGCCAGCCCCCCCCACATCCCAGGACTCACAGGGCGGGGTAGCCTGGAGTCAGACAAACTTTATCCTGAGCCCCTGTGATCACTGCAGATTCTGGTCAGGGGCCAGAGAAGCAGGGACACGGGCTTTCTGGGCCAAACACTGGGGCAGGGTAGGGCAGAGGGTCTTTCTGGAATGAACAATCACTACCATCTTGCAGATGTACCACCTAACTCCACAGGGTATGGGGATTTTTATTGCTCTGACCACAAGCCTGAGGAGGCACAGAACTTTAGTTTGTTCACCTGATAAATGTGTACTAAAGGGCCTGCTATGTGCCACCCTGGGCTATAGGGTTTTCTGGAGGTTCTTCCTTTGCTGACACAGAACTCGCAGACTGGAGTGCACAGGGACTTGTGATAACCTGAGACCCTTCCCCACCAATTTTACCTAAAGTTGAGGAAAATGAGACACAAGAGTGGAGAGGTTTACCAGCCCAGGGTCAGGGCCCCCGTGGTACCAGAACCAGGTCTCTCTGGGACGGTGGCACGCACCCATTTATGTCAGCCGTCCTGAATAGTCTCGCAAATTACCACATACAGGATGCAGAGCCTCAGTCACTGCCTCGAGGAGAAAAGCTATGGCTGATGAATGCCACATGTATTCACAGCGTGTAAGATAAAGTGGAAATAACAACCTTTACTTTAGAAGTTTGTATTTAATGTTTCTTAAGGAATCATCTCCTACTTCAATGTCATAAAGATGAGTCCCTATATTTTATTCTAAATTATCTTGAAATTTTTGCTTTTTACAGTGAGGTCTTTAATCAGCTGTAATTTACTCTTCTATACGGCGTGAGGGAGGGGTCTGAGGTTATTTTGTTCTATGTGGATTCCTAATTGTCCCAGCAGTATCTGAGACCCCCCTTCTCAAACTCACTGTTTTTACATGACACCTGTCATATCTCCCAGCCCAGAAATGGGCCCATGACTGGGTCCTCGGTTCCATCATCCCTACTGGCCTTGGTTTATCCCTGTGCAAAATAACACACTGTTGCCTTCTTTTCACTTGATAATATATCTTGGTATCTGGCAGGGTAGGAATATTAAGGGGTAGGAATTTTAGTGTCAAATATTAATAGTTGGCACTAAAAGTATAAATAGAAGCCCAATTGCTTAGAATAATACCCCTTTTACTTCACAAATCCATATGCTCATGTTTGTAAAAATAAAGAAGGTTTAATGAACCCAACAAACAAGGATGCTAACAGAAAAGGATCCACAAGAAAGTAAGTAACTTGAAAAACTTACCACACAATCTCTTCATCATATATGAACTGGAAGGCAAAAGGACACAGGAGGGGAGACATATTTATTACAAAACAAAAACAAACACAGACCCCTAATCACCCAGGGCTGGCTCACATCGGCTTGTTATGTGTTTAATAGAAAACTGCACGCCTTTCTCTATTCCTGGGGTTCCTTTTTAAAAAAAAAAAAGATTTATTTATTTATGCATACAAGAGCTGGGGTACAGGTCAGAGATGGTGAGGTGAGAGGATTCACCAGAGACAAAGTGGGGAGCAGAACAGGCAGACTGACCAAAATACACTGGTGAGGGGTGTAGCAGGAGAGTCAAGAGAGGTCTGCTGCACCAGGTGGGTTTCTCCCTGACTGGCCGGGGATCTAACTCATGCTGCAGAGGCTGCAGACAGCTTCACAGTGCGGTGCTTAACCCCTTGCACCACCAGGGAGGCCCCATGCCTGGGGTTCTCGAAAGGTTGGTCAGCAGATTCTCAACATATGGCCCCAGCATAGTGTGGGCTCCCAAGAGAAATGTCTAGGGCTTTGTTATAGTGGTCGTCACTGCTGGGGGCCTGTCTTCATTCATGCAACAGAGTTGCTAAAACCAAAAAACTTATAAAGATATATGTGTGGACCTTCCTACCTATCTATCAATTACCTCTCTCTCTATCATCTATCTACCTGCCTTTCTGTCTTCTGTTTATCCATCATGTCTATTTGTGTGTCTGTGTGTGATGGGTGGGGCAGGTGTATCATTTTCTTAAAATAAAGAATAACCCCTTTGGAAGGACCCACTTGTACCATCTGAATGGAGATCGGGCTGACAGTGGGGATGTACGGTTTCCTAAGAGGGCACTGACATTGTCTAAAGGCCCCACCAGGATCTTCCTCAGGAGACATGGGTGAATGGTGCCTCCATGGTCTACAAGATGACGCCTGAGACCATCCCAGCCTGGCCTAGTGTGGACAGGAAGTTGGAAGGGCCGCATCCACCTATCTGATAACAGAGACACGAGGGTCCCTACGTGTGATGTCAGGAGAGGAGGGGTCAGGGCTATTGTCTGAACTTGGCCCCACTGTACCCCCTCTTCTGCTTGTCACAGCATGTGACACACACAGGATCTGCTTTGGGAAGCTACTTCCCAGAAGGCCATCCTACCAGGCATGCTGTCACGTGCCCCAACAGAGGGGAACCCAGAACCAACACCCGGGGAACTCGAGGGACACTCAGGGGCTCTGTAGAAACATAGGGTTTCTACAACCCTATGGAGGCTGCTGGTGTTGAAAGGCCTTGAGCCTGGAACACGTGGAGTAACTCCACTGGAGAAGCTTTCCACTCTCGGCACCAGTCTTAATGTCCTCATAAATATTCAGGAAAGCCGGGGGAGAAAAAGACGTGAGCCTACAGCTTAACTCCATTGTACAGATAAATATACTTTTATGTAGTTTTAATAAATACTTAATTTTCTAGGGAGACAACTGTCATACAAATGGAGAGACGATAATACTGGGCTCTGTTTCGAAGGAGTCGTTCATAGTTCTGGGAAATCGTCATCCATGTTGTTGGCATCACTCACAGGACTGAGTGGAGGAGCCAACCCAGCACTCCCACCCACGTGCACTAACAGCTGTTAGGCTTGGGGGGGTTCCTTTGGGGGTATCCGTGACTGTATTAGGTGTTCTAATCTATGTTTACATTTGGGAAGATGTGTTCCTTTATTATAAATGGCTGTTATTTGTCCTTTATTGCAGAGTTTGAGCACATTCATTTAATTTTTTAAATTACGTACAAGTAGGGGCCTCCCTGGTGGCACAAGGGGTTAAGACACAACCTATGAAGCTGTCCACAGCCACTGCAGCACGAGTTCCATCCCCAGTCAGGGAGCTACCCACACAGTGCAGCAGACCTCTCCTGACTCCCCGCTGCACCCCTCAGCAGTGGATTTCGTAGATCCACCTGTTCTGCTCCCCACTCTGACTCTGGTGAATCCTCTCAGCCCCCACACCTCTGGCCTGTACCCCAATTCTTGTATGCATAAATAAATAAATCTTAAAGAAATAAAAAAATAAATTGTATACAAGTAAATTGTTTGAGCTCCAGCTCATTTTCAGGGGGGTTGTGGCAGGAGGTGGCCCCAGTGATCCACCACTCGACACTCATGTCCCTTTGAGTGTCCTGGATCTCAAACCTTGCTCTAACAAACAGGATGTGGCCAATGGGACGGCTGTGGCTCCCCAGAGCAGCCTGCAGAGGCTTCCAGCCCGGTGCCTTCTCGCCCTTGCTCTTTGGGAAGCAGCAGCCAGCACGAGAGCCGCGCTATGGGACAGCCAGCGGGGCAGGACCGACGCGCCAGTGCCACGCCAGCAAGCCTGTAGGTGAGTGTGCCCGCCCGGGGCAGCCGGGAGATGCCCACAGCCAGCCCACGCCTGTGAGCACCTGGGGCTGGAGGACTCAGCTAACCCCCGGCCCCAGCTTCTGATCCCCTAAAAATGGGAGCCACCCACGTGTGTTGTTTGGAGAGGTCATTTGGGGAACCTGGTTACACACAGCAGAAAACGGAGACCAGGGACATGTGGGGCATGTATTTTGAGGTCAAGGCCTGTCGCTCTTGGACACACACCATTCTCTAAAATCTGGGCACCCCACATGCACCTGCCCCCTTGCAGATGACCTTCTCTCACGCAGGGGCCCTCGAACACTCCTTTGGGTGGAAACCACGCCCCAGAGGACAGCACGATCCTTGGCAGTAAGTAGCGGGGTCATATGCGTCACCGTCACTGTCACAGGCCAGGGAGGCACCCAGGCATCAGGGATCCCCGCCTTTGCTTCTCTCCGTCCCCCACTCTGCCCCTGCTCCCCGCTGGCCTCTCTTTCCTGCTCACGGCTGTGAAACCGGGAATTCTTCCCAAGTCCAGGACTTGAGTTTTAACTGCTTTTGCTTTCTCAAGGCCTTTCTGCTGTTTCAGTGGTCTCTGGAGTGACCCAACCACCACACTGCCGGGTGTGAGGTTGGGGGGTGGGGCGGCATGGGGGTGGGGCTGGACTGGGGTGCTGGGGACAGGGCGGTGGGAGGGCACTCACGGCAATGAGCACGATGACGGACAGGGTGTAGTACACGGAGTCCCGGCACACGGCCCACCACGTCAGACGGACCACCTGCCAAGGAAAGGGCACCAGCTGCTGTGAGCTGGGGAGACTGGGGGACACAGCTGCTGGGGGATCCCACTGCCCCAGATACCCGCAGGTATAGGGACACGCCCATGGGGCACCTCCTAACTGTGCCGCCAGAACCAAACCCTGCCTGGCTACTCAAGACCACCCTTTGCCTGCGCTGCATCTGGAGAAAGAAGCAAACCATGGAATGTTCTTAAGCAATGGCAAAGCTGCCTCTGCCCCTCCAAGGTAACAACATCGTGTGCTGTGAGCAGAAGCCCAGGGCCAAGGCTGAGCCAGAGGTGCTTGCTCCCCCCGTCCCCACCCTCATGCTGGAATCTTCTGGCAGTAACTGGCTGCCCACCTTTATCTCCCTTGGTCCGGAAGGGCTACCCATGAGCCCGACTCTCTGAGGTCAAGTCAAATATCCCATGGGCCTGAGGACCAGAGGAATGCTAATGGGGTACTGACAGGAGGCCAGCTTCATGCTCCTGCGGAGAGGCCAAAGGCAGGTCCCAAAGACCCCTGGGATCTAGTGCAAGGTCAGGGTTGCAACAAGCGCCTCTCAAATATTTACTTTGTCAAACAAACTCTCACCCTTGGATTGGCCCAGAGAGTTGGGGCTCCTCCTGCTGTCAGAGTCCCACACGGCTGGAGGGGGCAGGAAGGCCAGACGTGGCTGTGATACGCAAGGGAACAGGGACAGAGGGGAGACCCTCCTTCAAAGTGACGGTCTCCTAGGCTGGGCCTTGGGCTCCCGGCCTCTATCCCAGCGAGAGAGAAACCACTGACCTGCCCGGCGAATAAGCCACAAACTCCGATTATACACAGGATGTTGAAGACAGCGGAGCCCACGATGGTGCCAACCCCGACGTCCCCGTGGGTGATGAACACGCCTGCAAAGCAGCAGACGTGAGCCCTCATCTGCCAGGCCCGGATGCCCGCTCTTCAGACCCAGGTAGCTGTGAGCGGAGCCCCTTCCCCCCCGCAGCCAGAGAACAGAACTCCTGCCCTGGGGTGAGAACCAGAGAGGGGGAGGCGTCTGCAGGGACCACACCCCAGTCCCCTAGTGGGGGGAACCGCGTCTGATCATGCGCCTGCTGCAAGATCTACCCACTGGAGGGATCCACTCCGTGTTCTTTAGTATAGTCAGGGGACTGTGCAACATCGTCACACTCTAGAACACCCTCACCACCCCCAGAAGAAACCCCACAACCAGGAGCACCCCACTCCACAGTGCCCCTCAAACCACTCATTTACAGTGTCTTCTCGCCCATTTCAGAGCTGAGAAGACGGAGGCTCGGCGCTGACCAAGGCCCTCCCTGCTCCGGGGGCCCGGCTCCAGGCTCCTCGACCCCCGTCTGTGCCGGTGGGATTTCTTACCGATGATGGAGGCGAACAGCTCGGGGGTGGAGCTCCCTGCGGCCATGAAGGTGGCTCCTGCCACATCCTCGCTCAGATGGAGTTTCTGAAACACATGTGACCACAGGCCTCAGGCTGGGACGCGTGGTCGGTGAACACGCCACGGGGCCCTGCACGCAGGGGAGTCAGCCTCTCTCCTGGCGGCCTCCCCTCCCGGCCCAGGTCCCCTGAGCACACGCTCCGGCCGCATCACCGGGCGCCCAACCTGAAACCCCACCCCTTGCCCGTCTGTCAGTCTGCTGGCTCCCCGAGGCCCTGTGTCGCCCCCAGAGCCAGCTGCTCCCCCAGATAGGCGAGGTGTCTGGTTGTCTGTTACTAGACATGAATCACACAGTGAGAGGCTGAGGCCCACGGACGCGCCTTCTCCCTGTGCCTCGAGGGGGGGGCTGGCTTCTCCATCTTTGCTCCCCAGCGCCTGAACAGGGAGCGTGGTGCTTGGCGAGGGGGTCCATCATCTGGTGGGCCTCAGCTCCAGGGCAGACCCTGGGTACCAGGGGCCTCTTACATATAGGGCTGGGGACCCAAGGCCTGGGACCAGCCCGCCTCTTACATTCCAGAGGCCTCCTCCGTGGCCTGCCTGACATCCCGCAGCTCATTGAGGCACAGACCCAGAGGGCCTGCCCAGGTTGAGGCAGCGGAATCAGGCAGGAAGTCTAGCTGGCAGGGCTGTGTGTGGGCACAGAGTCCCAGCCTCTGATCTGGAATGCAGTGCTGGAGGCTTTGGAGGCTGGGGCAACTGTGGAGATTCTGGGTGCACAGGAATGCCAGCCTGCAGGTGCCCACCAGTGGGTTGCAGACCTCTCAGCAGGCTAGCCCAGGGCAGGGTTCAGCCTCCTCAGGCTTTACCCACAGCATCCCCCGGCTGTGCAGGCTCCGAACTTGGCAGATGTGGGGTTGGGGGTCACACCTCTGACCACCAAGATGGACGCTGGTCACCTTTACCCCCGCAAAGAGGAAGGTTCCACAGAAGAGGGCCTGTCACCAAAGCATCTCTAACAATTTACAGCAGAATCTGAACCTTTCTACCTCATCCCTGCTTTGCCTGGACTATACCTCCCTCCCGGAAGGCTCATCCCCTTCCCTTTTCTGCTTGTAGAAATTCTTCTACTTCTGAAGCCTGGACCAAATGCCACCTCCTCCATGAAGCTTTCCTGGGTTTCTCTCCAACAGAGGCACTCCCTCTCACCTTCGGCTCCTTGATCCTATGATGCTCTCACTGGGTCCCTGACATTGGTCTTGCCTATAGGGACAAGACCATCATCCTACTCAACTGTGTGCTTAGGGAGACATGTCACCTTGGGGTGACATGGGCTTCTGTTAGCCCCAGAGTGGGAACCCCATTGCTGTGAACCCCAGGCCGTCAGTCTAGTGGGGACCAGGGTGCATGTTCTGTGAGGACTGGTTGACCAATTTTCCCACGCTAGTCCAGGTTCTTGGATTGAACCTCCTGCCCTGATATCCCCAGCAGTCAGGGGTCTTTTCCTGAGGGTCCCCACTCTCCTTCTCTGGCTGGATTCTCTAAATGATACAGATCTGTATACTGGCGAGCGAGGTGGGAGGTGGGGGTGGTGAGGGGTGGCAGGGGGAGCAAGGGACATCAGGGCGGTGGGGGAAGGCCGGAAACCCTGGTCAAGAGCGATGGGCTAAAGCGCCTGCTCTTTACAAGTTGCCGCTGTAAATGTCAAACAATATGGCTTCAAAGAGCCGGAAGGTTTCACAGGGTGAAGTCTGGCAAAGCCTGCAACAGTCTGCACACAGTAGGTACGAAAAACAGAGGTGGTTTTCCTTCCTTGGCCAAAAGGCAAAAGTAAGGCACAGCAGAGAAATTGCTTGGGGCCTTGCGTATGAGGATAAACAGGAACAGAAAGTGAAAATTCATTAATTACCAGGAGAAAGTGTCAGCCCACACAGGACAATGGCCGCTGCAGCTTGGCATCCTCCGGGTACACAGATCCCCACCTGGCATTTGCCACCTGAAGCTGGTTATCGGGAATTCTCCCAAATAAACCAGGTTTAGCTCGACCGCCAATACCTGCCGTGGAGCACGGCCCCTGGGTAATGGCTGCACACTGGGAGACTCCCCCTCAGTCTCTGGGAGAGGATGCCACTGCCAGCTCTCATCACCGGCGTGTGCCCCACGCAGGTCATCTCTGCCTGGCACCCACGCGCCATGTCCTCACTCACCACCAGCCCCTTCCCAGACTTTCCAAGGGGTCCCAAGTGCCTCCACGTACCTCACAGATCTTCTCTAGAGATGGAACAAAGAAGTCGTCACATACTATGGCCAGAGCGTAGAACATGTACAGAGCCTGCCAAGGAAATGGAGACAGAGTGTGTCAGCAGGTGCTGCCGCCTGGAGCCATGGCAGGACCGCACCCAACCACCTGCTGGGGCAGACGCCAGTGGACAGAAGGGGCCCGGGAGGAAAAGCCCAGCATTGCAGAGACTTGCTCTCTCGACCGTCTCAGACAGGGAAACTGAGGCTCAGGAGGAGAAGTAACTGGCTGAGCAACAGGAGGCACTGAAAGTCTGGCCGCATGATCGTGTGCTCTTTTCCCCCCACTTAAAGCAGCAGCTCTTTCCCCAGCATCAGAGCAGTCCACAAAAGGCAAGACCTAAACTTTAAGGGCCAAGAAGGAACAAATTCAGAACTATCCCTTTAAGAGCTTAAAATAATAAGCATCCTGGGCCTCCCTGGTGGCGCAGGCGGTTGAGCGCCGCGCTGTGAAGCTGTCCGCAGCCTCTGCAGTGCTGGTTCGATCCCTGCCGGCCTCGGAGCAACCCACATGGTGAACAGACCTCTCCTGTCTCGCCCACTGCTCCCCTCAGCAGTGTATTTCGTCAGTCTGCCTGTTCTGTTCCCCGCTCTGGCTCTGGTGATTCCTCTGACCCTCCCGTGCATCTGGCCTGTACCCCAGCTCTTGTACAAATAAAATAAATCTTTAAAAAATAATAATAATAAGTATCCTGGGCCTCCCCAGTGGTGCAGGTAGTTGAGCACCGCACTGTGAAGCTGTCTGGAGCCTCTGCGGTGCGGGTTTGATCCCAGCCTGGCAGGGAGACCCACATGGCATGGCAGACCTCTCCTGTCTCGCCCACTGCTCCCCTCAGCAGTGTTTTCGGTCAGTCTGCCTGTTCTGTTCCCCGCTCAGTCTCTGGTGAATCCGCACACCCTCCCGCACATCTGGCCTGTACCCAAGCTCTTGTATAAATAAATCTTTAAAAGATAAAAAATAATGATAATAATAATAATAAGCATCCTGCTTAGCAAAGTCTCCATTGATCAGGTGCCCAGGCCCTACTCTAATGAACACCTATCTGGGATCTGGCATCTCCCGGGGCCCTCCTTGGTCCTGGCAGACGTCATGAGCCATTTGCGCGGGGAGGTTCACAGAACAGGGTGCAGCGTCCAAGGCTGATCCTGGGAATCAGGGTCATGTGACTTTGTGATCAGTCACATCTAGGCCTAGTTTCTCCTGCTGTTTACTGATAGAGTAAGATGAGATCAGGACTTTTAAAATGGTTTTATAACAGAACCCTCCCTGCCCCGTCTGACCAACATGGCTTTACGGAGCTCCCCGGCGTGCCTGGCGTGACGCCAGCCCTCGGGACACACGGTGGGAAATGCCAGGAAAGGCCTCTGCCTCCTGTCACGTTCACGGGGTCGGTCTCTGTAACTGCTGGGAAGCAGCAAGTGCAAGGTCACCGGTGCAGGTAGGACAGCACGGGAGTGAGGGGGAAAATGGAGGAGGCCAGAGTGAAGGGAGCGGCAAGGACCAGGGCCCAGAGGAAGGAGATGGAATTTTACACTAAACGCTGGGGGAAGCCATTTCTTTCTTCAAATAAAAGGTGCCACAGATGCCCGGCTCACAAGAGAGACACCCAGCCAGGCGCCTTCGTCAGAACAGTGTGACACTCCAACGTCACAAGGGATCATGGTTAAATACCGTGGACAATGACTCTATTTTGGCCAAGGCACTCAAAGCAGGTTCCAGGCCTGGCTGCACCTGGCTTTGACTCTGTCTTTTGGGAGGAAGCAAAAAGGAACAAATACTGAGGGTGGCTTGAATAAAGGTCCTGGCTTGAACTCCCACCTCCAGAAATTTCCACCAACATCATCTCCCAGGCAACGTGTGTCCCGTGAAGTCCAAGGAGCTCTGGCTCCCCTGATCCCCTAGAAACACTGAGAGCTGCAGACAAAACTGGCTCCAAAGCTCGAGCCTTGTCTTGCTCTAACGAAGGGGTCAGCAAACTTTTTTCAAAGGGCCAGGCAGTAAGTACTGTAGTTTTCAAAGGTCACAATCTCTGCTTCAACCACTCTGCTGCTGGAGAACAAGAGCGCTCATAGAATGGGTGGGCTTTGTTCCAATAAAACCTTATTTATAAAAACAGGCTGGATCTGGCTCTCCAGTCATAGGTTCCTAACTCGTAGTCTAATGGGGTCCTGCGGAATTCTGGAGGTGCTCTCAGGTTCAGGAAAAGAGGTCTCGTGTCAGTCACACCAGGACTTTCAAGAGGCAGGGCCACAGCGTGGAAGCCCTAGTCAGCAGACTCACATCCCCTGTGTGAAAGGGGAAGGAGTGGGGACACCAGAGAGGCAGGTGGTGACAGCTCCATTATAGAAATAATAGACAGGCCGGTCACTCATGCCTCAGCCTCATCTAACCTTCATTTTCCTTAATTGTTCGTCCTGTTAATTAAAACTTCACTCGTTCATTATTCTCTGGTGGTTACTATCCATGTGAGAGTCCCAGCTTTCACTTTCTTCGTTATTTTTTGCAAAGACTAATACTTGGTTGGGTTTAAACAGATAAGCAGATGGTGCCGGGTGGCTGGGAAACCTAACCAGTAGGAAAATTTGCTGTGATTGATCCAAAGTAGAAAAGCAGACCGTGACCAGCTTCATTTCCCGGCAGCATACAACAGGGTTGGCAAGCTTCTTCTGCCAGGAGACAGACAGTAAACACTTTAAAGCTTTGTGGACCATGTAGTCTCGATCACGACTACTCAGCTTTTTGCCACTGAAGCGCAAAAGCAGCCACAGGTGACATAGAAGTGAGCGAAAGGGCTGATTCCAATAAAACTTTATTGACAGAGATGGGCCACGGTTAGGGCTGGAGTTTGCCCGGCCCCATCAAAAAAGAGTGACTTTTACCTGTAATTTGGGTTTGAACCCACTATTCCTTTCTGAATTGCCCCTCGAATGTCACCATTTGTCATCAAGGCCAATACAAAGGGGGGGTGTTCTGAGGAAAAGTGCATCCACGTTTAAACTCTGGTTATGTTGAGGTGGCAAAATTGGGGGGGAATTTGTGGAAATTAGGAGATTTTTTTTTTTTTAATAGTAAGAATTGAAAGACAGTACTTACTGCATGCCAAGTCATGCCTGGTGCCCTTGGCCCACATTCACTCATAGTTAGGACATCTGGGATGGGCACCTTGCTCACTTTATGAAAGCAAAAAATGAGGCCAAGAAGACTGGCTCTGGGGCCCTGGCTGTGTGGCACTGAGCAAGGCACCAATACCGTTAAGGTGCTTCGTGGGTGACACTTGTCAGCACCTAGAGAGTGGGGGAAGTATCTCCTTCCATGCTTTTGTGCGTTGAGCCTGGGCACGTATCTAACACTTAGGGACGTCCCCCGTGAGGCCACTCACCCCGAGGATGTGCAGCAGGACGGCTCCGTGCTGTCGCTCCTTGTTGGAGAACAGGTCCGTGGGGAACTCGTGAATGGCTGGAAGACAAGAGGACGCCAGGGAGTTAGTGATGGGTGGGCCTCCCCATGCACCGGCCTCCCCATGCACCTCGCTGAGGCCTGGCAGCCCAAGGAAGGGCCCTCCCGGCTTCTGATGGCCCAGGCCAGAGCCCAGCTCTTTCCCGAGGCCAGGCAGACCCGCACTCTTAGGGAAGAGATATTCTAGCACCTTAGAGCTGACTGCATTTCACACATGCCTTCGGTTTTATATTAAAATGTATGAAGCATTTCATGCCCAAGGATGGCCATGGTCAAAAGGACTGATAATAACAAGGCAGGTGAGGGCGTGGGATGCGGGAGCCTCGTTCCCTGATGGGGCACAGCCCTTTGCAAAACGGCCTGGCAGTTCCACCAAAGCTTAAAGAGAGTTAGTTACCACAGGACCCAGCAGTTCTGCCCTCGTGTGTCTGTCCAAGAGATAGGAAAACAAAGAGGCATAGAAAATGTGCACACAATGTCTACAGCATTTGTAGAAATGACCTAGACGCCCAGCAACGAGTAAATGGACACATGAAATGGGTCTGTTCAGACAACGGACTGTTTCCTGTCGATGAAAGAAGTACTCGCATGCACTACAAATGGGGGAACCTTCAAAACATTCAAAGTGGAAGAAGCCAGTCACAAAGACCACACACTGTAAGATTCCATCTACAGAAAATGGCCAGAACAGCCAGATCACGAGACAGGTAGATTGGTGGCTGCTTCCTGGGTGCTGGCAGGCATAGGGGCTTGGGCGGTGACATCTAAGGGGTGCAGGGTTTCTTTGGGGCTAATGGAAATGCTCTAAAATTGTTTTTGTGGTGTTTGCAAAATTCTGAATATACTAAGAACCAATGAATTGTACATTTTAACTAGGTGAATCGTACGTTACATGAATTATAACTCAATAAAGTTGTTACCCAAACCAAGAAAGTATAAAAATGTCAAGACATCAAAGAGGAAAATCAGGGGAGGCCCCTTGTTCATCAAAGTCCTCTCATCACATTCCCAGCAGGAGCCCCCCAACAGGCTTCAGTGTATGCTCGGATCTGTTATAGGCAAAAACCACCAGCAGCCAGGCTGAGGCCTGGGACGTGGGTCCCGGGCGAGGGTCAGGCCCCACCTCGCGCTGCCAGGTTCAGAGCCCGGCTCCAGTGTGTATGGGCTGCGTGTACAGGACATGACCTCTTTGTGCCTCAGTTTTCCCATCTGTAAAATGGTGAGACTGATTTTCATGTGTTACGTTTACATCATTTCAAGCTTGTGGTGAACCCAGGATTCTGGAATATTCGTCCTGTGCCATTGCCAGATTGAATCCAAGGATGGAGAAGCCTAAGAAGCAGGCTCCGTGAAAGGAGCGGGGGAGATGCTGGGGACCCCTAAGGCATGCGGCGCTGAGACAAGGAAGACACCAAGGCGGTGGCTGTACGGACTGGGACTCTTTCTCGTGTCTGTGAAACTATGGGGACGGACTAGATTAGGAAAAAAAATAAATAAATAACCTGATAGTGCGGAACCTTGGTGGTAAATATGTGCTGGGACAAGGCCACATGCTGAGAGTGCTTCACTGACTAGTAATTAACCCGGGGGGGGGGGGGCTGCTTGTATCAATAAACATGAGTTGCACCGGCACTCGGGACGCTTGAGCACGTATGAGAGGCCTTGCGTCCCAGGCTCCCGCCTCTCTCGAACTCTACTTTGTGCCTATCACATCTCGATAATTTCCTCGGCTCAATCGGATTCCTCTCTCAACCCTGTTCACCGGAGCTGGACTCCGGCAGGTAAACGTATCCCCTCCCCTGGGGTCACTCTGGCGCCTGCTCCCCTCGCCCTCCAGGTGCACAGGTGTGCTGTGAAAACCCTCCCAGCCTGTCCAGGCCCACTCGCGCCGTCTCTCAGCCTCACCTTTCCCCCACATGCACCTGTCACTCCAGATGGGGGAAGCTGAGCTTCCAAAGGGGTCAAACGATACTGTGCGGGTCAGGGATGGCAGTGCAGTCACTAGAAACAACTCCTGACGCCCAGCTGAGCTTTCTTTCAAGAGTCACACGGAGCAGGGAAAATGATCAACAGGAGGTGAGGCTCGGGTCTGAAGCAGGACCGGAGAGGAGGGCTGAGAGCACGGCGTCCCGTGAGCCCCAGGCCCCTCAGGCCCACTCAGGTGCTGAGTGTGTTCCCACTGGCATCTTGGTCATGGGTCATAGGTCACAGGGCCGCCCCTTCGGCCCCGAGAATACATTGCCATTCACCATCCTGGATGGTGGGTTACCTGCATTGGGAATCAGATGCCCACCCCTGCCACCCTCGTCCCCCACAGGGAGACTGAGCAACTCATTTGCTTGGGCATCAGGATGCTCGTGGGTAAGGGAGGGATGATTCCTTCTTGCTCCCCATTCGAGGGAACTGATGGACTCAGTCCCACACCCCAGCTCTGGTCCTCAGACTGGAAGCATCTGGAAGGCAGGATTCCCCACTGCCCTGGAGTCCATCCTTAGTACCCTGTCCAGTACTTGCACACAGTAGGTTTTCAATAGTCCTCGCCAGTCAACTGAATAAGCACTGGCAAAGTACTAACAAGATGCAACCTGCATCATCTCCAGCTCTCAGGATGCTCTCGCTGTCCTTGCAAACCTCGTAAATACCTCGAGGGTCACTGGCTCGCAGTGGGCACTGGATAAATGCTTGTAAATACACTTCCAGACAAAAATTCCTCCTCTGGAAATATAACTTGGCCCCAAGCTCTGAAAGTGACGGTTTCTCCCTTCTATGGAAACCTTTCTGCTTTTTAAGATCAGATTCTCTCAATAAGACATAGAAAACAGTTCCCCAGACACCCAGAAAACGCTCCCACTTTAAAGCAAGCAGCATTTAATGAAATATATAATTCGTTCCCTTCTTCTCTTGTTTTCCTGAAATCAAACTTCCTTAATAGAATCGCTGCTGTCAGTTCAAGGGCAAGGATCTGCTTCAAGGCTGTCAGCTCAGAGACAGAGACTATAAAAGGGAGACACTGGCATTCCTGTGCCCAGGGCCTTGTTTCCAGGAGAAAAGCTGCCATCCGGGCTGTCTCAGTGCAGATCAAAAGACATTTCTGCCATGAATATTCGAGACACTTCCTGATTCCCCAGACCAGACGGTGAGTTACCCAATCCTGGGAATTCTTTGAAAATTAGAACAAAGTCAGGCTGCCTCTCTGCCGTGAGGACCTATCACTGGCCGCCGCAGGGAGGGAATGTGGGTTATAAATGGCTTTGTCCTTGGTGGGAACTCGCATCTACTGGCTCGGCCACGCGCCTCGCTTTGCAACCTCATGTCCACGCTGGGGGCTGTGGAGGAGAGTGAACGCCATCCAGGGCTTAATATGCCCGCAAAGACAGCCAGTACTCAGCAGAGCTTCCAGCTGCTAACGGCCCATTACCCAGCCAAGTCTTCCAGACACATCCTGAACCCACGAGGCAGGGACTATCGCCGCAAGCACCCTGCTTTCCAGAGGAGGACGAGGAAAGGGGTCCACTCTGGGCCCCCAGAATACAAGTCAGGACCCCCCAGGGCCCCTCTGTACCTCCTGGAGTTAGGGGTTGCCTTTAACACAGATGGAGGGAGATGGAAGACCTAGACTGAAGACCTCAACTGCCCACAAGCTGGGGGGCCCCAGCTGAATGGCTTAACCTCTGACCCTCTGTTGACCGCGCGCAATCTGCTGCCGCTCGAGGTGCTGAAGAGTCGGGGTTACGGGTGCACGGCAGGTCCCGGCAAGGAGGTCAGAGGCCAGTGCGGGCAGATGGCTGCCCACCTCCTCGGCTGGCAGCTGGCAGCTGAGACCAGTCCATTCCCCAGGGCACGACTCAAATCCTGTAGAAACTGGGGATGGGGGGGTGTAGGCCCCAAGCATGCGTGGCAGGAGCTGTGTCCCTCCCACCAGCAGCAGCAGCGACAGCTCAGGAGTGCGGGCAGCCCACACAGCTGCTCGGCCAGGGGCTTTAGAAACAGACGACAGGGTTCAGAAGCGCCCCGGACCTTGTTAATCCCCACAGGACCCAGGCGAGTGTGTGACACCGAGTGGGGGTGACTTCACCCGGAAAAGGGGAGCGCGACAGCACCTGCCCGCCAGCCCAGGGAGGCAGGGCACTCTGAGGATGGCAAACTCACAGAGCCCGCCTTCCACCGGGCTTCTGTGCCCAGGGCTCCAGAGGACACGCCAGGGGTGTGAAAGAGAAAGCAAGACCAGCATGGTGGGGAAAAGAGAGGTTAGACCGGCTGCAGGAGGGTGTGCTTGCTGGGCGCGATGCTGATGTTGGAGCGGGGCTGAGCCCGCCCTGTCTGCGCCAGTCCCCACGGGAGGAGGGAGGAATCCCGGGGCCTGCACACGAGGGCACGCCTAAGCCTTTAAGCTGCAGAAATCCGGGGGTGGAGGGCGCAGGGCGAGGAAAGAGATGTGGAGCCAGACTTAGGAAACCTGGGATGACCCCAGCGCCCTCCACATGGGGCTGCATGTGGGGGAGCCTGGGGAAGTGGGAGAGGGAGAGCTGCTAACACCAGAAGCCATTCCCCACTATGCTTGTAAGGAATCTTCCCTGTGGGCCTCGAGGCCCAGAGCTGGCTTCCCCACCACGCCTGGATCTCCACACAGTCCTCGCCACACACCCCAGGAGGCGGCCTCCATTCCCTCCCGTGTGCCATTTGCTGCCAGACGCCTACCTGAGCAGGGAAGGGAAACCGCTAGATCCCTGGGGACAAAAGCATCTGCACCCCCCTCCTCACCACCAGCTAACCCAGTTCTCTAACACCCCATAAACCTCCCTTGGAGCCCCTGAGGCGCACTTGACCTTTTCTGTCGACACACAGTTACATGATGATGCCACTACGTCTCGGAAACCTTGAATTAGTGTTGCCCTTTCAAAGCTCATACTTTCGCCAACATTGCTGCTTGTGCTCAACATGTATTAATTTGTTCAACAAGTATTTACCGGGTCCTCTCTGGGAACAGCTGGGCGAGGCCCAGAGGCCAGTGCACTGTGAGCATCCCCACATCTGGCAGCTCTTCGATCCGGAGGGTGAGTCGTCTCCCAGGGAAAGTCAAAGCTATTCGGAAAGTGGTGGGTTGTCGGGATGCCAATACCCTCCTCCTGGAGCACAAGCTGATGTGAGTTCCTTGAACATTTACCATGTGCCAGCCCTGAGCGAGGTCCTGACCCCGCAGGGCGAGTGGCAGAGAAGTGGGAAGCGTGCTGTGGGGGTGAGGCACGAACCACATCGAGGTCACAGACCTGGGTAGGGGGAACAAGCCCACCTCAAGGTGGGCTGACAGTTGTGTTGCTAACTTTTTGCAGCCCTTAATCTGTCGTGTTCTGGATGAGGCCATTTAGGGAGGAAATAGAGGCTCTGAGAGGCTAAAGAAATTGCCTACCATCCCACAACCACCGCTTGGCCCAGGGGAGACAAGAACCCAAGCCGAGGCCAGTCAACACCAGGCTCTGTTCTTCTCCGCATTTGTCCCCCAAGTGCACATCTCGGGGCTGAGGACTCCTTCGCCCAGGAGCAGACTGGGTTCCCAGCAGCTCTGAGGCCCAGGCAAGGAGTCACGCTCTTGCATGGAGGATGCACTCTGCATGTGGCAGGCCGCCTCCACTTATGGCCCAGCACCCGCCAGACAGAGGTCTCGGCCCTTATTCCACGGCCCAGGGGAAACTCGTCACTCATCTGCCCTGACCGCCTCGAAACAGTTCATCACTTGGACCCCTGCCTGTTCATGCACAGCGAACACAGGTGTTTGTGTTTATCCACCACGCGCCAGGCCACCTTCCTCCCACCCCCCCACCCCCACCCCCACCCCCAACATAGAGTAAAATTTACCCTCTGGGGTGTGGACCGCTCTGGTTTTGGGGAATGCACTGCACTGTGAATCCACCACCAGGCCCCTGAGCCAGAATATTCCCATCGGTCCCCAAATTGCCCTGTGCTGACTTTATGTGGACAAACCCTCCCCACCGCAAGCCCTGGCGACCACGGATGTGCTTCCGTCCCCTACAGCTTGTATCCTTCCCAGAATGTCACATCAATGGCATCACAGAACCTACAGCATTCAGGGTCTGGCTTCTTCCACTGAGCAAAATGCATGAAGAATCACCCACATTATTGTGTCATCCACCTTCCCGCAACACGCTCAGTGAATTCCTTGGACCCCACACTCTCCTCTCTTGCTCAGTCTCCTTTAAAGGGTTTCCTCCTCTGGGGACCCCAAATGCTGGTTCCAGGGGCTTTGCCCCAAGACTCTTCTCCATCTACACATTCTCCCAGGTGCCTTGGCTTGAGCTTTCTAGTCTCTGTAGACTTCTACCAAATCTCAACCTTTCCTGAGTTCAAGAAGTGACATACCCAACTCCATGGCCACCCTATATAGAACCTTAAACCTGATGCCACATTGGTCTGCAGGGAAGAAACACTGCACGGTCCTGGACGACCTCTCCTCCCGCAGACCCCACGGTAGGGAGAGGCCGGCTGGCACTCTCCCGCAGCACCCATGACAACTTCCTTCCATGAACCTCCCCTCCGGGACAGCAGACATGGGGGCTGCGCATAGCACAGTCACAGACCCAGGCCCGTGGCCTGGTCCCTGGAACCTGCCCCTCCATGCAGTTGGTGTCCCGAATGAGGAGGCCCTGTCGACCTAGGGAACTCAGGGGCAGGTGGGTGCTCTCCCGCCGGCGACCCAGGCCACGGAGATGGGCGCGTCCAGAGGTTCTCCTGGCGACAGCATCCGCGTCCCTCTAACCACATAGAAGGATTTAGAATATGACCACCCCATGTCCAGCTCCTGCTCCTTGGGCCCTTCCTGCAACTTCGGAACTACCTAATTCCCTGAATTAAATTCCTTTCTGCTGAAAATGCAGAGAATGGCTTCTGTTTACTGCACTGAAGGCCCACTCGTAGGCTCCGCCTCCCCAGCCAGTCCTCCACAGGCCCCGGCCAGCTTATGCCTGAGCAGCTCTGCGCCATGCTCCTCTCTCCAGCCCCTGCTGCACCTCTCAGCAGCCCACTGCGCAGCCCTCGCCGCTGCCCATGTCCACTCGCAATCTGCTCCTTTCTGGTTTCCACCTGGCTGCCAGACCACATTTTCCACAAGCACTTATGGCCTTGAACTCTTCGACTACTCTCTGGATAAGTGCCCTAAACCCTGGTCCCGCCCCCCAGTTTCACCAGCCTCACCATACCACCTTGCTCCCTCCCCCGGGATTGCTCGGTGAGCTCCTGGGTCCTGGTGCGAGGCTGGTGCCAGGCAGGGGTTCAGGAATGCCTGCTGAGTGATGAGCTTTGCATCTTCCTCTGACACAAACCTGAGCCTCTGGATGAGCTCTGCCCAGAAGGATGCCCAGGACACGTCTGAGCCCAGACCCTGCACACGGACGGGGTTGCTCGAGCTGAACTCCTATTTGAGGCTGATCTTTCTTAAACCTTTTAATTAGTCGATTCTCTTCGGGGAATATAAACTGTGAATTGAATTCTTCAAAAAAGAAAAAAATTGCCTCAAAACAGGCCAATCTCTCTTTGCTTTCTACCCTGGTTAAAAATAGTCCCGCATTCTAAGCCCTGACGTTTATTCTGAAACGATGAAGCTAGACTGGAAGGCTGAGAAAGTCATTTAAATAGCTTCCAATTTCTATCATTTCCACTTACGTGTTTTAGAAACCTCCCAAGTGCTAGGAGTCTAAAGCAAAAAATCGTGATTTTTCTCCCAATTCTGTGGTTTAAAATAACTTTGCTAAGAATTTTATACCTTTCATGGGCAACAGTTGGAATGTCGAGGTTTTATACCTCATGTCCCAAACAGGAGTAAAAATAATTAGAGTCAATCATTGGCTTACCCAGCATGAAAAGGAGTTTAAGATCTTATGGTTCTTTTTAGTACATTCCAGAGAGATTAAGCCCCTTGAAAAATAAAAATATGATGGCAACAGCCAGCAGTGCGGTTGCGTTCTCCAACAGCAATACTGGGGGGTTTATGGCTGGAAGAGACCCCAGAAGCCACACGGGCCAGCTCTTCATCAGAAGGAGGAAGGAGCTTCTCAGAGTCAGAGACAAGGTTTTCTCAGCCTGCCTTGCCATACCCCTCTCTCCCCACCCGGGACGTGAACGTCCATGTCCCACCGCTGAGAGCCACGTGACTTTTTTCCCCAAGAGCAGATATATTCAGGGTCACCACTGGGGGATCTTACTCTTACAGTTTGCTTGAAAACATTTTTTTTTTTAATTTTGCATGAAGCTATTTTACTCTATAACTGGATAACTGCACCCCAGTCTAAAGAAAGACTTTACACATCAAAATAAAATACAATCACTATAACTATTTGGAAAAACTATTGAACGGTCTAGTGTAGCAGTCTAGTATTATCATTTTGTTTTTTAATTTGTGCCCCACCACCGTTCCTTTAATCCTCTTGTTTGTTCCTCCCATCTGCTCCCCTTAACCTTGGAGCCCTTGTGCTGTTTGTTCATGTCCACAGGACTTGGTAAGTATTTTACTTTGCCGAATCGTCTGCCATATAAATGTCTAGTATCTGTCTTTGTCGTTCTGACTCGTTTTATGACACACAGCTCCCTCTAACTCCCTTCATTTTGCTGAAAATGGTGGCATTTTGTCTTTCTTGTGGCTGTAGCGTATTCCACAGTGGATGGGCCACATCTTCATGATCCAATCGTCTATCAGTGGACATGAAGGTGACTTCCACGTCCTAGCCATTGTAACTAGTGCTGCAGTTTCACTGTAAAACATGTATTTTTGTGTGTATTAATTAACCTCCCATGCCCAAGGTGTCATTTATATGATGCCCAAACACAATTCACACCTAGCTCGGTAAAGGAAATCAACACCTCAGGGCCAGGGCACAAGGAACTTTCTAGAATGACAGAAATATTCTAGATCTTAATGGGAGTGGTATTTACATGGCCATATACATTGATCAAAACTCAAACTGTACACTTAAAAATCTAGTTTTATTGTATTGAAGCTACATTTTACTGAAGAGACACCTGTCAAACTTCCCTTATGGAAGAAAAGGGAAGCACATTTGTTATGCTGACAAACTTTAGAGCTCCCGCTGGATTCCTCAGCTCACAGTTTCCATGGCAAGGAGGATATTAACAAGCACCTGGCCACATCCCACACAGGTCAGCCTTGAGGCCACCTCCCTGGGAAGAGACCAGGAACAGGCCGTCTCTGCTCCTCACTGCTGCACACAAGGTGGGCTCCTCTGGGGAAGCCGGGACTCTGCCTGTGGTCACCCATTATGTGGCGACCCACAGAATGAGACCTCGCTGTCACCTGAGCCATGGAGCTGTGGCCCATGTAAGAACAGAACCCTTATCACCCGGGACCAGATCTCATATCACCCTGTGTGTTCTCAGCCAGCAAAGGCAAGAGTGACACTTAATCGGGGCCATGAGTCATTTTGAGTTGTCTGGTCAACCCGCAGCAGCGTTCATTGTCTGGCGAGACCACAGGACCAACAATCTGTGAAAGTTGCAGGGATGGCCTCTATGTTGAGCACTGTCCTGGGTGGGCTCTTTCTCTAGTGGATGCCCAATGTATCCCCCGCATGTGCTTCAGAGGTGCACATGCCAGGCCATACCTTGTGACTTACAGCAGCAGGAATGTATTCCCTCTCAGTTCTGGCTGGAAGTCCAAACAGGGTAGGTTCTTTCCAGACTCATGGAGAAACTACTCCATGTCTCTATCTTCTGGTGACAGCTGGCAATCCTTGGCTTACAGATCCAACACTCTCATCTCTGCCTCCATCACCACGGGGCCTCTCTCTGTGTGTCTCTGGGTCTTCTTGTGGCATAAGGACACCAGGCGTGGGGTTTAGGGCCCCCCAACTCCACAAGGACCTTATCTTGACTAATTATATCTGCAAAGACCCTAATTCCAAATGCGGTCACATTCACAGATACCATGGGCTGGGACTTGAACACCTTTTTTTTGGGGGGGGGGGGTTTACAACTCAACCCACAGCAGTGGGTTGTTCACCCAGTGGGCCTGTGATCGAGGGCACACAGGCGCAGGAAACAGCTCCAATCATGAGCGCTGAAGAAACACAGCAATGGTCGCTATCCAGGCTCTGGTTTGCCCAGGAGAGCCCTGATTCATAGCTGCCATCTGGCATGATAAATAGTGCCCTTCCCTCTCACAAATGCTGCACTTTGGATGACAAATTTCATGGCTACTCCACTCACTCATTCAATGACCTTGGGTTCAGTGACCCTGAGTGAAAATTAATGTTGATTAGCCAAGAGATTGCAAATTAAGCCACACCAACGTGCCAGGAAAGACTCTCAATTCTCTTCAACATGGAACCAGGGTACTTCCTTGTCCTGGACATCCTCAGGTTCAACAAGGTGAGCGAATACTTGGGGGAAGGTAGATGCCAAGGCATCGTGCGAGGGCTCAGGGGCCCCTCTGCCTCCAGGCCTCACAAAGTTAAGGGAAGTTGGATAATTTGTCAAGAGCAAGTAGTCTAGGCACCCCACCAGTCAGCAAGGGACCTTGAGGAAGGTTGGAACAGGCCCTCCCCTTAACTGCGACGTGCTCTGGTTCTGAGGTCAGGGCTGGGCTGGCTGTGGTAGTTACTTTTGTGAGCCGACTTGGCTAGGCTCTCAAACCTGGTTATTTCATCAGACATGAGCCTAGGTGTTGCCATGACGTCATCATGTAGATGTGCTGAACAGCCACTGACAGTGAACTCCTTTAAGTAAAGGAAAAGGCCCTTGATAATGTAGGTGGGCCTCATCCAATCAGTTGAGGGTCTTAAAAGCAAAATCTGAGGTTTCCCAGAAAGCAAATTCTGCTTCCAGATTACAGCATGGGCTCCTGCCTGAGACTGTCCAGCCTGCCTTACAGATTTTACATTTCCCTGCCCCCTGTAATCATGTAAACTAATTCCTTGAAAGAAATCTCTTTATAGATACATGCATCTACATTTTCAGGGGGTGGCACACATGCACAAGTATATGTGTGTACCTCTCGTGGGTCAGTTTCTTGGAGAACCTTAATGTTATACCACTGCACCTTGGCAAACTGGGGTTGGGCTATAAAGAATGGGGAGTCATTCCTGCCTCTGATGAGGCAGAACCAGGAGGCTGGCAGAAGGACCTGGCAGGCTGTTATCACCACTTGATGACCCACAGCTGCAGGTGGGGGTCACCCCATCTGAGTGCTTAGGTCTTACCCCATCTTCTACCCCCAGCCCCAGGGTTCCCTTTGTCTTGGCATCATCTTGCCTCTCTTCCCAGACCCAGTCCCCGCTGAGCAGCCTCGAGGCACAGAGCCTTGAGCAGGAGTTACCCAGATGGGACTGAGACCTTCTGCTATATTTGGAAAGGCACCAAGGTCTTCCTGCAAAGGACAGCAGCTCCTCCTTTCAATGTGCTGCTTGCACACGGAGGCAGTCGCTCAGTGAGTGCTGCCTGGGCCAACACGAGGTCCCTGTAAACATCTACAATCTGAGACTACACAGTTTCTATTAAGTTGCCGGAAAAGTCATGACGTCATGATTTTTCCAGCAACCTACTACAGTCAGACATCGCTTAATGACATTTGGCATACACAACGGTGATCCTAACAGGCCACACTGTATGACCAGGTGTAGCACTGGCTCTGCCATCCAGGTGTATGTCATCACTCTATGCCATCCACACGACGGTGACATCGTCCAGTGGTGCATTTCTTAGTGTCCCCATCATTAAGTGACACGTGACTGTGGCTCAACTAGGAGGGTGAAGCAACTGGCAGGCTCCAGGGAATTCCAGGTGTGCCTCACATAGTAGGTGCTCAGCTAAACTGTTACTGACTGAGGTTATCGTGTGAACTTACAGTCCCTTTCCCCTAAGACCTTAAGAGAACAGAGTCTGCCTACTAATTCCTTCTAGTTCTGTGCTTATTCTTGAGCTGGGTTTCTGTCAAAAATTTCCAGGGAAGAGTCAATGGGGTCTGGATTTTATTCTTGGCTCTTGTTGTGAGCTGGTGGAAAATTACTTAGCTCCTTAGCTTCCATGAGGCCTCGTTACGTTTGAGGAAGTTCTTAGCTTGTTAAGAACAGTAGAGAACACCCATCACAGCAAAATATGAGATGGACCACATGTGGCCTGTGGCCTGTGGCCTATTCTCCAAGTGGACCTCTTCCCTGGCCCACTCTTTGAAAACATCCACAGAACGAAGGCTGTGGGGGCAGTAACTAATCAGAAGCTGTGCCCGTACTGAGGTGTGGAAAGTTCGCTCTGGCCTCAGTTCTGCCTCTGTAGTTTCGACAGTGGCTCAGTTTCCTCCTCTGCCACAGGAGGTGATCAAGGAGCAGCCTGACCACAGCTGCTTCTCAGCTCACTGTCACCGTGTCTTCTGCTGCGACACGCTCAGCACGCAGCAAGAAAGCAGCTAATTGTTAAGATGGGGACCCAAGTCTGCCTTCCTCTGCATACCTGCCCCAGCCTACGAATTCTTCCCCGAGGACACTGCCTCGGATTTAGTTTGAAATAGTGACACGATGAAAGTCATGTTCTCACTTCCCAAGCCACCATTCCCCACTGCACACACACGCACACACGTGTGTATATGTGCACATACACGTGCATACACACATATACACACCAAACGCTTTTGTTACCCTGAAAATGGTGGGGATGTCTCTACCTCTCCACAAAGTTTAAGGCTTAGAATGTAAAATCTGTGCAGCCTTCAACTAAGTCTCCCACATTTTGGAGCCAGTTCTATGTCACGGGACAAAAGGCAAAGCCTCAGGCTTCCAAGGTTGACCACCGCCATGGAAAGAAGCTGTCCTAGACAGGAGGCCAGGACTCAGAACACAGCCGGCCCGTTTCCAGGGAGAGCCTGGCACGGCGCTGTCAGCTTGCGGGTTGTGGAAAACGAGCGGGGCGGGAAACGACTCATAAAAAGACCAGTGGAAAAGTGTGACTTCAGCCCTTCCTCTGGAGAATTCTGAGCGAGACCAGGTCTCCCAGGAGGCGTGTTCTCCAGGAAGCAGGCACGGAGCTTGTTCCAGCAGGAGTGTAAACGGCTACCTTCAGAGCTGTGTGCACCGCCCCCGCGGCCACGCGCACTCACAGGGACGGTCGCTGCCCTGGAGGAATAAACATCACGCCAAGGCCCTAAAAGCGACCAAAATCCCAGAGCCCGCAGCATCTTCTACATGAGCAGAGAACCTTCTCGAATCTTTTTCTGGGTCTGCAGCTAAAGCTGCAGATTTGTGAACTCTGTTAACCACCTTGGCAGGAGCAGAACGGAGAGTGAGAACAAGCATTTAAAAGCGCTCGGCGACAAAGCACGGGATTTCCTTTCCTGGGGCTCCCGAGAGCTCAGCAAGGCCATGGCCTTCACCCGACGGCACCAGCACCTGGGAGGTGGTTCTCAGTAGGGGCAACCGAGCCCTTCCTGCCCAGCAGACTTCTGGAGAGACCCCCTGGGGGCAGTCCCTGGGGGGTCTGTTGGGTGAAGGTGGGAAGGGAGCGCCATCCCGCAGTGCACTGACCGCCCCACGACAAAGAACCATCCAGCCCGAAAGGCCGACATCATCGGGACTGAGACACGTGGGTCTCGAGGACGCGAGCTCGGCGGCCGTCTGCCCACCCAACACGGCTGCCTCCTCCCGCTGCCTCCTCGTACCCCGCCTGCCTCTCACCCGGGCGTGCCGCCGTCCACACGCCCTTCACAGCACGGTGCCCCTCACTCACAGAACTCCCTCTACCCAAACCGGGCGGCTAAGAACATGCCAGAAAACGTTGACTCTCGCCCCTCCCCTAGTCCTGTCCTCTCCTGAAAGTCTTTGCTCGGACCCACAGCCTTCAATCTGGGCCCTCGCCTGCCTGTCTCCACCCGCGCCCTGAGCAGTGACCCTGCTGCCCTGTTCCCTCTGCCCGAGTTGACGATGTTCACTCCGCCAGACGCCCTTCTCCAGCACGTGGCTCCCCGCCCACCAGCAGGCCTGTTCTGGGGCAGAAGCTGCTCCCCACTTGCATTCCCCCACATTCCTTCCCACAGCATGACCGCTGGCCAGGAGGGGCAAGTCAGGCGCTGCTCGTACTCTACCAAGGAGGGGAGGCAGATGGGTGGCCGATGGTGACTGTAACAAGACAAATGCCACAGGGAGAGGTTTAGACGGAGCTTTAGTGGAATACAGACGGGGGAACAATTAATTCGAGCTCAGAAAAGATGACTCAGGAGGAGCGGGAGCTGGGCGAGCAGGGCTGGGGAGCATCTCCTGGGAGAGGCCCGGGAAGGTGCAGAGCGCTTTCTAGGCAAGGGACCAACTGGATGCTGGGGAGGGAGCGTGGGGGAGCCCGAGAGGGGGGATTCTGTGCAGCCAGGGCGCAGGGAGGAGGTGGGCGGGGGGGGGGGGGTCCCGCAGGGGGGAGGTGGCGAGGGGAACAAGGCCTGGAGGGTGGCGTTCCACCAGGTAAACGTGAGCGCCAAGACGGGCACCGGGTTCCGGCTGAGGTGCCCGGGCACCAGGAGACAAGCCAGCTGCTCAGGATTAGCGTATTTTAAATCAACAATTGGCAAACATGTGCATACAGGGCCGGGTAGTATTTTAGGCTTCGTGGCCATATGGTCTGTGTCGCAAGCGCGCGGCTCTGCCGCCGTATCGTGGAGGCAGCCGGGCTCACACACACACAGAGGGGCGCGGCCGGGTGCCAGCCGAACTTCACGTTCAGGGACAGTGGAATTTCACAGAATTCGTATGTGTCACGAACTAGTATTCTTTTTCACATTTTTTCCAATCATGTAAAAACAGAGAGACCATTTTCGAGCTTGCGGGCCACCTGCAAACAGACCGTGAGCGGGTGTGGTTTACAGAAAGCTTATTTTTTTAAAACGCCTGCCAGGATGGTGGGGAAATTGTACAAGGGGCCTCAGTAGAGGCTGCTGGGGTAACCCGGGGACGGACAGCAGGGACAGGGGCACACATGCTGTAGTCACCTGCGCTGCAGAATGGGGCGCTGAGGCAGGGGACAAGGGGCCGAGGCTGTCGTCTCCGGCCAGGGTGAGGAGAGGACTCTGTGAAGCCATGAATCTAGACGGCTGACGACACTGAGCTGGCCCGGGTCAGGAGGCTGGCAGGCATGGTGTATCCCCAGTACGTAAGAGGACAGCAGCACCCTGATTCGGGCCAGTCTGTCTCCAAGGGGCTGATGAATCAGGGCTGACTCCTAGGAGTGCTGGCGAGGTTGCTGGAGTTACAGCTGCTGATTTTGCCTGCCCAGCCTCTGAGACCCCTGGTTCCCTCTAGGGAATGCTCCCTCCCTGTTCTTGTCCATAGTATCTGAGGGGGCTGAGCACTCCCCAGGGTCACAGGGTTGGTTCAGAGAGAGGTGAATGGTTCAGTGAAAGTCAATTCCAGGAACACGGGGCAATGAGATCTCTTTTTGCTATACCCAAAAGTGGTAAATGCAGGTCAAGACCTTCCAAAGCCCTGTGCAGAGACTGGCAGGAAGGAAGTCAACATGGAAGCCAGCTGAGCCAACCCAGTGACTCCTGGCTCCATCCATGCCCCTGAAACCAGGCTGATCTCTTGGTTTAGGAGCAATTATTTCCCATCATTTGCTTTTGCCAGCATAGGGTGCCTTTCTGTACCTCAAAACCAAAGTCCTAACACATCTGGCTACTGTTAGGGTGAAATCCTGAAGGGCCAAGGGCTGGAGGATGGAACCATGAAAGTGCTGACTCAGAGGATTTGACGAGTGTTTTGCCTAAAATGTTTGCATCTGTCTTATTTATCTCTAGACCATGCCCTTTATACACAGTAGGTGCTCAATAATTGTTGGTGCAAGAATGAAGATGCACAGTCCCAGGGCCTCAAACACACTGAACTAGGGGGAAGGTCTGAAAGAATCATCAGCAGGCATCTGGACTTCTTTTCCTCCTCCACTGACTACAGGTCATAAAATCCTCTAACATCAGGGAGCTGCTCTTGCTGCCTTTGAACTACTGAGACCGGCTGTGAGAGAGCAGGCTCATCAGGCGCCAGCTGTATGCATCAAGTAAGAGTCTAAATGAAGGAATGGCATTACCAGCTCAGAGGTGGCGAGGAAAGGGCAGACCTCGCGCTGGGCACGGGAAATGTCGGCTCTCTGCAGCAGGTCACGAGCAAAGAGTAAACAGAAACAGAGCTCCGCTGAGCATCTCAACCCTGATTACAAGGGTAGAGGTAGGGGTGCGGGTGGGCAGCTTGGGGTCCTGGGCCTGTGATCCCCACAAAGGCTCTCAAATATTCAAATGTGAGTTTCCATGAACGTGTGGAGGGAGACGCTGATGGATGGGGCTTTGCAAGGCAGAATGGAAGGAGCACCATGCAGGGAGCCACCCAGCGGGTCCGAGTCGCAGCCCTGACGCCAACTAAAGGCACGACACAATCTTCAGAGTCACTTCTGCTCCTTGGATTTGCTCATCTGTGAATGGGAATCTGCAGCACAGCAGACATTCTCCATCAGAGGGAAGCGCTCAGAGTTTGTTTAAGTGGTGCTCAAACTGTGTAACGGAGCCAGCGTGGAAGGGACACACCTCCCGTGTGCACAAGCATCTAGTGTGTGCAGACACTTATTTATGGATGCATTTATAGTATAATAATTAAACTACTGATTCAACCACTTTCTGCCACTGTTTTCTCAGTGAACAGCACACTGCACCCTGATGGGCAGGCACCCACCTGCACCCAGAGGTCGCAGATGCAAGGAGGTGTCTTCAAACCCTTGCTCCAACCACCTCCTAGCGGGATGGCCTTGAGGAAGGTTCTTAACCTGGTCTTGGTTTCCTATTTGTCAAACAGGCAAAATCTCAGTCCCTGCTTCTCACGCTGGCTCCAAGGATGGAGCGGGAGGGTGTCTGGAAAGGTGTGATCAATGATACCACAGCCCACGGGTATCTGGGCAATTTCACCCTCAAGGGCTGCCCCTTCCAAAATAATCTCCGCAGTTACGAGGCAGGGGAGTGGTCCTCTGTCCTGAGGGCGGGGGAAGAAGGAAGGTTTGGCCAGGGGGGATACAGCGGAACTTCTGGGGCCGGAAATGTTTTGTTTCCTGATATGGGTGCTGCCCACAAGGGCAATTTGTGAAAGTGTGCTGAGTGTACTTTCATCTATGTATAAAACCCCTCAATGGAAAGTTCTAAGAAGCAAGGCATTCTTAAACAAAAAGGCCAGAAGAGCAGCAGCAGCTGCACAGCTCTCAATAACAACAAGACTGTTTAAGCTCTTGCCTTCCCCACCCCTGGCTCTGCAGGAACAGCCTCAATGGTTCCAGCTTTGCTCAGCTCTGCAGAAAGCTGGCCCCCTGCGAGATGACAGCAACCCCTCCCTCTCCACCCCAGGTATCACCCCTAAATCCAGGCCTCAGCCAGCTGCTCAGAATCACCTCCCCTTAGGGGTTGGGGCTGCTGACTCTGCTTGTGGGACCCTCTGCGTCTCAGTGCCCCAGAACAACATGCAAGGCTGAGCTGGAGGCCTGGGAGCCTGCACTGGAGCCTGCATCAGCCCAGGCGCTCGTGTCCACAAGCCATCCAGACCAGGCCCACCTCGGTCTGCAGGAGGCGCAGCCAGAGCACGGGCGGCTGCCCCCTTCACTCCAAGACGGCCGGGAGGTCCTTGGGCCTGAGTTCCTTTCCTGCAGACTCTTCTCTCAGAAAACACCAGCTCCTTGGATGTTCCACTTAGTCCAATGACAATGACTTGTAATTCACAAACACCAACATCAACCTTCCCCAGGTTCTTGTGTTGAGGAAATGGCACCCCCACATTCACCCGTCGGCACCGGGTTTCCCACGGGAAGCTTCCTGTTGACAGAACAGGTATAGAGGAACCTGCTGCGGGACAGTAAGGATTCAAAAAAAACAGTGGCTACTCCAGCAGAGAAATGGAGGACCAACACGGTACGTCATCTGACAGGATCCTAATCACCGCCCAAAGGGGGGGGTCTCGAGACCTCCACTCGCAGATGAGAACCTGGAGGCTCGGGAAGGCTAAGTGCTGGGGACTCCAGCCAGCCAGATGGCTGTGGTCCCGACACCGGGGGCTTCTTACTGGGGCTCGCTCCCCACAGTCGCTATCTCAAAACAATTAGTCCATCCAGAAGGCTTCCAAGGTAACAACTCACACCCGCGCGAGATCAGAGTTTTAGCTGCAGTTTCCAACACAGGCGCCGAGGCTTGCTATTCTGGGATAACCAAGTCTATAATGAAGGAAGCGCTTCCTTAAACAAATAAACCCAGAAGACTCAATTTAACCACAACAAATACAATAATAGAGTCTAATCCCAGGTCAATTTAGTCACCCCCTTTTTTTTTCTTCCATCCTGACTCATCCCCCCTTGTGGATGTGAAACCAACCAGCCACACACACACACACACACACACACACACACACACACACGCTCTCCTACAGCAACCAGCACACGTCCCATCTGAGCATCCCGTGACAATGCAGCGCCCGGCCCCCTGGAAACTGTTTCCGTCTGAATCCACAGCAGCAAAAAACTCATACCCCATACATAACAGATACATTTTCTATAAATAGCTATATTTATCTATTATGTGAGTATGTTTATGTTCAAATTCTTATTTTTATATAAACAGATGTGCAAGTTTATTTTCATGTAAATATATGTACCTGTCTATTTAAGAGATAGAGCTGCACTGAATCCCACAGCTGTATCCAATCACGCTGCAAACTTGATCTGGGGTTGCCATCCCGTCCTCCCTGCCCACACCGCTGGAGCAAGGCCTGGGCTGAGTAACTCCTGGTCACCACCTGACCGCGCAGGGGCTGGTGGAAAAGCTTCCACCCAGAAGTTCATATTGACCTTTTAGCCTCAAGCACAAATAGCTCCTAATGCCTATTCTTAAATTCTGTCATTTCTCTGAGGGGATGCAACTCCCAGCTCTCTGCCCCGCGGGGCACACGGCACATCTTCTGTAATAGCGAGGCATCCAGGGCACAGAGCGGTTAGGTGACTTGCCTGCTGTCACACAGCCAGTAGCCATGGAGAGGTTTGTTCCCCAGCAATCGGCACTTCGCCATTGTATTTTTCCTCTAAGCTCAGAGAGGATACAAATGGGCCCACAGCACCCAGGACGATGGCTTTTCTTTTGTGTTTATGTTTAAATTCACACGATGCTCTTTTCTAAAGCAGTCAGCTGGCTCTGGCAAGTCCAGAGCAAAATGTGCTCCAATATCTTTTAAAAGAGCAATTATTTTCCAGGGGAAAAAAAAAAAAAAACAATGCTGCCAGTCAATTACATGTTAGTATAAATTAACCCCATTTGCTTTACCTCTTAATACTGGGCCGCAGCAGCAGCACTGAAACACTGAGTGTGGTTTGGCTGAAGAGAGGGAGGTGTACAGTGTGGGAGGAACAGAGCATATGTGGAGGGGGTGGGGAGGCAGTGCCCAAATGGAGATTGTCAGCAGAATGTGCAGAGAAGTGCACTAACCGGCTGCAGAAGGAAAAAGAAAGCTGAGGGAAGAGGCCTACCGCAGGCCTCGGGGAGAGGCTGGCCCTCGCGTCCAGGAGAGTGGGGCTCCACACTCTCTGATTTATGAGGTTTCCAAGACCTCAAACTCTGACCGGCACCTGTGAGCATCACAGAATCTGCTGTTTTGCACTAATGCTGAGTCTGGGGGGGCGGGGTTGAGGGTTGAGGTTCATGTGTGGCAGAGACAGAGGGGGGCTTTCCAAATCTCACCCTCCCCTACCCCAGGACAGAGGGGCTGCTGGTTGAGACAAATCGCTGCCCCCACCCCCAGAGGAGCCCACCAGCAGGCCCTACGGCTCCTGTGTCACTTGCGCCCCAAAGGACTGCAGAAGCTGGCGTCTTCTCAGCCCCATGACCTCCCGGAGCCCTGCAGGAGAGGGCCGAGCCGGTGGAAGGAGCCTGGGTCCTCGGTGCTACCAACTGGAAAACTCCTTGCTCAGTGCTCACCCTGGGTTGCTTGGGAGTCGAAATAAACCTGAACCAGGTGAAGCTAGGAGATTTGGGGGGTTCTAGGTTACTGTTACTCTAACCTCCAAAGCAGCAACATTTTTTGATTTTTCAAGCAGATGTCTCTCAAGCAGTCCTGAAGCATCTGCCTGTGCACTGTGACAGGGGGTTTTGGCCCCGATGGATGGTCCATGCTACAGGATGAGAGGATCTGGGGGGCGCTTCGTGTCTGTCACCAAGGACACCCACCCAGGACAGGGAGAAAGTGTAGACTATCAGCTTAGAGCTCAATCCAGTGCAGGCCACCACAGGGAGGGAGTGGACAGCCACCCTAAATTAAGCTGAGATCCCACTTAGCACTCAGGAATCCTACCTGCCTGTGTATTTCTGGAAATGCCTGAAACAGGGTAACCAATTTTATATCTTGCTTTTGACATACATTTTGCTTATTCCAGCAAAAATTAATCTTGTTTGAATGTGCCCTTATACCTTGACACAAGAGTCTAAGTTGATAAACATTCTCTGAGGACATCAGCAAGCTGGAAAGAGCTTAAATGGCAGGGGAGCGCAAGATCCCGTTGCTTGTATGAGCCCATAGCAAGGAAATCAGGCAAATTCCTAGAGGAATTTGTGTGTGTGACTCATACCGCTTTTATTATGGGCACTGGTGTTTAGAGAAAAGCAGAATGAGTTTTGTTATGAGCGGATATATTTGGCTTTTCTCTGGTCTGCACCTCAGGAAAAGGCTGGAGCATTTGGGAGGGAGGGGTGCCCGTGTATCAGTCCACACAGGCAGGGCCCACCACCCCCTGTGCTTCATTCCTACCCGACCGCTGCCTGCTGGGTAGACCCAAACACTGGGCTACTGCAGAATCAGCAGCAACTAATTCTGCAATTAACAGAGATTCCATAACTTGCTCAAGATCACACAGGAGGGGCCACCTTTGGAATCTGAAGCCAGGCAGTCCGGGTGCTGGATAGAACCTCTTCATCGATACGTAACAGAGCCCCTCAGGCCTTGGGCACGTAGCAGGCGAGGATTTCTCTCCCCAGCTCCACATTCAGGCCAGATTAGCCCCGAGGGTGCCAGGGGGTGGGAAAAAGGAGTCCCTTCCTCAAGACATTTTGCTTCTATCTCCCGGAACACTGCCATAATACAGAGGCAAACCCACAGCGCCTATGATTTGAGGGGCGCCATCCAAGCCTGCTCAGTGCACAACCTGCTCCGCTGTCCAGAGTGCTCTGCACCCAGACCTTGAGCACAAGTTTCCTGAGGAGAGTCTGTGCTTTTCCACTGGTGCTGCCAGCGCCTGGCATCCAGGCACACGACAGGGCGCCACAAACTCCTGCTGGCCTGAATCGCGAGTGCTCCTGGCCAACTCGCCGAGAAGCCGGGCATTTCGGACTCTTCCTGCCGTGACCAGGTCGCCTCGTCGCCGGGAGCCCTGCCGGCTGCCGGGGAAGCGAGGACGACTTCCCCGCTTCGAAGCAGATGTGCTTTCACAGCCCCACGCCCCAACATCCCTAGCAGGGGCAGAGCGGGTGGTGTTGGCAAAAGTCCCCGCGAGGTTGGAAATCTGGTTATTCCTTTCCCCGGGGACTCTTCAGACACACTGGTTTAAACCAGGCATCAAGAGTCTTTGACAAAACTTCTTTCTACCTGGCATTTGAAAAAGAAGTATCCCCCGCCCCCCGCCCCCCCGCCCCAGTGCCACAGCCCGAAGCCCACCGCGATAAGCAGGAAAAGGCACCGAGAACAGGCTGCTGTCGCGGGTGGCTTTCAGGCCTGTCAGCGGAAAAAAGTGACTCTGAATCATCACAGCTAATTGTGACACGGTCTCTCCTCTTAGAGATGCTGAGATGTGCCCAGTGATAGTTTCTGAGACCCTTCCCTGGGGGGCTGGGAGGGCCACCCTAAGGAACTGAAGTTCAAACAGCCCCGGGGGAGAGGAACTGTCCATACGGCCCCAAGGAGGTGACTGTCAGAGCTTCCCCGCAAGCCCCGGCATCTTCGCTCTCCTGGGTCACCTGCCCTTTGGATGAGGGATGGAGAGAGAGAGAGAGAGCGTGTGTGTGTGTTTCCTCCAACTCTAAGCCAACATCTGATTTTTCCAGCTGACCAAGGTACCATCATCACAAATCGCCAACAGAGCACCACCGGTTCCAAGTACTGGCACGTCATTGAAATTGTGCCCCAACTACCCTCCATTCTTCACCCACCCCCACCCTCCAAGGCTTAAGCAAGACCAGTTTTCCTCTGCAAAGCTCTCGTAAGCCCCAGTCAACGAACTACCTTTGACTGCAATTGTCTTCATGAACCAATGTGATAAAAACTCACCTTGGGAGGACGTGCTGGGGTGCCCGGCGAGTCCAGCCCTGGCTGTCTCCCATTGTAAAGTCCTGGGGACGGCGGGCTGAGTCCAGCCCCACTGACTCACCAGCAAGGGTGGGCAGCGTAACTAAAGGCGCTGCTCACAGAAGGCAAGAAAATGGCTTTTTAGCAAATCATGGGGCAACCCTTCATTGAAAGGTTAAATTAGGCGTCACCCCACACAGGAAAAGGAAAAGTAATAATATCAAGTTATTTTCTACACAAACTTTGTGAAAACCTGTAGGGTAAGGAAAAAGGTAGCAGGCTTTTCTGCCCTCCCGCCATCAGGATGGATGATGGATCCCTGTGGTCCTGAACGCATGCCCGATGGCGGCACCTGGAGTGGGGTGTGGGCCTAGGGAGATGGGGTTCACCTGGGCTGAGACTGGGCTTTTAAGGGCGGCGTCACGGGGACACCAGCAGAAGCCGAAAGAGAAGCCGAGAGAGAAGCCAAGCAGCAGAAGCCGAGATCGCCGGAGAGCCCGGGTAGACTGAAGACTTGCTGGGGGCTGGGAGGCCTGCCAGCCTCCCGGCCCCCCAGCGCCCCTGCCTGCCGTGTACCTGGTCAATCCCAATAAAAGACCTGCAAAAACACCACTGAGGACTCTGACTCCTCCTTCACCTGGTCTGCTGGATCATAGAAAACCGGCACCATGTCTGTTCCTGACTCTACAAAACCCAACTGCCTTTTCCAAATTTCTTTGCGATGTTTTTGTTTTCCCCCTTCTTGGAGAAAAGCAGCATCAGGCCTGGGAGGCAGGTATCCAAATTGTTTGCATTCCCGATGCCAAATGGGAAATCATTATCCCTCACTAGCAGGTGTCACAGTCAAGGTGAGACTCAGCTGCTGAGCAAGTTGGTGGCAGTTTAGACCCCAGCAAGTGACATCTTCACTCGGTGTGCATGGAACTAACAACACGTTCTTGACTGAGAACCTCAGTCCAGATAACGCTGCGTCCTACTAAAAAGGCATTTTAAGATCAATTGGGGCCTGAATAAATTAGCAGGGCTCTCCCCAGGTAGTTCGCAGCGTGCTGACATGCAGCGTGCTGGCATTTAAATGTCGTCAGACAAGGCTGAACAGGATTAGGTTGTTAAGAGTGTTAATTAAGATCCTAACTCTCGCTGGAATCCCCCGAAGCCTCCTACTTCATCATCCTCAAACACTGGGCAGCTACCCAGGGTGTTGTCAGATTTAAATCAACAGGATCCTTGCCCTTGTCCTTGAGAAGCTGGCATTGAATAGGGAAGGGTCACTCTGCAGGGAAGACAGGTGTCCCTTACGCGCCACCCCTGGGCCCGGGCTCTGTTTCGGGGTGATTCTCTGCTCTGCAGGTGGCCTGAGCACCCAAACAACGGTAGCAGCTCCCCCTCCCACCTTGGCTGGTGTCAGCAAGGGGTGTGTTTGGGTTCGCCAGGAAGGATGGTGAGGGGGAACATATCCCATCAGCCCAGGCTGCTCTGGGGTCCTGGGGAGCAAAGGCAGGCAGAGGATTTTTTCACAGGACATGGAAAGCTCCAGGAAGGAGGAAGAGAGGTGGAAAACTCAAACCCTGGAGGCCGACCCTGCCTTGCCAGCTCCAGCAGCCTTACCAGCTCCTTCTGCACAGCACACCCACGTTCCCGCCCTCCCCTCTGGGGTGGCACCAGCCAGGCTTCCAGAGGCCCAAGGGACAGACTCGGGGCCCTGGGCCTTCCCCTCTGTAGCCAAATGGTTTGGCTGATTGACCAACCAAGATAAACCCAAGCACAGATGCAGAGCTGCAGACATCCTGGAGACAAAATCAGGGTTCTAACAAAGAAGCTGTGGGTGTATCCGTGAAGAGGACATCAGCTGCAGGCTGACGCAGCATGCACACTCCCCGGCTCGGTCCCCATGCTCTTCTCTGCCCATTCTCACAGCCTCGTCTGTGACCAGGAGCATTGGGTTCCACTTCTTTCAGGTTTTTACACATCGTGGGGCATGAAGAAAAGCACCAGGGACTCATTCGACTTTGTCGTGCCCACTGCCCAGGGACAATGGATTCCATGATGAAAACGAAGCTTCACTGCACAGCAAGTGTGTGTGTGTGCGTGTGCCTGTGTGTGTGTGTGTGAGAGAGATTTATTCAAATGAAATATACGCACAAGTGTCAGTCGAGCTAGTAGCAAATGACAAGCCCAATATGCAAACATGGCTAACCTTACCCTAGGGCACAAGTAATCCACACCCGACTAAACTAGCCCCGGTGACAAACTAGTAGTGATTTGCTTATAAACAAAGCAAGGTGAGCAGCAATCGGAAGTGCTGACTGCTGCAAGGCACCAAGCAGACCGTGCACCCACAAAGCACGATTCCTCCTCGTCATGGAAACCCCAACTCCCTACACGTGCCGTCAGAATTGCTGAGTGGAGTCCAGACATCTGACAGAATCCTGAAATCGGGTCCCCAAACTCAAGAAACGCACTAATTTTCGTTTTCAAGCAAAAAAGTCTTAACAAAGCAACCCTTCATCGCTAGCTCAGGGAACCTTCAGATTTCTGGAAACCAAGTTTTGGGGCTAGTCGTAAGTACCGAGGACTTATTTTTAATGACCTCTGGCTCGTTAAGTGCCCCTTAAGACTTGGGGTGAAGCCGCAGACCCCACTCCTAGCCTTGGGAAGCAGAGCTGGGAAGCCTGGCCTCCATACATGCGATTAGGGACAGCCAAGATGCATGCAGGCCCCCCGCCCCGAGCCTGTCTACCCCCCAGGAGGAAGAAACAGCTGGCTGTCAAAGTGAGGCAAAAAGACAGCCCGGCTTTCCTTGGCACTTCTACAGAGAACAGGATGGCAATTTATAGAACTACCCAGGGTCAAGTTCAGAACTGATGGGCCACCTCGGCGGTCCTGGGGGCCCCCCAGACCATTCCCATGACTGCATCCCTCTTTTTACCTGTCCCCCACCCTCCCTGCCACTCACGCTGCCTGGTTTTTCAGTGGAGAAGTTGCCCCACAGCTCAAGCCTCAGCAACTTTTAACCTGTACCTTTCTTTCCTTGGGTGAGCAAAGCTGGAAAATTCACCTACACCAGACGGGTCTGGAATGACGGCGTGTGACTTGCTTTCCTTCCTACTCTGCCCTCATCGACAACTCAACCACATTCCCAGGACACGTGCACGGCGAGGACTACTAAGGAGCTGCCCAGGGTAAAGAGAACAGCAGTTTTTTGTTTTTTTTTTAAAGATTTATTTATTTATACAAGCACTGGGTACAGTCAGAAGCGCGGGAGGGTGAGAGAATTCACCAGAGCCAGAGCAGGGAGCAGAACAGGCAGAAGGACCGAAGTACACTGCTGAGGGGAGCAGCGGGCGGCAGGAGAGGTCTGCGCGCCATGTGGGACCCTCCTCCGGTGGCCGGGGAGCAGCCGGGGATTGAACCGGCGCTGCAGAGGCTGCGGGCAGCTTTGCAACCCAGCGCTCAACCGCTGCGCCCCCGGGGAGGCCCGAGAACAGCAGTTTTAAAAGTCTCTTGGGCTACAGGCCCGGGGCAGGTTCACTGTGGATACAGGATAAAGGAGAGTCCTGGAGCCCTGAGTGGGGTTTTGAGGCTTTAATGCTCTCCAGGAACCAGGTACACAGGCGCACCCGGCAGGGAGGCTGGCGTGCGAGGAGGCAGGCGCGGGCCTGGCAGCGGGGCTGGGAGGCAGGCAGGCAACACAGTCAAGGCAGCAGGGGATACCCCCAGAGGCCAGTGGCACAAAAACCTGATTAATTCACTTACCCTAGAAGCCCTATGACGAACCATTTGAATGGCTACTCAGTAACAGCACCTGCTCCTAGTTTCCTTGATGATGGCTTGGAACAAGATTTTAGTAGGATTATGGATTATGATACAAAGTCCTATTACAGTGGCAGTAGTTTCTTATCTGAATACCACTTCCCACCACTGCCAGAAGTCTGAACTTCTGCATTTTAAAAATGCCGGAAAATGATGTGATTTCCCCAGACTAAGAGAAACAGTCTCGTTTATAAAGAAAATGACAGACTCCAAGCTGTGAGGATGAAAGGTCAGGGAAGATGAGGGCTCACGGGATGCGCTTGCTAAGAGCTTGTTTGGGGGGAACGGGGAGCCACCACCATTTTCTTCTGGCCGATCCTGGCCCATTTCCGAGCATCCACATGGGGGCAGCTCCCCTGTGCCCCGAGTGGGGCAGGAGAAACTTGGCAGTCGCATGAAGGACAATGTTAGAGACTCGGAGCCTCCCCACGTCCAGCTGTTCCTGAGAAAACCCTCTAGAAGGGGTGCTGCTCACCAGTAGTTTGGGTCCTACGAAGACGGAAGAGGGAAGTAACCCCCCCATCAGGTGTTTCACCCACTTTCTTTGCTACAACTTGGTGCCAACTCAAAGGGTGTTGCCAGAGGAGGGCTCACGGGATGCTCCTGCTAAGAGCTTGTCTGGGGGGAGCTAGAGGCCACCACCAGCACCTGGGCCGACCTCCCATCCCCAGGGCCCTTCCGTGGGTGGCTCTGGAATGGACACAAGCCACCCAGTAACCATCTTGGTTACTGAATGTCTCTGATGACAGTAGACGAGACAAGGCCACCGCTAGCCTTGACCCAGAGGCAAGAAGGCGTCAACCCCAGGATGTAGATCAAGGTGGCTTGTGATGGGTGGAAAACCCGTCCCGGCCAGGACCGGGGCCATGGGCACCAGCAGGATGAAATCAAGCCAGGGGGACAACATCCGGGGACCCAGGAGAAAAGGAAGGACATTTTTTGCTATTGCCTCTTCTTTCAATAATCCTATAGCTACAAATGAGACGATAACGTCCTCCTGTATTTTTTAGATCAAGACACATTTTGCGTGATGATCCAGGAAGGAGCCCCTTGCCGGGTGAGGGACAGAAACTAGCCATGAAGGACGCTTTATGATTCTGGTGACTGTTCTTCTTGCAAACTCATGGTGATGAAGGGGTAAAGTTTCGCAAAGCACCGAGTAACACGCACCGTCAGATCTTCGGGGGGATAGAGAGAATCATGCTTCCACCCGCGGCAGGGGCACAATGAAGACGAGAGTGGCGATCATGCCCAAGAAACATCTTAGGTGTAATAAAGGCTGACAAGCTGATGACACCGAGCAGAGGGCTGGGGCTGGGGTCCTGTCTGGCAAGAGCCGTGCCCTCGGCTCAGGGGAAGGCTGGCAGTGGCAAGGGATGCAGACGGGCCTTGGCACGTGCGGGGAGAAATGTGCTTCCTCTCTGAGGAGGGGGGAAGCTGTCACCCGGGTGTGGACAGCAGCAGGGACGTGCTGGCCTGCAGGGACACCCAAGAGCGCAGGGATGCCCCGGGACGGGGGAGGAGGAAGGGGCAGAGACGGATGAGAAGCGGGTGGGAGAAGTGAAACCAGGGGCCCGGCCGGGCACCCACCCAGCAGCGGCCGCAAATGAAGAAACGGAGCCGGGGAAGGAAACAAGTAGCAGGGGATGCTCGCTGGGGAACAGGCCCCGCCAGCAGCCAGGCCTGCTGAGTGAGGGGAGGTTGGAGCCACAAAGTTCAGGAGCCCAGGGAGGACACAGGAAATGAGAGCTCGTTAATGAGGCAGCGCCCCCCTGGGGGCAGGAGCCCCAGCCCAGGGCGCAGGGGAGCTGAGCCAGGACCTCCGCCAAGTCGCTCCCCTCCCCCACCTTCCCTTCCGGGCAGGCTCCCAGCTCCTCGCGGGCGGCACTTTCTGGGGACCCGAGAGGGCGAAGGCCAAGTCACAGGGAGAGAGTGGGGGTCCCTCTGGGTTTCCGGGAGCTGAGCCCTGGCCCGGTCTGCGCAGAACCCCAACGACAAGGCCGGGTAGTCCCGGCGCCAGAGCAGTGGTTCGGGAACCAGACCCGGTTCAGCCCCTGTCCCTCTTCCCGCTGCAAACTCGGGGTGGCCCATTTGCCCACTTGTGAAATGGGGGCCACAGCCCCTGCTGCAGGCGCGCTGCGAGCATGCGAGGGCGCAGAGGAAGCGTGCGCAGGGGCGGCGCGGGGCAGCCGGGGACGGGCTGGCTTCTCTTTCCCGGGACAACGTCACAGGGCAGGAGAGAGCAGCGCAGACCCAGCCCGCAGGGGCGTCACCCGGCGCCAACCACGAGCCACTCCGAGCCCCTCCAGGCCCACCTGACTTCACCCCCCACCCCAACTCCGCCACCTCCCCCAGTCATACCCCCCACCCCCGTTTCTTTGGAAGAGCACCCCAGTTGTGATGGGATTTCTGCCCTCAGTGTCCTCCCACGTACGTAAGAGCTGCTGTGGGTTTGTTCAAGCGGATTCACTAGGAATCTGCACTGCAGTCCCTGAGAGCCCCGAATTTCTCTGCGCAACGTGCAGCTGACCAGAGGCGGGTGTGAGATGCCTGCAGGGCCCCCGCTTTGGTGAGGGTACCCTGGAAACCAAAGTCGTTGCCCCAGACCCCTGCACACACCAGCCGTGATACCCCCCGGGCTGGCCATGGTGAGCGCCAGAGCCCTCCCCCGGCACGACATCACCTGGGACCAACAGCCCCCGATGGGCAGATGGCAAGGACATCTGGGGAGGTCTCTGGGACATCTGGGGAGGTCTCCCCATTCCATGTCCACCGGAGTGTGGACATCATGCAGAAGTGAAGCCAAGAGGAAGGGGCAGCCCAGGCTGGTGGCCGAAGCGCAGCCCCGAGGACAGGCTCCCCGTCGCTGCCCGGCCTTCTTCAGCCGCAGGTGGGCCGCGGGTCTGCAGACCGAGGACAGACCGCGCGCGGCGGGGGTGAGGGCCGCGCTTGCCCCCGGGCCTCTGGAAGGCCAAGGCTGGAGCGTGCGTGCGCTCAGCGTCCTCAAGGAGACATTCTGACTGGGACAGCGACTCCCTGCCCAGCAGCGTCCCTACCGATGCCCCCCCGGGACTTGCAGCACGCAGACGGGAAGCAGCCGCGACGGCAGGGCCATTGGCCATCGGCCCAGGCCGGTGCCAACACCCCCACAGGCCCGAGTCTGCTCAGACCAGCTGCTGGCACACCTACCACGAGGACTAAAAACATTGGGCACACCCCTCTGCTGGGAGGGCTCACGGGATGCCCTGAAGCTCCGTCAAGCGCCTTTGGGGGCTGGAGGCGAGGGGCAAAGGACTTCGGCTTTAAATAACACTGCTCCGGCTGACGGCGGGCGCCAGGGATCATCCAGCGAGCTGAGGTGCGCCAGGTGCTGCGCTACCAGCTATCCCCAACCCCCAGAAATGTCCACGGGGCAGGGCCTGTCTTGCTCACCACTGGATCCAGGGTGCCTGCTGCTTGTAGGCACCCAAGGGGAACCGCACGAGAAAGGCATTTCAGGTGCTTTCTGCACATCAGGTTAATCTGCAGTGACCTTAGGACCTAGGTCATTTCCTAGCCGAGAAAACTGAGGCACAGAGAGTTTGGGACACTTGCCCCAAGGGGCGGGAAGCAAGCCCAGGCCTGTCCTTTAGCAAACCCCTGCCTGCTTGTGGCATCACAGAAGGCTCTCGACTGCCCAAACATCCTCTCCCACCGAGTTAGAAACAGCTACCAGGGGAGAAAAGATGAAGCCATATGGGAGACATACCTACGGGATGCCCATCGGAGGCGCCCCCCAAATCGGTGCCCGGCCAGCACCCATTTGAGAAGAGCTGCCCACAAGTCACTGGGCACAGGGACTGCGCCCCCAGAGCCCGGCCCCCGGAGCCTTTCTCTTCCCCCTGCCTCACAGCCCTGCCGCAGAGCAGACATGGCCCAGCCCCCTCGCTGCCCCCCAGGCACCCCGAGGGTAGGATGTCAAGTCCAAAACGATGACTACTGTGGCAGGAGGGACACGGGATGGGCAGACACTGTCCTTGTGATATTAGGGCTCAGCCTCACCTCGAAGCTGATGGGCACCCAGAGAGGGTGGGTGCAGCCTACCCGGGGGCCACAACAGGGTGCCGACAGGGGCCTGAGCAGTTCCCGAGCAGCCCGGGCCACCAGCAGCTTCGCTTGCAGTCCCTCTTTGGGTCGGGAACTGCTGGCAGGCCTCTCTGGCTAGCGTAGAAGACAGAGGGCCCGGCGGGGGCTCTGGGCCTTAGCAGAGATGCTGAGAGCCAAAGGCCCGCCAGCCAGGAGGGGTCGATCACACAGGAAGCCCGGCAACAGCAGCCCACACTTATTGAGCACCTACTGTTTGTCAGGCATGGTTTGGCCACACCGTCACTCCCCTTATTGCCTCAAGTCTCAGGTGCTGTCCTAATGACATCACCCACCTTGCAGGTGGGGAAATGGAGGCTCACAGGTGGGTCAGTACTCAGTCCCCTAGATTGGAAGGATCATTCACTTCCACATCCCCACAGCCCCCTAAACTATGGAAAATGCCCCCTGGGCAACAGCCCTCCCACACCAACAGCAGCCATAGCCACCGAGTGAGCCTCATCACCCCCCATATGACCCCAGTGCCTCCTCCCAGCTCGCCCCTCCCCTTCAGGTGCCACCCTGGCCCGGCTGCTGGTTTAGATTGAGCTGCATTTCTGGGCCTTGGCTGATCAGGCGCTTTCCACCTGGGCTGCCTTCCCCGAGCCCTGGCTAACACGTATCAGGGTCTCTCGAGGCCTATGGAGAAGGCCACCACCTCCGTGAAGCCACCCAGGATTGACCTTTGGGGCTCTGAACGCACTGCCGTTTCCTAGACACCCCTCACCGTCACCAGCTCAGGCACAGAGCAGGCCCCCGGCGCACAGCGACACTGTCTGCAGCCATCAGAATTGACCGTGAAACACCCTCTCCATTAAATGTCCCTGAAAGTAAGTCTCCTCTAACATGTGACTGTGCCATCCTGTGTGCCGCCTGCCTTTGGTTTCAATAAGACACAGCCGTGAAATTTCAAGTAAATTTTAATTACAGAGGAGAAGAGGCCTGTCGTTTTCCTTTCTTCTGCTGATCATTCCCACTGTGACTTCACCCCAAAGGCCCCGCCCTGCTCTTCCGAGGAACCACAGAGCACATTTCATGCTTGAGTTGGGGCGGGGTGGGGGAGAAAATCACCAGACGATGCAGACAGAAATACTCACAATGCCCAAGTGGCAATCAAAAATTCATTTCGCTCAGTGTTTACTTGGCCCATATCTCATTTGAGCCAAGTCGGGGTCATTAAATGTTTTGCTCCAGACTAATTCTGGCTTATGTTTCAGCTCGCATGCCCTCACCCGACAGGCTGGGGTGCAGCCAGGCACTGCTCTGGGGCAACCAATCATTGTGGCAGGGGAGTGGACAAGGGGGTGCACCCAGCTGGGATCCCAGGGCACAGAGCCGTGCCATCTGGCGTCCGGGAAGTGGATTTCACCATTCATTCATTCATTCACTCATTTGTTCATAACAATGCAGCCCATTCTGTGTAGGGCACCTTATGGACGGGGGAGGGAAGCCCCAAAGCTTGAGACAGTCTCTGCCTGGGGGAAGCTCCCAGTCTAGCAGGGGAGGTCAAGTGGGACACGGACACACACACACACACACACACACACACACACAGTTGGGGGCATGGCAGGGTAGATGGGGATTTCGGTATAGGTTGACCAAGGAGAGGAAGCAGCCCATGCTGCCTCCCAAAGGGGGGACCAGCCCCCCTCAAAGGCAGTGTGGGTGTGGGTTTCAGGAGGGAGCGGCACTGAGCAGCCTCCAGTCCCGAGGGCGCTCACCTTACATCCGTGCACCCGCGTGGCTGCGCCCTAGCTCGTCAGGGAAGCACACAGGAGGGGGTGGGCACAAATGGGGCGAGCCAGCAGGGTGGGGGGCAGCAGAGGGCCTCGTGGGACCACACCATCCATCGAAGTGAGGTCTCTCCCCCTGCCGCCAGGACCCCGGGATGTTTATGAGGAAAGGGCAAGAACTTGTCGGCTAGTGAGCAAGGTAACCGGGAGGCAATATGAAGGCTGGCTTGGCGGAGAGACACGGGCAGACAACTGACGTGGGTGAGGGAGCCGCGGCTGAGAGACAGCAGCTAGTGCCCGTTCTGAGCGGCCTGCCCGGACCGTGCCCGCCACGCAGGTGTTCGGACTCTGAACCCCGCGCTCCTGAGGCCGAGCCAAGGAAAGGTCTGCACTCCCTAGACCTGCCACTTGGGGGCAGAGCACCCAAGGCGGCACCCAGAGTCCGGGCATGGAGAGAGCCCCGGGGCCTGGGAGCACAGGATTGTCCGAGCCTCCTCGCCGTAGGGCTGTTTACCGGACTCGTTCCTCTGTTTCCCGGTAGCGTCAGGTGGACCATGCACGAGCTCCTGAGGAGGCAGCTGGAACCCGCGTCCCCGTCCTGCTCTGCCGTCCACTTCCCTCTGTTCCCAGCACTTGGCCGATCCATGCGTTCAATCCTCCCCATGACTTGAGGCAGAGACTGTAACTTCCCCCACTTAACAGATGGCAAAGTTGAGGCTCAGCGGTGAGCTCAACCCTAAGGCAGAGCTTGCGAAACGTCAAGCCAGGCTGGTCTGGCTTTGGAGCCAGAAGACGCTGCTTTCGCTAGTTCTTCCTTTCTCCCGGCAGGCCGGTGCTCCAGCCACGCTACCCGCAGCTCTGAAAAAGAGCGATCGCCCCCGCCTGTCAAAGTCAAGGGCCCTCCTGGCAATAGGAAATGTATATCCACCACAGACATTTTCCAGAGAGAAAACACTCATAAAGAAGAAAAGGAAATTTCCAGCAAACCCACAGCCCAGGTAGCACCACTCAGCTTCCGGCCCGATCAGGACACTCGGCCGCCCGGTCGTCACGGAGCAGCCTGCGGCTGTGCGCTGCTCTGCTGTAGCCCAGCCCAGCTCCCTTTCTCTCTTTAATGACCCGGAGGGAATCCCGGGCCAGACCGGTCTTTTTTGCGTAGATGCTCAGTCTTATGAGTGGATGAACATACTCCTGTGCCAGGCTCTCTCGCGCCCCCACCCCCATTCTGGGCACCACTGGAGGCCCCCACAGGACGCAATCCTCAGGTCTGTGCTCTCGTGTGTCAGATGCTGAGGATGCCCATTCGAGCCCATTTACCATCAAGAAGAACTTGCTGGGCATTGGGAAGGGGGAGGGGATTGGGGGTGACTGGGGAGAGGGCGACCTGAGTCTGAGCTGCGACTGGCATCCCACGTTCCAGGCCCCTGACTCCAGGCACACCCTGGCACCCACGCTGCTGTCCTGGACTGACTGGAGAGGAGCAGCTCTGCCCCCCGCCTGAAGACCAAGGAGGCCTGAGAAGTTGGCTCCCGGACCTGTGGCCACCAGCTCACGGGCAGCTGCACCCCAAGTCCAGCCTGATCCCCTGGTACCTCTGAAGATTCTGTCCTTGCCCCCAGGCCACCCCATCCAGCCTGGCATCCCCGGCCAGGCAGGGGTGCAGCTCGCCTGTGGCTGAGGGCTCTGGGTGCTGGCTCAGCGCTATGACGAGTGGTGTGGGGCCCGGGCAGGAGCAAAGTTCCTTCTGGAGCAGACCAGCTGCTCCTGCCTCAGAAGGGCAGTGACACCTCAGCTGTCGCCATGGAGGTCCAGGTCTCCAGAGAAGCTGCCTCTGGCTCTGACTGCTCAGAGAAGTCCATCGGGCAGGGCTGGGCATTGGCTACGAATCTTAACAGCCTCTGCCCCTCTCCTCAGAGTCACTTTCCCACTGACGCCTGTCCGGCCCCCAGCAAGGGCCCTCCTGCCGCCGGCTCTGAGTCTCGGCCTTTCTGGCCACCTGGGGCTCCTGGTTCGCAAGGCAGGGCCCAGCCAGAGGCCAGGAAAGATGGCCAAGTGCTGCCCCTCCTTTACCACCGACCAACACAGAAGAGCTGGGAGGGGAAGTAAGCACGGCTGACCACCCAAGCTCCAGGATACTCAGCCCTGCCCTAGGAGCCCCGAATTCCCTTGCTAGCTCTCTGTGAGGACAGAGGATGCTGATGGACATGAGGTGCGACCACCTCTGCCCGCGGAATTGGCCATTCCCAGTCGTGGTCACGGTGTCTCACCTTTAGTCGTGCAGACCCCACTTTTTAAATGTGAAATTTAAAAACATTTCTATTCAAGGTTTTTATTTTATTTTATTATTTCTTTAAGTTTCAGGTGTATGGCTTTATACTTCATCATCTGTACGCAGCACATCAGGATCCTACCACACAACTGGTCCTCTTTACCCTCTTTACTCTCTGTCCCTTCCCCCTCTGGCGATCGCTAAGGCCTGCTCTCAAATCTAAGGGCTTTTTGGTTTCCTTGGTTTCCATTTACGCATCAAGTCATCCAATATTTGTCTTCCTCCTTCTGACTAATTTTGATTTCCTTCCGTGTTGTTGCAAATGGCAGGTTTTCATCTTTTTCGTGACTGAATAGTATTCCGTCACCTGCGCACCAAGCCTGTATCCATTCAGCCACTGACGGGCGCTCAAATTATTTCCATGTCTTGGCTATTGTGAATATTGCTGCAATGTACACAGGGGAGCAGGTATCTTTTCAAATCAGAGTTTTCTTGTCTTTGGATAGATACCCAGAAATGGGATAGCTGGGTCATAGGGCATTTCTAATCTTAACTTTTTGAGGAATCTCCACACTGTGTTCCATACTGGCTGCAACACTTTACATTCCTACCAGAGGTGGATGTGGGTCCCTTCCCTGTGGAGGTCCCACTTTGGGGCTTCGGGTGCCTGCGGCCCCTGCCTGCAGTGCTTGTGAATTCCCACTAGTGCCAGGCACAGTTCAGGTCACTGGGTTGAGTGATTAGGGTGCAGTCCTTGCCCTGAAGCATTTGCTGTGCTAGTGGGAGGGGGAAGCCTTCCCAGAAGAGCCATGTGACGCAGCTGCAGGGGGCGCGGGGGGGACATAAAACCTGGGAAACGAGCGGCAGCCCAGGGCGTGGACCGGGCAAAGGCAGAAGTGGTGATGTGTTTGTGGAACAGGAAAGTCAGGGTGGTTGGAGCATAGCGTGTGACGAGGAGGTGGCGGGAAATGAGGCTGGGCGGTAGGAACGGGGGTTTCAAGCATGACTATTGACCTTGTGGGAATGAGCCTCCAGCCCCAGCAAACGGGGTGCCTACCAGGATGACACACAGGGACGTAAGCCACCCGGCCTAAGAGCCACAGGGAGGGGCACCTTGGCAGCCAGTGAGTGGGCCTCATGGCCAACTCTATGGTAGAAGGTGGAGCTTCCCAGACGCCACCCTGTAAGCTGGGGGTGGCGAAGGAGGTTGCGGGGGCAGGGGCTGACGGAAAATAGGACAGAGCTGATGCTTTTGACCGTTGAGCTGCTGACACTTTGGTAATCGAATGACTAGGGCTTTGGCAATCAAACCGCTGGCAAGGAGGGATGTACGTCCACAGAGAACCAAGGGTGCATGTGCGGCTTCAGCTTGGACCTCAGCCTCTACTCAGTGGATGCTCTGTGGGGTAGGACGGACGGCATCTGGTTACGTACCAGCCCGAAAATTCTCTCTCTCAGCTCTCCCTTTTCTCACTCCCGGTGCAGACGAATCCTTTTACTGCTGTTTCTCGACGTGTTCCCGCTTTTGGGTCATGCATCCTAAGAGTGTAGGTGAAGACCCTCCAACCGATTAGCCCCAGTCAGCCAGGTTTGTCCCGTTTCATCTCCAGAGCTCCTTTGCCCAAGCAAAGCCTTGGATGGGAAGGGGGAGACCCGAGGAAGAAGAGGGGGCAGGGATGCCCCGGTCCCCCCAACGTGACTCAGCCCTGGATCTGACCCTTTCCTTCCAAAGTCATTCCAGCAGCCACTGCCGGGACCATGCTCCTGTCCCCCCGGTTGAGGTGGTTTTGGGATTCACCTGTACCTTCGGGTTCTAAATGGAACCTCTGAGAATAACCCATGTGAACTCACGAGATCCTGTGGACCCCAAGAAACCAGGCAGACAGCACCCCCTGGGGTTCTGGCCAATCAACAGAAAATCTAAATCTAAAATCTGTTTCTAGGTCATCTTCCTCTTCACTAAACCAGAGGATTTTACTTCCCTTAAAATGCATGTGAGCCACAGAATTCAGCTTCCTCTCTCCAGGACACCACTTTGTTCCCTTTTAAATAAAGACCTCTATTCATTGCTGCCATCATTAATTTCAACTTATTAAAATAAAAAAAAAAAACTTGCATTCAAAAGACACCGGGAAGAGAGTGAAAATGAAACACACGGGGCAGGGGATACTCGCATGCAGACACCTACGTGAGTACAAATCTGAAAAAGAACCTAAGAAAAATGGACAAGCGCTAGACACAACGGGGGGGAGGGGGGCGGGGAGAAAAAGATACCCCAGTAGCCAATAAGCACCGGGCAAGGTGCTCAGAACACTGGTCTGCAGGGACATGCATGTTAACATCAAAAGCTACCAGCAGAGAAATGCTGGTGAAGGAAGAGAACCCTGTACATTCTGCAGGTGCATTCTGGAACACTCCGGGGTGCAACTAAAAAAGATGTCCAAGCACATTCCCGCGATCAGGGGCCCTGCTCTTGTGTCTCAACAAAAATGGAAACACATGGTCCCTCCCTTCAAGGCACAGCCGCATCCAGAATACAGCCCTACAACAACATGTTCATCCACAGCCAAATGGACAACTGACCACCTCTGCGTCCACGCCACGCAACTCGACGCAGCCATAAGAGCGAACTGTTTCTCCCTGCGACCTGGATGAGCGAGTGAGTGGAGGCAGCCAGGCTGCAGGTGCGCTCACTCCCGGAGTCAGCCTCAGCCCTGTGCTATACAAACCTTCTGCTTGTCCCACTGCAGGAGCTGGCCAGGTGCAGCCCTGCCATCACCTAGCAAAGGACTTCAACTCAGTCTCCTGCAGGCAGGTGGGTGACACAGAAAACCAGACACCTTTTACGCCCCCCACTCAGTCCCCAAGGCCCCTATGGCCTGGAAACCCACACAGAGGATCGGAGTTGCCACGTATGTTCTTCCCCACGACCACCCCCCCCACCAGCCAAGGCTGTGCCAGGCAGGGTTCTCTTAGTTTCACAGAAGGGGCATGTAGAGTTTGGAGCAGCGGGCCTGGCTCCTCAGGAACCCCGTGAGGCGGGCGGTGTCATGCAGCTCCGTTTTACAGATATGGAAAGTCAGCCTCACAAGGTCACCGACTTAGCCAACATCACACAGCCTGGAGACCCCAGGGTGTGAACCCACATCTGCCTACCCCACCCACCCACCCCGAGCCCATTCCTGTCTCAGCTGTGCCACACCGCCTCGTCGGCCACCTACTTACAAATCCCCCCTCTCGCTGACTTAGCCTCGTGGCAACAGTGAGTGTGTTTTGAGAACCCCAAAACTCCTTTCACTTTTTTCAGTTGAGGTGAAAGCCACACAGTACAATCACCCCCATCCAGTGCAAAACACTTGCTCCCAAAATAAAACTCCCTACCCATCCATCAGCTGTTCCCCGCTATCTCCCCTCGCCCCACAGCCCCTGACAACCACCACTCTACTTTCTGCCCTGTGGTTTGTCTATTCTGGACATTTCATATCCAGTGTAATCCTTTCGAATCTGGCTTCTTTCACTGAGTGTGTTTCCCAGGTTCAACATGTCGGAGCAGGTGCCTGTTCTCATTCCTTTTCGCGGCTGAATAATGTTCCATTGTGTCCCTCAGCCACACTTGGTCTGTCCCTGCATCAGGTCACAGGCCTCTGGGTTGTTCCCACCTCTCGGCTAGTATCCCTGATGCGCTGTGAATATGCACAAGTTCTTGTTTGCAAGCCTGTTTCCAACTCCATCAGGTAGAGACTGAGAAGACAATTGTTGGGTCACACGGTAATCTGATGTTTAACTTACTTAGGACTCTAAATAACTTATTTAGGTTTAGTGGTTTATTAACTTAATGAACTCTACACCACTTTCTGCAGCAGCTGTATCACTTTACAGTCCCACCAGCAGGGCACGAGAGTTCCAATTTCTCCACATACTTCCCTACACTTGCTTCCTTCTTAGAAAAACCCCAGCACTATTTCCCATAGGTGCTTGACTGAACCCTCAGTGAACCTTATCCGAGCAGCATTCAGCTGGCTGGTGAGAAGGAAGGACCGAATTATGCTTCACCCTACCGAGCCCAGCCCCCAGAAAAGAATTTGGTGAAAGTCGCAACTGTTTGAGGAGAACCTAATCATTGGTTTCATTTCACACATTTCCCTGGGCTTATTAACAGGCGATCTGGGGTAAGGGTGGGGGTCAGAACCTCTAATTTCTAATAAGATTTCGGTTATTGTTGTAACTCTGTAGGCCGCAGGCAATGAAAAAATGTACTCCATAATCTGTTGACATTTTGTTACCCAGAGGACTCAAAAACACATGTGCATTTCAAAATTTAATAAAACCAAGAGACAGGAGCAAATGTTTAAAGAGAATTAAAGATCTATTAACAAAAATAGGGCAAGAAAGCAAATTGCAAAACACGGCACCCAGTGTTTAAAGGTCCCCTAACTTTGTGTAATAGGATGTGGAAAAGTCCTATTTTTTAAGGCTCAATATATTGAGAGCATGAATTTAAAATTCAGATTCAACTCTCAAAACACTGAGCATAATGAGAAAATGTGGGGGCTCCGATGGGAGTTGGGAAGGGAAGTCTGAACTGGGGGGTGGCTGCAGGGGACACTTTTCCTTCTGGAATTCTGAAGCCCCTGCAAACTGGGGACACGATGCTCAGTGCCTGGCTGGCAGGGAGAACACCTGCAGGGAGAAGCTTCCATTTAGTGATGGGCTCGGTGACGTCACACCACCCTCCCCGGGGCCGACATCTCACACACCTGTGGCCAGAGAGAGCTGGTGCCGTCACCAGGGTGTTGAGTTGGTTCCCAGGCTCACCCCTGACAACCAGAGGGGCCTTGGGAAAGCTGCCTCCCCATCCGAGGCCCTGTCTTCACTGTTCAGGGGGAACCACGCCACCTTCTCTACTGGAAGGAGAGGCTCCTCCCGCCAGAGGTGCCTCATCAGAGCAGTGCTCCCTCCTCGCCTCCTGGACATGCGAACGCTCGCACCTTCTGGACACGCGTGCTGAACCCAGAGGGACAGCAGCTCCGTCTGGCTCAGGAAGGTAAAAATGACACAGAACCCAAGTCATTCCCAACAGCCCCCGAAACCATTCTTCCCCTCCAGGGCCCGTGCCAGGGAAGAACAGAAGCACAGACTGTCTGGCAACCTCTGCGTTTTGGCTGGGGTCTGCTCTTCCCAAGGAGGTCACAGGGACCTCAGGCTCAGCCTGGATAAATAATAAAAACACATCATTGCTCAGGTGCAGTAACGGTGATCGTGTCCTTTTTAAAAGCCTTCTAAAGACAGACACTGAATTACATCTGAGTGATGGCCCACAGTATATATGGAACTTGCTTCAAAATAACACTATGGAAGTGGCAAGTGAAAGAGTGTTGATAAGAGACGAGCGACAAACCGAGCAGGTATTTGGGGGGAGGGAGGTTACACTATTGCCTCTAATGTTCGAAATATTGCACGACAAATGTTCAAATAAGGAGGGAACGGCTAAATACACCTCCGCGTATGTACTCAGAATGGAGTGGAGGGCGTTCCTTCTCCTTAGAAAAGTCTAGCATGTGGCTGTCCACAGTCGCCGGGCTCTCTGTCCCCATCCTGGGTGCAAGTCAGCTCCTTCCCGAGCTCATTCTCAGTGGTGCGCTTTGACGAACGAGCAAGAGTAATTCTTACAGGTTTCCCCCGCTCTCCGAAATAACCAGACTTGGTGTCATTGGGTAGGTTGCTTTCAGGGTCTGGGAAGTTCAAATTAAATATAAATTAAAGATAACAGTGTTCCCAGAACCACTCACTCCACCCCAAAATACCTACCCAAATCATACCACACAGGACTGCCCTCCTTGCAGATCGCAGGGGAAGCCGGAACGCAGAGCCTAAGAACACCACCAGCCAGGATGTTTGGCGAAGGAACGCAGGGCAAAGGGTGAATGAGGCAAGGGAGGGCTGCAGCCCCATCATGATGGAGAACGGGGTGCCCGGGGTGCCCATCTCAGCTTGTAAGTGACCACCGGGTCTTTCACTGGAGCCCAGAAAGCCAAATCCTGAACCACGAGAATGTCCTTATACACAATCGCTCATTCCAGATGGCCATCAAGGGAGTGGGCGGGACACGCACCCCAAAAAGACGGCTCCCCAAATGGCAGGACTGCTGTGATTGTAGAAGGGTAAAGGAATGTGTCAGGGCTTCCCATCTCCAGGTCCAAGGAGGCGCCGCGCACTCTCGGCGCAGGAGCCGGGTGTGTAACTTTCCCGGCGGGGATTTTCTCAGCAATCAGCAGATGTTTGTTTCTGACGCCACGATGAGCCCCAGAGGGACACGGAGAATTTTATGAGGGATGTAACACAATTTTCTAAGTTCCCAGGAACACAGGCAGGGCCAGGGGGTGCGGAACCATGGGAAGGGGGTAGAGGCGAGAGAGGAAAGTGGTTCATTTCCTCTTCCTGTGGTGGTTAATTCCACTTAGTACTCATTTTTAGTTTAGGGGAGGTTTTTGTTACAAAATGGAGGGCATCTGGCTACAAGTTCCCTCTAGCCTGCTGCAGCCCCAGACAAGGCTCCCCTCCTGAGGCCTCCATTTCCTTC